>NC_133410.1:74170000-75425000 GCF_049350105.2 Macaca mulatta | reverse complement strand
CTGAATCAATAGAGCTGAGAAAATGCCTATATAGTTTTCAAAAGGATTTATATACACTTCAAAGAGAGGATAAATGAAAAGTTTTCTAAGGTCAATGCTCTAAGAAACAGGAAGGGAGGGAAATCTCTTACTTTATTTCAACAGAGAGAATAATTTTCTTATTTTAAATTTGTATTTTTCCTCACCACACCCAAACTGGAAGAACATCCTGTGAAGAAGAAGGCAGAGATTAGAATGATGCAGAAGAAGCCAAAGAGAGGCATAAAATTCCCCTTCATAGTCCTTCTAAGAAGACAACCCTGCTGCACCTTCATCTCAAATGTCCAGCTTCCAGAACTGCAAGACAGTACGTTTCTACTGTTTAAGACGCTCAGCTTTTGGTACTTTGTTAAAGCAGCCACAGCAAACTAATATATCCTTTATATCTCATTTTTCTCTTGGGGTGAGTGGCATTTGGGAAGGCATAAGAACCGTAAAAAGGATATAATAATGATATCTACTTCAGAGAGTTATTAAGATAATTAAATATGTTGACCAGGCAGGGTGGCTCAAGCCCGTAATCCCAGCACTTTGGGAGGCCGAGGCGGGCGGATCACAAGGTTAGGAGATGGAGACCATCCTGGCTAACACGGTGAAACCCTGTCTGTACTAAAAATACAAAAAAATTAGCCGGGCATGGTGGCAGGCACCTGTACTCCCAGCTACTTAGGAGGCTGAGGCAAGACAATGCGTGAAGCCGGGAGGCAGAGCTTGCAGTGAGCCAAGATTGCGCCACTGCTCTCCAGCCTGGGTGACAGAGCAAGACTCCATCTCAAAAAAATAAAATAAAATAAAAAATAAATAAGACAGTGGTCTCCAACGTTTTTGGCACCAGGGACTGGTTTAGTGAAATAAAATGCCTCCACAGACTGGCATGGGGAGTTGGTTTCAGAATGATTCAGTGCATTACACTTATTGTGCATTTGTTATTGTTATTATACTGTAATATATAATGAAATAATTATACAACTCACTATAATGTAGAATCAATGAGATCCCTGAGCTTGTTTTCATGCAACTAGACAGTCCCATCTGGAGACAATGGAAGATAGTGACAGATCATCAGGCATTAGATTCTCATAAGGAGAGCACAACCTAGAGCTCTTGCATGTGCAGTTCACAATAGGGTTCGAGTTCCTATGAGAATCTAATGCTGCCACTGATCGGACTGGAGGTGGAGTTCAGAAGGTAATGCAAGAAGAAGTGGAGTTCAGATGGTAACACAAGCGGTAGGGAATGGTTGTAAATGCAAGTGAAGCTTCCCCAGCTCAATGGCCGCTTACCTCCTGCTGTGAGGCCCACTTCCTAATAAGCCACTGACCAATACCAGTCTGTGACTTGGGGGTTGGGGACTCCTGAGTTAAAGCACATAAAGTGCTTAGGAAAGTGCCTGGAGCATAGTACTCAATATGTCTTACTTGTTATTACCATTCTTTTTCCATTGAGCAATCTACATGGTATTTTTGGATGTAAAAGCAGAGGGTTAGGCAAGATTCTCCCACATCCTTTCTTTCTCAGAAATTCAATTATTCTATTTTTTATATTTTAAGAATATAAAAATCTTTTGTTCATGTCACTACAAATCGATGCATAAAATTATATTACCTTCCATTCAATTCAACAAAGCACAGGAGAGAGAGAAATCAAATCTAGAGAAAAGATGAATAAGTGAAGCCTTCACAGACTGTATCATGGCTGGAGTAAAATTTGGAGGTTGAATTTATCACCCAGGAAAGAGTAGAGATAATCATTTCAGGGCTTGACAGTACCAGAGCCAAAAACTGGTTAACAAGATAGAATATTGCTTGTTGCTGCAAATGTTTCTGGAATCTAAAATTATAGGGCAAGCAAATGGAGATATAGATAACAGAAAAGTTATGGGACAGATTATGACAGAACAAAGGGAGACTGTTGAGTTAGAGGTGGAAGCTTCAAAGAAGAACAGAGAAAAGTGCATTATGTAATATCATGTTGAATTCTAATGATCTCTAACATGCAATGAGAGCTTACTGTATGCCAGGCCCAATTCTAAGTACTTTTACATATACTAACAAATTTAATCCTCATGGCAACACTGTTAGATGAATATTATTTTAGCTTCACTTTACAAGAGTGGAAACTCTGGCCCCTAGAGCTCAAGTAAGATGTGAAAGATCATATAAACTAGTAACAAAGTTAGAGTTTGATATAGTTTTATAGCTTTATACAGTTTGGGTTCCAAAAAATAAGCATGTGTTCACATTCATTATGCTACTGCAAAGGTTATTAGGTGCTAAATGCAGACCAGGTTGAGGGAAGCATATCAGAGCAGACACTACTTATCATGTGGAAATCCTACACTGTGTGTTTTCATTTTGCAGTTCAAATGCCACATTTATTTTGAAAAATTTTTCCCAATACCCTCACCAGGAGTAATCTCCCATCTTGTATATATTCATTTACTACCTTTCTTGGTAAATAGTATATAGTTTATAACATTTTTGAAATTTGTATCAAGGTGGACTTCACTACCTTAACTTTTTTATATGGGTTAACACTTTAACACTGAGACCTGTATATGAACAGTGTTTTGTACATAAGAAGTGCAAAATAAGAATCTAATGAATGATTAGACAGAAAGAAAAGAACGTAAGACAACAGTGATATATTTTTGGAAGTTAGTAGTCAACCAAAGAGATGATAACTGAGTGATCCGAAGCACTTTCTGAATAAGCAAAGAAAGGTGGAAAGTAAACTGGTTTCTAGAAAACAGTTTATAAAGATTTAGACACTGGTAGCCTTGGGTTTGTGGCTACAATAGGCAAGGAAGATGAGGGCCAGTAACTTAGGCCTGAAATCTTACTGTCTTTATGAGTCTGTTTTCATATTGCTATACAGAAATACCTGAGATGGGGCAATTTATAAAGGAAAGGGGTTTAGTTGACTCACAGTTCCCCAGGCTGTATGGAAAGCAGTCTGGCCATCTGCTCGGCTTCTGAAAAGGCCTCAGGAGTCTCACAAACATGGAGGAAGGCGAAGGGGAAGCAGACTTGTCTTACATAGTGGGAGTAGGAGGAAGACAGAGGGGGAAGGTGCTACACAATTTTAAAACAGCACTGAGGGAATGGTGCTAACCCATTCATGAGACTTCTGCCCCCATGATCCAATCACCTCCCACCAGGCCCCACCTCCAACACTGGGGATTAAAACTCAACATGAGATTTGACACAACACCCAAACCATATTCCTGTCCATTCCTAGGAATCTAAATATCTCCTTTTGCTGGAAACCATGTGCTGACATTTCCTTAGCACATTTTTGGGTACCACATTGTTTAGCTTCATTCCAGGTTAACAATCCACTCTAAGCACTTAATGTGTGTAAAGTCCTTGCTCTAATTTCTCCTTGGTACACTGTCCTGTATTCCCTCACTTGATCTTCCCTAGTACAATCGTTCCTGTTATCTGGCTGTTCTACAGAACTTGCCATGAATTGTAAAAACAAATTCTGTATGTGAGATGATACTGACCAAATTTGCTTCCTATGAAAAAAAACAGTTCAAGATGTTTACGTAACATGGGATTTCCACACACTGACCTTCCCCTTGTTTTCTAATTCAATTTAGTGATATAAACTAGAAGTTCTTGAGAAAATCCATTGAGTGACTCTTTCCCAATTAAATGAAATAGGCTATCAGATCTACACCTTCAATGGTCAAATAAAACATATCCCTTCTTGAGAAAATCCATTGAGCGGCTCTTTCCCAATTAAACGAAATAGTCTATCAGGTCTGCATCCTCAATGGTCAAATAAAACATATCCCTGAATGAGGGGGTTTTATTCTTTAGCTATACTTAGAGGAATTTCCTGGTGTTCACACATTTCTTTTCTATGTTATATTTTTGAAGGCTTTTTTCTTGGCTCTTATTTGTTTTACTTGAAAAAATAATGAGAATGGAATTTAAGAAAAAGAAATTATATATTACATTTGAATTTAACCATTATTTTAATTTAAAACTTTTCAATATCAAAATAAACTTATACAAAGGAAAGGTATATAATTAATATTTTAAATAATTTATATACTAGCTGCTTTATGATTATTATCTAGTAAATCAGCATCTCTATGAGGTACTTTGTGTCTCTATTTACAGATAAGGAAGCTGAGAGTGATAGGGTTTAAGTCATGTATTCTGTTCAAAGTCATACAAGTAAGTGGCATGGGTATATTTTAGACTCAATTTTGTCTGACTTCAAAGCTATGTTTTTTGTTTTTGTTTAATAATATACCACCTTGCTTTTTGTTTTCATGAAGAGCGATGACCAGTGTTCACATGTACTGTTGTAAAAGGGAATTAGACAACTATTGTATCCAGAAGAACGTTAAGTTATTGAAAAGTCATGAAGTTAGAACATCTGGTTTGATATAATTTCCTTCTCCATTACCAACATTGATGTGACCTTGAACATTACATTTTGTTATGAAATAAAAATGGCATTAATACATGCCATCTTGATGTAAGAATTTAATAATGGGATGTATTTGAATGAATGTAATAAAAATAATTTTCATGAATAATAACGTTACACTTTAGCCACTGATAGATCCAGTTTTTCAGGAATAGGTGATGACCAATAAGTAACTCATAAACGATAAAGCATTGTGTCTTCTACACATAAGAATGATTTTAAATGAGCTTCTGTTGCACTGGCAGAGGAATCCTCACTGGAGATCATTTTCAAAGCAAAATGGGAAGGAAGTCAATGAAGAGGGTTGGGTCATGTTCAATGTAGTGTTTAAAACTATCAGAGACCCATAAAGATAATTCTTGTTTCAAGTATATATTTTTTGTTTTAATTAATGCTTTGTACCACAGGGAGCCACTCAAGTTTTATTGATAATTGATAGTATTTTTCAAATAAGCTCACTGTGATTTTATCATGCCAGCCCTTAGGCCCTCTGAGTTTGGCTTAAGCTTTTGGGTTTTCATTCCAGCACACAAAATAGTATGTGCTGGCACAGGCTTCCAATAGCTACTTCTACTCTGGGGTCACCAACACAATCTTTAAACTTTATCTTTAATTTCATTTAGACATATTTGACACTTTTGTTTGTAATGCAAAATATCTCCTTCAAAAAAAAAAATGAAAAGCAAACAAAAATCATGAAAATGGGATTAGAAAAATATCTTTATGTAGCTTACCCTTTATTGGTATAAAACAATACATAGTAGTATAGAAAAAAATGACACTGGCTGAAACCACGCCTTTCTGAGACACTTACTTTTATATTAACTCATTTATGTTCATTTATGTTAATAGTGAATTATGAAGAATTAGAAGATATTTCTGGGGAATCTAATTTCTTCCTTATTTTCTAACATATTTTTAAATCAGTATTAGGCCAGATTCAGAATAACTTGTTGGAAAAATGAGACTGGGAGAGTGGAAGTAATTATCTCCAAGGCCCCCTTTTGACTAGTTTGGGAAGATTGGTCAAAATAATAAATTTTATCGTATTGTTTTTAACTAACTCTAGAAACAATAGCATTTCCTGACATAGATGTTGTTATATTATTCTTTCAATCTGAAATTAATAGGTGAATTTAACTTGTTTTTTTTGTGATTACTGTACAATAAAGTTCAAAATTCTGCATAGATTTGGTGTGTTAACTATCGCTGTAATGATTCCGAATTGAGATATTTTGAGGCACAGTGAGACACCTGCCAACAGCTCCTATTTCCGCCTCATTGCCTCTCTTGGGTTTTATCCACATATCACAGTTGTGACTTTTGTATAATATCATAGAGCTTCTGTTTGCTAGAGTCCACTGGCACTGTGATATACAAAACCATTTTTAAAAAAAGTTAATAGAAGTAATCATCTGTGAGAGCCATCAAGTTCCAAATTTTGAATATTTTAAACTCTCATCTCATATCTTTTTTTGTTACCAAAAAAGTTTTTTCAACATGTGTAGTTCTTATTAGATGACTTGATAATATGATTTTTAGTTTAATCATTTAAGAAATTTAATCAGCTTATGAAATTTTCACAGCTCAGGAAGAGGCTTATATTTACATTTAATTTATTTATTCATTAATAATATGGTTAATACCATTTTACTATTAATCAATGTTGCTTGTTGTCTCTGTACAATATGCCATGTATTGAATCAGATATTGTATGTGCATTGCTCTTAATTCTTATGTCTGTACTGTGAGATAAGTATTACTATACTCTGTAACTCATATCACATATTAGATAACTGAGGCTGAGTGAGGAACAGGAACTTACATACTTAATTAATTTTCTGAGAATCTGGTAGGTATAAGAACTTGGGGATACATTTAATGCTTAAGTTATGCTACTACAAACAGGATGAGAAATCATGTCAGTATTCAAAGGTCTGAAGCTTTTGTTTTACTGTTCTGAAGGAGTGGCTAAGATGTTTGAATCTTTACTTTTATTACCCGCGTACATCTATGTTGTCTACTTTAAAACGTGTGTTAATTTCCTTTCAGTTCAAGTAACAGAAATCCAGCTCATTCTAGTTAAGGAAGAAAGAAAATAAATAAACTCCAGTTTCATTTGAAGAATCCTGGGACTGTTCAGATAATTGAAGGAAGAGCTGTAGAAACCTGGGAAAATGTGGGGCCAGAAGCTATTGGTAAGCAAGAGGTAGGCTTAAACCGACACACACGAGTCAGTAGTTAAGAGTATTCTTTGTGAATTCAGGATGCTTTCCGAACTCAGATGTAACTCCTGCCAGAAAAGTTTCTTTTTTCCTGTATAATTAAATGGATTCAGTGATGAGAAATAGTAAAAAGGAAGCCACACAAAATATATATGTAACATGGTACATTATGATTGTGTCTCAAAAAAATAAATGAGCTCTCCACTCTGGCAGAATATGAAGTCACCTACAAAGGGAAAGACTTCAAATTAGCTTCAAGACTTCTATACAGCAACTGTCATATACTAGAATATGATTACCACCATATCTAAAAAAATGTTCAGGGAAAGAAAGTGTGGTATATTTAATAAAAGATAAGAATGGGCCAGGCGTGGTGGCTCATGCCTGTAATCCCACCACTTTGAGAGGCTGAGGCGGGCAGATCACTTTGAGTTCAGGAGTTTGAGACCAGCCTGGGGCAACATGGTGAAACCCCGCCTCTACTGAAAATACAAAAATTAACTGGGCTTAGTGCTAAGCACATACCTGTAATCCCAGGTACTTGGGAGGCTGAGGCTGGATAATCACTTGACCTGGGAAGTGGAGGTTGCAGTGAGCTGAGATTGCACCACTGCACTCCAGCCTAGGTGAGAGAGTAAGACTCTGTCTCAGGAAAAAAAAAAAAAAAAAAAAGAAAAGAAAAAGAAAAAAAAAAATGCAAAAGTTATTTAAAAGCAGACATTCTAATACAAACCAAATAATCAGAACTTAGATGAAATACTTTATATCAGATAAGGAATGTTTTCCCCATTGCTTGTTTTTGTCAGGGTTGTTGAAGATCAGATGGTTGTAGGTGTGTGGTTGTATTTCTGGATTCTCTGTTCTGTTCTGTTGGTCTATCTATCTGTTCTTGTATGAGTACCATGCTGTTTTGGCTACTGTAGCCCTGTCGTATAGTTTGAAGTTGGGTAACATTATGCTTCCAGCTTTGTTCTTTTTGTTTAGAATTGCCTTGGATATTTGGGCTCTTTTGTGATTCCATGTGAATTTTAAAATTGTTTTTCTAATTCTTCAAAGAATGTCAATGGTAATTTAATGAAATAACATTCAATCTATAAATTACTTTGGGCAGTATGGTTATTTTCACAATATTGATTCTTCTTTTCCATGAGCATGGAATGTTTATCCATTTGTTTGTGTCCTCTCTGATTTCTTTGAACAGTGGTTTGTAGTTCTTCTTGAAGAGGTCCTTCACTTCCTTTGTTTGCTGTATTTCTATGTATTTTATTCCTTTTGTGGCAATTGTGAATAGGAGTTTATTTGTGATTTGGCTCTCAGCTTGCCTGTTGTTGGTGTATAGGAATGCTAGTGATTTTTGCACATTGATTTTGTATACTGAGACTTTGCTGAAGCTCTTTGCTTATCAGCTTAAGAAGCTCTTGGACTGATGCAATGGATTTTCTTGATGTAGGATCATGTCATCTGTAAACAAAGATAGTTGACTTCCTCTCTTCCTATTTGAATACCCTTTATTTGTTTCTCTTGCCTGATTTCCCTGACCAGAAATTCCAATATTATGTTGAATAGGAGTGATGAGACAGGGCAACCTTGTCTTCTGTTAGTTTTCAAGGGAAATGCTTCCAGCTTTTGTCCATTCAGTATGATATTGGTTGTGGGTTTGTCATAGATGACTCATTATTTTGAGGTACTTTCCTTCCATACCTATGTGACTTCTTAACATGAAAGATTGTTGAATTTTATTGAAGGCCTTTTCTGTATCTATTGAGATAATCATGTGGTTTTTGCCTTTAGTCCTGTTTATGTAATGAATCACATTTATTGATTTGCATATGTTGAACCAACCTTGCCTCCAGGGGATGAAGCCTACTTGACCATGGTGGATAAGCTTTTTGATATGTTGCTGGATTTGGTTTGCCAGTATTTTTGTTGAGGATTTTTGCATTGACTTTCATTAAGGGTATTGGCCTAAAATTTTATTTTTTGGTTGCATCTCTGCCAGGTTTTGGTATCAGGATGATGCTGTCATTATAGAATGAGTGAAGGAGGATTCTCTCCTTTTCAATTTTTTGGAAAAGTTTCAGGAGGAATGGTGCTAGCTCTTCGTGGTACCTCTGGCAGTATTCAGCTGTGAATCTGTCTAGTCATGGCCTTTTTTTGGTTGATAGGGTGTTTATTACTGCCTCAGTTTTAGAACTCATTATTGGTCTATTCGAGGACTCAATTTCTTCCTGGTCCAGTGGTGGGAGCATGTATGCGTTCAGGAATGCCATAGGTCCGTAAGACATCTTTTCCCACTACTACCACCACCAAAGGGACTGCTAGATTGTATAACTCAAGCAATAAAGCTGTTTGTAACACAGTCTGAATTTGTTGCACAGTCCTATCCTCTGGGACTGACTCAAAGTAGCCCAATACATGGTCACACTTAATATGTATAAATATAAAATCTGTTAACTTCAGAAGTCAAAGACTGTTATGCTTCCCTAATTGTGGTAGGGAATGAATGACACAGAAACTTTTCTTTTACTTTGGCATGCACCTGATTGAACCTCTAAAACCTTCACAGAAGTGGCAGGTCTTGAGCATTCATAAGATTTACGTTGTACTCTTCAGTGTGTTTGTCTTTTAAACTTGCAACATCCTCGATGCCTCTTCCTCATTTTATCTTTGAGTGTGATATCATTGATGCAACGAGTCAGAGTGATGTTTTCTTGAATGTTCAAATTATCTAGGTCTCTTCATAGTGTATTATGGCTACAGGGCAGGAGACTTAAAAGCCCTAAGGCAAATCTGTAAATGAATATTGTGTGCTGACATATTAAATACAAAGTTTTTCAGACCCTCTCTTCTAATTGGAGTGGAAAAGAATGCATTCACTAAATCAGTGACCACATACCATTTATCTAAAGCCAAATTAGTCTGTTCTAGTGATGATACTACATTTAGCAAAGTAGCTATAATAGGGGCTACTGTGTGGTGCAGTCTGAGATAGTCTACAATCATTTTTCAGGATCCATTCAATTTGTTCTAGGGTCGGGCTTTTTCTCTACCATTTTCCAGGCCAATTCAAATATTCAAGGTTTTCTGAATGTTGCCTATCACTTTTTCGGTGTTTCTAAGAGTCATTCCAGCAGTGAGTTAGGCCCATCCCCTGATGTCTTTGCTGGGTTGTTAAATGCCATGTCCTAAGAAAATACCCCAATCATGAACCCTTATCCCATCTGATATTCCAAACAGCTTGATCAAGCACTCTAAAAATTTACTCCTAAAAATACTTCCTTGGGTCCTGCTGGTACAAGCCACTTATTTCTTACAATTGTTTTTGATATATAGGCTGTTTACCTTCTTATCAGTCACAGAATACCCCCAGCCATTTTCTGCTGTTTTATTGTTTGTTTGTTTGTTTGTTTTGGCATAATCTTGCTCTGTTGACCAGGCTGGAGTGCAGTGGCACCATCTTGGCTCACTACAAGCTCCGCCTCCCAGGTTCACGCCATTCTCCTGCCTCAGCCTCCTGAGTAGCTGCGCCTACAGGCACCCACCACCATACCCGGCTAATTTTTTGTATTTTTAGTAGAGATGGGGTTTCACCGTGTTAGCCAGGATGGTCTCAATCTCCTGACCTCATGATTCGCCTGCCTCGGCCTCCCAAAGTGCTGGGATTACAGGCCTGAGCCACCACCCTTGGCCTTCTATTGGTATTCAATTATTGTTATTGGTCCGACAGCTAAGAAAGAAGGTAGAGGCAGCTTCTGAGGGGCCACCTGCAGCATTCTAGGAGAGAGGCCTCTGTAGTGACTTCCAGAACTGTGGAAATGCTATGCCTTACTAGGGAAGAGGTGCTAGCTCTGCAAGCCTCAAGAGTTTGAGACGTGACACTGCAGAGTCAATATCTAAAGGGAAATCCATGCAGATGACCTCTTCTCATGTTCAGGGTCCCGGGGTTTCTTCACCAGGGTCCCAACCTTTGTATAACAGGCCTGCCATGTTTGAGCATGTAAGTGTCTGGAGCGTCGGGATGCTAACAAATAGATTGTTGGCCTGTGACTCAACTGAGTCTGTCTTTCTAACTGAGGAGATAAAGGCCTCTGTAAAAGCTACAACAGAGACCCTCTGGCTGTTGGCTGGAGAGAATGCTTCATCAGTTTTGACACCTATAGGAGTGGAATGGTGGATCCACAAGAATTGCAGAAGGCCCTGACAACAATGGGATTTAGGTTGAGTCCCCAGACCATGAATTCAATTGGAAAATGATATACAACCAATGGAAAGATCACCTTCAATGACTACATCACTTGCTGTGTCAAACTTAGGGCTCTGACAGACAACTTTTGAAGAGGGCATACTGCTCAGCAAGGCATTGTGAATTTCCCATGTGATGTGTAACGAGTGTTTAATTCAAGAGTAAGCTGCATGAACGTAATCGACATTCCAACTGGAGCTCTCCTTTGCTTTTCCTCTTTGCCTGCAGTAATGTCTGTAAATTTGCATCACCACTTTCCCTCAACAGCTATTGTAAAGGTTTATTACTTTATGTACAACTGGAGTTTTGTTTTTATTTTTGATAATAAATTCTTTGGAACTTTAATAAAAAATATATTCACTGCTAGAAATACTTCCTTGAGTCCTGATGGTACATGCCACTTAATTATTAATTAGTGGCTCACACTTAGCCCCTAATTACATGTTATAGTTTATTGGCCCCTGTGGGTCGGTCCAAAATCCCCATCTAACTGCTTGTTTTCTCTGACCTCTTTGGGTACACATTACAGTTGAAGTCTTTTGAGGAGTAGACAAGATAACATCGGACATGGAAGTGATTTATTAAGGGAAATGACCATGAAAGAGAATGAGAAGTGAGACAAGGGAAGCTGGTAGAGCCATCAGACTGTCATGTGTGTCGGATCCTTAGGAAGGGGAGAAGGAAGGAAAAAACTGTTGAGGGGATGAGTCGTAAATTTCAGCACAATTCTAAGGAAATTCAGTAAGGCCCATGGGGAGTCTAAGTGAAAATCATTCTATTTAGATCACACTCAATTATTAGATGGTGGCAGCCCATAAGATGCTTGGCACTGGAGCAAATGATGGATGTGTGAATGTAGCAATGGGGGTCATGAGTTAATTACAATCCTAATATCAAAGATTTCAGAGACACATTTTCAAGACTGGAACAGTATCGGCATGTATTTGTATCTACACAGATACAAACATCCTCCCATATAAACAACTATGGAGCAATTGCACTTAAGAAAATTTCTTTAATAAAATATGAGCTGGTTACGGTGGTTAAAGAGTGTAATCCTAGCACTCTGGGAGGCTTCTGCAGGTGGATCATTTGAGCCCAGGAATTTGAGACTCTGTTCGCTACTAAAAACACAAAAATTAGCTGGGCATGGTGGCAGTGTGCACCTGTTGTCCCAACTATTTGGAGGGCTGAGGCAGGAGGATCACCACCTGAGCCTCTGGATGTTGAGGCTGCAGTGAGCCATGATCATGCCACTGCACTCCAGCCTGGGTGACAGAGTAATACCCTGTCTCAAAAACTAAACAAAACAGAACCATTCACTCATGTACTCATGTTACTATGGTATACCAATATACACTGTACAATAATACTGTATAATATTATGATATACAACATTAGTAATTATTGTTTAAACAGGCATGTAATTATGTTTTAATAACAGAAAATCTGTTAATCATGATATTAAATCAAATTAAAAAATCATATGATTGCCAGGAATGCTAAACTTACATTTGGTAAATATTTTTAGCTATTTTAGATACATATAGACTTTAAAGCTATTTTAGATTAAAAAATCCTTAGTAAAGAGGAATATATGGATAGCTTTTTAATGTGATTACACATATATTTAGCATTAGATCTTGTAATAAAATACCAGCATTTCATAATCAAGATGAGCAAACGTTTAATTTAATTTTAGTTTAATTAATTAATTTAAAATTGTTCTAGAGTTACTAGTGCTACAAGCTGTGAAAAAATAATAAAATATGAAAATAAACAAAGGAGAAAATAAAAATTTATCATTGCAGATGACATAATCATACAACTCAAGACAATGGAATGGAATATTATTATTGCTAATAGGAACATTCAGTAATGTAGCTGCATCCATTATTTACATGTAAAAGTATTTCTCTTCTAATATACCAAAAATTTCAATGAGAAAATCAAATGAAAGAACACAACTCATTTGCATTAGGCATAATGTGCAAAATACTTAGAAATAAACTTAACACAAAGTGTGGAAGATCCATGTGAGAAAACAAATTGTAAAGTGATGTAGGGTTGTAGAAGAGGGCTTTAAATAATAGAAACATAATTTACTATGAAATTGGGCAGCTAGATATAAATATGTCACCTCTCTCAAAATAATATGTTATTTTAACTGCATACCCTCCAGATACTGTCTTATTTTTGTCAGATTATCTCACTTTTAAAGTCTTATTAAAAAATGAGAACAACTGCGCATATAACCAACGAATTTCTGAAAATGGAGAGTAGTGCGGATAATATATAACAGGTGTTATAGCTTGTCCGAGAGCTGATTAGCATAACTCCCAGTGACAAAACTGACCCTTGTTCCATTCCTACAATTATAAGGCCAGCCAAGCTGAGTTATCTGAAGACATTGAGGGAGATGCATAAAGAGTTGTTTCCAGTTGAAGTATATTGTGTGCTTTATCCTAGAATTCTATCTATGTATTCTTCTTTCAGCAATTGTTTATTATATTCCTATTCTATGTCAGGCTCAACTCTTAAACCTAGGACTATAGAACAATTGCTCTATATTCCCAGGATTCACCTCATGCCATGCACATTCTAGTTGGAGTTATGCAGTGTACTGTGTAAGTGTAAGGTTAGGTTAAGACGTACCCCAGTCCAGTGGGAGTGGTCTCCAGGAAGTGTCCAGGCAGGACTACAGTCAGTGGGAGTGGTCTCCAGGAAGTGTCCAGGCAGGACTACAGTGCTATCATGTTATACTTTTTAAGTATGCATGCACCTAGAAAGAGGACAGTTGAGCTTCCCATGAAGTTCTGACTTGGCTCTCCCTGACTCACATTTATAGTCTACCACTGTGTGTTTGTTCTGGAGACCAAGAAGATAATGCTTCATCAATTTCTTGAGAATGTTTCTGATTTCTCTACTGCCAAAATTACTGAGCTGACATCTGCATCTTTGGTAAAACTTGTCTGATATGCCCATGTATCTCATTTCTCTTTTGAACTGGACTCATGATCATCATTTGTCAATTAAATGATTTAGGTAGAAAACTATTCTTAATAAATGTTAAAATAAATTATAAAGTTATAATGCCTAAAATGCTATAATGCTGATATGGTTTGTCTGTGTCCCCACCCAAATGTCATCTTGAATTGCAGCTCCCATAATTTCCACATGTTGTGGGAGGGACCCGGTAGGAGATAATTAAATCATAGGGGCAGTTTCCCTTGTATTGTTCTTGTGGTATTGAATGAGTCTCGGGAGATCTGATGGTTTTATAAGAAAAACCCCTTTCACTTGGCCCTCATTCTCTCTTGCCTGCTGCCATGTAAGACATGGCTTTTGCCTTTTGCCATGATTGTGAAGCCTCCCCAGACACGTGGAACTGTGAGTCCATTAAATCTTTTTTTCTTTATAAATTATACAGTCTTGGATATGTCTTTATTAGCAGCATGAGAACAGACTAACACAACTGCTTATTCAAAAATTAAAAGTCACATCAAAGAAACACAATAGAGTTTAACATCTGTTTATATAAATATAAGAATTAGTATCTAATACAAGTGCCATTGATTATAGTGGGTCATTTAATTAGAGTTACTGAACAAAATAAAAATAGCACACAGGAAAACAAAACAAAATTTGGTTTTCGTGTTGATTATTATCCTAATAGGTTTTCAATGGGCCAGATATCTTAATATAAAATAAGAATCATTTTTTAGAAGAAATCGTGAGAAGAAAACATGGGAGACTTTATTTGCACTTATTTTTAAGCATTTCACAAAATTTTCATGCAACACTAGAAATCATTGTTGAATTCAACTGAACCATAAAATGTCTCCATAGAAAATATGTTGTTAAATAAAATCAAAATAGAAACAAAAGAAAAGAATCAAAATATTCACAACTCATATCATAGAAAAGATACTAAAAAAAAAGACACTGTGACTGTTATTTCATTTTCCTTACTGTCTTTTTATTTTTACATCTAATGGTTGTCCTTTAGAGAGTTTAAGTATATTTTACTATTATGTTTACTTTGATACTTTAAAAAATGACATACTGGTATAAAATGAATATTTGCTCCTTCCTTTTAAGTAATTTAATGACAGTAAATTCAACTTTGGTTAATGTGACATAAGCCTTTAAATTTTTATAGAAGTTTAATTTAAAAGGCTAAGTAAAATGCCACTATTGCATATCTAAAGAAATAATCTATCAGTAATACATTAATATGTGAATCTACACAATATTTAATCATACTCAGGAGAAGATAAATCTTTAGTGAGAAACATTATGCAAAGTTATGATATATTTAAATGTCAATTTTGTATCCAAAATGTGTTTAGATTATTTTGAAAACTGAGATATGGTACATGATGTATTTCACTCTCCTTTTCTTCCAGTCAATACTGAATCAAAATGTTCTTTTTTTTTTAACATCACCTAAATATTTTATACATTTCTGATTTTATGTCAAAATTCCAAGGTAAGAAGGAAAACTGGGAAATTATGCAGCAATAAGTAAAGGAATATTTAATTAAAACCAAAATAATATACCCATTTTTCCAATCTGAAAACAAAGTTACTGGTATCATTGGCTTGCCAAAACTAACATGTTCTGGCCAGATACAATACATTTTTGATTAGGTAAGATTATAACAGCTTCTAAGACTTTCTTGCATCTCCCTTCTTAGATAACTATATTGTCACTGCTAGGAAATGACTTTTGATACACCTGAATGCCTGGCTATTGCTTTATTTTTGTCACAAATTGCATTGCATTGTTAATAATCATAGACATATCTAACCTGTCCCCAAATAGTTAATGGTATTACAATGTAGAAAAATGTATGGGTTAATTTTAAAAATAGAAAATCTACCTTCTTTTTTTGTAGCTCAGAAAAAATAGGTTCAACTCATTTTAGTTATCTTGTTATAGAGAAAGCATGTTGACATATTCTGAGTGTCAACACGTTTATGCTGAAAGACTCTGTACAATGTATATAATAGGTTTAATTAGTAATTTTCTTACCTGTGTCAGCTGAGCTTTCAGGCTGATCTTTCCAAAATGTTAAGCAGATCATGTTTTACTTGTGTTTAAAACTTCCTACTCTTGTTCAGACAAAATTTCAATTATTTAACCTGACTTAAAAAGCTCTTACTATCTGACTTCTCCTTACCTCTCCAGTCTTGGCAGTTAACTCTATTTTACTCTCTCAACTCCTAACTTCTTAACCTCTAATTACATTGGTCTTTGTATTTTAAATTCTTTTAACTGGTTGTAGATTGTTTCACCTTAGGATACTCACAAATCTTTTCTTTAGAGAAAAATGTCTAAAATAAGCCCTACTCCTGATTTTTGATAAGTAATCTTATGATTGTCTCTTTGGTCCCACAGATTTGAAAACTTTGAGTTTAAGTCTTCCAGTTCTCTGCCTTCCTTGAAAATTCCCAATCCTATCCCGCTCTAACTGCTTTCTCTTAATCATCTTTTTACCTTTGTCACCACGATCCTCACCCGGTCCAAGGGCATGTCTTCCTTAATTATCTGAACAGCCTTCTACCTAGAATCCTGGCCTTGGAGACTCTCCCATTCCTTTCCATCCTACATGCCCAGCAAGATTATTTTTCTCCCACTTCACTACTTTGACTATTTTAATCACTTGTTCAAAAGTCTTTAAGATTCCACAAAACCCTTTGAATTTAAACTATTCTTTTTCAAAACATTATTAAACTCCCTATCTCCCACTACTTCCTTAAACAAATTGTTCTACATCTGACCATTCCCTCAATTATTGTTCTTTACTTTTACTCATACCGTACACAGCTCCAAGAATACTTACCTTCCTCCATCCTTCACATCCTTAATTATAGTCCTTCCCAATTCAGATACTGCAAGTTCAACATTATGCTGCTACACTGAAAACCGTGAGTGATGTCTAATCACAATCTGTGATAGGTATTTGTTTTAAGGATCATCTAATAACATGACAGTCATTTTCATTTCATATAACCTTTATTAATGCTGGTTTCCTGCTAAGATGACTCCTTCCCTATAAGCCAACTGCAAATACTATAGTTAGAATTTACAGGTACTTCCCATTGTGGTTGTTCACCTTATTTGTGTCAGTTTTTCTCCTTCTTTATTCATACATTTTTTCTATCTGAATTTGCATTTCTTCGGGGTTGGAGTCAAGTATATATTTATCCATTTTGCCTTTGACTCTGAGGTTGGCCAAAGGAATAAGGTGGATGTGACAAGGTACTATTTCTGAGCTGAGCCCTTAGAGGCCTTCCATGTTTCCACCTGTTCTTTTGCACATGCGATGTTGCTGTCAAAATAACACACAATGGGTAGCTAGCAGCCAGTGCACCTGCAGTGAGAACCAGAGCCACCCAGCTGCTGCAGCCTGAGACCAAGCTGCTCAGCTGAGCATAGCTTAGATCACCACTGAGTTCTGAGGTGGTTTGTTATACAGCAATGGCAATCAGATATATCCATACAAATATAATTTTAGTTTATATTTCTGTTACTGCAGTTCTCACCTTATTCTGAGGATATTTGACAAAATAATTCTTTCAAAAATATTGATGCTGTGCTAGATTACTAATTTGAATGAATTATTAGACAAATACTTCATATATTTCTTATTATGTGGGTTTATACATTATTTATCTTATTGATTTAACTTCAAAAGCAAACTTTAGTTTAGCTCTTGGGCCCTATCTGGGAAAGGGTTATCTTTTAATCATCATTAAATCACTTAAGTCACCGGTTTATTCAAAGTACTCTGCACAAAATAAGCATTCTTTAGTGGTTGTGAAATAAATAGACTTTAAACTTATCATTAATATTCCCAATGGTACAATGGGGGAGGCAAAATTTTCTACTTCTTAATGTTTTTTTGGCTAGGGCTAAGGATTAAACTGTCATATGACAGATTAGCAAGAGGAAAACATACAAATTTATTCAATACATGTTTTATGTGGCACAGGAGCCCTCATAAAGAAATAAAAATCTCCAAACACAGTTAGAGCTGAATGTTTATATACTAAGTTGCACAAAACATTTATATACTATGTGGACAAAGAGTACTAAATTGTGAAAATGTGACAAAGCAAGGGGGCTTAGACTGGAGTAGTTAATTATCAAGAAGTGACAAAAAAATAAGGGTTAGTTAATAAAGTTTGTCTAAGCAGATTTCTCCCAGCTTTAGCTCTCCATCTCTGGTTATCAGAATGCATTCCTTCCTTCAGACTCAGTGAGCACATCTTCCACGCGGAAGATATTTTTCCCCAGATTTTAGGAAATCCAGAGAACCCTTCTTGTATCTGCTGGGTTTTTTGTTTTTTTGTTTTTTTTGTTTTTAAGTGTCTTTAACTCAAAACAATTTATACGTCAGGTTGACATATTTTGGGGTAATATGTTCTGAATTTCTTCAGTACATATATATATTAACTAAAGCAAACTTTTTTTATGATAAACTGACATAACAGTTTTATAACTTAATCGCTGATTTAAAAATTTAATTAAAACTATTTTTGATATTTTGTGTAACAGTTTTTGAGGAGTATCTTTTGTGCTTAATGAGTGGGAGATGACACCCATGTTCTTAGCAGCATCACAGCTGAGGATTGATTGAAGAATGGATAAGCAAAGTGAGGTATATACATATAAGGGAATATGCTTCACCCTTAAAAAGGAAAGGAATTCTCACATATGCTACAACAAGGTGGAACCTTAAGGACATTATGCTAAATGAAATAAACCAGTTTCGAAAAGACAAATACTATGTGATTCCAGTTATACAAGGCACCTAGAGTTGTCAAATTGATAGAGACAGAAAGTAGAAGGAGTGATTGCCAGGGGTTGTGAGAGGAAAGAAGAGAGGGTTGTTTAGTGGACAGAGTTTCAGTTTTGCAAGATATAAGAGGTGGACGGAGATAGATGGGAGTGAATGTTGCACAAGAATACAAATGTTCTTAATGCCACTAAGTTGTATACTCAAAAATGATTGAAATGGAAATTTTTATGTTACATGTATCTTACCATAATAAAAATTGTAGAAAAGGTGTGGATGCAATACATTTCACTAGCTCTTTCTAATGTGTAAATCATAGAATATGAAAAGGTTTTATTAGATATTTGAATCTCAACATAAGTCTTATGGCATTGTTACTATTTGTTAAAGAGCCTACGTGGTGAATGAGTAAAAAGAAGCCGTATATTTCCTTCCAGCAACACTCCTTGTCTATGGTTTAGATGGCAGTCTATGGTTGGCATATATCTAAGTGTGTTGATCACTAAATAAGCATTTTAGCAGGATCATTAAGACACAGATACAGTAGTTAGAGTGCAGGGATTCTGATCCCAATTAGAATATGTATCAGCTGCAAGAAGTTGAGGAAATTATTTACTCTCAGTTTCCTCATCTGTGCATGAATCAATATACACAAAGTGCTCAGAATACTGCCTGGCACATTGCCAGTATTACAATGTTAGCTTTCACTATTCTACTGAGAAATCTTGAGATGAAAATCTAAATTCTATCACCTTTTGGGAAAGCCTGGCAATAAGAATATTTTAGTAAACGACCTAATACTAACATTACACTCTCAGGAATATGTGGACTCTAAGAAAACAGATATTTTACAGAAGATAGGCAGAATCTCCCTCTATTTGACTTAATTGAATACTCTACCTAGGTAACTGGTTCTTCTAAGTGCTTATTCAGTCGAGCCTGTGGAAAGCAAAGGTACAAGAATTTATAGCTCAGGGCTCCTTGGTTTCTATATTGACTGCACATATATAAGTGAGTAAAGGGGAATAGAACCTATTATTACCACGGTAGAGGTATTTTGGCCTCTTTCTTTCTTTTTAAGTGCACTTCCAGTAGGCACCTCTCCTCCTTGTTCATTTAAATAATCAGCAATTGGTGCAGTCTTAGCAGAAGGTAGGAGCTTATTTATGTCTGCTATTAGTCCATAAAGAGAAGAATCAGATCAAGGAGTACTTTATTATAATTTCTCTAGAGAAATCAATAAGTTTCCTCCCTCTATGCTCATATTTCTTGTGTTGTGAAGCACTAATGAAGACACTAACTGGTCATTTCAAGGCCTGGAATTCCCTTGGATATTTTCAAGGCTGTCTTAGACTGTTTCCTGTTGCTGTAACAGAATACCACAGAGTGGAAAATGTATAAGGAAAATATACTTGTTTCTACAGTTCTGGAGACTGGGGTGTTCAATATCAAGTTGTTGGCATCTGGCAAAGGCCTTCCTGATGCACTATCTTATGGCGGAAGGCAGAAAGGCAAGAGAGCCCAAGAGAGTGAGAACATTGTTGAAGTTCAGCTGAAGATGGGGTCCTTGTTCCACAGCCATGAAAATTTAGGTTCGCAGATGATTTGAAGAGTGAGTAAAAAAGGGTTTTATTGGGTGAAAAGGAAAATGGGGGAACAGGGACTTTCTGCAAGGCCAGAGTTCCTTTAGTGTGCTTCCCGCCTCACAGCTTGAATTTCAGGTTCCATCCCGGAAGAGAAGGAACCAGACTCCTACTCACTGCAAATGGCCCAAACTTCTGTGGCTCCACCCCAGCGTGCGCTCCTCCCAGTGCACAGGTCGGTTGGAGGCTCCAGCAGGCAGCCCTTCTCACCTGACTGTCTCAGAATGGGGACTGAATTAATCCCTTTGTCAGGAACTCACTCTAGTGATAAATAAGCGCCCCCCCCCCCAGTCATTACAGCATTAATCCCTTATGACCTAATCACCACTTATAAATGCCACATGGACGTTGGTGGATAAATTCAAACCATAGCAAAGACCCACTTCTTTCCATTTGGCATACACTTCTCTTGTATGTATCCTGTTGCTCATTCCTAAATTCTGTCTGTGAGATGAAAGAGAAAACCAAAGGAGGAGAATTCTCTCTTTTCTTTTCAGATTCATTGTGTCTAACAGCTTATACTGAATGTGTGTCAAAGAAAATTTACTCCAGTCAGACAAACACTAAATTGGCAACACATCAGATAAAAATAAAGTAGCACTGAATACAATAAAACACAAAGATTAGAAGTTCAAATCTTGTCCTGATATTTGTTCTGGCTAGTATGTTTGTGCTTCTCATTAGCATATTGCAATACTGAAAGCAGAAAGTGATATGACAAAGAAAGTTTTCTCTAGTGGTTAGTAGCAAACCTATGATTCCCAATAGCTTTAACTTCATGCTCATTCTAACTTTCAATTGCATTAGATATAGCATGGGTTTCATTAGATTCCCTGATTTCATTTATTAGAAACTATTTACAATGTTTCCACCATTCAATATAATTGTGTAAATGTCACAGTAGGTGAAAGTTTATCAAAGTCATCAAACTAAATGATAAATCTGTTCAATGAAAAAATTATCAGAAATTATTTTGGATGACTAGATAAGTGGATCCAATCTGGCAATGAGAATATTGAGATATAAAGACCTACACAAGTACAGTTTGAGAACATTCTAGGATTTTATCCTACTCCGTACCCATTTTGAGTCAATAATATGGTCAGTAACCAAACAAATATTAAACAAATAGTAAAATAAAAGCAAAAATCAGCTGGGCCTTAAGATGCAATCACAGATTTATAGAAGAATATGCTTTAAGGAAGCATTAACAGATTAGAAAGTATTCATAGAAGAACAATGAGTGAGGAATTTGACTAACAGCTTGAAGAGAGGAACTGTTTAGCATGAAAAACTGAAGGCTTACTTTAACAGTCATTTTTCAGTATTGGAATTATTCTTCATGATCCCAGAGATTATCTATCAATTTTTTTAGTCATGCATTAATTTATAATTTTATTTATTCAGAAGTATTTACTGGGCATATATAAGAGTCCACACACTTTCTGTATAATATGAATGCAATGATGAACAAAAGAGAAATGACCCCTTGTGTATTCAAGGTTATAGAATACAAGGGGAAAGATCATTTGCCAATGGAAAGTCAATACAAAGTGATTTTAGATCAATACAGAGAAACATTTCTCTTAAACAAAAATGCTCACAAATGGAATTAATTCCTTAAAGCTGATGTGTTTTTGTTATTGGAGGTATAATACAGACCAAATAGCCATGTGTTTGGAAATTTAAGGACTGAGCAAAGTCCTAAACAAGTCACTCTCTCCTTAATGTCTTATCAATATGTCTCTATTTTAGTTTCTTCATTTGAGGACAAGATAATATTTAGTCAGGTACAATGCAAAGGAAATGTTATGACAATAATATAAGCAAACATGAAGTATTTTTATGCAAAAGCTTAGACTAAATGCAATCAACATGAAATCCTCAATTTCAGGTTTCATATTATTCACTGTAATTTATAGCAAATTATGTCAGAGGTCTTGGAAAAATTATAAAGCTTCCAAATTATAGTGAATATTATTGGGTTTGTTGCTGTAGAATGGAGGAGTATGAAGATGGGACAGAAGATTCACGTTCTACAGTAGATAGAGCTTATAAGAATTGGTTATTCAAGTGCAAGTTATAGAAACCTAACTCAAATTTATTTAAGACATAGATGATGTATTTATATACAACCATGTGGAAGTCCAATAGTGGACAATTGCTTCAATAACAGATGTTTGCACTCCTCCGACTGTGTCATTAAATATCTGCCCATTTCTTTCTCCATCTTTCAGCTTTGTTTTCCACTGTGGTGACTTTAATCTTAGCTTCTGTCTATATGCAATGATGAGATCCAGCAGTTGATCTAAGTTGTCAGTGTTCATGGGATTTGCAATATTGAAGGAATGCTTCTTCCATCTCATGCCTTTATTGGTTTTCCTGCCATGCTTCTGATTGGCCTTCCTTGAATCATGTGTACACTTACATAGGCCACCTTATGTATGATGAAGATTATAGTAAAATGTGGGAGTATGATTAATAATCTTACACTGTAAGGGGGAATAATTATCCCAATAAATTAATTTCTGGATAGATAAAATATGCCAGAGGACCATTAGAAATACTATAATGCTAGCTTTGTTAATTTTGGAGTTTGCATATTACAACTGGATACAGATAAAATTGACAGCAAATTTTCATCATGGGTGAAAAAAAGTTACATGGCATTAATGCAAGCTTTATACCTAACTCCAAGATCCAAAAATAGTTAAGAACTCAGAGGCTTCCCAGAATTACTAAGCTAATAAGACAGGTGCAGTCAAATCACAAAAATTTTATCTTACAACTTTCTTCTATGCATTTTTATCCACCCTAACAAATTTTCATATATCTTAATTAGGCCTTAATTATATCACTTGCAGCTCTGTGCTTAACCTGTCTAGGTATTGAATGAGACTACTTCATATTTATTAAGCTTTTTTTGATGTAGAGATGGTATATAATCTTCATGGCATCCTCTTGAAGATAACAGACATTATCCATATTCTCTAGAAGGAGAATTGGAAAGCTTTCAAATGACTCGAAATTACTTGCTGGTTGAGAGCTAAGTACAGTAATTCTAACTAGCACTTCACTGTTCTATCTGCCAAACCCAGAAGGCAAAATGTTATGAAAGTTTCTTCTTTGATTCGTTTCAATTCAGTTCAGCTCAATTTGATTCACTAAGCAGTAGTAAGAACGCATAATGTGCTCCATGCCATCCTAAATACACGGGGCAATGAAAAATACGAGTAAGGCAAAATCCCTTAACCTTAAGTATTACATAATTTAATTGAAAGCACAACCCATAAACTTAAGAAATAGCAGCATAAAATTTGAGTTAATATACGCTATGCTATAAATTCTTAACTGCAAAAGGAGTGATAGAGATAATACGCGCAATCATAGTTAAGATATTATATAACGAAGCTTGGCGTGGAGTCTCTCACATACTGACAGTTTTCTATAACAAAATTTCCAAATATATTTTTAGAATTTATCCACTCCACATTAGTTTTTGTATACTACAGTAAGCCAGCTAGGGTCTTTAGTGCTGCAGGCGCAGTGGTAACTAAAAAAGTGCCAATCTGGTCCTTATGGAATTATATTTTAAAGAGGAAGGATACTAAACAAACATGCATACCAACCCGTAACATAACTTGTTATATGTGCTTTAAAGGGAAAGTACAACATGCTAGAGAAAATATGACAGCAAAATGAATTTGGGTTTTGATAAGGGGATTAGGATGCTTAAGGCTGAAGCATTGAGGCTGAGACCTGAAAAGGAGGAAAGGATAGTCAAATAAGGATTCAGGTGAAGATCATCCCTGAAAGCAGAAAGAGCATAGAGACATGTCATCTTTGATGGGTGCTGACGAGTTGATGGGTGCAGCACACCAACATGGCACAAGTATACATATGTAACAAACCTGCACGTTATGCACATGTACCCTAGAACTTAAAGTATAATAATAATTAAAAAAAATCTAAAAAAAAGAAAGTAACATTAAATGATAAATATTTCTGTCTAAATAGTCCAAAATAACTCTTTAATAAATATCAAATGCCAATACATTAAAAAAAAAAAAACTCAGAATAGGTAAATAAAACAAGGGAATATATGTAGGTACATAACAGTCTGATTTCCCTTAACTTGTTTTTTATATTTCTGGGGTAAATGAAAATTTGGCAGTTATATCTGTTTAGAAAATTAGTGTATGTTCAGGGACTAACAACTGTAAGAGAAAGCTCAAAGAGAGAAAACAGATGACCTTATGAACATTGCCTTTAACAAGAATGCTTGGCCAGGTTTGAGAGAGGGCTCCAGAAATCAGAATAAATGAATTAATGTTATCTGTAAAGGTTGTGCCCCAGTGAAAAGCTTTAAGGTAACATGTGAATATTTTAGATTCAATCCACTGGATAATAGGAATGCATTACAGGGTGTTTAAATATCTTTCCATTTGCTGGTATGCTATGTCACTAGCAATTTAAACTTAAAAACAAATCTTTATCATTTTGTGTTTTTCCAGCAGTATTTAGAATACTGTCTTGTACAAAATGAGTGTTCAGGAACATTTTATGGATCTACTGAAATAATAATTTCAAAATATCAGTTTAATAAAATTAATCAAGATAATTACGATGTTTGGAGTAGGTACACGATTGTATGAAGATGGTGCAATGTTTTCCCATTAATTGCTCTTTCTTTTACCTCAACAGCAACTTTTGTATTACAGCACTCAACCCTCTGCAGCAAAGTATATACACACACACATATATACACACACATATATATATAGTATTCATAAATATATAAATATATATTATAAGTATATATTTTCATACATATTTTCATATATATATATATATAGGTAAAGGGGTATCCATTTATTTTTAACATATTTTTGACCTTTTATTCAATATATCTGTGTAAACTGCCTTAAATGCTTTACAGAATAAGGTGGGGTACAGAGTAACAAATATGAATACAGAACTTCACATTATATATCACACACTTAGATACATATATTCTATATACATATATAATACAATAGATATTACATATTCATTGTAATAGATATTACAAACTCATATTACATTTTGCATCTAGAATTACTGGTAAGCTAAATACATGTATTATCTTTATATCCTTGTTCTCTCTCCCTGAGATCAATTTTGGATATTGGTTTGAAATCAGTATCCCGTAGTCCTAGACACCCAACTAGCTTACCAAAGGTAAAGCCTTCTTCACAAGCATACATGCTAAAGATTCCAGCACAACGTGTGCCTTGAATACTGCAGACAAAATTGAGCCCTTTCCGGACATATATGTCATTATTTAAACCACCAGAGTAGGTGGTGCCTTCTTTGGCACATGCAAGGAAGGTAAAGGATGGTCTGAAGATCCCCTGTTTTGCCCAATATCCCACTTTGTGCAGTCGGGACATTTCCACACAGTGTCAGTCATTGCCCTTGTATTGTGAGCCCAGACAGAAGCTATGTTTGGTTTATTTTTATTCCCAGTAACTACAAGGCATGTGGCATGAAACAAGTGCTTCATATTTTTTAAAAGGCAGAATGAGCAGATAAATGAAGTGAACAAATGAATGAAGAAATGAAGTGATCCTGTCATTTTGGATTATTATTTAGTTACAACTGATGCAGTAGAAGGGAAGGACAGGGGAGACACACACGTGCAATAGATATTAGTCACTTAACAAGCGTGTGCTGCTGGGCATGTTGGTATGCACCTATAGTCCCAGGTACTTGAGAGGCTGAAGCAGGAGATTAATTGAACCCAGGAATTCAAGACCAGTTTGGGCAATATAGGGAGACTGTCTCAGAAAAATAATGTGTGTGCTGAACGGATAAAGTGACAGTGAAAAAAAATACTGATAACATTTGACAATGTACTAGGTATGTGAAAAACAGTAATGAGCTGAAATATACACATTTATACTTTCAATGGTTTTTGAACTTGAATTACTTGAGGTATTCTTTTTTTTACAAGTACAGATATACTGAGGCCAATCCTAAAGGTCCAATTCAATAGATTTAACAAAACTGGCAACACTTGTATTGCCGGTGGACCAAGACAATGCACAGAGAAATTCTGTATTAGATATAAATGGGAATATTTTTCACTGTGTTTAAAAAATTGAAAGAAGAGTATTTTTTTTTCCACTTTGGGTTGCTAAAGTGCAATTCTAAGCAACTCAAATTTGCTTCATTATAACAGCAATTTGTGGGAAAAAAAAAAAAAGAAATAGCATATGCTGCTAATTTCTCCCTTTGACTCCTGACCCGAGGAAAAGCAGGGTGCATTGTAAATTGTCCATCAGCACTATGCATCACTTAAACACATTTACCCAGGCAGTTTAGGTAAGTTGAGCAGGTTAAAAAACTAATGCTCACTACCAAATTCTGCTGGGAGCTTTCCCCATCGCTATGGCTTCAAAACTGCTATGATGTTCAAACTAAGCAGGGAGGAGCTGTCCAATCAGAAAGCAAGCTGTGGAACCACTATAAGCAGCAAGGCTAAATGTATATCTAGCATGGCCATTTGTTAATAGTTTCCAGGGGGGGTCCTATTCTCCTTTGAAATAAAATAGGGGATAGAGCCATATGAATAAAGGATTGTGGATCTGCTTGACACTCATCTCCATCTCTTCTAGAAGAGCCATTTCACTCCAACCATGTGGTTTTAGGGGGCTTCCATGTTCTCATAGGACCCTGGGATTCGGCAACTTTTCATTTCAATGACAATGAGTGCACAAATTAGCTCAGATGTTCAGAGCATGATATGGGGCTTTCAAACTAGAGAATAGAGAAATGTGTTCCTATCCCACAGCTAGTGGTGAGATGGGTGTGGTGCAGCAGTTGTTTTCTGCATTGGAAACTAGGTTAGACAAAGAAAACCAAGACAGCAGCATGCATATCTGGAAGGCGGAGTGTGGACAGAAGTAAAGAGGGAGACAAGAGATAGAGATGGAGTGTTGGCAGGGGAGAGGAAGAGAGTTTGGTAAACAGTCCTGCCCCTTGTTCCTGGTGTCACTGAGACCATTTGCCTTTTTTTTTTTTTGAGACAGGGTCTCATTCTGTCACCTAGGTTGGAGTGCAGTGGTATAATCTCGGCTCACTGCAGCCTTGACTACCTGGGCTCAAGCCATCCTTCTGTTTCAGCCCCTCGAGTAGCTGGGACTACAGAAGCATGCCAGCACGCCTGGATAATTTTTATATTTTTTGTAGAGATGGGGTTTCACAATGTTTCCCACAACTCCTGGCCTCAAGTGATCCTCCTGTCTCAACTTCCCAAAGTGCTGGGATTACAAGCGTGAGCCACCAGGCCTGACTACCATTGCCTTTATCTTGGCTACATGCACTCTGCAATTACTCTGCTAATTTGTCTAAATCAATTTGAGTTGGATTTTTGACATTACAAACAAGAATTTTTAACAAATTTGGGTGTGGGAGTTTTCAGCTTTAATTCTGTTAAATTGGACCTACTGGGTGAATTGTGGAGAGTCAGCTCTTTGCAGGATGACTTTCTCATATTGTGAAACTAATTTAAAATTTCACACAACTGTGCAATACATTATGAGAAACTCCTTGAATGAAGAAACAAAAACAAAACCAAAAAATTTTCCTCTGCTACCTACACATACCTCTCTCTCACAGGTAAACATTCAGGAAAGATATTTATAGAAGTCTTGGATATGGGAGACAACATATCATTGTATAGTATCATTTAAGAAAATATGTGTCTATTACACTTCACTGATCAAAAATTACGCTTTTAGTTCTGATGCTTCTTGACCAAGATCTATTTAAAATGTCTGCCTTATGTGGCAGATAAATTTTGCTCAAATATTGTTTGGATTATATATATTTCTGTCTTTCATGTTTTCCTGCCTCAGTAACAAATGGTCCAATTTTTTCTAATAAACCTTCATAAATAATCTGTTGACTAAATGCCCAAACTTTTGCAAAATTCAATCCCTCATATCTCATTGTCTTAAATTTAAAACTCACCCATGCAATTATCTGAAGTCTATACATCATCTTTGATTTTGTTCTGGTTCCACTGCCACTTGGTGAATGATGATTATCAACTTTCCAGAGTCTTTCTTCTTTTCCTGTTGTTTCAAGGTTTTTTTACTTCAGATTTGAGGTTACTGTTTTCTTGTAAATTCCTACCTATAGTTCCTTAATATTTTCTTAGTTTTGAATCCTGGACCACTGTTACAATGTGCTTTTTTGCTTTAACGACTTAAAGTTACTTACAATTTTCAAAGTCTAGGGACAAAGGATATGCCAGAAAACTTTATATTATGCAAACTCAATAGAAAAAACAGATTAGATTACCCCCAATATTCTACTGAATAAAAACCTTCATTTATCTGTAGACTTCATGCAATAAACATGCAATACAAAATCACTGGAGATAATGAGGACAATTCTTACAGAAAAGTTTGATAAAGAATAGAGAATTTGGCTTTGCATCTATCCTCCCAGAATTTGGAAATTGATGGAAATAGGGTGGTGGAGGAAATGAAACAGTAGCTTCAAATGCCATGTAAGCCTAACAGGTAAAATTTCAAGATCCATCAATTTTTTTTTCTTTTTCTTTTTTTACTGTCCTGTATGAAACACATGGCTGTTTTGCAGAAAGGTTCATTTAATCCTCTTAAAATGAAAACATGAGATATATCTGACACAATTTCCTATCATTCACAATGCTAGGAAAGGGTCAAAAGGGAGAGCTATTTTCTTATGTAAAGCTCATTACATGTGACTTGTTTTATCTTTAGAATTAAGAATAAAATAAAATAAAGGCTTTCATCATTACTTTCCAGATGCTATGCCTGTCAGCTACTCATTTGTTTTGGTCTCTAGGTATTCTCCTGTCCAATTCCAGAACACCAGAATTCTCACAAGTTTGTCCTACAAGTTATTTAAGATTCTAGGAAAGAGCAGATTTCCACAATTTATTGAGTTTTAGCTGCCGGTTATTGAGCATTCTCTAAGTGAAGACTTGCTGCATAATATTTTTATAAACTTTACAAAAGGAATCTATAATTATCCTCATTTTTTATAATACTTTTGATACTTTGGAAGGTTACATAAGTTGTTCTAGGATTTGAAATTTTTGAACACGGGAAGCTTACTGGAACACAAGTTTCTCTATTAGCTCATAAGCATCTCAAAGGCAGATTCTAAATCTTACATCTGCAGGCAGTTGAATGTAGTGGGCCCTCATTTGTTGAATGTATGGACAAGCAAAAGTAACTATGACAACCAGCATCACTTTTCCTTGACATACAGCCTTTCTATTTTCCTAAGATTATAGGTCAATTATTAGAAGGAATTTTCCAGAAGTATATATACCAGATGACAGTTGAAGTGGTATTTCATTAAAATTAAATCTATTTTGAATGCATTTGTGTATATAAAGCATTTAGGACAATTCTGTATCAGTTAAAAATTTTTTTTCTGTTGCTATTATTATTATTATAAAGTATCTATGTATGTTTCACATTCATATAAATGCTGCTAATATACTCAGTAGAGAAGGAAAAGCAAAAATTAAAAAAAAGAATTAAACCAGTTGCTTAACTCCAAAAGCCAGTTTTCTCTTGAAAGAGCACACTTTGTAATTCATATTATAGATTATGAATTTATTCACGCCTATTTGATTAAAGAAACATCACTTTCTGTTTTTGAACATGATAAATGGTTCCTGCTCACTTGAAAGGTGACAATGGAACATTAGTTTGATTTTTTTGTGTAGGGCTGTAATGGTCTTTGCTAATGGCCTAAAGCAATAGATTCAGATGAAAAATTAAAATGTTTACTATCTTTTCTCTGTATTATGTAAGAAGAGTCCCTCAGAGAACATTGTTTTCATTATCAAGGATGATTTATCCTTTGTAATTTATTTTGCTGTGAAATTTGGAGGGCAGACACATTTCTGACTTTATACAGTTTCATCTCTTCATGAGGTAGCAAGAAGTGAAATAACCTCTCAGGAAATGTTGAAAGCAGACACTTACTATATAAAACAGTTTGAACTATTTAATATCCACAGCTAATTTTGCCCTCCTTTGCTAAAACAGTGCAGCATTTAAACACTGAAGAAGCAATATACTGATAATGAAACCATTTCCAGGCAAAGAACTTAAAACAGGTATTTAGTCTGGATAGTTTCAGTATAAATGCCTATGCATCCTCAAACAGTTTAGGCTAATGCAAGACAAACAATTGCATTTTGTGGTAAAGGTATATATCTGTTTTAATCAGAACTTACTATTGGAAGAATCTTTTTAAATGAAGATTCCCTTCAGTGGCAAAACAACCCTTTGTTGGATTATGAACACGCATATAATTAATTCAACTGTCGGTGTTATTCACGTATTCAAATATGTTTTCAAATTGTATTTATATATGTTTATTTGCCCCTCTACAAGAAAAATTAAAATGTGAATTTCTGATGATAGCTGAGTATTTTTACTGACTACGACAAAAATGAGTGTGTTATTTAGAACACATTCTTGTTTCTTTTGTTTGTTTTGTTATGTGTGGGTTTTCCACATGCCTAATAGAAATACCATATGCACACTACAGGGCTGCAGTAACCAAAACAGTGTGGTACTGGTACAAAAATAGAAACATAGACCAATGGAACAGAATAGAGAGCCCGGAAATAATGCTACGTATCTACAACTACCTGATCTTTGACAAAATCAACAAAAGCAAGTGATAAGGAAAGGACTCACTATTCAATAAATAGTGTTGGGATAACTGGCCAGCCATATTCAGAAGACAGAAACTGGACCCCTTTCTTACATGTTATACAGAAAGCAACTCAAGATGGATTAAAGACTTAAATGTAAAACCTCAAACCATAAAAACCCTGGAAGATAACCTAGAAAATACTATTCTGGATATAGGACCTGGCAAAGATTTCATGACAAAGATGCCAAAAATAATTGCAACAAAATTTGACAAATGGAACGTAATTAAACTGCAGAGCTTCTGCAGAGCAAAAGAAACTACTAACAGAGTAAACAGACAACCTACAGAATGGGAGAAAAGTTTCACATGCATTCGACAAAGGTCTAATATCCAGAATTCATAAAGAACTTAATGTACAAGAAAAAGGCAAATGTTCCCATTAAAAAGTGGGCAAAGGGCATGAGAACTTTTCAAAAGAAGACATACACATTGTCAAAAAAAGGGCTAGAAAAGGCTCATCTGTATTCATTAGAGAAATGAAGATGGAAAACACAGTGAGACATCATCTCACACCAGTTAGAATGGCCATTATTAAAAAGTAAAATAATAATAATTATAATGTTCTAGTGAGGCTGCAGATAAAAGGGAATGCTTATACACTGCTGGTGGGAATGTATATTAGTTCAAGCATTGTGGAAAGCAGTTTGGTGATTTCTCAAATAACCCAAGATAGTATTACCATTTGACCTAGCAATACCATTATTAGGTATATACCCAAAGGAATATAAATGGTTCTACTATAAAGACACATGCATGTATATATTCCTTGCAGCACTATTCACAATAGCAAAGAGATGCTATCAACCTAAATGCACATCAATGGTAGACTGGATGAAGAAAACGTGGTACATATACACTGTTCAATACTATGCAGCTATACAAGAAAAATGAGACTGTGTCCTTTGCAGGAACATAAATGGAGCTAAATGCCATTATCCTAAGCCAGCACACACAGGAACAGAAAATCAAATACTCCATGTGCTCACCTGTAAGTGGGAAATAAACACTGAGTACATATGGACACAAAGAAGGGAACAACAGGCACGGAGGTCTACTTGAGGGTGGAGCGTGGGAGGAGAGGAAGGATGGAAGACTACCTATCAGGTACTGTGCTGACTACCTGGGTGAGCAAATAATCTGTACACCAAGCCCTGGAGACACACAGTTTACCTATATAGCCAACCTGCAAATGTATCTATGAACCTAAAAAAATTAAAAGATAAAGAAATACAATATGCTACTAGTTAGAAATGAAGAAAGGTGGCCAGGCGCAGTGGCTCAAGCCTGTAATCCCAGCACTTTGGGAGGCCGAGACGGGCGGATCACGAGGTCAGGAGATCGAGACCATCCTGGCTAACATGGTGAAACCCCGTCTCTACTAAAAATACAAAAAACTAGCCGGGCGCGGTGGCGGGCGCCTGTGGTCCCAGCTACTCGGGAGGCTGAGGCAGGAGAATGGCGTAAACCCGGGAGGTGGAGCTTGCAGTGAGCTGAGATCCGGCCACTGCACTTCAGCCTGGGCGACAAAGCGAGACTCTGTCTCAAAAAAAAAAAAAAAAAAAAAAAAAAAAAAAAGATTTAAAGAAAGGTAAAAGGAAATAGTTCATTTAAAATGAATAAACTCTCACTAGTTTGGTGGTAGAAGGCAGTTGGCAGAACTGTAACTAAATCAAGAAGAAAACATTAGATTATAGGTTTTAAAAATATGTTTATATTTTATAATAAATTTTTGCCCTCTCTTCCCCTTCTGGTTTTGGTAACCAAGTTAGAAAAAAAAAAAAAAAAAAAAAACAGTGATTATTTTAGTAGAGTTTACCAGTTTTTCTTCTTTGCCTTAAATCTTTAGGTTGGCAAATAAAATCACACGAATCTCCTCCTAGTTCTGCTACTTAATAGCAATGGGACCAGGGGCAAGTTATTTAAAAATTCTAAGCTTTGCTTTTCTCATCTGTACACAGGGATAATCTAACTATCTCTCTTATATTGTGAGAATTCAGCAGGACAATGTACATAAACTCTTAGTACAATGTAAGTATTCAATATATATTATCTAATGAAAATCTTTGATTTGCAAGTTGTTCAGGCTCGAACTGAAGTTTAGGAAAAGGCAGTTTTCACAGGTGTTGCACTGGCTGTATCAGCTCTATTAATCATCAAACGCCTTTGAAGTCTGTCCTTAAGGAAGTTACATTTTATTTTTTAAACAAAGTACCAATGGGCAATTGTAGGCAAAGACAGGGAGAAAGGCTACTTTTACTCAGTCATGGATTCTCAAGAATTTTTACCCAGGGATCTACCGCATTGTTTTCCCAGGAATGGGAGATGGGCTTGTGAAGTATTGAGCTCTTCACCAGAGATGTTCCATTTATTAACTACAATTAAGGTTATTGAGACAGAAATAATTTGATAAAGGTTTAATTGGATGCCAAATGTGAGACACACCAACAACTTTGGTAGTGTTTCAGGGTCTGTTACAAATCAAAAGGATTTTATCAGAATGTTTAGGAGAAGGGAGGGTGGCTTCTCATACTACAGTTGTCCTTTTTCACTGGAGAGTGCAATACAGAGGTTGCAATCATTGCATACACATTGCAGCATCCAGACTAAAATGTCTATGTGCAGGATAATCAGGAAAACTTCCTAATTTAGAAACAGATCAGCAAAACTTCATGATTCAGAAACAGATCGGCATCCTTTTCGGTGTCAGTGGGTTACATAGTAATCAGTACGTCAATAATTTTAAAGAAATCATGCTAACATTCTTTACTCAGGGTCAAGATGCCACCATGAATCACAGGACCTCCACCAGGTGGGTTAATTTGGAAGCCTGCCAAAGATGACCTGCAGATTTTCAACTTCTTAAGATGGTGGGGTGAGATTTTTACCTCTCAAGTGCATGTGCATTTGACAAAGTTTGCTTAGGGCATTAGGGAGTGAGAAATAACTGGGGAAGACAAAAGACTATAGTTTCATTCACTTCTCCTGAGCATTCTTAGTCAAAAGTGGAGAAAATTTGAAATGGATGCCTGAGAGCTACATTTTTAAGTAATTTCCCTTCTATAAATATATATGATGGAGACATGATAAAAGTAAAAGTTTTTGTTTCAACTTAGTAAAAGTATCACATATTTTTCTATTTTTATGCCAGATTAGCTTCAAGACTGTTCACAAAATATTAGTAAAACAAAAAAATTACATCTGTAACTCGACAATTTTTTTAAATATTGGGGATGTCTACTGATCAAGTTACCAGGGATAAACTCTACTATGGGTGGAGAAGCATTTGGTTTTTCTTAAATATTTTCCCCTGAATGTTTTTATAACTGCCTCAGAACCTGGTTTTGGGAATTCCCTTTAGACAAGTGTTTGAGTCCTTGAACTCACAATTTACGGAGATGGTCAGACTGCATATGTTTTTCTTTACAAATTCCGCAATAGGAATTGTTTATTTCTGTAAATACCTGCTCACTATTTGCATATAAGTTAAGGAAGATTTTGACACATATATGAGTTTATTGTTAATGGAGCCTATGTCCTCAGAGTTCAGGGACTCTGAAAAATAGTGAGCTTCATTATATATGTCAAAGAAGTATATCAGAGCCTTCACTCAGATTTGTGCTAGATTGCAAACACATAATCAAGATTATGAGGAATACTGTCTGGTTTGTGGAGTTCTTTCAGTCACATCTTAAGAAAATAAAATTAGCTTGCCTTTATCATATTTGACCAGAAAATAACTTCATGAATATAAACAATACTATTTATTTTGGTCAAGTACTAGGATCCAAAGGCTGAATTAAAATTCTTAGGAAAAACTGGGTATTTGAACACTAGTGCTCATTTGATATATTAAATTACTGTTTAAGCTGGTGCATGCACCAAATAAGGTAAGATAGCGTCTGAGCTATAATGTAAGTTGTACTTTCATCTGCTACATTTGTTTCCTCATGTACCATAATGTGCTGTTTCTAGTTTGACAGGATGACATATTGCTTCTAGTATGACAGGATGGTGCTACCCATCGTCGGTAATTCTAAAGTCCTTATTTTCACCTGATTTACCAGAGCCTAAGCTATGCTTGCTGCAGTTAAACTCTGCTGGTCTGGGCATATGTGACATGCCCATGAATGAACAACTGTCAATAAAAGTGCTTTAAAACTGGGCATGCGGGCGGGGAGATCTAAAACAATTTAACTCTTCCAAAATGTCTACCAGTCCATAACTTATGTACTGTTCATCAAAGTATAGTATATAGTGTAATAAGTATTTTATATACCATATAACTATGAAATGGTAGAAATTTTATGAGAATTAAATTGTTCTAGATTTTTCTGTGATTGAGATACATGTATTCAATAAATATATTTCAATATACATATAGAGAGACATATAAATACTCATAAATTCCTATCTATATCTATTTATATATATGCCTCTATATCTATTCCTCCTATATCTCTCGCTATATATAGATATTCCTCCCTCTCTTTCCTCTCAAAAGAGAGAGAAATATCTATATATATTCCTTTCTGAGTAATTTGTGTGTGAGCATGGGATATGGAGATATTACAGACACTTGCAAATGCAAAGTTAATCATGCAAATTGTTTAGTGGGTTGCAAAACTGAATCCCAGCTGCAATACAATAGTACAGAGAAAATATAATTTCTTTATTTGGGGTATAAGCAATCTGTTCTTCCTTTTTTAAAACCCCTTTTGCTCATTAACTGGAAAAGCAAAACTTAAATTTCTAATCCTGTTTAAACCTTAGTCCACTTCAATCATTTACAAATACCGTCAAGTAATGTTAGACACTTGAAAAGTTTCATAGGTATGTCTTAGATTTTGTTTAGGGTGGTGATAATCTTGTCATGAAAGCGATAGGTTAGTGGGTACTTGGACTTCTAGTTCTTCTGATCTCCAGGAGCTATTTCTCATCCACTTCATGGCTAGGTAGACTGCTGGCCCCTGAAGCCAGAAACTACACTTGGTCAGTCGGTTTTGTTTGCTTGATTACAATCCTGCAGCATTGTCTGACTCATCACGTTTCATTTTATCTCTGGCTGGGGCTAGAGACTCCTTGAATTTGTTTGGCAGTGAGTTTCATTTAGTCCTGGTGTGGGCGATCGGTTCTGTAGCTTGTAATACTCAGCTATCTGCTCCTCTAGTAAGTCTTCCATCTGAACTTTCCACTTTTTCTGGACACAATCTAGTCCTAGAGGTCCAGTGGTGACCCAGAAAGGTAAAAACTCAGTGTTCATCTGAATGTAATGACAAGACAGAAATAACTAAATTGATAAGTCTGTGCCTCACCTGAGTGAAGAGGTTGTCTGCCACAAAATCTGTTGGAGGTTATAGGGGGGTGACAATAGATACAGGTAAGGTGGGGATGACAAAAGAGCTTATCATCTTTGTTCTTGGAATTACCACACTTATCCAATACAACTTACTATCACTTAGCCAAAGCCCTGAAATGGGAAAATGGGGATACATATGAGTAACTGTTTAACCTTCTTCTTAGAAAACGCAAAGTTTGAAGTGGACATGCCAAAGGCGCATCTTTATCTTGGGGGTTTTCTTTAGAGAAAACTCTATAATCATATATTTTTCAGGCTTCCTTATTTAGATACTGGTGAGGACATAAAGGAATTTAGACAATTTTCTTTCTAGACAGTAGCCTGCCATGCGTAGTATGTGCTGTAATGAGCACTGGTGAAGCAACGCTGAACAAGTGCCTCGCCCTGCTGATTGTTCTCGTCCTCACACTTCGTATGAGTTGACCAGAGGCCTATTAAATAATTTGGTAAGGAGCTGGAGTTAAATTTTTTCACATCTTAATATTAGTTGCCAGAATACCTTACAATGAATCAGAAGTCACATTCATAATTGGAAATTAATTTTCCTCATCTTAAATCTTGGAGGCACATGTGAACATTAACTACAATATTTCATTTTATCTCATGCCTATTTGCCCTTTATCTTATTTGTGCATCATAAAGAAAAAAAAAGTATTGCAGATACAATGACTTTTGACATTAATTACCCAATCTTGGGACAAATTTCACATGCGAAGGGCACAGTTTTCCACAAGACTGGCCTTACTACAGACAGTGGCCACAAGTTCATCAGTTCCCAGGTTGCCCCTTACTTCTGACCAGTTGGCTTCAAATTTGTGGGTTCCCAGAAACTTCCTGGTTTGATAATTTGTGAGAAATATGCACAGAGCTCATGACAGCACTAAACTTAGAGTTGTGAATAAACTTACACTAAACTTATCATTGTGAAGGGGTACAAATCAAAACCAACCGGAAAGAGACACATTAGAGCAAGGTCTGGAATTGATCCAAATATAAAGCTTTTGGTCTTCCTCTCCCTGTGGTTTTCTGGACAGCATTACCTCCTTCCACCTATGTTGTGTGACAGTACTCAAAAAATACTGTGAACTGGGGAAGCTCACTCAAGCCTTTGATGTAAAAACTTTTTATTACAGTTTAACCACATGGTGTTCACATGTGGCTGACTTTTAGTTTTTAGCCCCTTCTAGGGGTTTGTTCTCCCATTCCTCTGAAGATCGTAACTGCTATGTCATGTTCCAAAGGCCCCATTATAAGGTGCATTGTAAGACTATCCACTGACCAAAACACCTGAGCAAACAAAGATACTTTTTCAGATAGGTTATTTCAGGGGCCTAGAGACCACCTCCCAGTAGCTTAAGGCAAATGCCATATCTCCCTTTGGATACAGTCAATTCTTTAACACACAGCAGAATCATTTTACAAACCCAGGTACTTGTATACATGCTTGTACTTGTACATAGTCCTGAACTTGAACCCAAGCCTATAATTGTAAACACACCTGAACTTGTGCATGAGTCTGCACTAGCCTTCAAGAATTTCAAGTAAGTTTGTAGTTAACATGTATCTGTTTATTTTACTTTTACTTCTCTGTGAAGAGATTATTTCTTTACACAGTTTGTTTGGAAAAGTCCATTTTATTAATCTGACAACATCATTTGTGAAATATGTTTTAATTTCAATTGACAAATATAATTGTCAATTGACAAATATAATTAAGCACAGACAGCTTTTTTTTTTTTAGATGAAGTTTCATTCTTGTTGCCCACATTGGAGTGCAATGGCATGACCTTGGCTTACTGCAATCTCCACCTCCTGGGTTCAAGCGATTCTCCTGCCTCAGCCTCCTAAGTAGCTGGGATTGCAGGTGCCTGCCAACACATCCATCTAATTTTTTGTACTTTTAGTAGGGACAGGATTTCAGCATGTTGGCCAGGCTGGTCTTGAACTCCTGACCTCAGGTGATCCACTCCCTCAGCCTCCCAAAGTGCTGGGATTACAGGTGTGAGCCACCGTACCTGGCCAAGCACAGGCATCTTTCAAGTAGTTTAAGTATGTTTTACGAATATAGTTTCTTTAAAAATTATAAGCTATTTGAGGATAGGAATTACATGTCTTTTCATTTTTGATTCCTAAGATCATCAAGAATATGTGTTTCGTATTATTGCTATTAGTAAATAAGGGTTTGCGTGAGTGTACGCGAATGCAGCCAATCAGCAGGAGGGTCACATTACAGCCTATAAAGGCATTGAAATGTAAAACAATGTTTAAAGAACACTAATGGTTCAAATGAACCAAATTATTATAGTGACCACAAGTCATAACAGAATGAAAATTCAACTGCAGATATAAACAGTGACAATTCTTATCACCATAAAGGCATCACTGGCATTCAAAATATAACAACACTTAATGTTATTTATATGTTGTACTATGATCACTTAGAAAGCTAGAAAATATTCCAGTATGTCCTTTGTCATCTTTTTCTGATATATTCTTCATATAGTGAAACTTTTAGCTTTAGTTCAAACTATTCTCAACATATCAGACACATATTGGTATTTCCAGGAATTAAATTCGCATGAGGAGATTTGAATGAAAGGCTTATACATATCCGAGGAAGGGGCATTTGGGAGCTGCGTGGAGAAATTTGTCTCCAGACTCCAGCCTTGCAAAGAGAACTGTAGTAGACAGAAGCTGAAAGACCTCTTCTCCAGGGAACCTTGTGTTGTTTGTAGCATAAGAAGCCCTGCTTTATGTAATGATGTGTGAATCAATGAGGAGCAGAAATGGATTTCCACCCCTTATTTCCCCACCACCATTTTGTGAAGATGAAACATGGCCTCTCTGCATCAGGAAATGCAGGGCGACTTAAGGACATCAAGGGTCTGCTACAGCAACAACGACAGCAGCAGGAGGCTAGGAATGCTTTAAAAGAAGTCATCAGAGTCTGCCAAGAGATGGCTGAGGAGTGGATGCTCAAGAGAGCAAGAGAGAACCCTGCCCCTGCTTTACGGCAGTGGAGGATGTGGAAATAAGAAAGAAGTACCATGGCTGATGCTTTTGTGATAGAGAGAGCTTGTGTTCAGCAACTCTGATGCATGGCTTAGGGAGTCTTGGCAACTCTTGTTAGTGAAGGATTGAAGGCCCCGCATTGCCTGGTGTAGAAAAGAACTAGGGAAAATGCAGCTCCTATTATTAAGACATTCCTAGTTTACTCTTTTGATGAAATCTTTGGAAATATTGGTTATTTTTGCTAGCTTGTATTATCTGTAAAAAAAATGATATAGATATAGTCTATTTTGAAAATTATACCAGGTTAATGGTTGTTTTTATGCTTTAGTCATCACCTAGAAATCATCATTGTGCTAGGTACCTCACTGCCACTGCCAGTCTACAACTTTCCCGGATGAGCCTCAACCACTGCTTTAAAAACTCATTCACCCAAGGTTTGTGATGTTTAACTTTCCCTTCAGAAAGGTCTGTGCTCTCTGAAGTCAGGAATAATGGGAGGTGAAAAGGCAAGAAGTGCAGAGAGCAAAGGAAGGGGCAGGCGAGGAAGATTTTTGAATTGTGAATTTTCCCTTTGGTCCACATGGTGACAGCTCACAGTGAATTTTAAGTACAGGAACTATGGGGATGAGCTCTGGGTCCATATTCTGGGCTTAAGTGGAAGGTGATGGTAAGGGAGGTTTTGACAAAAAGCACAAGGTGACAGAGAAATTGGTGTTGTCACATACTGAGGCACTTGGAGGATCTGTAATGGCGTCATGATGAGGTCACCAGAGATAGCTTCTTATGCCATTTTCCCCAAACTTTCTCGATCCTCTACCCAATTCTGATCTTTCAGTTCAAGGATTTAGAGTTTTCGATTTTTGTACCAGTTGTTCAAAGTAAATTCTGCAAACATCCTTTGTTACTAGATTTTACCTATTTAGTCATGTAGTGCATTTTTGTAGTTGTGGTACATTATTATTTAAAGAAATTTTGTGAATTAATCTATGGGCATAGATAGCATACATGACACCATTCCCATGGAGATATGCATTTTGAAATCCAATCAAATAACAGCTATGCAATTATGCTTCTCTGAGGTTTACAAAATAGAGCATTTTAGGCCAGGCACAGGGACTCACACCTGTAATCCCAGCACTTTGGGAGTTCAAAGTAGGTGGATCTCTTTGGGCCAAGAGTTCGAGACCAGCCTGGTCAACATGACAAAACTCCATCTCTACTAAAAATACAAAAATTAGCTGGATGTGGTGGCAGGCACCTGTAATTTCAGCTACTCAGGAGGCTGAAGCAGGAGAATTGACAGAACCCAGAGAGGGAGGTTGCAGTGAGCCAAGATTGCGCCATTGCACTCCAGCCTGAATGACAAAGTAAGACTCTGTCTCAAACAAAACAAAAAACAAAATGAAACAAAAAAACAACTGTTTTTTCACCCGGGTACTGTCCACTGACCTATACAGGTGCATGCCTACAAATACATGCATATACATACACATCCTACTATTTTGTGACTCTGTTTAGGCACAGAGCTAAGGGTTTAATGACTGTTCTCTCATTTAATCATCATCCAACACTATTTCAGGAAAGGACTAGTGCTGCTCTTCAGAGATAAAGCAAGTTATAAAAGTGGTGATTTTTTAAAGATTATACAGCTAGTAAGTGAAGAAACTGAACTAATGAGGCCTGTTTGGCTCCAAAGCATGCCTTCTCTGCTGCCACACAATGCATTCAAAACTAAAACTGCTATGCAGTGTGTTATTTGTGCTTTATTTAAATCCATTATGTAAACCAGAATAGTATAAATCATGAAAGATGCACAAAGTGATAAAATTAAGTGATGTAAACACAATAAATAAAGATCCTCATGGCACAGTGATTTTCTGAGCTCAAAAGATTCTATTATAATCTTAAGGTGACTTTTTATAGAAAAAAAGAATCTGCTCTCTTTCTAGAAGGGAATTGCCAAAGCGTTACATTCTTACACATCATCTTGATATATGCAATCTTGGATATAAGAAACATTGTGAGATTTTGGATATGCTTATGAGGAGCTGTATCTCAATTGCAGATTAATGTAATTTTTAATGCTTGTCATATGCTCCTTTCCCAAGACTGTCAGCTCCACATCTGATTTCAGTTCATTCCCACAATTCACACGGACGGGCCTACTGGGCACGGAGTTTGTGTTCCACTTGAGATTTTGTACCCACGCCTTCTGAGGTAAAGTATTAGAAAACAGGATGCCCAGCTAAGATTTGTGGACATTGAGTGTCAAGAGAGAGGCACCAAAACTAAAATAATTATAAAATAAAAACAGAACAATTATAGTGGGTATGAGGTTGTGTGTATGTGTGTGAGTGTGTGTGTGTGTATGTGTATCTTTCTGATCCTTATCCTAGGCTGCAGAACAGCATGATGAGAAAGATTACAAAGGCAAAGAATTGGGACACATGACTGAAAACCTGAAATATGAGACCCTTGTTAATACTCGTAAAAACACTTCGCTTCCAAACCCACATGAGAAAGAAAAATTGAGACATTATCATTCTATAAATTAGTCATTTTGAGAACTACCTAGTTCTTTGATTGCCCTTCTTGTAATAGAATGTTTTGCTAGTACCTAATAAATCTTTATTTTAAGGCAAAACAATGTCCAACTTGAGATTTCTGCTGTCAAGAAAAAAAAAAAAACATCCTATCAATTCAACATATCCAAGCATTGTGGCAACTCAATCTGAAGAGAATATAGTTTAACCCAGTGGAGTGCATATAGCATCTTTTTTTTTTTTGAAGTTGATTAAGGTAGACCAGTTGGTACCTGTGGGGTGCCAAGCATGAGCTAGACATTGAACAACACGGGTCTGCAAGATTGCTTCTTGCCCCATGGGCTAATCTTTCAGCGCACACTGATGTGACTGGGGGCTGATGAATGAATAAGATACAAAAAAGATAAAAGAGCCTTTGTCATAAATGTAAAAGACTTTTTTCTCCTTTGAGGTTTAATTATATTTTGCTTCGTAAAATCCCTCAGAATAGTACACTTGGAAATTTATACTCCAGTGAATTTTATCAGGGTAGTTGTCAAAGAATAAACATGAGAAACAGTGTCTAGAGGAAAGCAAAAACATTATGATTAAGAAAATATACTCAAATACAAACATATCTCCAAGGTCTGGGATTTATTGTTCTTTAAATTTTCAGAAACAATAATCATTTCTACAATAATAATTTCTAACAGAGGTATTTCAAGAGTTTTGCAAATCATGTTAAGAAAATAGAAATAAAAGCTTGAAGAAAAGTGAAATCAGTATCAGGAAATACAGGCTTGGTCAGGGCCTACTTCAGTTGTATACAATTTGAACTTTTTCTAGAAAGAATTTCTTGTGACTGGTGAATATTTTGTTCTCATTTCTGTGGGTTCATTTGTATTAATTTATCTCAAGCTCTGTGGATTTAGTGCTTTATCTGATTCATCTTTCATCCCTCAAATGTATTAGTGCAATGTAGACACATAGTAGGTACAGAATGTTAATAACTATTTTCTTGCAATAATAAAAGAGTGAGGAAAGGCTTGGACAAAGTAGCTCCTTAGCTCCAAAGACCAAAAACTGAAAGCCTACTTATGGGTTTAAGTATTCTCTTATTATAAAAGTCATTTGTATTATGAAATAATTTAAAAAGTTTTGATGACATTTAAACGAAATGGAACAAAGTTGCTTTTAAACTTCCACATATTGAGGTTTGCAATGTGACCTACTCCCTGGCAGTATTTTTATGTACACTTCCCATTCATTTCTAATGTCTACTGACATTGTTCTCTGTGTTGTGTCTGCCCGAATGGATTGAGGCCATCCAGAGAGAGACAGATATTAGAATCAGCAGAAAGTGATTATAGGTGGCATCTGGCAGAGGTCATTTTCTCTTAAGGCTTTGACGTATCACTCCTGGTAAATCGGTTCTATTAGCTATCTAAAGGAACCAGATGTACCATAGGAGATTATGCCAATAAATCTTTTGTGAATTATATATAGTTTTTACTATTGCTGATCCATTGCCATTCAAGTAAGCTCAACCATGTTTGTCTACGAATGGATTCCAATTTAAGCTTCTTAGGTGCTTCCTTACTGAAAAAGTGTTTCTGAAAGTTGTTGCATGATATGACCTAATACCAGAGATAAACTCTTTTAGCAGATATTGGTTTATTGATAAGTTATTCTATGTGTTTGACTTCAGATTTTTCAGTAGATTATTATCTTGGTGAATTCACTAGATACTGCTAATATATTTTAAGTGAAATATTTTCTGTAAGATATAGCAGTCATTAATTTCATCTGTGTAAAATGGTGATTGCTGGATAGTGCAAAATAGGTAACAAAGTGTATGTCTCAAAGATAATATTTAGCAAAGATGATTTGATGATAGATGTGAATTTATTGAAGTCAGGTTTTTAGATAGTTCTGCATACACTTTTTTGGACTGCCTTTCTTCACTTTATGAAAACTGGCCACAATTAACCTCCTTCGTAAACAAGATTCTTATTCCTTATAGCCATGTGTAGTTTCTACCTCTATGCTTATTTAAATTGTACACATCCTTCTGAGTTCAGTTTATGTTTGATCTTTGAAAATTTTTATTAATTTTTGGTAATTGTTAATACATTCTCTATCTTAATATCTTAATATCTACTGCAACATATAGAGCCAGAAATAACTATCACACTTGGTTTTTTTTTTCCTCCCAAATAATGGTTGAATTTCTATTCACATCTCAATATCCATATCAAGTATATCCACTCTGATCCATCTGAGAAAATTGATCACTGCTTCCTGCCACTCTGACGCCTGGCATATAACATTATCTTTGTATATGTCACACTCTATTGCTGTTTTCTATTTTTTATTTTGGTGTCACCTACCCTTCTTTTCTGAACTCTTTTTGTTTTTGCTTCTCACTATAAAATATAACAGAAGCAAAATTAAAAGAAAATGTAAAGGGAAGGTGAGCTTTTCTCTATCTTTGCCTATCTTTGCTTTTTATTGTATCTAGTAAGACTAAAATCTATTAATACATTAATGTGCTTTAAACATTTGCTCTGCTCTTAAGCAATTCAATCACTGAGTTTTCACTGGTTTTACAAGTATTTACGGAATAGCTACCACTGGACTCATTTCTGTGTTTGGTGCAATGGGGGAACACATAGTATTAAACAGAGTATTTATCTCAAAATAGTTTATTTCTCTTTAGGGAAACAAAATACAGATGCCTGAAAAACATCAACACTACACTATACAGAATCTGAGATTTCTGGAAGTGAAGAAGTAAATGTAAGGGCAAACATAATGAACTGAGTGGGGATATGTGATATGCAAAGCTGTCTTACATGTAGGTGTCTTCATGCAAAATAATGGACAGGCTTCAGAGATCTAAAGTTAGCATTTTAGATACCTTTTATACCAGTATCAATTCCTTTGCACAACATCCTTAGCAACTTGCCTTTGCCTGAAAATTCTTGCCTTTCAGTTTTCCCACTGGAGTTGAAAATAGATTCTTCCATGAAAAATGAGGAGTAGAGAATTGGACGTAATAAAACATCCTTATGGAACATTTCGGCCATGCCACTATTCATCTCTAGCTTTTGGTCAGTCTGTGAGATTTAATACTCAAGAACCAGTGGATCCACTTACTGAAAGTTGTCTCACCTGCAGTGAAGTCATCATTTTTAAGTCTGATTTGCTCTTCCAAGGAAAGGACAGGTAAAACAAAGCCAAAAACCAAAAACCAAAACCTTGTATCAAGGCTCTCCTCAAATTTTTTACTTAATAGGATCAAAGGTCTGTCTCATATTTTTTTATTGTGAGATGCTGATGCATGAATAAAGTGGTTGATCATGGTTTTATGATGTCAGAGAAACTTCCATAAATACTAGATCCGACACTATGAATTTCTCTCCTATAATTGTGTCAATAGCATTTTGTAATTTAATATTAAATCATTTTTTATAAATAACAGATTGGGCATCAGTTTGCCTTATTCTGATGTCTGTGGGAGGCAAGCCAAGGATACAGCTGATGAAATACAACCTTAGACAAGCTCCATCTGTCCCATTTAGACGATATCCAGTGTCAGATCTCAGTGGTGGAAGTAATAACTGCAAGCTGCTCTCCAGGGCAGACAGCAAGAGAGGGCTACTGATCACACTGATTAAAATAAACAAACCCTTTGGTTGGGTTGTAGTAAGTATAAACTTGAACTAGATAACTACTTTCAAACAGATTTCTGTATTTAGGGCCAGTGTCATGTGGATAAATGAGGCCAGCTCATTTCAAATATATGTAATTTTTATTTGGCCATTATGAAAATATTTTGGAAGAAACATTGCTTTCCCTCTTTTAGAAAGTATCATTGAAAGGACACAGACCTGTACAAAATATTTCCCAAAATTATCAGGACTCAGGGGTATCTTTAAGCTGGGTCAGGAGCCTATAATTCAGTTAGGCTTTCCGGAGAAGTTTCCAAAAATAAGGTCGGCAAAGGAAGAATGTGTTTTTTCTGGGGTCTAATGGAAGCCTATCATTCCACTCTGAGTTTTAATAGGAGTCTCAATTATCACATAAAAACCATTAATGCAGATGGACCTCCTGGAAGCAGAAAATTTCTAAAAATCCTAAAACACATTGAATGATGGGGGAATTCTCTCAGAAAAGGTTTCCATTTGAGGTTAATAAGTAAGTATGTAGAAATATTTCAAGGTTAAACTTTGTGCTATTGCTTATTTCTAATATATATTAAACTCGTTCATACACTAGTCATCTAGTCAGCCCTTACAAGCAAAATTTGAAGCAGTTTTGAGAACACTGAAAATGGAGCAAAGGTGATTAAGTCTAAACTGGAGTGAATTTTTTTTTTTTTTGTAGTCACAAAATGAAGCTTGATTGTCCAAATGTGTATAATTGACTTCTATGATCAAAGTTTATTTTAGTCTACCCTTTTTATATTTCACTGCAAATTTGGTGAAGAAGAACATAAGATTATTTTTTAACTCAATGGCAATAGTTCATTTTTATAATTATTGAGCAATATTTACTGAAGCACAGTATATATTTTGTCTTGAATATTTTGTCTTGAACTCCAATGGGAATGTTATTATGTAGAAGTGAAGCAATCTTTTTTTCTGAAACAGGAAGCTATCCACTAAATTGAATTGTGGTTACACAAGATGCTAACATAACTCTAGAAATGGAAAGCATTTTCATAAAGCATCAAGCAGATATCTAGGTTGGCAAATCAACATTTTAAATATCATGCTTCCTTAATCATCAAATAAGAAGGTCAAGTTACATGATTTCTAAAATTTTTACTGCTTCGTCCTCTTTGATTGATGAATTATATTTATAAATCAAAATAGCACAAACTCACTGTCACCCATATGTACAGCACGTAATATTTTAGACATCTTTGAGTGTCTTCTAGGTCAGAGTTTTTCAACCTCAGCACTATTGAAATTTGTGGCCAGATAATTCTTTGTTGTGGAGCTGTCCTGCCCTTTACAGAATATTTAGCAACATCTCTGTCTTCTAACTACTAGAAACAATCAACAACCTATCCACTTTCAGTTGTAATTAGGGAAATACAAGTTAAAAAAAAAATGAGATACTGTTATACATCCAATTAATATGGTTAAAATTTTAAAAGCTAGATATTATCAAGTTAGCAAGAATATCAAGTGCTGAACAACAGAAATTCTGTTAAACATATTGGTGAAATAGAAGTCAATTACTTCGAACCAGTTTGATGTCACCTACCAATGTGGAAGATAGTCTTAGCCTTTGACTAGTAGTTTTTCTCATTCTATACATTCCAGAAATGAGTATTTAGTTCCACTAGAATGCATGTAGAAGAATGTTTATAGCACCTTTTTCTGTAGTAGGCCCATACTGGAAATGTTTTATATCATGGGAGAATGGTTTAAAAATAAGATATATTTATAAATCAGAACACAGATACGAAAATGAGTTTAAAATAGATACACAATAATGACACGGATAGGTATTAAAAACAACTTCCAGCAAAATAATTTATACACAAAAGGAAACATACTCTATGATTTGATTCACGTAAAGTTCAAAACACGCAAAAAGAAACCATATTATTTAGGGATATACCATTGAGGGTTAAAAGTATAAAGACAAATATAGGTTAACCCTGGGAGGGAGAAAGCGTATTGTCACTGGTAAGGGGCATTTGGGAACCTTTTAAGGGACTAGTAATAGTTCTTCTCTTTCCTGGCTATCAGATATATAAGTGTTCACCATATAGTAACTCATTACATTGTACATTTATATTTTAGCATTTTTCTGCAGTGTGCTATGTTTCCAGAAACATAAAAACTGAAAGTTATTTACTTGCACTGAAACCATGAAACTGACATACTGGCAAAATGTTTTGAATTTTTTTACAGTCTTCAAATAGAAGAAAACCCTTCAAATGAAGGATCCAGCTGGAAAGCATCTCTGAATTTTAAACGTTTTTAGTGGATTCAATAGACATTTTGAAGAAAGAGGCATTCATTTAAAACAAAGAATAGATTAAGAGACAGTGTAACATAACCAATTACAATTTCAGACCTTTCAAAAGGAGTCCAAGGTCTTCATACTATACATCTAAGTGTCTTTGAAATATTTCTACTTCTTCTTTCACATTAGCTTTTGAGTTGCTCTTTTTGACAAATATCGAGGATGAAATAATGTAAGTCCAGTTACAAGTATTTCACAGGTAGGTGGGCCACTACCCTTTCTTCTTATCCTAGTCATCTCATTATATAACCAAAGTCAATTTTATCCTTTAAAAATAGCATTCCTTATCAAAGGTTCCCTTTTTCAATAATTTCCAGCATCAGAGAACACCTTTTTCTTCCTCCTTTAATCAAATCTGTCAGCTAAAACCTGTATCTCTTACCATTTTCCGTGCGTTCTTTCCTGTTCCAACGGAAGAAATTACCCTGTTGCTATCAAATCAGAATCTTTATATCCCTCATGCTTTTATTGTCTCTCTTCTTTCTGAAAATATTTCTTCCTCCTGATTTCCAATATTTTTCCCCAGAAATCAATAGTATTTTCTTTTTATCAGCATAAAATGTATAGTAGTATTTCCCATCTTAAAAACAAACAAACAAACAAAAATTCCTTTACAGTCCCCTTCAGTCATAAACCTGTTTCTGTGCATCCCTTCACAATAAACTTTTCAAACATGTTATTTACACTGATATGTCTATATTTCTTCAAAATTATTTTTGTCTCATATTTGCTTCTGGACATTCAAGATAAATCTATCCGCTCATGGTTGTCATCTGTATATTCCTCTGAATCTCTGAATCTACTTCTGTCAGAGCACCAAAACCACCTAGTTTTAAAAAATATAATGAACTCCTCAACATCCTTATCCTTCTCAACATCTAAGCAGCTTTCAAATTTGACCAGCCTTTCTTGAAACATTCTCTTTACTTGGCTTTTTTTTTTTTTTTTAAACTAATTGACGCTCCTTATTTAGATAAGCTTGCCCAGTGCCAAGGCTCGAATGTTGATCTATATGCTGATGTCGCCCAATTTTATATCTTATCTGAAATTCTCTCATGATATTCAAATTTTTGTTTTCAAATGACTACTTGATGTTTCCACTGGGATTTTGGTGGAGCCATCTTAAATTTAGTTGGCCTAAATATGGAGTTCTCAATTCTTTCATCTCCATCTCTCTACCTTCCCTGTTCTTTCCCATTATATCAGTAATTATTAAATTAAAAATCTAGTTAATTCCTCTGCTCATCTCCCTACCCATATTCCAAATATGGGTTTAACTCCCAAAATATTCTTCATTTATCCACTTGTCTCCACTACTACCACAGAATTTCCAAGCCACCATCATTTCTTGCCTAGATTTATTTGCCAGTATCTGATTTATTTTTCCTAATTTTATTCTTACTTATTTTCCAATATGTTTTAGCCAAAAAGGAATCCGTTTTTAAATTAATTTTTAATTTAATAACATCACATCTTACTTAAAACCTCAGTGGCTTACTTGCTTTTGGAAATAAGTTAAAATTCCTCACCAGATCTCATGAACCTACATAACCCAAATTCTGCTTTCCTTTCCAACTTCACGTTTTGCTACCCAGTGAGCTTCATGAGCAATGATTATTTTCTCTCACCTTCTTGAACACCCCAAGTACTTTCCTACTCAGAGCCTCTGCACCTGCTCTGCCTTATGCTTGGTTCTTTCCCCAACTCTTCCTGACAGCTTATTTTTATTTTCGAAACTTCAACTCTTTAAAAAAGCTTCCAAATATGAACAAATATTTCAGTTACTTTCTACGATAGTACACAGTTCATATTCTTTATAGAAACAATCACAAACTGTAATTCTCTTATTTGATCATGTATTCGTTTAATATACATTTACCTAGTGATGTAAGCTCCAAGAGACAAGGTCTTTACCTGCCACTGTACCAATACCTAGGAACTGCCATGCACCTACCAGATTCTAAGTAAATACCCATTGCAACTGTAACAGCATGGTTGATTGAAATAATTAACTAAGTACCCAATTAAATAATGAGTGTGATAAACAAAGTAGTTGTTTCTAGAAACATGGTATCTATTAGTTTTGAAAAAGTGTCATTGGATACAATTTTTAAGAAGATAGATCCTAGGAAGAAGTTGATCTAGGAACTTCCTGATCCAAGTTTTATGTTTTTGTCTATTTTGGATACAGATAGTTAGCTTTGAGAGAAGAGTGGGAAAGATGAGACTTTTTGTTTTCAAGATGTTATTAAAAGCAGTTAAAAGAGAGGTGTGATTTAGGGAATTTTTCTGAAAAAAAAAATGATTATTGTATATTTAATGAAATAGTTTGTTCAACAATAATTGAAGTGAAATGTTGATGGTCATATCTTTTTGATACTGTCATTTTTTTCCACTTAAGATGGGTTCTGATTTCACACATAACTAAGGCTGTTAGAGCATTGATTTCCTGTGAATCAAATCAATTTTATTTTTAAAAATTATTTTGGTCTCATATTTGTTTCTGGACATTGAAAATAAAAAAAGAAAAATAGTTTGTTTTAAATAACTTTTTGAGTGAATAATGTAAAGCCTGCATATTAAAGGTACATAGAAAATATTTTTAATAAAAAAGAATTATACATCTGGTAATTGATTGTTTCTTTCCTGGTGAATTCCCCCACCTTACTAGACTTTTTTTTTTAATTTTATCATATTTATTTGCTAAACAAAGTCAGAAAACTTTGAAATTTTCTCTGTAAACATAAATCGATTTTTATCCCTCAACTGTAACAGATTTCCGACATTTCTGCACAAGGTTGTCAGTTTATGGAATCAAAGAGACTTACGAATTTTGAAAATAAACCTGAGAGATGCTATAGCTATTCCTATTTCACAAATGTGGAAACTGAGGTACAGAGAAATTAATTTACTTGCCTACAGTCACAAAGATTGTAAGTGACCAAACCACGCTTGAAAGCTCTGTAGTCTGACTCCACAATTTGCCTGTTAAACTCTATACTACAACACTATTTATTGGTGCCCAGTTTGTTTTTCTGAGTGAATTTAATATAATAATACAGTAAGTTTTAGTGATATATTTCATATAATTGAATTTTGCAAATTTAGTGTTTTGAAGTTTTTCTTATCACTCAAATGAATCAGTGTGTATAATGTGAGATTTTGATTCTGATTTTTTTTAGTATAAAATGAGAATAATAACAATACTCTTAGTACCGAGTAGGATATTGTAGACATTTAAAAATGTAAGATTTACTCCACCCCCTTGAATCAGAGATATGAATTTTATATTCTATAATAAAAATATGAGGTGGGATACAAGTGTTAGTGACTGAAGATGTCCTTCAGAAGAAAGCGACTGGAGGAAGCAAAATAGATTAAGGGAAGAAGCTAAGCAAAAATATAAGTTTAACCTTATCTTGATTGCATTGGGAGCTCTAGAGCACCAATTACACTGGAGATTTTTTCCTTGATACAAAGGGAACAGTCATTTTAATCTGTCTGTCACTGGCTACTGAGTATGAGGAAAGAGGGATGGGGATGAGGAATAGTGTGCATATTCCACAAGACAAATAGCTCCTATTTAGTCAATGGCAGCTCTCTAGAGAAGAGGTAGCTGTGACCCTTAATCAACCAACTTATAGCAGATGAGGGATGCCTGCACCTGCCCTGGTAGAGGGATTTGGGTGAGGGCCCAACGGTACCTACTACATTAATGGTGTCCAGAATTTGAAATCTCAGTTTACATGTGTTATAGGCCTCCTTAAGTCATGAACAATATGATTGAGATGTTAAATTAACCACTGACTGAGTGCATTTGTCCCTCAGCCTGGTGATACTGCTAAGATTTACAGAGCTTAATTCAAAAGTGGATGAGATTTTCTAAAAAAATTAAAACTTGGAGCTTTGAGGCCTGACCTTTATTTTTGCACTCAGTGAATTATAAAATAATTAGCAAAATATTTCCATGTCACCATGACACAAGTTGCTGGTACTATTATCAGCATAACATGCTGTAGAATTAACACGAAATATACTTCAAGAAGTCACAAAATTATACGAAAATCAAAACGTAGGTGTAATAATGGGAGTGAGTCAAATTTTTATAAAATTTTATATTGCTTACATATTTCTTCAATCACTAATCCTTAAACATAAATGAGCCTGTCCCATGATGGAATAATTAATCTCTGAGGTCCTCCTTTATTCAGTCTGACTTTCTGGCACATTTTCCACTTCCCATGATCCTCACATGTTCTCCCTTCTGCCATTCCTCAGTTCAGTCTTGCCAGAAAGCTCTTTGAGAATGCAGTGAGCATATTCTCCCATCTCTCTGACACACATTTCATAGCATCTTTTGATAGAAATGTATGTTTTGCTGTTGTTATATGACATGTTCTGGACGTCTGTTATGTCAAGTTCACTTATGGTGTCATTCCATCCTCCTGTTTCCCCATTGATCTTCTGCCTAGTTGTTCTATAATTCTGTCAGTTTTTACTACACATGTCTACAATTCTGTCAGTTTTTACTTCATATGTTTTTGGGCTCTGTTGTTAGATTCACATATGTTTAGAATTGTTATCCTTTTCTAATAATTTCCTCTATAATTATGGAATGTCTTATTTTTCAGTAACAAATTTTGTTTCAAAGTATCTTTTGTCTGTTTTGATTAGCATTTGCATGACATATAATTTTCTGTTCTTTTATTTTACTTGAATATAAGGTTGGTCTTTTGTAGAGTTGGAATATTTTTCCTATCAAGTGCACATGGAGGATTCTTCAGGATAAAACATATGTTAGGCAATAAACAGTGCCTCAACACATTTGAAATAATTAAACTCATACAAAGTGTGCCCTTCAACTACAGTGGAATTAAACTAGAAATCAGTAAAAGTAAGAAAATGTGAAAATTCACAAATATGTGGAAATTAAATCACACGCGTCTAAATAACCAATAGGTCACAGTGAATAAATCACAAAAAATTTAGAAAATATTTTGAGATAAATGAAAATAATACAACATATCAACACTTATAGAATGCAGCTATAGAAGAACTTAGAGAAAGTTTCATACATATAAATGTTTATGTTAAAAAACAAGAAAAATTTCAAATCAATAACCTAACATTTCAACTAGAAAAATTAAACTAAACCCCAATAAAGTGCGAGGTAGGAAATAACAAAAATTAGGAAAAAATAAAGCAGACAACATAGAAGCAATAAAGAAAATACTTAAAACCTGAAGTTTTTTGTTTGAAAGAATCAATGACATTAACAAACCTTTAGCTAAAGTGAAGAAAATAAAAGGAGAGAGGATGTAAACTAATAATAGAAACGAAAGAAGGGGATTACTATTGACTTTAGGGAAATAAAGATGTAAGGTAAACTATTGGGTAATTATATGAACAATTATATGCAACAAATCAGATAACCTAGATTAAATAGAAATATTTATAGAAAGACACAAACTATCAGAATTGTCTCAAGAATAAAATTTTAAAATACGACCTATAACAAGTAAAGACATTGAATTTGTATTTACAAACCTCTCAATGAAAAGTCCAGACCTAGTTGGCTTAAATGGTTAATTCTACCAAACGTGTAAAGAAGAATTCATATCATTCTTTTAAAATGTCCTGTAAAAATACAGGAGGAAGGAGCACTTCCCAACTCATCCTATAAGGCAAGTATTAATTACCCTGATACTAAATCCAGCCAAACACAACACAAAAGGGTAATCATTGCCCAAAACCTTATTTATATAGTTGTAAAAGTGCTCAAGAAAAAAAAAATGTTAGAAAACAAAATCCAGTAACATATAAAAAGACTTATATACCATGATTGAGTGGGATTTATCTTGGGAATGGTAGGTTTGTTTAACATCTGAAAAATCCATTAATGTAATATTTCTTATCAATAGAATACATAACAAAAATTGCATGATCACCTGAATAGAAACAGAAAAAGCATTTGACAAGTTCCAACACCACTTCATTATAAAAATGGTAAACAAACTAGAAATAGAAAGTAATTTCTTTAACATGATAAAGGGCACCTATAAAAAGCCCTCAGATAACATCAAGCTTAATGGCAGAAGACTGGATGTTTGTTTCGCAAAGATCAGGAGCATGTCAAGGATGTCTGCTGCTGCTCTGTCTATCCAACATTATACTAGTGGTTCTAGACAAGTCAATTCATCAAGAAAAATAAATAAAAGGTATCCAGATTGGAAATGAGGAAAGTAAAATCATGTACATGAAATGTCAGATGAAATGGTCTTGTACAGAAATATCCAAAGGAATCCACTACAAATCTACTAGACACTATCAACGACTTCAGCAAGGTTGCAAGATACAAGATCAATATACAAAAATCTATTGTATTTTTATACACTTGTAATTACTAATGCAAAAATAAAATTAAAATCCCACTTGCAATAGCATCACAAATAATAAAATATTTTAGAATAAATTTAGCAAAATAAGTATAAAATTTGTACTTTAAAACTATGTAATATTTTAAAGAAAGAAATTTTAAAAGACCTGAATAAATAGAAAGACATATTGTGTCCATGGATTGAAAGACAAGGTTGTTAAGATAGCAATAGTCCCCAAATCAATCTATAGATTTCCTATAATCTCTATTAGACTCTCAGCTGAATTTTTTGCAAAAAATAATTGAAAAATTTATATGTGACCTAGGAGACAAGGGACTTAGAAGAGTCAAAAAAGTACGGAAAATGAACAAAGTTAGAGGACTTCATGATTTTAAAACTTGTTGCAAAGTTATAGTAATTAAGGACAGCATGCTACTAGCAAAGGGATAGACATATAAATCAATGGACAATAATTAAGAGTCCAGAAATAATCCCATATGTCAACTGATTTTTGACAAAGATGCAGAGACCATACAAAGGGGGATTCTTTTAAACAAATGGATAGACATATGCAAATGAATGAAATTGTATAAGTACCTTACACCATATACAAAAATTAATTCAAACTGGATAAACACTTATATGTAAGAGCTGAAACTATAAAAATCTTGGAAGACAACATATGGATACGTGTTTATGTTCTTGGCTTTGACAAAGGATTTTTGAATATGACACCAAAAGTACAGGCAACAGAAGAATGTGAACAAATTAAACTTTACCAAAATTTTAAAATCTTGTGCATCAAAAAATGCCATCAAGAGGCCGGGTGTAGTGGCACACGCCTGTAATCACAGCACTATGGGAGGCCAAGGCGGGCAGATCACGAGGTCAGGAGATCAAAACCATCCTGGTTAACACGACGAAATCCCATCTCTACTAAAAATACAAAAAATTAGCCAGGCATGGTTGCCGGCGCCTGTAGTCTCAGCTACTTGGGAGGCTGAGGCAGAAGAGTGACGTGAACCTGGGAGGTAGAGCTTGCAGGGAGCCGAGATTGTGCCACTGCACTCCAGCCTGAGCGACAGAGCAAGATTCCATCTCAAAAAACAAACAAACAAAACAACAACAACAACAACAACAACAAATCATCAAGAAAGTAAAAAGGCAACCCACAGACCCATGGAATAGGGAAAAATTTTGTCAAATATGTATTTGATAAGGGATTTGTATTTAGAATATGTATAGAAATAACTATTTGAAATGAAATAGCAAAGGAAAAAGATAAAAAATTACAAGTGTTGATGATGGTATGGTAAAATTGAAACTCACATGCATTGTGGGTTGGAATATAAAATGACTCAGCCAGTTTGGAAAATGGCGTGACAGTTCCTCAAAATTAAATATGGACATGTTGCTGGCAAGATAGCCAAACAGGAAGAGCTCCGGTCTGCAGCTGCCAGTGAGATCAATGCAGTAGGCGACTGATTTCTGCATTTCCAACTGAGGTACCTGGTTCATCTCACTGGGACTGGTTGGACAGTGGATGCAGCCCAAGGAGGGTGAGTTGAATTAGTTTGGGGTATTGCTTCACCCAGAAAGTGCAAGGGGTCGGGGAACTACCTTTCCCAGCCAAGGAAAGTCATTAGCAACTGTACCATGCACCCTGGCCCAGATACTGCACTTTTCCCATAGTCTTTGCAACCTGAAGACCAGGAGATTCCTTCCAGTGCCTACCCCACCAGGGCCCAGGGTTTCCAGCACAAAACTGGGCGGCCATTTGGGCAGACACTGAGCTAGCCACAGGAGTTTCTTTTTCATACCCCAGTGGCACCTGGAATGCTAACAGGACAGAACTATTCACTCCCATGCAAATGGTGCTGAAGCCAGGGAGCCAGGTAGTCTGGCTCAGTGGGTCTCACCCCTACAGAGCCCAGCAAGCTAAGATCCACTGGCTTGAAATTTTCATGCAAATTGCAGTCTGAGCTTGACCTGGTACATTGAGCTTTGTGGGGGAATGGGGCATCCACCATTGCTGAGGGTTGTGTAGGCGGTTTTACTGTCACAGTTTACACAAAGCTGCCAGAAAGTTCAAACTGGGCACAAACCAACCCAACTCAGCAAGGTGCTGTGGCCAGACTGCCTCCTCTCTGAGCAGGGCATCTCTGATAAAAAGGCAGCAGCCCCAATCAGGAACTTCCACCACCCTGGGACAGAGAACCCTGGGGAAGGGGCGGTTGTGGGCACAGCTTCAGCACACTTAAACGTCCCTACCTGGCAGCTCTGAAGAGAGCAGCAAATCTACCAGCACAGTATTCGAACTCTGATAAGGGACAGACTGCCTCTTCAAGTGGATCCCTGACCCCCATGTATCCTGACTAGGAGACACCTCCCAGTAGGGGCTGACAGATACCTCACAGAGGAGAGCTCTGGCTGGCATCTGGAAGGTGCCCCTCTGGGATGAATCTTCCAGAGGAAGGAATAGGCAGCAATCTTTGCTGGTCTGCAGCCTCCACCGGTGATACCTAGGCAAGTAGGGTCTGGAGCTGACCTCCAGGCAAACTCCAGCAGATCTGCAACAGAGGGGCCTGACTGTTAGAAGGAAAACTAACAAACAGAAAAGAATAGTATCAACATCAACAAAAAGGATGTCCACTCAGAGGCCCCATCCAAAGGTCGCTGACTTCAAAGACCAAAGATAGATAAATCAATGAAGACGGGGAGAAATAAGCATAAAAAGGTTGAAAATTCCAAAAAACAGAACATCTCTATTCCTCCAAAGGACCACAACTCCTTGCCAGCAAGGGAACAAAACTGGGTGGAGAATGAGTTTGATGAATTGACAGAAGTAGGCTTTATAAGGTGGGTAATAACAAACTCCACTGAACTAAAGGACCATGTTCTAACCCAATGCAAGGAAGCTAAGAACCTTGAAAAAAAGTTAGACGAATTGCTAACTAAAATAAACAGTTTAAAGAAGAACATAAATGACCTGATGGAGCTGAATAACACAGCATGAGAACTTCATGAAGCATACAGACGTATCAATAGCTGAATGGATCAAGCAGAAGAAAGGATATGAGACACTGAAGATCAACTCAATGAAATAAAGTGAGAAAACGAAATTTGAGAAAAAAAAGAGTGAAAAGAAATACACAAATCTTCCAAGAAGCATGGGGCTATGTGAAAAGACCAAACCTAAACTTGAATGGTATACCTGAAAGTGATGGGGAGAATTGAACCAAGTTGGAAAACACTCTTCAGGATATTATCCAGGAGAACTTCCTCAACCTAGCAAGGCAGGCCAACATTCAAATACAGGAAATATAGAGAACGCGACAGAGACAGTCATCAAGAAGAGCAACCCCAAGACTTACAATCATCAGATTCATCAAAGTTGATTTGAAGGAAAAAACGTTAAGGGCAACCAGAGAGAAAGGTTGGGTTAGCCACAAAGGGAAGCCTATCAGACTAACAGTAGATCACTCAGCAGAATCCCTACAAGAGAGAAGAGAGTGGGGGCCAATATTCAACATTCTTAAAGAAAAGAATTTTCAACCCAGAATTTCATATCCAGTCAAACTAAGCTTCATAAGCGAAAGAGAAATACAATCCTTTACAGACAAATAAATGCTGAGGTATTTTGTCACCACCAAGCCTGCCCTACAACAGTTCCTGAAGGAAGCACTAAACATGGAAAGGAACAACCAGTACCAGCCACTGCAAAAACCTACCAAATTGGAAAGACCATCAACACTATGAAGAAACTGCATCAACTAATGGATAAAATAACCAACTAGTATCATAATGTCTGGATCAAATTCACACATAACAATATTAATCTTAAATGTAAAAGGGCTAAATGCCTCAATTAAATGACACAGACTGGCAAATTGGATAAACAGTCAAGCCCGATTCATGTGCTGTATTCAGGAGACCCATCTCACATGTAAAGACACACATAGGGTCAAAATAAAGGGATGGAGGAATATTTACCAAGCAAATGGGAAGCAAAAAAAAAAGCAGGGGTTGCAGTCCTAGTCTCTGATAAAACAGACTTTAAACCAACAAAGATCAAAAGAGACAAAGAAGAACATTACATAATGGTAAAGGGATCAGCAACAATAAGAGCTAACTATCCTAAATATACATGCACCCAATACAGGATCACCCAGATTCATAAAGCAAGTTCTTAGTGACATACAATGAGACTTAGACTCCCAGACAATGATACTGGGAGACTTTAACACCCTAGTGTCAACATTAGATCAGTAAGAAAGAAGATTAACAAGGATATCCAGGACTTGAACTCAACTCTGGACCAAGTGGCCTTAATAGACATCTACAGAACTCTCTACCCAAAATCAACAGAATATACATTCTTCTCAGCACCACATGACACATTCTAAAATTGGCCACATAATTGGAAGTAAAACAATTCTCATCAAATGTAAAAGAACAAAAATCATAACAGTCTCTCAGACAACAGTGCAATCAAATTAGAACTCAAGATTAAGAAACAATCAAAACCGTGAAACTACATGGAAACTGAACAACCTGCTCCTGAATGATTACTGGGTAAATAATGAAATGAAGGCAGAAATAAAGATGTTCTTTGAAACCAGTGAGAACAAAGACACAATATACCAGAATCTCTGGGCCACATTCAAAGCAGTGTGTAGAGGGGAATGTATAGCACTAAATGCCCACAAGAGAAAGCAGGAAAGATCTCAAATTGACACTCTAACCTCAAAAATAAAGACCGAAAGAAGCAAGGTCAAACAAATTCAAAAGCTAGCAGAAGACAAGAAATAACTAAGATCAGAGCAGAACTGAAAGAGATAGAGACATAAAAAACCCTTCAAAAATCAATGAAACCAGGAGGTGGTTTTTGTAAAAGATCAACAAAATAGACCACTAGAAAATATATATAGATATAAAATATTCTCTATATATTCCTTATATATAATATATAATGTATTTATATATAGAATATATATAGATATATATATATAAAGATATAAGAGAGAAGAATCAAATAGATGCAATAAAAATGATAAGGGTGATATCACCACAGATCCCACAGAAATACAAATTACCATCAGAGAATGCTATAAACAACTCTACACAAATAAAGTAGAAAATCTAGAGGAAATGGACAAATTCCTGGACACATACACTCTTCCAAGACTAAAGCAGGAAGAAATCGAATCCCTGAATAGACCGATAACAAGTTCTGAAACTGAGGCAGCAATTAATAGCATACCAACCAAAAAAAGTACAGGACAAGATGGATTCACAGCCAAATTCTACCAGAGGTACAAAGAGGAGCTGGTACCATTCCTTCTGAAACTATTCGAAAAAATAGAAAAAGTGAATCCTCCCTAACTCATTTTATGAGTCCAGCATTAACCTGATACCAAAAGCTGGCAGAGACACAACAAAAAAAGAAAATTTCAGGCCAATATCCCTGATGAACATCGATGCAAAAATCCTCAATAAAATACTGGCAAAAACGAATCCAGCAGCACATCAAAAAGTTTATCCACCACATTCAAGTCAGCTTCCTCTCTGGGATGCAAGTTGGGTTCAACATATGCAAATCAATAAACTTAATCCATCACATAAACAGAACCAAAGACAAAACCACATGATTATCTCCATAGATGCAGAAAAGGCCTTCGACAAAATTCAACAGCCATTCATGCTAAAAAAACTCTCAATAAAATAGGTATTGATGGAATGTATCTCAAAATAATAAGAGCTATTTATGACAAACCCACAGCCAATATCATACTGAATGGACAAAAACTGGAAGCATTCCCTTTGAAAACTGGCATAAGACAAGGATGCCCTCTCTCTCCACCCCTATTCAACATAATATTGGAAGTTCTGGCCAGGGCAATCAGGCAAGAGAAAGAAATAAAAGGTATTCAGTTAAGACAAGAGAAATTCAAATTGTCTCTCTTTGCAGAAGACATGTTTGTATATTTAGAAAACCCCATCATCTCCACCCAAAATCTCCTTAAGCTGATAAGCAACTTCAGCAAAGTCTCAAGATACAAAATCAATGTGCAAACATCACAAGCATTCGTATACAGCAATAACACACAGAGAGCCAAATCATGAGTGAAATGTCATTCACAATTGCTACTAAGAGAATAAAATACCGATAAATACAACTTATAAGAGATGTGAAGGAACTCTTCAAGGAGAAATACAAACCACTGCTCAAGGAAATAAGAGAGGACACAAACAAACGGAAAAACATTCCATGCTCATGGATAGGAAGAATCAATATTGTGAAAATGGCCATATGCCCAAAGTAATTTATAGATTCAATGCTATCCCCATCAAGCTACCATTGACTTTCTTCACAGAATTGGAAAAAAACTACTTTAAATTTCATATGGAACCAAAAGAGACCCTGCATAGCCAAGAAAATCCTAAGCAACAAGAGCAAAGCTGGAGGCCTCACACTACCTGACTTCAAACTATATTAGAAGGCTACAGTAACCAAAACAGCATGGTACTGGTACCAAAACAGATACATAGACCAATATAACAGAACAGAGGCCTCATAAATAACACCACACATCTACAACTATCTGATGTTTGACAAACCTGACAAGAACAAGCAAAGGGGTAAGGATTTCCTATTTAATAAATGGTGTTGGGAAAACTGGCTAGCCATATGCAGAAAGATAAAACTGGATCCCTTCCTTACATCTTATACAACAATTAACTCAAGATGGATTAAATATTTAAATGTAAGACCTAAAACCATAAAAACCCTAGAAGAAAACCTAGGCAATACCATTCAGAATATAGGCATGGGCAAAGACTTCATGACTAAAGCACCAAAAGCAATGGTGACAAAAGTCAAAATAGACAAATGGGATCTGATTAAACCAAAGAACTTCTGCACAGCAAAGAATCTATCACTGGAGTGAATAGGCAACCTACATAATGGAAGAAAATTTTTGCAATCTATCCATCTGACAAAGGACTAATATCCGGAATCTACAAAGACCTTAAACAGATTTACAAGAAGAAAGCTAATATCTAGAATCTACAAAGAACTTCAACAGATTTATAAGAAAAAAAAAAACCTTATCAAAAATGGGGGAAGGATATGAACAGACACTTCTAAAAGAAGACATTTATGCAGCCAACAAACATGAAAAAAAGCTCATCATCACTGGTCATTAGAGAAATGAGAATCAAAACCATAATGAGATACCATCTCACATCAGTTAGAATGGTGATCATTAAAAAGTCAGGAAACAACAGATGCTGGAGAGGATCTGGAGAAATAGGAACACTTTTAGACTGTGTAAATTAGTTTACACTTTTAGAAAGTGTAAATTAGTTCAACCATTGTGGAAGACAGTGTAGTTATTCCTCAGGGATCTAGAACCAGAAATACCATTTTATCCAGCAATCTCATTACTGGGTATATACCCAAAGGATTATAAATCCTTGTACTATAAAGACACATGCACCATATGTTTATTGTGGCAGTGTTCACAATAGCAAAGACTTGGAACCAACCCAAATGTCCATCAATGATAGACCAGATAAAGAAAATGTGGCACATACACACCATGGAATACTATGCAGCCATAAAAAAAAAATGAGTTCATGTCCTTTGCAGGGACATGGATGAAACTGGAAACCATCATTTTCAGCAAACTAACACAGGAAGAGAAAACCAAACACCACATATTCTCATCTATAAGTGGGAGCTGAACAATGAGAACACATGGACACAGAGAGGGAACATCACAAACCAGGGCTTGTCTGGGGATGAGGGACTAGGGGAGGGATAGCATTAGGAGAAATACCTAATGTAGATGATGGGTTGACAGGTGCAGCAAACCACCATGGCACGTGTATACCTATGTAACAAACCTGCATGTTCTGCACATGTTATCTCAGAACTTAAAGTATAATAATAAAAAAAAATGTAAGTACCTTTACCCATACTTCCATCTTGATGTCTAAATCATATGTGTACTGACTTTAGAGAGAAGAAAAATCCTTTCTCTACTCCAGTTCAAAATAGATGTACTGACTGATTCAGGATGATTCAGAAGGTAAACATTCAGTCTAAAAAACTAACATACAGGGGAGAGGGAATGATACTGTCAAAATCCGCACCAACATCAGTAAGTTTGTAATTATGGTACGTTTGCCATTCAGGTGATTTTCTCAAACTTTTCCAAAGATAAAGTAGTATTTCCCGATTCCGGAGCAAGATGGCCGAATAGGAACAGCTCCAGTCTCCAACTCCCAGCGCGAGCGACACAGAAGACCGGTGATTTCTGCATTTTCAACTGAGGTACTGGGTTCATCTCACTGGGGAGTGCCGGACGATCGGTGCTGGTCAGCTGCTGCAGCCCGACCAGCGAGAGCTGAAGCAGGGTGAGGCATTGCCTCACCTGGGAAGTGCAAGGGGGAAGGGAATCCCTTTTCCTAGCCAGGGGAACTGAGACACACAACACCTGGAAAATCGGGTAACTCCCACCCCAATACTGCGCTTTAAGCAAACAGGCACACCAGGAGATCATATCCCACACCTGGCCGGGAGGGTCCCACACCCACGGAGCCTCCCTCATTGCTAGCACAGCAGTCTGTGATCTACCGGCAAGGCAGCAGCGAGGCTGGGGGAGGGGCGCCCGCCATTGCTGAGGCTTAAGTAGGTAAACAAAGCTGCTGGGAAGCTTGAAGTGGGTGGAGCTCACAGCAGCTCAAGGAAACCTGCCTGTCTCTGTAGACTCCACCTCTGGGGACAGGGCAATAGCAAACACAGCCGAAACCTCTGCAGACGCAAACGACTCTGTCTGACAGCTTTGAAGAGAGCAGTGGATCTCCCAACACGGAGGTTGAGATCTGAGAAGGGACAGACTCCCTGCTCAAGTGGGTCCCTGACCCCTGAGTAGCCTAACTGGGAGACATCCCCCACTAGGGGCAGTCTGACACCCCACACCTCACAGGGTGGAGTACACCCCTGAGAGGAAGCTTCCAAAGCAAGAATCAGACAGGTACACTCGCTGTTCAGAAATATTCTATCTTCTGCAGCCTCTGCTGCTGATACCCAGGCAAACAGGGTCTGGAGTGGACCTCAAGCAATCTCCAACAGACCTACAGCTGAGGGTCCTGACTGTTAGAAGGAAAACTATCAAACAGGAAGGACACCTACACCAAAACCCCATCAGTACATCACCATCATCAAAGACCAGAGGCAGATAAAACCACAAAGATGGGGAAAAAGCAGGGCAGAAAAGCTGGAAATTCAAAAAATAAGAGCGCATCTCGCCCGGCAAAGGAGTGCAGCTCATCGCCAGCAATGGATCAAAGCTGGACGGAGAATGACTTTGACGAGATGAGAGAAGAAGGCTTCAGTCCATCAAATTTCTCAGAGCTAAAGGAGGAATTACGTACCCAGCGCAAAGAAACTAAAAATCTTGAAAAAAAAGTGGAAGAATTGATGGCTAGAGTAATTAATGCAGAGAAGGTCATAAACGAAATGAAAGAGATGAAAACCATGACACGAGAAATACGTGACAAATGCACAAGCTTCAGTAACTGACTCCATCAACTGGAAGAAAGAGTATCTGCGATTGAGGATCAAATGAATGAAATGAAGCGAGAAGAGAAACCAAAAGAAAAAAGAAGAAAAAGAAATGAACAAAGCCTGCAAGAAGTATGGGATTATGTAAAAAGACCAAATCTACGTCTGATTGGGGTGCCTGAAAGTGAGGGGGAAAATGGAACCAAGTTGGAAAACACTCTTCAGGATATCATCCAGGAGAAATTCCCCAACCTAGTAGGGCAGGCCAACATTCAAATCCAGGAAATACAGAGAATGCCACAAAGATACTCCTCGAGAAGAGCAACTCCAAGACACATAATTGCCAGATTCACCAAAGTTGAAATGAAGGAAAAAATCTTAAGGGCCACCAGAGAGAAAGGTCGGGTTACCCACAAAGGGAAGCCCATCAGACTAACAGCAGATCTCTCAGCAGAAACTCTCCAAGCCAGAAGAGAGTGGGGGCCAATATTCAACATTCTTAAAGAAAAGAATTTTAAACCCAGAATTTCATATCCAGCCAAACTAAGTTTCATAAGTGAAGGAGAAATAAAATCCTTTACAGATAAGCAAATGCTTAGGGATTTTGTCACCACTAGGCCTGCCTTACAAGAGACCCTGAAGGAAGCACTAAACATGGAAAGGAACAACCGGTACAGGCCATTGCAAAAACATGCCAAAATGTAAAGACCATCGAGGCTAGGAAGAAACTGCATCAACTAACGAGCAAAATAACCAGTTAATATCATAATGGCAGGATCAAGTTCAAACATAACAATCTTAACCTAAAATGTAAATGGACTAAATGCTCCAATTAAAAGACACAGACTGGCAAACTGGATAAAGAGTCAAGACCCATCAGTCTGCTGTATTCAGGAGACACATCTCACATGCAGAGACATACATAGGCTCAAAATAAAGGGATGGAGGAAGATTTACCAAGCAAATGGAGAACAAAAAAAAGCAGGGGTTGCAATACTAGTCTCTGATAAAACAGACTTTAAACCATCAAAGATCAAAAGACACAAAGAAGGCCATTACATAATGGTAAAGGGATCAATTCAAAAGGAAGAGCTAACTATCCTAAATATATATGCACCCAATACAGGAGCACCCAGATTCATCAAGCAAGTCCTTAGAGACTTACAAAGAGACTTAGACTCCCATACAATAATAATGGGAGACTTCAACACTCCACTGTCAACATTAGACAGATCAACGAGACAGAAAGTTAACAAGGATATCCAGGAATTGAACTCATCTCTGCAGCAAGCAGACCTAATAGACATCTATAGAACTCTCCACCCCAAATCAACAGAATATACATTCTTCTCAGCACCACATCGTACTTACTCCAAAATCAACCACGTAATTGGAAGTAAAGCACTCCTCAGCAAATGTACAAGAACAGAAATTATAACAAACTGTCTCTCAGACCACAGTGCAATCAAACTAGAACTCAGGACTAAGAAACTCAATCAAAACCACTCAACTACATGGAAACTGAACAACCTGCTCCTGAATGACTACTGGGTACATAACGAAATGAAGGCAGAAATAAAGATGTTCTTTGAAACCAATGAGAACAAAGATACAACATACCAGAATCTCTGGGACACATTTAAAGCAGTGTGTGGAGGGAAATTTATAGCACTAAATGCCCACAAGAGAAAGCAGGAAAGATCTAAAATTGACACTCTAACATCACAATTAAAAGAACTAGAGAAGCAAGAGCAAACACATTCGAAAGCTAGCAGAAGGCTAGAAATAACTAAGATCAGAGCAGAACTGAAGGAGATAGAGACACAAAAAACTCTCCAAAACATCAATGAATCCAGGAGTTGGTTTTTTGAAAAGATCAACAAAATTGACAGACCACTAGCAAGACTAATAAAGAAGAAAAGAGAGAAGAATCAAATCGACGCAATTAAAAATGATAAAGGGGATATCACCACCGACCCCACAGAAATACAAACTACCATCAGAGAATACTATAAACACCTCTACGCAAATAAACTGGAAAATCTAGAAGAAATGGATAATTTCCTGAACACTTACACTCTTCCAAGACTAAACCAGGAAGAAGTTGAATCCCTGAATAGACCAATAGCAGGCTCTGAAATTGAGGCAATAATTAATAGCCTACCAACCAAAAAAAGTCCAGGACCAGATGGATTCACAGCTGAATTCTACCAGAGGTACAAGGAGGAGTTGGTACCATTCCTTCTGAAACTATTCCAATCAATAGAAAAAGAGGGAATCCTCCCTAACTCATTTTATGAGGCCAACATCATCCTGATACCAAAGCCTGGCAGAGACACAACAAAAAAAGAGAATTTTAGACCAATATCCCTGATGAACATCGATGCAAAAATCCTCAATAAAATACTGGCAAACCGGATTCAGCAACACATCAAAAAGCTTATCCACCATGATCAAGTGGGCTTCATCCCTGGGATGCAAGGCTGGTTCAACATTTGCAAATCAATAAACATAATCCAGCATATAAACAGAACCAAAGACAAGAACCACATGATTATCTCAATAGATGCAGAAAAGGCTTTTGACAAAATTCAACAGCCCTTCATGCTAAAAACGCTCAATAAATTCGGTATTGATGGAACGTACCTCAAAATAATAACAGCTATTTATGACAAACCCACAGCCAATATCATACTGAATGGGCAAAAACTGGAAAAATTCCCTTTGAAAACTGGCACAAGACAGGGATGCCCTCTCTCACCACTCCTATTCAACATAGTGTTGGACGTTCTGGCTAGGGCAATTAGGCAAGAGAAAGAAATCAAGGGTATTCAGTTAGGAAAAGAAGAAGTCAAACTGTCCCTGTTTGCAGATGACATGATTGTATATTTAGAAAACCCCATTGTCTCAGCCCAAAATCTCCTTAAGCTGATAAGCAACTTCAGCAATGTCTCAGGATACAAAATTAATGTGCAAAAATCACAAGCTTTCTTATACACCAGTAACAGACAAACAGAGAGCCAAATCAGGAATGAACTTACATTCACAATCGCTTCAAAGAGAATAAAATACCTAGGAATCCAACTTACAAGGGATGTAAAGGACCTCTTCAAGGAGAACTACAAACCACTGCTCAGTGAAATCAAAGAGGACACAAACAAATGGAAGAACATACCATGCTCATGGATAGGAAGAATCAATATCGTGAAAATGGCCATACTGCCCAAGGTAATTTATAGATTCAATGCCATCCCCATCAAGCTACCAATGAGTTTCTTCACAAAATTGGAAAAAACTGCTTTAAAGTTCATATGGAACCAAAAAAGAGCCCACGTCTCCAAGACAATCCTAAGTCAAAAGAACAAAGCTGGAGGCATCACGCTACCTGACTTCAAACTATACTACAAGGCTACAGTAACCAAAACAGCATGGTACTGGTACCAAAACAGAGATATAGACCAATGGAACAGAACAGAGTCCTCAGAAATAATACCACACATCTACAGCCATCTGATCTTTGACAAACCTGACAAAAACAAGAAATGTGGAAAGGATTCCCTATTTAATAAATGGTGCTGGGAAAATTGGCTAGCCATAAGTAGAAAGCTGAAACTGGATCCTTTCCTTACTCCTTATATGAAAATTAATTCAAGATGGATTAGAGACTTAAATGTTAGACCTAATACCATAAAAATCCTAGAAGAAAACCTAGGTAGTACCATTCAGGACATAGGCATGGGCAAAGACTTCATGTCTAAAACACCAAAAGCAACGGCAGCAAAAGCCAAAATTGACAAATGGGATCTCATTAAACTAAAGAGCTTCTGCACAGCAAAAGAAACTACCATCAGAGTGAACAGGCAACCTACAGAATGGGAGAAAATTTTTGAAATCTACTCATCGGACAAAGGGCTAATATCCAGAACCTACAAAGAACTCAAACAAATTTACAAGAAAAAAACAAACAACCCCATCAAAAAGTGGGCAAAGGATATGAACAGACATTTCTCAAAAGAAGACATTCATACAGCCAACAGACACATGAAAAAATGCTCATCATCACTGGCCATCAGAGAAATGCAAATCAAAACCACAATGAGATACCATCTCACACCAGTTAGAATGGCAATCATTAAAAAGTCAGGAAACAACAGGTGCTGGAGAGGATGTGGAGAAATAGGAACACTTTTACACTGTTGGTGGGATTGTAAACTAGTTCAACCATTATGGAAAACAGTATGGCGATTCCTCAAGGATCTAGAACTAGATGTACCATATGACCCAGCCATCCCATTACTGGGTATATACCCAAAGGATTATAAATTATGCTGCTATAAAGACACATGCACACGTATGTTTATTGCAGCACTATTCACAATAGCAAAGACTTGGAATCAACCCAAATGTCCATTAGTGACAGATTGGATTAAGAAAATGTGGCACATATACACCATGGAATACTATGCAGCCATCAAAAAGGATGAGTTTGTGTCCTTTGTAGGGACATGGATGCAGCTGGAAACCATCATTCTTAGCAATCTATCACAAGAACAGAAAACCAAACACCGCATGTTCTCACTCATAGGTGGGAACTGAACAATGAGATCACTTGGACTCAGGAAGGGGAACATCACACACAGGGGCCTGTCATGGGGAGGGGGGAGGGGTGAGGGATTGCACTGGGAGTTACACCTGATGTAAATGACAAGTTGATGGGTGCAGCACACCAACATGGCACAAGTATACATATGTAACAAACCTGCACGTTATGCACATGTACCCTACAACTTAAAGTATAATAATAATAAATAAATTTAAAAAAAAAGTAGTATTTCCATGACCAGAGATGGAAACTACTGATAACTTGTAAATCAAATTTATTTTTTCTTAAATTAAGTTAAATAATTAAGCCAAGATAGGTATTCCTTTTTTTCTCTCTCTCTTTTGTTTTTCTTCTTTAGCAATGAGGTCTCATTGTTAAATGAGTTTTGTAGTACAATTACAGCTCACTGCAGCCTTGAACTCCTGGGCTCAAAGGATACTCCTTCCTCAGCCTCCAAAGTAGCTGGGACTGCAGGTACAAGCCATCATGCCTGTCTAATTGTTTTACTCTTAGTTTTTGTAGAGGTAGAGTCTGAATGTGTTGCCTAGGCTAGTGTCAAATTACTGGGCTCAAGTAATCCTCCAGCCTGAGCTTCCCAAGTAGCTGGGATTATAGGCACAAGCCTCTGCAATCAGCATCCCAGTTTTTGATTTATGTATTTTATATATATATATATATGTATTTGACTTTTACTTAGTGAAGCTCCAACTACAAACCATGACAACAATTTAAATATAATTCTTTTAAAACTTTTTCCCTTCAAGAAATCAAACCCTCTAACTACAATCTCATCTATTTCTATCTCCTCTATCCTCTCTCTTCTACTAAATTAATTTATTATTTTTAGTCATGATGACCTTAGTCTTTCCAATTCGTTTAGCTAATCATTTCGTTTCTTCACTTCAGGCTGCCCCTGTAATCCCTTGAGTCTGGTGTCTGTCTTTACCACTCAACTGAAATGTTGTTTTGAATATATTCAATCCTTTCCTAGCCTTCTTTCAGGTCAGGAGTATATTTAAAACTCAATATTCACACCAAAGAAAACAATCATGAAGCACCCTAGTGCTAAGCTATGTGTTTCCCTTCCTTCTTTCTCCTTGTGCTCCACTCCATTTGCATAAGGAGTCCAACGTCAGGTTCCTTGTCTCTGTCCACCACCACTACAAACCTCAAAAGGTCAAGAGATAAAGGAACCTGGTGTCCAGATTACAGGGGGCCAGAGTGCACATCATCCACCAAGTGACTATGAAGAAGAAGCCAACCATGCTTTATAAGCCAACATAAAACTTCTTCTAGTCATCTTTACTCTCCCATATTTTCACCCCTATAGTCTGCTTTTTTTCATTCCAACTTTTTGTTTTAGGTTCAGAGTTTACATGTACAGGTTTGTAACACGGGCAAGTTGCACATCAAGGGGGTTTGCTGTACAGATTATTTCATCCCTCAGGTAAGGAGCCTGATAGGTAGTTTTTTCATCCTCATCTTCCTTTCATCACCCACCCTCAGGTAGGTACCAGAGTTTATTGTCCCCTTCTTAATGTTCATGTCAAACATACAGCTCAAACTTAAAATTCTTTTCTTCATCCTAGACCCCTTTACTAAACCTGGTCCTTCTGAAACTCTCTCTCTCTCAGTCTCTCTCTCGCTATATATATATATATATATATATATACACACACACACACACACACACACATATATGTGTATATATGTATACATGCACACACCCACATTGTATATATGCATGAGTGTATGTTTCTTTTTAATAAAACTCTCCTAAATTATTCAGATCTTTGCTGAATGCTCCTTTTGCTTGTGGAGGCTAATGTAGCCTGTGTGTTTCCTGAGAATTCTACTTCTCAGATAGTTCTCTGATGATGTGGTTTGATATGGTTTGGCTCTGTGTCCCCACCCAAATTTCACCTTGAATTGTAATAATCCCCATATGTTGTGGGAGGAACCCAGTGAGAAGTAATTGAATCATGGGGTTGGGTTTTTCCCATGCTATTCTCATGATAGTGAGTAAGTGTCAAGAGATCTGATGGTTTTATCAAGGGGAGTTCCCCTGAACACTCTCTCTTTCCCATACCATGTAAGACATGACTTTGCTTCTCCTTTGCCTTCTGCCATGATTGTGAGGCCTCCCCAGCCATGTGGAACTGTGAGTAAATTAAACGTCTTCCCTTTATAAATTACCCAGTCTTGGGTATGTCTTTATCAGCAGTGAGAGAATAGACTAATACATGGTGTCTGGCCTATCTTCCCTCAGCTTGTACCTCAGGACCAGGAAGTAGAATAGAGTCTTCATTTTACTTTCATTTGACTTCTAGACATTTTGTGTGTGTATAAGGAGGAGAATGGTTTCCTGCTATGGGCAGAGACTTCTACAAGCCTAGCATTCCTGATCTGTCTCTATTATCTCACTTAATTCTCCCCAAGGGGAGGAGATACAACTTATTTCTGAATTAGTCGTAGAAATGGACCCTTCCCTCTTCTACCTCCAGGAAGCCAGTGTGCAGGCAGGAAGTATACATTCTTGTTTCCACTTCCATTTTAATTACTTTACTCAAGAAAGTCCTCAATTGTAGAAGAAGCCTGAGGCAGTTCGGTGCTATCTGTAGTTGAGTGAGTGAATCTAGTTTCAGGTTAATTTTTGGAAGCCCATTGTTGTACACTTAGGTCACATTTTCCAAAGACAACCAGACTCAAACAATTTTAATCTTGAACATGTTATTAACTAGCAAATGCTGGCTGGTATTAAAAACTACTTGGAATTTTTTATCTTCTTATGAGCTTTAATCTATTTACTTATATCTTAAATGTTTCATTTAGAGAAGAGGAGGTGGATTTATTTCATCTCTCCAAAAACCCCAACACAGGTCATATTACCCCACTCTATTATTAAATTAATGAAACAAACATCCTTTGAAGGTCATGCTATTTGACAGTCTCATCCTCAATTTTTTCTTGTCCCTACCAGCCTCTGGTTTTCTGGATAGTCCTGCTGCTTCCAGTCAACTCTTCTTGGTCTTTTGCCAGAATTTGAAATGGCACATCAGACTCTCATTTTCCAGGCACAGAATTTCTGATCATTTTCTAAAATGCTATGACTTTCCTGATTGTTCTATATGATTTGTTCATTTGTGTCTATTTCAACTGTCTAAAGATTATGTCAATACTTGCCAAAGTGAGTTATCTGGCTCAGAAAATATAATTTCCTTTATTTGTCTACTTAATGTTAGTGGCTATGCCTCTTAAGACAGGTAGGCATATACTGTTTTCTTTTCTTGGACTGCCTCCCTCATTGTTGTACCAAATTTCAAAACTTACTTCTAAAAGGAAGCCTCTCCAAATGAACCCACCCACTTCTAATTCCTCTTTAACTCAAATTTTAGTTTCTACAGTATTTCATTATGCATATTTCAATTTGTCATTTTAGTTTATTGTCTTACAGTTGCTTCCAATTTTTATGAGGAATGCTTTCTCAATAATTAAACAAATAATAATATTGTAAAAAGCAATGAAAGTTTTTTCACTTTTTTCCTCCCCACATCTTCAGAGAAGTTACTTTCTCTTTTTAAAATAGTGGATGTTCAATAAATTCTATTATCTGACATGTATAAATGTGTGACAGCATCTTATTTCTTTTAACTTTGAATTATTGAAAATGAATTGTTCAGTTATATTTTACAAAGATTAGTTTTTGATATTTTGTGTGTGTGTGTGTGTGTGTGTGTGTGTGTGTGTGTGTGTGTATTCTCACCCCCTACTGAGTAAAGATTTAGATATGTTATCATGGCTTTTACCAAGACCTAAGGAATAGAGCTCCCTCTAACAATGTATATCATAATTTGTTTTACAAGAAGAGGAGCTTTTCAGATGCAAAAGCAACACTTCTACTATTCATCAACACACTTTTCTAAACAGGACTATATGGAGAATTACACTGGACAGAATTTTAATGTTTTAAAAGTTTATGTTGTTTTTAAACAGTACAAGCTCAATTTGAATTTGATCATTCTAACTGCACTATTGAATTAGGGAGGTGAATAACAACATTTTTTCATTAGCTTCTCCCTAAGTCCCCATTGGCTATAATCTGCAATTCAGAGCATTCTCTTCCATTGATTTTAGTACCAAACCATGCTAGCAGGTGAGAAAATCAAAGTAACGGTAAACTTGAAACCTATCTGTGATAGTGTAGCTGAAATAGTTCTGTTTGAATGATTCTGTTAGTCAGTCATCTGTTAGACAGGTTGTTTCAAATGTATCCTTCTAAAAGTCATACTCTGAACTCCATGGTCTGCTGTGTCTTACTGTCAAATTTCAGGAGTACTGTTTGACTTTATGGTAATATGTAATTACACAGAACATTTCTTCTTGGTTATAATGCTTTATTGCTATTATTGCAATATTGCTAATATTGCTAATATCTCCTTACTATGTTATTCTTCCAGTTCATTAAGAGGGAAAAAAATGTATTTTTCTGCCCACCTGAAATCTATCTATCTATCTATCCTGTTATTAATTAAATAAAAGGGATTCTAGGATTTTTTTAAAGAGTCATAGACTCATTAGGTTTTGTTCACTTCTTTAACCCCTTTAATAATTGTACCTCCCTTTAGTGTATCATAATAGATATCACGAAGAGTCTCCAAGTCCTCCAACAGATTCCAGAATTCTAGTAACACCCAAATAGTTTTAGATTTTTTTTTCACTGATCATCCAAGGTTGTCCATAGTCTCAGACTTTGCTTCCTATGTTTCTCTGGACTAGGAGCTTTTTGCTCCAGCTGTTCTTCCGTACTGTGTCTGCATGCCAAAAAGCCAGTCAACACACACCCAGAAAGGTGACGCCACTTGCCATACATTGGAGCCAGTCGGGGACTCAGAAACCTACCACTAATAATCACCTTTCTAATAAGCCTTTTCTAGGTGTATCTTCTAGAAAGCAAAAGTGAATGTGTTTCCACTCTATTTTACACTCCTAGTTGGTGCCCCATGACTTGCACTATAAGATCCACACTGCAGTCAAAATAAACTCTGAATATTCCAACTGACCACTTCCTTCTCTCCTGTTCAATCACGTGCAATTGCTTACCCTTGTCCTTGGAATCAAATCTGAATTTTTGTCCAATTCAGGTTTATTTACCCTTATTTTTAGTACATGGAACTTTAGCATGCTTCAAAAGACAAAACTACAACAATGTGACAATCAGAGATGTCTCATCCTTCTTCTATGGAATTCATGCCATTTCCAACCCACTTTTCTCCTTACAAGTCACCAATTTTATAGATTCTAGTCCATATTTTCTATGTTTCTTTTTGTGAAACTAAATATATATACATGTTTTGCTATTTTTCTTCTTCCTTACATAAATTGTAGCAAATTACATGTAAACTTTAAGCTTTACTATTTTTACAGTATTTCCCAGAAATGACTCTGTAGGAGTCCTCCCTGTCATAAATGTTATGACTGATGCTCCTATAGCAAGAGACAAGTTAAGAAGAGAAAAGCCCAGCAGATGTATTTAATTAAAGTTTTACATGCCATAGGAGCCTTCAGAAATGAAGACTCAAAGAGTCAAGGAAAATTGTCCATTTTTATGCTTGGGTTCAATGAAGAATGGACAGCTGTGTGAAAATATGATTAGATGAAAACGGAATGATCTAACTGTAATAGAATTAGTGGGTAAACCCAGCAAGGCATGTCCGTTCAGATTCTTCTTGGTCTCTCTGTGTGGAATTCCTTCTTCCCAGGCATGGGGCAGGATCCTTTCTGGAATGAGGGTCTTATGACAAGGTAGGTCAGAGAATTTCTTTGTGGCCAGCTCCTACACAGTAAAGCTGGGGAAGTTTAGAGTAATATTTCTAGTTTCTATGACCTTTCTTTGGGAAGAAGAATTCTAGTTTCTATAGCGTGTCTTGGGGAGAAAGGGAAGCAGGAGAAAAAAAGGCAGGAGAAGGTCAGAAATAGACTTTATTTCTGAGGCCCTTCCAATGGCCTGTAGTTCAAAGTACTCAGCAAGCCAAAGTGCCATACAGTGGGGCAACATTTTCTGAGTCCCAACTACTCCACATTACTTAAATGTAATTTGTTGAAATTTTTTCTGTTCCTAAGTATCTTTGGACAGAGATCTGAATTGAGGAACATTCTCTTTGACTGAATAATAAAATTCACATTTTCTAATAGCTGACACTAGTGGTGGTGGTACAGACAGAGCTCGTCATGTCTTGTTCTCTTTCATTTTTACATGTGATTTTTTTCCTTTCCCTTCTTTTTTCCCCTTCACCTTCACATCTTCTCTGCTATATTTATCTCATTCTCCCCAGAGAAATGCAGCTCCAACTCTTCAGGGTTTTTTTTTTTTTTTTCATATTTTCTCTCAAGTCTTATTCTATGGTTTGTGCTGTGAACAACTCAGTCTGAGATCTGTGTTCAGTATTTTAGTACTTAGTGTTGGACTTTTTTTCAGAGCGTTTCTTTTTAGTGCTACATCTAAGGTTTCTACTCTACTCTACTCTACTCTTTTCTTAGTCTCTTAAATCCTCCTTCGCCCACTCTCCACACACACACACATGAGCTTGCAGTCATGGTTCATGCACCAGCATTAGCTCTGTCAGGATTTGGAGTTTATTTCCCTACGTAAAAGTACCTTGAAATCTGTGAAATTTCTCATATTCTAATGATGTGGAAGGCATGGGTTATGTGTGATTTTCTTTGCATTTGCTGCTGATTATATGTATAGTTTGGAAAGAGTTGTGCAAAAAGGGTCAGATGTAGGATTTTGTCCTTATCCTCCAAACAAGCAATGCTTAATATTTGAACTTTTAACATGATCTGCACAGTGTTTCATAGTCCAGCCCTGTCTCAACTTCATCCTGAGACCCTTTGTTTGTTTGCTCTTTCTGCTCTGGTAATGCTCAAGTTCTTTACATTTAGGCTGTCCACTGCCTTTTAGCCTTCGAACATCCTTTATATTACAATCTAAACTTTGCTTCCTTAGATAAGACTCTCATTACCCTCAAATATAATTTGGTTCCCCTTTCTATATGGTTTCATAGTAACTGACATTTTCTCTTAACCTTATTTAGAACACTTGTACATTTTTTAACTTACCATTCAAACTTATTAGGTTAATGTCTCTCTCACCTGCTTTTCATTAAGCTTAGTTTGGTTTACCACTGTTTCCCTAGTGTCTAGGAGAGTAGTACATTTTTAATTTGTGTTCCCAGAAACAGGTTCTACTAAAGGCTTTGAATGCAAACTGTTTATTTGAAGTCGGATCCCAGGAAATGTTGGAAGGGGACTGAGGAAGTGAAGCAGAAAAGAGCAAGCAGCCAATAAGTGATTATTAAGTGGTTTAGCATTTCAGACAACTGAAACTTACTCCCACTAAGGAAATCTTGGAATCATCACAGAACATGTGGCTCAGTGGGGTGAAGGAACTGGGGATTTTTGCACTAGTTCCTGTCAGTCATCTACTGATGATTGCTCCTGGGAATGTGGTAATTCTCTGGCACTCCTGGCCTGCTATATAAGTGAACAGAGGAAGATCCAATGGCCAGAAAGAAGCCGAGGCGAAAATGAGAAAGAGCTGCAAGTAGAAGCTTGTGCCTGCATGTCAACACTGTACTAGGAAGTTTTCGTGTAACATTTTATTTAAATCTAAAAATAAACTCATAGAAAAAATAATTTTATTCTTATTTTAGAAGAAATCTTAGGCAATTCTTGCCCAAGCAATAATGCCATGACCGTTCTTCGCTCAAACTCATAGTTTATGAAATGAGAATGTCTCAAACCTTTATTGTAAACTTTAAATAAATTGATGCATAAAGATTGTATAACACTGTTCCAGGCAAATTATACATATATTTCAAAGGCTTTGACGTGAAATTTATTAAACTAAGAATATGAGAAGATAAGATTCGAATAAATAATTAAAATGCATTACATATGCCTATAAAAATAATGTTACTTTAATCTTTATTTTGATATTGCTGGCTGATGCTCTCTTTAAGGGAAGTAGAATTAATTCATTCTCCCTTGTACCATGGTTATTACTTCTTCTCTCAAGAAAATACATGCTGCATTTCCCTTCCTTAAATATCTATTCATGATTTCCTACCATTTACTTATATGATGTTAATTATATGCTAATCATGAATTTTCTGATGTCTGAAATACCAGTATCAAACTAATAATTTTGAAAACATATAACTAAATATATATATTTTTAATTTGAGAAAGCAAATTTTCTTTTTTCCCACTGAATTTTAATTTCTACTCAATGAAAAAATGGCAGAATTAAAAATTCAATGTTTTTTATGTTGGTAATACATCTGTGGCTTAGAAGAACCAGCATTTATATAAAACAGTAATAAGAATAATTATTCAGTCTCTTTAAAAAAAAAGTTAAAAACATGGAAATTGGATTGGCTGTGCTAACACCATAATTCATTGGTCAGAATACAGTAGATACATTGCCATTATTTTATCAATAGACTCATTAAGGAGCTAATGATTTTTCTCCTTGAGTTATTGTGCTCCTCTGAATAGTCAATGGAGCCTTGGGCAATTCTCTTGATCCAAACAATCTGCCTTTGCTTCTCTGAAGGAGCATTAGACAAATTATCTGAGAGAAATTATACATACTGAAAAAGAAGCTTTCATACTCTTTAATATAATCACTTCTGAATTACTTACTATGGAATTTTGTATAATATTATTGGTAAGCAGAGTTTTAAAATTAAAGAGACCCAGGTTCAAATTCAAACCCACTTCATATTCACCAGAGTATGTATGTTCATATATTAAAAAGTTATTAAGTCTCTGTAATTTTCAGTTGATATACTGTATGATAAAGAAAATAACATCTGTCTTGTAAGGGCATTATGGGAAATGGTGAATTTTTTGGGGGGAGGGAATGGTAAATTAATGTATACCAAGCTACTCCTAAAGTAACTGAAAACTCATTGAGACTTAACAAAAACGCTATTGATATTCTTCAAATTTCTTTTAAATTGGAGTGCAAATTAAGGTGGCTGTTTAGAGGCAACGTAATTTGAAGTTGTTTAATCTTTGTACCATACTGCTCCTTAAAAACTTCTCTGTATGGGTAGCAGAATTGAAAAGGAGTTTTATAATTCATCTGTAAATGTGGCTGTTTTAAAGTAGTTTAATTAAGTATACGATAGAAGGAACTTTTGCTGGTTGGGCAACTTCAAGTATTAATTTGCAAGTGTGTCTTCTCAGGCCCCTCATGAGATACAGTGGCTTAGAGAAAGCAACTACTCAATCCTGAGAGATGTAAATCAGAGTTCTAAGTGACTTCACATTGAACATTTCATTAATGTGTGTCTGCTACTGTCCTAAGCACTTTTAAATACAATAATTCATTTAATTTTCACAGTAATTTTCTGAGGTAGCATAGTAGAAAATATCAGTGGCTTGATTGATCACCTTTATCTGGCTGTGCCTTTACACTCTAGCTGCTGTGAATTTTGAGTGCCAACTGTTCACAGAGGCCTTCATCACTGGAGAATTACTTTTCTTCTCACTAAGGCATCTTGCTAGAGAGATTAGCAAGGTATAAAAGGTGTTTCCTTGCCACAAGGAGAGGCCAACTCTGTTTTCTCCCCACAGATTCATTCTGAAATAGGCTCCCTGGTGAACACACTTGTTTTGGCATTTGCCTATTAGTGAGGCCCCCTTTTGTATTGAATTTGGGATAACCCTATGTAACCAATAGAATGTGACAAAAGTTATACTGCATGATGATTGGTTATAAGAGGCTTTGAAGCACCTGCAATTGTCTCTTGGAATATTTGTTCTGAGGAAGGCAAGGCAGGACACAACAAAGCCTGCCTATTCTTTGGGGGCCATGCTATGAAGAGCTCAAGTCAGCCACAGAGGGAGTCTGTGTAGACAGACAGAGGCTAGCTGGCCCTCAGATGTTCCAGCCCCCCCAGGCCAAGTGTCAGACACGTGAGTGAAGAAATCATCTGGGCCACTGCATCCCCAGTAAATGTCACATGGAACTTAAGCCTCCAGTTGTGCTGTCTCAGCCACCTCCAGCTGTTTCAGCCACTTTATCTCACACGGTGGAGCACTGACAAACTTCACTGTACCCTGCCCGAACTCCTGAACCACAAGAATCATGAGACAGTATAAGGATTGTTGTTTTCCTCCATGAATCTTTGGGTCAGTCTGAAGTAATTGATGATGAGACACGAGGAGGGCTCATGTGCATGCTCCACTTTCCCCCCGGTCTATCCTGTTCCTCACTTCTCCCCGTTTTCCTCAGCACAGCCCTTCAACAATTTACCTCCACAAGAAGCTTCTTCTTAGCTCTTCTTCTAGATCACTATGCCTAAAGCAGGTAGGTTCCATTAGTTTCACATTTCAAAGATGCTCAAACTGAGGCACAGATGAGTAGAGCCAATTACTCAAAGTTACACAGGGAGGAATTTTGAGAGCTGGAATTTGAACCTGGTCCTCCTGCCTTTTTTCTTTACCAAAATGTTCTACTGCTCCTGACCAGAGTTACTGCTGCTTACTATGGCCAGGAAATTGTGTTGGGCGATTGTGCTAAACCTTCAAGTCAGAGAAGCCTTAAATATAAAGAGCAATCATTAACTCACTTTCTGATTTATTTTTCCTATTCTGAGGGTCTGTGTCTTCCACTGTGAGACAGAATCCACTGCCTTGTTTAGCACGTGAGCCTTCTGTGCAACGGCAGGAGGACAGCTCATGGGGCTGGCTGGCTGGTAGCCAAGTGCACCGGTGTTCTGTTTGCACCATGCCTATCCTTTTGTCACTTGTTAAAAATTCAGTGTTATCTCCTCTCCTAAACATTGCTACCATCTGCCTACACAGGAATTTGACAATGATTTTGTAGTAATTGCAGCTGTGTGTTGGATACCAATTGTTATTATATAGACTGGCCAATACAAATTCACTTTTAAGCATCTATTTATTTTTTTTAAACTCTATCCTTCTAATCTTCCCCACCTCCCTGTCTCCCCTAAACAGCTTGTTGAATCTTTTGAAAGTTTGTGATGGTCTGTCTTGAAAACTATTGATGTTTTTTGCTTCAATAAAGAATAAAAAGTTTCATACAATTTTTTTCTATGCATCCATCCAACACATTAAAATAGCTCTAGGGGCTAATTTTTTAGGATCACAATAGAGTTACGATGTGGACTGGCAAAAGTGTTCATTTAAATTTGTTAAATGAGACCAAGATAACTCGTTACTTTTACAGTAGCATTTTCCCAAATGTGTACTTATAAATAAGTTAGTCCTTGCATTTATGGATCTAAAGCTCCTTTTTAAAGTTCTTAGAAAATAATACATAATTTACTAGTGGTGTCTGAAAGGTTTGCTAGTTTCTCTTCAAAAAAAAATGTCTGAAATAGCAAAAAATTTTTTAACATCATGATTTTGCAATGTCATTAAGTGCATTGTTCATCTCCATCTCCCCACCACCTTCGCTGTAAATATCAGTTAATATTTGTCACCTTTTTAGAGTCATAATAAAAATTATTCATATATGCACTTTTCAAACAACAATCTTTCATGTGCAATAGCTGGCAGGTTTCTTAAGGGAAAACCATGACTGGTATAAAGCTGCTCACAGCTAGAGGCAGGAGAGTCTCATAAATGTAAGAATGCAACCAAGAAAATAAGACTTACCTTGAAAGGAAAGCAAAGCCGTAAATACTGGTATAAAAATCTCTTGGACGTTTTGGCAATTAATTTCCAGGTTCCATTTAGTGAGAATCCTGTGTCAAAAACTTGAAGAAGAGTGTACAGGGGAAAAATAATAACTCCCATAGCATTTTCATTAGAATGGACCTTTGTTACAAAAGGCAGATTAACAAGAGAAAAACAAGCAGAAGCTTATCAACATGTATATTTCATATATACATGTGAGACACCTAGAATGTGAGTATTGCCCCATGAGGTAGCTTTGAATTTCAGACTGTATAGTATTTTTAAATTAAAAACAGTATCTTTTTAGAGATATAACAAGTCATAGAGAAAAGTCCTCGAATCTATGGGCAGAAACTTTGGGGGAAGACAAACAAATGCCAGATAAAGGTGAGTTAATAAACTTGTTAATATAAATTCTTCTGGTATCATCTCAAGGTTGATGATGGTCTAAAGCTGTCTTCAGTATTTAACCTTTGTTCTCTCTGGTTGATATGTTTTCGGGTTGTGGGGGCAGTATTTGGAGGGAACGGGATAGCTTTTGTCTCTGTAAATCTATATTCTACTTTTAGGCAAATAGAGAAAGGGCAGAGAGCATTCCCGTGTCTGCTTTATCCCAATTACTTCAACTCAACAATTCTTCATATTTTGGGGAGGCATATTCTGGACTCCCAAAAGTGTTAAAAGTCAAAACACAAAGGAAGTAAATAGTCAATGCAAGAAGTACTATAATAGTCAGTATTACCATTAGTAATAATAATAATGCTATTATGAATACCTTTTTTTAACCAACAAACAAAATTCTTAGATATCACTCTCCCTGAAAATCCTAGCTGGTACCAGAGTTGGATGAGTTTCAGTCAGTTTTAGTGATCATGCCTCTGCTTCTGCCTTAAACTGTTCTGTCATCAGCATCTGACTCACTACCACTCATTCTTCCTATTAGACCTTACTTCTTCTGAACCCCTCCAATCTCAATAAGAAGTCCTTAGTTTTTCCATAATGCCATGTTCTTCTATCCTAACACTTGTTTTCCTATAATTACCTACTTGTTAGTTTTACTCACAATTGTATGCCCAATGCCTAAAATTAAACATTAGGAACATAGTAAGTAGTGTGATAAACATTACTTCATTTCAATTTTTATTGAGCAGCTACTGCATTCTGGGAGCTATGTTATGTACTAAAAATACAAAGGAAAGCCAAGCACTGTTCCTGACATCGTGGATCCTCCATTCAAATGTAGGACATACACAGTAGACACTGTTGCTTTTGGATCACTTAATTTCATAGTTTTAAAAACTTCAGTAATTGTTATATCTCACCAAGAATCCATTCATTCTTCCACATCTTTCCCATTTATTAATCTCCTTTTGTTTTTCCCTTCTTCTTACCCTGCTTAGATTTCATAATCCATTATTGTAGTCATCCCTTGCCTACATTCTCTACTCCTTTTCCCTTCTGTAACACTTGCTTGGTAAACATATTCTCCACCTACTACTTTCCTCTAGTGCTTCTACATAGCTAAGTATGGCTACAGAATAAAATACAGGCCTGCTGGCTAAACCTATTTTATTTATGAGTACAAATTTCAAGCTGCTCAAGAATTCTACTCTATTTACCGAATCAATTCACCCTCTTACCTCTTCATATCTCCCCATCCCATCTCTCTCACATTATCCTGATTTACCTTTCTGCTAGCTTCATTACATCATCACACAAACATGATGTAACATCCACCATCTTAAAACAGACACACACACATACACACAGAGACAAGAAAACCATTTACTCTGCAGCTAATTCTCCCATAATCAGCCAACTTTTCTAGTAAAATTCTGCCAAAGAATTCTTTAAACACACTGTCTTTACTTCCTGTCTTTCCTTTCTCTCTTAATCCCACTACACAGAGCCTTTCCTCTGTCTTGTCAGGATCACCAATTACCATCATGTTACTAAATCAAGCTGACTCTTCTATGTCTTGAAATTACTCAAATGCTCGATAGCACTTGGTACTTTATCATTCCTTCTGCAATGACACCCTCCCCTGGTTTTCTTACTTTCTCACATTCCAGCACCCTTGTCTGGCCCGTCTTCTTTGATTCTTTAAACTTGGTAGTGTCCTTTGCAGCTCTCATTCCTCATCCCTCTTCTTCAAACACACTTCCTGGGTGACATCACCTAGGTTAAAAGTTTTATTATATGCTGATGATTCTCAGATTCACATTTCTTTTCCAAACCTTTTCCATGGGCTCCAGATTCATGCATACAACTACACATTAATATTTCCACTTGGAGCTTCTAGGCCTCATGCATATAGGCCACTCAAACTCTTAATCCACAGAATGAGATGCTCTCTCTTCATCTCTTCTAACATTTTTCTTCATGTCATTCAAATCAGACTTAAATCATTTTTCAGAAAATCCCGTTGTAACCACCCAGACAAACCCTCCCAATTGTATATTCCTTTACTCTGCTATATTTTCCTTTGGAGGGCTTACCTGTTTATTTTCCATCTCTCCCATTAGAAAGTAAGATTCATGTGATATACATTGCTGTATCTTTAGAACCTAGAATTCAAAATTTTTGATAAGTGAATAAATAAAATAAGAAAATAAAGTAATTATAGCTATATATGCTCTGAATGAAAAAAGACTGTTGTGTTTAAAACAAAGTAACAGTGGAGGTGTGAACAGGACTATCAGAGATGATCTCTCTCTCAGATTTTGGCAAGTACTTAAACAATGAGAAGGAATCTGCAATGCATAAAGCCAGGAAAAACACATTCATCAAAGAGGGAACAGGAAATAAAAGGACCTACAATGTAAGAAAGCTTACCAAATTCTAGGAATTATTGAAAGACTTTGTGAGTAGAGTACAATGAGTGAATGAGGGAGTGGCTTGAGATGAGGATGGAGAGATGAGCAAAAACCAGGTCACAAAAGTTTTTGAAGACCACGATAAGGGGCTTTAGTATTACTCTTAGTGAAAAAAAAAAAAAAATGCTGCAGCATTTTATGCAAGAAGGTGAAATGATATCGTTGTACTCAGTGAATAATGGATGAACAGAGAGTAATATAGTAGTAAAAGCAATAGGAAAAGCAGTTGTGGCTATGACAATAGTCCACAAAAGAGATTGCTGCTGCCTGGTCCGGGGCTGTGATGACGACATGAAGAAAACGACACAGATTTGAGGTTTATTTTCAAGGTAAAATGGATAAATCTTACTTGTAGACTGAATCAGGGAAGGGATAAGAGAAATAACAAAATTAAATATGATTTTCTGTTTGCTGGCTGAATGATATATGTGAGAACAGAAAGCCTTGCCAATTTCTGATATAAGAAGACTTGGCAGGATAACGTTCATGGAGGAAAAGTCAGACTCATTTTGTTTAGAGTAAATCTGAGGTGCCTATGAGATATGCCAGTGGATATGTCTGGACTTCAACAAAGTTCACGTAATGGAACTTCTTAGGTAGTTTTACCATATTCCCCATTTTATAAATAAGTTTACTGGGGTATAGAGAAGTTAATTAGTTTCTCCAAATTCCTTCAGCAGAAATGGAAAAGTGAAATTTATACGAAGTCCATCTCATTCTGAAATTGTGTATATAACTCATTAAGGTTAGAACATTTGGGAATAATTCTGGTCAAGAAAATACAGATTCGGGAGTTGTCGGCATGATGGTTTTCTAAGTTCACAGGTGTGACTTCTTTGGAAGAGGAGAAGGCTGAGACCTGAGGTGTATCAACATGTAGAGGCATGCAAAGAAGCAAAGGACACCAAGATGGTACAACTAGTTAGGTAAGAGGAAAATCAGGAAAGAGGTTTTGTGGCAACAGAGAACATAGTGTTACTAAGAGGATGGAAGAGGAATTGAGTTGAATTTTTGAGTATCCAAGTAAAATGAGTATCAGAATGACCACAAATGTTTAATAAAGAAATAAATATATGATTAAGTACCTTCAAAATCTATTTCCCCTCAAAAACCCATCAGTCTCTTTTTTCCTTCAAGTTTTTTTTGTTTGCTTGTTTTTTTGAGTTTTTTTTTTTTTTTTTTTTTTTTGAGACAGAGTCTCGCTCTATCACCCAGGCTGGAGTGCAGTGGTGCAATCTTGGTGCACTACAAGCTCTGCCTCCCAGGTTCACACCATTCTCCTGTCTCACCCTCCCAGGTAGCTGGGACAACAGGCATCCACCACCACGCTTGGCTAATTTTTTATATTTTTAGTAGAGGCGGTGTTTCACATGTTAGCCAGGATGGTCTAGATCTCCTGCCCTCATGATCCTCCCGCCTCAGCCTCCCAAAGTGCTGGAATTAGAGGCATGAGTCACCACTCCCGGCCGTCCTTCCAGTTTTAAAAACTATAATCAGACTGAGATCACAACAAAACAATAAAGTACAGAAAAAAAATGAAACTAGAATAAAAACAATTTGGCATGTGACTTTGGACTAGTCAGTTGCCTTTTATGAGATTCTAAGTTCTTGCTGTAAAATAAGAGAGGTTAAGTCTATTCTATTTTCCTCATAAGTTTCTTGGAAATAAAATGTGGTGATGTAGTGTTAAAATACTATGGAAACTGTTAAAGTGTTAAGAAATCTTGGTTCCTATTATACATATGTGAACATTTACATTTGCCCTTATTCTAGTTCTTCCTTGAATAGTTAACTTAAAAGACTTCAACTTATACTATTTCATTGATTTGGTTTGGCCTAGTACTGTATCGTGTGTTTTACAGGATATAAAACATGTCAGATCAGACGCTGCCTTCCAGGTGCTCTCATATATTTTGTAATAATAATAATTATTATTATTATTCATCCTACAAACATTGATCAGTGGTCATTGCAGTCCATTTTCCAGATTATTTTCTTCTGGAGATGTCAATAACACTTTTCTAAATGTTTAGGTTTACGTTTATTCTGTTGTAATTCACATAGGACAGACGCAGTAAGGTTGTGAGAGATAATCTCAAAGTTGAGGGCTTTCTTGGTCCTACTCCGTAATTGCCAATTTAAAATTTTAAAAAAAGGAAGACAAGAAAGAATACCAGAGAATCATTTTCAGTTTCCTTGTAGAAATCTGTGTGTATAAACATCTTTCTAGCTCCTATATGTTTTGCAGCCATTACAAGGAGCCCACAGATACCATGATTTGAGAGAAAAACAAAAAGAATAACAATACTAACAATGATAACACAGATTTTAAAGTTTAATTGGACAGGGTAAGCACAAAGGCAGCCTGAAAATGTCAGCAACAGCACATCTGAAGAGGCAGTGTCAGTATAGAAGGTAATAGCGGATCATCAAAGAAAACACGGGGCTGAAAAAATTGCCATTGATAATAGAGAGCAAAAAAATTACTACCTTTATTATATACTAGCCAATTAGTTATAAATGTAAGCTTTATAATCAGTAGATGTTATTACTGGACCAGAACCACCTTTCACAGTAGCCATGGCTATTTGGTGCCTTACAATAACTTTACAAAAGCAAATGCTGGCCTGGAATTTTTGTAAGCCAATTTGGTCTTTTCTAGCAAAGCTTCAAAATGATCTTTCTGAACAAGGTTTACAAAGAAGACCATTATAAATCTCTTATATGCTCTTACTGCAATATGACAGCAGCCACTACCATTTTCAGCTCCCTCTCCACATTCAAACGACCTACATTCTGTGGTGGAAAATGGAGAAAACACTATCAGGAGACACTAGAGAAAGCAATTTGGTTTTGTGACGTCTAATTTGGAATGAGCGTACTGAGTTCTTCCTACCTACCATGGACGAGGGGGACTTGAATTATGAGCCCTAAAGAGTTCAGACTCTACTTATGTTCCTATTGATAGTTGCCTTTGGCTTTCTTCTTCAGAGGAATAGATCAAGTAAAACTCAAAATTACAGAGATACCTAATAAATAAAGACAAATTGTAAGGCAGGTGGGTTTTAGTCCATAATTGCAGGAAATACTAATTAATAGATGTGGAATGCAGGCATTTAGAATCACAATGGGAAAAATCCTTCACGTTGTAAAACTGGGATTCTGGAACCATTCAACTTAAACAGAATCCATAATAAGCGGCCACACCACCTCAATTCAGAGTGATTCAACCTTTAGCCAATTTATAATTTACGTTCTAAAATTTAAGAAATGCTTAAAATAATTTGCTAAAAATTTATATTCCAACTCTTTTGTACCTAAAGATCATTAGAAAGGGACAGCTTTTCAAGGGCCCTGTAAAAGAAAAATGGCATGGACAGAGTTAAACAGGCAGGGAAAACTGTATTCAAGACTATTGCAATAGGGTAGAGAGGTTGAACTCAACTTCACTGAAATAAAAGATTTTAGGTGCTAAGGTGAGCTAGTGGAAAAGTACTGGAGGATGTTAGTAGCAAAATTAATTAATTTGACTAGGTCATCTGTATTTGCTAATTGCCACTTGTCAAAGTTAGGTTCCTACCTTCTCACAGAGACTAGGAGATAGAGGTGCTAACATCTTTTTAAAAACTTCTATTTTAAGTTCGAGGTATGAGTGTAGGTTTGTTACATAGGTAAAATTGTGTCATGGGGATTTGTTTTACAGATGAATTTATCACCCAGGATTTAAGCCTAGTACCCATTAGTTATTTTTCCTGATCCTCGCCCTTCTCCTACCCTCTGGTACTATCATTTTTGATGAATACATTTCTTGGAGAAGATTTTGTATTTCAAAGAAGCACAGACATAATTTACAATTTCAAGTTTTCTAAGTAACTGCTCTAGGGAAAGGTCATGGGTCTATAGTCAGGAAGGAAGCTGTCTATCACTTATTAAAGCATAGGGGAATACTAAAATTGTCTTTGACAACAGTTATAGAAATGACATTCAATATAGACACTGCCAAAATTGTCTTTAATGATGTACAAACATAAAGCCTGTATATTATTCAAAGAAATACGCAGAGATTTCTGGGAAATTCAGATGAAAATTTATGAACTTTAAGTTCTATGTTATGGCTCTACCCCTCACCTGCTAAGACAGCTCACATTGTGAAAAAACCCTCCGTTTTACAGTACAGACACAGAATCAAAGGATGCTGTGCTAAGGCACAAATGTTATTTGCCTCTTCTTCAGCCAGCAGGCAATCCCTGGAGAGGGTGTTGTAAGTAAGAAGGCTAGATAGAGGTGATGTTGAAGGGAAAAGCAATTGCTTCTGACTGCTAATGTTTAATCTGTCCCCTACAGAAATGAAAGCAGCCTTTTATCTTTGAGTAGAATAAGGTGATTTAGAAGGGGAACAAGATGACACCACAGCAGTTGATGCTGATGCCTTGGCAGTAAATTCAATTCGGCGCATGACTTATGCGAATTTCAAGACTGAGATAAACTTTACTAATGTAATGGCTTTTGGGGAATAGTTCAGAATTCTTCTAAGTCTCTTAAACTGTTGCTGCTTTGCCTTTTTGACTCACATACTAGAGGTAGTGTTTGATCTGTTGCATTTAATGACTTACCATCATTTCTAGTATCTTCGTAGAAGTATGCTCCCGGCTGAAACCTGACTCACAAGTTGAAGGGAAGTCATAATGTATTTTTTCCCCAAATGTGGGAACTTCATAATTCAATATAAAACAAAAGAGTAACACATACAGTGTAAACACTTTCATAAATGTCTGCTTCATAATCCATTTGTTTATTCATTTTATTATTCAAAAATTAATTTAATGTCTGTAAAATCTGGAGACTGTCTTGAATTTTAGTCAATTTGTATTGAATAATACAAACATAAGTATTCTAGTATGTTTAAAATACATTTGTTTTTATCTCATGACAGTACCACTGTGTATTTATGATTTTAATGCTCTTTTCCACAGTCCATTAACATGGAATCTTATGAAAAAATAATACTTACAACTTTAAATAGCAAAATTGTCCTAAAACAGTTTCACCACAGTCTAACCGAAATTTAATAAACTGCACATATTTAAAATATACAATTTGATGAGTTATGACAAATATATATGATATAATTTTGCTGTCTCCCACACAAAATCTCATCTTGAATTGCAACGACCATAACCCCCATAATCCCCACATGTCAAGGGCTATACCAGGTGGAGGTAATTGAAGCATGGGGGTGGTTTCTCCCATGCTGTTCTCCTGATAGTGAGTGAGTTCTCATGAGATCTGATGGTTTTATACGTATGTATCTCGCATTCCCCGGCTTGCTCTTCTCCTTCCTGCCGCCTTGTGAAGAAGGTGCTTTGCTTCCCATTTGCCTTCAATCATGATTGCTTATCCTCCGCCTTCTGCCTGAGGCATCCCCAGCCATGATGAACTGTGAGTCAATTAAATCTCTTTACTTTATAAATGACCTAGTCTAGGGCTTTTCTTTATAGCAGAATGAGAATGGACTAATAAAATATACAAACATGAAAATGTCACCATAATCACGAAAATGAGCATCATCCATCACATCAAATTTTCTTATTTCCAATATTCTCTGTTCTTTCTACTTCTAATCTTAAGAATGCTCTGCTCCTAATCTTGAGACCAAAATCAACCTCTCATCTACTTTCTGTTATTATGTATTAGTTTGACTTTTTAAGGATTTTATATCGATGGAATTATATACTATGTGCTTTCTTATTCTGCCTTTTATTCATTCGTTTTGAGATTCGTCTTTTTAAAATGTATATGAAGAGTTCATTCTTTTTTAATTGTCTAGACATATTCTATTGCGGGTTATTCCAGTTTGCTTATGCATTCACCTGTTAATAGACATCTGGGCTATTTCCAACTTTTGTATATCACAAATAAGCTGCTACAAACATTTGTGTAAAAGTATTTAAGGTCATATTTTTTTCACTTCTGTTAGCTTAATACCCAGCAGTAAAATGATCGGATTATAGAGATATAATCCAATATGTGTATGTTTAACTTTTTAAGAAATTTACAAAATGTGTTTTACAGTGCTCATACCAACTTTCATTCCTACTGGTAGTGTATGAGAGTTCCAGTTCTTCCATATCCTTACCAATGACTGAGATGGACAGACTTTTAAATTTCAGTCATTGTAAAATAGGTATTAAGTGATATCTCCTTGTGGTTTAATTTTTATATCCCTAATAAATAATGATGCTGAGCATCTATGTATGGGCAATGCTTGTGTCATATGTATGTCTTCATTGGTGAAGTGTCTGTTCAAACCTTTTGCTATGTCTACATTGAGGAAGCATATGTTCAAATTTTTATTTTGTGTGGTTTGATTTGGTATTATTGGGTTTTTGAGAGTTCTTTGCAAATTTTAGATGAAAGCTTTAATATTGTTTTTAGTATACAATATCTTAGTGTGTGGCTTTTTATTATTTTAACAGTATCATTTTAAACAGATGTCTCTAGTTTTAATGAAGTTCACTTTGGCAATTTGTTTTTTTAATGGATCATGTTTTTGGCTAACCCAAGGTAATACAATTTTCTTGTAAGTTTTCTTTTAAAATGTTTGTGACTTTGTATTTTATATTTAAAACTCTAGTCCATTTGCATTAAAATTTAATGTCTTTTGTATACAAAGATTTTTATTTTTGTTTATGTTTTTCCAATTGCTCCAGCACCATATGGTGAAAATAATATCCTTTTCCCATGATATTGCTTTTATACCTTTGTTGAAAATTAGCCATGTGTTTGTGATCTATCCTTGGACTCTCTATTCTGTTCACATGATTGATTTGTCCATCTTTATGATAATATTATACTGTCTTGATTACTATTGCTTTATTATAAATATTGAAATCAGGTAGTGCTAATATTCCAATTTTGTCCTTTTCAAAATTATTTTGGCTATTCTAGGTCTTTGCATTTTTGTATAAATTTTAAAATCACTTTTTCAATTTCTGTAAAAATAACTAGTAGGATTTTATTGGGAATACATTGACTTTAAAGACCAACTTAGAAAAAATTGACACTGGTATGGTTGGGCTCTATGTCCCCACCCAAATCTCATGTTAAATTATAATCCGCAGTATTGGAGGAGGGACATGGCAGGAGGCGATTGAATCATGGGGGCCAACTTCCCCATTGCTGTACTTGTGATACAGAGTGACAGAGCGAGTTCTCATGAGATCTGGTTGGTTGTTTAAAAGTGTGTAGCACTTCCTCCTTTTTTTTTTTTCTGAGATGGAGTCCCACTCTGTCGCCAGGCTGGAGTGCAGTGGTGGAATCTGGGCTCACTGAAACCTCTGCTTCCCGGGTTCAATAAATTCTCCTGCCTCAGTCTTCTGAGTAGCTGGGTTACAGATATGTACCACCATGCCCAGCTAATTTTTGTATTTTCAGTAGAGATGGGGTTTCACCATATTGGCCAGGATAGTCTCGATCTCTTGACCATGTGATCCACCCACCTCGGCTTCCCAAAGTGCTGGGATTACAGGCATGAGCCACCGTGCCCAGCCTAAAAGAGTATAGCACTTCCCTCTTACTTCTTTCTTTCTCCTGCTCCAGCCATGTAAGACATGTCTCCTTCCTCTTTGCCCTCCATCATTACTGTAAGTTTCCTGAGGACTCCATAGCCATGCTTCTTCTACAGTCTGTGGAACTGGGAGCCAATGAAACCTCTTTTCTTTATAAATTACCCCGTCTCAGATAGTTCTTTATAGTAGTATGAGAACAGACTAACACAGACATTGTAACAAAATTGAGTCTTCCAATGTGGGAGCAAATTATATCTCCCTATTTATGTAGGAGTCTTTTAATTATCTCACCAATGTTTTCAATGTAAAGCTATTTTGTAAAAATTGTAAAAATCTATTCCCAAGAATTTAATATTTTGAATGCTATTTTAAATGATGTGTTGATTTTATATATATATATATATATATACACACACACACACACACATACATATATATATATATATATATATTTTTTTTTTTTTTTGAGTGTCTCATTCTGTGGCCTGGACTGGAGTTCAGTGGCATGATTGACTCTGGCTCACTGCAACCTCCACCTCTTGGATTCAAGCAATTCTGTCTCAGCCTCTCAAGTAGCTGGGATTACAGGTGCCTGCCACCATGCCCGTCTAATTTTGTATTTTGTATTGGAGACAGGATTTCACCATGTTGGCTGGGCTGTTCTCAAACTCCAGACCTCAAACGATCCACCTGCATCGGCCTCTCAAAGTGCTGGGATTACAGGCATGAACCATTGTGCCCAGCCAAAATTTTAGTTTTTAATTGTTCATTGCTATCTATAAAAATGCAATTTATTTTTGTATATTGGTATTATATATTGTGATTTTATTAGTCATAGCTTTTTAAAGTAAATTCTATTGCATCTTTTACACAAAAAAATGATGTCTGTGAATAAAAGCACTTTGTTTCTTCCTTTCTGAGCCAGATGCCTTTAATATTATGCATTTTATTACTTATTTTGCCTTAATAAATTGATTAAAAGTCCTGATGTTACGTTGAAGAAGTGGTGACAAAAATATATTTTTCTTGTGTCTGATCTTTAGGAGAATGCATTCATTATTTTAATCATTTTGTGTGAAATTAGTTATAGGTTTCCTTAGATGCCATTCATCAGGGTAAGTTTACTTTCTAGTTTGCTAACATTTTCTTTTTTTAATTGAGAAGGAATGTTAGAATCTGTTAAGTGCTTTTTTCCATGTGTACTAAAGTATTCAAAGTATCTCTTTTTTAGTTTTTCAATGTGGCAAATTACATTGATTTTCAAATGTTAAAGTAACCTTGTGGGTTTGTTTGTTTGTTTGCTTTTTGAAGCAGAGTCTCACTCTTCTCGCCCAGGCTGGAGTGCAGTGCCCCAATCTTGGCTCACTGCAAACTCCGCCTTCCAGGTTCAAGCAATTCTCCGGCCTCAGCCTCCTGAGTAGCTGGGATTACAGGCCACCACACCTAGCTAATTTTTGTACTTTTAGTAGAGATAGGATTTTGCAATGTTGGCCAGGCTGGTCTCGAACCCTACCCTCAGGTGATCCACCTGCCTCAGCCTCCCAAAGTAGTGGGATTACAGGCATGAGTACTGGGATTACAGGCATGAGTCACCACACCCAGCCGTAACCTTGTGTTTTTAAGATAAATCCTTAGATTTGGGCATGATGTTTTCTTGCTTTTTGTTTCCATTTATGTTTTTGCATCCATGTTCATGAGAGATTTGTACTACTTCCTTTTTGAATTTGGGAATCGATTGTATGGTGTTGATATTTTATTTTTCTCTAAAAGTTTAATGAGATTTACTAGTAAAACCATCTGGACCTGTAGTTTTCATTTTTTAGAAAGATTTTATGTAGAAATTCAATGTTTTCAGTATATGTATTCAGATTAGCTATTTCTTCTTGATCAAATTTTGGTAGTGTATATCCTTCAATGGATTGGCACATTTTCTCTGTGTTGTTGAATTTGTTGGCATAAATTTTTTCATAACATTGTCTATTATCATGTCAGTATACAAAGAATCTGTATTAAAGTCATCTTTCCTTATTGAGATTGAAATTTGTATATTATTTATTCATGATCAATCTTGCTAGAGGTTCACTAATTCTGCTTATCTTCTCCAATAGTATTTTTTTCACTAATTTTTCTATTTTTTCTTTTCTATTTCATTATTTCTAGCTTTCATTTTTTAATATTTTCAATTTACTTATTTAACATCTAATTTTTTTTCTTTTTCTAGTTTCTCAGGTAGAATTTATTAATTTTATGCCTTTCTTATTTTCGACATAGTCCTTAAGTACCATAAATTTTTTCTCTAAGCATCGCTTTTGTGTCATCTCACAAGTTTTGCCGTTTTTCATTTTTGTTCAGTGAAAACTACTAATTTGCTCTTTGATTTCTTCTTTGATCCTTAGGTTATTTAGAAGTATCTGAGAAATTTCCATAAATGATTACTTTTTTATTTCTAATTTAACTCGACGTGTTCAAAGAATATGCGTTGTATGATTTGGGTCTTTGAAATTTATTAAGATTTATACTGTGGCCCAGAATATGGCATATTTTATGTGTATCTGAAAGGAATGTATATTCTGTTACTGTTAAATGGAATACTCTGTCAATTAAAACAATTTGGCTGATAGTGTTGACCAAATTGTAAATATCCTTACTGATTGTCTCTCTACTTGTTGTGTTAATTATGAATAAAGGGGCATTAAAGCACCTAAATATAATTGTAGATTTGTCTTTTTCTCCTTGAAATTCTGTAAGTTTTGCTTTATGTGTTTTGAAGGTCTGTTATGTGAATAAACATTTTGATAAAATGATCTCCTTTATTCTTGGCAATTTTTTTTTTTTTCTGAAATCTACTTACTGTTCTGAAAATATAGCCACTCAAGATTTCTTAAGATTAAGTTTAGCATGTTTTTCTCTTTTCATAATTTTACTTTTAACCTATTTGTGTTTTACATTTGAAGTTATTTTCAAGTTTATTTTTGATGCACTGCACACATACAGGGTTTGCTTTTTTTAACCAGTCTGACAATCTGTCTGCATTTTTTTTTTTTTAGACGGAGTTTTACTCTTGTTGCCGAGGCTGGAGTAGAGTGGCACAATCTTGGCTCACTGCAACCTCTGCCTCACAGGTTCAAGTGACTCTCCTCCCTCAGCCTCCCAAGTAGCTGGGATTATAGACACCTACCACCACGCCTGGCTAATTTGTGTATTTTTTAGTACAGATGGGGTTTCACCATGTTGGCCAGGCTGGTCTCAAACTCCTGACCTCATGATCATCCTGCCTCCGCCTCCCAAAGTGCTGGGATTACAGGTGTAAGCCACCGCACCCAGCTGACAATCTCTGCTTTTACAGTCATGTGACAATTAATGACGGGAATACATTCTGAGAAATGCATCACCAGGCAACTTTATTATTGTGCAAAAATCATAAAGTATACTAACCTAACCCCAGATGATATAGCTTAGTACATGCCTAAATGATATGGTACAGCCTATTGCTCCTAGCTTACAAACCTGTATAGCATGCTATAGAATGCTGTAGGCAACTGTGACACTATAGTAAGTATCTGTGTATCTAAAACTATCTAATCATAGAAAAGGTATAGGAAAATTTGTTATTATGATCTTATGGGACCACCATCACATACACAATCCATTCTTTACCTTGTGTGAAGCTTTGTTTTGTGGCACAGGACTGTATTTGTGTTTAGTCATTTAATTTATTTCAATTATTCATATGACTGGGTTTAAATCTATCTTCTTGCTGTCCCCTTTTTACTTTGTTGCCCCTTTTCTTTTTTTCTGCTTTATTTTGGATTAGTAAATATAGCCAGTCAGTTGCAAAGACTTCTTAATTCTGTACATGCAGTGCCTCTCATACAATCCCACAGGCTCTATTTCTATAGCTTTCCATACAAATTATCTTTCTCTTGATTAACTTTATTGAGGTTTTTGGGCTTTCTGATTAAAAATTTTCTTTCCAGTGTACTTTCCTTTTTCTTCTTTCAAGAAGAATAATTTCAAATAATATATCAGTCTTTTGTGTTATAATATTTATTACTCAAATTTGCTAGTTTGTAATTCACTATAATTTATCAAACTTATATTGAACTTTATTCTATTATTTTCTTTCTCATGGTTGCTTCTGAATCTTAGCTTACTGTGTTTATTTGGCTGTTTTAAATTATGTAATTTCTATCCCCTCATTTCATCTATACTACCACTGCCTTCCTTACCAACATGTCTAAAAATTTCCTGGAGCCTTATTGATTGTGCTATCTAGAATAAATATTTCCACATCCTAAGTTATGATCATGCTTAATATTACATCTTGTTTTTATATTTTATATTTCCTATTAGACTGCAGGGTAATATTATTCTTCAATGCTTTTTACTAAGTACTTACTAAAGGATTTACATATAGTAGTCTCTCAATGAAAATGTAAAAATAAATTGGATAAATAAGTTAATCAGTGATATGGTGTAAGAGCCACCCCATTCCATATATAACAAACACACTCACATAAGCATTCTCCTTACATTTTAGGATACCTCTGCTTGGATACTTCCGGTGATGGAATAAGTTCATCTAGGTAATTTTCCATTCTGTTGCTGGACTATCCTACTTACCTAAATTTTTTTATTTTAATAATCTAAAATCTGGCCTTTAAAACTTCATTACTAAAAATTATAAGACTAGTAGTAACAATTGTTTCAGAATTTTGTATTAAATTGTAGCTTATAAAATATTTTTACATAAATAAATTTCAATAATTTCCCTGAAGATACACAGAATGAATATACCTTTTACTCTGTTTTTCTGTCTCATATATTACCACTCTTGCCTAATTATCAACCATGAGCAAAGCTCTTCTAATTACTTTTTTTCTAAACTTAGCATTAAAACCTGTTTTGGATATGTCAGAGAAGGGGTTAACATTGGTTAGCTAGAAATAGCTCATATAAGTGGAATTTCAGTAAGCACTGTTATTCTAAAAACAGGAAAAAGACAAAATCAATTGAAAAATTAAATAAGATAGTTCACATAAATCTCTTAGTAGAATATCACATATCTTTTTAAGGAGAAGATCCATGAGATAAATTATTATTATTATTGTTAACACAAATATTAATAAATATTTATGGTGTGTATAGGAAAAATTGTCAGCACCTCTGACAACCAAATATAGTTAAAATAATGTACGTATATGAAAATATTTTATAATAATTATAAAAATTGCCAAGAACCTCGTAACAGAGAGATAGAAAATAGACTATATTTGTTTTTAAAATCACGTATATGTTTTCTTTTATAATTTGAAACGATTTTTATTTGACTGTTAAATATCTATTTTGGTTATCTTTCATTTTACACATATCAATTTATTCTGAGCCTAAGCCTTCCTGGCCCTCTTCTTTCAGATTCACAAATCTTGCTATTTTTGTCCTTTAACAGGACTTTAGTTCATATACTATATTAGCCTATGCCATATCCAATCTAATTAGTGACCTTCTTGTGCATTTATATTAATTTATATGACTACATTTATTCTTACTTTCAAGAAAAAAAATTCAAGATTATTTTTGGAATAAAATTATTGGATCATTTATTCTTAACGATTTCTGTTCTTAAACATCCTTACCCCTTTGATAACCAGTCCCACCAATAGCAATGACTTACTGACAGTACCACAAGCTAGGGATAATGTAATCTGTGTATGTAATATATAATAGTCTGTGTCTTTGTCTGTGTCTGTGTGTGTGGGTGGGGAGGGGGGTGCTTAAAATAATCCCACAAGTAATTTTGATAAACTTACCTTCAACCCCCGTTGAGACTGCTTCTTAAGAACGCCCATCTATCGGAAACATTTAATTTGCAGGTATTGGCTGTGGAACACTAGAGAGGTGGAAATGGTCCTGGACTTATCAAATGAGCTAGGTTAGAGGCCTTGCTCCATCATTTACAAATCTTGTGATCCAAGACAGTCACTTAGGCTTTCTCACTTCCCTTCCTTGATTTTAAAAGACAGATAAAATATCTCATAACAACCTTGCCAGGATAAAATGAGTTAATACCAAGACCTCTATAAGATAAAAAGAGTTATATAATCACAGGCATGGGTATTACTCTTATATCTTTTAACTTTGAAGTGTGCTTTCTTAACATTAAGAGCTCCTTCACACTAGGCTCTCTCAGCTCTTTCGTTATTTTGAAATGTAATGTTACAGGCTCTTTTTCAGATTTTTTCACATTATTGATTAGTTCCAATTGGGTCTTCCTCATTGGTCAAAGATCAAGTCTGCATTCATGTTTGTGTCTAAAGATTGATGCACAATGGAAAAGTTTGTAGAATGTAGGCTAATCCCTATTGTGATAAAAGTCAGGTCACCAAAGAATGCATTTGGAAGGAGTTCAAAAGTTATTTTCTCAGCCGGAAGCAGTAGCTCATGCCTGCAATCTCAACAATTTGGGAGGCTGAGGTGGGTGTATTGCTTGAGCCCAGAAATTTGAGGCCAGCCTGTACAACATGGTGATACCCCATTTCTTCAAAAACAAAAACAAAAACAAAAAAACAAAAATTACCTGGGCATGGTGGTGCACTCCTGTAAGCCCAACTACTCCAAAGCTGAGGCAGGAGAATTGTTTGAGCCCAGGAGGCAGAGGCTGCAGTAAGCTGAGATCACATCACTGCACTCCAGCCTGGGGGAGAGAGCGAGACTCTCTCTCTCTCTCTCTTTGACTCTCTCTCTCTCTCTCTCTCTCTCACACACACACACACACACACAAACACACACCCAAAAGAAAGGAAGAAAGGAAGGAAGGAAGGAAGGAAGGAAGGAAGGAAGGAAGGAAGGAAGGAAGGAAGGAAGGAAGGAAAGAAAGAAAGAAAGAAAGAAAGAAAGAAAGAAAGAAAGAAAGAAAGAAAGAAAGAGAAAGAAAGACAGACAGACGCGAAAGAAGGAAGGGAGGAAGGAAGGAAGGAAGGAAGGAAGGAAGGAAGGAAGGAAGGAAGGAAGGAAGGAAGGAAGGGAAAGAAGGAAGGAAGGGAGGGAGGAAGGAAGGATGGAGGGAAGGGAGGGAGGAAGGAAGGATGGAAGGAAGGAAGGAAGGAAGGAAGGAAGGGAGGGAAAGAAGGAAGGAAGGAAGAAGAAAAAAAGAAAGAGAAAGAAGAAATAAAAAGAAAGAAGAAAGAGAAAGAAAGAAAGAGAAAGAAGAAAGAAAAAGAAAGAAAGAGAAAGAAAGAAGGAAAGAAAAAAAGGAAAGAAAGAAAGAAAGAAAAAGAAGGAAAGAAAGAATGAAAGAAAAGTATTTTGTCACAACTTTGAAGGATACTATAGGTAAAGGCATCCCTAGAGAATATGACAGACATGATTTTTTAAAAAATGATCATTAAGTGCCCTCAAAAATCCCCTACATTATCTTAAGCATATGAAAATTATTGAAATAACAGGTGTTGTGATAGGAGTAGAGACTCCAAGAAACATAGAAAGTACAAATTAAAAGCATATTAAAATTAAATGTGGTAAATAAAAATAGGTCAATATACAATAAGGTTATTTAATATAAACTTAAAACAAGCAGAATGATTTTTTAAAATACATAACATAATAGTGCTGGTTAAAATTCCTCAATGGCTTCCACTGCATTTAGAATCAAGTTCCAATAGTTGGACTCTTTGTTGTTTAAAATGATTCCGTGTGTGTGTGTGTGTGTGTGTGTGTGTGTGTGTGTGTGTGTGTGAAAGACTGTGTGTATGTATATATTCTATGAGTTCTCTATTTTCATAATTAGAAAAGATATTTAATAGTTTAAGTCAATAAGCATTCAATAAATGTCTATTATTTGTATTTTTCATTTCAATAGTTTTGGGGAAACAAGTGTTTTGGATTTTATGGAAAAGTTCTTTAGTGGTGATTTCTGAGATTTTGGTGCACCTATCATCCAAGCAGTGTACACTGTACCCAAAGTTATTCTTTTGTCTCCCCACTCCCAATCCTTCCCCTGAGTCCCCAAGATCCATTAATAAATGTCTATTTTTAATTGATAAACTCATAATGGGCCTTTGACATTTTAGAGACTTAAAAATAATTATTAACTATTGTTCTTTTAAGTATAGTTTATTTTTTAGTTAAAAAATAAAGTCTGTCAATAACCAAATTAAATTTGATAATGGAAATGACATTAATTTTTTATGCTTAAAATGCTATTTCTTTGATGGAATACAAACATGTACATGTAGACATATATGTATTTACATGCATATATAAATCCTCAGCAATTAAAAAGCTATTTTGGAAGTCTAATATCTAGTAACTTCTCCATGCATTCTTGTTTCTTTATTTCTGTTTTCTTCATCTTTCTTCAAAATAGCATGACTTTGTGATAATTGTAAAAATGTCCCAGTTAGGAATTCTAGAAATTGCATTTCAATATTACATTTTTCATGGATAAGTGTAGGAAACTGTTTCCCATCTCCAATTAGTAGATGATTATTTGAAAAATCAGTAGGATTTAAATTTTAATAATGGTTGTAATAGATGCAGAGTTCTCAGAAATAATGATAATATGACAACTTGCTATGCTCAAGTCCTGTGTTATCTAATGAATGCATGTGAAGAGCTTTCTGGCCCTTCTACACTCTGTTGTTAATAAGAATATCTAGGGAACTAAGCAAAACTAATAAATCTTATATTTATTGTTTTTTGTCTTTAAAAAAATAAAATTAATTAGAAGAAACTGAGGGATAAGACTTAAGGAAAACATATGAATATAACAAAGTCGGAATAAAGAATCCATGCTAGCAGATGAAAGCACTCAAAGAGTTAAAAATAATTAAAAGTGACAAATCTTAAAGCTGTGGCCTTTCACCCAGGGCTTAAGCCTAATTATACTTCGTAATCTATTTTAATAATGACTAACCCATGTTTTCAAAAATATCACAAGTAGTTTTTCGTAAACATGAAGCCCTGGTTGTAATGTGGTTTCTAATTCATCTACTAATTAACAGAAAATATTGATATAAGAAACCCAAAAGCTCATATCATTCTTAGTTATAATTGCCTATCACATGAATATAGTTCAAATGTAATGGATGAGAAAGGATTATAACTATTATTAATATGATTGTTATTTGGACGGCACAATTATAATAAATTTACCTTTACTCTCAAATTAGCTATTTATGAGAAGTGTAGAGAATGGTTCTCACAACTAGAAATATTTCTTAAGATAGAGAATTTAGAGAAAATATTTATTTTTTTCTCTATTTTTCATCTCCCTTTTGCTGCTAAATTACCAAGCATGTTAAAATCTTATCTTCTCTGACTCTTGTTTTAAAGCAAACTCTTCACTATTTTAAAAGATTAACAATGTCCCAGATAGATTTATTATTCCTTCAATATAGAGCATCACTCTGTTGCCATGTTCTACACTTCCAATTTCAATTTATTTCCTCACCTCAGGGTAACCTCAGATCTTAGATTAATGTCATTTGATAACAGAGTACAATTCTGCATGACATATTCTCAGTTGCCATAGACAATGCTTTGATGAACGCCTTTAAAGTAGAATAAATCTCTAATGCTATAAAACAAATGGCCTTGTATACTTTTGCAACAATAATGAATACTTTTCAGGGGTAAAAATGTCAACAAAAATTTCCAAAGGCAATGAAAATAGGACAGTGGTAGTGTTTTTCTCTGTATTAGATGCATCAGGACTATTGTAACTTGTTCCCACTGATGCCATCTTTCTTGGAGATAACAGAGACGAAGGTGCAAATGATGAATGCATGTGCACATATTCAAGTCCATTTTTCAGTCATCAATCCTGCAAGAATACTGGGCATTCCTTAATTAGGTAGATTTTACTTCTGAGGATTAGAAAAAATCCCAGTAATTTACACCATTAAGTTAGAGTTCTATTATATTTTGAGCCGATTATGATAAAGTAATATTCTTTATGAGAGTTGTTCATCAAAATGAAATTTTAAATAACAACAATACTGATTTTCCACTGTAGTAATTGAAATTATTTTTATGTTGACATGTTTAAGTGATATTCAAATGATCAAGAAAACAACCTTAATTGCATGTCACTCTAATTTTGATATCATAGCCATGCTCTGTGAAATTCTGTTTTTTCAAAGAAGAGATACAATGTTCTCAAATAGTATAAAACTTAATAGTTTAAATCAAAGGAAGAATGGTTTAATTCAAAATAAAAATTTAAAATCAGAATAGTACTAAAGAGCAAGATTCTAATTCAAGGTATTTCAAATCCTAACAAGATACTGTGTTGGTGATATGCATGTAATTCACGTTTGTGTTAGTAAGACCTAACAGTGCTGGACAAGAACAGATGTACGATATTTATGTTTGTTTGGGTCCATCTATCTTTCTAGCTTTATTTCTGGAAATAATTTTTAATAATTTTTTTATTAAACATTGTCATGGTATCACTATTAAGTTTCCTCATCAATTTTTAGGTATAAAGTTTCTTTGTAGTTATTGATTGGCATATACACACACATATACACATAAATATATATATTTATATAGACACTTACATGAACCCAAACAATCTGTATGTCAGCTTGGAACTCCTCAGAGGATACTTCAAAAGCATATGTAGTAGAACCTTCAATCTCATCTGGTTGACCTCTCCTGTCTAGGCATATAGAAGACCGTCCTTCCCAGACTACTTGTAGTTAGATAGTGAGAGGTGAAGCCAGTTGGGCTTCTGGGACAGGTGGAGACTTGGAGAACTTTTGTATCTAGCAAAAGCATTGTAAACGCACCAATCAGCACTCTGTGTCTAGCTAAAGGTTTGTAAATGCACCAATTAGCACTCTGTCAAAACCGACCAATCAGCTCTCTATAAAATGGACGAATCAGCTCTCTGTAAAATGGACCAATCAGCAAGATGTGGGTGGAGCCATATAAGGGAATAAAAGCAGGCCACCTGAGCCAGTAGTGGCAACCCGCTTGGGTCCCCTTCCATGCTGTGGAAGTTTGTTCTTTCGTTCTTCACAATAAATCTTGCTGCTGCTCACTCTTCGGTTCTGTGCTGCCTTTAAGAGCTGTAACACTCACCATGAAGGTTTGCAGTTTCACTCCTGAAGCCAGTGAGACTATCAACCCACCAACAGGAATCAACAACTCCAGACAGGAGGAACAAACAACTCTGGACACACCACCTTTATGAACTGTAACACTCACTGCAAAGGTCTGCAGCTTCACTCATGAAGCCAGTGAGACTACGAACCCACTGAGAGGAACAAACAACTCCAGACGTGCCACCTTTAAGAGTTGCAGCACTCTCTGTGAAGGTCTATGGCTTCACTCCGGAAGTCAACGAGACCAAGGACCCACCAGAAGGAAGAAACTGTGGACTTGTTCGAACATCAGAAGGAACAAACTCTGGACACACCATCTTTAAGAACTGTAGCACTCACCATGAGTGTCCATGGCTTCATTCTTGAATTCAGCGAGACCAAGAACCCAGCAATTCCAGACACATTTTGGTGACCATGAAGGGACTATCGCCTATGGCCAAGCAGTGAGACTATCACCTATCACCAAGTGTTGAGTACCACTGAACCCCTTTCACTTGCTATTCTGTCCTATTTTTCCTTAGAATTCAGGGGCTAAATACTAGGCATCTGTTGGCCAGTTAAAAGTGACTAGCATGGCCGCTGGACTAAAGACATAGGTGTCAGGTTTTCTGGGAAAGGGCTCTCTAACAACCCCCAGCTCATCGGAGTGGGGAGCGTTGGTTTGCCTGGAACCAGCTTCCACTTTTCCTGTACTTCTGGGCTGAGCCAAGCGTTGACAGAGGAAAGCCATTCAGCTCCGGGGTCCCAACAACAAGTTGGTTGACCCTGCTTCCATAAGCAGAACTCTCAAAGTCATGTCACCCAAGCGAGACTTGCCCACCTATCCTACCTATCCTGACCCTTGCGCACTGGGTCCTAACCCCTGCCAGACAAACTTCCTCTTGCCTCTCTTCTCCAAGGCTAGCCTCGCTTCTAAAAACCACTCCCTGTCTCTGGTGCTTTTCTAGTTTCTCCTATAAGAATGATTTCTAGTTTAAACTTCAGGACTCTGTTACCTTCTTTAGGCACCCAGGCTCACCAATCAGAAAAACATAATTTTTGCCCAAAGCCCCATCATCAAGGACACTATCTGGAATTTTAGAATCCCTCCTTAGACAAGCAGGACTAACAAAAGCTATTCCTGAAGCTAGGATATGGGGAGCCTCAGAAATTGTATCCTTCCTATTTATATAAGTGAGGACAAAAGATGTCACTCTTCCAACCCTGGAGATTCCTTCCCTCCCTCAGGGAATGGCCCTCCACTTCATTATGGGGGCATACCATCTTTATAGGACATGGGTAAGGTCCCAATACTAAAAGGAGAATGTTTAGGACTCTAACAGGTTTTTGAGAATGCGTCAGTAAGGGCCACTAAATCCGACCTTCCTCAGTCCTCCCTGTGGTCTGGGAGGAAAACTAGTGTTTCTACTGCTGCGTTGGTGAGCGCAACTATTCCAGTCAGCAGGGTTGTGGGTTCTTGGGCAGGGGTTGTTTCTGCTGCTGCATCGGTGAGTGCAACTATTCTGATTAGCAGGGTCCAGGGACCTTTGTGGGTTCTTGGGCAGGGGGAGAAACAAAACAAACCAAAACCATGGGCAGTTTTGTCTTTCAAATGGGAAACACTCAGGCATCAACAGGTTCACCCTTGAAATGCATCCTAAGCCATTGAGACCAATTTGACCCACAAACCCTGAAAAAAAGGTGGCTCATTTTTTTTTCTGCACTATGGCCTGGCCCCAATATTCTCTCTCTGATGGAGAAAATGGCCATCTGAGGGAAGTATAAATTAAAATACTATCCTGCAGCTTGACCTTTTCTGTAAGAGGGAAGGCAAATGGAGTGAACTGCCTTATGTCCAAATTTCTTTTCATTGAGGGAGAATACACAACTATGTAAAGCTTGCAATTTATATCCCACAGGAGGACCTCTCAGCTTACCCCCATATCCTAGACACCTGATAGCTCCCCTTCCTATTAATTATAATCTAATCCTCCTTTAATATCTCCTGCCCAGAAGGAAATAAGCAAAGAAATCTCCAAAGGACCACAAAAACCAACAGGCTATCAGTTATATCCCCTTCAAGCTGTAGGGGGAGGGGAATTTGGCCCAACCCAGTTACATGCCCCCTTCTCCCTCTCTGATTTAAAGCAGATCAAGGTAGACCTGGGGAAGTTTTCAGATGATGATGATAGGTACATCGATGTCCTACAGGTTCTAGGGCAAACCTTTGATCTCACTTGGAGAGATGCCATGCTATTGTTAGATCAAACCCTGTCCTTTAATGAAAAGAATTCAGCTTTAGTTGCAGCCCAAGAGTTTGGAGATAGTTGATATCTTAGTCAAGTAAATGATAGAATAACAGCTGAAGAAAGGGACAAATTCCCTACCGGTCAACAAGCCGTCCCCAGTATGGATTCCCACTGAGACCTTGACTCAGATCATGGGGACTAGAGTCGTAAACATCGTTTGACCTGTGTTCTAGAAGGACTAAGGAGAATTAGAAAGAAGCCCATGAATTATTCAATGATGTCCACCATAACTCACGCAAAGGAAGAAAATCCTTCTGCCTTCCTCGAGCAACTAAAATTGCTCCCCTGTCACCCAAGTCACTCAAGGGTCAGTTGATTCTAAAAGAAGTTTATTACCCAATCAGCTGCAGATATCAGGAGAAAGGACCAAAAGCAAGCCCTGGGCCCTGAACAAAATCTGAAGGCATTCTTAAACATTGCAACCTCAGTGTTCTATAATAGGGATCAAGAGGAACAGGCCCAAAAGGAAAAGTTAGATCAGAGAAAGGCCACAGCCTTAGTTATGAACCTCAGACAAACAAACCTTGGTGATTCAGAGAGGGCAGAAAATGGAGCAGGCCAATCACTCTCTAGGACTTGTTATCAGTGTGGTTTACAAGGAAACTTTTAAAAAAATTGTTCAATGAGAAACAAGCTGTCCCCTCATCCATGTCTGCTATGCCGAGGCAATCCCTGGAAGGTGCACTGCCCTCAAGACAAAGATTCTCTGGGCCAGAAGCCCCCAACCAGATGATCCAACAACGGGAATGAGGATGTTTGGGGAAGTGCCAGCTCATGTCATCACACTCACTGAGCCCCGGGTATGTTTAACCATTGAGGATGAGGAAATTGACTTCCTCCTGGTCACTGGTACAGCCTTCTCAGTGTTAATCTCCTGTCCTGGAAGACTGTCCTCAAGGTCCATTACCATCCGAGGAATCCTGGGACAGCCTGTAACCAGTTATTTCTCCCACCTCCTCATTCATAATTTGGAGACTTTACTCTTTTCACATGCCTTTCTTGTTATGCCTGAAAAGTTCCACAGCCTTGTTAGGGAGGGATATATTAGCCAAAGCTGGAACTATTATCTACATGAATATGGGGAAAAGTTACCCATTTGTTGTTCCCTAACTAAAGAGGGAATCAACCCTGAAGTTTGGGCATTAGAAGGGCAATTTGGAAGGGCAAAAAATGCACCCCTCCCCCAGTCCAAATCAGGTGAAAAGACCCCACCCCTTTTCCTTATCAAAGGCAATATCCCTTAAGGCCTGAAGCTCATAAAGGATTACAGGATATTGTTAAACATTTAAAAGCTCAAGGCTTAGTAAGGAAATGCAGCAGTCCCTACAACACCCCAATTCTAGAAGTACAAAAACCGAACACTCAGTGGAGACTAGTGCAAGATCTTAACCCATCAATGAGGCAGTAATTCCTCTATATCCAGTTGTACCCAAAACCTATACCCTGCTCTCTCAAATACCAGAGGAAGCAGAATGGTTCATAATTCTGGACCTCAAGGATGACTTCTTCTGTATTCCCCAACACTATGACTCCCAGTTTCTCTGTGCTTTTGAGGATCTCACAGACCACACATCCCAACTTACGTGGACCGTTTTGCCCCAGGGGTTTAGAGATATCCCTCATCTCTTTGGTCAGGCAATGGCCCAAGATCCAGGCCACTTCTCAAGCCCAGGCACTCTGGTCTTTCAGTATATGGATGATTTACTTTTGGCTACCAGTTCGGAAGCCTCATGCCAGGAGGATACTCTAGATCTCTTGAACTTCCTAGCTAATCAAGGGTACAAGGTGTCTAGGTCGAAGGCTCAGCTTTGTCTACAACAGGTCAAATATCTAAGCCTAACCTCAGAGGGACCAGGGCCCTCATCAAGGAATGAATACAGCCTATACTGGCTTATCCTCACCCTAAGACATTTAAAACAGTTGTGGGGGTTCCTTGGAATCACTGGCTTTTGCTGACTATGGATCCCCGGATACAGCGAGATAGCCAGCCCCTCTATACTCTAATCAAGGAGACCCAGAGGGCAAATACTCATCTAGTAAAATGGGAACCAGGGACAGAAACAACCTTCAACACCTTAAAGTAGGCCCTCGTACAAGTTCTAGCTTTAAGCCTTCCCACAGGACAAAACTTATCTTTATACATCACAGAGAGAACAGGGATAGCTCTTGGAGTCCTTACTCAGACTCGTAGGACAACCCCACAACCAGTGGAATACCTAAGTAAGGAAATTGATGTAGTAGCATAAAGCAGAAGGAAAGCATCGGGCAGATGCTGAGGCCAAAATTGCTGCCATGCAGAACCTCCCATTAGAAATACTTATGAAAGGACCCTTGGTATGGAAAGACCCCCTCCAAGAGATTAAGCCCCAGTATTCCCCAACTGAAACAGAATGGGGACTTTCACAGGGGCATAGTTTTCTCTCCTTGGAGTGGTTGGCGACAGAAGAAGGAAAGGTACTTATACCCAAAGTCAGTCAGTGAAAAATACTTAAACCCTCCACCAAACTTTTCATATGGGTATTGAAAACGCTCATCAAATGGCCAAATCCCTATTTACAGGGCCAAATCTCCTCTGGACCATCTGACAGGTAGTCAAAGCCTATGAGGTGTGCCAAAGGAATAATCCCTTAGTCCATCATAAGGCTCCTTTGGGGGAACAAAGAATAGTTCACTATCCTGGAGAGGACTGGCAGTTAGACTTTACCCATATGCCTAAGTCAAAGGGATTTCAGTACTTGTTGGTCTGTGTCGATACCTTTACAAATTGGATAGAAGCTTTCCCCTGCAGGACAGAGAGGCTTAGGAAGTGATTAAAGTCCTAATTCATGAAATAATTCCTAGATTTGGGCTTCCCCAAAGTTTACAGAGAAACAATGGTCCAGCTTTTAAAGCCACAATAACTCAGGGAATTTCCAGGGCGCTAAGGATATGATATCACCTTCACTGAGCCTGGAGGCCACAATCCTCAGGGAAGATCCAGAAGGCAAATGAAACACTCAAGAGGCACTTAAGGACACTAACACAAGAAACTCATCCCCCATGGCCTACTCTTTTGCCCATGGCCTTGTTGAGAATCCAGAATTCTCCCCCAAAATGGGGCTCAGTCCGTATGAAATGTTGTATGGACGATCTTTTCTCACCTCCTACTTGATCAGGAAATGGCCAACTTGGTCAAAGATATAACTTCTTCGCAAAATATCAACAAAACTTTAAAAACCTAACTGAAGGATGTCACAGAGAAAAGGGAACAGAGTTGTTTCAACCAGGAGGTCTAGTGTTGTTCAAATCTGTCCCCTCTACCTCCCCATCTATGGACTCTTTGTGGGAAGGAGCATACTCGGTAATCCTCTCTACCACCACTGCAGTTAAGGTGGCAGGAGTGGAATCTGGAAATCCCCTGAGGAACCTGTGGGACTGTCAGCTCAGGAGTCCTAACATCAGCCAGACCAGCCTTGATTACCTGCGAACTGTTGGAGGACTTGCATCTCCTATTTCGGAAGGAAACATCCCAGACTAAAAAGGCTCCTATCACTGATCCTGAAGAAAAACCCCTTTTTCCTTAAAAAAGGTAAGTGAAAACCTACATAATCTTTATCTTTAACACCTCTCCTTACCCCTTTAATGGAACCCTAATCACATCAACCTTCTTTGTATCTTCCTTTCTTTTGACAGCAATTTACTCCTACCTTTAACTCAGACTGGATAAAATGATCTCGTCTTCCAGAGCACCCTCTTTACCTTCCTATTTACTCTTTGCCTATGTATCCCTCCTGCTTCCTTGGATACCTCATACAATCACCCCTCTCCTTCCACTAGCTCCTAATTACCTCTACCAGACTCTCAACTTAACGCACTCTCTATTGAACCAGTCCAATCCTTTCCGGGCAAATGACTGTTGGCTTTGTATCTCTCTATCAACCTATGCTGACATTGCCACTCTCATTCCTGCAAAAAACTGGGTCTTTAACAACTTAACCTACCACCCTCGTTAGGGAGGAAAAGACATTTTCCGACTTCTAAATATGCAATCATTAGCTGACTTCCCCATCTCTGATCAGACCAAGTATACCCTAACAGGATGTGCAATCCAACTTTTACGTTCTTACATTTCCGATCTCATCTATTACACAAGCAATGAAAAGCCCATACATGGCCTTGTAATTATGAATACCATCTTAACTTTCCAAACCCCTTTATGCATCCAATGCAACCTGTTATCAGGTCTGCCCTGGGGCACCTACTACCCCATCAGTGTAATTACACCCTAAAACTTCAAGCCCCAACTGATCATAGTAACTTCTGAGTCACCCAAACAGCTCCATTCAGACAGCTTGTCTGCTTCTTAGAGCCCCCCAAAATAATCACCTCCTCCCTGCTTAACAAACAGTCCAGGTTTTATAATGGCAAATATACTCCCTGCATGACCATTCATCCCTAGAACCCTTGCAGCAGCGACTCCACCACTAGTGAATGCCTTCTCATCCCCTCTTTCAATCACTGTCTTGAATGGTTCCTAGTAGATACAAAATGTTTTTTTCTCCAATGGGAAAATAGTTCTATTTTCAGGAAGCCACTCAGTTGACTCCCAACACCCCTTTCCAGTCTCTCACTGGAGCTACCTTGCAAGTACTCTAGGAGTATGGGAAAATGAAAACAACAAATTCACACACCTTTTTAACATACACAACCAGTTATGTCTACTCAGTCAAGGTATATTCTTCTTATGTGGAACATTGACCTATATCTCCCTCTCCACTAACTGGACAGGCACCTGCACCTTAGGCTTTCTAAGTCCCAACATTAACATTGCCCCAAGAAATCAGACCTTATCAGTACTCTACGAAGCTCAAGTCCATCAATGCAGAGCCATACAACTAATACCTGCTAGGAACCAGAATAGCCAGGTTATCTACTTCATTATCCTACTACCACACACTCTCCAAGGGTTACTCAGACATTTCCCACGAAATAACAAAATCTATCCTTACTTTGCTATCCTAAATAGACTATTTGGCAGCAGTGACCCTCCAAAACCACCGAGACCTAGACCTCTTCACTGCTGAGAAAGGAGGACTCTGCACCTTCTTAGGGGAAGAGTCTTGTTTTTGCACTAACCAGTCAGGGGTAGTATGAGATGCCACCCAGCGTTTACAGGAAAAGCTCCTGAAATCAGACAATGCCTTTCAAACTCTTATACCAACCTCTGGAGTTGGGCAACATGACTTCTCCCCTTTCTAGGTCCCGTGGTAGTCATCTTGTTGGTACTCGCCTTTGCACCCTGTATTTTTAACCTGCTTGTCAAATTTGTTTCCTCTAGAATCAAGGCCATCAAGCTACAGATCGTCTTACAATTGGAACCCCAAATGAGCTAAACTAACAATTTCTACCAAGGACCGACCTGCTGGCCCTCCCACTGGCCTAAAAAGTTCCCCTCTGGAGGACAATACAACTGCAGGGCTCCTTCTTCACTCTTATCCAGGAGGAAGTAACTAGAATGGTCATTGGCCAAATTCCCAACAGCAGTTGGGGTGTCCTGTTAGAGGGGGGATTGAGAGGTGAAACCAACTGGGCTTCTGGGATGAGTGGGGACTTGGAGAACTTTTATGTCTAGCTAAAGGATTGTAAATACGCCAATCAGCACTCTGTGTCTAGCTAAAGGTTTGTAAACACTAATCAGCATTCTGTCCAAATGAACCAATCAGCTCTCTGTAAAATGGACCAATCAGTTCTCTGTAAAACGGACCAATCAGCAGGATGTGGGTGGGGCAAGATAAGGGAATAAAACAGACCACCCAAGCCAGCAGCGGCAACCTGCTTGGGTCCCCTTCCACTCTGTTCCTTCGCTCTTCACAATAAATCTTGCTGCTGCTCACTCTTTGGGTCTGTGTCGCATTTAAGAGCCATAACACTCACTGTGAAGGTCTGCAGCTTCACTCCTGAAGTCAGTGAGACTGTGAACCCACCAGCAGGAATGAACATCTCCGGACGGGAGGAACAAACAACTCTGGATGCACCACCTTTATGAACTGTAACACTCACCACAAAGGTCTGCAGTTTTACTCCTGAAACCAGCGAGACCATGAACCCACTGGGAGGAATGAACGACTCCGGATGTTCCGGCTTTAAGAGCTGTAAAACACACTGAGAAGGTCTGCGGCTTCACTCCAGAAGTCAGCGAGACCATGAGCCCACCAGAAGGAAGAAACTCCAGACTTGCCCAAACATCAGAAGGAATAAACTCTGGACACACCATCTTTAAGAACTGTAACACTAACCACAAGGGTCTGCGGCTTCGTTCTTCAAATCAGTGAGACCAAGAACCCACCAATTCTGGACACAATAGGGTCATATGACTCATTGTGATCAATAGACATGAGTGGAAGGGAAGGGATTATATTAGGACTGAGGTTGTGTAAAATCTTTCCACAACCCTCTAGCTTTCTCATTTCCTTTTCCAATGCTCAGGAAGTAACATTTTTATGATGAAAAAAAAAAAATCCCAATATGAAAACCAACCAGATATCCCAAGACATGACTTAGAAAACTTTCAGATTTATTGAAACCGTGCAGATTTTGCATTAACAAGATATTAACTTCTATTTTATTAAATCACTTAGATTTCAGGATAATTTCTTATTTAATCACAGACTAGTCTTCATATAAATGAAAATTATGCTTATTCTGTCTTGAAGTTCAAGGTGTGTTGAGTTGGATATTAAAGCATATGATGTGCACCCTGGAATGTTCTTATTGATTCGCATAATACTTATTAACTTTTTATCTTGCAATTACATTCTGCCAGGCACTAACAATACAAATTTCCATATGATATCACAATCTAATAATAAAAAGAATATGAACAAGTAGTTAAAATTCTGCAATATTATTAGTGCCATTGATGCTCTATTAAGAGATAGAAACCAAGAGTTAAAGAATATTTGAGAGAGAGATAGAGGGAAAATGGCTGATAGGAGGCAGGACTAGATTGCAGCTCCCACTTGGACAGACAGAGCAGCATGTGGACACTCACATGATTATCTTTTGCTCCAGAACTACTGCAGGAATATACCAGGAAAGGTGAGAGAATCCACAGACTTTCTGAAGGAAGTAGATTGCTCCTGAAGGACCCAGGAGACATCCCAGATGCTGTGAGTGCCCAAGCTGTGTAAGTGGGAAAGGGGGATCATCCACCCCGGAACACAGACCCTTACTGAGGAACCTGAAGGTAGAGATCATGGGAGAAGAATTTGACCTTACTTGGACTTGAGTCAAATTAGAGTCAAGGGAAATAAAGGTGTAGAGAAAGCAGCAGGAAAAGCCCCATGGGCTCTCTCGATCCCCAGGGAAGCAATTTCTGCCTTGTCTCACAGGGGCCCTTGGGGAGGGCTGCCAGAGGAACAGGGAAAAGACCACATGAAGAAATAAACCTCCAGCTAAACTTTAATAACAATTCCAACCAAACACAGCATCTCCTGGCCAGAACTTGGGGGAATGTGTGAACCCAGCGTTCAGACTTAACAGGCAGGAGGCACGAAAGCTCTCTTTGCTTTCTCAGCTGGGAGGCTGGTAGCCTGGGGCAAGTTCTCTGCCCAGCTTACCCACTGCCTGGAAGCAAACTCAGTGCGGTTGGCAGAGGCACAGTGGGAGTGAGGCCAGCCTTTTGCGTTGCATGGGAGCTGCGTGGGACCTGTAAGTGCTGTTTTCCTCACTTCCCTGACAATCTGCATGACACAGGGAAAGCACCCATAATCCTCCTAGGAACGTAACTCCATTGACCTGGAAACCACACCCCCATCCCCAACAGCAGCCGCAGCAAGTCTCACCCAAGAAGAGTCCAAGCTCAGACATTCCTAACCCTGTCCCCACCTGATGGTCCATCCTGATCCACTCTGGTAGCTGAAGACAAAAGGCGTATTCTCTTTGGAGTTCTAGGGCTCCACCCACTGCCTGCTCCTCCCTATACTACCACAGCTGATGTCTACTTGAAAGTGCTACCGGCTGGCAGGAGGTCAACCAGCACAAAAATAGTGCATTAAACAACCAAAACTAAGGACCCTCACAGAGTCCATTCCACTGGTCTGCCTCCTCCACTGGAGCAGGTCCTGGTATCCACGGCTGAGAGATCTAAGACAGTTCACATTGCAGGATTCTGTACAGACAACTCCCAGTACCAGCTCAGAGCCCGGTAGCCCTGCTGCAGGGCTAGATACAGAAAAGAAATAACAGTCACTACAGCTTGGCTCTCAGGAAGCCACATCCCTAGGAAAATGAGGAGAGTTTTACATTAAGGGAACACTCCATGGGACAAAAGAATCTGGACAGCAGCCATGAGCCCCAGATCCTACCCAAATGAGAAGGAATGAGAAAAACAATTCTGGTGATATGACAAAACAAAGTTCCTTAACACCCCCCCCCCAAAAAAAAAAATCACACTAGCTCACCAGCAAAGGATCCAAACAAAGGAGAAATCTTTCATTTTCCTGAAAAATAATTCAGAAGCTAATCAAGGATGCACCAGAAAAAGTGAAGTCCAATTTAAAGATGAAAAACAAAAACAAAAAACCTGATACAAAAAATTAGGTGAGAAATCTTAAGTGAAATAGATAGCATAAATGAAAAACAATCACAACTTCATTCAATAAAGGGCACACTTAGACAAATGCAAAATGTTCTGGGAAGTCTCAGCAATAAAATCAAACAAGTAAAAGAAAAAGCCCCAGAGCTCAAAGACAAGATTTTTAGATTACCTGATCCAGCAAAGACGGAGAATAAAGAATTTTAAGAAATGAACAAAATCTCCAAGAGGTTTGGAATTATGTTAAACAACCAAACCTAAGAATAATTGGCATTCCTGAGGAAGAAAATAAATTGAAAAATTTGGAAAACATATTTGGTGGAATAATCAAGGAAAACTTCCTTGGTCTTGCTGGAGACCTAGAGATTCAAATACAAGAAGCAAAGAACATCTGGGAAATTCATCACAAAAAGACCATCACCTGGGCACATTGCCATCAAGTTATATAAAATCAAAACAAAAGAAATAATCTTAAGAGCTGCAAGCCAAAAGCACGAGGTAACTTATAAAGGAAAACATATTAGATTAACAGCAGATTTCTCAGCACAAACCCTACAAGCTAGAGGGGATGGGCCCCTATCTTTAGCCTTAAAAAAAAAACAATTATCACGCAAGGATTTTTTAACCAGAGAAACTAAACTTGATAAAGGAAGGAAAGATACAGTCTTTTTCAGACAAACAAATGCTGAGAGTATTCACCACTGCCAAGCCAGCATTACAAAAACTGATAAAAGGAGATCTAGATATTGAAACAAACTCTGGAAACACATCAAAACAGAACCTTCTTAAAACATAAATATCACAAGACTTATAAAACACAAATACAATTTAAAAGAAGTATATGGCTAACAAATGGCAAAATGAATGGAATAATACCTCACATCTCAATACTAACATTGAATGTAAATAGCCTAAATGCTGCACTTAAAACATACAATATTGCAGAATGGATAAGAATTCACCAACCAAGTATCTGTTGCCTCAAGAGACTCCCCTAACATGTAAGGACTGGCATAAACTTAAGGTAAAGGCATAGAGAAAAACATTCCATGCAAATGGACACCAAAAGCAAGCAGGAGTAGCTACTCTTATATCAGCTAAACAAAATTCTAAATCAACAGCAGTTAAAAAAGACAAAGAGGGATATTATATAGTGATAAAAGGCCTTGTCCAACAAGAAATTTCACAATTCTAAATATACGAAAACAAAGATAAATAGGTGGGACTTAATTAAACTAAAGAGTTAAAAGGAACAGTTGGCAGAGTAAACAGACAACCCACAAAGTGGGAGAAAATCTTCACAATCTATACATCTAACAAAGGAATAATATCCAGAATCGACAAGAAACTCAAATAAATTAGCAAGAAAAGAGCAAACAATCCCATCAAAAAGTGGGCTAAGGACATGAATAGATGATTTTCAAAAGAAGATACAGAAATGGCCAACAAACATATGGAAAAATGCTCAACATCACTAATGATCAGGGAAATCTGAAAAATGCAATACCACCTTACTTCCGCAAGAGTGACCATTATCAAAAAATAATTTTAAAAAAGATGTTGGCATGGATACAGTGAAAAGGGAACACTTCTGCACTGCTGGTGGGAATGTAAACTAGTACAACCACTATGGAAAGCAGTGTGGAGATTTCTTAAAGAACTAAAAGTGGAACTACCATTTGATCCAGCAATCCCACTACAGGGTATCTACCCAGAGGAAAAGAAGTCATTTTACGAAAAAGATACTTGCATACACATGTTTATGATAGCACAATTCACAATTGAAAAAATGTGGAACCAGTCCAAATGTCCATCAATTAACAAGTCAATAAAGAAACTGTGAGATATATACATATATATATGTGTGTGTGTGAATTAATGGCATTCACAGCAACTTAGATGGTATTGGAGACTTTTATTCTAAGTGAAGTAACTCAGGAATGGAAAACCAAATATTGCATGTTCTCACTTATAAGCGGGAGCTAAGTTATTAGGATACAAAGGCATTAGAATAATACAACGAACTTTGAGGACTAGGGGGAAGGGTGGGAAGGAGGGATAAAAACTACACATTGAGTTCAGTTTACACTGCTCAGGTGATGCAGGCACCAAAGTCTCACAAATCCCCACTAAAGAACTCACTCATATAACCAAACACCACCTGTCCCCCAAAAACCCATGGTAATAAAAAACAAACAAACAAACAAAAATTGAAAGATACTGCATGTTCAATAACACAGGACACACATTTCATACAGAGTAAACAGAGACTAGTTGCCAGTGTTTAGGTCAAAGAGTGAATAGGGAAAAGTAGTGGAAGATGGTACCATGGATGTAGTTTAGTTGCATCCTGTCAACATTGAAGAAACACTGACAGAGGAGAGGACATGGAGACAACTGAAAATGCATTTGGTTATTGAAATAGTAAAGGTAAAAATAATTTGGATCTCTACAGTAGTGGCAATAAACGTGGAGAAAGCAATGTAAATTTTAGAGTCCTTGGTAGAGACAAGGGCTTGTCATCTTGTGGGATATGAGTGTTACAGGAAGAGGGATGGGTAGAGATAATAGTGAAGCTTCTAGTTATAAGACTAGAAAGCGATGTTTTAATGCCAAGAGGATCCAAAAGGAGGGAAATGTGACATGCTGAATAATGACCTCATAACATTTCCAGATTCTAGTTTTTGGAACCTGTAAATGTCATGTTAGGATTGAGACAGCCAGGTGGGAAGTGTTCCCCAGAAAAACTCCACTAGGCCTGCTCCGTGGGAGGAGTTCACACTGGGGTGGAGCCACAGAAGTTCCTACCATTTGCAGTGGGGAGGACCCTGGCCCTTCCTCTTCCTGGGTGGAACCTAGGATTCAATTTTGAGACAGGAAGCACACTAGCAGGGACTCTGGCCTTGGGGAGAGTCCCTGTTTCCCTCTTCTTCTTTTCACCCAATAAACCCTGTCCTCCCTACCTTTCAAATTGTCTGCAAGCCTAATTTTTCATGGCCATGTGATAAGGGCCCACATCTTTAGCTGAACTAAGGAAAGAGTCCTACAACAAGATCATGAGAAGGGAAAATTATCCTGGATTATCCAGGTTGACCTTCAGAGCAATCACAGGTATTCTTATAAGATGGAGGCAGAGGGAAATTTCAAACAAGGAGAGGGCAATATGATTGTAGATTGGTGTGATGCCACCATAATTCCAGCAGAACGATTCCAGCAGAAGCTGGAAGAGGCAAGGAAGTGATTCTCCCCTGTTATCTCCTGAGTGAGCACAACTCTAACATGTTGATATTAGCCCAGTGAAACTTATTTAGGACTTCTGGTTTCTGAAACCATATGAAAAGAAATTTTGTTGCATTAAGACACTGAATAAATTTGTGAGAATTTTTTACAACAGGAATATGAAATAAATACATAAGATTAACCTATAGTTTCTAGCTAGGATCATATATGTATGTGTGTATACACACACACACACAAATGTGTGTGTGTGTGTATATATATATATGCATGTGTGCTTGTGAATTTTGTGTATGTGTGTGTATGTAGGTATATTCACATGTGAATTGATGAAAATATAGAAGAAAGGAAAGGCTAAAACTGAAATAAAATTAAAAAAGCAACGTGGAACGCCATGTGTTTCTCACTTCTCTCCATTAATATTGCAGCCGAGATACTAGATATGAACATATCAAAGGAAGTTAAGAGAGAAAGGTTGTAGACATGCCAAGAAAATTATCCCAGCTGGTAGATAAAGTGCTGTCAGGAGGGCTAATATAGACTTTATGATTCCCTGTCTAGTGCTGTAAAGTTTAAACTCAGCACATCACCATATCTTGTATGCCTGTATACCAGGTCTACCTCTTCCACCATCCTTCCATTAATGATTTTCAAGAAAAAGATGCTAAAATAATTTCATAAAAATCACTTAAGACCTCCAGATAGAAAATGGTTGGTGATAAAAATGATATTTATAACAACCATAAGCCAGTGCCCCAACACCCTCCCTGTACATATAGCCATGTGGAATTAGTAGAATTACGAAAATCATACAGGACAATGCTTCTCTGAATTGAGCAGAAAAAACTCTGAAAGCCCAGGGATACTTTCTGAATCCCCTTTTGTATGAGTTTCTGTAATGAACAAATGATAATTAAATATCAACTAAGTCAGACACTGTTTCAAGTGACTTTTCGTGTGTCCTCTATTTGTTTCTCACAATGCCACCATGATATACTTTTTATGTGTCTGATTATCTCTCTTGCATAGACTGGAAAAAGGAGTCCCAGAGAGCTTGATTCCTAGTCATTAAGCAATAGAGTCAGGAGTCAAACTGAGTTCATATTCTTAACCAATGTGCTGCAGATTCTACTGAAAGTCATGTGTCATTCAGATTCATTTTTTAGGTCTTCTATTCAAACTTTCTGATTTTAAGAGAGCAGCTGTAGTGCTGCTCGGTGCTCTACAGATCACTATAGGTGATCTTTGATATATGTGTTAGATGCAGCAGCAGCAACAATAACAGTGTGGGGTCAACCAGGTTTGGAGGGCCTCCTAAAAATCTCAGGGTTTACTCATGCTTCTGGAGCTCTGGCTCTTTTGGAATTAAATTACTGAAACAGATATTCTGTACTTCTTCCTCTTCCACTTCCTTTTTTTTTTTTTTTTCCTCCTGGCAACAGATCCTAATAATTGTTAAGATATCTGCTAAAACTTTCATTCTGATAGACCTAATTAGAGCAAGTTTCTGATTAAGATGTGAATATATAGATAATAATTAATTGGATAGACTGCAAAACAAAACTTGTTGAAAATTATCATTACCTATGCAAGACATTTCTCTTTTTGATGAAAAGCTATTATATTTTTCATGGCCATCATTTAAAATTGGGAGTCACATTAAACATGAATGTTGATAAATAAAATATAGAGACTCACACTAAATGTATAATAATCCCACCATGTAAACTGAATTTACCTTTGTAATTTTTAATTACCATAAATAGCTTTTTTTATAATTCATATTTTATTTCTCTAAATGCAAAAGATAAAAATTAACTCACATCATTTATTAATTGAGCTTATTAATAAGTAGATTTTTAAATTAACTTACATTTAGGCCTCCATTGTAATTTTTCCATGTAGCCCATGAATGTTGAAAAAACAGTTATATGGCAAAAGTAAATTCTTTTAATAATGGGAAAACAAACTTTCTTAAAAAACCATTCATTTTCATTTTTATTGTTATAAAATTAGGACATGCAAAGGTATACATTTCACTTTCTGAAAGACGTTCAGTGACAGTCCCTGTGCAGAATATTTGTCCACTCGAACTCTTTCAGTGTAGTTTTTTACTGTTTCTGATTTCAGTGTTTCTGTTGGTTATCTGCATTATATTAATTATAAGCTTATGCCACTATTTCTTGTTTGATCAACTATGGAGCATTAGCTACTGACTTCATTTACTCAAGATTAATTATGATTAACTTCAATTAATCTCCTTTCCCCTTTTCTCCGTGTTTTATAATAAATATTAATTATATTGGTTGCTTATATAATTTAAGAGAATACAGTTAAAACGTTTTTTTTTTTTCTTTTTTCTTTTCTTTTCTTTTTTTTTTTTTTAATGCGGAGTCTCGCTCTGTCTTCCAGGCTGCAGACTGGAGTGCAGTGGCGCCATCTCTGCTCACTGCAAGCTCCGCCTCCTGGGTTCAAGCCATTCTCCTGCCTCAGCCTCCCGAGTAGCTGGGACTACAGGCCCCTGCCACCACGCCCGGCTAATTTTGTTTTTGTATTTTTAGTAGAGACGGGGTTTCAGTGTGTTAGCCAAGATGGTCTGGATTTCCTGACCTCGTGATCTGCCCGCCTCGGCCTCCCAAAGTGATGGAAGATTACAGGCATGAGCCACCGTGCTGGGCCTTAAAACTCTATTTCTTGATTCATTAACCTCGGTACCTCAACTTACTCCATCCTGTTCCCACTCTACCTCCCATGTCTGTCAGCATTCCTCAAAAATTTCCTCAAAAAATTCTGTCATTTGCATTCTGGTCTGTAATTATTACAGATTTCCATGATTTCACTACAGATTGACTGTGAAACTTAAAAGCTGAAACTTAGTGTTGGCCATATTAAGATTATGGAAATACCATTTATTTCAAAACCAGGTAGATCCTCAGAGGAAATACGGATCCATGCCACTGAACTTTTACAACTAAAGAAAAAACTTTTGAGGATCCAAAACGATTCTCCCTTTTATACTTTATCCATCATTCAAAATCATTTTATATTTTAATTTGCTTTGCACTGTCTTTCTTACTTAGAGCTCTGAATGTTCCCTTGGATTTTCTACTTGTATTTCTGTTTTTGACCCAAGAATTATATGCCTTATTAAAATCAGTTAAGGTTGATCAATAATGGTTCCTTGAATGCTCTGATAGTGACTCCTCCTTAGACTTGCTAAATAGGTTTCACTCTGGGAATATCGTATGTACTCCTTTCTAAAGTACATGTCTAAAACTTCCATGGATAATTTATTTTTCCTGCAGTTTATATTATTTTTTCCAAAAAAAAACAAAAAACAAAAAACATATGGGAGGTAAATTTTCTTCATCTTATTTGCTCACTCTCCATAGATAGGATATAACATCATTTAGTGTCCAATGGAGGCGACAAGAAACCAAATGTTCATTGTGGTTCTCTTTTCCTTAGGGCACTTGCTATTTGTCTCTGGAAACTTTTAGGGGATTTTCCCCTTTCTCCCCACCTTATATATTTTTATCTGATATCTCTGGGTAGGAATAGGCTTTTAAAAATTCAACCTTCTTGACACAAGGTGGGCATTTCTAATCTGAAGACATAAATTTCTATTTTCCACTCTAAAAATTTTCCTTCTGTTATTTCCTCGGTAATTTCTTCCCCTCCTGTTTTTTCATTCTTCCCATACTTAAATATTTTATGATTATTCTTCCATATTGCTAATCTTTTTGTGCCACTTTTCATCTATTTGTATTTTTAGTTCTATGTTCTAAAATAGTTCTTTACTTCCTATTCCAAACATTTTATTAGATTAAATATTCATTAAGCATATTTTAAATTTTACATAACTGTTACCTAAATTCCCAGCAGACAGTTATATATTTCATTGAAACCATCTTATTGGAACTGTCTGAATATTTTAATTAAAAGTAGTTTATTATTTATTTGTTTATATTCTATTCTCTAACCTTAATTCTATTGCTTTACCTTCAGGATTAGCTGTTTCATTTTTTAGTATTTACACTTTTTTGATCTTAATTGGTCATTAATAAACATGAATAAAGGACCAGGTAAATTATTTTAGGTGTGTTGCAGAAATTTTTTTCTGCTGTTACTGGATTATTTCTTGAATGAGAGGGATGTTTGCTTTCTTTGTGTGTGTGATGTTTTAAGGGTTTACTGTGAAATATCCAGGAGTGTGTTATATGTATAGAACAGGTCAACACATGAGTTAAGACCCATTCAAATACCAAAACAAGGCCAGTCTGACTAATGACAATACACCCTCACTCACTCTGGGAGCCATGGATCCTCCTCAACATACCCATCAACATATATCTGACCTTAAACACTGCTTCCTGATGCACAACAGTGGGAGGAACCTGAACATGCATGTCTTTCATATTGACTCTCCCTTGGTCATCATCATTTCTGAGCCACCTCTCATACCTGCTGTCTTTAGCTCTTGACTCTAGGAATCTGCGCTGTGTAAACACTCCTAGCTTCACTGCAGCATTTTTGCTGTTGAATATACTGAGAGATGGCTCCTTCTTTTGTAATATATCCATCTAGGTATTCCCATCAGTCTTCTGTCTTTCAAAAATTTATTCTAATCTGTTGACTGCTGGTGTTTCTCTGCTGTCATTCTCAGAAGCTCTTTGGATTTATTTACTTTTGTGTTTCTTCACAGAACACTCAACACATTTTTGAGATAGAGATAATTTAATGAGATTTCTGACTGTAATAATTTGAATCTTGAGAAGTTATAAATGTTATCTTATAAAGGAAAGCAATTTGCTTGTTTTAAGTCAATGTCAAAGGAATATTCCCATATATATAGATACATGTGTATGCATATATACTGAAACTTCCATGGATAACTTATTTCTCTTGCAGTTCGTATTAATTGTTTTCCAGAAAAAAAATACGTGGGAGGTAAATTTTCTGCATTTTATTTGCTTAATCTCGATAGACGGAATATACATATTTGTGTATATATGTATGTATAAAAAAGTCATATTCTCCGTTCAATAGTATTAACACAAATCTCCAAAAGTACCCTAAATGAGTGAGAAATAATTCAAGGAAAACCATTCTAAAGATTTGAAAATAAAAAATCTTTAAATAATATTGCATTTAAAAATATATATTAAAATGTAAATGACAGGCAGAAAACACAATTTCAATGTGGATAGCTTAAAAAGAGTTGATAACTTTATCATATATATCATCCTTAAAAAACACTTACATTAAATTGAGGAAAATATTAAACTTTACAACTGGAAAAAAGGGTACAGGATATGAAGAGGTAATTTAAAAAAATGAAATAATAAATGTTAAACATTTTAAATTATGAGTAAAAATTTAAATTTTTAGCAGATAGTATGACAGTTCCGATGCTAGTGTCAAAAATATAATTTGAAAAGAAATTTAAGCTAAAAGAGTATGTTGAAGGGATAGTGATTTTTTTACTGAGTCAAAGAAGAGGTGCAGGCCCCAGTATGCATCTGGGGATCTAAGTGACCCAGTGACTCCAAAGTATTTACTCCATCTGAGTGACCCTCATATATCCAACCTTACCTGATTTACAAAAGCAAACATGGCAATTGATTCTGACAGTTACATTCACTTTATCTAGAGACCCCGGAGAAGAGCCACTGTTCAGTAGGAAGGATTCTGACCAACGTTTACACACGTATCGGATATGAACAAGTGAGTATAGCCAGAGACACTGGGCACTGTGATTGAAACAGCCTGGTTCACAGGCTAAGCCCTCTGATTAGGGGGTGGTGACGGAATTGGTTACCAACAAATAAAGATAGAAATATTTCGTTGACCAAATGAAATAAGAGCTATACAGCTGTGTAATGAGTTGAGGAAGTTTTGTTAAAATAAAGATGTTGCAAAACTATGGAGCAAAATGTCCCTGAAATCATTCTTCATGGTCATCTCTATCCATAAGTATTTGTAGAATGTTCACTTTCTAGGAAAAGCAGCAAATAAGAAATAAATACCATTTTGCTGAGGGTTTGCTGAGCCCTTGTGGACCAAGATTTACTGGAAAAAGATTGAAACACTTGACGTTACCTAAAGACCAATAAGTAACTGAATTTTTATGGAATTCCAGTTTCATTACCACCGAAGTCCCATGTGGTGAAATTGGACAAGCATTTGAGTGGTCCTGTGAGAATAATAAAAAGAGAAGAAAATTAGTTAAATTGGATCCAAGGGGTCCTGACTCACTTCCCTCATCTTAACACATGGAAACAATAGAAGAATAATGGGTCCACATCGATTCGTATTACTAATGTGGCCCAACGAGTGAACTGAATTTTGTCCTATTAGAAAACAAATGACTTAGAGGAGGAAGCAAAGAAGTAGAGGCGAGAAAAGAATGGGCACTCCTTTGCTCCGTTATGCAGTTAATCTAAACTGAAGTTTTTGAAACCCATATGAGCACCTAAAACTCAGTCATGAATTTTCTCTTCTCTTTAGGAAAGACTGGCCTTAATTCATAGAGCTTAAGAGCTGGAGAAGAATTTAGAACTAAGTCCAGCTGCATTATTTTATAGCAAGCTGATACTCTGAGTAGATATATAACTTTTTGAGATCAGGTTTCCTAAGGTACAGCTGTGTCAGCTTTCTAATATACATGGCTGTCCTTCTACCATTAGGAAGCTTTGTTCTTTATTGAAAAAATCTATTTGTCTATCTCTACATAATCTATCATCTATCCATGTGATCTTAAGAAAAGTTATTTACTCTATAAGATGTTCTTTAGAATTTAATTTCCATCCATAAGTTAAAACTCAATAAATTTATATCCAACCTCTTTTTGTTAAATATATATTTATTTCCTGAATATCCCCCCTTCATGTGTAAGTTCACTTCAAAGTTTTATATACTATCTTTCAGGGAAATGTTTCTTTATGTTAGTGAATATCTTTACTTTTTAATTAATTAATTTCCTACTTTCTTATGTAGTTTTCATATCAGGTAGACTTAACAGAACTGACAGACACAAAAATACATAAACACACGTACACGTACACATATTCTACAGAAGCCTTGCTAGTAGGGAATTTTACGTTTGTAGTTTTTAGTGTGGGAGTGGTGAAATAGGCATTGATTTTCTATAGATCACCCTGAAATTTGCCTCAGAGTGATATATGATATTATGCTATAATTGCCTCTTTCTTGTCTAATGACAAGAAAATATATAAATTAAAAAAACCTCATGTTTGAACAATGGCACATCTCATCAATTTAGTTCAGTATCACATAATATAAGTAGTAAACTTTAGCTATACACAGTGACATATCAATTTACCTTTATTACTTAGTTTTCGTGCACACGTAGTATCAAACTTAGTCTTGTATGTAATTTGTGGGTTCAAGATTTTTGTGATACATACTGCAGGTGCCATATAATTAAACAATAAAATTTATAATAAAACCAATATGGATCTAGTAACCTCTATTATACCACTCTTTAAACTTTAATATTAGCAGCAACAAACTTTTTTAAAAATTCTTGGGAAAAATATTTAAAATATGTTTTTTAACTTGATAAATTTAGAACAATTTAGTAGTCAGTATATTTTTTGATTAGCTATTAATAATTTATGTCATTCTACCTTGGGGTAAGTTAAGCATATCAGAATTAACTGCTGAATTATTACACTTGTCATTGCATAGAGGATAAAGATAGAAGCAAGCATAAAATAATGCATTTCTAAAAAAGAAAATATCACACTTGATATATAAAGAAAATATGAAAACATGTAACTAATAATGATTTATGTAAGTCAATTTACATATGCAAAAGAAATTGTCTAGAAATAAATATTTGTCTTAGTAACATAATGCTAAACAAACTTCATAGGGAATATTCAAGAAAAATGCAGTTTTAATTTTAATATGCACATGAGATCAATTAATGTATTCACATAGGCAAATATGAAGGCAATGACCCTGATTCTGAAGCTCGTTATTTCTGGAGTTGGCATATGGCTCTTTCTAACAGCAGACATAATGATTTCAATAAATTAGCTGCTAATGCCATGTAATGAAATCTGATTTGTGTTAATTTGGCCATTACTTAGTAATTTTATGTTAATTTTTTTTTAAAAAATCAGTTTTGAAGGCAGTATTAGAATTTCATTTTCCATCTAACATTTTAAAAATAAACTAGAAAAAAATTTTGATTCACATGTTAAATAAAACAAAAGTTGTTTTACAAAGTAAGAATGCAGAATATTACTCAGAGAGAGTTTACATAGAAATTTGTTTATAATAATCCAATTTTTAAAAATTCCATTGAACAATAGTCATGTCATAGAGCTGAATAGGGCTATTTTAGTCATATTTAAAATAATCATTGCTAAATTCCCTTGTTGAAATCTTATCCACTCCTACCATTTTTATTTGTTGCAGAACATCATGAGGTTTGTCTTGTTACATGTGATGGTGAAGGTAGTGGTGGTGGCAGTAATATTTACATATATGTAAATCTATACATATTTGTATGTATATATTATATATAATTGCATATATTAGGTCATTTATTTAAATAAAATCATTAGAAATCAAATTTGTTAAAAGAGAAAACATTTTTTCTCTCTGAGCCATGCCAAATAAAATAAAGAAGATCTTCCTCGTAAGTTTGGTTTTGCACAGATAGATTCATGTTGAATATGAGCTTACATAAAAGCTAACAAACATGAATATTTTCTCTTTGATTTTTGTTGGAGTATAAAAAGAGTACAATAGAAGTTAAAGTCATTCCTACTCTTATGTGTATTATTCTTAAAATCTCATTTAACTTTATACAACTCTTTTTTCTCACACAGGAGTGGGATAATGGAAATTAACTCATACATCTCTGATGGGGATGTAATGAGCTAATATATGTGAAGTGTCTGGCAAATGGTAAAGATTAAAAAATGTTGGAAAGAAGTATCACTTAAATAGATAATATCCTTAATTGAGCACAGGTATCCCTTGCTTACATCTTTCAGTCCAGTCTCTATGTTTCAGCCAGAATGAAATATAAATCTGACTTTTGTTATGACCACTTTGCTTAAAATTCTGTTATGGATACATCTAGGATACAGGCCAGAATCGATGTCATGGAATACAAGGCACTTCACGTTTTGGCTTGTGCAATTTTCTTCTGCCACCTCTCTATTTTGGTGGTTCATGATTGTCAGTCTATCCACACTGAACTCTTTGTATTTACCTAAATGAATCATGATGTTGAATGTCCTCATGCCTATTTATATAATATTCTTTCCTTCTGAAAAGCTTACCCTAACATCGTTTGCTTGGGAATTACCTACTGATTCTTCTAGACTCTAGGATGTGATCATTAATACTCCTAGGTGAGTCATTTTATTCTCATTGTTCTCATAGTTGCTTTAATACCTCATACTTGAGAATATTACTGTATATAATGTATATTTATTTGCATATATCGCTCTCCCCCATAGACTCCTGGCATCACAGTGACTAGTGACATGTGTAATATATCTTTCTACACATAGTGCTTAATATCCTATCTAGCATTCAGTGAACTTTTAGTGACTATTTCTTAAACCTTATGTTGAAGATAATGCAACAATTGTGTTCATAAAATGATCTTCCAATAAGAGAAATTTATTTGAAGTACCCAAGATTTATTTATTATTTATTATTTATGAGCTAACATTCCTGTTTCTTAGCAGCTGTATTTTTATGTTCAATTTCATGAAATTCTAAATTCATCTTCATTCAATTATAAATATTAGAAACATTGCTTTATTTTACATAACACAATCTTTCTCATTTCCTGCAGTGGTGTCCATGTCACATTCACTCTGGTAAATTTCTTTTTTCATGGAAAGAACAGAATATATGGCAAGTTCATTTGGTGCTAATTAGGAGTTGGACATATTGATGATTTACTTCTTTCTCTAAGACAAAGTTAGAACTGCCGAAACAGTGACTTGTGACTTGTGAGTCTTTTTGCTGATTTAAAAACAGACACGGGAGATTAGAAAATACCCATGGCCCACGTACAAGTAGGTGAAAGATACTGAACTGCAATGTATTTAAGAACGTGAAATCTTAAACCTGATTTTTCTGATATTTACATTGGAATTTTTAGAATGGAAAATTGTGTGCTGAACCAACATGCATTCTATTGTAGCTGAGGAAGACACCTTTCTGTGTGAGAAACCCCAGCGTTTCCCAGAGATTTGCACGTGTGTTCACATTGCTACAAAGTTGATTAGCACTTTATTATTAAGTATCTGCTGCATATATCATCATTTCAGTGAGACACTAAGGTTTTCGTTCTTATCTACTTTGACTGTTGGTGTCAAATAAAAGGTTTTCCATGTAATGTAGGGTGTTCTAACATTCCGAGGGGATAAGTGGCCATATTAGAATTTTTTTCTAGACAAATTATCATTTTCTAAAATTATACAAACCACCTCTTCTTACATCATATATAGATGCATTAAATGCTTTTTATTTATTTTATAAACATTCTAAATAATAAGAAAAAAATGGCTTGCTTTATCAAATTATTCACAAATTTCACATATTATAGTACACGTGTTTACCACTTTAGAGCACTTGCTAACTAAATGTTGAATCATTACAAGTTCTTTTCCTAATTCACCATTATGTGACATTAAAACAAAATCAAACAAGTATGAGCTTGGGTGCCTATCGGGATTAAGATATGTTGATCCAGTAACCTGGACTAAGAACCTAAGCAGAATAAGACCTGCTTATGTGTTTGAATGCATGAGATCGAGGAAGGCATTTCAATGATTGGAGAGTATTATTGGGGCATAAAGAAAACCAGAGTGAAATAGTCCAACTTCGACATTGATCTGAAGAGGCTAACGTATATAGGAGTACGCAGCTTATCAATTAAGCTGTATGAATAATAGCAAAAGAGGAAGATGTTGCCTCTGAAAGAGGAAAGATAAAAAGGCTTAGTTTTACTGTTTAGTGTTGCTTAGGGAAACACAACAAACATGTTTTATATACTCACATATATATATTTAAAATATATGTGTATATATTTTATTACATATATAAATATACAAATAAATTTTTATATACAGAGGTTTTATATTATACGTATAAAATCTGACTAATGTTGTTACATCCTGATAAACCCAATATATGTTGAACATTATTAATTAATATATATTTAATTATTATAATATATATTTAAAGAGAGAGAGAGAGAGATTTATTGTAAAGAATTGGCTCAAGCAATTATGGGCTGGCAAGTCCTAAGATCTGCAGGGTGAGTCAGCAAGCTGGAGACCCAGGAGAGCCATTGGTGGAGTTCCAGGCCAAGTCCAAAGGCCTGAGAATCAGGAGAGCTGATGGTACGCTTCCAGTCTGGAGTCCAGCAGGCTTGAGATGCAATAAGAGATGATATTTTAGTTTGAATCATGACAGAAAAAAAGTAAATGTCATAGTTCAAAGGCTGTCAGGCAGAAACAATTCTCTCAGCCTTTTTTTCTCTATTAAGGCTTTCAACAATTTGAATGAGGCCCACACACACTGGGGAGGGCAATCTGCCTTACTTATTTTTCCAACGAAATGTTAATCACATCCAAAAACACAGAGACATGAGAGTAATGTCTGGCCAAATATCTGGGCCTCTTGTGACCCAGTGAAATTGACACAAAATTAACCATCACATTTGTAGAAATGTATTTATGAAATCAGTGAATTAATAAATCACAGATCTCTGACACCTTGTGGAAATCAGACAAAATGGCCATACAATTTAATTGAGCCTTAGACAGAGCTGTATTGGATCAAACTGAGTAGAACATTTACTGTGGTGGAATTGAACAGGTAGAATTCTCAACTGTTCAAGCAATGAGGCTCTCTCCCCATTGCAATGGCTTTATGATGAGAAAAAGAGGACACACATACTCCCAGGAGGAAGTAAACTATAATTACAAGGAGAGATACTTAGGGTCTAGTAGCTAATTTTACCCTGGGAGAAGGTCTTAGAAATTTGAGAGGGGGTTATCATGAAGTAAAAAAATTGGGAAATTTTCAAAAAGATTAACTTAAGCTAATGTACTCATAGTAATCATGTAAGACTGACTTTGTCCTACTAACTTCATTTGGTTGTATAACTGTATTATATCACCAAATTTATTTGTCAGTCTGTGAGGAAATTTAGAACTGGGGAAATACTGAAGCTTATTGTTTCCATATTCTTTGTAACCTGTTTTAAGATCAGGGATATTGTAGAATTTGGCGTCTTAGATTGCCCTTACCATTGCCGTTACTATGATTAGACTCCGTTAGGAGAGAGAGCAGAAATGGAATAGGGAGTCAGAACTGATAGGAAGCACCTTTTTCGAATCCAAAAGGAACAAATCAAGGTGAATAAGATTTTATAGTAGTGCAAAGCAATACACATTCAGTAGAAACTACTCTGAGTACCTACACAACCATTTCATTTTTCACGTTCAGTACCTTATCCAAAATTTACATGAGATATCAAACACTTTATTATGAAGTAGGCTTTGTATTGGATGATTTTGCCAAACCGTAAGCTAAAGTAAGGTAAGTTAGATTAAGCTATGATGTTCAATAGGTTAGGTGTTTTAAACACATTTTTCACTTACAAATTTTTCAATGTATAATGAGTTTATCAGGATGTAACAACATTACAAGTCAAGAAGCGTCTGTATTTGTTTTATCATAAAAAGTCTTAACTGACCTTTATTTAATCAACTCTTTAATTAGTTAATTATGTAGAAGAATGCCCATTGCATACTGAAGTCTTGGCTAAAAGGCCAGTGTGTTTGTACCATTTAAATTGAATCTTTGCTAAATAATTATCATTTTTTATTCATTTCCAAACCTATTCATTTCCGTTAACATTGTCATTGCAATAATTAAGTACGCATGTTCAGATGAAATATGAGTGTGAAAAAGTGTTGATGCTTGTAGAAAAACAAAGTTGAATTAAAGTTAGGATAAATTTGATGAAGATAAGAGGAAAAGAAAATATGCTGAAAATAGGCAAAAATTGTAAAAAATGGGAGGAAATCACAAAAATCTGTGGACATTCTGCAATCACATTTTTTAGCAACTGTCTTAAATTTCTGTTCACCCTGAAGAAACTCAAGCTGAAATTCACACATTAGATCGTCATTTATGCAAGGAAGACAGCTCAGAACTTTAAACGTTTATAGATTTTAATGCTATCTTAAAAATAATTGGTTGACAGATGTGCATTTCACACTTTGTGTTAAATTTAAATGTTTTAGGTATTTATAGGTTTTATAACTAATATAAGTAAATAATAATTCCGTTTTTAATCAATTAATTGACTAAGCAACTATACTAATATTTTTGGTTATGAAACATCTACTTTAGTTAATTAGTCTTTTCGGCATAAAATTTGAATGAATTCGTCATTATTAACTACATTCCTTGCAAGTTAACAATATTTGGGCCTTGTGGCTAATATAAATAAGCAAAACAATCATCAATTTCCAAGAAAATATTTGTATCCAATTACAGAGATGAGATTTTACTTATGTGATTCAGTAGACTAGAAAGTCCTCAGAGAGGAGGTGGGACTTGAATCGGAAGAAGCAAAATTAAAGCAGCATCACAGGAATGTGGGGATGGAAGCCAAGTTAGTTGAAGAGAAGTTTAAGGTATAAAAAAACCAAGAGTCTGTAATGAGAAGGAAAGCTTCAAGCCATGTCCTGGATGCAGACAATCTCACTGAAGAGTAGTAAATGATTAACCTGTGGAATAGAGACAAGTGGTGTCAGCTTTCAATGCCATGCCGAAATATATTATGATTTATTTATGTGGATTTATTAAATTATTTAAAATAGCAAAAATGGCAAAGAGTAATCACCTATTTAAAGTCATATTTTATGTAAAATCAATCCATTATATCTAATGGTAGTAGGGGTAGAAAGATGAAAGATGAAAGATTTGGTAACCATTAAGAAGATTATTATGAACAAATCTGAAATATTTGGTCTTCAACACTAACTCTCCATAATTACTTACTAATATAAAATATGAAGTTTTTTACTGATTTGAATGATGACTACTCTTTTATTATAATTATTTGGAGTCACTCATACTTTTCTAGCCTTTCATTTAAAATATTTTTAACTAGATTATATTATACATATATACATACATATATAATCTATTACGTAGTCATATATTTACTTTTTACTTTTATAAAACAAATATAATGATATGTTTTGAATGGTTTGTCCTGATTTGTCACTACAATAGTCTCTGTAATATTGAGACAGTTACAGATCAGCTGGCTTGATTCACTCAATTCCACAATATGAGTTGCTTGACCTTGATATATTTTCTAATGTTATTTCTATCTACTCCTCAATTTCTCTCATGTATATGTCTTCATTGTAACCCACGTTTTATCTCTCCTTAGCTGGTTTCATAAATCCTTCTCTTCTAGTCACCTGTCTAATGCTATCTCAATATACCATCTAATAGAGGATGCCCATTAATAGCAGTAGAAAACTCTAAACTGCAGTAAATTATATGACTAGGATTTTTTATCTAGGCTTTTCTCATCATAAAATATGTGTTTTTTCCCCATGTCCCTCCTGAATAGGCTTCGTCAAATATGAACAGCACATACATATTTGATTTATTACATTCCTATCCATAGCACCAAAATTGAAATGCTAAACCTAAAGCACCATTTGTCATCAGGGTGGTAAATGTTCAACCAGACCATTTAATTCTTTTTCATGGGCATAGCTAGAACTAGAATTTATATAGCCAAACAAAACAAAACAAAATGAAACAAAAAGCTGAAAGCAATTACACAGGTTAGTGTTTTGCCTGAATGAATATACTTCCCTCTCATTAAATGGCAAATATATAAAATAAACAATAATTTATTCTATTTCTAATCTCCAAACATCACTTTGAGCAATAAAGTCAACTTTCTTACCAAGAAAAACTTAACAGAGCTAACCATAAATATCACGTTTAACAAAAGTTCACATATATATATACACACACACACACTTACATATATAGTGTGTCCTCTATAAATTTATGTATAGCACATCCTCCTATACCTAACTCACTTCCATGAAGGGCCTGCTATGGATCTCATACTTGCACTCTGTGTGTTTTAGAGATGGATAAATGTATAGTAGAAGTACAGACATCTTCATTCTGTACTGTAATTGGATGACAGAATAAGCTATCCACAAGGCAGAAAATAGTCAATGGATAGACAACAATTTACTCCCTTAGCATTTATTGAGCTTTTACTATGGATTGTTTGGTCTACTGGGTCTGAAGTTACACATTTGGCTCCAGGTCACCCCGCACATTTGGTTTTCCTCTTACTTTGCTGTACAGTCCTTCTCTGATTTCTTTGCTGAATTTTCCACTCTTGCGTAGACTCTCACTGTTGGAGTATGCAAGGACTCATGCTTTGGTTTTCTTCTCTGATCTGTCTATCCTCTACAAACCTAGACTACTATCCTAAATTCTAGTCACATATCTAACTGTTTATGCAATATTTCCATTTGGAGTTGAGAAATAAAAATAAAATCTTAGCCGCTCAACCAACTGAACAAATCTCCTTTAACTGAAGGGGACCCAAGAGAAAACATGAAAACTGAGTTCCTGGCCGAGATGGAACACAAGGTTGGACATGCCTCAGTATACCCCTTTCTCTATTACTCTTTAACCAGAATTCCTTCCTTCCTATGGAGGAAGTAAAAACCATCTCTGGAAAACAAAAAGTGGATGACTCATTCCTTTAACACGTTTAGCCAATCATCTGAGGCCATGACAAGACTCCCCCTCCCTCCTTGCAGTTTTGACATAACAGTTCACCAGTTATACAACGCATCCAATCCTAAAAACTGACCACTAACTCCAGGCCAGTTTTGACCATCTTATGGAGGATGCACAGTGAGGGATTTTATGCCCTTGGCTTCACTTTTTGATCAAAAACTTTACCCTTAGATCATGTTAATGCTACTGTAATCCATTGTTTGCCTGATGTACAGCAAAGTCACTATACTAAGACATCAAGGATTGTAGCTGTGAAAGGAAAATATCTTGGGCCCCCCAAATCACTAAGCTAAAAGGAAAGCTCAAGCTGGAAACTGCTCAGGGCAAACCTTACTCCCATTCTATTCAAAGTCATCCCTCTGCTCACTGAGATGGATGCACATTTTGATTTCTTCCTTTGGAAAGGCTTATCAGAAACTCAAAATGATGCAACAATTTGTCTCTCACCTGCCTGTGACCTGAAGACCCCTCCCTGCTTTGAGTTGTCTATGCCTTTCTGGACAGAACCAATGTGCTTCTTACATATATTGATTGATATCTCACGTCTCCCTAAAATGTATAAAATCAAGCAGTGGCACGACCAAATTGGGCACTTGTCATCAGGACCTCCTGAGTCTGTGTCATGGGTGCACATCCCCAACCTTGGCACAATGAACTTTTTAAGTTCACTGAGACCTGTCTCAGATTTTCTGGGGTTACACAGCAGAGAAAGAATAATAATTGTAAGACAGTCAAATGAGAAAATGAGAGGAAACCTCAAATCTGTCTCTTTGAGGAGTTTGTGTTTACGAGTTTTAGAGTGGGCTGAAGTGTTGGAATCTTGGAGTGGGCTGAAGTGTTGGAATTACAGATTGATCAGAGTGCAGGGTGAAGAGGATGAAGTCTTGGGATGGGGAAATTAAGATATTGCATTCTCATGCTGATTTAGTTCCTCTGTCAGGGTCTTTGACCTGGTTGACGTCAGTCATTCCACCAGAATTCAAGATCTAAAGAACATCTTAAGCAATTCTTAAACAAAAAGCCTTATGATTATTACATCAGTGACCCTATCTATGGGAATAATGGGGAAACAACTGGTCAGTATCTAGTGCTGTGTGACTTTTGGTTATAAGGAAGTGGGCCAAAATGAAGCTTAATTAATGCTTAATTATAAATAAATTTCCACCCAGAACCCAGCAAGCAATTCTTGTCAACCCTTTGAGGATGGCTTCACTGGCATTTTATTGAACATGCAACCCATGAAAAGACATGAGGCTCAATTATTCATGCACATATTTCTCCTTTCATAAATATTTATGACTGCTGGTATAGTTTATTAAATATGTAATTCAGCCACCACATTCAACATATCCTTTCCTCCTTCAAAGTACTTGATCTCAGCCTTTGCCAGAGGCTGTGCTTCCCAAACTGAAGGATGACCAGCATGCAGGCTGCAAACTTTTATGAGAAATAAACCTCTTCTTTTCAAATTTTTGAACCCTGTGATTCTTCAGTTGACAGAATCTATGATAATCTTTGAATCAATATGTCCAAAATCAAACTCCTGGCTTCTCAAAAACTTCCTTTATTTCTAACCTTCTTATTTCAGTTGAGGGAAACTCTATGCTTTTAGGTACCCAGGTCAAAATTGTCAGAGGTACATTCCTTGACTCTTTACTTTTTCTTATAGCTTTGCATCCAATCTGTTAGGAAATCCTGCCATCTTTCCTTTCAAATTATATTCAGAGTCTGACTCATTCTCACCACTGTGGAAGCCAAGGGAAAACTTCCCCTTTGCCCTCTGAAGGTTCACTGAAAATCCACAGACAAAAGGTAAATTAATAAAAGAAAAGGCATATAAATGTATTCGTGGGTATGGGAGTCTTACAAAATATAAGATCTCCCTAAAATTGCCAAACAGTTGACACTTTCATATCTTCTTGAGAGTACAGAAGGAATAGTGGCTTGGAGCATGGCAAAACTGGTTATGTTGACAAAATAGGTTATGAGAAGAAGAGAAGACGAGGCCTGGCTAGCAAAGGTGGTCTTGTTATGTAGATGAAACATCACAGGTAGCAACCCTCATAAAGAACAGGTGGTGTTTCTTTCAGAAATATTTGAAATATTTCAAATATTCTTGGGTAAATACTTTTGTTTCCTTCACCACCATTCATATCTAAACTACCATAACCTTCCACTTAAAAAAAAAATAAAATAAAATTCCAGCCAGAATTATGCTCTGCTAGAAGTGAGAATATGTTATTTTGCTCAAATGGAGTTGTTTGCAAAAGAACAAAGTCATTTTGATGGCCTATAAGATCTGGTATAATCTGACTCCCGACTCCTGATCTTTCTTACCTCATTCCCTTTTTATTTTCTTTTGCTCACACTTCCAGACATTATTGGTTTCCCTGCTTTTCCTCAAACATCCCAGGCACACCCTTGCCTCAGGATATTTGCACAAGCTCTTCATTTCTGCCTGAAGTTGATACGGGAGAGTTAACTGATTCTCCTTGCAGGAAGTGTGACAGGAGTGTGGATCGCCTGCTTGGTTGCCCTGCAGCTCAAACCCCTACGGGAAGCATTCAGACAGGCAGGTACAGAGTCCAGGCAAGTGCTTTTGGGTTCCAGCCCACAGCAGCACCTAGGGGTGGTGTCTGACTCCTGAATTCCAAGTGACCATCTTTCAGATTTGCCATCTTCAGGCAGCTTGTGTATTAATCAGCTCAATGAACCCTCTGCCTTATAGCAAGGTAGGGGGACCACTGTGACAGTCTTCTGTATCCCAAGCTCTTACCCAGTGTCCTGAAAGGATCAGATCACATGTGGATTCAAATGATGGGCATAAGGTTTTATTGAGCAGTTGAGGTGGCTCTCAGTGAGATGGATGGGGAGTGGGAAGGAGGATGGAGTGGGAAGGTGGGGTTCCGTTGGAGTCAGGTAGTCCAGCAGCTGGACTCTTCTCTGTCCACACTGGCTGAACTCCTCTTGGTGTCCAGATGTCCCTCTTCTTCTCTCTTTCTCTACTATGTTGTTTTGCCATCGCTGGTCTTCTGGCCTGCTGATCTTGGCGTTCAACTGCTTGTGTGTGTGCTCACTAAGGTCTCAGGTTTATATGGGCACATGATAGGGGGCCTGGCAGGCTAGTGTGGTCTTGGAAAATGCAACATTTGGGTGTGAAAACAGGAGTGCCTGTTCTCACTTAGGTCTGTGGGGACAGGTCAGATGCTAGAGCCCTTGTCAGGGACCCTGTCCTTTTCTTGCCAGCACTTCCTTGCCCATCCCCCTTTATCAAAGTGATCAACCACCAAATATCTGCATAGAAAACCCACTTACTTTTAGTCTTTGCTCATATGTCATTATTGCAATTATTCCATCCTAACAACTCTGTTGTTACCAGCAGTGAATTTGTAGCACTCTGCGGCAAACTTGATCCTTGCTTCCTTGGGGGAAAAAACTTGTCTGAGGTGCAGAAGTAGGTTTAAGGTAGAGGGAAGGAGCAAGGAGACTTTTGGAAAAGGAGTGAGAGTTTATTAAATAGTCTTAGAGCAGGAGTGAAAGAAAGCAAAGTACACTTGAAAGTTAGCCAAGCGGGCAATCTGAGAGATCCATGTTCTCTCAGAACTTAGCTTTTAACTTGGGGTTTTATACACTGATATCACTCCAGGGTGTTTTTTTTTAATCCTCCCTTGATTCTTCCCTTGGGGTAACTGTTGCCCAACTGCAGCATCTGAAGTGTCGGTTTGCAAGTTGGGATGGTGGCCACATGCAACTGAGGTTGTGCTCATGCTCTCTAGGGTCAATTTACCTCTACTGGTCAAATGCCCCCAGAGGAAGATCATACATCTGCCATTTTGCCTCTTAGTGCATGTGCTTGAGCTCGCTTGTCCAACTCCTGCGATCCTGTCGGGAAGCAGCCGATCTCCAACTCCAGGTGTTTTCTTTCTATTGGGAGACAGTCTTCCCCTGGCACTGGCTGTGACTAATTATCATTTTGGAAAGACAGTTTAACAACCACCTGACTATCACCTGATGGTTGCTTGACATTCCTGGGTGGGGGCCCTCTCCTGCCCTGCTCATGTGTGTCCGGCTACCTACTCTAACACTATTACGTGTTATAACCACCTCTCTTTTCTACTTTTATAGCAGATATAAATTTCTAACACACAATGTATTCATGTATGTGTATAGTTTTTTTATTTTTTTATTTTTTTGCCTTTTTTTCTTTCTGCAATGTACCCACCATGTGACAGGGAACTTATTTCTTTTTTTCACTGATACATACTAGGCCACCAAATCAACACTTGGTATATATCAAATTATTTATCTTCTGAAGTGTATATTTTTAAACTTGTTGAATATCTTTACAAACAAAATACACTTTATATTTGATAGTAGGTCATAGATCAACTGAAAAAATATTTTTATTTTTATTTGTGGATAAAATAATACATTATATTTTGCCATCTATGTGAAATAAATCAAAGTATTTTACTGCAAAACATGTGTATTTGACATATTTTGAGATGACTCTTCAGATGGCCTGCCAACAGAATTACCCCTGCAAAGGGAGATTTGCATCTCAAGAAAACCTGCAGTGATGCAGCCAGATTTTCTCTCAAACCCTCTCTTGGAGAGATTAACTGATAGTCTGACACCTTTAAAGGTCTCAAAGAAACACCACCTATTCTCTCTGAGGGCTGCTACCTGTGTGATTTTATCTACATAAAGAGAGCACCTTTTCCAGCCAAGCCTCCTTTTCTCTCCCCTCTCATAACCTATTTTGCCACCACAACCTGATTTACTGTCTTCCAATCCCATAATCTTTCTAAAACCTCAAGATAACATATGAACATCTGAACTTTATTAGGGGTAATGATTATTAGTAATCATTGTAATCATTGTATGGTTCTTCCCTGTGTGTTAATAAATTTGTATGCCTTTTCCCTGAATTATCTCCTTTTGCCGGTTGATTTTTCTCTGAACCTTCACTTCGATGTATAACATGTAAGTTTTAATAAAACACAGTTGAAGACATTTTATACATATTTGTTGAATGAAATAATATGTGACTAAGAAAAAACAAAGCAAAGCTGTTTTTCCCTTAAGGTGTTTACACGCTAGTTGAGTAGAAATATTTGTAAAGGTGCATTTATAATAATGCACTCTGCAAACTGTCATAAAGGTAGTATTTGAATACAAAGGGATTTACTGTTATTGCTGAGTGAAGAATCGAAAAAGATAATCAAGGAAAGCTGTTGCCACCACCAGTAGGAAGGCAAGAAGTGTTGTTCATAAGGGGTAGAAAATGGTAGGTCAGAGAGAAAAGAAGCTAATTTGGAAAGTGATCTATGGGGTAACAGAGGATCATCTGCAATATATAATTATTAAAGTATAGAAGTTTTCCTGTTTTCTTTTTGAATACTTTCTTAAGGTTATTACAGTAAACCTTTGTCCTAATTGGGCATTGTATATATAAAATTCAAATGTATGTAGATTTACTTATATGTCGTCTTTCCTGATCATGAGGGTTTGATTCTGAAATCGGGGAAATATGATTTTAGTTATTTTCAGAATAATTAGAAAATAAGTCATATAAATTTGTGACTGTGTATTTCTCCAGGATGTCCTTAATATCTGGAAACAGAGTAAATATATATATATGTATGTTCTTAAATTGAAGAGACACCTGTTTCCTGACTTCATAAACACCTCTAGAGATGTTTGCAAAGCTTTTCAAAGGTTAAAGCTGAGATGGTATGGGTAAACCCAGGTCACAGAATTGCAACCTCAAGTGTATTATTAGAGAGAAAGAAAGAAATGGGAGAAAAGTGCAGTTAGGATTTTATTTGGCATTAAGTTGACTGTAAACAGTTTACCTTATCATAGCATGATAGTGTGAGGCTATCTTTGTTGTTGTTGGTGGTGGTGGTGTTTTGGTGGAGTGAAAGTGAGTTTAAGAAACATCTTTCTGCAGATAAAATTAACTGTCTAAATTACACCAAACTTTTAAATTAAGACTATCAGTTAGGCACATTGGAATTAGACAGAATATCAAACACATGTTGAAAATTTGGACAAAGAACCAAGCACACATTAAATACACAAACCCCTGACTTAATGTGTTAAATATAGCAAAAAACAAATTATAAATGTCACATAAATATGGGGAAAGAAAAATACTAGATATGTTCAAGGTACAGGAATAAAATAGTAAAATATCTATAAACACTAACTAGATTTAGCTTTAGTCAATCCATAAAAATAATGTGAACAAAGAAGTATAAGATATATTACAAAATATCCTTTCTGAAGAAGATGAAATTTCATCTAAATCAGTCATATAACATGAAATAATTGTTTTGACAAATCTAGATAGCCCACCAATATAGAGTTGACGATTGTTTCTTTTTCTTTTTTTTCTTTTTTTTTTTTTTTTTGTAAAACCTGAAGGAACACCTCTTGTATTCTAACCACAGGACAATATACTACATTAAATATGAAGTATATCTTCTTGTGAGAGCCTCTAGTTGACTGTAGTCTTCTTAAATAAAAAGTTGTTTATTTTATGTTATTGTTTATCACTGGAGCCCAATTATCTAGCAGTGTTGGACACATATTATGTAATTATTAAATAAATATTTAGGAAATAAATATTGAATAATATCCTGCTGTTAATATAAGTTTTAATGAGAATCTATTTTGGAAATTTTGAGATTAAAGAATTAATGCCTGACATTTATCCTTAAATTCACCCTCACCAAAGCTCCATGTCCAACTGCTTCCTCCTACTACTGTGGGCCAAGGTATTGTCATTTTCAATAAGACGATTGCAATGATCTTTTAGCTGTTTTCTGCTTCCATTCTAGTGCATACTTCCAAAAAGTCTGTCTGTTCTCCATACAGCATTCAACATGATTATTTTTAAATTAAAATATGTTATTTCATTTACATTTAAGCAATAAAAATAAAAACTTCCAATGAATTCCCATGACATGGAGAAGAATGTGTAAAGTTCTTACTACAAGACCCCAAGATCTGGCCCTACGCTATCTCTCCATTTGATCTTCTCTCCTGGCACTCATTCATGACTGGCACAGCTTCACTGGCCTTGTCATCTTTGATCTTGCTTAAATCTGCCAGAGCAACTGTTCCCACATGAGAAACTTTTCCACTGCTGCTCCTGCAATGCTCTTTTCTCCGATGTTAGTTTATTTTTATTCTCTTATCTGTTCAAATGATGCCTCACTATGGAGGTTTATCTTGACCGCCCTATTTGAAAAAGCATCCCCATGTTACTTCTTCATTTAATTTGTTTTCCATTTTTTGTCTCTATCTCTCTTTCTTTACCTAGACCATACTTATAGACTGAAAATAAAGGCATGGAAAAATACATGTTATGCAAATAAAAACCAAAATCATCAGGAGTAGCTATACTTATATCAGACAAAATAGGTTTCAAGACAAAAACTATAAAAAGAGAAAAAAAAAACAAATAAAGAGGTCAATTCAGCAAGAGGATATAACAATTATATGAGTATATGCACCTGGCCAGATATGGTGGCTCCCATTTGTAATCCCAGCACTTTGGGAGGACGAGGCGTGTGGATCACCTGAGGTTGGGAGTTCGAGACCAGCCTACATATATATACACACACACACACATCTACACATATATACACATATACATATATATACACACATACATATACATATATACATATACATATATATGTATGTGTGTATATATACACCCTTTTTTTTTTTTGAGACAGAGTCTTATTCCATGACCTAGGCTGGAGTGCAGTGGTACAATCTTGGCAGTGGCACGATCTCAGCTCACTGCAGCCTCCACCTCCCAGGTTCAAGCAATTCTCCTGTCTCAGCCTCCCAAGTAGTTGAGACTACTGGAGCCTGCCACTACACCTGGCTAATTTTTTTTGTATTTTTAGTAGAGAAGGAGTTTCACCTTGTTGGTGAATATGTGTTTGTATATATATATGTATACATATATATATGTGTGTGTATCTATATGTATACATATATACGTGTGTCCATATATATGTATACATATATATATATGCACCAAACTTTGGAGTACCCAGATATATAAGGCAAATATTATCACAGCTAAAGGGAGAGATAGACCCCAATACAATAATAGCTAGAGAATCTAACATGCCACTTTCAGCATTGGACAGAAAATAAACAAAGAAACATCTGACTCAATCTTCACTACAGACCAAATGGACTTAATAGATATTTACAGAACAGCTTCAGAACACACATTCTTCTCCTCAGAATATGGATCATTTTCAAGGATAGACCATATAATAAACCACAAGTCTTAAAAATTCAAAAATATATAAAGTATTTTCTCTAACCACAATGAAATAAAACTAGAAATCAATATTGTTAAAATGTGCATACTACCCAAAGAAATGTACAGATTCAATACAATGCCTATCAAAATACCAATGGCATTCTTCACAGAAATAAGAAAAACAATCCTAACATTTATATGAAATCACAGAAGATTCAGAATAGCCAAAGCTATTTTAAACAAAAAGAACAAAACTGGAAGAATCACATTACCTAACTTTAAATTATACTACAGAGCTATAGTAACCAAAATGGCCTGGTCCTGGAATAAAAACAGACACATAGACAATGGAACAGAATAGACAACCCAGAAACAAATCCACACACCTACAGTGAATTCATCTGTGACAAAGGTGCCAAGGACACACACTGGGGAAAAAATAGTCTCTTCAGTAAATGGTGCTGGGGAAACTGGAGATCCATATGCAAAATAGGGAAACTAGACTCCTGTCTCTCATCATATATAAAAATCAAATCAAAATGAATTAAACAATTAAATCTAAAACCTCAAACTATGAACCTACAAAAAGAAAACATTGAGGAAACTCTCCAGGACATTGGAGAGGGCAAAGCGTTCTTGAGTAACACCCACAAGCACAGCAACCAAAGCAAAAATGGACAAATGAGAGTCACAACAAGTTAAAAAGCTTCTGCACACCGAAAGAAATAATCAGCAAAGTGAGGAGACAATCCACAGAAAGAGACAAAATATTTGTGAACTATCCATCTGACAAGAGATCAATAACCAGAATGGATTATATACAGAGTAAAAACAGCTCTATAGGAAAAAAAAATCTAATAATCTAATCAGAAAATGGGTAAAGTATCTGAAGACACTCCTCAAAAGAAGACATACACATGGCAAACAGGTATGTTGAAAAATTTTTAGCATCACTGATTATCAAAGAAATGCAAATCAAAAGTACAATGAGACGTCATTTCACCCAATTAAAGTAGTTTTTATCCAAAAGACAGGCAAAAGAGGATGCTGGCAGGGATGCGGAGAAAAGAGAACCCTTGCACACTCTTGATGGAAATATATCTTAGTACAGTCACTATGGACACCAGTATGACAGTTCCTTAAAAAGCTAAAAGTAGAAGATCCATAAGATCCAGCAATCCCACTGCTCAGTATATACCCAAAATAAAAGAATTCAACCTGGGCATGGTGGCTCACATCTGTATTCCCAGCATTTTGGGAGGCCAAGGTAGGCAGAGCAGGAATTCAGGAATTCAGGACCAGTCTGGTTGTAGAGACATGGTGAAACCCCATCTCTACTAAAAATATAAAAACTAGTCGGGCGTGGTGGCACACACCTATAATCCCAGCTACGCAGGAGGCTGAGGCAAGAGAATTGCTCGAACCCAGGAGGTGAAGGTTGCAGTGAGTCGAGATCGCACAATTGCACTCCAGCTCTGGGTGACAGCAAGGCTCGGTCTCAGGAAAAAAAAAAAAAAAGAAGAAGAAAAGAAATCAAAGAGATATCTACACTCCCGTGTTTATAGCAGCACTAGTCACAATATCCAAGATTTGGAAGCAATGTAAGTATTAATCAACAGATAAATAGATAAAGAAAATGTGGTACATATGCATAACGGAGTGAAATTCAGCCATAAAAAAGAATGAGATCCTGTCATTTGCAACAACATGGATGGAATTATGAGACATTACGTTAAGTGAAATAAGCCAGGCACAGAAAACTAAACTTTGCATGTTCTTACTCATTTGTGGGAGCTAAATATTAAAGCAATAGAACTCATGGAGATAGAAAGTAGAATGATGGTTACCAGATACTTGGAAGGGTACTGGTGGGGCAGGGATGTGGGCGTAGTTGATGGGAACAAAAATTTAGTTAGACAGAATAAGTAAGATTTAATATTTGATAGCACAACAGGATGACTATGGCCAACAATAATTTTCTGTACATTTTCCAGTAACTAAAATAATATAATTGAAATGCTTGTAACACAAAGGAATTATAAATGCTTGAGGTGATGGATACCTCATTTATCCTGATGCTATTATTATTCATTGTATACCTGAATCAAAATATCTCATGTACTCCATAAATATACATACCTATATTTATATATATTTTAAAATATATATAAAAAAGTTTCACAGGCAACCAAAAAATTGATAAATGTTCATTTATACCTAGAACTGTAAATTATCAATCATGGATCAGTTTGAACCAAGTCAAGTTTAAAACTTGTCTTTGCGATAATAACAGTAAGGAATGTAATGATCATGGGTACTAAGTATTAGCACCTTAGTAACTTATTAGGTGATATATTATACATAATCCCAAGATGATATATTATATAGAATCCCAAGATGATATATTTTATAGAATCCCAACATTTGTTGGCTAAAATAAAAACAAAAATGTTCTGACCATTTCTGTGGGCCAGGAATTCAGAAAGATTTTGCTGAGTCCCTTTGGCTTAGGTTCTCATGAAGTTGCAGTGATTATGTCATCAGGGCCGAGTGTCATTGGAAGACTTGATTAGGATGGAAAGTTTACATGGTTTTGGCAGGAGGCCTTGATTTCTCACCACAAAAACCTCTCCATAGCCTCACTTCCTTTAAATGTGAGCCTTTGTTAAGAATGCTCATGCCACAACATCCAGCCTCCCCTAGAGCAAGTAACGAGAGAGAGGGGAAGAGAGAGAAAGAGAGATGTCTTCTATAATCAAGTCTCTAAAATGACAAAAGACCACTTCACACTTGATTCTATTAGAGGCCAGCCAATAATTTCAGTCCACACTCAGTGGAAAAAGTAGTTAGGCTCTACCTCTTAAAATGAGGAGTATCAAAAACGATGTAGCTGTTGTAAAACTACCACAGGTTTCTTAACATATGTGTCTTCAAGCCTCTAGGGATTCTCACTTCACTATTGTATTTTGGTATTGTCACAACTTGCATAGATTTTTAATTACATAAATAATTCAAGGTAATTGAAGGAAAGGTAAGTAGTAGTGATAGCAAAAATTAAAACTTTATAAGCTATAGGGAGTGAGTAGAAAGTAAAATTGAAAATACATATGACAGAGCAAACAATAGACAGATCAGTGTTTTAAAGCAGATAAAGACAGATTTCAAGAGAAAAGTTATCTAAGAAAAATTTGTCCTTTGATACTAGAAGAAAAGATAAGAATCGTGAAGATATAAATGTCTTAGGAGGGGTGGGGGAACTAATTATGTTTTGCTTAATTATGTCTATTTTCTCAGTGAAGTACAAATAAAGATTCTTTGTTGAGAATTAGAAGACCACTGGTTAGTAGAAAATGTGCAGAGATGGGAGGACTTTTTTTTTTAACAATGTCATAGGATAAAGGAAAGTTCTAGAATTAAAAATTAAACACTAGAGAAGCTTTCAAAGCTTGGTCGATGTTATAATTCACATATATGGTGGCATTTAGCATTTCAGGCTGTCATTTATTGAATGTTTATTTTGTGCAATGTACCGAACTAAGTCCTGTGCAGATACTAGCGTGTTACTGTCATCACAACCATTTGAGGTAGGTGTTATTGTTTTAGAATAAAGGAAACTGGAAATCCTGGAGATAATTTGCTTTCCAATGTCAAACAACTACATGCAGCATAGGCAAAATTTAAACCCAGGTCTATGTGACATAAATATTTATGCTATTAACAACTACCTTGGGTACCAGGAGGTAACTTGCTTCAGTTTAGGAGCAGGGATGTGGAATCAGTCATCTGGAGCTAGATGCTATTAAATTTAACTAAGAAAGAAAGAATAGAAAACAAGGCAAACAAGGATGCTGATGATAATGTCATTTGGGATATTGATCATGAGGTTCAAGTTAGATCAGAAAAAGAAATGAGAAGAGGCTTGATAGACTGAGGAAACATGGAAGGGGTCAAGAAAGCATCATCCCGTTTCCTGTTAAGTTGCTGAAGCATCAATGAATATTGATTCACACTACTGCACACATGAGACCCTGCTTTTCTACCTCGAACTGTCAGAACTAGAGTTATCCCAGAGGTCATCTAACCAGTTTCATAATTTTTGAAATAAAAATCTAACATTCAGTAATATTAGAGACAAGATTGTTGAAACTGAGGTTAAGTGGAACTTTTCTTATTGCTTCATAATTAATACCTGAGTCTGCACTGGGACCTGATTAATCCTAAACATTCATACATTCTTTTTTTTTTTTTTTTTTTTTTTTTTTGAGATGGAGTCTCGCTCTGTCACCCAGTCTGGAGTGCAGTGGCGTGATCTTGGCTCACTGCAACCTCCACCTCCTAGGTTCCAGTGATTCTCCTGCAAATGATCCACTCGCCTTGGCCTCCCAAAGTGCTGGGATTACAGGCATGAGCCACCGTGACCGGGCCTAGGTTCTTAAATTCTAAGGACACCTACAGTTGAAGACTGATGTCCAAGTGCATCTTTCACAAGTGTATCAGAGCATAAAACTAGCACAGAGAGAAGTTAGAGTAGGACGTTCGATGGATCCAGGATTTATGAGACCGGAATTCATATAGTTTTGGAGTCCCACTTACAAATATACAAATACTTTTACTATTTGCATATTTTATAAATTCAGTAACTATGTGAATATAATTGTAGATCTTATCTCAGGACCTTTGTAAATAAGGGGTCCAGAAACTTAATCTTCAGGAATTTATGGTAAATTATTTCTTAGTAAGGAATCAGCCATATTCTTATGAGTTTAAGATTTGTAATGAGAGGTGATGTTCTGCCATTTCTTGGTGAAAGAAAGAAGCTTCATTGTCTACGTTCAAACCAAATGAGAAGAAAGTTCAAAAAATATGTTCCATAACTTATAATAATGTAAGCAACAGTACTGTTGATTTGCCCCGTATTTGGGGGTGCAGTGAATGAGAGTTAGGGGGATCCCAGTTTTTTACATGGGAATGACAGTGCATTCCATTGATGTATTGGAAGGTAATTGGGTTAAAACTATCCTGCGAACATTTATTTCAAGAGGGGCTTTCCACTTGGTGAGCAGACACCAGCGGGAAGAGACTGTGAGATGAACCACCTTAAGACCCTCCAAATAATTCATACATGTGCCCCAGTGAGGTCCTGTATTTGGATGCTTGATACAAGGAGGACACATATTGACAAGAATTAGAGAAGTATCTAGGAGCAACAAGGACGGTTTTATATCTGTGACCGTTTGAATAAAGAGATACTAGTGCCTTTTCTTTAATCTTTCTGTCTCTAGACACAGAAGAGTTAAGGGAGGAAATAAAAGAGCTCCTCAAAATCTCCTCTTTATGTCCTCTTTAAATGGCCTTATTTGTCACAAAGAGATAAGTAAAAGGGTTTCACTAAAGTTCAGTAGAAAATAATAATGAGAGAAACACACACACACACACACACACACACACACAAATTGTATCCCATTTTATTAGAACTTCTATGTAACCCATGTTGAGACCTCAAAAAATTGTACAATTAGAATGTGCTAGTATTAGGTGTAGAATTCAGGACTCCAAATCTGCTTTCATCTTTCCATAAAACTAAGCTGCTGACTTTGTAACTTGAATTCATATATCAACTATAATCTAATCACACTTATTAAATACATGGTTTTATGAAAGATAAATATTTCCTTTTATATTATTAAACTATGATGAAGTATTCACTGAGTCTGACACTACTCAAAAACCAAAGATGGATGGCCAAGCTCAACCTCTCACCTTTTCAGTTCTTCCTATGCAAATCAAAAAATCTCCTAAGCAACCTAAAATAGGACAGCTAATATAAATGTTCATTGCTCCAAAATCTCCATTTCTCTGTCTTTACCTTCTTGGGTTCATGTTATATTCATTTTGTTCATTTCTCAAGCCATTACCTTGTTTAATAACTTAGAATGGCATCATTGTGCATCAAGCAGTCTAACCCTGAATTGTTAATCTGGAATTAATTTCTCATCTCAACCAGCCTCATCTCATCCATCTAGTTATTGACCCCAGTTTTAATCCTCAATATTACTCTTCACAAAAATTACAGTCATTGTCACATTCTTCTTCTACACTCCAGGGTACTTGAAGAGGTGCTTTAAATCAGTATCTGCTTCAAATGAGTGTGCTTGGAATTTTTAGCGTCATGTTGGCACAATGTTTTTGCTTGCTGAAGAAATCTGGAAATTTGAAACTTAGATACATTTAAGCCTCAAAAAGACCATACATATAATATTAAATCAGCACTAGTTTTTAGAAAACTAAATTAAGGAGAATAAATTAATCTTTATTCTTATGTAATAGAAAGCCATGCTATTTATGAAACCATTTTACTTTAACTTACCAAATATTTACTAATCTCCTATTATATGTAAAATGTCAGGGGTACTATAGTAAATGTATAAGACAAAAACCCTTATGTCCACAGAACTTAAAGTTTAATTGATAGTGAGGAACAATAGGAAACATAAGTCAAGTGGTAGGGATTTAGTAGGCAATAATTGCTTTGTAGAACATTAGAGAAGGAAAGAATGATGGAGAATATGAGGCAGAGTGTTTAATTATAAGTCAAGGAATGCATCACTGAAAAGAGGACAGTGATAAAGGCTTAGAGAGGTAAGGGAGTGAGCCTGAAACTATCCTGGGAGAAGCATTCCAGTCAGAGAGAACAGACAATGCAAAGATTCAAAATGGTATTGGACACATTGTGTTTTATGATTCATAAATTCAATTCTGGCCAACTTACTGATATGAAGTTTGATATTGTTGTTCTCAAGAGTATATTTTAAACACTTCATATGATGGTTAACTGTTATGCTGACTGTTTAGGGGACTATGTCTATCCAAAATTTGTACATGGATGTTCTAACCCCTAGTACATGAAAATGTGACTATTTGGAGATAAGGTATTTAAAGAAGTAATTGAGAGTAAATAGTATCAGGAAGGCATAAAGACATCCTCTACCCATTAAGCAGAGAGATCGTAAAATAAACAAACTTGGTAACATTTGATCTTAGACTTACCTCTAGCCTTCAGAACTGTGAGGAAATTAATTTCTATCATTGAACCCACAAAGTTTGTGGTATTTTGTTATGGCAGCCCTCACAAACTAATACATTCACCATTTAACAATTCTAAGATATAAATGAATAATTTTGCAAACCAAAAGTACATCTTTATGGGATACTGTCATAGGACACGTAAATAAGTTGTTTTGCTTTCCAGAAAACCTATTAGTGCTATGGTGAGATATGGGGAATCATAGGAAGTACAAGTCACTGCGCAGTTATGGTTTATTGTATAGTCTGTTCTGATCATATTAGTCTGGATTAATAAGAATAAAAGTTATTCTGGAATCTTACCAAGGTCGACCTTGGTTACATAACACACAGCTGTGGAAATATTAATTTTCCTATAATACTGGATTATATTATAAAATCAAGCCAGTCAGAAAATCAAGATATTGGAAACATATTTCATTCAAATCTCTGCCTCTTTCTTGTGAGAGTCTAGTTTTTAAAGCAGTGCTTATAAAAGGCATACTTGGCAAGCACCCTGCACAATGACAAATATGCTTACCTCTTCAGGAGGACGTGACAGCCAGCAGGTGCTTTGGAGAGCCTGCAATTTGTGAGCGGGTAATTTTTTTTCACAAACCTTATAACCCATGAAGTAAACCTTGCACAGATAATCTGCCTGTTCTCCAGGCTTCTTTTGATTAAGTGCATAAAAGAGCAAAGATTTATGAGGGGATGTTGTTTCTGCATTGACCTCTTGTGGTGCTCCTTTCAGAATATGAAAAATGGCACCACCTGATTCCAGAAGGGGGATACAGGACAGTGTTCTCATCAAAACCATTATAGGGGTGAATTTGCAGATTCTTGCTGATTACTCTTCCAGGGAGCTTACACTCAGCAGAAATAGACCCATCTTGACTTCAGCTGTGCCTGTCATTAACACCTTCTGTGGAAAGAAAATTCCAACAAGTCTCTGTTAATTCCAATTTGTACCAAGAGTTTTCAAGAAGCTAGTGATGAACCTAGCTGGGTTCGGCATTGTATCTTCACCTGCAATGATTCTACAGCCTAAAATAGCTTACAGGAAATCAAGAGGAGAAAGCATCAAGATTCTGGATTGGTAGAGTTCATCCCTTGTACTCACTCTTCTTATTGCTAATGTGCCTAAAAATTATCATGATAATAGTAGCTGCTACTTTTGAGATTGCTTTTAATTCTGCATATGGCATTTACACTTATCATCTTAAATGCTCAAAACACTTGTCTGAATTAGGACCTCTAATACTCTCACTAAGGAGATGAAGGAATTGATGTACAGAGAAGCTAAATAATTTGTGCAGTGTCACACAAATCAAGAGTTGATGTAGGATTCAAACCCAGACAGTTTAACTCCAAAATTTGCTAGCTTAGCTCCTAAAATATACTAAACAGCTGATATGCAATGGATACTTGGTACCTTTAAGTAGCTCTGTCTTTTCCAAATTAATTTTCTTCTTCAGAAAAACTATCAGAATTGACACATCTCGCAACTTAGTTCTAAATAGTTACATGTTCATTATGAAAGGATGACTTTGTCTTCTGATTTACATGCTGAATGTTTTCTTCTTCTCTCTCCCCAGGCCCCCACTTCTCATCTCTCTACCTGTATCATGTCCCAGAAAGATGACATAATGGACTACATGAAGAGGTTTCTTCTTTCAGGTTTCTGGTGGATAGCCATTGGGGGGTCAGGCAATACACTGGAAAAGGAGAATGAAGTAATAGTCCTTATTACTATTTTTCCATCCTTGTAATCCAGCCAGGATCCAGTTGAATCTCTTGACTATGTTCATCTTAAGAAGATTTCAACTCCTTAAGATGAACTTTCCACAAAGACTTTTCAGTCTTCAAACAGACCCCTTTCCGGTTCGGACCATTGGGTAGGAATGGTGCTCCACTCTTACTAACTGTAGGGTACTGTGCCATCTTTTGCACTTTTCCTTGTGTTTTACAATTTGTATGTTATCCTTTACAAAACCCTCCTTGTCATAATTTGTCATAATTTGTATATGCTGTTTCTTTGGTGACCTGAATTGGTAGAGTTTGAAAAGTTGTTTGGCCTAATATGGAATGTTAAGCTTAAGCATGCTTGTCCATAGCCTTCAAGCATTTTCTGAATCTCTCTAAAAATCCATCTCTGCTGGATGCCTTTGACTTATGAAATGCCAGGGTCCAAATTGATCTAAAACTAAATTTGTGATTTGGGGAAAAAAACAAAACTAAACAAAAAATAAAAACAAAACAAACAAAAAACTCACAATGGCCTACAATTATGGATCTTGTCCTCTACATAGGAAAAAAAAAGTGCATCTCTATTTTCAAAATTCTCTAGTGATCATTAGTGTTTAAAATAGACTTGCCAGGGTGAGGCAAGAGAATCCCTCGAGCCCAGGAGTTCAAGACCAGCCTGGGTAACATGACAAAACCTCGTCTCCTTAAATCATAAAAAAATTTTTAAAAATCTGGGCATGGTGGCACATGCCTGTGGTCCCAGCTACACGGGAGGCTGAGGTGAAAGAATTGCTTGAGCCCAGATGACTGAGGCTGCAGTGAGTCGTGATCACTTACTACACTCTAGCCTGGGCAATATAGTGAGAATTTGTCTCAATAAATAATAAATAAATATGAAACAAAATAGGTTTGAATATTTTTCAACCATATTTAATGTCTTAAAATTTTTTGGTTTTGAATAAAACAAGAAGATACAGATTATTCCTTGGCTAGAAAGCAAGAACTCCCCCAAAACAGTGAAATATTGATCAACTGTGCATTAGAATTATAATCATTATATTGAAGGAATATTGATGTAGGCCTCAATGAGTGTGCACAATAGTTTCTATGTTATAATCCATAAAGATACATATTGCTACCAAATGAAGCTGTTTGTAGTATGCCTTGCTCCAATCTCAGCCATATTCCCACTTTGGCATTTCTGGATTCTCTGTCGATTCTATTTCTATTTAGATAATTCTGTCAGATTACTGTTGTTATCTTCATTGTTCTGTCATTAATGCTGCCCACTTCGTTTTGAACTCTTTAATATCAGTGTTAGAGATATCTTACATGAGCCAAGACCTGACTCTAACTAGGTTAATTAATTGGAATATCCATCTATTTGGGCCAACATTATATTTTTTAAATTTGTGCTTACTACTTCAACTTGTTCAATGGCCATGATGAAATTTCCAAGTAATGCCAAGAACCTTGCAAATGTGGGTCTAGTCTTGTATTCAAAGAGGAGGAGGGCAAGTGGGTAAAAGGACTCTAGCCCATTGCACAAGAGTAGGGAAAACCCCAAATGCATACCTTCTACTGATTGGGTTTAATTATACCACCTTTGTACTCAGAAAACAAGTTAATAGGAACTGCAATTTAAGATTTCTTACCTCAAAGTTGAATCACCACTCAAATTGCTTAAAAGTTACCTCACACATATATATCTATCTATTTATGTAGAACATTATTGAATTTCACATATCCAGGTAGATAGCTATGACACCAAGATTTTCAAGGTTGCTGAAAAGAAGTGAAGGTAAGGGTTAGTGGTTTTCAGACACTAATCACAGAAAAATCTGCTACTTTTATAACAGAAACAAGTTTGACCCTTAAACTACGATTGTTTTCTTTCAGTAGTGATAGAATTGGAGACTTGGCTCCATCCCCAAGAGAACACAATTTTATATTTTCCCTTTACCTCAGACAAAAGTAATTTTCTTCATGCCAATATGTTTTTTTAGTTGGAACATTTTATGACTAGCTTACATTACCTCACCTTTGTACTATTCCCCCTTGAGAATAATAATAAAAAAAAACTTTAACTCAAAGTAATTTTTTTTTATTTTTTTCTCTTCTTTTTTCCTCTGTTAGTAAATCTATTTGAGAGAAAATGAGAATTGCTTAGACAACTCTAATGATTGCTATCATTTCAGAATAGTTTCTTGACTATTGATTAAATTGCAATGCTACATGTGAACACAGTTGTGATCAGATTTCAAATAACAGAGTTCTGATTTTGCTTTGGTAGACTATAAGTTACTTAAGGCAGTTATTTACTTGAAAATAAAGCCCAAGTCTGTCAAGATTTTTTTCTTTGCATATTTATACACAGCAAACAATAAAAACAAAATGCATTGTTTTCTGTACATTGTTAAAGTACCTACTCAGAGCAATATGACATACCTTTAGTGGCATGTGATGTATTCAACAAGATCAACTAGTTTCTTAAGGTTTGGGAGAATGTAAAGTGCCAAATCATAGTGTGGTTGCACCAGTCAAATAACAGTGATGAATGGGTAAGTTGTATTTATACTGGATCTTTTCTATTTTCCTAATGTACTCTCGTTTATTCTAAATTTATTTCCGTGCAACATTTTTCTCAAAAACTTGATCTATTAGTCACTAAGTCTAAGGACAAGTGAAAAGTTATCTCATACAAAAAGAAAAAGAAAAAGTTTGGAAATATCACCACCAGTGAAGTCCCAGGAACACATAAGAAATATATTACGGTGTTCTCTAATTAACTTGTGAGAAAAGAATTAATGCATAATATGAAAGAAATGTATTTTAATTTAGCATGTATGAAAATTACAAGTATATACTAGCTGTGCTTTAATTTAACTTTACCACTTAAAATTTCTGTCTAAATAATGATAATATTTAGGGCAAAAGAAAGAAAATGGTGTAAGCTCTGAAATTAACTAGAGTAAAATAAATAAACAAATGTTATAATTTGACCAACATGAAGAGGAAAAGGATAATTGACAAAGGCGTATAAGGTATGATTGCTAAGGTCCATCCTCTAAATTCTATCCTCTCATACCATGAAGAGCAGGGAAGACTCTCTTATCATAGTCAAAGGGAATATTTTGTCTTATTGAGAGATTACAAAGTGGTTACTATGATGGGTTTGATATAAGAAAGGAAGAAAGTCACTGGAGTACGGATAAGAAGCCTGGCTCTTCTATTACATGGTTGTATAAATCTTCAGAAATCATTTCACTTCTTTGTCTTACTTTCTTCATCCAGTAGTATACAGTAATGATTAAGATTGCTTGTTTAGAAAGCAATTTGCTAAGGTAAAAATTGCAGTCCATCATTCATGTGTGATGTTGGGCAAGTTTCCTAATGTCTCTGGAACTTCTTCCTCACTTTCACAATTAGATCATTAAAGTACCAGCTCATAGGATTTTTGTGAAGTTTAAGTGAGAAAATACATTTCAGTCATTTAGATTGCTGTCTAGTCAGTTGTAAATTCTTAATGAAAGTTGCTTTTAACATTTCATGATACTGTCACAAATTAATTAAACTTTTAAATTTTATTTTGATTAACATTGTATTTTATTAACATACTGTACTTATTTAAGATTTGAATATTAAATGAGAACAGGGACTTCTTATATTTGGCTAGCTTGTTTATATGAAATTCTGCATTAATAAATGTTTTGCCAAAGTGTAAGGAAGAGAATAAACCATTTAAGGGATAATACATCTGGCTCAACTCAGATAAAAGCAACTGGACATGTGGGACCATCAACGCTCCTTCTTCCTTCTGACTGACCTGGCAGCCACTTTGCAAGATTCCATCAGCAGCAGAAATGTGATAAGTTGAAATGAGGAGGTTCTTGCGGTGCCCAAATAAAAGAGAAAGCTTATTTGCTTTAGAGATTAGCTTTTAATTCCCCAAAAATGTTTCACATAAAAGCTGTTTTGAAAATGGTCTTTGGCAAAACTAGGACCTGTGCAGAAAAATCTGGGCCTGTGAAGTAAGTGGTATTATGTAAGCCGCAGTTGTGGTGGTATGTTGTCCTTACTACAGGAAATCTGTAGAGCTCCAGAAACATAGCAGGGACTTGAGAGAGAGAGAGAGAGAGAGAGAGAATTAATTGTGATAAAATACACATAGTCTGAAATCTACTATCTTAATTTTTGTTTTTGAGACAGGCTCTCTGCTGCCCAGGCCAGAGTACAGTGGCATGAACATACATCACTACAGCCTTGAACGCCTAGCCTCAAGTGACCCTCCCACCTTAGCCTCTCAAGTAGCTGGGACTACAGGCGTGTGTCACCATGCCCAGCTAATTTTTAAATTTTTTGCAGAGACAGGGGTCTTGGCTCATTTCCCAGTTCAAAACCAAGTCTTGAACTCCTGGTCTTAAGTGGTCTTCCTGCCTCTACCTTGCAAAGCAGTGGGACTAAGGGTGTGAGCCCCCTCACCCAGGTTAACTATTTTTCAGTGTACAGTTCAGTAGTGTTACATATATTCACATTGTTTAGGAACAAATGTCCAGAACTCTTTTCATCATACAAAACTGACACTCTATGCCCATTAAAGAACAACTCCTTATTTACCTCTTCCCACAGCCCTTGGTTACTCTTTCTATTCTCTATCTTTATGAATCTCACTATGCTAAGTACCTCGGATACATGAAATTATAAAATATTTGTCTTTTGGTGACGTTTCATTTTGGCATACTTTTTTTAAGTTTTGCCCATGTTGCAGCATATGTCAGGATTTGCTTCCTGTATAAGTTTGAATAATATTCCATTGTATGTATATACCATATTTTGTTTATCCTTCCATTCATCAATAGACTGGACTTTTTCACCTTTTGGTTCTTGTGGATAATGCTTCTATGAACATGAGTGTACAAATGTCTCTTCAAGATCTTGACTTCAATTCTTTTGGATGTAACTTTACCCAGAAGTAAATTTGATGGATTACATGGTAGTTCTATATTTAATTTTTGGAGGAACGTACATACTGCTTTCAATAGCAGCTGCATTGTTTCGCATTCCCACCAACAGGGCACAAGAGTTCCATTTTCTCCACATCTTCACTAACATTCTTTTTATGTTTGTTTTATTTTTTTTAAGTAGCCATTCTGATAGGTATGAACATAGAAGGAACTTTAAATTTTTCTTTCTTTTTCTCTATATTATAAGCTCCTCAAGTCAAGTCTCATAAGTGTCTTGTTTATTGCTATAACCCCTATACTTCATACAGTTCCAGAACTCAATAGAGCTTCCATAAAGGTGCATTAAATATAAGAATAAACGGAGCACCTTTTATTATGAGTTTTGGCACCTTGAGGGTTTGCAACTCTGTGATATACCAGGCAGCAGCGTTTCAGGCAAGGTGATTTTCCAGCAGATCAGAGGTGATGCACCTCTCTGGAGAGATTTATGAGCAGCAAATATCAACCAAATGGCTGCTAGGGAGGAATACAGATAGACAGGAATTTCTGTAAGGATACAGGGATTACCTGAATGCTTTTGAGAGCCTCTCTGGGACTCACTCAAATTATGAAGGGAGATATTTGACTTATGAGAGCTAAAAAGAAAGGATAGTACTGACTCTGACTTCTTACAACTAGGATAAGCCAACGCATTTTAGATAATATAGCTTAAATGACTATAATCTGGTTTAAGTTCTAAATAGTTATACTCTCATCCCCTTGATTGGCTAAACTTTCTATATTTATGATTTAGTATTTCTGAGTAAGTAGCTCATTATATCTTCACGTTATAAATAAATTGGTGGTAATACTATTTCTGGCATTACTAAAAATATTTGATGATAAAGAAGAATTGATAATGGACACCACCTATTAGCTTTCATGGCCTTGAAATGAGGTTGGTTTGACAAAGACTTCCACTAGATAATGCTTCTTTACATAAATAGGGTTTACTCAAAATATTGATGCACACAGATGCTAATTAACAATTGACAGGACATAAAGGAATGAACACAAGTTGTATGATTATCTCCTGTGCTTTGGCTTATTGTATCCTTTTATGAAACAGCCCAAACTTGGAGCTAAGTAAACTAAAAATGTGAAATTTGTTAATTGAGAATAAAGTAGGCACAAAAATAATAGAAGATCCAGAGAAAGCTGAAATTATGCGAGAGTAGAGGCTGTAAGTTTGCAGAGAAAACAAAGCAGTAAGGAGAGACAATAAAGCAGATGAGTGACAATTGATAGACAAAACAGAGAGGTTTCCCATGGTTCCAGAGAGCGGAGGAAAGAGTAGGTTGTGTGTATGGTTGACTCATTTTGTAATAAATTTTCTGTTCAACTTCAGCCTACAGGTGTCATTAAAATCATCTCACTTTTTCTTAAAGCAATCTGAGTCTCTATTTCATCCTTTGAAATGAGTCTAAGAAGAGAACAGTGTCTCCTTGGGAAACCTGATCCCAAACCTACTTTTATCTGCTGATAGCAGTTTCATTGTCCATTAAGCTTTAATTTGTAAATTGATTAAATCCAATGGAAATTCAGGTGAAAACGTTTTGCATATCTTCTTTTTACTCACTATATTATAAGTCATCTGCTTTTATTATGGAAAATTAATGCTGGAATTACATAGAAGTGCCATGTGTTGAGGACTTTTATGCAGTAGGCATAGAACAAGGCAAGTAAAGATTTAGACTTCGAAATAACTCTATAAAATAGGTCATAATATCTTATTTCAAATATTAAAAAAAATATGCCTTGAACATTTAAAGATTTTTTCAGGAGTTACATTCAGGTCTATAAATAATTCAAAAACAAAAGCTCTGAAACATTATGGTAGAATAAAAGAAGACCCTTCCAGCTTCTGCATAGAAGAGGCTAGCTAAATCATGCCAAAGAAACATTTATCTTTAGTTTTCAAACATTCATAGCGTGTGGAACTACTAATAATTGGCATGGCAGTGAAAATTGAGAAGATTTTTAAAGATAGCAATAGGTTTTCATAAGTTTGGAAGGTGAGATCCTGTGAAGAGTGCCCGTAGAGCTGATGAAAGACAATGGCCTTGTTTGCCTCTATTAAAAACCAACTCTCTTCAGGGTTACCCAATGAATAAAACAAATTCTGACTTAAGTTGCTTTCCCTGAATTTGATTACAATTCCACAGACTACATATCTTTGCAAATACAGATCAGTACATTTTCACTATATGTATATATTTTTCTATTATAATTGTTGCACTTGAAATATAATGACAAGATTTCTGTCTTCTCCCATTGTTCTCTTAGCTGATCTCCCTGTTTCGTAGGAGTCTTCACTGAAATCATTTGCAAAGTGCAACCAGGATGATCCTTTAAATCATTAACAGAAATATATCTACACGTCTACTTAAAACTCTTCGATGGCTATAGATTTTACTCGAACTACTGTGTCAAAATTCCCAGCATGTCCTAAAGGCTTCAATGTGAGCTTGTCTTGCTTTCCTTGCTGTTTGCTTGTTTTTAAGCCTCTGAATCCCAGGCTTTTTCTCTCTGTCTGGAACACTAGTAAGAATTTTCTTTATTCCCTGTGGGGTTTTTTTCCCCCATATTTCTATTGTTAGAGAAAATGTTTCTGAACAAGACATTCAATATTTGTTCCAAGTTGCGTCCATCCTCTCCACTTCTACATATTTTCAAAGAGTAGTTGTGTTTATTCCAAACAACCTGACCTTCCCGATACAAGTAGTTATGGACCAAGATGGTCTCCTATTAAGTAACAGTCATTTCCTGAGACTTTGGAAGTGGGGCCAAAAACATTATGTCCTAGCCTTAATTTTCCAGGATTTAAAAATAAATAAATAAATAAACCCAGAAACGGAGTGGATTTCATTTTCTTTTAGGTGAACCAGATGTGAGGAAATTTCATTTGTGCTAAGATACATGTAAGTAGCAATACACAAACAGAAGCTGTCTGTGCCCACGCCACTGCTCCCCCACAGAAACTTCCTAGGTTTCCTTCAGTGCTTCTTGCAGTCAATGGTTCTGACATCTGCCTGAGTGCCAGCTGCACTCCTGATTTTATGTTTCACAAGGTACCATGGTATCCTAATCATCAGTAATATAATGGATGCCCTATTAAGCTACTTGCACTTTACTGATTCACAAAATTAAATGGCATTCTCAATTTCCTCTGAAAATCATATTGTATTGACTTCTCATTTCAGTCACGGCTGAGTATTCATGGCTAGTAAGATCCTGTCTCGTATCCCCCACTCACTCCTGGTCCTGCATTTCAGTTCAGTGCTTAACTAGAGTCAGCCTTGTTTGTGCCCCAATATGCCAGCTGATTGTTATTAAGTAGAATTACTCAATTCAATTACCTCTTTTGAAAACCAATAGAATTTGAGCACATAATTATAAACAATTGTCATTGCCATAAAAACGGAATTGAATATTTTGAAAAGAAAGAAAAAATATTTTTAAAAGTACTGGGAAATTAGGCATGGGCAAGTTAATTCTAAAAGGTTGAGGAACAAATAATATTCCATTCATATTTGGCTTTATATCAATATTTGGCAAACAAATATACACTTTTATATTTAAGTTGAAATAGAATATATAAGTTTTAAATGTGTTTTTCTCCCACAATTTAAAGTGGATTTTAATTAGTCTACCATTTTCCTAAGCCCTCTTGCATTGTATAATAGCACTTTTACTGACCTCTTATTGCTTAAAGCTGAACTAAAGTGAGTTATTAGTCCCCCTTTCCCTATCAAAAAATCCAAAAGCAATCCAAAAAACACACTTCCCCCCGCCCCGCCCCAAGACAGGGCCTTGCTCTGTTGCCCAGGCTAGAGTTCAGGAGTGGCCTGATCACTACTCTGCAGCCTTGACTTCCTGGGCTCAAGCAATCCTCCTACCTCAGCCTCCCAAGTAGCAGGAACCACAGATGCATGCCACCACATCTGGTTAATTATTTTATTTTATTTTTTTGTAGAGACAGGATATCACATCTCACTATGTTGCCCAGGGTGGTTTCAAATTCTTGGGCTCAAGCAATCCACTGGCCTCAGCCTCCCAAAGTGTTGGGATCACAGGCATGAGCCATCACGCCTGAAGGAAAAAACAAAAAACAAAAACCAAACTACTTAATTTTACAATTTCTCATGGATTGTCTGATATTTTTGAATAGAGAGGCCAAGGTGAGGCAGAAAACATATTGGGAGGAGGTGTGTTCAGAGGTTCAAGTTTGCTAAGTGAGATTTGTTTGTTTTCTTACAAGAAGTGAATTCACTATTTAAGTAAGGAACATAAACCAGTGTTACAATGTCTCTTTTTATTTTAGTTACTTCTGCATTTATATTTCACCTTTTACTAAAAGGATTTAAAGCGGCTTATAGTAAAAACAATTCGCTAAGACTGAACAATTAACAGAGATTGTTGTTATGTAACGTTTATTCCATTCCAATTCTATGTTGTATTTGAAAATGTCCTTGTTTTCTAAAGAGATTGTAAACAGCTTGAAAGAAAAGTCAGCTCTATAAAACTGCATATGTATTTTCCTTTTTTCCTTCTCTTCACCTTTTAGTAATCTCAAAGAACAGAAACTTTATGATCGATGTTACAAACCTTCTTAAATCCATGAAGAACTTACCTATAATAATTTTTTAACACATGATCTGATTTTATTTTGTTTAGATGTGTACACATATATGTGGGTATGAAAGGGAAGGTGACTGCTTTTAAAGATGATTTTGTGATACAGATTTTATTTTTTATGTGTGGCTAGAAGACTTATAAAAATAAAATTCAGGCCGGGCACAGTGGCTCTCGCCTGTAATCTCAGCACTTTGGGAGGCCGAGGCAGGTGAATCATTTGAGGTCAGGAGTTTGAGACCAGCCTAGCCAACATGGTAAAACCCTGTCTCTACTATAAAATACAAACTTAACCAGGCATGGTGGTGGGCACATGTAATCCCAGCTACTGGGAGGCTGAGGCAGGAGAATCACTCGAACCCGGGAGGCAGAGGTTGCAGTGAGCCGAGACCACCACTGCACTCCAGCCTGGACAACTGAGAAAGACTCCATTTCAAAAAAAAAAAAAAAAAAAAAAACCATAAACAAAATTAAAAAGTAAAATTCAGGGCTTGCCTGCTTATCAATTTCCTAATTTCAATCTGAAAACGTCATCACTATTTTTTTTGCCACACTACACCATAAACGATGCCAGTTTAATAACTATAAATCTTTTTGTTCAGTTTTCTGCAATCGTTTCAAGGCTATAAAAATTCAACCACATTACTTATGGGTCTAATTTACTGACTCTGTAAATCTGCCCAAATGCTTGATTGACAACAGTGAATTCACTAATTTCTGGCAGACATTTTGTATGAAAGGGTAAGCTCAGTTCTCCTATTCTTGGATGAGGTCGCTGTGATAACCCTATACATACTTTAATCTGAGCTCCAATAGTGGCAATCTTGTCGTGCCCCTTAGTGTCCACTAGAACCAAAAGAGATTTATTTAATATTATTTCTATAGTTATTACAAGTGTCCAATCTCTGTTGTAAAAGAGAGAAAAATATCAGAATTTTAAACTTATTTTGGCCCTTGAGTCTAGTTCTGTTGAATCCTCAAAAATATCCAGTGTTTAGATCTGATTGATCAAAATAAAGAAATCTGTTTTATTAAATATTTGATACAATTGTGAGATTTTCAAAAACCGAATGCAAACACAGAGGAGCAAATATCTATTTTGCCTAATAAAATGTCTTTAAAAAAAAATTTGTAGAGGTTCATTATAGTTCTGATCTGCTCATTCCATTATGGAAATTATTAAAGATCGCTTTAGGATGTGGCCAAAGTAATGAAGTGCTCAGAGTAATAAATGTCATTTTTACAAATAATGGCTTCTGAGTAGCCATTTTAAACATTAAACCATTTAAACTTATCTTTTTGCATACTTATGATTTAGGGAAAGGCACTTTCTACTTATTGTGTGTCCTCTTCTGCATTTGTATGAATACATGTTTACTTGTATGTTTATTTGTGCAGGGCATTGACACTGTAACTCAGTGATTCAGGTTGATTCTAATTCTATCAACGTGCATTTGAATTTGGAACGAATAAATATTACTAAAATGTAACTAATGTCATACTTCTGATAGCCTTCTTTAATGTATTCTATTTAATTATCTTCAGGTTTTGGCAAAAAGGTCATATCCAAATAGAAGAAGTGTATATTTCATGGGGGCAGGGACCCATAAATATTTTGCCAGCCTTTGTATGCCCCCACTTTCAAGGAGGGTGTCTGGGGTATATTTTGGTCTTAAAGGAGCAAACTCCAGAGTAAGTATCTCTGAGTGGGAATCTGGTATTGCTACTTGCTTACTGTGTGATGTTTGGCTGGTTATTAACTGGTTCGTGCTTTAGTTTCTAAAAAGAAAAGAGAATAGATATGTTTTCCCTTGTACATGTAAGTAGGCTGTATCTACTCCGCTTTTTAGAATTAGTTCAGTTCCAGCAAAATGCTACATGCTTGACTAATTAGATAAGAAACTCAATCTTTTCATTTCCTTCCTTGAATCCATAGCCGATTTGAAAATTTTCAATTGAAATTGACCTCAAATCCTTTTCACGAATACTTAAATAACTGATCTTCTTATTTAGTGCGGGTTTTGCGTCACCCTTATTTTAAAATTTTTAATGTCCTCATAGTAGTATAAAAGTAGTTGGATCTTTTGAGTCAAATAGTGTGTATGTTTGCGTTTGTACATGTGCATATGTGTGTGTATTTGTATCATATATGCGAGATGAAAAACAGTGACTGTAGTTTGTATGATGTAACAATACTTTCCCTTTTTCTAAGATCAAGATGGGCATCTATCTGCTCCAACAAAATATCTTAATATCTTACATTTACTGGACTTTCTCAATGCAAACTCACATAATTCACATTTTTCTTCAAAAAGATCTTTAAAAATCACGCCTTAATAGAAAGCAGTACATATTGCTTTCTGAATTAAAATATAAGCACTTTTTTGTTCTTTCTTTTAATTTTATAACATTCTCTGTTTCTCTGTAATTGGAATATTTATATGTCAGTTAGAATGGTGACCATTAAAAAGTCAGGAAACAACAGATGCTGGAGAGGATGTGGAGAAATAGGAACGCTTTTACATTGTTGGTGGGAGTGGAAACTAGTTCAACCATTGTGGAAGACAGTGTGGCGATTCCTCAAGGATCTAGAACTAGAAATACCATTTGACTCAGCGATCCCATCACTGGGTATATACCCAAAGGATTATAAATCCTTGTACTATAAAGACACATGCACATGTATGTTTATTGTGGCACTATTCACAATAGCAAAGACTTGGAACCAACCCAAATGTCCCTCAATAATAGACTGGATTAAGAAAATGTGGCACATATACACCATGGAATATTATGCAGTCATAAAAAAGGATGAGTTCCTGTCCTTTGTAGGGACATGGATGAAGGTGGAAACCATCACTCTTAGCAAACTATCACAAGGACAAGAAACCAAATGCCACATGTTCTCACTCATAGATGGGAACTGAACAATGAGAACACATGGACACAAGGCGGGGAACATCACACACTGGGGCCTGTCTGGGGGTGGAGGGCTGGGGGAAGGATAGCATTAGGAGAAATACCTAATGGAAATGACAAGTTGATGGGTGCAGCAAACCAACATGGCACATGTATACCTATGTAACAAACCTGCATGTTGTACACATGTACCCTAGAACTTAAAAGTATAATAAAAAAAAAAATACTTCTCAGAGGGGCTGTGTGTAAATTTAGTTTTAAAGGATGAAGAGAGATTAACCATGTGAAGGAATAAAGATGAAGAGGGAAGGAAATGCATGACTGTATGGGTGAGATGAAATCTCCTAAATTGCAGTGAGACAAATTGGTCATGGTTTCACTTCCCTGCTGTGGAGTCCCGGTGATGGGCTGGCATTTATCTACATAGGCCCTCCTAATAATGGTTCCATCAACATTATTGACAATCAAAGGCTGAAGGGTTCACCAAAGTTAGAGACTGAAAAGTATCCATTAGATTCGACTATAAAGAGATTACTACAGCCCATGCAGTGGAGTGGTGTGAATGTTGTACTATTATCTGAGCCTGATGACAGAGGAATAAGAGGTCAATGGGCAATAAACTCATGGTGACAGTACGTAGAGATTCTTGCTATAAAAATGATGATCTATGGACCATGGCATCAACCCCATCTAGGAGATACTTGTAAATGTAGAATCTCAGGTACCTCCTCACAACTATTGCATCAAACTCTGCACTGTAACAACATATTCATATGATTGCTCAGAACATTAATGTTTGAGAAGCATTGGTGTAGACATCCATTTTTAAAAGACTGTTTACAAAACAAGAGACAAAAATAAGGCAGTGGTTAGAGGAAGATAGATAATTTGTTAATTTTATTATTACTATAAAATAGATTGGGCATATGGAAAATGAAGATGGATAAGGTTTAAAGTGTATGATTTACAGGTAAGAGCAAATCAAATTTAAAAATAATTTGTTATTCTCAGTGTATAGATTTGGAAAACAAATTTCAGAGAGGTTAAGATATAATGTTTTGTCAAAGTTATACAATAGGATGGATAACCATATTCAAATGTGAGTCTGCCTGTCTCCAAAGCTTATACCCCCTTTTCCTGAGTAGGTTGATTGTTAATGAGAATAAATATACTTAATTAAGCAACAAGTAAAAGCTATGGTGGTTGTGATTTTTAATTTTTGTATTATAATTGATGGTACCAAAGGGTGTCAGATTTACTTAATTTATTCATTTCCCAGTAATTTTATCTAGCAAATTTAGTAAATTTGGTTGATAAAATAATCAACAGCAATTTTTAGAAAATATTTTGTGAAATAATGGACTGACAACAGATACAGATACAATTGCTACCTATACGGACAGGAGACAGGGAAATACTGGATAGAAGGCTGCGGTTCCCTTGGCAAAGGCTCCATTCTAAAGCCTGAAGACCAGTGGTTCTAAATGAAGACAGGCATTTCTGTTTTTGCTCCCAAAAAGTTGCCTTATGGCTTGCCATGCCACCTATCCTGTCCCCATATAAAGCTCAAACCCCAAGCTCCAGAAGAGACCCACAAACAAGGAGACAAGGAGGCAAACAGAACCAGCACCAGCGGGCCAGCAGACCAGTGGACCAGTGATATTGAAACAATGTGGCATTGAAAGGGAGAAGAGCTGAGGGGAGTTCAGCTGTGGGTGGTCAGTCAGAGAAGAGTCGGGCCGCTGGGAGGCCCAACTCCAGGGGAAAGTCACTTCCCACTCCATCCCCTCTTTAAGCTCCCCATCCATCTCACTGTGAGCCACCTCCACCATTCAGCAAAAGCTTGCACTCATCCTTTGAGTCCAGGTGTGATCAGATTCTTTTGGGACATTGAGCAAGAGCTCAGATACAGAACACTGTCACACTGGCCCTCTGCCCTTGCCATAAGGCAGAGGGTGCATTGAGCTAATTAACACACAAGCCGTCTGCAGATGGTAAAGCTAAAGGAGCACACTGCACATGCCCACTTGGGCTTTGGGAGTTGCAGACACCCACTCCTAGATGCTACCCTGAGGCTGGAGCCCAAAAGCACTTGCCTTGGTTCCTGCACCTGCCCATCTGTGTGCTCCCCCTCCCATAAAGGGTATGAGCTGTGGGGCAATCCAACAGGCAAGTTGCACCCCTGTCGCACATCTTGCCAGGTGAATCAGGGAACTCTCCCATTTCACTACTGTAGTTGCTACTATTTTTGGAAGCTAAATATTGTGAAAAACTTGAATTAAAATGTAATTTTAGGCTGGGTGCAATGGCTTAGGCCTGTAATTCCAGCACTCTGGGAGGCCAAGGAGGGTGGATCACTTGAGGCCAGGAGTTCAAGACCAGCCAGGGCAACATGGTGAAACCCTGCCTCTACTGAAAACACAAAAATTAGCCACGCATGGTGGTGTGTGCCTGTAATCCCAGCTACTCGGGAGGCGGAGGCATGAGAACCACTTGAACCTGGGAGGCAGAGGTTGCAACGAGCAGAGATCCTACCAGTACACTCCAGCCTGGGTGACAGAGTGAGACTCCATCTCAAAAAAAAAAAAAAAAAAGTAATTTTATACACATATATTCAGTCTCCCACCGGGAAGTCGATGGATACCATGGTTTCTAATCCTAGATAATTTTCATGGTTGAGACACTCTATCCTTTAGCCACAAAGCTAACTACTCTTTAGGAAGTACCCTTAGCTAAAGGGGTAATTTCTCACTGGGAAGCCCCCACTCAGTGACTACAAGGTTACAAAGACCTAGTCCCCTTACTTCAATTTGGTATAATATGGAAAGCATCTGATCTTCCAATGCCATGTTGGATCAGCTGCGGCCTCTGTTGCAATTGCACTGCATTCCAATTCAACAGTCTGGGACGAGAGAAAAATTGTTGGATTTCTTTAGGGAAGATGTTTCATCATTTTGGTTTCTAATCTTTACTGAGCTTGAGGCAGACAACAAACTTAAATTCACATTTTTGGCATTTGCATGCCTTTGTTGTGGAATGGTTATGGGAGATTAAATAAATTATAAAAATGATATTTTAACAACTTTATCTTCTTATATCTTATCTTAAGATAAAGTTCCAAAAGTTTGTGTTTCCTGACATCTCAGCTGTTATAAGGTTGGACATAGCTCTCTAATTCAAAGGATTAAGTTTGTTTAAAAAGAAAAAGTCAGGCTTGCTTTTCTTTCACAAATTGCCATGGGAACAAGAGTGCTGCAAAGCTATTATAACTCTCTTCTGAGGCATTCAAAAAATTTAGAATATCTCAAATAATGGCATTCAAAACCTCCCAAGCATGATTATCTAGAATATTAAGGTTAGAAAACTGGACTATTTTATACTTAAGTACTATTCCAAATATTCCAGTGGCACTAAATTAACAAATCATGACTTCATTTGGAAGAACATTTGAATTAGTGGTATTTTCTAAAGGCCTTAATTAGCATAGACTATGTATGGTTGAAATGTAGCAAACCCAAAGATAAGATAACAAAGCACTAGGTGGGGCAAAACACTAGCAATATAATAGTTTTTCCTATGGTCACACAAGCATTAAAAACTTATTTTGGAAAAGAAGCCCATTGAAATTTTTTTCACTTTTTCTGCCACTGCTTAACAGAAGAACTAAAATTAGGTCTTTTTTTTTTTTTTTTCTTTCAGGATGAAGGACAAATTTTATGATTTTCACCAGGCTTGTTGCTACTGCTGTCATAATAAAACTTCTATAGGCAAGTGTTTTTTTTTTTTTTTTTTTAATTGAGATATATTCATGTTTATTCTTACTTTAACTTCAATGTTGCTGAGAGTAATTTCACTTAAGATGAATAGAGAGACAGATTTTATAACAACAACAAAAAATCAAAACTGTTTAACTCTCTTTTTTATATTTAGACAAAATAGCTGCTATTGACTGAATGTGTGTGGCCCCCACCAAATTCATATGTTGAAACTCTACTTTTTGATATGATGGTGTTACAAGGTAGGATTTTTCAGAAGTAATTAGGATTAGATGAGGTCATGTGGGTGGCACCCTCATGAATGGGATTAATGTCCTATAAAAGAGATTCCAGAGAGCTCCTTTACCCCTTCTACCACATGAGGGCACAGTTCATGTATCTATGAACCAGTGAATGGTCCCTCACCAGATGTCAAGTCTGTTGGTGCCTTGATCTTAGACTTTCCAGTCTCTAGAACTGTGTAGAAATAGAAACAAAAATAAATTTCTGTTTTTCTAAGTGATTTTTATAAGCCACTCAGTTTGTGGTATTTTGTTTAACAGACTAAGGCAATGGTTATCTGAATACAATTCAAATGTCATGAGGCAAACATTCTCTCATGCAACCTTGATTTTTCTATTAATTAACCAGCTAGTTTTATTATTATCTTCCCTTGTTATTTTGTGAATACTTAAAGTTATTACCTTATCTTTAATAATCCATTGTGGACTATACTTTCAGTTTCCCAGTGCATAGGTAATATATATCTTCCCATTCAACTATAACAAAATGTATCATTTTTCTAATGATTTTAACACATTCTCTGACTTATGAGAAAGAATACCTGTTTCTCCTAAGTCAAAACTATATTTTATCTCTTTCTTAAACCTTTCACTTTTTCTACCTAACCAGGGCGAGGTTCCTTATGCCTTAAGAATATACATCTAAATGTTCGGTTATTCATTCTTACTGTAATGATCACAAACATTTCCTACAACGTTGCATCTTCCTCAGAGACAGTAACTGGAATTGTTTACAATGCTGTAGATAAACTGTAACTGAAGGATGCAGGGAAATCAGTCAGAAGAAACATAATATAAAATGTAACAACATGATTTATTTTATTTTGTCCTTAAAAGGGGAATAAATGTGTGAGGATAGTTACACTTTCAGCAATTAAAAAAGCTTGCATAAAAATAATTTTCACTTAATAGGAAATGATTCAGAATAGATACCTCATTGTTAGAAAAAGCTATTTCTGAGGTTTTTTTTTTTTTTAATCACAATCCAATTATTGTAAAAGACAATGTTGAAAACATTTTTATTATTTTTCTTCCTTGAAAACCTGAGACAAGGAAAAATTTGTGGTTGTACTTTAATTTTATTGCTACTGAATCTTTCCTAAAAATGAACTGGCAGATGCCATTAGTAGGTTAATTGATTTAATAATGTTTCTATGAATAAGCTAGCATTTCTGACTTGAATTACTTTCTCAGTTGATTGGTGCTCTATAATAGGATTCTATAAAATATACAAAAAAGAGCAACAAGGAATTTAGCTCTGGATTTTTCAGCTAATTCACTAGCATTTCGTAGTCCAGGAAATTATTGCATTTTCAATTTGCTAAATACACTCATTTGTTAGTAGTAATTAGGCACATGTATTACTTTTACAAAAGCTCTTTAAAAATGCAGTCTTATAAAAATGACTCTAGAAAAAAAAAAGTGTGTTAATAGCTCAGTAGAGTGTTTCTCAGTTGAGAGCAAGTAGTAGTACTGTCCAGGAATATATAAGATGGAAGCAGTCAGAGAATTGCTTAAGGTAACGTTCAGGGCAGCCTCAGTCCAGGGAAAAAAGGAAGAAAAGAGACTGCCGTGGAGAATAAGTAAGATTGGTGAATCCAGAGGAACAAGAAGGACCACTTTGGCTGTAATCCATTTTCAAAACAACAACAAAAGCACAGAGGTTTTGTGAAATGACTGCTACCTATTTTAGAGTTATTTAATTCAAAATGTAGCCAAAGGTCAAATGGTCCCATGTTGAAATGTATTTCCTTATTTGTTTAATTATTTTTAAATGATTAGATTATTTAATCTTAGTAATAAATGTATTGTTAATGTTAACTGACTGAATTTCAGCATATCAAAAAAATGCAATTTTTTAAATTTCACTTCGCAACTACTATGCTTACCTATATTTGAAAGAGATACGGAAATATTAACAAATATCTGAAGAATGTGCTTTGTTTGGTGTAGATATTGTTGTGCTAATGAAATATCATGGGAACCTATGTAACACAAAGTCCCAAATTAAGCATAGATGTATTTCTTCAATGCTACCATTTCCATAAGAAATTTCATTTGTCATTAGATATTGTCACTTCTTTGTTTAAGTAAATTTATCCATTGTCCATTTTAATTAGAAAAATAACTAATCTTCTTAGGACTTATTTATTCATGAAAAGTTTATTGAATCTGTTTCATGTACTAGCCCGTTTCTGGCATCGGAGATAAAATAATGCATAAAACAGAATTAAGACTGTGTTCATAAAGCATATATTCCAGGAGATTTGATGAGTCTTGACCAATCCCTGCCTCTTAAGAAGTCCAGGACTAGGGCAAGGAGAATGAAGTACTCTCCACTGGTACAAAATGTAAAGAAATTCCCAAAACCTCAGTAACAAAGATAGGTAATACTTTAATACAGTAAATTATCAAAATTAATGTAAGTAATTCATGATGAAGAAAAGAGAAACATAAGGAGTGTCTTGAGCAGACATATTGCAGCGGAAGCAAATGAATAATGACACAAATTTCACCTTTCGCTGAGAGAGTGACGTGTACATACAAGGAGAAAAAAAAATATGATATACATGAGCCATCTTCCAGAAATTCAACACTGTGGTATTAGTTTTCTATTGCTGTGTAACAAATTACCATAATTGCAAAATACCCATTCATTAGTTCACAGTTCTGAGGTGCGAATTATGGCACAGCATGACTACATTCTCTGCTCGTGCTGAAATTAAGGTTCTGGCCAAATTTCATTCTGATCTGGAGGTTCTGGGGAAAATCCAGCTTCCAAGCTCATTCCTGTTTGCGGAATTCACGTCTTTGCTCTTGTAGGACTGAGATCTGTGTTTCCTTGCTTGCTGTCAGCTGAAGCACACTCAGTTCCTAGGTGCCACCCTCTTTCTTTGACACTTGGGCCTTTCTATCTTCAAGCCAGCAGTAGTGTATGGCATTGTTTTTATGCTTCAGATCTCTGACTTCCTCCTGTGCTAATAATGGGAGACAATTATCTGCTATTAAAGGGCTCATACAATTAGACTAGGGCTGCCTAGATAATTTTTCCTTCTTAAGGTCAACTGTGTCATATAACATAACCTAATATGGGAGAAAAATTCATCAAATTCACAGTCTCACAGGATGGAAAAATCTTGGGAGCTGTCTTAGAATTTGGCCTACCACACTTCTGCATCTTAACAGTCCTAATAGGGAAACTTCCTATGAGTGCCAGGTATGTGGAAAGCTTTCAAGAGGTACCTTGCACTTTGTGACGTGCAGTGGGTCCTTTGTAGTGTCCTGTCACTGCCAGAGCCTGTGACAGAAGTCATATAGCTTCTACCAGCTGCCAGAATGAGTATCAGCCACCTAATGTGCTTACATTACACCTCAGTATTGCCTTTCTCATTTCCTAGACAAAACCATAAGCGGTCTGAACTCTCTTTGAGTCCTCAGTAACAGGTGTAGCCATGGATATGACCCAGCCTTGGCCTAGAGGACCTGAACTGGGGTTCACTTAGACCTTACAGAGATCTCCCTTCTTCATGGACATTGCTGATCCCATACATGATGCTCCCAACCCTTCCAAACCAGAAATTACCTACTGCCTACTGCCCTAGATTATGTGAAGCCAAATGGCTTCAGCCATCTTTGATCCTGGGGTTTCTACTCATTGTGTGAGATGGATTCAAAACAGAATTGGGTACTTCCGACCTGAAGGGAATGGAAGACCTTTTGTGGGGACCCCTGTCTTTTCTTCAGAGAAGATAGCAGAATGGTAGGGAGTAGGCCTAAATTTAGGTTTGAACTCATTTGCATTGCTGTCCAACATCTCCTTGGAGAGAGTGAAGACCTCTGTGGGCAAGTCTTGTGGTCTCAACTTCAAGACTACCTTGATCCCAGAGCTCATCCTGAAGAACTGTAGTCATGACAACCTCAGCAGCTCCTGGAACAGGAAGAATTGGGTCTCTTGTTCACACAGAATGTGCTACATTCCTCAGCAATGCTGAGAAGAAACTGTCTCCAGGGCCTGCGTAAAGTCTAAAACCTAGTAATCAGGTCACTGAAAGTAAGATACAGTGACCTTCCCAAGATGGACTGAATATTTTACTAGGAAACAAGCATTCCTTAAACAGTCAAATATGAACTAGTAACTATAATAATGGTTAAAGGTGGCATCCTTGATGCTATTCACTAAGACTACACTTAATTCTCTACTTATCAGTACCTCTGGGTCTGTCCTCTTGTCTGTCTCCTGGGGGATGAGATCATCACTACAATCAGCTCTTACCTTGTAGTGGAGGGATCCTTTTCAGTCTGCTCCTCTCCCTTTATACTGTTACAACTAGCCTTAATGTATCTATTCTCCTCATTGTCACAGAGTGAACCTGAAGTCTGAGGGATGGAAGAGTAATGAATCGCTACAGTGCAAGGTCATCCACTTCCATCTTAATGCTGCCCTGTGCAGGAAATGATCCCCATGTGGCAGCCAAGGGGACATTGTTTTTTTTTAAAAACTAGATCTCTAGTCCTGTGGCTGCCATTTTTCTTCAAGAACCGGACTTCCATACCTCTGTGCCCATCTCCATCTGGGACTACCTGGGAGTCTGGTTCCATTTCAGAGGAGACAGGCAGGGTTATTATAGTTTAATGTAAAATAACCAGAAAACAGAAATGACAAACTCTCTGTTGCCACAGTTGGATAAACATACTACTACATCCACATCATGGAATTCTAGTGGCCATTAAAAGTTATTAATACAGGAAACCACATGGATGCATTTTAAAAGCATTAAGTAAGTGAAAGGGGCCACGTACAAAAGATGTGATTCTTTAAAATTTTATTAGTATGAATTCTACTAAAGGCAATTTCACAGTGATGGAAAGCTGGGTCTGGGCTTGTATGAGGGGATTGATTGCCAAGGCCATGATGAAACTTTATGTGATCACGAAATTGCTCTGTAACTTCATTTTGGCAGTGGTTTTATCAAATTCACTGACTTATACAGTTAACACTGGTGAATTTCCTCTCTCTATGTTTGTATGTGTGTGTGTGTGTATATATATATATGCTTTAATAAGGCTACTTTTAAAAATTAAAAAAGTGAGTTTATAAAACAGAGAAATATTGTATGTCTTTATACAATATAAAGAAAAAAAACTATGCATGATCTTATCTTCAATGGATATGTATAAAGTTACCAATAAGCATATTTTACATAAACAGCTTGAAGTAATTTCATACATGACAAAAATTTTCTTACATAACATGAAAATGAATCTTGCATAAAATTTCCATTATGCTTGTCAAGCATTTAAAGGAAAATGGGAATCTGTAACTATACCTTAAGTAAATTATGAATAAATAGCAAATATTTTTCAGTTGACAATGAAGGCTAAGTAACAGAGACAAAAAATAATAAGTAGTCTTGAAATCTGAATTTCCGTAAAATCTTACAAAAGCTCTTAGACTAAAATTTTGAGTACCTAATATCATTTAAACAAATTTAGAATTTAGAAGTTATTAAGCATAGGCAAATACAAACATTTCTTTTGCACCCTAACAAACTCTTGCTTTCCCTTGATAAAATCAAGTACAACTATCTATTAATTAAACGAAACAATTTCTACCAATAAAAATGAATTATAAGCCTTGAAAAGAATGTCACCTGTTCAATTGATATGGTGAGTCATTTTTAATCAGAGCTTCTACTCAAATGGTTCAGTTTTTTTCATGTGTACAGAATGAAGAAATTGTTAGAAATTGACCTAAGTAATTAAGTTCTAAAGATGAAAAATTTTAGCAGTGACAGGTTGACAGAATTGAATGATTAACAAAGGAAAAACAAAGTTTATAGGAACTTACTGTACTTGAAATTTTCTCATTTGTAAGCTTGTCAGTTTACAACTTAATGAGAATTATTGTTCAGGAAAATAGAATGCTGTATGATTTTTCTTACTGTTAAAATGGAAAGAGATAACTACATATACTGAGATTAGAGAGTATTTGTACATTTAAAACTGGGTCAAGGAAAAGGAAAACGATGGGCACTAATCAGAAGGAGAAAGATATAGGCAAGGTGTTACCAAATTGTAAATAAAAATGGGGAAGAATTTGCATATCGATTTAACTGAATACTATTTAGTCAATATCTGGATTTTTTTATGGTTTTAAAAAGAATAGCAGAAAAATTTAGTTACAAACTGTACAATCTGCCAACTACTCAAAATATGTATGACACCTTAAAAACAAAAACTCCATGCTAGTTTTGAGGATAAGCCATCTTAAGTCACTTAGGCCAGCATTTCAGTCTACTATGTTTCCATAGGAATTCCTGAACGGAGGGTTTGAAATCACTTTCACGGAAATCTCTTGGAGAATAAGAGTGGGCAGGACTGTGACAACTGCTTTTCAGAACCAAAGACACTGTGGGGGCCTATCATGCAGAGCTTTGTAGTTCTTTTTCATTCCAGCCGCCTCCCAAAGCACCTTTCTCTCCTAAAAGTTCCAAGCCACATTGACACTCCCTGGAGAAGTGCTAATCATTAGCTAACCATCATAGCAGTCATTATCTGTAAACCTGGGCAATTTGAATTTCACTCCAACTTTCCTGGAATCAGCCCGTTATCTTTTCTTTCCCAAAGGAACCATTCCAGTCTCTACACTTCCTGCTCTCACTCCAGAATAAATCCCTTTCAATCCACACCGAGAAGTCCCAGGAAGGGCCAAGCTTGTCATGTAACTGGGTGAGTGAGTTGGTGCTCCTTTGTGCAATCTGTGTGATTCTGCACATAGGAGGAAAAACAAAATTATTAAATTAAAAACTGATTACAGAGTTTCTAGAAGAGACCTCTCTTTCCCTTTCTGTCTCTGGGCGAGAATGATGCTTAATGGACTTGTTTGGTGGAAATGGGCCCTCTAAATATGACTTGGAAGCTCAGTCACAAGTCAAAAAAAAAAAAAAAAAAAACTTTTCTGAAAAATATTAAATGAGATTTTAGGGACTGGGATCAGGAATATTAGGGAGACAAATGAAGGAGGTAGGTAGAGTCATAGGAACTATAACAACATGACAAAGGACTAAAGGTTGCACAGAAGAAAATTGCAGTGACGATTTTCCATGGGAAAGAATACCCAAGACACTTTTAACGGGACAGTTTATAACACTTATGCGCAAGCCCTTTTCCCCATCCAAGTCCCTGACATGCGTTGTAAAGGTGGAGAAATAAAGAAATTGAGTAGTATGTGGAAATTTAATGCAACTTTCTCCATCCTTCTCAATAGTTAGTTCTGGCTCATGGTTCCTCTTCCAGTAGAATGGCTAAAATCCAATAAACTGGCAATACCAATTACTAGTGAATGAATGACGCAACAGGAACTCTCACTCACTGCTAATGATAATGTACAATGGTAATGCCACTTTGAAAGTCAGTTTGGCGATTTTTAAAAAGCTAAACAGAGCTCTACCATATGATCCAACAATTGCACTCCTGGGTGTTTACCCAATTTATTTGAAAACTTATGTCTGCACATGAACTGGTTTGCAAATGATAACATCTTTATACATAATTACCTCAAACCAGAAGCAATCAATAGGTCATTCAATAAGTGATGTATAAACAAACTCTGAAAATTGTAAAGTGAAAGAAGCTAGTACAAACGTGCTACAAAATACATGATTCGATTTACATAAAATTTTCAAAAGGTAAAGCCATAGAGAAGGTGCACAGATCAGTGTTTACAGGATTTTGAGTGGGGAAAGGTTAAATAGGTGAAACAGTAGAATTTTAGGATAGAGAAACTATGTCGTGTAATAACTATCGTAGCTCAGAGTGAATCCTACTTTACATAAATTTAAAAAATAAATTAGGAGGTCATGAGAACCTAGGGTAGAATGCTGACTGTGAAAAAATATATAACTGTAGTACAAACGTGTGAAACAGCCTCCCTCTTATAGGAAAAAGCATTGGAGAAAGCTACTGACCTTGAAACTGACCCAACATTCACATAGAGTTTTGTTTGTTTATTTATTTATTTTTTAGATAAACATAGAAATTGGCCATTTTGGTCTTGAAACTTACATTCATTTTATCTGAGTTCCTTCCTCAGGAAAGGAACCACAGGCTTCTCAAAAAGTATCAAAGAACTGAAACTCACCAGATTATTTCATCCAGATAATGAGACGCCAGGTCCCTCATTCATTCTGATTCCTTCCTTATCTCTCCCAAGTTCCTGTTCTCCTATAGATGGCTACATTTCTTCCCTGCTATATAAACCTCTTATTATAGTCAGTCAGAGAGAGGAATTTGAGGCTGTTCTCCCATATTCTCAGCTGCAGAACCCAATTAAAGACTTCTTCCTTGGCAACAATCATCTCAGTGACTGGCTTTCTGTGCAACAAACAGTGTTTCTAGAATTCATATTCATTTTTCAAATAAATAGGATATTCCAAATTTTATTCATTTAGAAATGAATAGAATTATAGGACTAAAAGAAAAGGGAAGTGTACATAATACTGTATTATAGTTGATAAAGTTTCACATGGGGTACCGATGAACAATTCTGAAATAGGTGTACACATATCTGCAATTGAACAGGTAAGTAAATGAATAACAGATAATGGGAGTGAGGTTTCTCACTGTTGAAGTTATAGGTTACAGACCAGCAGGGACAGCAGTCTAGAATGACTGATGCCATATAAGATTAATCTACAGGGAAATCATTACATAGAGAAATCATTACAGATATGTGTATACACATGGGATCATATACACACACAAATTTCCTTGCTCTGTCAGTTGGGGAAACCTAGAAAGAACACCGCAGCAGCAAAGAATACACAAAGTGACTAGATCTTGATTTCTAGTCATTCCATTGGAGAAGTCCTTGGAGAAATGGCTTATTAAAGACTGTGGCAGTAAATATAAATGAGCCCGGAGCAACTTATAATACCGGAAAACAGGTAGTGCTATTTTTTGGAAATCCTTGGAGAAATCCTTGGAGAAATGGCTTATTAAAGACTGTGGCAGTAAATATAAATGAGCCCGGAGCAACTTATAATACCGGAAAACAGGTAGTGCTATTTTTTTTTTAAACCCATATACATAACAGTAAGGACCTAGAAACTTTTCTACTAAGATCAGAAACAAGGTAAGGGTGTTCTCTCTTACCACTGCTTTGCAACATTACACTGGAAGTGCTAACTAAGGCACTAAGACAAGAAAAATAGATAAAAGGTATACTGAGTTGGTAAGAAAAATAAAATAAAATTATCTTTGTCTGTAGATGACATACTTGTCTATGTAGAAATCCTAAAAAATATCTAAAAGCACTCTTGGAAATATGAGCCATTATAGAAAGTTTGCAGGCTATAAGGTTAATATACAGAAGTCAATCAATTTCCTACATACCAACAATTAACAAGTGGAATTTGAAATTAAAAACACATTTGCGTTATCATCCTCTCAAAATGAAATACTTATTTATAAATCTAACTAAAGATATATATGAGAAAAACTACAAAACTCTACTGAAATAAATAAAAGAAAAACTGAATAAATGGAGAGAGGTTTTGTGTTCATGGAGAGGTTTTGTGTTCAATCCTATCAAAATATCACTTCTTCCCAACTTGATCTATAAATTTAATGCAATCCCAGTAAAAAATTTATTTTGCAGTTATCAACGAACTGATTCTAAATGTAACATAAGGAAACCAAACCAAAAGAGCAAATATAGTTTTAAAGGAGAAGAACAAAGTTGGAGGACTGATGCTACCTAATTTTGAGACTTACCATAAAGTAAGTACAGTAATCAAGGTAGTGTGTACTAGTGAAAGAATTAACAAATGATTCAAAGTAACAGGATAGAGGTCAAAGAAAGTGACCCACATAAGTAGACTCAAAGGACTTTTACAGAGGAGCAAAGGCAATACAAGGAACCAAAGAAAGATTTTTTTCAACAATTGTTCCATGTGCTAGAACAATTTGACATCTAAATGCCTAAGAAAAAGTATTTAGGCACAGACTTTTTTTTTTTCCTACTGATTTGAAATTGCACTGTAAAGCTATTATAATCCAAAGTATATGGTATGGGCATGAAAGCACACATGGAATAGAAATCCCGGAAATAAACCCAAGTATATAATGAGGTCAACTAAACTTTGACAAAAGTATCAAGCGTATATATCGACATAGGATAATGTCTTCAATAAATGATCCTTGGAACACTGGATATCCACAAACAAAAAAAACTTAAATTGGAATTTGATCTTTGCTCCATACACACACACACACACACACACACACACACACAACTCAAAATGGAGCAATGACTCACATGTAAGATCTGAAACCGTGTAACTCCCAGAAGAAAACCTAGGGCAAAAGCTCCATGACATTGGTCTTGGTAATGGATTTTTTTGTTTGTTTGTTTTGCTTTGTTTTTAAATTTTGATTCAGATAGTACATATGCAGGTTTGTTACAAACACATACTGTGTAATGCTGGGGTTTGGGCTTCTATTTAACCTGTCACCGAAATAGTGAACACAGTTTCAGAGGCGTTTGAATGAAAGCAACTCCATTTTGAGTGAGGACTAGAAAAATAAGGCTGGGACTTGCTGGGCTGTATTCTCAGAAAATTAGACATCCCTAGCCTAAAAGCATTTATGGTTAAGGGAAAAAATTAATAATGTTTACTTAACAGATCCAGACTTGGGAATGTCCAAATATCCTGATAACTGGGGAACAAAGGCATACCTAATTTTGCTTTAAAGATAATGATATTGATTCTCACAAAATACAGTAATCAAGAAAATTAATCCTTTTTCACAAACTATTGTAGCAGAACACTTCTCCCTGTATAAACAAGTATTGTGCCTAGGGTGGATGCATTTCTCCTCTTATTTTCAGGAACATCCTACTCTGTCTATGGACTAGCTGTTCTTTCATTACTTTACTTTCATTTTATTATTATTTTTAAGTTATTGTAAGTTATTATTATTGTTATATTATATTATTATAAGTTATTATTATTGTACTTTAAGTTCTGGGATACATGTGCAGAACATGCAGGTTTGTTACATAGGAATACACATGCCATGGTGGTTTGCTGCACCCATCAACCTGTCATTTACATTAGGTATTTCTCCTAATGCTATCCTTCTGCTAGCCACCCACCCTCTGACAGGCCCCAGTGTGTGATGTTCCCCTCCCTGTGTCCATGTGTTCTCATTGTTCAAAACCCACTTACGAGTGAAAACATGCAGTGTTTGGTTTTCTGTTCTTGTGTTAGTTTACTGAGAATGACAGTTTCCAGCTTCATCCGTGTCCCTGCAAAGGACATGAACTCATTCTTTTTTATGGCTGCATAGTATTCCATGGTGTATATGTGCACATTTTCTTTATCCAATCTATCATTGATGGACATTTGGGTTGGTTCCATGTCTTTGCTATTGTGAACAGTGCTGCAATAAACATACTTTCTTAAATAAACTTACTTGAACTTTGCACTGCAGACTGGCCTGAATTCCTTTGTGCATAAGATCCAAGAACCCTCCCCTGGGGTCTGGATCAGGATCCTTTTCCTGTAACAATAGTACCCAACATGTAGTTTTACAGTTCTTTACCCCTATCTTTCATCCCCACTTTTGGAGTCACTTGAGTTTATTTTCTCCATCTTTATACAGATACAGACCTTGTTTTCTTCATAAAAATTAAACCCCAAATAGATCACAGACCTCAACATAACATGCAAAACTATGAAACACCTAAAAGATAACATAGAAGAAAATCTAGACAATGTCAGGTTTGATGATGTCTTCTTAGACCCAACAGCAAAGGCATGATTAAAAAAAGAGAAAATAATAATAATTAGGACTTCATAAAAATTAAAATTTCTGCTCTGTGAAAGACATGGTAAAGCAAATAAGAAGATGAGACATAGACTGGGAGAAAATATTTGCAAAATATGAATCTGATGAAAGATAATTTCCCAAAATATATAAAAAACATGTAAAACTCAACAAATTAAAAAGAAATCTGATTAAAAAATTGGCCAAAGACTTTAACAAAGACCTCACTTAACAAGATATACATATGGAAAATTAACATATGAATAGAAGCTTCACATTCTTTGTTATTAAGAAAATACAAATTAAAACAACAAGATATGGAGGGACGCCCAAGATGGCCAAATAGGAACAGCTCCAGCCTCCAGCTCCCAGCTTGAGCAACACAGAATGGGTGATTTCTTCATTTTCAACTGAGGTACTGGGTTCATCTCACTGGGGTGTGTCAGACAGTTGGTGCTAGTCAGTGGGTGCAGCCCAACCAGTGAGAGCTGAAGCGGGACGAGGCATCGCCTCACTACGGAAGTACAAGAGGGAAGGGAATTCCTTTTCCTAGTCAAAGGAAATAGAGAACACAACACCTGGAAAATCGGGTAACTCACATCCTAATATTGCACTTTACTTAGGGTCTTAGCAAACGGCACACCAGGAGATTATATTCCACTCCTGACCCGGAGTCCCACACCCATGGAGCCTCCCTTGTTGCTAGCATGGCAATCTGAGCTCTAACTGCAAGGCAGCAGCGAGGCTAGGGGAGGGGCACCCGCCATTGCTGAGGTTTAAATAGGTAAACAAAGCCGCCAGGAAGCTCAAACCAGGTGGAGCCCATCACAGCTCAAGGAGGCCTGCCTGCTTCTGTAGACTCCACCTCTGGGGACAGGGGATAGCTAAACAAAAAGCAGCAGAAACCTCTGCAGATGTAAATGTCCCTGTCTGACAGCTTTGAAGAGAGCAGTGGTTCTCCCAGCATGGAGGTTGAGATCTGAGAACAGACAGACTCCCTGCTCAAGTGGGTCCCTGACCCCTGAGTAGCCTAACTGGGAGACATCCCCCACTAGGTGCAGACTGACACCTCACACCTCACATGGCTGGTTACACCTCTGAGACAAAGCTTCCAGAGCAAGAATCAGACAGTAACACTTGCTGTTCAGCAATAGTCTATCTTCTGCAGCCTCCGCTTCTAATACCCAGGAAAACAGAGTCTGGAGTGGACCTCAAGCAAACTCCAACAGACCTGGAGCTGAGGGTCATGACTGTTAGAAGGAAAACTAACAATCAGAAAAGACATCCACACCAAAACCCCATAAGTACATCACCATCATCAAAGACCAAAGGCAGATAAAACAACAAAGATGGGGAAAATGCAGTGCAAAAAAGCTGGAAATTCAAAAAATCAGAGTGCATCTCCCCCTCCAAAGGAATGCAACACATCGCCAGCAACGGAACAAAGTTGGATGGAGAATGACTTTGACGAGTTGAGAGAAGAAACTTAAGTCAATCAAACTTCTCAGAGCTAAAGAAGGAACTACGTACCCAGTGCAAAGAAGCTAAAAACCTGGAAAAAAGAATGGAAGAGTGGATAACTAGAATAACCAATTCAGAGAAGTCCATAAATGAACTGATAGAGATGAAAACCATGACACGAGAACTATGTGACTAATGCACAAGCTTCAGTAACAGACTCGATCAACTGGAAGCGAGTATCAGTGATTGAAGATCAAATGAATGAAATGAAGCAAGAAGAGAAGTGTAGAGAAAAAAGAGTAAAAAGAAATGAACATAGCCTCAAAGAAATATGGGATTATGTGAAAAGACCAAATCTATGTCTGATTGGTGTGCCTGAAAGTGATGGGGAGAATGGAATCAAGTTGGAAAACACTCTTCAGGATATTATACAGAACTTCCCCAATCTAGCAAGGCAGGCCAACATTCAAATTCAGCAAATACAGAGAATTTCACAAACATACTCCTCAAGAAGAGCAACTCCAAGACACATAATTGTGATTCAACAAAGTTGAAATGAAGGAAAAAATGTTAAGGACAGCCAGAGAGAAAGGTCAGGTTACCCACAAAGGGAAGCCCAGACTTAGACTCCCACACAATAAAAATGGGAGACTTTAACACCCCACTGCCAACATTAGACAGGTCAATGAGACAGAAAGTTAACAAAGATATCCAGGATTTGAACTCAACTCTGCACCAAGTGGACCTAATAGACATCTACAAAACTCTCCACCACCAATCAACAGAATATACATTCTTCTCAGCACCATATTGAACTTATTGCAAAATTGACCACATAGTTGGAAGTAAAGCACTCCTCAGCAAATGTAAAAGAACAGAAATTTTAACAAACTGTCTCCCAGATCACAGTTCAATCAAACTAGAACTCAGGGACTAAGAAATTCAATCAAAACCACTTAACTACGTGGAAACTGAACAACCTGCTTCTGAGTGACTACTGGGTACATAACAAAATGAAGACAGAAATAAACATGTTCTTTGAAACCAATAAGAACAAAGACACAACATACCAGAATCTCTGGGACACATTTAAAGCAGTGCATAGAGGGAAATTTATAGCACTAAATGCCCACAAGAGAAAGCTGGAAAGATATAAAGTTGACACTATAACATCACAATTAAAAGAACTAGAGAAGCAAGAGCAAACACATTCAAAAGCTAGCAGAAGGCAAGAAATAACTAAGATCAGAGCAGAACTGAAGGAGATAGAGACACAAAAAAACCCTCCAAAAAATCAATGAATCCAGGAGTTGATTTTTTGAAAAGATCAACAAAATTGACAGACCGCTAGCAAGACAAATAAAGAAGAAATGAGAGAAGAATCAAATAGACGCAATAAAAAATGATAAAGGGGATATCACCACCGACCCCACAGAAATACAAACTACCATCAGAGAATACTATAAACACCTCTACGCAAATAAACTAGAAAATCTAGAAGAAATGGATAATTTCCTGGACACTTACACTCTTCCAAGACTAAACCAGGAAGAAGTTGAATCCCTGAATAGACCAATAGCAGGCTCTGAAATTGAGGCAATAATTAATAGCCTACCAACCAAAAAAAGTCCAGGACCAGATGGATTCACAGCTGAATTCTACCAGAGGTACAAGGAGGAGCTGGTACCATTCCTTCTGAAACTATTCCAATCAATAGAAAAAGAGGGAATCCTCCCTAACTCATTTTATGAGGCCAACATCATAAAACATAATATAAAACATGTATCTGTGTATCCAGATTAATATGAATAAGTGATTGAAGAAACAAACAAATGGGGAAGAATACACAAATCTCCAAGGCAGAAGACTTCCAAATAATTTGTGAAATACTTCACCCACAAGGAGGTAGACTATAACAGCCCACCCCTTAAGGGTGGGCTGTGTGTAAGCCTTACTTTCTAAAAATTTCAGTATGGAGAAGAGAAAAAGAGAGTAACTTTACCATGGAGGAATTTGAAATATTCTGTCTCAGCCAAGGTGTTGAAGTTTAACAGTGATAAGTCATATTGATAGTAGGCACCTTTGACCTGATGTAAGGAGATGAGCACTTGACCCCTGTGGTCTTCCTCCTCAAAACCGATTACAGTAGATCTAATGAGTCTCAAGGGGCATTCTATGAAATACCTGAGTCATACTCCTTAAAATTGTTAAGATCTTTAAATACAAGTCCGAGAAATGGTCACAGTCAAGAGGAGCCTAAGCAACATGATGATGAAATATGATATGGCATCCTACATGAAATCCTGGAGCAGAGGAAGATTGGTAGGTGCCGATAAAGAAATCTGAAGAGCATAAGGACTTTACCTCATAATAATGTATCAGTATTCCTTCATTAATTGTGACTATTGCTCTATACTATTGTAGGATGTTGACAAGAGGGGAAAGTGAGTGTGGGGAATATGAAAACTTTCTGTACTATCTGCAAATTTTCTGTAAATTTAAAAATATTTTAAAATTTAAGAGTTCACAAATACATTAAATGTTTAGTGCTGAAATATGAAAATACCTTTCTTATAGTACTTTTCTAGATCCATAAACTTGTCAGTAAATATATAGACTTCCAGTAGAAGCTGAAGAAAAATATTTTTATTAACATAAGGGTTGAATATAACAGATCCTGCTGTATAACTTAAAACATAATGTGAGCAAAATATAAATTTCTTTATACAGCTCAAAAAGATAGGATCAAGTCATTTTGCTACCAGTAAAATGTTCAGTCTCATATCTCAGTAGCATTGAAGGAGAAATCTTATTATCTAGCACCTATTAATCAACTTGGTGGGAAATACACACCAGAAAACATTAGTGTGATGAGGATTTTCTTAAGTATTTTAGAAGTCATCTTGGTAAAATAAAAATTTTGTCACACTGCTTGGAGGAAATGACACTTAGATTTCACTGCCATTATCATCAGAGGCAAGTCTTGTTTGGTTTTGCTGACAATTTATTTTGTTAGAATATTAATTGTTATCAGTCTCCTAAAAAGGAAGAAAGATCTATATTTAGGGAAAATATATGTGACAGAAATATATGTAGACAAATATATAGACAGAAATATATGTGACAACAGAGATGTAAAATCTCAGGTGGAAAACATGGTATTTGATTTAAAAATTTGCATAGAAACTGTGCTATTAACTTTGAGCATTTCAAATATAATCATTAACTCCATAAAGTCTATTTCTTACATTTTATTTTAATCTCAAACTTAGTTGGAGTATTCAGTATGAAATAGACAGTACACTTAAACACTTACAATATCTGTATAATTGTTAGCAACCTCATTATTACTGGCTAGGACTCTTTGTGTTCTTGATCAGTTATTATTTTTATGAGAATATTTTAAGATATTTTATTATTCAGTTCAGCAAAATGAAATGGTAGTGCCACCCTCTCAAATAACCACCACACCCACGCACATATCTAACAGACTGGAAGACAACATAATTTTGCAATAAATAGAATTTGTGCTACTTCTTGCTACACACATCATGGTGAGAGTAAAAATGTTTCTTTGTACTCTTCTAGGTTCTTTGGCTGATCTATGAACTAAATCGACATAGAACTGATTAACAGAAGAAATACAATTTTAATTATGTATGTACACACAGGAGTCCCACAAATATATCAGGCCCAAATAGGAAGCCAGATAATTAAGGCTTACATCATCCTGAGCTACAGAAAGGAATAGGGATTTGGGGTGTTCTAGGAGTGCTGCAGGCAAATTATAGGAGAGGAAAGGAAGGGAATATGGTGAATAAAGTTTGCCTTCTTCTTCAGAAAAGTCTCTCAGGTGATAAAAGATGTCTCAGGGCAGCTCTCTTACTAATGAAAATTTTCTTTATAGACATAAATTTCCTTTATAGAAGGGGAGTTTTATACTTTATTTTAGGCAATTGAGGGTACTATAAAGAATGTTTCCTTTGCTGCCTGGATCTGTTTCTTTTAGCTCAAAGTAAGCAATATGCTAATGTTACATATTTTGAGGTGGCGTGTTCTGATCTCCTACAGTAATATTTCAGGGAAGCGTGTCCTGAATCCCATCAAAGGTAACATGATTTTATAATAAGTAGCATTTTTTAGACTTCTTGCTACATATAAGGGTTAAAGGAACGTTAGTAGAAGAATGTAGTCTGGGGAGAGGCAAGTGACTTGGGAAAATATATCTACATTTTAAAAATAGTATCTCTGGGGAAAAGACCCCATTTATTAAAATGTTTGCATTTTATTGCTGTTTTCACATTAACATCAATGGATATATACATAAAATCTTAATGATTTCAAAATAATATGACTTTCCAAGACATTGGGATTATTTTTGTGATTATAACATGGCAACTCAGTGTATAGAAACACATCTGTTTTTCCAATTATACCTGTTCCTAAACATTTCCATCATGCTAATTTCAGTTGCTGAGTGAGAATAATTGAATTTGCCTTTCCTTTCATTTCATATTTGTTTAAGCAAACACCTGGGAATTCCTGCCTATAGGGAGTAATAGAATGGGATGGTTCAAAGATGCAGCTTACAACCAAATCTTGTGTTTTCATTTGTTTTGCTGTTATTTACATAAAGTTCAAATGTCCTTTTTCTTTCTCCGGAATCAAATTATTTATTCTCTTCAGCTAGATGCTATTGGTGATGAAAAAATGGAATATTACAAATTAAAAGACTTATCCAGAAAATAACTTTATTTTATAAGTAGAAGCTGAAAAAGCAGCATATTTCTAATAAACTCATTTTTCCTATTAGTTGTTCAAATTCAAGCAAACTCATTATTTCCATTTTGATAACTTCCTCCAATGCCTCAGTGAATCATATTATCAGTCAGAGAATTTCAGAGCTTACTCTTTTCTCTTTGCCATGGTACATACTGTACATGACATGAATTTTGTTGTTATTGAATCTATAATCTATTTGAGGAGACGTGTTCTAACTGACAAACATATTGTTGCAGAAGGTGGGTACTCAGAAATGCGCAGCGTAGGAGAGGCCCTTCACCCTACCAGGAATGTCAGGCGACCATCAGGTAATGATCCGGCAGTTGTCACACTGTCTCTTTAAATTAATAATTGGTTGCAGCCCCTGCCAGTGAAAGGCAGTCTCACAATAGATAAAAACACCTGATTCTAGGTGATCAGCAGCTTCCCAATATGAACTCAGGAGCTGGGCAAGTAGGGTCAAGTATGTGCACTAAAAGGCAAAAGGGTGGAGTTTTTACTGGTGTATGACCTTCTAGGAACATATGATTTGTAAGGGAAGAGGGTCTCAAGTGAGCCTGCATATAACTCTGGTAAACACGCTGCATATGCTCCCCTCCCAAGCGCTATCAAGACACTGCACACCCCCAAAGGAAAAATCAGGGAAGCCCGGAAGTATGCCAACATAAAAAGCCTGAAGTCAAAGGTCAAGCAGTGCATTTGATCTGTCAAGTCTCATGCTTGGTCCTCTTCCTTCTTCCTATAGTGTAGTTTACTTCTTTTTATTTCTTCTCTAAAGTTTTTAAATAAACCACTGCTGCTCTAAATTTGCTTCAATCTCCCCTTCTGCCTTATGCTCCTCAGTTGAATTTTTTCTTCTGAGGAGGCAAGAATTGAGGTTGCTGCAGGCCTGTGTGGATTTGCCACTGGTAACAATACTAGACAGTTAATACTATTACCAATAATAATCAAATATATCACATTATCTACATATAACTAATTATATGACAGTGTTAAAGATTAGAGATATAAAGCTTCAAGAAAAAGATAGAATCATACATGAGTTTTAAAAACTGAGTAAAATTAAGACAGATTCCTGAGCACTTAAAACTATATTTCAAAAAATTAAAAAAATAGGAAGGCAAAACATGGCCAGATATGACTAAAAAGCTGTACTTCTACTTTGATCTAAAGTTGAAAATCAGTGATACAGACAGGGACTTTAAAAGCTTTCACATATATATATGAGGAATGTTAAGTGGAGTGTGAGGTAGATATAATTATGCTAGAAATAAACAAGTAAAAACCCCATTTATGCCCAGTAGAAATTTTAACTTTACTCAAAGCTGGAAATAAATCACCTAATAAAGGAGAATCAATCTTCTGTGACCCATTTCACATATTCCTTCTTATTTTCTCTTTAAAAGTGTCTATTTCCTTTTATTTCATGATTAATTGTCAGGGTGACAGTGTAGCTTTTTCCTGAGCACTATAAATGTCAGTCACTGTAGGCATGGACTTCTCTTGAAACATGGTTGGCACCATTTCTTAGAAACAGACTCTCTGACTCCAATACTGTTGTTCACAGCCAGAGAATTATAAACTATCATCCAACAGAGCAGCAGGGTCAAGCTTGTTGAGAATATATTTCCAAAATTAAGTTATACATGGTAGTTGGTATTTTGTTGTAGAAGTTGGCACACTAGTGAAAAGTTGCTAGAACATTTCACAATTAGGCTATTTTCATCCTACTTAAAATAACCCTTTGATGAACCAGAAAGCAGAAACTTCATTCATTTGAGCATATTGGAATATTAATTCAACTCCAACCCCAAAAGTAATTTACTTAAGAAAACTATACACTACTTCTGTTGTTTAAAATGAAAGTTTTGATGCTGTGCTATAACACCCAGCCAGTGTAATATTCCCTTCAGGAATGAAGAGTCTATTATGTAAGCCACTGAGTAATACTTTTCAGTTATCCTCCCACTTTGAAGATTATATTATCTAAAGAATCACCTGAACTAAGGCCACACTTTCTTCTAGGGTAACAAGGATCCAGTGACTGAAGAATGCAGTGGTAAAGGCTGCTCCTTGTTTCATTCTGAAGTAATTATAAAGGACCTCCACAACTCTAGATCTCCCCACTGGGGTGAGCAGAGACCTTTGCTGGAACTGAATTACCACTCAACCTCTCCCTCTGACTGATTTTGCTTCATTACCTATCATTTCAAAGATACTCATGCCAAGCATATTTCCTGAAAAAAAAATTATCTTGCAGAGTGAGCTTCCCATGTATTCCAAATATTTATATTATGTTATTATATGTACCCAACATTTCTTAGGCAACTATCAAACCCATATTCCCATCTTTCCATAGAATCCTTACTTGAAAGTCCAATATTTGCTTCAAGTTCTTCATAATCAAAATGGCTCATCTCTTCTTCTTCTTTTTTTTTTTTTTTTTTTATTATACTTTAAGTTCTGGGGTACATGTGCAAAACATGCAGGTTTGTTACATATGTATACATGTGCCAGGTTGGTATGCTGCACCCATTAACTCGTCATATACATTAGGTATATCTCCTAACGCTATCACTCCCCCCTCCCCCCACCCCACGACAGGCCCTAGTGTGTGATGTTTCCCACCCTGTGTGCAAGTGTTCTCATTGTTCATTTCCCACCTATGAGTGAGAACATGCGGTGTTTGTTTTTTTTGTGATGGTTTGCTGAGAATGATGGTTTCCAGTTTCATCCATGTCCCTACAAAGGGTATTAACTCATCCATTTTTATGGCTGCATAGTATTCCATGGTGTATATGTGCCACATTTTCTTAATCCAGTCTATCATTGATGGACATTTGGGTTGATTCCAAGTCTTTGCTTTTATGAATAGTGCCACAATAAACATATGTGTGCATATGTCTTTATAGCAGCATGGATTATAATCCTTTGGGTATATCCCCAGTAATGGGATGGCTGGGTCAAATGTATTTCTAGTTCTAGATCCTTGAGGACTCTCCACACTGTCTTTCACAATGGTTAAACTAGTTTACACTCCTACCAAGACTGTAAGGGTTCCTACTTCTCCACATCCTCTCCAGCAACTGTTGTTTCCTGACCTTTTAATGATTGCCATTCTAACTGGTATGAGATGGTATCTCATTGTAGTTTTGTTTTGCATGTCTCTGATGACCAGTGATGATGAGCATTTTATCATGTGTCTGTTGGCTGCATAAATGTCCTCTTTTGAGAATTGTCTGTTCATATCCTTTGCCCACTTTTTGATGGGGTTGTTTGATTTTTTTCTTGTAAATTTGTTTAAGTTCTTTGTAGACTCTGGATATTAGCCCTTTGTCAGATGGGTAAAGTGCAAAAATTTTCTCCCATTCTGTAGGTTGCCTGTTCACTCTGATGGTAGTTTCTTTTGCTGTGCAGAAACTCTTTAGTTTAATTAGATCCCATTTGTCAATTTTGGCTTTTGCCATTGCTTTTGGTGTTTTAGATATGAAGTCCTTGCCCATGCCTATGCCCTGAATGGTATTACCTAGGTTTTCTTCGAGGGTTTTTATGGTTTTAGGTCTAACAGTTAAGTCTTTAATCCGTCTTGAATTAATTTTTGTGTAAGGTGTAAGGAAGGGATCCAGTTTCAGTTTTCTACAAATGGCTAGCCAGTTTTCCCAGCGTCATTTACTAAATAGGGAATTGTTTCCCCATTTCTTGTTTTTGTCAGGTTTGTCAAAGATCAGATGGTTGTAGATGTGTGGTATTATTTCTGAGGGCTCTGTTCTGTTCCATTGGTCTATATCTCTGTTTTGGTACCAGTACCATGCTGTTTTGGTTACTGTAGCCTTGTATTATAGTTTAAAGTCAGGTAGCATGATGCCTCCAGCTTTGTTGTTTTGGCTTAGGATTGTCTTGGCAATGAGGGCTCTTTTTTGGTTCCATATGAACTTTAAAGTAGTTTTTTCCACTTATGTGAAGAAAGTCATTGGTAGCTTGATGGGGATGGCATTGAATCTATAAATTACCTTGGGCAGTATGGCCATTTTCATGATATTGATTCTTCCTATCCATGAGCATGGTGTGTTCTTCCATTTGTTTGTGTCCTCTTTTATTTCACTGAGCAGTGGTTTGTAGTTCTCCTTGAAGAGTTCCTTCACATCCCTTGTAAGTTGGATTCCTAGGTATTTCATTCTCTTTGAAGCAATTGTGAATGGGAGTTCACTCACGATTTGGCTCTCTGTTTGTCTGTTATTGTTGTATAAGAATGCTTGTGATTTTGTATCCTGAGTCTTTGCTGAAGTTGCTTATCAGCTTAAGGAGATTTTGGGCTGAGATGATGGGGTTTTCTAAATATACAATCATGTCATCTGCAAGCAGGGACAATTTGACTTCTTCTTTTCCTAATTGAATAACCTTTATTCCTTTCTCCTGCCTGATTGCCCTGGCCAGATGTTCCAACACTATGTCGAATAGGAGTGGTGAGAGAGGGCATCCCTGTCTTGTGACAGTTTTCAAAGGGAATGCTTCAGCTTTTGCCCATTCAGTATGATATTGGCTGTGAGTTTGTCACAAATAGCTCTTATTATTTTGAGATATGTCCCATCAATACCTAATTTATTGAGAGTTTTTAACATGAAGGGCTGTTGAATTTTGTTAAAGACCTTTTCTGCATGTATTGAGATAATCATGTGGTTGTTGTCTTTGGTTCTGTTTATATGCTGAATTACATTTATTGATTTGCATATGTTGAACCAGCCTTGCATCCCAGGGATGAAACCTGCTTGATCATGGTGCATAAGCTTTTTGATGTGCTGCTGGATTCCGTTTGCCAGTATTTTATTGAAGAGTTTTGTATCAATGTTCATCAGGGATATTGGTCTAAATTTTCTTTTTTTGTTGTGTTTCTGCCAGGCTTTGGTATCACGATGATGCTGGCCTCATAAAATGAGTTAGGGAGGATTCCTTCTTTTTCTATTGATTGGAATAGTTTTCAGAAGGAATGGTAGCAGCTCATTCTTGTACCTCTGGTAGAATTTGTCTGTGAATCCATCTTGTCCTGACATTTTTTGATTGGTAGGCTATTAATTATTGCCTCAATTTCAAAGCCTGCTATTGGTCTATTCAGGGATTCAATTTCTTACTGGTTTAGTATTGGTAGGATGTATGTGTCCAGGAATTTATCCATTTCTTCTAGATTTTCTAGTTTATTTGCGTAGAGGTGTTTATAGTATTCTCTGATGGTAGTTTGTATTTCTGTGGGATCAGTGGTGATACCCCTTTATCTTTTTTTTATTGCATCTATTTGATTCTTTTCGCTTTTCTTCTTTATTAGTCTTGTTAGCAGTCTATCAATTTTTTTGGTCTTTAAAAAAAAAAACAGCTCCTGAATTCATTGATTTTTTTGAAGTGGTTTTTATGTCTATCTCCTTCAGTTCTGCTCTGATCTGAGTTATTTCTTGCCTTCTGCTAGCTTTTGAATATGTTTGTTCTTGCTTCTCTAGTTCTTTTAATTGTGATGTTAGGGTGTCAACTTTAAATCTTTCCTGCTTTCTCTTGTGGTCATTTAGTTTTATAAATTTCCCTCTACACGCTGCTTTAAATGTGTCCCAGAGGAAAAAAAAAATCATCTCTTCAAGATGTAAATAATATTTAGTGTTCATTCTTCTTTTTTATTCCTAAAATTAGTCTTTGCTATGGTTGAAATGTGTTCTGTTTGAAATCCAGGTGTTGTCAGTGTGATAGTATTTAGAGAAGGGAACGTTAACAGGTGATAAGTCCTGATGACCTTTCCTCTTTTGAATGATATTAATGCTCTTATAAAGGAATCTTCCTCCACAGCATTTTCAGTTAGCTTGCCCTTCTGCCTTCCACCATGTGAGGATATAGCATCCTTCTCCACTGGAGAACACAGCAATAAGGTGGCATCTTGGAAATGGAAAACAGCAGCCCTCACTAGCCAATTGAACCTGCCAGTACTTTGATCTTGAATTTCCCTGTCTCCAGAATTATAAGAAAAAATATGCATCTTCTTTGTGAATTATCCATTCTGTAGTATTTTGATACAGCATCACAAATGGGCTAGGACGATCTCCTTCCTAAATATCTATATAAATGATGACTGCTAACTGAATGAGCCTTCTGAAAATGCTGCTCATGTGATATTGGACATAAGATGATTTGATAGTCAACTATCTAACATTATTCCTCAATAGTTCAGGAGCAGTCAACAAGAAATGTATTTCAAGAAATTACATAATTATAGATTCATTTTTGGTTTACATTCCAAACACGACCTTGCCTGTCAAGGTGAGTTTTGCCGAATCACACTATACTAGTTTTGGCAGAAAGAAACTATCTACTAATGACATTCCTCACTTAATATTTATTCAACAATATTCTTACTGAATTCTTGTAATGTTTTGGTAAGCATTATAGTATAGTGAATAAAATAGATATGATCTCTACCTTATTAGTGCCATTAAGATAATAAGATTGGTAATTGGTAAAGGTGTACTTGGAACTGACTTACTTAGCAAGGCTTCAATGAGAAAGTGCCATTGAACTAAGATTGAATCTTAAGGGATCAGCCATGTGAAGATCTGGAGAAAGCATGTTCCAAGGAGAAGTAAGAATATATGTAATGTCTCTGGATGTGGGATTGACTTTGTTTATCTGAAGATTTTTTTTTTAATGCAGTATAGCTACATCATGTAAACAGTGTATCTTTAGATCTCATTCCCTAGAAACAGACCTTGAGAAGAGATTATTACGCAAGATATTTAAAAAGTATTTGCAGAACACAGACAAGGTAAGAGGGACCTGAGGGAATCAGGGTAAAGTACAGATATTATCCTCTACAGAGGAAAACTAGGATGTGAATAGAAGACAGAGGATAAGAACATAATAAGGAACTGGATGATATTTCATTTGATGAGATGCTTTTGAAAAGTTTTGAGCATAGGAGTAACATAATTAGTACTTTATAATTATTACTCTGAAGACTGATGTGCCAAAAAAAAAAAAAAAAAAGGATTATACAAGGGCAAATCTGATATCAGAGAAGTTTGTTGTAAGTGATGGAAGTGGCTCAAGAAAGAGATGATGTTGGTTTGATCAATGCACAAATGAAGATAGGTAGCCAGATTCAGAACATATTTCACAAGTTGATTCCATATAGTTTGTTGGAGTTTAGATGTAGGGCGTACAGAAAAGAAAAAACAAAGAAAGAAATTAGGATATCACCTTGGATTTTGGCATGAATGAGTGAGTTGTGGTATTTGCTAAGATAAGTCATCCTTGCAAATGAATAGGAAAGAGAGAAAGAGAAAATCAAGAATTTAATTTGAAAAATTGTATATATCAAGTAATCAAAGACATCCAGAAGTTTGAAACTCCAAGAAAGGCTTGGTCTGGTAAATATATTTCAGAGTCTGGCATAGATGAAAAATATTTGTGATTACTTTATTGAATGAGATTACATAGAGAGTAGGGCCAAAACCAATAGAACACTTCAACATTCAGAGGGTAGGCAGAAGAAAATTGCTGATGAGGATGAATGAAAAAATAAGATGCATAAAACACTAAAAAAAAGCCTTTGAGGAAGAGCACAGTCAACAGTGACAAATGTTATTGAATGAACAAGAAAAAATGAATATTTGGACCATTAGCATTTTGAAGCTTCTCAGAAAGATGCAGAATATCAGAAACAGATCTATTACATGTCAGTGTCTATACAGCAAAAAAAACTTTTGTTTGTGCAGTGACCTCTGTTACCATGATTCTAATCAAAGAGAGCAAAAAGACAGAAGATTCTTGATAAGTTTTGGCTATGTTCCCACCCAAGTCTCATCTTTAATTGTAACTCCCACAATTCCCACGTGTTGTGGGAAGGACCCAGTGGAAGGTAACTGAATCATGGGTGTGAGTCTTTCTTATGCTATTCTCATGATAGTGAATAGGTCCCGTGAGATGTGATGCTTTTATAAAGGGGAGTTTTCCTGCACAAACTCTCATCTCTTGTCTTCTACAATTTGAAACATGCCTTTCACCCTTTGTCATCATTGTGAGACCTCCTCAGCCACGTTGACTATTAGTTCATTAAATCTTTTTTTTTTCCTTGTAAATTACTCAGTCCCAAGTATGTCTTTATAAGCTGTATAAAAACAAGCTAATACAGTAAATTGGTACCAATAGACTGTGACACTGCTGAAAAACTAACTGAAAATGTGGAAGTGACACTGAAACTGGATAACAGGCAGAGGTTGGAACAGTTTGGAGGGCTCAGAAGAAGTCAGGAAAATGTGTGAAAGTTTGGAACCCCCTGGAGGCTTCTTGAATGGTTTTGACCAAAATGCTGATAATGAAATGGACAGTGAAATCCAGACTGAGGTAGTCTCAGATGGAGATAAGGAACTTGTTGGAAATTGGAATAAAAATGACCCTGGCCATGTTTTAGTAAAGAGACTGATGGCATTTTGCCCCTGACCTCGAGATTTGTGGAACTTTAATCTTAAGGGAGATGATTTAGGATATCTGGTGGAAAGTATTTCCAAGCAGCAAAGCATTCAAGATGTAACTTGGGTGCTGTTAAAAGCATTCCATTGTAAAAGAAAAGCAGAGCATAAAAGTTTGGAAAATTTGCAGCCTGACAATGCAATAGGAAAAAAAAAAATTTTTTTTCTGGGAGAAATTCAAGTATGCAGCAGAAATTTGCACAAGTAATTAGAAACCAAATGTTAATCACCAAGACAATGGGGAAACTGTCTCCCGGGCATGTTAGAGAGCTTTGCAGCAACCCCTCCCATCACAGAGCCAGAGGTCTAGGAGGAAAAATGGTTTTGTAGGCCAGGCCCAGGGTCCCCCTGCTGTGTGCAGCCTAGGGACGTGGTTCCCTGCACCCCAGTTGACCTAGCCATGACTAAAAAGGGCCAAAGTACAGCCCAGGCCATAGCTTCAAGCCTTGTCAGCTTCCACGTGGTGTTGAATCTGTGAGTGCACAGAAGTCAAGGATTGAAGTTTGGGAACCTCCACCTAGATTTCAGAGGATGTTCAGGCAGAAGTTTGCTGTAGGGGTGGGGCCCTCATGGAGAACCTCTGCTGGGGCAGTGCTGAAGAGAAATGTGGGGTGGAAACCCCAAAAAGAGTCCTTACTGGGTCACTGTCTAATGGAGCTATGAGGGGAGGGCCACTGTCTTTCAGACCCCAGAATGGTAGATCCACTGACAGTTTTAAACTTATGTTTAAAAGAGAAGCAGAGCATAAAAGTTCAGAAAATTTGCAGCCTGATAATGCGATAGAAAAGAGAAACCCATTTCCTGAGGAGAAATTAAAGCTGGCTGCAGAAATATGCATAAGTAACTTGGAGCCAAATGTTAAAGATGGAGACAATGAGAAAAATGACTCCACAGTTCTTCAGAGGTCTTCATGGCATCCCCTCCCATCACAGGCCAGAGGCTTACAAGAAAAAAAATAGTTTTGTGGATCGGGCCCAGGGTCTTGCTGCTTTGTGCAGTCTCAGAACTTGGTGCCCTTAGTCCCAGCCATGGCTAAAAGGGTCCAATCTAGAGCTCAGGTCATTGCTTCAGAGGGTGCAAGCCCCAAGCCTTGGTGGTTTCCACATGTTGATCCTGCAGGTACACAGAAATCAAGAACTGAGGCATGGGAACCTCTGCTAGCTTTCAGAGGACGTATGGAAATACCTGGATGTCCAGGCCAAAGTTTGCTACAAGGGCACAGCCCTTATGGAGAATCTTTGCTAGAATTTGGAAGGGAAATTTGGGATTAAAGCCCCCACACGTAGTCCTGACTGGGGCACTGCTTAATGGAGATGTTGAGAAGAGGGACACCTTTCTCCAGCCCCCAGAATGGCAGATCCACCAACAGCTTGCACCGTGCACCTAGAAAAGCCACAGATACTCAATGCCAGCTCATGAAAGCAGCCATGAGGGAGGCTTTACCCACAAAGCTACAGGGGCAGAGCTGCCCAAGACCATGGGAACCCAACTCTTGCATTAACATGACCTAGATGTGAGACATGGAGTCAAAGGAGATTATTTTGGAGGTTTAAGATATGACTGCCCCGCTGGATTTTGGACATGCACGAGGCCTTCAGTCTCTTCATTTTCGCCAATTTCTCTCATTTGGAATGGGTGCATTTATCCAATGACTGCACCCCAATTTTTTCAAGGAAGTAACTGGCTTGCTCTTGATTTCACTGGCTTATAAGTGGAAGAGAGTAGATTTTTCTCAGATGAGACCTTGGACTGTGTATTTATGAGTTAATGCTGAAATAAGTTAAGACTTTGGGGGACTGTTGGGAGAGCATGATTCATTTTAAAATGTGAGGACCTGAGATTTGGGAGGGGTTGGAGTTGAATGATATGATTTGGTCATACCCCCACTCAAATCTCATCTTGAATTGTAACTCCCACAATTCCCGGGTGTTGTAGGAGAGACCTGGTGGAGGATAATTGAATCCTGAGGCTGGGTCTTTCTCTGCTATTCTTGTGATAGTAAATAAGTCTCATGAGATTCTGATCGTTTCATAAAGGGGAGTTTCCCTTTACAAGTTCTCTTCTCTTGTCTGCCAGCGTGTAAGACATGGCTTTCATCTTCTGCCATGATTGTGAGACCTCCGCAGCCACATGGAACTGTGAGTCCATTAAACTTTTTTCCTTCTAAATTACCCAGTCTTTAGTATATCTTTATCAACAGCATGAAAATGGACTAATACAATGCCTAATGACAAATTATTTGTCACACCTTCTCCAACCTTTAATTAGAGAGTAAATTCTAATGGCCATGAGTCATTGCAAATAATGTCTCTTCACGATATCCTGGAGATAAAGAATTTTAAAAAAGAGAATATTTCCAGTCTTACAGTATCCCAAATATTCTTTTGCATATTTTGGTACCTTTATGTGTATTTCTTTTCCTCACAGAAGAGCAATAGTATAGTGTAACACTAGTTAGACAACCAGAATTCCAAACTCCTTACACACACTTTTGAGTTGTATGACTTGTGCCTCAGTATCTTAAATGCAAAATAGGGGAATAACAATGACTGCCTCCTGGGTTATTGTGAGGATCTGTTGAATGAATATGTGAAAAGCCTTTAGGACTATTGCCTGGCATAGGGTATTTGCTACCATTTTATTATTGCCTGAGAAAAATCTTATTAATTTTTTTCTAGATTCTCTTCTAGGAACTATTTCCTGATAGACTTGAACAGAATTAATCATTTCACCTCTGTGTGTCCACTGTATTTTCACTTATACTTTGCTGCTTTTTTGCTGCAATTCTTGCCTGGTTATCTCTCCACTACACAATGAGCTTCCTGAAGGCAAGATTATATTTTACATATCTTGAATTTCTGCAACAAAATGATGTGCCAAGCACATACTGCACCAATGATTATCACCCTTGGCTGCCTGACAGAATCACTAACAGGGGCTTTCGAAATATGCATGCCCTGAGATTTGGATGCAATAGGAAATTTGGATTTTTTTAGAAGGCTCATGGATTTTCATATTTGGGCAAGCTGAGATTCTCTTTGGTAGGTACACAATAAAGAGGTAAATGAATGAGATATAGTTTATTTTTGCTTACTATTTACAACAGGAACTGTTTTTATTTTTCATTCATTCTGAATGCCTTGTCAAAAAATTTTAATATATTTCATATTTTTGTGTATTTATTAATAAAAAAACAGCTATACATGATATGTTTTAGGTAATAACATTTTTATCTGTATGTATGTATCACTTTTGAACTTTCTCTGGCAATGTCTAAATAATCAAATATAATGCCATTAGGTTTATTTATGAGGGTCTCTGAGTCTTCCCATCTTACACAAAAGAGAGTATAATTGTGCAGGGAAAAAAAAATCAAATATGGCCGGGCGCGGTGGCTCAAGCCTGTAATCCCAGCACTTTGGGAGGCCGAGGCGGGCGGATCACAAGGTCAGGAGATCGAGACCACAGTGAAACCCCGTCTCTACTAAAAATACAAAAAAAATAGCCGGGCGCGGTGGCGGGCGCCTGTAGTCCCAGCTACTCAGGAGGCTGAGGCAGGAGAATGGCGGGAACCCGGGAGGCGGAGCTTGCAGTGAGCCGAGATCGCGCCACTGCACTCCAGCCTGGGCAACAGCGTGAGACTCCGTCTCAAAAAAAAAAAAAAAAAAAAAAAAAAAAAAAAAAAAAATCAAATATATATGAAAACAGTATCTAAACTTTGAATATGATTCTACTTTCAGGAAGTTCATTATTTGTATTATGGCTATTAAAATTTGTATAATGTTTCCACTGGCCAAATTAGCTAAAACATATACTACATCCCTCATTATCTCTAAATTTCCAAAATAGAGAAGAGTGTATGTCAATACATGAAATAAAATAACTTATTTAGGAATAACAGTGAAAAATAAACAGTAAATGAATATACAATGAAATGTTTAATTGAAATTGTTCAAGCTATTTATTAATGTATAGCATTCATTACCATGAATTCACTTTGTTGTTGAAAATACAAATACATTTTGATAGAAGTATATAATATTATTAATAGATTTTGCTAGTATTTTACTAATACTAGTTTTCTTATTACAGCCAGATTCATACAATATTTTTTCTTGTTGTTGGCAGAATTTCAAATTTTCCATTGCAGATTTTCAAAGGTTTTGAAATGGAAATCTATGCATCCATGTGCACACACACACAAACAAACACATTTGTTTGCTTTTAAATTTGGAAACAGTATATGAAGAGATATTTAGCAAAGTGCCAGTTGATGACCAGGTTAAAGTAAATGGATCTGTACCTGTGTAGTGGCCTTGGAACTTAAAGATAAAAGTGAACCAATGTGTCTTTCTGTAATCCTAGAACAAGTGTACTTTATCAAAAGGCACATGGTTGGTTAGAAATATATCACCTGCATAAAGAACATGAACGATAGCTTACCACTTCTCTGAACTGTAGTTAACACCCTAAGCATCATTTATTGATTTATTTGGCTGAAATTTTCATTTACCTTTCCAATTACTTGAATATTTAATTGATATCTATTGTTTTATGTTATGTGTTTACATATCTCTGGTATTTCTAATAGTCTATCTTTTCAACATTTAATAATTGCACAAAATTTTTGGAGGAAAAAAGACATCTAATAATATGGTCCTTCATTTGAAAATTGCTTGTATCATTTAAATATCATATTTTCTTTATCAAACTTAACATGCTCATGAACACATAACATTTTTCTACAGGACTTCTAGGTCATTTAGCTTGATACTTTGGTTTTCCACAGATATTACTGTAAAGATGTTTAAAGGATATTTTGCAATGTGTACTTGAAATATATTGATTTATTTGGTCTTCTGAATTTTTTAAAATGCCAGTTACAAGGAAAAGTCACTGAATTTTGGAGGCACAATGACGACTATCCTTGAGTTTTATTCAAACCTTCTATAACAGTGGTATTTCATCCCTTTCTTTCATAAAGCTGGAAGCCGATTTCCTGGAACTGTAAATTGGAAATCTACACTTGGAAGATTGATTTTCTCTTATACTCCCAAGGAGGATTCTTTTAAATCTTGATGCAACAGGAAATGTCTAAATAATTAATGATTATGAGCATACAACCCCTGCTCTAAGCCAGGATTGTGTCTTTGTTTACCTTGTCGTTTACTTTTGAATAAGGTCTCAGATTTTGAAACAATAGAATTCCAAACCATTTCTGATCAACATAAAAATAATCTGAGGCTGGAAGCAGTGGCTCATACTTGTAATCCCAGCACTTTGGGAGGCTGAGACGGTCAGATCACTTGAGGTCAGGAGTTTGAGACCAGCCTAGCCAACATAGTGAAACCCTGTCTCTACTAAAAATACACAAAATTAGCTGAGTGTGGCGGCTCACGCCTGTAATCCCAGCTACTGAGGAGGCTGAGGTGGGAGGAGCTTGAGGTGGGGCTGAGCTTGAACCCAGGAGGTGGAGGTTGCAGTGAGTTGAGATCCTGTCACTGCACTCCAGCCTGGGTGACAGAGTGAGACTCTGTCTCAAAAAAAAAAAGAAAAAAAAAAGAAAAAAATGCAAATGTTACATTATTTTTATTATTGTTAACATTGATCAGTTTTGTATCTTACCTAGTTTCTTAGTTCCCCAAATATCTAGTTTCTCAAAATGCTTTTTGCACTATTTTTTTTCATGTTTCCCCTTTAACACATTGAAAAATGTATATCATTTTGTATTTGAAAACAAAAAGGTCATGAGCATACTACTAATCTTTATACACCTTATTTGAGTAGGGCTGAACTTTGCTTATTTCACAAAACAGTTTGATGTTACTGTGATGTGCAGGCCACAGAAAACCTCAGTAGACTGTCGTAGAGCCAATGAGAGAACTCAAAGTTGAAGTGCTTATTTTCAAGACCAGTCTTTATGCTAAAATTTTATGAGTGATATCACCCTTTGAGTATCTTTTTAGTTAGGAAGTATAATGAGAAGATGCTGTTCATGCTAGTGCTTTTCCTAGTGTACTCTGGAAATTCCAACTCATTTACAGGTAATGGACTCCTTCAATTATTTTCCCAATGGTGAAAACTGGTAGGTCTAGACTGACACTGGAAATCACGATTGTACTATACTATCTCATAAATGAACTTAAAACATGTCTCACCCAATTTCACAATATTACTAGCTAATTGTACCAGCATTTTAAGATACTTTATATTTGAATTTGGTGCTAAGAAGAAGTAAAGCAACAATAATTAATTGCTATTCTTCTATACATTATTACTGTCACAAATTTTGAGCTATGTTTTGAAGATGAATGAAGCAACACTTAATTTTGAAATAAAGAATTGATTTTCTTATTTCATAGAGCTGTATAAGGATACGGGTATATGCTTATTTTCCTGAGTGCTTGCAAATTACTTAGATGTCCTTGGAAGAAGGCAGTTAACTTGGGAACAAAAACAAAACCCTAAGAAACATTTTCAGTCATCCGAGAAAAAGTAGGATAAAATCTTGAGTTATGTTGCAGGGATTAATCAACTAGAGTCCACTGCTTTTTTAAAAATATATTTTAAAATTCAATGTCCTTGTATTTCCTTTTATACTGCTCCTCGTGTTTGAGTTATGCACCATTGGTAGTGTTTTAAACCACAGCATCTACAACTGGTTTTTATTGAATACTTTATTGCATACTTAAACAGCATATTTCAAAGCCTGGAGGTTTTTCGTATTTGCTTTAGTGAGATTTATGCAACAGAATTTGTAGAGTCAGAAAAAGGGAACCAAGAAAAGAGGGTTGATGACTCTATTTAATGTAACCTTTGACTGCCACAGGCTAACTCAGACCTATGGAAAAAAATCAAGTATTCAACTTAAACCAATGAAGCTTTAATTTTTTTTTTTCTAAGTCTACATTGAAGTTTCAGTTCCACCAAGTGACTGCTTGTGATGCCAGAATGCCTTCTGGTTTATTTTCCTCTTTTAATATCAAGAGCAACTTATATAAGGAAATATGCTCACCAGAGTTATAAAATGTCCCCCCAAAGTATTTACTGAATGCAAGGGCAATGGGAAAAAACCTGACTAGTCCTCAGGCTGTATAATTCCCTTAAGCAATGGAAGAATATCCTTCAGTATCTGAGGCAATCAATAAACTAGGATTGCCTCCACTGAGAGCTACATATTTTTTGGGCATCATAACAGTATAACATAAAGCAAAAAGGTTCCAAAACCAAATAGGCATAGATTTTATTTGTATTTATTTCCTAATGCTTGTATAATTGCAGAATCAAAAAGGCATAGATTTTAATCCCATCTCTATGTGGCTGTGGACACGTTATTCGACTTTCTGAATTTTAGTTTCCTCTTATGAATAAAAGAGACATGACCTTTGTATTTTGCTAACAGATTAAAGGGATATAGGGCATCAGGCACATAATAGGCATTGTATAATAACTATTAGTAAAAAATATCAAAACCCATATGGAAAGAATTGTCTTCTGTTCTAATTGTTCTTGGATAGTCTAACTGATTCTTGTTCTTGCCTCACAGGGTAAGGTAAGGAGTTGATCATGTATATCATGTTCTCCTTCAGTGAGGAGTTTATGTCATGTTCTCCCGGGAACTGGAACAGGAGCTTTTGTGTCAGGGCTTCATGCCAAGCTAAGACATTTTCTCTATTGGTCTGCCTCATTTTTCGTGATCTGAAGTCTTGTAATCAAATCTGTGCCTAACCAAGCTGTAAGGAGCTGGAAGTACAATGCTGAGTAAGATATAGGGTCCACATATTGCGGATCTTATAATCTCCCAAACCACTAATTCTCAGCCCCCCTTTAGAATGCTCAGGGCAGAGACCTTGGAGACCCTAAATGCTTCTAGTATTTTTAGTGAACTAATTAACATAAATTGAGATTCTCTTAATTTCATTTTCTCCCTATTAAAGTAAATTTTTAAACTATTAAAATAAGTCATATGCTACCATACAATTGACTAATGAGAACTTACTTTAGATTTTAAACCCAATATACATCGTCCTCTCCATCTCCCAACATGTACACCCTTTAAACCACTGTTGCAAAGGATTAATAAGCCATTTATTATTTAAGTGTTTACTGGGAGGCTACTGACAGGCTAGCGATACAGCAGTGACTAAAATAAGCAATATTCTTTCATGGACCACGCATTTGAGTCTGGGTCTTTTATGGAATGTGTGTGGTGGGAATAATTTTCTTAGAAGCATTTCCTTCTGTGTTCTGCAATTGTTTTCTTTAGAAATCATCAGTCATCTGCCAATTGGGCATCAGTGCAGGTAACGTAAACATTCATCATCAGAAATTTCAGATCTTATGGTTTCTTTTTTCTCTCAAGGGATAGTCAAGACCTAAAGTCCTATTTAGTCCAGAATAACAACTCCAGGTTAGAATTTCATCCACAACATTTATTATTATTTTATTTTTGAACTAGAAAGCTGGACCAGAGCTTATTTTGACAAAGGAAGAATATGAGCTTTTATTTTCATTCTGGCCACGAGACATCAACTTCTTTTCTGCCCAAAGCCATTTACTTGCTTGATTTAGTAACCTCCTCAGAATAACCAAAAAACAAAAATATTTCAAGATTAAAGTTATGAATTATTTTATCAGATATTTAATAATCTGGTCAGTAGGAGATGGATCCACTATAGCTGCGAAAGCTGTTTTGCATAAGAGAAGGAGAGAGCTCTCCTCCTTCTGTTAATTTCCCTCCTTTTTATTTTAAGTCATGTGTCACAGACATGAGTTAAACTATTGGCTTTGTCACCTGGCTGCCGTGTAGCCTTGGATAAGGGTCTCCTCTGCAATAAACTAAAATTTTCACATCTGTTGGACAAAGATGTTAGTTACCATACAGAATGTGTGGGGGGAAATGAACGCCACACACAAAACAACTAATACTGTGTCAAGAACATGGTAAATATTCAAGGAGTGGTAATTATTCTCACTATTATTATCTCATAATTATTTTAGATAAGAGAATCAGAATTTGGAAAAAATTAAGGTGAGTAATATTGTGGAAATTTAGCATGAGATGTGGTATACTTGGTGACCTTGAAAAACTGGATCTGGAAGGAGTTTTCAAGATTTCTCTACTATTAGAATTTGCTTCTCTCTCAATCTGTCAGAGAATGTTGAGGACATCTTTGTTGAAGAACTGTAGTAGAGTGTTCTCCACTTTTAATATTTATACTTACAATTATATTTATATATTTATATTTATACTTTTATTTTCTATATTTATAAAAATCACATTCAAACTTATGAAATCACCAGTTGGCTAGAAATTTTTATATGCAAAAATTGGTGTAGATGAGAAAAAGTTATGTAAATTAAGAGAAACAATAGTCTCAAAACATTACTATGTCATGGAGAAACTCCATCACTCACTTGTTGCAAAATATTGCAAGTGAGTAGTGGAGTTTATCCATGATATAGTAAAGTTTTGAGAATATGTATGTTTGCATTTATATTTTTATATTATACATCTTTATATTATACATTATTATATATTAAAATATATTTTAATATTACATTATATATTTATACTTTTAATGTATATATATGTAAATCACATTCAAACTTATGAAATCACCACTTGGCTTACAATTTTTATACGCAAAAATTGGGGTAGATGAGAAAAAGTTATATAAAGAGAAACAAAACATTACTTTCTCATGGTTAAACTCTATCACTCACTTGCAAAATGTGATACATTTTTCAAAATGCTAAATATGCACATTTAAAATTAAATTTAATTTTTGGCTATTACTGTATAAGAAAAAAGTAATATTGATTAAAGTATTTCTCTAAAGAGAAATACTATAGGGTTTTACCCTTAAAGAAAAAAAAAAATGCCTTGAGACCTACCTCTTCTCATTTCACATTCTGCAAAGTCCACTTCAAAATGCCCAGTACAGCTTCCATAATTAAGAACAAATGACATTTTAAAATATGGTACATGACAGCTGAATGAAAAAAATCACAATTAGTAATCTTTAAGGACAATTTTTCTGTGTGAAAAGAGAAGAATCTAATGAGAGTTCCATTAATGACCAAGAGGTCCAACGAAGAAATGATCTTACAACCTTTCTCTGTTAACTCTACATTATTTTGACTTGGTTATGTAAGACAAGCTTTGCTTTGTACCGTAACATTTTACTCCTCTTATTATCATTTAGTGCTTCAAATCATTTATAAACTCGTGGAGATAAGATGAAATATAATGCCTGAAGGGGATAGAGAACACTTTTTTTTTCTCTAACGTAATCTTGTTTTCTTTTTCCCTTCAGTAGGAAGCTAAGTACTGCCTTTACCCTTGGGCAACTGGGAGCTATGCTTAAGCCTCTAAATTTAAAAATATCTTGTTAGTTTTCTATCTGTGAAAATATTAACAACTGTAAATGCTAAAGCCAGGGGGTAAAAAATGTTTTATTGAAATTCTTGTTGATCAAGGGTCTGTGGCTAAAGGAATCTCACTTTTCAAAAACTCTCTCATTGATCAAATCTTAGTCGGACTCCTCTGAACCCTCTTCTGGACTTAACCTTACCTTGGCCCCAGTACTTACTTGACCCACGTAATTAAGTCTTAGTAAAACTCCTGCTAGGCCAGTGACATGGTTTGGCTGTGTCCCCATCCAAATCTCAACTGAAATTGTAATAATCCCCATGTGTCAAGTGTGGGGCAGGTGGAGATAATGGAATCATGGGGGCAGTTTCCACCATACTATTCTCATGATAGTGAACAAGTCTCATTAGATCTCATGGTTTTTATAAATGAGAGTTCCCCTGCACAAGCTCTCTTACCTGCTTCTATGTAAGAAGTCACTTTGCTCTTCCTTCCTCTTCCACCATGATTGTAAGGCCTCCCCAGCCATGCTGAACTATGAGTCAATTAAACCTCTTTCTTTTACAAATTACCTAGTGTCTGGTATGTCTTTACTAGCAGCCTGAGAACAGACTAATACAGTAAATTGGTAATAGTAGGGTGGGGTGCTGCTGCAAAGATATCTGAAAATGTGGAAGTGACTTTAGAACTGGGTAACAGGCAGAGGTTGAAACAGTTTGGAGGGCTCAGAAGACAGGACAATGTAGGAAAGTCTGGAAATTCCCAGAGACCTGTTGAATGGCTTTGACCAAAATACTGAGATTGATTTGGGCAATAAAGTCAAGGCTGAGGCTGTCTGAGATAGAGATGAGAAACTTGTCGGGAACTGGAGCAAAGGTGACTCTCTCTTCCTATGTATTAGCAAAAAGACTGGTGGCATATCACCACTGCCCTAGAGATCTGTGGAAATTTGAACTTGAGAGAGATGATTTAGGGCATCTGGTGGAAGAAATTCCTAAGCAGTGAAATGTTCAAGAGGTGACTTGGGTGCTATTAAAAGCATTCAGTTGTATGTATTCACAAAGATATGGTTCGAAATGGAAACTTATGTTTAAAAGGGAAGCAGAGCATAAAAGTTCAGAAAATTTGCAGCCTGATAATGTGATAGAAAATAAAAACCTATTTTCTGAGGAGAAATTAAAGCCAGCTACAGAAATCTTCATAAGTAACTTGGAGCGAAATGTTAAAGATGAAGACAATGGGGAAAATGTCTTCACAGCCTGTCAGAGGTCTTCATGGCATCCCCTCTCATCAAAGACCTGGTGGCTTACACAGAAAAAAAATAGTTTTGGGGATCAGGCCTAGGGCCTTCCTGCTTTGTGCAGTCTCAGGACTTGGTGCTCTGTGTCCCAGCCATGGCTAAAAGGGTCAAATCTAGAGCTCAGGTCATTGCTTCAAAGGCTACAAGCCCCAAGCCTTGTGGTTTCCACATGGTGTTGGGCCTGCAGGTATACATAAGTCAATAACTGAGGTTTGGGAACCTCCACTTAGCTTTCAGATAATATATAGAAACACCTGGATGTCCAGGCCAAAGTTTGCTGTGGGGTGAAGCCCTTATGGAGAATCTTTGCTATGGTTTGGAAGGGAAATGTGGGATGAAAGCCCCAACAGAGTCCTGACTGGGACACTGCCTAGTGAAGATGTTGAAAAGAGGGACACCATTCTCCAGACCCCAGAATGGTAGATACACCAACAGTTTGCACTGTACACCTGGAAAAGCCACAGACATTCACTTCCAGCCCATTAAAGCAGCCAGGAAGAGGTCTGTACCCTGAAAAGTAACAGGGAAAGAGCTGCCCAAGACCATGGGAACCCACTTCTTGGATCAACATGACCTGGATGTGAGACATGGAGTAAAAGTAGATTATTTTGGAGCTTTGAGATTTAACCACATTGCTGGATTTTGGACTTGTATGGGGCCAGTAGCCCCTTTGTTTTGGCCAATTTCTCCCATTTGGAATTGATGTATTTACCCATTGCCTGTACCTGCATTATGTCTGAAAAGTAACTAACGTGTTTTTTATTTCACTGGCTTATAGGTGGAAGAGATTTACCTTTTCTCAGATAAGACTTTGGACTGTGTACTTTTGAGTTAATGTTGAAATGAGTTAAGATTCTGGGGAACTGTTGGGAAGGCATGACTGGTTTTGAAATGTGAGCACAAGAGATTTGAGAGGGGTCAGGGGCATAATGATATGGTTTGGTTGTGTCTCCACCCAAATCCCACCTTGAATTGTATTAATCTCCACTTTTCAAGGGTGGGGTCAGGTGGAGATTATTAAATCATGGAGGTAGTTTTCCCTATGCTGTTCTCGTGGTAGTGAATAAGACTCACTATATCTGATGGCTTTATAAATGGGAGTTCTTCTGTACAAGTTCCCTTGCACAGGGGAACTCCTCTTGCCCAATACCATATAAAAGTCTGTTTGTTCTCCCTTTGTCTTTGCCATGATTGTGAGACCTCCCCAGCCATATGGAACTGTGAGTCAATTAAACCTATTTCCTTTGTAAATTTCTGAGTCTCAGGCCTGTCTTTATTGGTAGCATGAAAACAGACTAATACAGCCAGTTTAGAGATAATTTCTTCCCTCCATATCTGATTAAATTTCTCATTCTTCACTTTTGATTCATAAGTCCTAGGCCTGCCTTCAGCATGAATCCTGTTCAGTCAGTTTAGCAAGAATACTCCCTACCCTTGATGTCTTCTTTTAGTGATTTTGATCTGCTGACTCTTGAATCTGCTCTTTGGCTATATAGCTATACATCTCCACTTTCTGTATTTGCATTTGGAGTTTATTAACAAAATATCATAACATCTGCAGAGGAAAGGGGGAGAGCTTTATTTTCCATATAAAAAGAAATCTGCAGATTGGTAAGACTCTGCTTTTGGTACAAGGCACTGTCTCAGTAAAGTCCATTTGTGCAAATGAAGGACACAACCATGTTCAGTTATGATTGGTCAACATAGTCAAGCTCTCATTGGATAGTTTCCAAGTCCCAAAATATTAGTCTCTGTCAGGTATTTCTTTCAAACAGCTGGTGGGGGTAGGAGTGGTGTTCCAGCTACAGTTTTGCTTGACATGGACAACAAGGACTGATTTGGCTTGGTTGTAAAAAGGGAGGTTTCTGTGAAACTTTTACATTATAATGTCTGTCTGAGGAAAAAGAGTAAGTAATTGCTCTCTCACCCATTCATGACCTCCTGTCTCTGTTTTAACTTTTAGCATCTCTGTTGGCCACAGGTATCCATTTTTGTCGACTGGTCAGGACACTTTAACAAGGTGAACCTGATTTGTCCGCCCTATTGTTACAGGCTTGACACTTATCATGATAGCTCTGAGTAAATTATTTCTTGCCATTTCAATGTGTCAAAATATATTTTTTCTGCAACAATGGTAAAACCAAGTATGCAACCAGGTTCGATGAACTCAAAATCTTAGTTCCTTCCCTTAGATTATTATATCTCATTATTTGATACTTTTATTCATTATTATTAAATTTACATTTTCTTAAACCAGACAAATTAAAATATCTTTAATAAAAAAGTAGCAGACAGGCAATTCTATGCGTGGTTAGTAATGACCAAGAGGCACTCAAGAGATTTTCAAAACCAATTTTTTCTTCATGTAATAAAGTATTTATAATATGACCTTTACATATATCTATATAAAGTATATATATAGATTCTATATATACACATACATATGTAGTATATAGAATATACATATGTATATATATAGAATCTATGTATATATAGAATTTATGTATATCCTTTATATAGATATATATACACATAAAGATTATTATATATATAAAATAATCTGTGTAGTCTCAGAATGTCACATATCGTCTATGGGCCCAGCAGTTGCTCTAAAGCATCCAATAAACTTACCTGTTTTAAAAAGTATTTAATATTAACAAGAAGATAATTAGCAGAGTTTTTTTTTTTTTAATTCAGATAGGGTCTTATTTTGTCACCCAGGCTGGAGTGCAATGCTGCCATCTCAGCTCACTGCAGCCTCTGCCTCCCAGGCTTAAGCAATCCTCCCACATTAGCTTCTCAAGTAGCTAGAACCACAGACATTTGCCACCACACTTGGCTAATTTTTCTCTATTTTTTGGTGGAGGCAAGGTTTTGCCATGTTGCCCAAGCTGGTCTCAAACTCCTGGGCTCAAGTGATCCAACTGCCTTCACCTCCTGTAATCTCCTGGGATTACAGGTGTGAGCCATCACAAATGGCAAGTAGAGTATTTTTTTATTGACTTAACTTTTTAGAACTTTCATAGTTAAGCCTGAACATTAGCTAATATGTTGCATGGGATTGGTTTGCATTATATTCATTAATTAAAGGTTCAATTAAATGTTGAACAGTTATATGAAAGTATGCTTTCAAATAAAGTTTTCAATTGAATTAATACATCCATTTATTCATTAAGTAGTCATATCTGGTACTATTATTCTTATTGCTAACACAGAAAATATAACAAAAATTCTTATTAGAAAATTTTTTATTTTTTTGAGGTAGCTCTGATTTCTTGGTTTCAACACAAGTAAGTATACAACTAGAGGTGATTTTTAAAATTCGAGGTCTTACACATTGGCTGTTTTTAAAAAGGACTTTTTATTTATTACCTAAAGAAAAGAGACAAGAATATTTTTCTTTTCCTTCATAGTTGATGCTTTCCTTCTGCCTCATCAGAAACTTTAACTTGCCTGACGTTATTGCTGTATAATGGCTGCACTACATTGTCTTCTGCCCTTAATTGCTCATCTGCATTTCATTACCTGTATAAAACCACACCAGAATCTGTTCTTTGCTATGTTACATGAACAATGAGTTTTTAAAGACTTTCTTATTCACTTTAATTTGTTTTTTGGTCAACTTAAGAAGAAAATTACATAAACTAGCCATCTTCAGTCACAAATGTTTTACTCGTATTATTTTTGAAATTCTATGAAAAGTAACATTCATAATACCAAATAAAATAATTACTGGTGTCCTAAAAAGATATTATCATTTTAACAGCCACTTCATGAAGTACTTAATTATAACAATGCTCAAATTTCAATTTGAAAAGTTTAATTTACTTCTCTGAATTACCATAAACAGTGAATAATAAAGCCTGGACCCCTATTTTTAACTCCAAACTTAGAGAATTTTCTACTCTTTCTTACAAATTTTCTCTCTAAGTCATAGATAGTTAGTGTTGGCACTTTATTATGGTTTTTGTATCTAGGAATCTATTTCTATACACTTCAGAAATGTTCTCACTGTACTTTGAAGAATATTAAAACTGAAACTCAAATGTTGCAACAGTAAATCCAAAAAATATTTAGGTTTAATTTAAGGGTATCTATTTCAACATAGAAAAAAGGACATTTTTAATGTAAATGTAAGTGTATATTGATGAAAGCTAGTCCAATATCAAAAATCTTCCACATGTATGTACTCTGTTAGAGAGTCGTTTGCTTTAATTATTTTGAATATTTACTCTCTTTTGGTTATTAACATTGTGAGATAGATACCGTATCTTTAAAATCATTCTTAAAAAATCCAGGTTTATAATATGTATATTTGATCTGCTAAAAATTCATTCAGCCCACCCCTGATTATCAATAGCACCCCTTAATCCATACCTCCCAGTGTTCCTTGTTCCAATAAGCTAAGGCAACACTAGCATCTGCAACAAATATGCTCAGAATTCGCTAACAGATTCTGATGAAAACCAAATAGGCAAAGAATAGAATGTGAAGACTGAAGTGGTTTAGATTTCTTTTTTGGCTTGCTACTTCATTCTTGTTAGCCCCCTGCCTGACTCCCATCAAGCTCAGCTCAATTTTATTTAAGCCTTTTGTGTACAGACTGCATTTGTCATCACAACTTATAAAAGCAGAATTTATATGATTTTACTGATTTTGCAACCTTTCTACTGAACTCAATTTGAAGTCAAATCTATTACAACGTATGAAATATGCAAAGAAATACGGCCTCAAAATACAAATTTATAGCATTTGGTATTAAACATCTTGAGTGAGAATGAGCTGTCTTACTGGGTAGAGTTGATATTAGTATTGCAAAAATTCATAAGGCATTTGGACTGGGCCCAAGTTATGTTCAGCACTGCATTTGGGCCTGAAATCTCCATTTCAGCCTACAGCCAGCCTTACCTGTGTTTATCATTTGTTTTTTTAAGTCCCACTGAAAACAACCTCAAGTTTCAAAGATTAATCTTCCTGAAAATTTTCAAAGCAGATTTTATCATAAAATATTTATTTTTATTCACGGTTGAATGGAAAGCAAATAAACGACATAGTGCTTTTCAAGTAAATGACAAAGACGCTGTATTCCAAGAATGTACCATCCAGATTAGATCCACTGTGTAATCCAAACATTGGCTTACTAATGAGTGATCAAGTTGGCTTCTTTTATACTTCTTTTTTTTAATGGTTCAAAAATGCTATGAAAAACAAAGTAGTAGAAAAATATATTAGATACTGCATTGTGAGTGAACAGTTGTATAAAATAGAAAAATACATTGAATAGTTAATGTAGAAAAGAAAAATAATCTTGAAAGAAACATATCAACACTTTTAAGTGGTTGCTAATGAGAGTTCTTACATATTTTACTGCAAATTTATTTGACTTTCTATTTTCCTAGGAAATATATTTGAGATACTAGAATTATTACTTTTCTAACAGATATTTTGAGCTGCTTTTATAAAAATTGATGAGTATTAAAATCAAATTGACTGGCAAACAAAATGTTAAGTGTTGTGAAGGTGATCAAACTAACACTTGATTTTTATAATAAGTAAGGGTTGGATTTCAAACAACCCTATTGCCCAAACTACTAATGAGAAATGCTGTTGAAATCCTTCATGATTACTCTTGTTTAATTTTCATTTGTATCTCTAAAAATATCTGAAAGATTGTTGACAATCAAATTTTGAATGTGTCATAATGTTAAACAGTCAATGTCAATGATATGGTATTAAAAAATCCTATATAAACTTAAGTATTTGTTTTTACCCCTTCCCTTCCTCCCTTCCTCCCTTCCTCTTGGTCTTTCTTTCTCCCTTCCTCCCTTCTCTCTCTCTCTCTTTCAACCTCTCTTCTTCCTTTCTTCCTTCTTTGTTTCTTTTCTTTCTTTCCACTTCTTGAAATATGAGATTAAAATGAATATATACTCTATTAATATCAAATTATTTTATGCAATATAAGTTGCAGTGGCTAAAATGCTTAAAGTAAGACAAAATCTGAAATAACATTTTTAATCTATTATTTTAATTGTTCATCTCTAAAAAATGTTAACATAAAAATAAATATAAATATAGTTGATATATATAAAATATAGTTTTAAAAAATATACCAATTTAGAAAGAAAATTTGTTATTTTTAAAGCCAGAAATATCTATAGATTTGTATCTATATAGATATTTGCAAATAAATATTGGGAAAAACTTGCAAACTAAGACTTCTTTTAAAACCTTGTTTTTATTGTCTCTGCTTGATTTTCAGCTCTCCTACTGTCACCATCCAAGGTCTATTTTCTTTCGTCTTGAAGAGATTGCTGTTGCTATGTTCTGTTCTGCACTTCAGATTGAACTTCAGCTATCCCATATCATATTCCATGAGGTCACAACTTCTAGGTGATACATAAGCAATGTGTTGATAGCTAATGTCACATTGGGATAAAGGCAGAAAAAGAAATCACTGAAGTGTTTGATAAAGATCACCTGTTAAAGGAGATTTTTTCCCCTTCACTTTAGCAAGATAATGTATTTACCATTGGTGTATTTTCTTCTCAAGGTTTCCAGAAAACCAGTCTCAGTCACCTCACCCCCTGCTTTTTCAGTACTTTGTAGATTGAACATCATGATCATCTTCCTTAGGCTCAGCTGAATCCTCTACTGACTTTAATTTCTTCAGTTGTTCCTCTGAAAAGAATGCAATAAATAGCAGCTTTCTTAAGCATGAAAAGGAAAGTCTTTATTTGTGAAAATTGACAAAATTACACAAATTCCCTTAGAAGAAAAATTGTGGGTCATAAGCGCAGGAATGAATGCCACCGAATAGAAGAGTACCAAGTATTAAAAGCTAAACTAGATTTTAGTACACAGATATCTTTTCTTACACAAAACCAGACAATTGTAGGTTTGAACAGCTTATTATATAGTCATTGCTGCCTCTTCAATAACTCATTTTGATATTTTGTAATTTGCCAAAATGTGCCTTTGTGATCCCACAGGCTCTTAACTACTTTGTAATGAGTGTGTATGAACAGATGGAAAATGTTTTCAATTTCAGAGAAAACCACTAATGGATGTCACCAGCTATTAGAAAAGCTCAGGTGGCTCCATTTTCCAAGGAAAGGTATTGTCATAAAACTCTTCATTTTTTAATGAAATGTTTGCTCATTTATATCTAGATGGTAATTTAAGACTTCAAAGTCTAAACAGATTAGAACTATAGTTGGAAATTATTCAGTGTTAAATAGTCTGGAAATCCAATCTCAAGAATCTCACCTGAAAACGGTAACGCTAATTCAGGTCATTTTATTAGAACAACATGAACTACTATAAAAACAATTTCCCTAAAGAAGTAGATAAAGCAATTTAACTAAAAAGTTAAATGTATGCTTGAGCTTTGGTGATGATCCCTTTCCAAAAGAAAAAAGAAGTATGCCTTCTGTCCGCAATTTGCATTCCAAGCAAATGCATCTTCTCAAAGAAAAACACATCAAAGGAATGATTACAACAGAGGTTGTTTCCAAAACATAGTCTATCTTACACTCAAAGATATTTACTAATTTTCCAAAATGCAAAACCATTGGTCTTTTAATTCTCCCCTAAAAGCTCATACCAGTTTCTTTTACAATGCTGTTAGTCTAATAGCCTGCTAAAGAGACAGGCATACTTCTGATCTAATTAGTTTATTTTAGGTTACTGTTACTATCTTTTTTGTCTAATAAAATTGTGGTAAAAAATAAATGCAATACTATCTGTACAATGATTGATCTAGCATGTGTTTATTTACTTGGGGCTCCAACAACAGGAATTATCCATAGATAAGTTAGGAATGAATGGAGTTAGTACTTATTTCCCAGGAAAAACAAATTCTGTTAATTTTAGGATGGCTCTGATTCCATTTCTTTCTTACTTGGATATGTGTGTTCAATATTCAGTATGTATTTCAAATAAGCTCTATCCTCTTATCATGGAAAATAGGTAAGCAGACACCACCCAAAATGCTGAAACTATAGATCACTTTTAGTGTCATGCACATCATAATAGGTATGTTTTAATAAAAGTACTTTAATACAGAAAAAAACTTTTAAAATCTATAGCTCTAAGGCGTATGTTTTTTGTACATTGAAGATTGTTTGTATTTTATTTCACAATGGAGATAAACACAAACAGTGGCACTTCTAGTGCTGAACTGCAGAGCAGTGGCAATGTAGCAATGTGGCAATAGCAATGTGCATAAAAGGAATCACTATGGCCAGGTGCAGTGGCTCACGCCTGTAATCCCATCACTTTGGGAGGCCAAGGTGGGCGGATGACGAGAGCAGGAGACCGAGACCATCCTGGATAATATGGTGAAACCCTGTCTCTATTAGAAATACAAAACAAAATTAGCCAGTTGTGGTGGTGGGCACCTGTAGTTCCAGCTACTCGGAAGGCTGAGGCAGGAGAATGGCATGAACCCAGGAGGCAGAGCTCGCAGTGAACTGAGATTGTGCCACTGCACTCCAGCCTGGGCAACAAAGTGAGAATCCATCTCAAAAAAAAAAAAAAAAAAAAGAAATCACTACTTTTAAAATCAAAATTATTATCTCTTTTGTTAAAACAAAATTACTATCTGTTTTGTTCTCAATGACCTTTATGTACAGATTCACATATTTAATATAATTCTTTAAACAAGACAAATGGCATGTACCTCTTTTGGTTATATTTTTTTGTTATAGATGCTGGAAAGTTTTCACTTGGGGTTCCATTCTTAAACCAGAGATTGTGTATATAAATTTTTCTATCTTCACTCTATATCTTTTATGAGTTGGGTCTGATTTTTTATTATGTTCTAATAGATATTGGTCATATAGTATGTAACATATTTTGTTTTAATTTCAAATGAAATTGCCTTTCATCATTTGTTTATATAGATGCAGTTTTAAGTATAAATGATTTATTATTCATAATAAGATGGCCTTACTCATCTCATAGTATTTTAAATTCACCAAAGAATAGAATATAAAATAGATAGAAAAATATTGTCATGAAAATGACTCAACATTAAACATAGAAAGAAAAGCTGTGGAAGCAACTTCAAGTTGTCTAATATATATGTAATTGGAGCCCTTTAAAAAGATGTGGGGCAAGAAGAGTAAAAGTAGTGAAAGTGACAGGGGCTACAATTTTTCCAAATAAAAATATAACATCCACACATAATCTCAGCAAACACCAAGCAAAGAAACATGAAGAAAAACTTCAAGTTACGTTCTGAGTTATTATGCAAAGAGGAGTGAAAATACTAGGGTGCTAGCACATTTCTCGTGAGAAACAACGCAAATGAGAAGACAAGAGAGCCATGTTCCTCAGCCTTTCCTTTGTTATCACCCTCATCCAGACATTTTAAATAATTGTTTCCTTAATCACTTCCACCTGATTAAATTTCAATACTGAAGATACTATTTATGTACTGTGTTTCAATAGTGTTTTTGTACTGTGTTTCAATACTGCTTATGTATCATGCCTCTTTTGAGGGCTAAAAACCTACTGTAATGTGATTTTTATCCCCTCTTTCCAAAAATTCTATTTTCACTTCCTTGATGATGATACTGCCCTTGAGGATGCATGCAGTGAGCATCTTAATAATGGAGGGGGCTATCCACCAGGAATTCTATACCCAGCAAAATTCTTTCTGTTATATGTCTCCATGTGAAGAGACCACCAAACAGGCTTTGTGTGAGCAATAAAGTTTTTTTTTGTTTGTTTGTTTTGTTTTTTTAATTTATTTTTTATTTATTATTATTATTATACTTTAAGTTCTAGGGTACATGTGCATAACGTGCAGGTTTGTTACATATGTATACTTGTGCCATGTTGGTGTGCTGCACCCATCAACTCGTCAGCACCCATCAACTCGTCATTTACATCAGGTATAACTCGTTGGGAGCAATAAAGTTTTTTAGTCACCTGGGTGCAGGTGGGCTGAGTCCAAAAAGAGAGTCAGCAAAGGGAGATAAGGGTGGGGGCCATTTTATAGAATTTGGGTAGGTAATGGAAAATTAGAGTCAAAGGGAGTTGTTCTCTGGTGGGCAGGGGCAGAGGTCACAAGGTGCTCAATGGCAAAGTTTCTGAGCCAGAAGGAATTTCACAAAGTAATGTCATCAATTAAAGCAGGAACCAGCCATTTTCACTTCTTTTGTGATTCTTCAATTGCTTCAGGCCATCTGGATGTATATGTGCAGGTCACAGGGGATAGGCTTAGCTTGGGCTCAGAGGCCTGACATTCCTGTCTTCTTATATTAATAAGAAAAATAACAAAAAATAGTGTTGAAATGTTGGGGCAGCAACAATTTTGGGGGGTACTATGGAGAGATAATGGGCAATGTTTCTCAGGGCTGCTTTGAGTGGGATTAGGGGTGGTGTGGGAACCTAGAGTGGGAGAGATTAAGCTGACAGAAGATTTTGTGTAAAGGAGTGATATTGTGGGGTTGTGAGAAGGAGCATTTATTGTACAGAATGATTGGTGATGGCCTGGATATGGTTTTGGATGAGTTGAGAAACTAAATGGAAGACACAAGATCCAAATAAGAGAAGGAGAAAAACAGGTATTAAAGGATTAAGAACTGGGAGGACCCAGGAATTAGAGAGTGCCCAAGGTGGTTCAGCATAATTACTTGCCTGGTTGACAAGTTTTTTTTTGCTCTATCTTTGAGTTTTTTTATGTTGTCATATATCAGACCAGATTGATTTGGGTAAAAGCAACACTTTTGATTTAAAAATATACAGACATCTTTTTTTTTTTTTTCCTCTCTCTCTTTTTTTTTTTTTTAGCAGTGAGTAAGTTGAGGCCTTGATGATTTTGTAGGAAAGAGAAATGCAAAGCCAGCAATTGTTTGTCAAAAGATTAGAAATGACTAGGAGAGAGTAAGATTGATAGTGTGGTAGAAATAGCTGGGGAGAGGTAGAGGATGGCATAAAAATGGAAAGCAGAATAAGAATGAGTATAAAAGTAAATAATAGGACTTCATCAGGGTGAAAGTATTAGAGGGTACCCTTCCAGCAAAGGTTATTCACTTTAAGAAGGAGTTAAGAGTGGTGGTTTGATGGCCTTTGCAGTGATGATTCCAGCTTCCTTTGAAAGTAAAGCAGCCTTGAGAAGGGTTTTTATTAAAGAGGCATTACTGATGGAGGACCTTTGTGTAGTAAGGAAACCTTTTTCAGTCCATATAACAGCATGGTGGTGCAGGGTATGGAAGGCATATTTAAAGTCAGTAAAAATATTGACATGTAGTCCCTTTGCAAGAGTGAGGGCTCAAGTTAAGGCAATGAGTTCAGCTTGCTGAGAGGTAGTAGAGGGGAGCAGAGTGGTAATCTCAATTATAGGTGTGGAAGATACTATAGCATAGCCTGTTTTTGCTGGTGAATGGCAATTAGGCCTGGTGGAACTGCCATCAATAAACCAGGTGTGATTAGGGTGAGGAACAGGAAAGAAGGAAATATGGGGAAATGGAGTGAATGCCAAGTGTATCAGAGAGATACAGTCATGGGGATCAGGTGTGGTATAAGGAATAATGTAGGGGCCAGCCTAAGACAGTAAGGTCAAGTTGTTTGGACAGAAAGGCTACAGGGCATGGTCCCAGCTCTTGTGTAAGAATTTTGACAACACAGCCTTGTACTTTGACTGTGTGTAATAAAATGGGTTGGGATGAGTTAGGGAAAGCTAGTGTGGGAGCAGCTTCTAGGGTTGTTTTTTAAGGAATGGAAATGGGAGTGGGAAAAGGATTTAGGATCTATGGGGTCAGCTAGGTTTCTTTTTGTGAGTTTATGTAATGGTTTAGTCAGGATGGTAAAACTAGGTATCCAAAGGTGGAAGTACCTAACCATGCCTAGGAAGGAAAGTTGTTATTTTGTAGAAGACGTTGAGGTTCAGGAGATTAGCTGGACATGATCAGCAGGGAGAGCACATTTGCATTGATGAAGAATTGTGCTGAGATAGGTAACATATGAGGAAGAAATTTGGGCTTGACTGAAGTAATGGGGGCTGTCCATGAAGCCTTGCTGTAGTACAGCCCAGATAATTTGCTGAGACTGATGGGTGTCAGGGTCAGTCCAAGTGAAAGCAAAGAGATGCCAGGATGAAAGGTGCAAGGAATAGTAAAGAAAGCATGTTTGAGATCCAGAACAGAATAATGGGTTGTGGAGGGGTTGTGGAGGGAGGTATTGAGGACAGAAGAGTATGTGGGTTTGGCACCATGGTGTTGATAGGCAAAATAATTTGGCTGATAAGGTGCAGATCCTGAACTAACCTGTAAGGCTTGTCTGGTTTTTGGACAGGTAATATGAGGGAATTTTAAGGAGAGATTATAGGCTTTAAAAGGCCATACTGTAACAGGTGAGTGATAACGGGCTTCAATCCTTGTAAAGCATGCTGTGGGATGGGATATTGGTGTTGTGCAGGGTAAGGGTGATTAGGTTTTAATGGGATGGTAAGAGGTGCATGATCGGTCACTAAGGAGGGAGTAGAGGTGTCCTATACTTGTGGATTAAGGTGGGGAGATATAAGGGGAGGATGCAAAGGAGGCTTTGAACTGGGGAAAAGGGTGGCAATGAAGTGTGGCTGTAGCCCAGGAATAGTCAGGGAAGCAGATAATTTGGTTAAAAAGTTTCGGCCTAATAAGGGAACTGGGCAGGTGGGGATAACGAAAAAGGAGTGCATAAAAGAATATTGTCCAAGTTGGCACCAGAGTTGAGGAGTCTTAAGAGGTTTAGAAGCCTCGTCATCAATACCCACAACAGTTATGGAGGCAAGGGAAACATGCCCTTGAAAAGAAGGTAATGTGGAATGGGTAGGATCCATATTGATTAAGAAGGAGAAGGACTTACTTTTCACTGTAAGTGTTACCCAAAGCTTCTGTGATGGTCCAGGAGGCTTCCAACGCGATTGGGCAGCATCAATCTTCAACTGCTAAGCTGAGAAGATCTGGGAAAGAGTCAGTCTGAGAGCCTCGGGTCAGAGTTCCAGGGGCTCTGGGAGTGGCTGCTGGGCGAGTTGGACAGTCCGATTTCCAGTGGGGTACCACACAGATGGGACATAGCTTAGGAGGAATCCCGGGCTGCAGGCATTCCTTGGCCCAGTGGCTAGATTTCTGGCACTTGAAGAAAGATCCTGATGGAGGAAGTCCTGTAGGAATGCTTTACCACTGTGGCTTAGGCATTTTGAAGTTCTTGTGTGCTGGAGATACGGCTGGGGTTTCTCTCACAGTGGAGGCAAGGAACTGCAACTCAGAAATATGTTGCTACTTGGCTGCCTCTACTCTATTATTGTACACCTTGAAGGCAAGGTTAATAAAGTCCTGTTGTGGGGTTTGAGGGCTGAAATCTAATTTTTGGAGCTTTATTTAATGTTGGGAGTGGATTTGGTAATAAAATGCATATTGAGGATAAAACGCCTTTCTGACCCTTTTGGGTCGAGGGCTGTAAAGCATTTCAAGGTTGCTGCCAAACAAGCCATGAACTGGGCTGGGTTTTTATATTTGATGAAAAAGAGCCTAAATGCTAACTGAGTTGGGAGAGGTCAGATAAAGAAAAAGGAGCATTAACCTTGACTGTACCTTTAGCTACAGCCACCTCTTTAAGAGGAAATTGTTGGGCAGGTGGGGGAGGACTAGTTGCAGAATGAAACTGTAAGCCAGATCGGGTGTGAGGAGTGAAGGTGATAGAAGGATTATAGGGTGGGGGAGCAGAGACTGAGGAAGAACTGGAGCCTGATTCAGCCTGGCAGGGAGCGACCTGAGAAGGAGCAGTCTGGGGAGGAGGGACGAGGTCAGAAGGGTCGGTAGGAAAGGAAGATTGAAAAGACTAAGTGACGCTTGGGGTTGGGACTGAGGGGACAGGCAGGAGGGAAGAAAGGAGGATTTGGGACAAGTCACATTGGAAACAGAGACTAGGGAGGGACCGAGGTATAAAATAATGTCTGGACATCAGGCACGTCAGACTGTTTGCCCATTTTACAACAAGAATTACCTAGATCTTGTAGGATGGAAAAATCAAAATTGCCATTTTCTGGCTATTTAGAACCATTGTTGAGTTTGTATTGGGGTTCAGTGGCATTGCAGAAGAAAATAAGGTGTTTAAGTTTTAGGCCGGGTGTGAGTTGAAGAGGTTTTAAGTTCTTGAGAACACAGGCTAAGAGAGAAGAAGGAGGAATGGAGGGTGGAAGGTTGCCTATAGTGAAGGAGGCAAGCCCAGAGAAAAGAGAGGGTAGAGACACAGAGAGAAGGTGCGGGGGGTGCTTGCCCCCCAGGAAAGTGGTGCTTGCCACTAAGGGTGAAGGATCAAGGCAGGCATCCCCATGGTGATCAGACACCTCTGAAACATGGGTGAATAATCAAGCATATGTCCCCGCAGTGATTAAACACCAAGAGAACACTGTCTTCCTGAGTCCGTGCCCGGCGCCAGAGGTTTGGATTCATGGATAAAGTGCCTCTCCTCTGTCTCTACCAGAAAAGGAAAGGAATTGGAATTAAGAGAAGGAAGAGACGGAAGGATGGTGCCAAGATTGAAAGGAGAAAGAGGTTGAGGGATAGTAAGAGAGGTTGGAGAAGACAGTAGAAATAGTCTGCTTACACGATTTAAAATTGGTGAGATATTCCTTGGGCTGGTTGGTCTGAGGACCAGGTCATAGGTGGATCTTTCCCACGGAGCAAAGAGCAGGAGGACAAGGGATTGATCTCCCAAGGGAGGTCCCCGAATCTGAGTCACAACACAAAATGTTACATGCATCTGTGTGAAGAGACCAGCAAACAGGCTTTGTGTGAGTAATAAAGCTGTTTATTTCACCTGGGTGCAGGCGGGCTGAGTCTGCAAAAAGAGTCAGAGAAGGGATACAGGGGTGAGGCCGTTTTATAGGATTTGGGTAGGTAGTGAAAATTTACAGTCAAAGGGAGTTGTTCTCTGACAGGCAAGGGTGGGGGTCACAAGGTATTCAGTGGGGAGGCTTCTGTGCCAGGAGAAGGAATTTCAGAAGATAATGTCATCGGTTAAGGCAGGAACTTGCCATTTTCACTTCTTTTGTGATTCTTCACTTGCTTCAGGCCATATGGATGTATATGTGCAGGTCACAGGGGATATGATGGCTTAGCTTGGGCTCAGAGACCTGAAAGTTTCAAAAATCAAAGTCATAATAAGTACTATTTCAGACACATAGGAAAGGCTGAAAGGTTTTTATCCCCAGTACTGCAATAAATATTAAAGGAAGAGCAGAAGAAAGATAATATCACATCAAATCTACAACAAGGATTGAAGCATAAAAAAAATGGTAACTGCATTTGAAAATATGAAGACTTCCCACTTTTTATTTACATCTCTTTGAAAGATAATTGACTATTTTAAGAAAACTAATAAGATTATTTTTTGAGGTTTAGAATTTAACTTCAGTAGAAAAATATAGAAAATGAATGTTAATGACCCTTAACAATAATGACCATTAATTATTTATATGAATAGAACAAGATGATGTGATGATATAGTGATCATAATGGGTGTGGGTAGGCATTTTTGTTGGAATAACAAAGTTTTCTTTGAAGAGCTGAAGAAGTTGACCATAGAAAATTTCTAAGGTCAGGGTATTGAGGCAGAAAAAAATAGTATAAAGGTGATTTTAAAAATCTACAGAGTAGACTATAGTGTAATAAGTTGTGGTAGAGTGATACAAAATGTGGTTAAAAATGTAAGCAAAAGTCTGAAATTCCTTGCAGCCCAGTAAAAGGAGTTTGTATTTTACTCTGACTATAGGAGTCAGTCAATACAAGAATCTATCCAGAGTAGTTAGATGGTCTGATTTATATCATTAACGTTAACTAAGTCTTCAATGCATTGAATTCTGACAACATTGAAATCTGTCAAGCTTTCTCCTGCATATTTTCTAAGCCTTCTCAAGGCTTCTACTCTAGAAAGAGAGAAAGACAGTATTAAATACTGCATTTGATAATGTTTTAAGACATTACTTATATGAGAACAGTGCTAACAAGATCTACAGTCACTATTGGGAGACCATGAAAATTTTCCAGAAGTAATAATTGAGCTAAAATCAGAATGATAATTAGGTGCCAACAATAGACAAAGAATGCAGGTTGTGGGGAGTGTTCAAGGCAAGAGGAGAAATATTTAATACATCTCTGAAATTGAAAGGACCTTGTCTTGAAGATAAAGAAAAAAAATAAAAAACTGGTAAGTAGTAATTAGACATTTAAGGGAATATTATTTCAACATATCTCATTATTATGATATACTTAAGGGTGTCATAACAACATGGTTTAATTCTAAACATATGCATTATTACATCTAAAAAGTACATTGTCTTATCTTCCTGTTGATTATTATATTCATTAATCAACTACTTGAGAATGTGACAATCAATCATTTATTGCTGTGACTCCAGTACTAGTATATAGCTTTAATATTAAAATATTGCACTCTATGCCATAGCCTTATGACATGGTCAAATCTAGCTCACCTATTCTGTTTAAGCAACTTGTTACTTAAGCACAGATTATCACATGGCACAAAAATACAGTATTAATTACCCATTAGACAGCACAGATAATCTAATATACTTACTTGTATTTTTGGGTAAGACTTAATAATTTTTAGTTAAAATTGGCATAATATAATAGCATATGTTTTCTTCCATGTACCATATTCATTATTTTCTACTGGTCTGTACTTTTCTACTCTCATAACCTTAGCCTCTACAGCTTATTTAAAAAAAATATATATATGTTAAAAATATTTCTAATGATTCTTCACAGAATTCTGGGGTTGCTTAAAGATTATTTGAAAAGATTTCTTTAAGCAGTGCTGTTCTGTATTATCACATTATAAGGCACAATTTCAAAATATTAATCCATTTTTTTTCAATATTTTCTTGTATGACATGACCCTTTCCTCACTCAAAGAAAGGCTAATACAGATAAGATAATATGGTGGCTAAATATTGCTGTTTGTGTTCCAAAAACCTAATAATTGGAGGAAAACATAAAAAACTCATATCATGAAAATTATATGTAAAGAGAATGTTAGTGTTATAAGAACTAGGGTTTTCTGGGTGTCAGACTAGTTAAAGATTGGAAAAATAAAGTATGAGAGTAGAAACAGGGAAAGCTTATATTTGGGAGGGTCCATTTGAAAAGGGGTTTAAGCCTCAAGTGGGATATGAATCAAGTGGAATGGAACAGAAGAAAGCCAGTTAGGTTTATGAAATCTAAAAGCAAAAACACATATGCACTTCTATATCTTGGTAGACTTTAGGAAGATGGCAGAACTCTTACATATATATAAATACATATAACTTTAAATAGATGTAAAAAGTCATATATATAACTTTAGATATATAGATTAGATATATGATTTTAGATATAGATAGATAGACAGATAGATAGATAGATAGATAGATAGATAGATAGATAGATAGATAGATAGAACTAGAAATGAACTTACTTAGCTCTTTCTGGCAACAGTTAAGCATGGCATTGATTTAGACATCTTGTAACATCCTCACAGATATCCTCATGTCCTGGTATGGTATGTAAGCAGTGCAGGTAATGCTATCAAGAAGTTTTTCTAAAAGTAAGAAAACTATTCAAACGTTAACATGGGATAAAGCACAGGCACTGAAATGGACCAATGATAGTGAATCAGATAGAATAATAAATGTTTCAGTGGATGTCAAAAGGGATTGAAGAACCAGATGTTATCTATGAAATTCTTGCCAATATTTAAAACAACAGAAGTTACACACACTATCAGGAATTAGGGATAGGGAATTTAAATGGACTGGGAGTAAGTTTTGCCCTCCCCATTTGGGGTTTAAAATGAATATTATATTAAATTACGAAAGAAGGAAAGAAGGAAGGGAGGGAGGGATTGAGGGAGACAAAGAAAGGAAGACAGAAAATTACATTTCTTGCACATCTACGTTTGTGGAGTGAAACTTGTACCTGCTCTGAGTGTACTCTATGGTCCTTCTGATGAGGCACACCTTTCTAGTTGATAATCCCCACAAATAATTCTGATTTCTCCAATTGTTCTGTGTATGAATTAGTTCATTCTCATGCTGTTAATAAAGACATACTTAAGACCATTTGTAATTTATAGAGGAAAAAGATTTAATGGACCTACAGTTTTATAAAGATAGTTTATAAAGGAAAGACGTTTAATGGGCCTACAGTTCTTCAAGGCTGGGAAGGTCTCAGGAAGCCTCCAATCATAATGGAAAGGGAAGCAAACATGTCTTTCTTCTCGTGGCAGCAGGACAATGAGAGCCAAGGGAAGTGGGAAGCCCCTTATAAAACCATCAGATCTTGTGAGAACTTAATCACTCTCATGAAAATAGCATGAGGGAAATCATCCCCATAATTTGAATACCCCCCACTTTGTCCCTCCCATGACACATGGGGACTAGGGGAACTACAGTTCAAGATGAGATTTGGGTGGGGACACAGCCAAACCTGTATCAGTGTAGTCCACATCCCTTCCAGTTATGGCAGCATTTATATGACCTGATTTATTGATAGACTTCCTAAATGATTTGTTTCACAAGGAGCTTTTATTTCTTCATCTGTCAGTCTTCCTTCCTCCCCTTAAAGTCTGACTCCACCCTCTATCATTCCACTGACTATTCTTTTGTCAAGGTCATCACTGACATTTGTACTACAGGGCTCAAGAAATGCCTTTTTTCCTTCTTGAAATATTCTTTCTTTATTGACTTCTACAAACATTTACTCTTTTGAGTTTCCCTCTACCATTTACCCAATCTTGTTTTACAGCTTATCCTCCCAAACCAAATAATTAATTTTTGAGATCTTCAGGATTTGGTCTTGTGCCTTTTACTCATTTCTCTCTAATTATTTCTTCTCAGTCAGTTTCATTGATTCCAGTGAATTCTAGTGTCATCTTTATGCTGATGACTCACAATTCTGTTTTCTCGGCACAGGTGTCTCCTTTGACTGCCTGTTTCTCTCTAATTGTATTGCATGTCTCACAGAGAACTTCCTCTTAGACAACATCTGAAGATCTTGATATTCCACCTTCATCCCGACATTTTCTTGTTCATTTCAATAACTGCCACTATCATCCACCTAAAACCAGAAATTCAAGAGCAATTCATTATTATTGATAGTACTAATTTATATTAGTAACTATATGAGTAATTCTCAGCTTCTATTAGCAATTACTCTCCTTTAATCCTTTTACCAGCAAGTTCTATTTATTATATCTCTAAAATATATTGAGTACATCTTTTAATTGTGTATAGATGATATCTCAAAAAATTTCCCATTTATGGATTTCTTTATGATATCATTGCTTTTTCTTGGATTGCCATTAACAATTATGGAAATTACTATGACTACCCCTTGACAATTTGCTTCAATTTTTTCTATATGTGGCAGTAAAAATGATCTTTTGAAATATAAGTTGGATCACATTGTTTCACTACTTAAACGTTGTAGGTTCCCAAAGCACTTAGAATAAAATTTAACACCTCTGCTGTGGTCACAGTTGGGCATGATTCACCTTTGTAGAATAACTAAATTCATTTCACAGTTACGTCTTCCTACCTACTTGTCTTTTCCCAGTTGCTAGAATAAGTAAAACTATTTTCATTTCAGCGGAAATGTACATGTTGGATGTACATTCAGTGAAATGTACATGTTGGATCCCTGTCCCCACTAGATGTGCTGCCAACTCCCTTTTCACCTGATTACTTCCTTTTTATTTCGGTCTCCTCTTATGTAACAACTGCTCAAAGGGACTCTTCTTAACTACTTATCTAAAGTAGCATTTTCCCCAGTGATCTCTAATCTGTTTCTTAGTTCTTATTTACCCGAATTTTATTTGTCTCATTATTTGTTCTTTCGGCCCTCTTTTTTATTACAATGTATATTCCATGAGGTCCAATGCATATTCCAAGGGACTCTTTCTCCTAGTTTGTCATTTTGTTTTCTTGATCTCCAGCATCTTTTATAGTAATATATTTGTTGGTTAAATGGCTTCTCATTGAAGGTATTTTACATAAATAGCTATCATTAGATTGAATGTAAATAGAGCTCAGCAGGACATTTTAAAGTGATTATGTTATTTTTTGTAATAATAACTCCACAAAGGTGAGAGAATGGCTAGACTCCTGAAGATCTTTCAGTCTCCCTATTTTTAGTAAGTTTTGCTAATTTATTTATGCTTTCCAAATAATATCACTGGAATTGTGGCATAATCACAAATTGTAAAACATATTTGCAGAGTAAATATACTTTCTTCCATTTTGGAAAGGGGTGGTTTTATTAAGAGAATACCTTAAGTAGATGTCTTTTTTTTTTGCTCCTTAAATAATTGAGAAAAATGATCAATAGGAGATAATGAAATTGAATATGAGATTAAGAAATTTTCTAACAGTGAAATCAGAAGGCCATCCCTCACATGTATGCTATTATACTGGATTAAGTCTTAATTTTGATTCTGCAGGTAAAAAGCCGTTAATATTGGACAATTGGTAGGTTAGCTAAAACTCCATGACACCTTAAATTTTTGAAAGAGAAACAATGACTTTTGAAGATCATGAGAAAATTATTTTTATTGTTAGTTAAATCATGCTTTAAAATAGATGGCAAACTGGGCCGGGTGCAGTGGCTTATGCCTGTAATTCCAGCACTTTGAGAGGCCAACGCAGGCGGATCACCAGGTCAGGAGATCAAGACCATCCTGGCTAACACGGTGAAACCCTGTCTCTACTAAAAACACAAAAAAATCAGTGGGGTGTGGTGGTGGGTGCCTGTAGTCCCAGCTGCTCGGGAGGCTGAGGTGGGAGAATGATGTGAATCCAGGAGGCGGAGCTTGCAGTGAGCCAAGATCAAGATCACGCCACTGCACTCCAGCCTGGGCAACACAGGGAGACTTCATCTCAACAAAACAAAACAAAACAAAACAGTACATGGCAGACTGGAAAACAGGACTTACAATGAAAGTTCCTTGATGGTAATTTTTCTTTCTTATGCCTATAAATGACTGTTCATGACCTTTTAATCCATTCTCGCTCTTGATCAACTTTTTGAGGCATATTCCCATTTTCATGAAATTTAGCACATGTTTACAGCTCAATAGTTTTCTCAACCTGCTTCCTTCCAGTTAATTTTGGGGGTCTAAAGGACTCTTTTCACTTTGTGCTTTCTGTTTCTTTCAGTTCAAACTGGCAGGTTGCTAAACATGGAAATATTTTAAAACTGTTGGTCTCCTATGAATCTTATTTCTGTATACTCCATTAAACAAATACTAAAACATTTCTTTGAAACAAACTGTTTTCTAACTTATATTTCTCCTGAGGAACAAAGCCCTTACACTTTTTAGAAACCCTGTTTTTTTAATTGAGAGAATCTGAGAGTCATAGTTTCTAACATCATTAAAAGATTTTTTTGTCTGACTAAAGAGTACTTTCAGGGACCACTTTTGATCTTTCACAGGATTTTGTGGTCATACAATTAGCTTCAGCTTTAAATCATGTAATTGTATTACTTAGCAATTGATCTATAACAATCTAAAAATTGTGTCACTTAAAACAAACAATTGTTATCTCATGTAATTTCTGAGACTTAGAAATCCAATTGTGACTTAGTTGGGTGGTTTCATCAGGGTGTCTCGTGAGGTTACAGTTAAGCTATTGATAGAGTTGTAGTTATTTAAAAGAGCTGAACCATGTGCAAGCTTACAACCATGGAAGCTGGCAGGGGTTTGGTTTCTTGTAGGTCTCTTGCAGCTGACTTCCCCAGAATGAGTGGTTAAGAGGAGGAGAGAAAATGAGAGAGAGAGAGAGAGAGAGCACAAGATGCCATACCGCCTTTTTATGGCTTAGACTTAGAGTCAGAAACCATCATTTCTTCATCACATTATTATTTAGAAGTGAATCACTAAGTCCAGCAAATACTCAACAGTAGGGCATGGATACCAGGAATTGGGGAACACTAGATGTCATCATGGAGGCAGGCTATCACAATGAATTTTATCAATTTTGGATTGTTCTTGGGAAATACGACCTCATTATTACTTTTGATTTATTTTTCTCTTCTCTTTCTGTAACTCCAATTACAGCTATTTTATATTTTTAAATCATGTCCCATTTACCATCTCCACCCTTTCTCTGTTTCCATCACCTTTTTTGCTTGTGCTTCAACCTGTATTAGTTCTATTGACTTACATTCTAGTTTAAATATTCTCTTTCCTGTTATGTCTAATCAGATGCTAAATCCATTTGTCAAATGATACTTTCAACTATTGAATTGTTAGTTTTAGGATTTACCTTTTGTATTTTTAATTTATTTCTGTTCTGTGTGAAACTCTATTATCTTTTTCATTTCCTTTAATAAACATTATAATCCTTGTTATTTAAAGGTTCCATATCTTTAATTTTCTCTGTTCATTCTCCCTAATTTTTGGTATTTGGATTTTCTTTCATTGTATGACAGGTAAGTTTTATCTCACATGCTGGATATTGTATACAAATATATACCATACACACACACACACACATATATATATATATATATATATATATATATATATATAGTGTATTTCTCCTCTCTGGAGAAAGATACCATCATCCACAGGCTGTATTTTACATATTTGTATAAATAATATAAATATATAAATTTATATAAATAAATTCAATAATTTTTTTATATTATTTGTATAAATTTATGTATTTATATTATTTATATATTATATTACATATACTATATTATATTCCACTGGAATTGTCACCTAATCTGGAATTGTAAGACATATTTGCAATTTAAATACACTTTCTTCCATTTGCGGGAGGGGTGGTATTATTAAGAGAATACCATAATTAGATGCCTTTTCTTCTTTCTTAAATAATTGAGAAAAATATTTAATAGGTGATATTATATATTATGTTATACTATATAGTATTATATAATATAGCATATAATATATAGTATAATATATAATATGTAATATATAGTATATATTACATATTATATTATAATATATAGTATAATATATAATATAGTATATATTATGTATTGTTTGTATATTTATATAAATATATAAATCTATAATAAATAATTAAAATACAACCTCTGGATGATGGTATCTTTCTCCAGAGATGATTTAATTTTCTTCCAGTAGCTAGAGTATGGGCATATCATCTTGACCTAGACAATGCTAGTAATTTTTCAGTTTTTCTTTCCTTCCAGAACACTCCTATGTTTCAACTAAAGTAATAGGCTATTTACTTGGCTCCCTCATATTTGGAAGGCCCTAAACTCCAACTTTTATCTATCCAGTGTAATAAGGCTGCTAAAGTTTCTGCTTAGCTTTTAGAAGTTCCTGCAGATTTGATTCATGTGAATCCTCCCCCAAGAATGAGCAATCTTTGGAGTTAAGAAATAAAAATAAATTGCATTCAAAATGTTGGACTTCCTTCTCTCTGGTTTCTCTTCCTCTGCCTCTTGGTTCACACAGTCATAATTCATTTATTAGATCTCAATGCCAATTTTTATCTTCCCAATAGAGCGTGATTATCCTAACGTCTAGATCACTGCTGTATGGCTCTCCTCTTTGCCTATATACCATAAATCCCTAGATTCCAACACAGGGAATAAGGAGAAATTTGGCATTCATATTCAATGTATTTCCCTTCTGTTAGAACCTTTACTTAACCAATACTGGCTACTGTGTTTAATTTCTGATGCCTTCAAATACTGTTTTTGTCTTTTAACGAAATTTTATAGTAGTTATTATTGGGATATTTCATCTGATACCAGTTATTTCATCTTTGCCAGATCCAGAATTCACTTAGTTCAATGTATTACAGTATATATGTATACTTAATACAGAAATATGTAGTTTCCATTTTTTTTCTCAAATGCATAATCAGTGAAATGTTCAGAGTATAGAAACCCAGATATGTTCATGGTTCTCTAGAATACTAGGGACCAGAGGATAGATATGCTTGCTGGTGAGAGCATCGTGATACTATCTGAGGAAAGACAGAAGAAAGTTTTTCTGATAGTAGAACATTAGTTTCACTGGCTCCTGCCACACTAGATGACCTCAAGTCAAACCCTGCTGAGATAGTATAAGACCACAAAATAGCAGATTAAAATTTGTTTTCTTTTTTAAAGAAAATTTTGCTTGAAACTACTAAAGCCCAGAGGAAAAATATATTTTACAGGGATTAATGGATAATGTCTATTGAATGCAGAGTTAAAACTATATTACATTTACTGTTTGGAAAACTTTAGCCAAGAGAGGATGGGATGTGATTTTATTTATAGATTCTTGCTTTGCAGTGCTTATAACTTTCTCATAAGTCTCTTTGGGCAATAAAACTTTGGGTGATTGCCTGAAAATAATTTTATTTTTTGTTCTGATTTTTTAAATAGAAGAAAAATAATAAAATAATTATATCATTTTATATTATTTATATAACTTTAAAGAATTAAAGGTAGGATACATTACAAAATGGAAAATATACTTTAAGAAAATGTCACATATTTATAATTTTTGCACTCAAGATTTGATTTTCTTTTGAAAAGAATTATTCTGTCAATTATAATTGATTATGAAACTTGGAATTTATTGGCACACTTAACGGAAGCTCTAGTCCTTTTGTACCTAACTTAGAGCAAAATCTAAATATATTACCATGTCCTACAAAATTGTGTATTCTGACTTCTCATTCTTAGATGAAATGATCAACTTTCCATCCCGATCTTCTACCTCTACTTTTGCTCACTTCTTCTGAGCTGCTGTAATTGTACTGTTCTTTCAAATTGTCATGTTTTTCCCGCCTAGTGGGGTTTGCCCTGGACCTTGCCAGTTGAAATGCTCTTCTCCCAGATTTTAAAAATTTTCTCTGTCATTTCACTTATGTCTTGCCTCAATTTGTATATTTTCAGAGTTACCTTCCCTCATCATTCTACCAAAATAAATAGCATTACCATCTCGGGCCCTGTCATTGTTTATCCCCTCTCTCAGCTGGCTATTTCTAATATCCTCTAATACTATAAATTTTTAATTTTACTTGTATAATATCCAGTTATCCCACCATAATATAAATTCCATGAAGAGCTGTATTCTTAGTGCAAATATTAGTGCTTAAAATATATTAAGTAGTTGATAGCTATTGAATGAAGGAATACAAGCCCCCCCTGCACACACATACAAGCAGTAAAAGACACAAACATAACAAGTATACACTCAAGTATATTTAACAAGTATATACATTTATAGTTGCAAATAATATTATTTATACAATTAATAATCTGACAAAGTTTTCATGTTTCCATTGATTTTTTGCTCATACCTTTCTTGAGAAGCAAACTGATTTTTAGAGATAGTTAGACTCTCTGGCCTAAGAATTAAGTATAAGTAATCTAGTGAAGCTACATAGCTAGTAGTCAGATATGTGTTCCCTGGAGGGTTGGAGACATGGGTTCAAATCCTGGGTTTGGCTTTTATAACTCCTGTGCTGTTGAACAAGTAACTCTGTACACCTCAGTTTGTCATGTATACAATTGAAATGATAATAATTATACATACTTCATGGGGTATGAAAAACTTTATACATGGCCTGAAACAAAATAACTAACTAATAAAAATTGGCTCTTATTTCTAAGAGTTCTTAATTCATGACATACAGGCTATGAATGACTTCTTAAGTCTCTGAAACTCACTTTCCTCATTTATAAAATTTACATTTTCATTTACATTTATGACATTTTGAAATGTGTTTCTCTTTTGTGGTAGAGAACGTTAGTGGTTGCCCTCACCATATAGAGTCACCTAATACTGAAAAAAAAATTACTAGGATTCTATTCTATCTTCTTTTTCCCAAAGCAAGTGAACAATCTCAAGACTCTTAGTAACTTCAGGATTAACATTTTTCATTTCATTCCCATGAGAGACCACTTCCTGAACAGCACAAGACCTGATTCTGCTGTTATTAATGAACATTTTCAAACATGCAACTCTAAGATTACTAGGTCTTTTCCTTGTCATGTTGATGGGTCAAGGTTAGTGGAAAACAGCTACTTTTTCATTTGTCTTATTCTACCATGGTGCATATGGAGCAAGCAAAGTTGGTATCTCTGAATTTTTACCATATTATCTATGTTCTTAAGTCAGACTAAATTTATAATAGGAGATTTTCAAAATCAGTTAAAAAAAAAAGAAAAAGAAATAAGCAAACAAAATCAACTTAAACTAGTTCAAATAAGAAGAGTTGTTTTGGCTTGTCTGACAATAAAGCAATTCATACTGGATCCAGCAACTCACACAATTTCTCCTAACTCTTTGTGTCTCTGTCTCTCTGTTCTACTTTTAATGGCCTCATTTTCTATAGCAGAATTCTACATTCTCCTGTTAGAATAAAAAGCACTAGAGCAGATTCAGACCAAATATTTTACACTGATAATCCAGGAGACATAGCATGTATCTTCTTCTATCCCTTTGTGTCTTGGGCTTTACTCTTTCCTGTTGACTTGAATCAATTTTCAGTGTCCAGGGAAGTTCATATCAGGCAATCAATCCCACTCAAGTCATGGAGCCAAGAATGGGTTTGGAGTATGCACATCAACATAAGATCAAAAAACTATTGATGTAAGAAAAAAAATTGGAATTGAAGAGACAATCAACAGCTGTTTACTACCTTGCTTCAAGTGCATGCTTTTACCTTGAGAAAGTCTATCTGATAAATATCACCAGGAATACACTTGCAGTAAAATAAAGTCAGGTTTATTTACTCTTTGCAGCAAGGGAGAACTTCCGCTCAAGGAAAAATGGAAGCAGATGGCTGAAAGGGATTTGAAAGGGACTTATAACAGAACTGTATTTGTGCCTAATGACTGTTTCTAAGGCAAAATTTGGAGATTCAAAAACAGCTCTGGTTGTTTATCACATTAGTCTTATTCAGAAGGCAGGAGAAACAAAGCAGGACTTAGGAAATCATTTGATAAAGAAGCAATCATTGCTCAAACTATGTGGCCTTGGCAATGTCTCATTGGAAACATTATTTGTGTTAGAAATGCCATTGTCTGATTGCTAGCAGCACTGAGCAGTGGAATTAGAATTCTATTTCTTTAACTACAAAGTTAAGATAAATGAGAAGTGTTGTGGAAACAAACAAACAAATAAAATCTTTTTATATGAAGAACCTAGGTTGAAACAGGAAATTGAGGCTGCTTTGTATGTCACAGCGATTTAAATGGTTCAGATCTTTTAAGCAAGGACAGAATATTCCATTCTCACTAATATGACTTCAAACAGTGAAGTTTCTCATATCCTAGGGTTTTAGTCAACAAGGTTTCTCAGCACTATGTGTTTGAATTTAATTAATAAAAAAAGTGTTTACATATTCAAAATACATAACTGCTACACTTTTACTTTAGGATTTTAATTTTCATACAGAAAAAAGTGACTTTTCTAATAGGAAAAAATGGTTAAATATTATATAGTTATTTTCATAATAAGCAAAGAAAAGAATCATGCCAAAAATAAACAATGATAATCATCAATATTATTGAGTATTTGTCCTCTAAATTACCCTTGTAGGCCCTTGAATAACTTCTTAGACATCTATGGCAAAAAAGTGGCTTATTATTTTTGTTCTATTTTGTTTAATTTATTTTAATTTTTCTACAGTTTTAGATATAAAAAATTACTTTAAGTATTTTTTGGTCAAATAGTTTTTCAGGTAAGACACAGGAGATGCATATTGCTAAGAAAAAAAAGCTTGCTCGTGTTCATAAGCCAGTTAGTGCTGATGCTGGCCATAAAGCACCAATACTGTGCTCTTTCTGCACACTGCACTATTACCAGCTAAGTGCCAGCCATTAGAAAAGGCCTGTGCAGAAAGGTGCATGCTGCATTGCTATAGTTGTAAGAACTGACCAAAAGTGAGTTCTTTCCTTTAAATAACCCATTGATAATCCAATACAAAAGTTCTTTCTCTTAAATAATGCATCATCTTCTTCCATATGTCTGCTACTGTTGTGCCAGTTATCTAAACACTGTTACTATTGATAAAGTCATTTCAGGTGCCATTGGAAACAACACTCTTCATGCTTTTAGTAGAAAAATATTAGTTGTAGGTTTTGCCATCTGATAATTCTAAATATTTTAGTTTAGTATAGACTGAAATACGAAAATTTTTCCATTTTTTGCCACTGAAAATTCCTTTAGTATTTGAATTTGACGAGATAAGCCTTGGGAAGTAATTTTCGAATTCAAATTTGAATTTGGGGAGATAAGCCTTGGGAAATCATTTTTATTGCAGAGGGTTGGGTGCTCTCTCTCTTTCTCCACATAAATGAATAAATAAATTAAGTAATTACATTTATTTATTAAGCAGACATATACATAAAAATCATAAATACTTTATATATAATAAATTATATATAATGCATTTATGTGATATTGAGTTTATGGACAAATTAAGCAAATATATACCTAGAATTGAATTTCTGTGATAGATATCGAGTAAAGTAATATTCATATTGAATTTTATAAAGCAGTGCATCTTGAGCAAGTCACATTAGTTGACATAGTGACAATTGAGAATTAAATAAATATTTGATCCTTACCACTTGAGTCTCTTGCTAGAAAGTTTTTTTTTTTTTTAATGTTATTATTATTTTGCCTGAGTTTGTCATTTGTTTTTCAAGTGATTGGTGGGTATTTCTGTCTTTCTTTGATAGGTAACATGAAGTTTTTAGGATTTGAAATTATGTTTTTTTTTTAAAAAAAATCTTCATTCCATACAATTGTCTTTGTCTTTTTAAATTTACCCTGTTCTAATTTTTAATCAGTGATTCTAATCTTTGATTTAGATAGTCTGTAATATAATCAAAATAAACAAACCTCTTTCTTCATAGATGTGAGGCTGACCTTTATTATAAAAAGATGCATAGTAAAATCTATTAACTTACATCAGGAAATGAACATATATTATTTATTTTCGCCTAGTTGTCAGAGATGTTTGAACCAGAATGATTCTTGAATAGGTGCTGGCTAAAATAAGGTTGAGACCTATGGGGCCATATTCCCAGGAGGTTAGGCATTCTTAGTCACAGGATAAAATAGGAGGTTTGCACAAAATACAGGTCAACAAGACCTTGCTGATAAAATAGGTTGTAGTAAAGAAGTTGGCCCAAACCCACCAAAACAAGATGAATAAAACAGTGACCTCTGGTCATCCTCACTGCTAAGTAACAACAAGTATAAGCAGTTGAGCAGCCCATGCTACTCTTCCTATAGAGTAGCCATTCTTTATTCCTTTACTTTCTTAATAAACTTGAATTCACTTTATGGATTCACCCCTAATTCTTTCTTGTATGAGAATCAAGACCCTCTCTAGGAGTCTGCATTGAGACCCCTTTCTGGTAATATAATCACGCTTATTGATAATAAGTATTTAAATGGGATAGTTCCCTTGACCCCTTCACAGGACTCACAATGGTGTTGGCGTGTTTACTCAGCCCAAAACTCTCAACTCCTCATGGGAGGCAAAGTACACAGATGAGTGGGTGCAGGGGCTGGATGAGTGCTTCTGGGCACTAACAGGAAAAGTGGCCTGGCAGCAGCATCTAGGGGTGTCCCATGACCCCTGGAGCCACAGAGGGTGTGTGTTACAGTGTGTTCTTTTAGCTTTGCCATCATCCACAGACAGATTAAGTGTTTAACAGCTCAGTGGAGGGTCAGGGTCACAGCCTTTTGCACCCACTCTCTTGGAACCCAGGTTTTTGTCTCGTGTCCAGGAAGACTCAGGTTGCATGAATGAATTGAAGGGTGGTGAATATGGAGGATTTTAGTGAGGGGTGGAAGTGGCTCTCAGTGGGATAAGGAGATGGGAAGGGGATGTAGTGGGAAGGTGGTCTTACTCTGGAGTTCAGCCATCCCTGTAAACTCCTGCCATGAAGCCATCCCCGTGAAGTAAAGGTGTTTCTCTCCAAAATCTGGCTGCAACTTCTCTTCACTCCATCTCTGCTACTCTGCCACGCTCCTACTCTGCTGCACTGCCAGTGGAGCCTCGGGTTTTTATGGATACAAGATGGTTGGTGGGGTGGGCCAAAAACAACATCCAAGCAGGAAAATAAGCACACATTTTCCCACTTTGAGCCGTGGGTCCAGGCTTGAAGATAGGGCTTTATCAGGTGAGAGGTGACAACATGCTAGCAGCCCTCACTCTCGGTGCCTCCTTGGCCTCTGTGTCCACTCTTGTGGCGCGTGAGGAGCCCTTCAGCCCTCCATGACACTGTGGGAGCCCCTCTCTGGGCTAGCTGAGGCTGCAGCCGGCTCCCTCTGCTTGCAGGGAGGTGTGGAGGGAGAGGCACCTGCAGGAGCCAGAGCTGTATGTGACGCTTGCAGGCCAGCCCGAATTCCAGGTGGGCGTGGGCTCCATCGGCCTGCATTCAGAGCAGCTGGCCAGTGCTGCCAGCCCCGGGCAGTGAGGGGCTTAGGGCCTGGGCCAGCAGCTGCAGAGGGTGTGCCAGGTCCCCCAGCAGTGCCGGCCAGCTGGTGCTGCTCTCAAATTCTCACCAGGCGTCAGCTGCCTTCCCTTGGGGCAGGGCTTGGGACCTGCAACCCGCCATTCCCAAGCCTCCCCCACCCTGCCATGGGCTCCTGCATGGCCCCAGCCTCCCTTGCCGCAGTCCCCTATGGCATGGCACCCAGTCCCATTGACCGCCCAAGGGCTGAGGAGTGTGAGCACATAGCAGGGGACTGGCAGGCAGATCTGCCTGCAGCCCCTGTGTGGGATCCACTGGGTAAAGCCAGCTGGGCTCCTGAGTCCAGTGGGGACTTGGAGAAACTTTATGTCTAGCTAAGGGATTGTAAATACACCAATCAGTACTCTGCCTCTAGCTCAAGGTTTGTAAATACACCAATCAGTACTCTGTATCTAGCTAACCTAGTGGGGACTTGGAGAACTTTTTTGTCTAGCACTCTGTGTACAGCTAAAGGATTGTAAATGCACCAATCAGCACCCTGTCAAAACGGACCAATCAGCTCTCTGTAAAATGGACCAATCAGTTCTCTGTAAAATGGACCAATCAGCAGGATGTGGGTGGGGACAGATAAGGGAATAAAAGCAGGCTGTGCAGCAAGTGGTGGCAACCCACTGGGGTCCAATTCCACACTGTGGAAGCTTTTTTTTTTTCGCTCTTTGTAGTAAATCTTGCTGCTGCTCACTCTTTGGGTCCATGCTTCCTTTAAGAGCTGTAACACTCACTACGAAGGTTTGCAGCTTCACTCTTGTTAGCAAGACCACGAACCCACCAGAAGGAAGAAGCTCCAGACACATCTGAACATCTGAAAGGAACAAACTCTGGACATACCATCTTTAAGAACTGTAACACTCACTGTGAGGGTCTGCAGCTTCATTCTTTAAGTCAGCGAGATCAAGAGCCCACCAATTGTAGACACATATGGACCTCGCCACTTTCTACCTAGTATTTCCCTGCCTTCTGTCTGTATCAACATGGTGTTTAGGGCCCTTGTCCATTCTTCCAAACATACGTTTACCATAGAAATGTTGTTGAAGAACTTCAAGAATCCTTTCACAAGTATCTTATTTGATGTCTTTGATAATGATGAATGTTGTCTTTAAATAAATTTTCTTTGTTCAAGGAACCAAAGGCTAGCCTGAAATGGAACAGAGGTAAAGCAAAGTTGAGACAACTTTATTTACATTAAAATATTGATTTGGTAACCTCTGGGAGAAGTGCTCTAACTTTACTGACATTTATATTTTGACCCTTAAAACAGACAATATGGGGTAGGATGTTCAATTAGAACACAAAAAAATTGGGGAAAAGACAAATCTCTGCTATCAAAAAGATGTTGGAGGGCTATCTTCGTGAATAAAATTACTTGGGATATAAAATCTCACATGGAAAGAAAGAAAAAGAAGGTTCAGGCCAGGTGCAGTCGCTCACGCCTGTAATCCCAGCACTTTGGGAAGCCGAGGTGGGGAGATCACGAGGTCAGGAGAGCGAGACCATGCTGGCTAACAGTGAAATCCCGTCTCTAATAAAAAATACAAAAACATTAGCTGGGCGTGGTGGTGGGCGCCTGTAGTCCTAGCTACTGGGGAGGCTGAGGCAGGAGAATGGCATGAACCTGAGAGGTGGAGCTTGCAGTGAGCTGAGATCACCCCACTGCACCCCAGCCTGGGAAACAGAGCAAGACTCTGTTTCAAAAAAAAAAAAAAAAAATGTTCTTTGCCTGGCTGACTGGAATTAATTCTTCACTCTCCAGTTGCTCTTTAAGAATCTATTTTCATTCATTCAGCAGACAATTTTGAGTATCACTTTGTGTCAGACATGATTCTTAACTTTAGAAATCTACAATAATGATCATTATGAAAGTAGACAAATTCCTTGCTTTTAGGGAACTTACTTTGTAGTGAAAGATGGCAGAAATAAATAAGAAAATAAATATATAACATTCCAAACAAAATTTGGAGTGAGGGTTAGGAACATTCATTCAACATAATTATTTCACATTTATTATGTGCCAAGTGCTATCTCAGATCTTGAAAATATAAAGAAGAAAAAAAAAAGTTCTACCCTTGGGAATTTATAGTGGGAAACATACTCAGGAAAGGTAAAAATAAATAAATAAATGAAAAAAAAAGTTGTGCAGAAGAACAGATGTAAAATACAGGAATTTATGACATTCTGGTTACTCAGCTTCTATCCTATTATGATAATTGGGAGGAGACCATCAGAGTGAGCCATCTTTGATTCATCCTCAAGGCTGGGGGCAATGTTGTAGTCCAGTAAATACAGTACTTTATCAATTGACTGCCACATGCTTGATGATATGATTCTCATTATTGAATTTAGATATATTTTTAGATTGTCAAAGTAACTAAGTGAAAGAGCTATGGGTATTCTGTAGAGCAGCACTGTCCAATAGAAATACAATACAAGTCACAAATAAAAAGATACATATATAATATAAAATTTTCCAGTTACCTGGTAAGAAGTGAAATACATTTTTATAATACATTTTTAACTAAATATGTTGAATATATGATCATTTCAAAATTTAACAGTGTAAAACCTATTAGTGAGATGTATACATTTTTTTTCACACTGAGTTTTCGAAATTGAGAATTTCCACTTAAGCATAATTCAATTTGGACTAGTGATATTTCAATTACTCTGTAGCTCATGGTTACCATATTACACAGAAATATGTCATTTTTTTTTTCCTCACAGTGTTCCTAGATGTCTATGTCAGAGAATAAAAATATATAGAGAGATAGATAGATTTCAGTATGGTTAGAGTATAGATCTTCCCGGTTATTTTTAATACTGCACCTGGCAATTTTGGGGTACTTTTCTGCTTGTTATGTTAAATATTTGGTAAGTATCTACAATGAGTTACAAGGTAGTAGATATGAGTATGTGGAAAATAATGGAGCCACAGATAAATTAAAAGGTGAATTACTAAATTTCTGAGCATCTCCCATCCCCACTAAATTATTGTAAAACTTTGAGTTATTTTATGAATCAGGCACAAAAAACGATGTTTTCTTTTTTCCCTTCTTTCTTTCTTTCTTTCTTTCTTTCTTTCTTTCTTTCTTTCTTTCTTTCTTTCTTTCTTTCTTTCTTTCTTTCTTCTTTCTTTCTTTCTTCTTTCTTTCTTTCTTTCTTTTTCTTTCTTTCTTTCTTTTTGTCTCCATAGCAATGAGAATATTAACGGTGAGGCTTATGTGTCCCAAGATTTTCTGAAATTGCAAAGTACAATGTAACAAACTAGAAACTGCATTTTTCCTGATTCCTCATTGAATTACATAGTCAGTAAGCGCTGCCAACTTGCTGACTATATATATTTTTAAGTCCAAAAGGCAAAAGGTGGGTATTTACCATTGATCTGTTTGTCAAAAACACTGAACAGTTTTTCTAGATGTTGACAGTTTATCTAATTTTTTCTTCCTGTGTTGTCCTTACCTCCTTCTCTCTCAGGTGTTTTCTATCTGTGCCTTTCAGAATGTTTGTTCAGATGATGCCTGGATTTACAAAGTCACTAAAAAATAAGATTTAACTTTGTGAATCCAGAGCTGAGAGCCTATTATCTGGAAAGTTAAATTGTAGTTGTCACAGTCCTTTATAACATTTAAAAAAAAATCTATGTTTGATATTCAATTAATATATTATTGGTAATTATGATCCTTGTTGTATATTGAAAATACTAAGAATGAATTGTCCTCCAAATCTAATGTAGTGATATTAATATAGGATTCAGATTAAAAAGTTATTTTTCTATGTATATAATTTGATTCATTAAATGAAAAAGTTAATTGCATTATTCTTCACAGCAATAATTTATGACTAACTTCAATTTTTAATTCTTTAACTGAATATTTCATTGATAGCAATATAAAAAATTTTTCTTGTTGCTAACCATACCCCTGCTTTTGTTTCAGGTCAATCAATATTGAAGCATTGATCTTATCTAGGTTACAACTTTCTCCTCATTAATACAACTTGAGGACGCTCAATAAACAAACTGAAAATGCAGCCATGAAATATACACAACAGAATACATCATAAAACTTTTAGCTTTCCTCTTTGTTGATTTACTGATGAAATGTTCAAACCCCTCAAAAGCTCTTAGTATTGCCTAATATATTTACTTCTATTTGCATCATATTGATGCACTTTACCCAAAGTATTGACTTGAGAAGAAAAAGTTCTGCCGAATTCCTCTAAACATCATCATTTGTTGGTTACTGTACACAGTTTTAAGTGAATTTTCTTCTAAATACAATTTATTTTGCTTTAAATTTTTGGGTCATTATTTGAAATTTAGGGATTAACCAAGTTTACTAGCTGATATTTTTATGATTCTATTATAAAGTTCTTTAAACAAGTCTGTGAATTTCATTTTATTTTTTCACTGACACTATACATTCTTACTTAAATCTGTATTCTATACTACTGAACTGTACCTTTCTTTGAAGTTATCATAATTAGTTTTTTAAATGTATATAACACTTTTGTTTTCCTTTGGTATTGGAATCCATAGGTTTAACAATGTTAGTATTTTGTCCCCTATATTTTATTTGTTATAGCATGCTATAAAAGCTTTGTGTAGATGTTTAAAATTTCATTAGATGTTTTATTAGTTATGCCTCATGCTATTTTTTAAGGTAAGAAAAGCATTACTATTCTATAGCTAAAAATATGACACAATAAAGAGTCAATTATAGAAATTTCAAATGATCTATTTAAAATTTACAGGCTTTTGCAGTGGACCATGTTGCCTCCAGAGATCCAGTGCCCCAGTTGCCTAGACAGACAGATAGATTAATAAAATGGAATTTCTTGGCATCATTTTAATCTACTTATTATAAACCTATTCATTAAGTAGTTAGACAATAAAACAAAAGCTTGGTAATGGGATGAACACAATAAAGGTAGGATATCTTACTGTCAGCAGGCTAAAGTACAGAGCTTACATAGGTTCTCAGGATGTTTATTGTGGCAAAGATTCACAACAAATAATTTTGACCAAATGAGAAACATTTAAAATAAAACCAAATTAAGATATAGAGAGTGGGCCAAATTATATGAAAGAGTTTTCATTTAACATTCTCTTAACTTTTTATTTCAAAATTAATTTAGTTTCACACTACATTGAAAGAAAAAAAAAAAAAAAAGGCACAGAGAGGTTCTGTGCATGCTCCACCATTTCCCCAATGGTAACCTCTTGAGTCACTATAGGACAACATTAAAACCAGGAAATTGTCATTGGTACATCCCACTAAATTTACTACATATGCTCATTTGTGATACATGAATGTGACAAGGGGATGGTATGTAGCGCTATAAATGCACATCACATGTATAGACTAATGTAACTACCACCACAGGCTCCATCATGCTAAGCTTTTGTGGCTACACCCAACCTCTCTCTCACTCCCATCCCTAACCCCTCAAAACCACCAATGTTGCTCATCTTCATAATGTTGCTATTTAACAATGTTAAATAAGGGAAAAACGATAGTATCTAGCCTTTTGAGGTTAGCTTTTTTTCCCACTCAGCATAATGCCCTTGACATTTATCTGAGTTATTCTATCAGCCCTATATTTTTTCCAATCTTTCTCCTCTCTTTCTGTGATTTCAGTGATATGAATGCTAGATAACCCTGCTTTGGTCTACCAGTCCTTGAGGCTTTGTGTTTTTTCTTAGTTTATGTTCTCTCTGTTGTTCAGATTGAGTAATACCTGTTCATCTGTCTTTGCGTTTGCCAATTTTTTCTGTCATCTCTACCCTGCTATTAAGCCTATCCATCGAGGTGATTTATAGTTTTGTTTTTCTTCAGTTACTATATTTTTCAGATCTGTGATTTCTTTTTTAAATATCCTTTATACTTTTGAGAAGATTTTCTACTTTTTAAATTCACTTCAACAATGTTCATACTTGTTCACTTAAGATTTTTATAATGGCTGTTTTAAGATTCTTATCAAGGTATCTTGTTGATTTCAAAGTTGGTATATCTTCATTGTATTTTTTCACACAAGCTGTGATTGTCCTAGTTATTGGTATGATGAGTGATTTTTTTATTGTATTGTGGAAATTTGGGGTATCGTGAGACCCTGAATCCTATACACTGGTTGTTTTTTTTTTTTTTTTTTTTTTTTTTTTTTTTTTTTTCCTTAACAGGTAATTTCCCTAATTAGGTGCAGTGTGCAGGTTCCAGTATGCGAGTGTGTTCAGATTCCTGTTGGGACTCACTGACATCATCCAAGCAAAATTAGAGTAGTAAATGATACTCCTGTATTCAGTCAGGTGGGGAACAAGTTCAATTTTCCCTAGTCCCTACTCACACACTATTGGTGAATGCTGAACATGAACTTACACTACCTTGTTCTTCTAAAGTGGGATGTAATCTCAGCTCACCCCTTAGCCACTGACATCATTAAGGGCAGAAGTAAAGGACCAACTTCTACCACCTCATTGCCACATAGTAAGAATGGTAGTTCAGGTTTCACCAGTCCCCCTGATATCAAGGAGGTGTAGAAGTTGAATATACACTAACCCCGCACTTTACCATCTTGGTCTCCTCATGCTGTTGGGTGGGAGTGGAGGATCAGCTCCCAGCTGGATCCTACTGTCACCAGCTACATAGGAGAGCACAGCCTTATGAGTCCCCGCCAGGTCCGACCCACAAATGCTGGCTGAACGATGGATGAACAAATGCACTCTGACACTGATATCCAGTGAAAGAGCAGGCTAGGGGACTGGGCTGCCAACAGACACCAAGGAGGGTTCTGTAAAGAGTCAGCAGCTGCAGCCCTGACCAGTTGGCATTCTGGGTGTTTATTTAGTATAGATCTAATGACAAAGACCTTGAGTCAACACACTTGTGGATAATTAACATGGTCGCCCTCCCCGGAGAGAGCAGTCCTGCACAAGAATGATCAAAGGTCAGTCTTAGGAAAACATGAGTAAACAAACTATTTAGATAAACTCCTCTACATTCCCTTGTTATTTGCTTTTAACTATTAGCTCAAGGTAAGAGTATCAAGCTGCCTTCAGCCATAACCCTTTCCTAAAGTTTTTGCAGAACGTTTTGGCCTTCCAAGAAGGTTTGCATTTTTCCTATAATTTTCTTTTGTAATTTCTCCCACCGCCCTGACCAAACTCCTACAAGGCCCACCTTATATTGTCTCACAATCTCGTGGCTTCTGGATGGGGATGGGGCCCATTTCTCCACCAGGTTCTGCTTTCACCAGGACAAGATAAGTGGAGTATTGACTATCCACTTTGTCAAGTCTCACTGATGCTGAATGGAGTTGGAAGCTCAGCTCCCTACTGGACCACCACAACACTATCCCTGCAGGTAAATTAGAGCACTCCCTGATTCTGCTGAGCAGAGGACTAAAAATCAGCTCTCTAGGACACACTGACACTACTCTGGCAGTAACATTAGGGGATTTTTTTTTTTTTTAATGTTAAATGGTAGATGGAAAAACAACTCTTATGGTAGGCAAATTTAAAAAATTTCCCCTAAGATTTCCCTTCTTAATCCCTATGTCCATGATATAATGAGACATCTTGCCCATGATTACGTTATGTTACATGGCAATATGGATTTTTCAGATATAATTAAGGGTGCTAATCAGTTCACATTGAGTTAATCTAAAGGGAAATTATCTTAGTGGGCCTAATCTAATTACATGAGCTCTTTAAAAGTAGACACATTTCTTCTATCTGGTAGCAGAATAGGAAAGTCAAAAATAGTCAAAGCAAAAGTAATGCATATATTTGTGCTGGCTTTAAAGATGGAAGTGCAATGTTCAAGGACAATAGTGTCTAGGAGCTGAATGCAACCCCTAATCAGTAGCCAGCATGAAAATGGGGACCTCATTTATATAACCACACAGAAATTAACTCTATCAACATAAAGCAGATTGTTTTCTAGCACCCAGCTTAGAGCCTATTTTAGCCAACACCTTGATTTCAGCTTTGTGAGCTCCTTAGACCAGAACTTAGTTGAATCAAACAGACTCCTATACTCCGAACTGAGTTAATAAATGGATTTTTTAATCTACCAAATTTGAGGCAATTTGTTATTCTGAAATAAGAAATGAATACAAATGTGGTCCATGGAAGTTGCTGCTGCCATGACAAATATATACAAATGTGGAAGTGACAGTAAAAAGCCGATATACTTCTATATTCAGTACCAAAAGCAATACCCATAGAGGGGAATCTGAGTGCTGCCTGTTTTTACTAAGTAAGAGATGTAAGATCAGCTTCCCTCTAGGCTCCACCAATATTGATAAATACAAGAATCTAAATGTTACCTCTTGGTCCTGAGTTGTGAGAGTAAGATGGAAGATTATTTCTCTCCTTAACCCTACTGAAACAAATGAGGGCGCAAAATCAGTTTCTGTATGATATTCTACACTGTTAGACCACTCTTTTGCTGGTTTCCTGGGTAGAAGGAACAGACTGATACTGATGTGTGTGGGGGTGTGTGTGTGTGTGTGTGCTGATATTGATACTGTGTGTTTGTGATTTTGTGACCTTTTATTTCTGTGTGTATGTGTGTGTACTTTTTGGTGGTTCCAAGTTGTAGGCAACTCCAGCACTCTTGTACGATATATGAAAAGCATAAAGGAAACCAGGGAACTCACCCTTAGGTTGTTCCTTAAATCTGGAGGTCCGTGGGAAGTTTATCTTCTTCTTTGCATGTTGTAATTGTTAATTTTATGTGTTAAGTTGACTGGGAAATGGGGTGTCCAGATATTTGGTTAAACATTATTTGGGTGTTTCTAGATGAGATTAATATTTGCATTAGCAGACTGAGTAGAGCAGATTGTGTTTCCAGTGTGGAACATTTTGTGCTTTGTTTTGCCTGATAGACACAGTGAGTCCTATCCAGAAATAGGACCAGAAGAATTGTGAAGTAAGCCACATAATGTTTTTCACCATACATTCAATAATATTTTTTTTTAATCAAGGTAGCATAGATGACAAAGGCAGCTTTAAATGGAGGAAAAATTCCTAAGAGATGGTAGGAAATGGGGGAGTGGTAATGACAAACCAATAGCAATAATTAAAAGTAGAGTGAGGGCAATTGATTATATGAATAAGAGGTTCAGAGGTTTTTCTAAGACAGGTTTATTAAACTACATGATTATGTCCCTTGAGTGTCATCCCTGGATCACTACCAAAGTCATCCATAGTATAGCACTTTACAATATGCGAATCTCATGATGGTGACCTTAATTTAATAACTGAGGGATGGCCCAGGTCATCAAATAATTACTAGAATTTAGATTAGGGCAATGTATGATTTCTGATTTATCCTAATTCACAGTGGTATTTTGAAAGTAAAATCAATTTGTTTGCTCTAATTGAATGCTATGGTAGCAGAATATAAATGAACAAAATCATAAATGAAGATGATCTGTGGAGATGACTCCGGTTTTATGCTGGATGTAGAGAACATGGATTTAAACATTTAAACAATTTGGCATTTTAAAAATTCTCTGAATCCCTTTATTTGTGATATGAATCACAGTTTGAAAGCTTTGTTACTGTATGGAATTTGCAGCTATGATTCTTTGTTATCACAAAGACTGGATAATGGAGCTGAGGAGAAGTATAAAAGAAAGCTCTAATGGATTTTCCCGCCTCCATATCTTTGATGGTAAGTAAGTGAGCAGCAGTATTAACAATACATAGGTCAGGAAGAGGAGAGAGAACCTCCTGTTAAAGGATTCTTAGATAAATTTCATCTCAAAGTTGATTTCATGGAAATGCAAAGAATGCCCACAGGGATCCTTAGGATTTCAGGGCTGCTCTTTCAAAGTTTTAAAACTTTTAGAGTACAAAAATGAAATATAGACTTCAGTGAAGGAAGCAATCATTTCCTGAATGTTAAAGGAAAACACTAAATGGTTATATAAAACTGGAAGTAAACTTTGTTTACAAATGCAGCCATATTGTTCTCAAATTCAGTATCAAAATCAATCAAGACAGAAAAGCTAAAGTGTCATTTACGAGCTATTCCCTCACGGTTCCTTTTTACTCAAATCACATTTGGAACCTGAGTTGTGTTCTGTGATAGAAGGTAACATTTGTTTAATGTATTGGGTGGCATTTGCAATATGTCCTTACTGAAACCTCAAATAATATTTATAAAAAAAGGTTCAATCAAAAAACATTTTCAACCCATTTACTGATAATACTATATAATCTTCATAATAATATTTATAAAAAAAGGTTCAATCAAAAAACCTTTTCAACCCATTTACTGATAATACTATATAATCTTCATTACTTTTCTTATTTCCAAATGTATGAGTTTTTCCCCAAATGACTATGGTAAAAAGGAAAAAAAAAAAAAACAGTAATTTTTATAGAGCAGGCACCCAAGGTTTTAAGGTGTTTCTTACGTTGATGAATATGTATTGTTGGCTAGGTTGGTTGTAAGCAGTGTCTAAAATGAGCTCAAGTCTGTTTTCAGGTAAGAAACAAAAGAAACATATGTAAGAAAAGGGAGCCTGTATTTATATTTCAAATGAAGCTTTATTTCCTATATAGATTTTTACAAATAAAAAAGTAAAATTCCAAATAAAGTTAAAAAAAACCACAATATTTTCTGAACTCCTGGAAAATTTAAGTTTGTCATTGCCTTTCCAACACCAGATGTTTTTTGCTGCCATAAAAAATGTTTATACATGAGCAAAGATTTTCAAATTGGGGAAAGATACAAGAGGTGGAGAAATGGACATATGTATTCAATACAATGACATACAGCTAATTATTTTTCAAAATAAACTAGTTTTTTTTTTTTTTTTTTTTTTTTTTTTTTTTTTTTTTTTGCCTGAAATGGCTTAAATTTTGCTACAATCTACAAAATAAAAAAGAATTTTGTAACCACAGATGGTGTTGATGTTGCAGTGAACTCTGATGTTGCCACTGTTCTCCTCTCCAGCCTGGATGACAGAGCAAGACCCCATCTCAATTTAAAAAAAAAAAAAAAGAAGGCTTTAAATGTAAATGATTTATATTTAATATATGATAAAAACTATCAAATTCATAGAAAAAAGATGTCTTACTCAATACATGTTGTTATGATGACTGGCTAGCCATTTGGAAAATACAGTGAAAGTGGATTTCCCACTCCCTACACCAAAAATAATTCCAGCTGAATTAAATTTTTTAAAGACAAATAATAAATCATGGATGAATATTCATATTATAAATGAATAACAAAATCCTAGAAGTTATGGAGCCTTATATTGAAATAAAATTATTAAAAATAAATTCAAGAAGACAAATTCAAAAGCTAGTGTTATTTTTATATTTTATGGATAAAATAGACAAAAAACAAATTACTTTTATTATGAAAGGAACATTAATAAATCAATCCATTAAAGAGAAATATCTCAAATAAAAGGAGAGCAGAAAAGTGAAAAACGAATTCTCAAATGATCAAACTTGCTAATAATGAGATTAAAAACACTTTTAAAAGTATGTGTCTATCTAATTTATATATAGCAATAGATCAATATATTTATGTTAGATTAGCAAAAATAATTGAAATTATTGTTAGCATAAAGAAAAAAGGATTCTATCATATGATTTGTTACATCATTTAGGAGGACCATTTAATAGCCAGAAGTTTTACAGTGTGCTTTACTAAACCCTCAGCCTTAAGAATCAGCATGATACAGTAACATGAATGCGGGATGGGACAACTGTGGCATATGCATAGAAAGGTTTCAGTGTTTTGAACAATTTTTTGAATTTTTTTGCAATTTTCTTCATTAGTAGATTAGTAATACTGGAAATATGAACTACCCATAAGACTGCATATGTTTGTGGCAACAGCAAGAAATATTCTAAATGAATATTTAGAATTTATTGTGAAAAAACAACAAAAAATTATAAAATATTAAACAATATGATTCTGTTTATTAAAAATATAATATAATTTATCAAAAACATTTAAACTATATATAAAAATAAATTAGCCATGTTTAGTCATTTATTAAACAAATATTTTGAAAACCTACTCTGAGACAGTTATGAGATGCTTTCTGTTTTTTATTCAGTAATTATTTTACAATAATTAATTATTGATTATTATGTAATAATTGGTATGCCAACAGTTGGCACACATATATCTACACAGTGAAAATAAACAATAAAATGAACACCTATAAATCCACAACCCAAGTTAACTAGAATGTTGCCAATAGCATTACATCATCTTCTATGCTTCTCCATACTACCATCCAAAGCCTTCTTTCAAGTTTAATTGTCACCCCCCAAATTTGTGTTCATGATTCTCTTGCTTCTCACTTTTATATTTCACTGAAGTATAATATATATACAGAAAACAGTAAATATTGATCTATGTTGTTCATAAGTCACGAGTTTACTCATTCCCATTGTTTGATAGCATTCTATGATATGCATGTACAGAAATTTATATATTACATTGTTCCTGTTCTATATGCTTATTATTTAATTATATATATACTTTGGTCAACACATATATATGCATTATGTTTCATATATAGCTAGAATTAATGGGCCAAAAACTATAACTTGGTTCAACTTTTTCAGGCAGTATCAAATAGTTATCAAAAATGACTACATCAATTTACACTTTGACTATCATTGTGAAAGTTCCAGGAAATTCACATGCACACTAACATTTGATAGTGTCATCACCACAATAGGTTAAATTATTAATAAAAATATCTACTCCATTTACCTCATGTCATTACATGTAGTCTAATTATCCGTAATTACATTCTAGGCTTATTCATGTGAATTGCTTTGGTCAATCAAATGTCATTAGGTAAGTGCAAAAGTAATTGCGGTTTTTGCCATTATTTTTAATGGTTAAAAACCCCAATTACTTTTGCACTAACCTAATACCTTTGCCATGTAAGTAGATTAATGAGAAACACTTTCCTGGTTGGGTTCCCTATCTTGTGATTCAATAGTTTCCATAACAAGAATATGGCCAGGTTAGCCTTACTATCTCAGAAGAATGAGGTACGTGTGAAGCAGAGCAGAACTAGCCATGGAGCCTATCTTGGAATAGCCAACCTGAAATCTAGTGAGCTAAATAAATGTTTGCTGTTTTATCATGCTGACATTATGTGATTATTTCTTACGTAGCACTATTTTTTATTTTTTTCTGAAAAAAGACTTTGTTAGGAACATGACATTATTATGACGATATATAGTTAACTAATATTTTAACCATTATTTTGTGTAAAAAGTGATATTATATTGCATTGGTTTGGGTTTCTATTTTCCTGGTAACTAATGAAGTAGAACACATTTTCTTATCATGATTAGCCATTCGGACATCCTGTTTTGTGACATGCCCATTCAAGTCTTTTCCTCACTTTTCCACTGTGTTATCTGTGTTTTTGTAGGAGTTCTCTGTATATACTAATAATATATACATGTATACTATATTCATAAGTATTATATCTGTGTAGTATAGACAAATAGAACTACATTATTATTCATATTCTGTAAATGAATTATTTATTTGTATTATATAGATTATTTTCCTCTATAGAATACCTTTTCACGTACATATTGTTGTTTTTAATAGGTAGCTGTTAGTTACAATGTGGCTTAATTTATTTTTTTTTCATTTACCAAAAGCTTTTGTGTTTTGGTTTCAAAATATTTTAATACCCTATGAATATGAAGATAGCATACACTTTAATTTTTTATTCTATGAGTTAGCTTCACAAGTCTCATGGATTTCCATATTTAATAGACCAATTTTCCATATTGAAAAACTCACATTTTCATGACTACAGTCTTATGTTACTTTAAACAAAAATCAATGTATATAATTACAGATCTGCTATGGTTGCATAAAGTGGATTCAGCCTCTTCTGCTAGCTTTTTTATTTTAAGGAAGAACTTTAAGTATTGGTTTGATTATTTAATACTTATAAACAGTATATTTTTCTAGTTTTTGTATTAGGTTTGACAAGTTATTTTTCTAGCAAGTTGGACATTTTGTTTGTCTTCAAATTTATATCATTTAGATTTTCATAACATCTTGTAATGATGATATTATAAAATTTATGCTAATTTTATTTCTTCAGACTTTTTGTTTATTCTTTGATTTATGCTGCCAGAAGATAGCACTTTATTAGTTTTATCAAGAAAAAATCCTTTAGGTCTATATTTAATATTTCCTTGAGATTTTTGCTTTACTTGTTTGTTTTTTTCTAGGTTATTTAGAGTTTTATATTGTTAATCTAGATTTCAAATTGAATGTTAATTTCATTTATTCAAAAATTGTGGTGTTTTAATAGCTACATTTAATGTTATCATTTCTAAGTGTTTAGCCACATTCTATAGTTTTGAAATGTATAGTGGTTATTTCAAATAATATGTAACTTATGTTATAATTTTTTCACCCAAAAGTTATGTATATACAAGTTGTGTATTCCCTTTTGCATTACTTTGGTTTCTCCCTTTATGGATTTGATCCCTTTAAGTATATTTGTTAATGGACCCCGTGAACTCCGGATTGTATTCCTGAATGTTTGAATTTTCCATTGTTGATTTACCATCCATGGATCTTTACTGTGGTCATCATTTGTGGCCTTGAAGAAGCTACTTGCTGTCTTTTATGAAATTTGCCAAGATGTCACTCTCATGGGGCCAATTTGATGGTCTAGGATCATAAATTAAAGATCAACAAACACACATTTCAACAAGTAGTAGCAAATACTCCATACAAAATTGATGAGAAGTTGGGGCAAGTTTGGCATTACACAATTCTAGGCTAGTATATTGGTAGCAATTATACCGTAGGGGAAAGAAGAAAAAAAAAGGATGAAGTAGGTAGTTAGAAAGGTAATCCAACAGGGCAAAGCAAGAAAGGAAACATACATATTCTAGGAAAGTCTATTAGTTAGACATGAGATCACCATACATTATAATGCTGTTGAAATTAGCTCTATCCTCCATCAAATTTTAGGTAAATGGGTGAAGGCCCTAGCTGGTTTGAGCTGAAAAAATAGATTTTCAAAATATGTTGACGTCCAAGCAATACATTCTCAGTGATAACAGTATGACTATTAAACAAAATGAGTCTGAACTTCAAATCAAACAATTATTTATCTTCATTATTACTTACATCTTCCTTTATATGCCTCTCTTTACTCTTTTTCTCTAACTTCACCAATCTTCTCTTCTTTAATTTTATAAATCACTCTTTCCCTAATATGTTTTTCTTTCCTCTTTATTTTATCTGAGTCATTACTTTATGCACTTTTTTCAGGGAATTATACATATTGGCTCTAGAAATACCCCAAGTCCTCCCAACCCCTACCACCTGCCACCAGTATCTTGTCTCTAGTCACACATAAATATTTCAAGGTTACTTCTGGCAGCCCACAATGGGGAGATTTCTCATAGAATGTCCATCCTAAGTAAAGGACAAATGAAATAATCTTCTGTAGTTTATAATTTCTATTTTGGAGTTCCTACATTTTCTTACAAGCTATCTGTTTTACTTGTAAATAGGCTTTCTTATTTAGTTGAAGTGAAGGGATTGAGTAGTATGAGGCTGCCACTGGCATAATTCATTGTTTGTAAGCATGCCTACAGGTTTAAAAACTTTAGCAGTTTGAAAACCAGAGCAATTCAAAAACTAAAAATTATATATATATATGATAGAGTATTTTTCTTATATATTTTTATCTTTTCTGGGGCAATCCACAAATTATATGATTTGAATCTAAAAGTGTATCTTTGTTTTGGATATTAAACTTTCATATCTTACAACCCAAAGAAAATTCTCTAAATTCTCACTATCACTTTGCTGATTGTCATTTCTCGAATTATCAAACACACACAAAGGCATCTGTGAAGACGACGGCAGAGACAAACAATATATTGGAAGATAGTGGAGCACTGTATTCAACAGCTCTGTGCTGTTTTCACCAACCATGACACCATGTTCAGTACTTCAAATCTTTGTCCTTAGATCTCATCAGAACTTTTCAAAATGTCTTTTGGTTATTTTTTCTAACCAACACCCTGGTGAGACAAAAAATCTGAAACCCTACTCACCTGTAGTCTTCCATTGTTTCTTGTAACCATGTGTATTCTGCTGTAATTCCATACATAGAAAGTACTAGGAATAAAATCAATACTGACATTTGTCTGCAAGCTATGTAGAATGTCTGACAAGTCATGCGATTACTTTACAAAGTAAAAAACAGACATTTTGATAACTGAAGTGATTACCTTCCATTCCTCTCTGCCATCAAAGCTGTTAGTTGCCAGCCTTCATCTTAAGGATGGAATTCAGCTGTTCATAGAAACCTCGCTTAATGAGGAATGGCTGGGCTGGTGACAAATGATCATTATGCTTCCTTCTTTGCAAAAAAATGCCATGACATGATAAAGTGCTCTAATCGATTTCAGCCTCTCTTTTGTTGTCAAAAAATCTATTAACCTGTAAGGAACTCTGGCCTTAAAGGCCAAAGAGTCTGCATTGCTGATTGAGGAAGATCCATATTTTTTGTTTGTCAGTTTTGCCCAAATTAAAGGAATAAAAAAAGCAGGCTGTAATCTTTTTTTTTTTCATTTTACAAATGGCATGCTTTCATTTTCACTCTGTCTGATTACTCATCCTGAGGTGATAGGGTTTTTAGATAGCTCAAAGTGTTCTGTCTGGACCCTTCCTATATCGGAGATGCTTTTAGAATTTTACACTCAATGCAGCACAAGCTACCACTTAATTCTCCTTGGCAATATCTCAAATATTTATCTGAGGAATGAAGGTTTAATATTTCCACCAGAATCCTTGATTGTATCAATCTTTGGGCCAACCAACCTTACTTTTCCAAAGAGTAAAAGCCAGTTTAAATCAAGACTCATAATAGCAGGATTCTGGGATATTACTGTAGAATGATGGAAGTATTGAAATTATTAAATGAATTCAATATTATTGACATCTTTGACGAATGTTATCTTTTAAAGTTCTTATGATACTGTCAAATAAAAAAACGGTAAAGTTCATCTTGAGTAAATAAGTCATCACATATTTTTGCAAGGACAAAATACGTTTATGTTAATTTTCTAGTTGGATAGAAATTAGTGTCTTGAAAGATTTTTATGTATCTATTTATAGATATATATCTAGATTTATATGTGTTATATAAATATATATGTATTTACATATGTAGTATGTATTATATATTAAGAGATATGTGTCTGTATATTATTTATATAAGTATTATATAAAATGTATTCCATATATATTTGTATATGTATTATTTATTTTCATGTGTCTATATGTAATATATATTTTTATATAGACATATATAAACACATATATAAATCTAGAAATATATTTTATATAAACACACACACATGCATACACACACACGTACACACACACACAATTTGAAAATTGTAGCACATACACACACATAGTATTTGAAAATTGTAGCTCTGGGCATTCTATATCATGGGTAAGGGAGAATAAATATTTTAGGGTTGTGAAATGAACCCTAACAGCCAACATATAGCCATGTGTCAGAAACTTCCTTGTTTTGGGGTTCTTCCCTTTACGGACCATCTGAAGTATCTCCCTTTGCTCATGGATAGAGTCCTCTCTCACATGCTTTCGTAGAGTAATGATGGGAAGGGCATGCTAGGAAATGTAGATGTGAGCAAAAGCAAGTCCTAAGGAACATCTTCTGCTGGTCATTATTAACTTAGGTCTTCGTTTTCCATACTTTCCTAATCTACTTCTGGCCTTATAATCCATACTCTTTTAGATTAAAATATATTCAATGAATTTCTGCTCTCTTTTTTGTTTTTCATTAAACCTTACTTTCAGAAAATAACTGTTTATAACCAGAGAAAATCTTCAAAATATTAATAATAGTGGTAGAGCATAGTGGTTTTCCAATCAGAATGGATGGCAGCTATGGTGCTAGAACAGGGGTGTGGGGACCCTTGACTTAATAAGACACAACCCCTTGAGGATTAAGTATTGGGGAATGAGATTGCTTCCCAGCACCTTTAAAATCACACTACAGCTAAGCTGTTTTTCCTCAGGTCATTAATAAAACAATTTAACAATTAGATTCATTTCTTTAGCTAATTTGCCTCTGAACACTTTACAGATGTTTTATTTGGGAAATTTAGAGAATCTACATTTCTGTGGCTTGAAGTAAACTGGTCCTGGGGTTATGTGCTAAAGGAACCACTAAGCACAAAATCAATGAATTTTAAATTTCTTTACCTTGGTGATTGTTGAAATGCTGTTGGTTATTGCAGTCTCAGTAAAAGTGAGTGTCAAAATACTTTATTACTGTAAATTAGTTTAAGATATATTGTAAAATAACAAATTGTTAGATATAGTTTGCTAACATCATAAATGTACTTTTTATTACTTGTGAAAATATATGTAAAATTCTGAATAAGATATTAGCAACATAATTCAACAATATATCAAGAGTAATACAATATGGCCAAATAGATTTAACTTCAGAAATGAAAGGGTGATTTCAATACAAGTATATCTGTCTATATAGTCAATTACATCAGCATATAAAGGGGAAAAAAAGCTTAAGAATAAACATAAAAATATGGAACGAGGCTGGGATAAGTGGCTCACACCTATAATCCCAGACCTTTGGAAGGGTGAGGCATGCAAGCAGATCACTTGAGGTCAGGAGTTCAAGACCAGCCTGGTCAACATGGCAAAACCCCATCTCTACTACAAATACAAAATTAGCTGGGTGTGGTGGCACACGCCTGTAATCCTAGCTACTCAGGAGGCTAGGACAGGAGAATCCCTTGAACCCAGGAGGTGGAGGTTGCAGTGAGTTGAGATCATGCCATTGAACTCAAGCCTAGGTGACAAGAGTGAAACTCTCTCTCACAAAAAAGAAAAAAAAAAAAAAAATATATATATATACACACACACACACACACACACACGGAACAGACATTTGATAACATTTAGTCACTATCATAAATAAGACACTAAACATAAATAATAGAAGAAAATTATAAAAATATTATAAGCTATTTAAAATAAATTAATAAAAATATGCCAATGTAAAATCTTAAACACGTTTTAATTAAAATCATGGGCTAGCCAGGGATACCAGCTGTCACCTGTATTTGTTTAATAATGTCTTGGAAGCGCCAACAGATGCATTAAAAAAGAAAACTAAATAAGCAGCATAAACATTGGGGAAAAAGAAGCAAATCTAGTTGCTTTCATTTTTCTTTTTCTTTCTTTCTTTTTTTTTTTAGACAGAGTCTCATTCTGTCCCCTAGGACGGAGTGCAGTGGCATGATCTCGGCTCACTGCAACCTCCATCTCCTGGGTTCAAGCAATCCTCATGCCTCAGCCTCCCTAGTAGCTGGAACTACAGGCTCACCCGGCTAATGTTCGTATTTTTAGTAGAGACGGGGTTTCACCATGTTGGTCAGGCTGGTCTCGACCTCCGACCTCAAGTTATCCACCCGCCTTGGCCTCCCAAAGTGCTGGGATTACAGGCATGTGCTACAATGCCTGGCCTGCTTTCCTTCTATTGAATTATTTTATGTTTGAATTCTTACAAAAACCTCAGAGATTTCAGCAAAAAGCTTTCAGAAAATATTTTAAAACATAAGTTGATAGTTTGGTTGCATACAATATTAACATATAAAGTCAATTATTATTATGTTATCAATATACTCCTAGTAATAAAAATTGGAAAAAATTCCATTCACAATATCTCATAAACTCTAAAATCTTAGAAATGTGTGATAAGATGAAAGATACAGGAATCTTATTTAAAATCTTAGTGAAACATATAAAAGGATTCTAAACCAATTATAAGACATACATCCTTATATATGAAACCAGTGTCCTACAGATATGAATTCTTCAATTACCTTTCGGTCTTTAAAATAATTTCTCCACCCTGGATAAGATAACTTTCACATTCAGATGGCAAAGTAATGCATTATAATGTCTAAGAAGACATTTTTATAAAAAGAAGACTGATAAGTTGTCATTATGATGTTACGCTATTAATATAATCATAATGAGATCCATGTGGCACTGGCATTGAAATAGATGAGTGGAGCAGAGCCACACAATACAGCATGCAGAAATAGATCTTGAATGTATTATATGAAAAGTGGTCATTTAATTCAGTGGAAAACAGACGTATTTTGTGTCAAATAGTTAGGCCCAAATGACTATACATCAAGAAGAAAATGAAGTTTTGTCCCTATATTACACTATAAATGAAAGATATTAAGGATGATAAAAATGTACATAATTAAAAAATTTAAATCAATACTCACGCAGTCTGGGACGTAGAAAACATTACTAACCAAAACCGGAATACTAGAAACAAAAATATATACAAGCATACCTACATAGGAAAATCATATACATATTTGCATGTGTGTGTGTATGTGTGTGTGTGTATTTCAATGTAGAAATTATTTAAATGGCAAGAGCCTAAATTCTAGAATACAAAAAGAGCTCTTAGATCATACAGATTGACAAGGAAAAGAAAAGCAACCAGTACACAAATAGACCAAGATTTTAAAGAAGAAATTGTGAGAAGAGCATATCAAGTAGTTAGAAAATGTGAAAAAAATAGTTTAATTCACTAATAATAAGATGAATGCCAAATCAGGTAACATGGCATAGTTTTACATCCATCAGACTGGAAAATATTAAAAAGAGGCAAACAACTTTTGCCAGCTGGCAGAGTAGGAAAACAGTATTTTCATACATAGAGTGTTGTAGAGTGTGAAATTACAAATACTTTGAAAATCAATCTGGAAAAAATATATTAAAGTTTCAAATTATTTTACCTACATCTTGGCAAACTGAACTCTAGAAATCTATCTCTCCAAGCCCTAGAACAAAAAGACAAACATATAAGGAAGTTTACTACAGCATTTTTGTAGGAGTAATATACTAGCTTATCATTATTTGTGGTGGTTTACCAAATTGTGTAATATTCACGCCATCAGATAATATGCAGCAATTAGAATTGTTCAAGTTCAAACAGTAGACTTTAAGGGTATTATCAAAAGTATTGTGGAGAGAGAAATGTAAGATGCATAAGAATGTATCAAACACATTTTTTGCAAAATTGTGACAAATATTCTTATTAAAATCTATAGATTTATGTAGAAGCATAGAAAAACGTAGGAATACACATATTATTAACTTGGTTTACACAGAGGGTTAGAAGGATATGAGAATAATGAGAAGGATAAGACAGATATTTCAAAAACAACTCTATAAGGTCAACCTAGACTTGTGTAAAATTTAGTATGTGTGCATGAATGACTTTAAATTTATGAATAATAGGAAATTATTGAAAAAACCTAAGGAAGAAGTTTAAAGAAGATATCCCAGACTAAGTATGAGTAGTTAAAAAAAGTAAAACCCCTTATACTTTATCTTTTCCTTCAATATACTTATCAAGCTTATTCAAATGCAGTAAGGAAGTCTCACTTTATAGTGTTAACAAAATCACTTTGTTGCTTAACTTTGCATGTAATGTATATGCCAAGTGAATTTCTTGAAAGATAATACCTAAGAAAAAGAAATACTAAATTGCAAAGTGATGTCATTTATAGTTTGGATACATGATGGCGCTTTCATTTTTGCTACAATGGCTGTTATCTTCCTGTCTACCTGAGAAGTTTCACTTCATCTGTGATAGACTGATAAATTGCAGGTGTATTACTATTTTCTTTATGAATTTTCACTTTAGAGTAAATTAACAATAAATATATTATTACCAGAAAATGTGGAAGACATTATATAATACACAAGGGTATTTAGTTTATACGTGATAATAAATGCTTCACCTTTGGATAAAGCTAAAGGGAATGCTGTACTATGATCATCTCTTCCTTGCAACTGATTCTTTAATTTATTTTTTTGAGATGGAGTTTTGATCTTGTTGCCTAGGCTGGAGTGCAATGGCACAACCTCGGCTCACTGCAACCTCCACTCACTGGGTTCAAGGCATTCTTCTGCCTCAGACTCCTGAGTAGCTGGGATTGCAGGCATGTGTCACCATGCCTGGATAATTTTGTATTTTTATTAGAGATGGGGTTTCTCCATGTTGGTCAGGCTGGTCTCGAACTCCCAGCCTCAGGTGATCCACCCGCCAAAGTGCTGGAAATGCAGGCATGAGCCACCACACCTAGTGCAACTGATTCTTTAGTCAGAACTCAATTGACAGAGAAATACAATAAGAATCATTACTCCTCAAAGAAAGAAAAAATTTCCACCTGACATTACAGTAAAACTATTAGCATATTGTAGGAGTAATAAAGATGATAAAAACTAAGAACTTCCACTGAAATTGTCAGCCTTCATTCTTTTATAAGAATGAAGTAGAAAATAATTTAATTATGTTCATGTGATACACAAGTATGCCACACTAGAAGCAAAATTAAAGTTACATTGAATTTTTAGTATTATATTTGTACTATCGGGACAGTTGTAATGGCTGAGAGAATTTCTGAAGAGTGTCTTTTTTAATTTTAGAAATTTACATTTTCAAAGTTTAAGTAAGAAACACATGGCTATTAAACATATAAGTAGCATAAATTAATCTCAAATTAAAATCTGTATGTTGAATGTGTAAGAAAAATATTTCATTTTTTTAAAATGGTTAGTCATTTCTCTATGTAATGCTATGAAAAATTATACCTTCATAGTAAAGACAAATTTTGTATAGAATACGGAGTAGTGAAAAGGTCAATGGAACCAGGAAACCTATTTTATTTACTTTTTGATAGAAAGGAGGCATCTGGCTTTGGGAAAATTACCATGCATTTCCATTCTGTGTCCTATAACCATAGCCCAGCTTATGCTGGATAGTCCTAGTTTGTGCCTATGTCTTAGCAAAATACTAGTCATGTACTTTTCAGTGTTAAGTGTGCCTTGCTTTGGATAATACATTGTCACCTTGTTTATGTACATTAGCTTTTCTAAAGTCTAGCCATAGAAACCCATAGTGAACTGCATTCCAGGATGGTCAAATTGGAACAGCTTTGGTCTGCAGCTCCCAGCTTGATCGACATAGAAGACGAGTGATTTCTGCATTTCTAACTGAGTGATTTCTAAGTGAGTGATTTCTGCATTTCTAACTGCATTTCTTCTGGTTCATCTCACTGGGACTGGTTGGACAGTGGGTGCAGTCCATGGAGAGTGAGCTGAAGCAGGATGAGGCATTGTCTCATCCTGGAAGTGCAAGGGGTCAGGATTTTTCCATTTCTAAGCCAAGGGAAGCCATGACAGATTGTACCTGGAAAAAGAGTACATTTCTGCCCAAATACTGCACTTTTCCCCTGGTCTTAGGAACTTGGCAGACCAGGAGATTCCCTCTGGTGTGGGGTTCAGCAGGTCTCACACTCGTGGAGCCATGCTCACTGCTAGCACAGCAGTCTGAGATCAACCTGCAAGGCTGCAGCCTGGCTTGGAGAGGGTGGTTGGCCATTCCTGAGGCTTGAGTAGGTAAACAAAGTGGCTAGGAAGCTTGAACTGGGTGGGGCCCAAGGCAGCTCAGTCTATATCCTTCATATCCAGCCAAACTAAGCTTCATAAGTGAAGGAGAATTAAAATCCTTTACAGACAAGCAAATGCTGAGAGATTTTGTCACCACCAGGCCTGCCTTGCAAGAGCTCCTGAAGGAAGCACTAAACATGGAAAGGAACAACCAGTGCCAGCCACTGCAAAACCATGCCAAATTGTAAAGACCATCAATGCTATGAAGAAACTGCATCAATAAATGGGCAAAATAGCCAGCTAACATCATAATGACAGGATCAAATTCACACATAACAATATTAACCTTAAATTGAAATGGGCTAAATGTCCCAATTAAAAGACACAGACTAGCAAATTGGATAAAGAGTCAAGACCGATTAGTGTGCTATATTCAGAAGACCCATCTCACATGCAGAGACACACATAGGCTCAAAATAAAGGGATGGAAGAAGAACTACAAAGCAAATGGAAACAAACAACAACAACAACAACAACAACAAAAACAAACAAACAAAAAAAACAGGGGTTGCAATCCTACTCTCTGGTAAAGCAGATTTTAAACCAACAAAGATCAAAAGAGACAAAGAAGGGTGAGAGGTTCCAAGATGGCCGAATAGGAACAGCTCCGGTCTGCAGCTCCCAGTGTGAGTGATGCAAACGATGGGTGATTTCTGCATTACCAACTGAGGTACCAGGTTCATCTCACTGGGGCCTGTCAGACAGTGGGTGCAGCTCATGGAGCAGGGCAGGGCATCGCCTTACCTGGTAAGCACAAGGGATCAGGGAATTCCTTTCGTAGCAAAGGGAAGCCGTGACAGATGGTACCTGGAAAATCAGGACACTGCCACCCTAATACTGCGCTTTTCCAATGGCCTTAATGAATGGCACACCAGGAGATTATATACCACTCCTGGTTCAGAGGGTCCCATGCCCACAGAGACTCGCTCACTGCTAGCACAGCAGTCTGAGATTGAACTGCAAGGTGGCAGCATGGCTGGGAGAGGGGTGTCTGCCATTGTTGAGGCTTGAGGAGGTAAACAAAGCGGCTGGAAATTTCAAACTGGGTGGAGCCCACCACAGCTCAAGGAGGCCCACCTGCCTCTGTAGACTACACCTCTGGGGGCAGGGCATAGCTGAACAAAAGGCAGCAGAAACTTCTGCAGATTTAAACGTCCCTGTATGACAGCTTTGAAAAGAGTAGTGGTTCTCCCAGCACAGAGTTTGAGATCTGAGAACGGACAGACTGCCTTCTCAGGTGGGTCCCTGACCCCCGAGTAGTCTAACTGGGAGGCACCTCCCAGTAGGGGCTGACTGACACCTCATGCAGCCAGGTGCCCCTCTGAGATGAAGCTTCCAGAGGAAGGATCAGACAACAACATCTGCCGTTCTGCAATATTTGCTGTTCTGCAACCTCTGCTGGTGATACTCAGGCAAACAGGGTCTGGAGTGGACCTCCAAAAAACTCCAACAGACCTGCAGCTGAGGGTCCTGACTGTTAGAAAGAAAACTAACAAACAGAAAGGACATCCACACCAAAACCCCATTTGTATGTTACCATCATCAAAGACTAAATGTAGATAAAACCACAAAGATGGGGAGAAACCAGAGCAGAAAAGCTGAAAATTCTAAAACTCAGAGAGTCTCTTCTCCTCCAAAAGAACTCAGCTCCTCGCCAGAAACAGAACAAAAGAAAGCTGGATGGAAAATGACTTTGATGAGTTGAGAGAAGAAGGTTTCAGACAATCAGTAATAAAAAACTTCTCCAAGCTAAAGGAGTTTGAACCCATCACAAAGAAGCTAAAAACCTTGAAAAAAGATTAGATAAATGGCTAACTAGAATAAACAGTGTAGAGAAGTCCTTAAATGACCTGATGAAGTTGAAAACTATGACATGAGAACTACGTGATGCAGGCACAAGCTTCAGTAGCCGATTTGATCAAGAGAAGAAAGGATATCAGTGATTGAAGATCAAATGAATGAAATGAAGTGAGAAGTTTAGAGAAAAAAGAGTGAAAAGAAATGAACAAAGCCTCCAAGAAACATGGGACTATGTGAAAAGATCAAATGTACCTATGATTGGTGTACCTGAAAGTGACAGGGAGAGTGGAACCAAGTGGAAAAACTCTATAGGATATTATCCAGGAGAACTTCCCCAACCTAGCGAGGCAGGCCAACATTCAAATTCAGGAAATACAGACAATGCGACAAAGATACTCCTCGAGAAGAGCAACTCTAACACACATAATTGTCATATTCATCATAGTTGAAATGAAAGAAAAAATGTTAAGGGCAGCCAAAGACAAAGGTTGGGTTACCCACAAAGAGAAACCCATCAGACTAACAGCAGATCTCTCGGTAGAAACTCTATAAGCCAGAAGAGACTGGGGGCCAATGTTCAACATTCTTAAATAAAAGAATATTCAAACCAGAATTTCATATCCAGCCAAACTAAGTTTCATAAGTGAAGAAAAAATAAAATCCTCTGCAGAAAAACAAATGCTGAGAGATTTTGTCACCACCAGGCCTGCCTTACAAGAGCTCCTGAAGGAAGTGCTAAACATGGAAAAGAACAACTGGTACCAGGCATTGCAAAAACATGCCAAAATATAAAGACCATCAATGCAAGTAAGAAACTGCATCAAATAATGAGCAAAATAGCCAGCTAACAGCATAATGACAGGGTCAAATTACACATAACAATACTAACCTTAAATGTAAATGGGCTAAATGCTCCAATTAATAGACACAGACTGGCAAATTGGATAAAGAGTCAAGACCCATCAATGTGCTGTGTTCAGGAGACCCATCTCACATGCAGAGACACATATAGGCTCAAAATAAAGGGATGGAGGAAGATCTACCAAGTAAATGGAAAACAAAACAAAATCAGGGGTTGCAATCCTAGTCTCCGATAAAGCAGACTTTAAACAAACAAAGATCAAAAAAGATAAAGAAGGCCATTATGTAAAGGGATCAACTCAAGAAGAAGAGCTAATTATCATAACTATATATGCACCCAATACAGGAGCACCCAAATTCATAGTCCTTAGAGACCTACAAAGAGACTTAGACTTCCACACAATTATAATGGGAGACTTTAACACCCCACTGTCAACATTAGACAGATCAACAAAACAGAAAGTTAACAAGGATATCCAGGAATTGACCTCAGCTCTGCACCAAGCAGACCTAATAGACATCTACAGAAATCTTCACCCGAAATCAACAGAATATTCATTCTTCTCAGCACCACATCACACTTATTACAAAATTGATCATATAGTTGGAAGTAAAGCTGTCCTCCAGAAATGTAAAAGAACAGAAATTATAACAAACTGTTCCTCAGACCACAGTGCAATCAAACTAGAACTCAGGATTAAGAAACTCAATCAAAACCGCTCAACTATATGGAAACTGAACAATCTGCTCCTGAATGACACTAGGTAAATAATGAAATGAAGGCAGAAAAAAAGATCTTCTTTGAAAACAATGAGAACAGAGACACAACGTGACAGAATCTTTAGGACATATTTAAAGCAGTGTGTAGAAGGAAATTTATAGCACTAAATGCCCACAAGGGAAAGCAGGAAAGATCTAAAACTGACACCCTAACATCACAATTGAAAGAACTAGAGAAGCAAGAGCAAATACATTCAAAAGCTAGCAGAAGGCAAGAAATAGTTAACTAAGATCAGAGCAGAACTGAAGGAGACAGGGACACAAAAACCCTTCAAAAAAGTCAGTGAATCCAGTAGTTGTTTTTTTGAAAAGATCAACAAAAGTGATAGACCGCTAGCAAGACTAATAAAGAAGAAAAGAGAGAAAAATCAAACAGACGCAATAAAAAAAGATAAAGGGGTTATCACCACCAATCCCACATAAATACAAACTGCCATCGGAGAATACTATAAATACCTCTACACAAATACACTAGAAAATATAGAAGAAATGGATAAATTCCTGGACACATACACCCTCCCAAGATTAAACCAGGAAGAAGTTGAATCCCTGAATAGACCAATAACAGGTTCTGAAATTGAGGCAATAATTAATATCCGGCCAACCAAAAAAAGTCCAGGACCAGACAGATTCACAGCCAAATTCTACCAGAGGTACAAAGAGGAGCTGATACCATTCCTTCTGAAATTATTCCAATCAATAGGAAAAAAGGGAATCTCCCTAATTCATTTTATGAGGCCAGCATCATCCTGATACCAAAGCCTGGCAGAGACACAACAAAAAAAGAGAATTTTATACCAATGTCCCTGATGAACATCAATGAGAAAATCCTCAGTAAAATACTGACAAACCAAATCCAGCAGCATATCAAAAAGCTTATCCATCACGATCAAGTTGGCTTCATCCCTGGGATGCAAGGCTGGTTCAACATATGTAAATCAATAAACGTAATTCATTATATAAACAGAACCAAAGACAACAACCACATGATTATCTCAATAGATACTGAAAAGGCCTTCAGCAAAATTCAACAGTCCTTCATGCTAAAAACTCTCAATAAACCAGGTATTGATGTATCTCAAAATAATAAGAGTTATTTATGACAGACCCACAGCCAATACCATGTTGAATGGGCAAAAACTGGAAGCATTCTCTTTGAAAACTGATACAAGACAGGGATACCTTCTCTCACCACTCCTTTTCAACATAGTGTTGGAAGTTCTGGCTAGGGCAATCAGGCAAGAGAAAGAAATAAATGGTATTCAGTTAGGAAAAGAGAAAGTCAAATTGTCCCTGTTTGCAGATGACATGATTGTGTATTTAGAAAACCCCATCATCTGAGCCCAAAATCTCTTTAGGCTGATAAGCCACTTCAGCAAAGTCTCAGGATACAAAATCAATGTGTAGAAATCACAAGCATTCCTATACACCAATAACAGACAAACAGAGAGCCAAATCATGAGTGAGCTCCAATTCACAATTGCTTCAAAGAGAATAAAATACCTAGGAATCCAACTTACAAGGGATATGAAGGACCTCTTCAAGGAGAACTGCAAACTACAGCTCAACAAATGGAAGAACACTCCATGCTCATGGATAGGAAGAATCAACATTGTGAAAATGGCAATACTGCCCAAGGAAATTTACAGATTCAATGCCATCCCCATCAAACTACTAATGACGTTCTTCACAGAATCGAAAAAAACTACTTTAAAGTTCATATGGAACCAAAAAAGAGCCCTCATTGCCAAGACAATCCCAAGAAAAAAGAACAAAGCTGGATGCATCATGCTACCTGACTTCAAACTACACTACAAGGCTACAGTATCCAAAACAGCATGGTACTGGTACAAAAACAGAGATTAGACCAAAGGAACAGAACAGAGGTCTCAGAAATAATGCCACACATCTACAGCCATCTGATCTTTGACAGATCTGACAAAAACAAGAAATGGGGAAAGGATTCCCTATTTAATAAATGGTGCTGGGAAAACTGGCTAGCTATATGTAGAAAGTTGAAACTGGATCCCTTCCTTACACCTGAAACAAAAATTAATTCAAGATGGATTAAAGACTTAAATGTAAGACCTAAAACCATACAAACCCTAGAAGAAAACCTAGGTAATACCATTCAGAACATAAGCATGGGCAAGGACTTCATGACTAAAACACCAAAAGCAATGGCAACAAAAGCCAAAATTGACAAATGGGATCTAATTAAACTAAAGAGCTTCTGCACAGCAAAAGAAACTACCGTCAGAGTGAACAGGCAACCTACAGAATGGGAGAAAACTTTCACAATCTACCCATCTGACAAAGGGCTAATACCCAGAATCTACAAACAACTTAAACAAATTTACAAGGAAAAATCAAACAACCTCATCAAAAAGTGGGCAAAGTATACGAACAGACACTTCTCAAAAAAAGACCTTTATGCAGCCAACAGACACATGAAAAAATGTTCATCATCACAGGTCATCAGAGAAATGGAAATCAAAACCACAGTGAGATATCATCTCACACCAGTTACAATGGTGATCATTAAAAATTCAGGAAACAACAGGTGCTGGAGAGGACCTGGAGAGATAGGAATGCTTTTACACTGTTGGCAGGACTGTAAAATAGTTCAACCATTGTGGTAGACAGTGTGGCCATTCCTCAAAGATCTAGAACTAGAAATACCATTGAACCCAGCCATCCCATTACTGGGTATATACCCAAAGGATTATATATCATGCTGCTATAAAAACACATGCACACATATGTTTATTGTGGTACTATTCACAATAGCAAAGACTTGAAACCAACCCAAATATCCATCAATGATAAACTGGATTAAGAAAACATGGCACATACACACCATGGAATACTATGCAGCCATAAAAAAGGATGAGTTCATGTCCTTTGTAGGGACATGGATGAAGCTGGAAGCCATCATTCTGAGCAAACTATCACAAGGACAGGAAACCAAGCACCACATGTTCTCACTCATAGATGGGAATTGAACAATGAGAACACCTGGACACTCAGTGGGGAACATCACACACCAGGGCCTGTTGTGGGATGGTAGGGGGGGAGGGATTGCATTAGTAGATATAACTAATGTAAGTGACGAGTTAACAGGTGCAGCACAGCAACATGGCACATGTATACATATGTAACAAACCTGCACGTTGTGCACATGTACCCTACAACTTAAAGTATAAAAAAAAAGAGACAAAGAAGTCCATGTGTAATGATAAAGAGATCAATCCAAAAAGAAGAGCTAATTATCCTAAATATATGTGCACCCAATACAGGAGCACCCAGATTCATAAAGCAAGTCCTTAGAGACGTAAAAAGAGATTTAGACTTCCACACAACAATGGGAGATTTTAAAACCCCACTGTCAATATTAGATAGATCAATGAGACAGAAGGCTAACAAGGATATCTAGGACTTGAACTCAGCTCTGCATCAAGCAGACCTAATAGACATCTACAGAAATCTCCACCCCAAATCAACAGAATACACATTCTTCTCAGCACTACATTGCACTTATTCTAAAATTGACCACATAATTGGAAGTAAAGCAGTCTTCATCAAATGTAAAAGAACAGATATCACAACAAACTGTGTCTCAGACCACAGTGCAATCAAACTAGACCTAAAGATTAAGAAACTCACTCAAAACCACACAACTACACGGAAACTGAACAACTTTCTCCTGAATGACTACTGTGTACAGAACGAAATGAAGGCAGAAATAAAGATGCTCTTTGAAACCAATGAGAACAAAGACACAACATGACAGAATCTCTGGGACATATTTAAAGCAGTGTGTAGAGGGAAATTTATAACACCAAATGCCCACAAGGTGGGAAATATCTAAAATTGATACCCTAACATCACAATTGAAAGAATTAGAGAAGCAAGAGCAAATACATTCAGAAGCTAGCAGAAGGCAAGAAATAACTAAGATCAGAGCAAAACTGAAGGGGACAGAGACACAAAAACCCTTCAAAAAAAATCAATGAATCCAGGTGTTGGTTGTTTGAAAAGATCAACAAAAGTGATAGACCACTAGCAAGACTAATGAAGAAGAAAAGAGAGAAGAATCAAATAGATGCAATAAAAAAAAGATAAACGGGTTATCACCACCAGACCCACATAAATACAAACTGCCATTGGAGAATACTATAAACACCTTTACACAAATACACTAGAAAATATAGAAGAAACGGATATATTCCTGGACACATACATCCTCCCAAGACTAAACCAGGAAGAAGTTGGACCTCTGAATAGACAAAGAACAGGCTCTGAAATTGAGGCAATAATTAATAATCTACCAATCAAAAATAAAGTCCAGGACAAGATGGATTCACAGCCAAATTCTACCAGAGGTGCAAAGAGGAGCTGGTATCATTCCTTCTGAAACTATTCCAATCAATAGAAAAAGAGGGAATCCTTCCTAATTCATTTTATGAGACCAGCATCATCCTGATACTGAAGCCTGGCAGAGATACAACAACAAAAAAGAGAATTTTAGACCAATATCCCTGATGAACATCGATGAGAAAATCCTCAATAAAATACTGGCAGACCAAATCCAGCAGCACATCAAAAAGCTTATACACCACCACCAAGTAGGCTGGCTCCCTGGGATGCAAGGCAGGTTCAACATATGCAAATCAATAACCATAATCCATCACATAAATAGAACCAATGACAAAAACCACATGATTATCTCAATAGATGCAGAAAAGGCCTTTGACAAAATTCAACAGCCCTTCATGCTAAAAACTCTCAATAAACTAGGTATTGATGGAATGTATCTCAAAATAATAAGAGCTGTTTATGACAAACCCACAGCCAATACCATACTGAATGGGCAAACCTGGACGTATTCCCTTTGAAAACTGGCACAAGACAAGAACACCCTCTCTCACCACTCCTATACAATATAGGTTGGAAGTTCTGGCTAGGGCAATCAGGCAAGAGAAAGAAACAAAGGGTATTCAATTAGGAAAGAGGAAACTGTCCCTGTTTGCAGATGACATGATTGTATATTTAGAAAACCCCATCGTCTTAAATCTTAAAATCTTCTTAAGCTGATAAGCCATTTCAGCAAAGTCTCAGTATATAAATCAATGTGCGAACATCACAAGCATTCCTATACACCAATAACAAACAGCCAAATCATGAGTGAACTCCCATTCACATTCACTAAAAAGAGAATAAAATACCTAGGAATCCAACTTGCAATGGATGTAAAGGACATCTTCAAGGAGAACTACAAACCACTGCTCAACAAAATAAAAGAGGACATAAACAAATGGAAGAATATTCCATGCTCATGGATAGGAACAATCAATATCATGAAAAGGGCCATACTGCCCAAGGTAATTTATAGATTCAATGCCTTTCCCATCAAGCTACCAATGACTTTCTTCACAGAATTGGAAAAAACTACTTTAAAATTCATATGGAACCAAAAATGAGCCTACATTGCCAAGACAATCCTAAGCCAAAAGAACAAAGCTGGCGGCATCGTGCTACCTGTCTTCAAACCATACTCCAAGGTGTAGTACACCGGTCTCACTAGTTGTACTTGTTACACATCACATGTGGATTACTGAAACTAACTCACAAAGTTTCTTGTTCAGAAGCTCTGTTATAAATGACAAAATGATTTTACTTAGGTCGCAATCTTTAGTGCTATTCACTGTTATGCTGTTCTCTGATTTCAGGCACATGGGGGAACTGATTTTTGTAGGTCCTTTGTAGCTGGGTGGGGCATGTGACTAACTCTCGCCATTGAATTGTAGTAGAAATAATGTTTGTGGCTTCTTGGATAAGACATTTCATTGTTCTTTTTTGCTTTGTTTTGTTTGTTTTTGGAATAGTGACGGGCAACATTTGAGATGGCAGTTCTTCTGCCATCCTGATTCTTCGAGTGACTTCCACAAGCAGAGCTTCCTTCCTTCCCTGCTAACATTTTATGATGATCATGAAGTATAAAGGATAAATAAATATGTAAAGATTTTAAAAAATTGTTAGCCAGATCTATCCTATCTTGATTGGTATGTGATGATTTATTTCACATTTGAGAACACCAGATAGAATGTTTACCAATCCAAAAGTAATAATTTCTATACTAGAAGAATTACAATAAATTGAGTTTAAATACATAATCATTGTATATACATGAAACAAGACTAAGGAGTTCCAAATCTATCTCCAGAACGGTAAGTGAAACCAGATGAGAGAAAAATTAAGATAAAAGAGTGTTTTGAAAATATCAAATTGTCACGTGTCAAATGCTGAGGAGTTACATAAAATAAGGACTGAAGGTGTATGTTGGATTTAGTTAAATGTCGACAATTTTGTGCTGGCAAGGTGGATTAGTCAGTGATGAAGATATACATTCAATCAGTGTAAATCACTCTGAGAGATTCTGCTGTGAAGAGAAGAATAGAGATATTGTAGAATCTGGAGGAGATGGGTGGTCCTGGGATAAATACTTTTAATTATGTGAGAAACCAAAGCAAAGGTTTTCAACCCTATATATTAGAATCATCTCAGTTATATATTTTTAAAATTTTCAAAACCTATGGCTAGCCAATTAAACTAGAACCTCTGGGTATAGAGCCAGAGAACTGACATTTTAAAAAAAGTATTTTACATTATTATAATGTAATGTCATATTGTGAGAAATCTTTAAAAATTACATTTAAGTTCAATGGCAAGAATCTGGTAGACTGCATATGTTTCTGAGAGACAGAAAAGATAATCAATTGCAATGAGTCCTAAGAATTCTGAAAGAATATGGCACCAAAGCTGATGTAGAGACATAAACATGAAATAAAAGAAGGCATTTTTCCCTCAGATTGTAACATCAGGACAGAAGGAGAATGTTTACAGTACATATACTTCTGTTTACCGGAGAGAGAGAGTGACAGTGTTTGCATCTGATAGAAACTTCTGTCTTTATCAGTGAAGCAGAGGAAAAGTAATATTCTGAGCATAAAGAGATGTAAGGAGGTCAGAGGTTTACAGCAAGCTAACTTACTGGAGAAACATTGTGATCTTTCTGGGAAATATTGAGGTTTCTTATGAGACTAAAATCCAGAAATTGTTAAAAACTTCTCAGATATGTGAGTTTTTTTTTTCCCCTCCAGAAATGTTAATCTACCTGGGCGTAGTCATGGACAAAGCTTTTAACTGGGTTCACTGTGGATATAGATTTGCCATAAAGTTGCAATGGGAAGGAAGTGGCGTAGAGCAATCTGGGCATTTTTAAGATTGTGATTGAAATGAGAGTCTTATTATTTAGAATTAATGCTGGATATAGGAGAAATATAGAGGAGACAATGCATACTTCATATCATATACTAGTGGTTTGATGATGTCTAAGAGCAGGAAAACGGAAACGGCAGAGATTGTAGCTAGAAAATGACATGTTGAAATCAACAATTTTGAACACAAACTCTATTTGACTCATTGACAGAATATAAGGCCAGGTGTCATAGAAATATTGGAGAATAAGTGATATGGTAGACTTTGAATCCTCACCCAAATCTCAACCCAAATTCCATCATGAATTGTAATCCCAAGGTGTTTAGGCAAGTGATTGGATTATGGGGGTGGTTTCCCTCATGCTGTTCTCATGAGAGTGAGTGAGTTGTCATGAGATCTGATGGTTTTATAAGTATCTGGCATTTCCCCTGCTTGCACTCCTTCTCTCTCTTGCCATGTGAGAAGGTCCAAGCTTGCTTCTCCTTCACTGCCATGATTGTAAGTTTCTTGAGGCCTTCCCAGACATACAGAACTCTGTGTCAATTAAACTTCTTCCCTTTATATATTACTTAGTCTCAGGTAGTATCTTTATAGTAGTGTGGAAATGGACTAATACAGTACATTGATACCAGTAGAGTGGGATACTGCTATAAAGGTACCTGAAAATGAGTAAGCAACATTAGAACTAGATAGCAGGCAGAGGTTGGAACAGGTTGGAGGGCTCAGAAGAAGACAGGAAGATGTAGGAAAGTTTGAAACTTCCTAGAGACTTGTTGAATGGTTCTGACCAAAATGCTGATAGTGATATCGACAATGAAGTCCAGGCTGATGTTGTCTCAGATGGAGATGAGAAACATTGGGAAATGGAGTAAAAGTCTCTCTCCTTGTGCTTTAGCAAAGAGATTGGTGTCATTTGCCCTTCCCCTAGAGATCTGTAGAACTTTGAGAGAGATGTTCTGAAATCGGAACTTAGGTTTACAAGGGAAGCAGACCATAAAAGTTTGGAATATATGCAGTCTGACCATGCAATAGAAAAGGAAAACCCATTTTCTGGGGAGAAAGTTGAGCTGGCTATAAAAATTTACACAAGTAAGGAGGAGCCAAATGTTAATTGCCAAGACAATGGGGAAATGTCTCCAGGGTATATCACAGACTTTCATGGCAGACCCTCCCATCACAGACCTGGAGGCATAGGAGGGAGAAATGGTTTCCTAGGCCCAGGGTCCCACTCATGCTCTGTGCAGCCCCAGAACTTGGTGACCTGCATTTTAGCCATGGCTAAAAGGTGCCAATGCACAGTTCAGGTTGTTGCTTGAGAGAGTGCAAGCCATAAGCTTTGGTAACTTCCACATGTTGCTGGGCCTGCAGGTACACAGAAGTCAGGAACTGAGGTTTGAAATCCTTTGTCAGAGTTTTGGAGGTTGTATGTAAATGCCTGAATGTTTAGGCAGAAGTCTGCCACACAGGATAGCCCTCATGGAGAGCCTCTGCTAGGGCAGTGCAAAGGGGAAATGTGGAGTTGGAGCCCCCACACAGATTCCTCACTAGAACACTGCCTAGTAGAGCTGTGAAAAGAGGGCCAACATCCTCCAGACCCCAGAATGGTAGATCCACTGACAGCTTGCGTTGTTTGCCTGGAAAAGCTGCAGTCGCTCAACACCAGCTGTGAAAGCAGGCAAGGCAGGGGTCTGTACACTGCAAAGTCACAGGGGCAGAGCTTCCCAAGGCCACAGGAGCCCGCCTTTTGCATCAATGTGAGACATAGAGTCAAAGGAGATTATTTCAGAGCTTTAAGATTTCATGACTACCCCATTGGATTTTGGACTTGCATAGGGCATGTAGATCCTTTGTTTGGGACAAATTCTTCCATTTGGAATGGAAGCATTTATTCGTTGGCTGTACGCCCATTGTATCTTGGAAGTAACTAACTTGCTTTTGATTTTACAGACTCCTGCGTGGAAGGGACTTGCTTTGTCTCAGATGACACTTTGGACTTGGACATTTGAGTTAATGCTGAAATGAGTTAAGACTTAGAGGGACCATGGGAAACATATGATTGGTTGTGAAATGTAAGGACATGAGATTTGGGAGGGGTCAGGGGTGGAATGATATGTTTAGGCTTTGTGTCCCCACCAAAATCTCATTTTGAATTGTAATCCCCAGGTGTTTAGGCAGAGACCTGGTGGGAAATGATTGGATTATGGGGGTGGTTCCCTCATGCTTTTCTCATAATAGTGAGTGAGTTCTCATGAGATGTGATGGTTTATTAAGTGTCTGTCATTTCCCCTGTCTGCACTCCTTCTCTCTCCTGCTACCATATGAGAAGGTCCAAGCTTGCTTCTCCTTCACCTTTGGCCATGGTTGTAAGTTTCCTGAGGCCTCCCAAGTCATGTGGATCTGTGAGTCAATTTAACCTCCTTCCTTTCAAAATTACTCAGTCTCAGGTAGTATCTTTGTTGCAGTGTGAAAACAGAGTAATACAATAAGCTTCTTGGTGATAAAGAGCTATAAAGTCTGATTTGCTAGTATGTTTTGGAATGATACTTTTGATGGAAATTAATATATTAGAATAATAAGGTTTAGGTTGAGAAGTGTAGTCATAGGCTTCATTGATTAATGATTAATAGTTTGGAAATTTGGAGACTGCTACACTAAGGAGAAGGAGTAGTATAGTATATGTGATTAACTCACAGGAGCAGGATTTATAAAACTGGAAGAGCAACTATGTGGAAAAAACATTGGAGAGTTATGAGGACACCATTTCTACCATCTGATCTTGAAGTACGTAAGCTATAAGAGAGACAGCTGTGGTGGACCATCATAGATTACCCAATTTCAGTTACAATATGGGTGGTAGATATTCTGAGATATGATAGGTTAGTACAGAGTACAGAGAGCTAAGAGGAGTTGGGATGATGTTTGGAGGAGAGAAATCCTGAGAACTCTCCTTTCTTAATGTCAACATTAGGATTTCTACTGATTTGTTATAGGTGATTTAAGTGTCTTCTGCTTTTGGGAAGGAGGATGGGTTTTATCAGACAAGCTCTAAGTGTCTTTTCCAGTGCTTTGAGGTTTCGCATGCTCTATAGTTCACATGAAACCATCAGTGCTTTAAAGTTGCCTAAAGTAATTGTCAAATACAGTAATGATCTGTGAAGTGATAGCTCAAACCCCAAATAGAAAATAATTAGGAGTGCTCAATAGGATACAGTATACTTTCCTGAGAGCTAGAGCTCTGTCCGCATGGCAACACCATATCTTTAACTGTTGTAAGATGCTTTGGTTACTGTTCTTTCATTTATTAGAGCTGAATATAAAAATAGTGAAAATGAATCTCACTGTGAGACAGACTTCTTTCTAGAGTCACATAAACTTCCCAAATTTCAACACTGATGAAACGCATATGGACCGAATGTTTCTATATCGAGTCAACTAATAATACAATAGTTTAGTACTATTATTCGTACACATTCATTTATAATGTTTAGTACCATTATTACTATTATTATAATGTTTATACTATTATTTATGTTAGTTTATAATAGTTTAATATTATTAGTAGTACACAGGCTGATTGTTGTCTTTTCCTTTCTGTGATGCTACCTGAGACCTAAAACACAAGTCTTTATTAAAACACGTAAACCTCACTTAATTGAATAGGTATTTTGAACACTGGTTCTTTGAGATCTTGTGGTATTTTCTTGTAAAAGATTCACCACTGATGTAATTTAAACTTTTAAATATGACTTTTAAAGTATCAATATCTATTTTTATCAGTCACAAAAGCATATCAATAATGTGAACATAGTGATGTAATATAAATCATGATTAACAAGTAAAAATGATAACCATTAAAAGGAGTAAAATAGGACTCTAGGAATGCAGAAATAGTAAATGCAAGAAGGACCCACCACCTCTGAGACTGAGAAAGGGACTAAAAATTTTGGAGGACACCATCTCTCCCTACCTCTATCCATCTAGGGCTGAGATTCTGAACTTGTTTGGGTAGGGTGTGGCTACCACAGGAATACACAGCCTACCACAGGCAGAGACTTTGCCAGAAGGAATAGGTGAGGACCATAAGGGTAAATTATTAGGAGACAAACATTTCATAAGCAGGTGAGGACAGGGTAAAGTGGGTTTGTAATAATGATCTAGAGGATGACCAAGAAGCTTGCTGAAGGAGCAGGCATGTTGGAGCTGGTCTCTGAGATTCACTGAGATGAACATGGTGGGCCTCTACAGGTATACCTTCTAGCAGACATACAGATAACAAAAAAATGACACATCAAAACCAGGGAGAAAGACATTTCACATTTGCTTTAGCCTTACCATGACCCTCCACTGTCCTTACGAAAAGGCCAAGCATTTCATTAGCTGGCAAAGGAAAAATGTTTACAGAGTTCAGTCCTAGAATCATGAGGCCTCATGAAAGCATAATTTGGAACTGAGGGGCGATACACTGATAACTGTCCCAGCTTCCACATAGAAAAATTAGAAAATACTTCCTCATTCTGGGGTCTCGGTGGCAGAAGAGCAAACATGACTGCCATGTACATACAACTTACCAATATCATTTTAGGCTTCAACATATTCAGTTCTCAAGGAACAATTACTGAGTAATTAAGCAATATGAAGTAATTAAGTGATTTTAATTAAAATGCCAATTTAGACATTACCCAACAATTATATACCTTAACACATAAAGATTGTTCTTATATAAGACATAAAAAGAGCATTTATAAGTGAGGAACTTTATTTTTTAAGCATTTTAATATGATATTTTAGTTTTGCATGTGGATATAAATACCGGTATGAACTGGAGAAACTCCTGTTTCTAAACATTCCATCTCTGCCCGTCTTCACATACCAACCCCAGATAGTACTTAGAGTCTTCAGTTAATTCTCTTCTTCTTTAGCTTCCTCTTCAGAAATGAAAATTTTCCTAAGAGTGTTATCTTACTTAACAGTTGTCATTTCCCTCTAGAGTCAAATATATCTGCAGTTTTTAAAAAGGCATTACTGTGCAGAGAAGCAAAGTGCATTACCCTTGGGTCTCAAACTTCAATCTTATCAGAAGCCAGATGTTCATCTGAATCATGGTCTAAAACCCACAAGTATTTTTTAAAATATTCTCAGATTTTTATATCTTGACATGGATTTGAAGGTTATCTTGCCTAATTATTCCAATTATTCATATTTACATTTGAGGGGAGGTCAAGGGCATGTAACTCACGATCAAGTTTACTTATTGAGAATACAATTAGACCCATGTCATCTGAATGTTCAGTCTAATTCGACTTCCTCTTACAACTGCGGAGGTCAAACCAGTTATAAATGAAGACAATGGACAAAAGAAGAAGAGCTTAAAAGGATGTACAGAGATTCATGAAAGCAAAAGTGGGAAAAGAGTGATAGACATGTATGCATTTTCATTGAGACATAGCCTGATTCTAACTATAATTGCCTCGGCATCAATCCCACTCGACGATTAAAAAAAAAATTTTGGCCATCTCATCAGCTGATTTTTGTGGCTGTTGTTGTTTTTATTGGTCCCTCTATATAACAGCCTACGGTTGGCTTGGCTGCCATTGTATTTCTCATTGAATTGACTCTCTAAGCTAACTAAATTATTTGGTCTTTTTGCTATGTTTCCAGAATAACTGGAATCCTGCCTGTGGAAGATAAATAGCATTGTTCATCAGCATCTATAAACCATGCTTAACAAATGGCAATACAAAATGCCCAACAAGAAAATTTAGTTGCTTTTTTCCAATTTGCCTTTACTCAGTATAACTCATGTAGAATATCAAAATATTTCCAAGTGGTGTTCAGGCTGTGGGAAAAAGTGAGGTCACTATGTGCAGCATGGTCATAGGGCATATATTGAAGAGAATCTTAGACTGCAAATAGTTTGGAATTGGCATGGGTTTCTGCAAAGTAGAGACCAACCCACTGGGTATTTAGCCTCAAGAATCATACAAAATGATACCAATATATTTAGTGTATTTTTCCATTTCACAATGATCTCTGATTCCTGAGAATTGCCTCCTTAACCCCCAGGGATTAAGTGCTGTTGTACTATGTGACACTGTCATTCTGGCCACAATTAATCAGACAAGAGATATGCTGCTGCCTCATGCTGAGCCAATCATAGTGTGTTTCTTGTGAATTCTAGATTGGGACTCACAGACACTGTGTGAGGCTCTTTGTCTATAGCTAGAATTATAAATTGTAAATTCAGAAACTGTGGGGTGCCCATCCTCAAGCATGAGAGTGGAGAGAGATGTGGACTATGGCGTTTAAAAACTGACACAGATATTTGAGACAGAGAAAACTATAAGACATAAAATTCATCTTGGATTTTTGCTTCTTGTTCCAAAACCTTGGAAATAACAATTGCCTTTTCCATCCTTTTATTAATTTCTTCACTTTTTGCTAAAGCTAGCTCCAGAATAATTTTTTAAGTCACACTGAATTTTTTTCTTTTAATGTATACCATTTTTCCTTTCATCAGACCATCAACATTTATTTAACACATGTGGCCAAATGCTTTACAAAGAAAGAATAAGTGAGCAAATTAAACCATATGAGAAGGTCAATGAAATTAACAACTCTGGTTTATGCTGGAACTGTCAACAATAGATATCGTGTCCAGCTTTTTAAAGCTCGTTTTTAATCCCAATGAATCATTCACACAATTTATTTTTTTCCCTTTAATATTTATTGATTGTTTCTACATAAACCAACATCAGCTTCAGAAAAAGCACTTTGACAGATGATTTTTTTTATGTTTTATTTTTAAATAATTAAAGAAATAAAAAAATTAAGAAATGATTGACAAATATCTTCTACCATTTAGCTGTTTGATAGGATTTCTTAGGAGATTTTTGTGATACAAGATATTGCAGCAAATTTAAGAAAAACAAGGATAAATAGTTTAAAATAGCTGTTATTTAGTTAGCCTCTTATGATAAAGCTATCAAGCAAACGGGAGGTTGTGTTAATAGAATATATAAAAACTGTCAGTACAAATAAAAAAACAAATAAAAATTAGTATTATTAATACTAATATTGATAACAGTAGAATAATTGTGGCAGTTGTTGAAGTACTAGTAGCAGAGTAGTGGACATTTAACAAATTCCTATTCTGCGCCTGGAACTCTACTACAACTTGCGTGGTTTTTTTCATTAATCTTCATAGCACCTATGATAACAGTTATAATCATTTTACAGATGAGGAAACAAATTTTGCGGCATTAATGGTCATTTAAAAAGGTGTTTCAGATTCAGCTGAGTATTTTAATTTTATATTTTGAGAAAATGAATCTTAATATGTGAGAATTATACTTTAAATTTGAAACACAGTCATTACAATTTTCCTTTTAAGACTTTCCCTCCTGTCTTTCATCCTTATTAAAGCAAGTCTTCTCCATATCATTAAGTGTCTAATAAGGAATATGAAAAAGTAATTCTTGCATCTTCCAACCAAAAGATTAAACCCAAAGTATCTTGTCTCAGTGTCAAAGAGCTAAACATTATTGTCAGGGGGACAGAAGCGCCTACGTCTTTTGTTGTCCTTTCTTCATTATTTCATAAATTTTTTTTCTTTCTTTCTGCTGTTAATTTTGCCCTCAATGTATGACATCCTCTGATATTTGAAAATGAATGACAGTTTCCTCCAGGTTTAGTGTGACTAGGTTGTTAATATTATAAATGTGTATTCTCAGACACTTGAACATTGTTCACAAATTGGATTTTTGAAGTGTTAGCAATTTTCTCTTTGAGGGATTAATCTCTCCTTCAATAGAGATGGGGAGGAGGAGGAGCAACCCAAGTACAATATTCGACAGACTTTATCACACTCAGTTTTTAAAGCTTGAGACCCCGAGTTATCTCTTGAGCAATTTTTCATCTTTTTATCTCATATTTCCGCTTTGCCAGCTAGATCACACATTTTTAGTGCATCTCCAGAATTTTGTGTATGCATCTTCAATGTATTTTCATTCCTATTTTCATGTCAGTTCATCTTATTTCAAGGATTTAAAGGCAAGAGCCTCAGTAAAAACATTTTACTTCACATATCTTCACCTTGTAAAATCCAGGGGAATAAATGGAACAAAAGGTGTGAGTTTGAAAGCATCTTAATCAAAGACAGGGCTGTCCCTTTATTCTTCAAGGAAATCTTCACCTTTACCAGACGAGGCAACTCTACTGTGGAAATTTTCATCCTAGGGAAGAAGTCTAAGAGCACATTTTGTTCTTCCTTCACTCGTAGATACCAACTAGAACTTCCAGGAAAACGTTTTGAAAAATCCAGTATATATATCCCCCTCTCTGATATAAGGAGATTGCTTCTGGTCGGTAGAAACTCGTGAGGGATGCCAGATCTTGCAAGTAATTGACAGGGAACTCCATGGTCTCTTTCCATAAATATTTGAGAGTCCTGTTCAGATAGAGTTTTCACTACAATTGTGTTTCTTTGGGGCATTTACAAACTAATTACTGTTCAATTTTGTTGCCACATGATGAAGACTAGCTCAATGAAATTCTCAGAAATAGGGAGTCGAAGTATTGCAGACTACAAGGACAGAGAAACTATGACAGGTGCAGATTTCACAGGAGTAATATTGCAATTACTGGAAAATATTGTATGTACTATTATTTCATTAAATAAATATAAAAATTTAAAGATTCTTCTAAGGAGATGAAGAAAAGGAAAGAAACAGCAATAACAAGATAATGTGCACACACACTCATGAAAGAGAAAAACAGAATTGCAGCAAATCAATCCCTTGTTTTGAGAAAATGTTTTCTCTGTTATAAAACAAATTTTGATTATTAGATGACTAACAAAGTTTTTAGCAGAATCAAATAAAAGCATAATATTCTTTGTTCTTATTTTAAGATAATAAATTAAATGTATATATTAAATAAGTGCATTTGGAAAAATATTTCCCAAATAAAATCGTATTTAAGCAGGTTTAAAACCTGTTTAACAATTATAGTTTTAATAATTATGGTGAACTTTGTGATTAGACAAGTTAAAGTTTTGATATGCAAATTTTACCTCTTAATAAAACCCAATACATACATTATTTGGGGATTACATAACTTTGGTCTTAGTGAGAGATGACAACGTGCAAGCAGCCCTTGCTCTTGGAGCCTCCTTGGCCTCAGCATCCACTCTGGCAGGCTTGAGTAGCCTTTCAGCCCACCACTGCACTGTGGGAGCCCCTCTCTGGGCTGGCCAAGGCCAGAGTCACCTCCCTCTGCTTGAGAGCTGGTGTGGAGGGAGAGGCGTGGGCGGGAACTGGGCTGTGCTGCGGTGCTCACAGGCCAGCCCGAGTTCCAGTGTGCAGGGGTGTGGGCTCTGCGAGTCCCACACTAGAAGCTGCGGCAGTGGCCCAGGGCAGTGAAGGGTTTAGCACCCAGGCCAGCAGCTGCGGAGGTTGTGCCAGGTCCCCCAGCACTGCCAGTGCTGTGCCCAAATTCTCACCAGGCCTCAGCTGCTTCCCCATGGGGCAGGGCTCAGGACCTGAAGCCCATTATGTCCAAGTCCCCCACTCTGCGGTGAGCTCCTGTGTGGCCCAAGCCTCCCTGATGGGGTGCCACCCCGTGCTCCATGAGGCCTGGTCCTATCAACCTTCCAAGGGCTGAGAAGTACAGGTGGATGACACAGGACTGGCAGACAACTCGGCCTGCATCCCCAGTGCAGGATCCACTAGGTGAGGCCAGCTGGGCTCCTGAGTCTGGTGGGGACTTGAGGAACTTTTATGTCTAGCTACGGGATCCTAAACACACCAATCAGCACTCTGCATCTAGCTCAGGGTTTGTAAATACACCAGTCAGTACTCTGTGTCTAGCTCAAGGTTTGTAAATACATCAATTGGTACTCTGTATCTAGCTAACTGAGTGAGGACTTGGAGAACTTTTCTGTCTAGCACTCTGTGTCTAGCTCAACAATTGTAAACACACCAATTAGCACTCTGTGTCTAGCTCAGGGTTTGTAAATACACCAATCAGTACTCTGTGTCTAGCTCAAGGCTTGTAAATACACCAATTGGTACTCTGTATCTAGCTAACCTAGTGGGGACTTGGAGAACATTTATGTCTAGCTAGCGAATTGTAAATGCACCAATCAGCACCCTGTCAAAACGGTCCAATCAGTTCTCTGTTAAACGGACCAATCAGCTCTCTAAAAAACACCAATCAGCAGGATGTGGATGAGGGTCAGATAAGGGAATAAAAGCAGGCAGTCAGAGCCAGCCAGGGGCAACCCGCTGGGGTACCCTTCCACACTGTGGAAGCTTTATTCTTTTGCTCTTTGCAATAAATCTTGCTGTTGCTCACTCTTTTGGTCCATGCCACCTTCAAGAGCTGTAACACTCACCACAAAGGTCTACAACTTCACTCCTAAAGCCAGTCAGACCACAAACCCACTGGGAAGAAGGAACAACTCCAGAGGCGCTGCCTTTAAGAGCTGTAACACTCACTGGGAAGGTCTGCAGCTTCACTCCTGACAGTGAGACCATGAACCCACCAGAAGGAAGAAGCTGCAGACACATCTGAATGTCTGAAGGAACAAACTCTGTACACACCATCTTTAAACTGTAACACTCACTGCGAGGGTCCACGGCTTCATTCTTGAAGTCAGTGAGACCAAGATCCCACCAATTCCGGACACATTAGAACATTTGTCATCAAAATGATAACATCTGTATTTCAGAAAACTGCTAACTAAAAAAAATAAAAAACATCTGTAGTCACTGCTGAGTACATTTTGATTTACTTAATTTCAGTCATGTACATACATCTGCTTACAAACCCATATAAAACTATGTAATAAAAATTGCAACTATAGTTTTATATTTGTATTTGCTATGTACATCATTTCAATTAGCATTACATTTATCAGCATTTCTTCAAGTCATTAAAATGTATTTTAAAACATAATGTTGAAATAATTTTATTTTATAGATGCAGCAGAACTAATTTAATAATTATTGTAACATTCCTTACATGGGTTCTTTCATTTTGTTACATTTGTAAATAAACTGCAATCAACTGTCAAACATATATAATTTTTTGGCAGTTACTCCTTTAAAATAGGTTTCTTGATGTAGAATTGGAAGGATAATATGTGTTCATTTTAATTTGTGTAAATTTCTGGAGTATAAGTGCAATTCTGTTACATACATAGATTGAGTGGTGGTCAAGTCAAGGTATCCATCACCCAAATTACATACATAATATACATAATACCCATGCATTCATTTTTAAAACATTAGTTATACATTTAAATATTTTGCAGAAAGATTATAAAAATCTAAATTTAAATTAGAAGTGTATTTTAATATTCAGTATGATTTTTTAAATCAGCAAATGTTCATTTTTATACAAATAATATATTTATATTTTCCGTAAAGTTCAACAAATCTTTTGTGAATCCATACATGGTATAAAATATATTTGAAATAGATAAGTTTAATTCAGTCTGTTTTCTGCATTCCTTGAATTTGTTCAATATTTCTTCATGTTCTTGCTCATTCTTTTCTCCAATATTAACATTTTTGTTGTTATCACACACATTTTTGGATGCCAGTAATTGTAAGCTTTTAGTTTTTTTCAACACTAACCCACAAAACACATACAAATACATACATGCACACAAAAACTCAGATATTCTGTCTTTGACTTAGTAACAATTTGTGGTTCTGTTGCCTTAAGCTACAGCTGTTTTTATCAAGGACCTACTGTTTATCAGCCTTTGCCTAATAATAGTTCTTTGTCTAACTGTATCTCACTCACGTTCTGTTTTATGAGTATACCACATCACAAAAACTGGAGATGCCTCATGCAAGTCCTCTTTTTGTAATGTAATACAATCTTTTGAGAAATTTTTTAAAATAGATGCTCTTATTGCAGCAGACTCCAACCTTTTTGGCACCAGGGACTGGTTTTGTGGAAGACAGTTTTTCCATGAACTGGGGGACTGGGGTGGTCTCGGGATGATTCAAGTGCATTATATTTATTGTGAAATTTATTTACATTATGACGACATTGTAATATATAATGAAATAATTACACAACTCACCATAACGTAGATTCAGTGGGATCATTGAGCTTGTTTCCTGGCAACTAAATGGTCCCATCACGGGGTAATAGGAGACAGAGACAGATCAACAATGTATTAGTTCCTTCTCACACTGCTACAAAGAATTGCCAGAGACTGGGTAATTTACAAAGGAAAGAGGTGCAACTGACTCACAGTTCCGCATGGCTGGGGAAGCCTCAGGAAACTTACAATCATGGCAGATGGGGAAACAAACACGTCCTGCTTCATGTGATGGCAGGAAGGGGAAGTGCTGAGCAAAGTGAGAAAAGCCCCTTATAAAACCATCAGATCTAATGAGAACTCACTCTAGAGCATTAGAACAGCAGCATGGCGGTAACGGCCTCCATGATTCAATTACGTCTCATCAGGTCCCTCCCAGTATGTGGAATATGGGAACTCCAATTCAAGATGAGATTTGTGTGGTGACACAGCCAAACCACATCAATCAGGCATTAGATTCTCCTAAGAAGTGTGCAATCTAGGTCCCTTGTATGAGCAGTTCACAATAGGATTTGCACCCCTATGAGAATCTAATACTGAAGCTAATCTGACAGGAGGTGGAGCTCAGGCAGTAATGTGAGCAATGGGGAGAGTCTGTTAATACAGATGAAGCTTCACCTGTTTACTGTCACTCACTTCCTGCTGTGTGGCCTGGTTCCTGCAGGTGATGGAGGGGTATCTGGACCCCTGTCTGAAAGGATATAGAAACTGAGTGGACACTGCTAGATTCATTTTCTTCTTCTCACATTTGTAAAGCATAGTTTGCATATTTAACAGCAAATAAGTTGCTAACTAAGAATTGGTTCAAAAATTGACCTGATGAACTTGGAAAACATGGGACTCTGATTAGGCAAAATGTTACTTTAATTTGGTTGGTGTCTGTTACCACAAACAAAGATATTGATATGAACCTAAAAATATGTATGTATATGTAATTTCTATATTTTCCTATAACAATTATATTTCATTTATTTTTAAGTGACAAATGCGTTTAGTATTTGTATTCTTGTTATGTGCTGGAAATTCTTCTAACAGAAGTCTTACAAATATTGATTCCTTTAATTCTTATACCTGCAGGTAAATACTGTTGGCATACCTCAATTTGAAACTGAGGTGTGAAAAGGTTAAATAAATTGCCCAAAGTTAACATAGTTTGTAAGTAATGTAACAGGATTATAAGACAAGCTATTGGTTGCAGAGTCTGATCTTTACTGTGTGATGCTACTTCTCGATAAGAATGGAGGCTGTACAAATCTGAACATATAAAACTATACCTTAAATAACAGGTTCACTAATAACTCTCAGGATGTATGTAAATCCTACGTGTGTGTGTGTGTGTGTCGAGAGAGAGAGAGAACAATCTTATCTTTTATTAATTTACAATCAGTATGACTCCCAAAAGTTTAAAATGTTTGGTTCTAGTTTATTTTCGGGTGGCCATGGAATGTGTATGCCTGCACCTGTGCGCTTTGTGTGCCTATTTATTTAAAAACTAAGAGATAAATTATATTTGCTAATTTGAGAAATGTTGTGGGGGAAGGAAGGATTAAGACAAAATTCTGGGTTTGAAAGAAGCAGGAAAGAGAAGTCAATCTTCAGAAAGTGAAACTGGTCCTGTTTCAGAAGTATCCTTATTTGGAAGTTTCTAAAAACAAAATTTGTTTATGCATTATTCATGCACTTGTATGCACATATACGCACCCACAGATTCACATTATACTGAAAGAGAACTAGGGAGGACCTTAAGCCTTGTGAAACAAAACATGCTTATTTATACAGTGTTATTCCACTTCTGACAGATCACGTTTCAGAATACTAGATGCTGAGTTTCTATAGCTGGCTCAAACCTGCTATTAAATTAAGATATAAATGGTGAATTTGAATTCTACCACTGCCGTTTATCTAGAGGCAGGCTTTCTTAAGATCCAAAACTCTTGTTCTCCCAAAACAGAACAATTATTTCCAGTTACTATTTTAATGACCTAACGAAGCTAAAGATGGAAAGCAAACACTATAATGGCAAAATTTATGTTTGTGAGGTCATGGTTACTACTGCAGTCAAGGGAAACTGCTAATAACTTTTGATTTTCATCCCCACAGTCTGCTAAAAGAGATATTGAAAAAATAAGATGGGGGAAGTTTAATTTCAGCTTCTTTCTTCAAATAGTATTTAACTAACAAATATTGCATACATGGTGATTTAAAAATAATTACACTAATTATGATTAATGTAAATAATACATTTTAATATTTCATATTTTATAATGCTTTTCAGGATATAGGGTTCTTTTTTAATAGTCTTTTGAGAAAGGCACGGATGATATTTATTTTTTATTTTGTTAAAAGGTAATCAAGTGATACGTAGAGTTTAGTCATTTGTATAAGAACACATAGTGATAAAAGTAGTCCAATTTGAAGTCACCTGTGTGGTATAGGGCAGTGCTTTTGAAAACTGTAGTATATGTAAGAATCACCTAGATAGCAAGCTAAAACAGATTCCTGAGTCTCACCCCTACAGACTGTGATTTAGTAGATCAGAAATAGGACCAATATAGGCATTTTCAAAACTCCCCAGTGATGATCATGCTGCTGCTCCACAGATCACGCTTTGAGCAGCTGGTTCAGGCAGATCTGCAACCTAATCCTAGTTGAACTAATTTTAATTGTCTTTTTCTGTAAGTTATTTAAGTTTCTTAAGCCACATTTTCCTCACTTTTACATTAAGGAAAATCATACTGACTTTTGTTGTGAGAACTAAATGAAAAAAAATATATGTTTAAAATGTCTAGTCTGTCATAAGAGCTCATAGTAAGTGCCCCAACTCCACTCTGCTCTCTGTGGAGCCATCCTGTGGAGCTTTATTGATCCCTCCAGTTCTTTTTCCTCAAGATTGCCCCTCTATTCCCATTCTGATGGAATGGAGCAAACTTTAATGCTTCATTCTGACATCTTCCTGAGAAGGTATTGAACTGAAAATTCAGCATTTGAGAGAATTATTTATTATTAAAAATAAGTAATAAGTTCTTTTTATGACACTAGCTCCCTCCTATGTTTATAATACATTAATCATTTTAATGTGCTTTTCAGAGTTATACCATAAAAAAGTTTCATTAATTCAGACCATTCTGAAAAACTGAAAGTGAGAATTTCAGAAAAGTCAAGGCTGAAGTTGGGCTTTTCACTATTTGTGGAAACAAATATAGTTTAGTGAATATATTGATATATGAGTATAAAATAATTTTCAGAAATTTATTTACGTTAATTGACATAGTGGACTAAACCAAAGCACTTTAATAGGAAGTTATTTGAATTCTACACATTTTATTTGGTTTATTGTATTGTAACTATGAGCTTAGATTTTCAAATCATCGCTAAACAAAACTTTAATAAAATAAATTTCCATTGATTCAGCTTCAAAAAATCATCAAACCACTTTCATATAGCATTTAAAATAAATGATTTTTAAATATAGCATTTTAAATTTTGGTGTTACCACATATTTTGAATACATTTTATTGAGATGTCTATAAGAAAATGAGTGGTAATGTAGAACTAAATATTCAAATTAATGCATATTAATTATATCTTCAATAAAATGAAGTTAGAGATGAGTTCTTACACTTCTTTTAGTTTGGTAAAAAACAGAGAACATTATTTTTAAAATAGTGTTACTTAAATTAACTATTTATATAGCTTTCATTCTAGAAAGAAAGAGAAGGATGGTACAATACAGTGAAAGCGTTTTGGATTCCACATGATTTAAACTCAAATAATACTTTTCAACATTTTCTCAGACATAGAACACATAAACACATCATTTCAACCAGTACTTAATGTGGATCATATTCTAGTAAAGCCTTATTGATCTATGTTGATGAATGTATTAAGGGATAAAGGAATGTGGAAAATACTTGGATAGCTTTTTCAATTCTATCACTGGAGAAGCACCTTCCTGAATTAACTCTCCTCTCTCTACTTTGCTCTTATCATAGGTTTTAGACTTCACAGGTTTTACATAGTATCTAACTTACAATTTATCATTTTATTTTTTATCTCTGAATGCTTCTTATACAGCCTGGATGATGTTGAAAACTAACTATCCAATGTTTTAATTTCCCTGACTTGCCCTTGGGAAGCTCCTGAAATTTGTTCTCATATTAGTTCCATTTAGCACAGCCCTGTGTTTCCAGGACAAGAAATATCTTTTTATTATATCCAGGACAAGAAATATCTTCTTATTATATCCTGCTCATGAAGACAGGTGCTGGATATTCTGAATTTAAGAGTGTGAATACTTCTTAAGGGTAATGGAAAAAAGTGAAAATCTGCATAACTAATGTTTTTGAAACTTCATGAAATATCTCTTATTGAATTGAAGTGTCTAGAAATTATCTGAAATCACCTCAATGAAATGCATAATTATGATATTGATTACTAGTTAGACAAATGAAATAAAAAAATAAAAATGCAAACAAACCTCATTCACATATGATACTCAACCTAGGTATCATCCAGTCCTTTCAGACCTGGGAGATCTTGATAGAACCATTGTAAAATTCTGATTTCAGATCCCGGGAATCTGATTCCAGATCCTGGGGAAGTTCCTTTCCTGATTTTTTGTTCATTATCAGGTGACTTAATGTCTTTACAGCCTCTATTGTTTCCTGAAATTCTATGCTCATGCGACTTGTCTTTTTGCATTGCAATCTCTTGAACATGAAATTCACCACATGCTATACTACAAAATTATTGCAATTAAACAAAATATTTGTGATGCTTTTGGAATTCGTGAAAAGGTTGGGGTTCATGAGAAGTAACATTTCATGCAATTTAAGTCAGGTGGAATCAGTTTTGAATGCTTGTGACTAAAATAACCACGGATAATTTTTTAAAGCTACATATTAAAACCAATTGCAAATTTATGTATTTCTAAGAAGATACAATATAAAATTTTAAAGTTTGCATATGTCGAGTTCCAGTTATGTGGAATAAACAAATATTGTTTTTCATTCTTAGGTAGAAATCCCTAAAAAGGGAGAAATTACAAACAGTTTTTCCTAAAAATGGAAAGGACATAATATTTAATGATATTATAATGACTTTGCATTGAAATTGGTCAAGTTGACTAAGCTGAGATTATTTTCCAGGCTTTCAGGCTACAGTGGGACACAAGAGAAATTATTGTGTGAGTTTTGGAGGGCAGAAGTGATACTCATACTACAAAGGTTAAAGGCACAAAGTTTCAACTGGCCCTCATGGGTTCCAGGACATTCTTGTGGGTTCTAGTATGGTATTTCTTTTCCCCTACCTTAATCCTTCTTTCTTTCCAAACTGCCTGATTGTAGACTTCAGTTCCACATCATACTCAGAGTCAGTGGCTTTACAGATACCTCTTTACTAACTCCCAATATCGGATGCAGAAAAACATCATAACAGGTCTCTTAATATATTTGTATGTACTCAAACATGCTTAAGTTTAAGGCATTAATGTTAATGTTTGCAGCAGTAAAGGGGTTACTGGTAGTCCATGGCATGCATGGCCAATAGTTAATCCAACTATCACTGGTAAATACCTGCAATGAATTGCCTATAATAAGGCAATGGGTGATATATTCTGATATGGTTTGACTGTGTCTCCACCCAAATCTCATCTTGAATTGTAGCTCCCATAATTCCCACATTTCATGGGAGGAACCCAGTAGGAGATAATTGAATCCTAGGGGTGGGTTTTTCCCATGATGGTCTCCTGATAGTGAATAAGTCTCATGAGTTATGTTGGTTTTATAAAGGGAGGTTTTCCTGCACACCCTCCTTGTGCCTGCAACCATGTAGGATGTGACTTTGCTCCTCCTTCACCTTCCACCACAATTCTGAGGCTTCATCTATTTGGAACTGTCAGTCAATTAAACTTCTTTCCTTTATAAATTACCTAGTCTTTGGAATATCTTTATTAGCATCATGAGAATGGATTAATACAGGAAATTGGTACCAGTAGAGTACCAGTAGAGTAGCATTGCTGTAAAGACACCTGAAAATGTGGAAGTGACTTTAGAACTGGGTAACAGGCAGAGATTGGAAGAGTGTGGAAACCTCAGAAGAAGATAGGAAAATGTGGAAAAGTTTGGCACTTTCTAGAGACTTGGAGGGCTCAGAAAACAGAAAAATATTGGAGAGTTTGGAACTTCTTAGAGACTTGTTGAATAGCTTTACTCAAAATGCTGATAGTGATATGGACAATAAGGTCCAGGTTGAGTTGGTCTCAGATGGTGTATTAGTACATTTTCACACTACTGATAAAGACACACTTGAAACTGAGAATAAAAAGAGATTCAATTGGACTTATACTTCCACATGGCTGGGGAGGCTTCAGAATCATGGCAGGAGGTGAAAGGCACATCTTACATGGTCATTACAAGAGAAAATGAGGAAGAAGCAAAAGTTGAAACCCCTGATAAACCACATCAGATTTCATGGTACTTATTCACTACCACGAGAATAGCATGGGAAAGACTGACCCCCATGATTCAATTATCTCCCCCTGGGTCCCTTCCACAACACATGGGAATAGTGAGAGTTACAATTCATGTTGAGATTTGGGTGGGGACACAGTCAAACCATATCAGATGGAGATAAGGAACTTGTTGGGAACTGAAGTAAAGGTCACTCTTGCTATGCAGAACTGGCAGAACATTGCCCCTCCCGTAGAGATCTGTGCAACTTTGAACATCACAGGCCTGAAGGCCTAGGAGGAAAAATGGTTTTGTGGGCTGGGTCCAGAGTCCCCCTACTCTATGCAGCATCAGCACATGGTGTCCTGAAACCCAGTTGTTTCAGCTCCAGCTGTGACTAAAAGGGGCCAACATGCATCTCGGGCTGTTGCTTCATATGGTGAAAGTTCCAGCCTTGGTGGCTTACACATAATGTTAGAACTGTGGGTACACAGAAGTTAAGAACTGAGGTTTGGGAATCACTGCCTAGATTTCAGAGGATGTATGAAAATGCCTGGATATCCAGGCAAAAGTTTGCTGCAAGGTGGGGCCATGATGGAGAACATCTGATAAGGCATTATGGAAGAGAAATGTGTGGTTGGAGCCCCCACACAGAGTCCCCACTGAGGCACTTCCTGATGGAGCTGTGAGAAGAAGGTCATCATCCTCCAAAGCCCAGAATTGTAGATCCATCAACACATTGCATCATGTGCCTGAAAAAGCCACAGACATTCAATGCCAGACTGTGAAAGCAGCCAGGAGGAGAGTTGTACTCTGCAAAACCACAGGGGGGGGAGCTGCCCAAGGCTGTGGAAGCCTACCTCTTGCATCAGTGTAATCTGGATATGAGTCTCGGAGTCAAAGGAGATCATCTTGGAACCTTAAAGTTTAATGACTGCCCTATTGGATTTTGGACTTGCATGGGACCTGTAGCCCCTTTGTTTTGCAAATTTCTCTCAGTTGGAGTGGATATATTTACTCAATGTCTTTACTTCCATTGTATCTGGGAAATAATTAACTTGATTTTGATTTTAGACGCTCATGGGCAGAAGGGACTTGCCTTCTCTCAGATGAGACTTTGGACCGTAGACTTTTGGGTTAATGATGAAATGAGTTAAGACTTTGGGGGACTGTTGGGAATTCATGACTGGTTTTGAAATGTAAAGTCATCAGATTTGGCAGGGGTCAGGGTGAAATGATATGATTTGTCTGTGTCCCCACCTAAATTTATCTTGAATTGTAGCTCCCATAATCGCCATGTGTCACGGGAGGGACATAGTGGGAGGTAATTGAACCATAGGGGTGGTCTTTTCCATGCTATTCTTCTGAGAGTGAATAAGTATCACAAGATCTGATGGTTTTATACAGCAGAGTTCTCCTGCACATGCTCTTTTTGCCTGCCAGCACATAAGGCATGACTTTGTTCTTCCTCACCTTACACTATAATTGTGACGCCTCCCTGCCATATGGAACTGCAAGTAAATTAAACCTCTTTCCTTTACAAATTACCCAATAATTTACCCAATTATAAATTACCCAATATTGGGTATGTCTTTATTAGCAGCATGAGAAAGGACTAACACATATTCTCTACCACAGAACACATAAGTGGAAAATAAGAGTGATGTAAAGTTATCACAGGATCCAGTTGGAAACCTCTGTGGCTGGTGGGACCTTTTACCTGAGCACTGCTCATGCCCAGTGGGCTTGTTCCACTTACTCTGCCCATCAGGTTGTGCTCAGCTCATGCTACTGGCCTGGATCTCACACCTGTCAATTGCAAGCCAGGCATGGAGAGGCAAAGTGTGTATGAGTGAGTGAGCATGGGGTCCACACACAGTCAGGCACACTGGTTCTTGCAATGAAGCAGGCAGCTCCAGATGCTGGTACAGGTGCTAACTCTGTGCAAGGCTGCAGTTGGACGAGATGTACTGCATGTGGCTTCCGCTACAGATACTTGCATCTGGATGAGGGGAGTGCGGTGGCATCCGGCAGCTTGGAGACAACAGGAACTGCAGAACCGCAAAGAGAGTGTCACAGCCCTGGCTCAGGGAGCCCTTAGATCTGGGCTCCCCAAAGAGCTGCAGCTCTTCTCTCCTTCTCATTGCTCACACCTGCAATGTGGTGAGCAGTGTAGGGGAGATAGTGGCATGTTTTAATCCTGTTTGTGTTAAAGCTCTTTTAGTCCTGCCACTTAGTGGATCCCGAGTTCTTGTCCCACATCCAGAAAGAATGAGGTATACAGACAACTGGAGGGTGAACAAGGCAGAGAGGAGCTTCATTGAGCAGCATAACAGTTCTCAGGAGACCTGAAGTGGCTAGCTCCCTTCCACAGGGAAGTTGTCCTGACATCTGTGCAGCCGCCATTGGAAAGGAGACCTGGAGTTGGTAGCTCTAATCCCCAGGCAGGCTGTCCCATCATCCACCCAAAGTCTGACTGAGTCTGGGGTTTTTATGCATTTCAGAAGAGAGAATGTACAAGCTGATTGATTGTTGGGTGGCCATGGGTAGGCCCAGAAAATACACCATACGTTCTAGTCTGTGGAACTAGAAGCCCAGTCCCCAGGCTTCAGGCCATCACTGGCTTGAAGGTGGGGTTTCATGGGGACCCACCCCTTTCTGCTCAGGAGCCTGTCTGCCTCCTGCCTCCATCAACCTGCAGCCCACAGTGGCCCACAGTGCCCAGGCTGTTCATGTCAAGTGGTGTCTGCAGGCCCACACCAAACTGCTCTTAGCCTCACCTCAGTCTCCCTCCCATGCTCGTTGGTGCCCAAAGTCTGGAGGGGGCTGAAGTGGCAGGGGGCTGGTGTGTTAACACAGCTCCGAGTGTGTGCACAACCAGCAAAGTCATGACAGTGCCTGGGCTTGGCCTCAACTTTGCTCCAAATCAGAGCAGGTATCAAGAGTGGGGAGAGGCCAGGCAGTCGGAGCAGGTACTTCTGAGCCTGCAGGGGCAGGGACCTTCCCATGTCCCCAAGAGCACAGAGATGCCTGGGTCCACAGCCACAGCTGGGCAGCTGCAGCTGTGCCTGGGAGGACAGGGTTCCTGCCCCTCCAACTCAGAAGCCGTCAAGGCTCCCACCAGCTCTGTGAGTGCACAGCCCTGACTGTACCTCCCCTATTGTAGCTGGCACCATGACAGTGGCCACTCCAGACAGACTACTGCTGCCATCAAAGTTAATTGGTTGTTTCTGCCCTGGAGAATTTAGGGAAATAAAATGTTAAAACCAGGGCTTTCAGATTTCAACTCAAGGAGCCTGAAAGCATCTATAAGTGCCCTGAAGCTAAGTTTTATCTCCTGTGTGAGTAGAGGTGATATTTCTGAGAAGAAAATTCAATGTCTAGTCCTGCAGATTAAAATAATACTGCAAATTAAATTCACAATTTTTAATAAAGCTAGAGAAATTATTAGAAAGAAATCCAAAAGTAAAATTTGGGATGGGGACATCTGAACAGATTCCAATGAAGCTGGGGACCTTGAACAAGAATTTTTTTCTGTACCTTCTTTGCCTGTAGAATCAGCCCTTCAACCTTGTCTGAGGAGAATAGTGTGCCCTTGACTGAAAAAATCTGTAATTTATTCCTGTGAGGCAGTTACCTTGCAAGATATTGCTGATCTCTCTTCAAGGTCTTTTGCTACCACCCTCTTGGTGTCTAGATCCATAATCAGATTCAACTTTTATCAGGCCCCAAAAGATCTAAGATACAACTGGGGATCCATGAGGAAATATACTCCACACTAAAATAAGTGCATGGTTTTTCAAATACGTATCAACTGAAGGCTGGGGAATATGTGTGGGAATACATGATAAGAAGAAGGGATTAAGATTGAAAGAACATATGGTTGAATTTCAGAATCATTCTTTTAGCTCGAGAAGCTAATAATGGTTCAAATAGTTTGCTAGTTTGGTTGACTGCAGTAAGGATCCACAGGTGGCTTATACTCAATTAAGTTAAATGCCAAAACTTCTTTGTTATACTATAGATCAATTAAGGTACTCAGAGGTTTATGGAGATTGCAATGCCAGAGGACATTTATCACATGAGACTTGCTAATTGTGAAATATAATATATAAAATGGCACCACTCTGATTCACAGCTCTAAAATGGAGCCAGGAAACCATTCTAAGAAGATTTACCTGCATGGTTTATAATCTTGCAGAACAGAAATTTGACATGAACTTCTGAATTGGGTGAAACCACCACTTTCACAACATTCTGGAAAACAGCTGAATTTAGCAGCGCTGCAACCCCTGAACAGCAACAACCAATACTATGGGCTCATATACCAAGCCAGCCATCTCCACCAATAAGTTTTTTTTTTTTTTTTTTTTTTTTTTTCCTCTGGAAATGGAGTCTTGCCCTAGAGTGAATGCACTGGCATGATCTTGGATCACTGCAAACTACACCTCCCAGATCCAAGTGATTCTCATGCCTCAGCCTCCCGAGTACCTGGGATTACAGGGGTGTGCCACTACACCCGGCTAATTTTTGTATACTTAGTAGAGATGGGGTTTCACAGTGTTAGCCAGGCTAGTCTCGAACTCCTGAGCTCCATTGATCCTCCCACCTCAGCTTCTCAAATTGCTGGGATTACAGGCATGAGCCACCATACCCAGATCTACCAACAATTCTTTCAAAATAAATTCTGTGATTACCTTCAGTGTCCTTTTAGAAACTCCTCTCTCTGGAAAACAATTTGGCTAGAAGCCGAATGTCTTCAGAATTTGTGATTGCTAAGATCCCAGTAAGCACTTTGCTTTATTTCTTTGTAGCTGGTTTTTCACCTCTTCCATCTTGACATAATCTACCCCTTTGAGAGTCTAGAGAATGTGTTCTTCACTACAGCCATAATAAATAAATTTGTGAGAAAAGTCTTATCTTCCTTCAACAGCTCTGTGGTCACTCTTCTCCATAGGTCAGAAATTACAGTAGATACTACCATTAAACTGGGATACCTATATGCACTGGGGATAATAGAATCCCAGTGTGCTGGGGCCAAATGGCAGCAGTTAATCACCACAGAAAGGATGATTATAGTTATGGTAATGGACAGTGGAATAAAAGCAGTAATCAGAATAGTCTGACCTGTGGAGATGTTTGGTGTTGGCTAGTTGATCATGATATTTCTAGAGTAAAACAGATGGACAGAAAATTAAAATGTTTCTTGATCTATATAATCGGGAAACCTCTAGGTCTAGTGAACAAAATTCTGACTTGATTAACCAACATAAAGAGCCATGATTCCTTGTTCGTTCAACTCCCTTATTTGAACCAACTCATCGACCCAGAGCTCCATCAATCAACTGATTGGTGGGCTTCTTGAGGAAGAATCCTCATGCACTGCCAAATATCTATAGTGTTAATCTTTCTCCTTGCCTTTCCTAAAGAGAGCTGCAGCCATTTTGCAGAAAGACAGTGAATTAAGGAAGGGGGAATAACAAGACATTTTAACCAGACACTGGATCTGAACTGAAACTAAGTTATATAGTCACCTAGTCACTGTAGTTAAATATAGTCAGCGTACAATGTGATGGTCATGTGATTGAGGAAGTTCGGTCCCAATGGGTCCTTAAACCCACTCTATGGCTATTTCTCCAGTTCTAAAATGTATAATTGAACTACGCATAGTTAACAGCTGGTCCACTCTCTACACTGGTTCCCTATTTATAACATAAGAGATATTTGATAGCAAAGATCAAGTAGAAACCACTAGAATAACCTCTATATACAAATAAAATAAACCAAAATAAAAGCAATATCCCATTTCTAGGGGTGGTGATTTGTAAAGACTGATGACATGATCAAAAACTTGGGAAAGGCAGGGTGGTGATTTATTTTATATTTCTGAGGGTTGAAAGTCTGAAAGATTTCGAGTAGATTCCATAATAAGGCTTTTGGGAGGCCCTTTTTAGGATATGTGTTATGATATTGTGAAATATATACCTGATCTTTGTCTCAGTTTCCTGGCATACAACTCCTGAAATTCTTGGAATTTTCTAAGTGATAAGTGTCTTTTTGTATGCTAATGGGTTGACTGATGATTGGCAGCCTCTAGGTAGCTTCAGGTTGAGGTCTGCTCACAGGGAACACTAAGGCAGGATTAGAGGATTGGGACTCTCAGCCCCAACTCCACCCTCTGGGGAGGGGAGAGAGCCTGAAGGTTAAACTGATTACCAAGTGTCAATTATTTCATCAATTATGCCTACATAATGAAGCCTTCATAAAAGTCCAAAGGACAGAGTTCAGATGAGCATCAAAATAGCTGAACACTTTTGGAGGTTCCTGATGATGGCATGAATTTTCTGTACCCCATCTCCCATTTGTCACCCTATGCATCTCTTCATCTGTGTCCTTGGTAATATCCTTTATAATAAACTAGTAAGTAAAGGTTGCTTGAGTTTTGTGAACCAACCTAGCAAATTAATTGAACCTGAGGAAGGAGTTGTGCGAACCTCAATTTATAGTCAGTAGGTCAGAAGCACAGGTAAAGCAACTGAGACTTGTAATTCACATTAGAAGTGGGGCACAGTCTTGTTACTGGAAAGGGGTCCCAATCCAGACCCCAAGAGAGGGTTCTGGGATCTCACACATGAAAGAATTCAAGGCAAGTCCAGAAAGTGAAAGTAAGCTTGTTAAGAAAGTAAGTGAATAAGAGAATGGCTACTTCATAGACGTAAACCCAAGAGCTGCTGTTTACCCATTTTTATGGTTCTTTCTTGATGATATGCTAAACAAGAGGTAGATTTTTCATGCTTCCCCTTTTAGATCATATAGGGTGACTTCCTGATGCTGGTGGGAGTGTAGCAGTTAGAACACCAAAACTCACTCTCATAGCTATCTTTGGCCAGTTTCTTTACTGCAACTTGTTTTATCAGCAAGGTCTTCATGACCTGTATCTTGTGCTGACCTCCTATCTCATTCCATGATTTAGAATGCCTTAACCCACTGGAAATGTAGCCCGGTAGGTCATAGCCTCATTTTACCCAGTCCCTATTCAAGACGGAGTTGCTCTGGTTCAAAAGCCTCTGATATTACGAGACTGAGTCCTCAACATGTGGGATCTGATGCTATCCCCAGGTAGATAGTGTCAGGTAAATTAGAGCATACCTAGCTGGTGTCATCTGAAGAACAGATTATTTGTTGGTGGGTAGAAAACCCTGCAAACTTTTTGGAGATCAGAAGTCACAGAAGTCTTCTGTGTTGATTGTTGTGAGAACAGAGGAAAAACTGTTTTTTTTTTTTTTTCTTTTTCCTACTGATGTGTATTTTGCATATGAAAGGACATAAATGATTAGAGACTAGAGATTGATCTATAGTCAACAGCCTCCTAGATGGTCCCTAGTGATCCCTACTCCTTGATATCTATGTCTTTAATAACCTCTACTTGATAGTTGACTTGATTTTGTGATGTTTTTCTAATGAATATAATATGGCATAAGTAATACCACTTTTGAGATTAGGTTATAAAATTATCACTTTTAAAATCTTGGGTGTTCTCTCTGTTCTCCTCACCCAGGTCAGTCATTCTAGGGAAAGCCAGGTAACCTCTCCTGAAGGCACTTGGGCAATCCAGGGAGAGGCCTGCGTGGCAAGAGATTGAAGTCTTTGGCTGACAACAGTGAGGAACTGAGGTTTGTCCACAACCATATTGATGAAAGTGAAAGCATATACTCTCCAATCAAGCATTCAGATGAGTCTATAATTCTAGTCTGCATCTTTCTTGAAGAGATTTTGAGCCAGAACTGATTAGCCACACTACTCTCACATTCCTGATCCAGAGAACCCATGAGGCTATAAATATTTCTTGTTATAAGCTGATATGTTTTGGAGTAATTTGTCATACAGCAATAGATAACTAGTATAGTTCCTCTGACAAATAAGCAACATTTTCATTCTATCTATATAGGTCCCATGTAGCAATAGTGGAATGGAACCAATCTCAAATGTGGCAATCAAATGAAAAACTAACCAAAGAAACAGTAGATGATAACTTTTGGGTCATGTTAAGAAGACAGAAACCCAATCAGTTGTTCCTTTTAACCACGTTAGGTCAAAATTATTATTTTCCTGAATGAATTGCTATTCAAGTTTAACTACAATGTCTTCTCCATCCATAACTTATTGCCTAACGCATGCAAAAAAAATTTGTGTGAAAAAATATATTAGCATAATGACTAAATGTGACAATTTTGCAATATTTTCTTTATGGAAATAATTTTGAGAACCTAGTTTTATTTAATATATATATATTTTTTACTCTAGATCTTTATTTTCAGTCCTAGATGCCATCACTTCCTCCTATTTTACAAGTACTTATTTCTTTTTAAAATATACTTACTATTACTTATTATTTAAAATAATTCTTCCAACTAAATGATATGAGATGGGTTTTGCACACATTAGGATTTTGTTCTGTAAATAACTGTGTGAACTGGTCATAGGGCAATTTTGATTTACTCGTTAGTGGCAAACAAATAATTTGATTTTAAAGTACTGTGATAAAATAACACAATACACACATATATGTATTGCATATATATTATGTATGTAGTTGTATATTATACATATTATTATATATATTATATATAGAGAGATGTAGAGAAAATAATTTCCATGTCAGTCTAAAAGAATAATTTATCAGTCTAAAGAGATAAGTTTCTTTAGAAAAATATTATTTAACACATTGCAGAGTGTCTGTTATGTGCCAGACACTGTAGGTGATTGCTAAGCAATAATGAACAAAGCTGTGATTCAGTTCCTCGTGGAGTCTACATTTTAACAAAGAAAGATTAGACTAAATAATAATCAGAGTAATCACGTAAAAATAGTATAAGTTATGGGAAAAATGGAACCAGAAAAGTGAGTCGAATAGAGTGACAAGACACACGCACACGTATGTTCATTGAGGCACTATTCACAATAGCAAAGACTTGGAATCAACCCAAATGTCCATCAGTGACGGACTTGATTAAGAAAATGTGGCACATATACACCATGGAATACTATGCAGCCATAAAAAAGGATGAGTTTGTGCCCTTTGTAGGGACATGGATGCAGCTGGAAATCATCATTCTCAGCAAACTATCCCAGGAACAGAAAACCAAACACCACATGTTCTCACTCATAGGTGGGAACTGAACAATGCAATCACTTGGACTCGGAAAGGGGAACATCACACACCAGGGCCTATTAAGGGGAGGGGGGAGGGAGGAGGGATTGCTTTGGGAGTTATACCGGATGTAAAGGACGAGTTGATGGGTGTTGACGAGTTGATGGGTGCAGCACACCAACATGGCACAAGTATACATATGTAACAAACCTGCACGTTATGCACATGTACCCTAGAACTTAAAGTATAATAATAAAAATAAAATTAAAAAAAAATTTTTTTAAAGAGGTCATTGGGAAAGGGGACATTGCATAAAGACGGAAAGGGTTTGAGGAGGAGAGCTATCTAGCTGTTAGGAGAAAGAGCATTGCAGGCAGAGGGAGTGGCCATTGCAAATGCTCTAAAGCCGGAGCAGTCCTGGGATATTCATGGAACTGTGAGGCAGGAAACCTCATAAATGTTGGCCAAATCCTGCAGGCCTTGTGAGTCCATTTTGAGGACTTTGGCTTTTATTCTATGTAAACAAGGCTTTATACATAACAGTTATATTATCTGATAGTTGTTACAAAGGAATATACCTTCTGCTACTTTAAGAATAAACTGTGAGGGGAGTGGTAAATTTGCAGCAGGGACACTTCTCAGAATTATTATCTCTTGCAATAATTCTGCTAAAGTAATATTAACTCTAACTATGGAAGTAGAATTGAAAGCAATAAGAAGGAAGTGGATCCTGGATAGATTTGAAGATAAGGTTTTTTGGAAATACATTGGGTGTAAGAGAGAGGAAAAATGCCATATAACTTTAAAATTTGGAGACAGAGCAAGTGAAGGATGAAATTACTATCAAGTGAGATGTGTTTATCAGAGTAGTTTTAGAAGGGAAATGAGGAATTCAGTTCCAGACATGTTGAGATTAAACTATTTGTAGACAAATGAAATTGCCAATTTGTCATGTCAATTTGGATATGAATGAAGAGTTCAACAAACAATCCAGAATAAACTGATAAACTCAGGATTTTTGGACATTTGAATAATATTCAAAATTGTGAAACTACAGAATAATATCACTGAGAAAATGAGTTCAGATATAGAGAAGATAAGATAACAAAAGAATGAGCCTAGGAACTTTTAACATCAAAGTAGAGAAAATAAAGGATATTCTAAAACATAAATAGAAGGTAATAAGTAGTAAAATAGACCAGTGAGAAGCTGTTGAGTTGTGATCAATAAAGTAAACTTGGAGGAACAAGAAGATCAAAGTATTAGAAAGCTTGAATACTCAAATAATGCAGAAATTCTAGAATAAAAACAAATTTTCTGGCTTTTTTTAAAGGGACCAGTTGTCTTTTATATTTTTTTGGAAAGTTTGTCTTCCGGATTAACAAAATCGCACCTGCTGGTGTGGGTGACACCTTTGGCCACTATACACTTGGCCCCAAGAAGAGACCACTTCAAGCCATCACCCAGCTGTCAAGCAAGGGACAAAGGGACAGCTACACAGACTCAGGGCCCATTAACAGTACAAAACAGAGCAAACCAAATTCAAGGCTTCTCTTATTTCTGTAACACTTTAACTTTTCGGAGACATTCACATTCATTTCCATTGTGTGCTCAAATGACCCTTGATGTTTCTGTCATCATCCACAACTCTGAAGAAAAATCTATGAATAAAATGTTAGGTCACTTGCCAAAAGTCAAAGCTCATTTGGCAGAGTTGAAAAGAAACTCAAGCAGCGGTATTTTACTCTATTTCTAAGATTTTGTTTTCTTGTTTCTGTCCTATTTTCAAACTATATAGAAGTTCATTTGTTGGGTTTCTGAAGCCAACTCTAATTTTCCAGTCTTTGGTTGATAGTTTTTCTTTCCTAGAAAAGCAAAGTTGCTCTTTCTTCTGACAAGATGGCATACTGCCATTACAATATCCTTTAATAAACAAACACATCTATTCAATGTCACAACAAATTAGAAAGTACTTATTTCTGTTCAGTGAGCTAGATGAAATCAATAATCACTGGGGAGTTGCCACTATAATTCATTAGAGGCATTCACTGGCCCTCAGTAATCAGCTCAGAGAATGGAGCCAAAGTCTGAGTTATCTGGGGAGAGGAAGTAAGATCAAATATCTCAGCTCAAGTGAAAACAGTATCTAATAATCATTACATTACACACTTTTAGACTTCAAAGTAAAGTTCCTTCTAAATAATAGAAGAAATGACTTTGGAATCACCTATCAAATTTCAGAATGCAATTTATCATTTAAAAACTAAATCACAAAGTCATAATCTAAAAGAAATTGTAGCAACCTCTTTTTGTTTTTTGTAAATTATATTCTGATACTCTGATCTTCTTCATCCCCCAAGTTTGCTTTATTGATCACAACTTAGCAGCTTCTTACTGGTCTATTTTACTACTTACTACCTTCTATTTATGTTTTAGAATATTCAATTTTTTCCCTCTACTTCAATGTTAGAAGTTCCTGGGCTCATTTTTTGGTTATCTTATCTTCTCTATATCTAAATTTATTTTCTCAGTGATATCATTCTGTAGCTTCACAATTTTAAATGTTATTCAACTGTGAAAAAATCCTGAATTTATCAGTCTATTCTGGATTGTTTGCTGAACTCTTGGCTCAAACCCAAATTGACATGACAAATTGGCAATTTCATTTATATGTCTAAAAATATTGTAAATCGACATGTCTGGACTCTTAGCTTACACAAAAATCAACTCTATATTAATGACCTAAACATAAGTCATGATATCATAAAACTTCTAGAATAAAATAAAGGGGGAAACTTCCTTATTATTGATCTTGTCAGTATTTTTTTTGATATCACACCAAAACTCAGGCAATAAAAGCACTAATAATCAAGTGGGAATATATCAAATCAAAAAGCTTCTGGAAACAATTAACAAAATTACAAGGCAAAATACAGATTGAGAAAAATATTGGCAAATCATATATCTGATAAATGTTTAATATCCCAAATTCATAAGAAACTCATACAATGCAACAGCAAGAGAAACCCAAATAATCAGATTTTTTTAATTGATCAAAGGACCTAAGTAAACATTTCTCTGAAGATATAAAAACGGCCAACAGGTATGGGAAAAGGTGTTCAACATCGCTAATGATCAGGAAAATGCAAATCAAATCATAATAAAATATTACCTCACACCTGTTTATGATAGCTATCATACAAAAGACAAGAGTTAACAAATGTTGGTGAGGATGTGGAGAAAAGAGAACTCCTGTACACTGCTATTGAGAATGTACATTGTAAATTGTTACAGCCATTATAAAAGCATATGAAAGTTTCTCCAAAAATGTAATAGATTTTTTAAGTTAACATTTATTGTAACAACAACAAAAGTATATAAACATGAATAATTATATACCTTCTTTAACCCAAACCAAAATTTCCAATTTATATTCCTTGAGAAAACCAATGTTACATAATTATAAATTATAGTATATTGTCTTAAACACTTTTAATATCTCTAAAGTGTACATATATGCACACATACACATACATATACACAGGAAATCCATTGTTGAATGAAAATTAGTTTGTTTCAGAATTATAAATTCGAAGAGTCTACAGTTTTTGTTTAAAGAAACAGGATCACAACATTTAAGTATAATATACTCTCAAATTATAGCTCTTCTGGTATAGTCTAGCAAAATATGATGGAGAAAATTGAAATGTGTTACATGATTACCTATCAATCCAGGGGGATGAGAAAAGTGTCTGTATCATGCATCCAAATATGCAGGTATCTGAATAATGGGAAAAGAGTATATAAACCAAGAAAGAACCTATGTGAAGGTAATGTTGAATGATTAATTAAACTTTGATTTTCCTTAAAATTGTCCAGATCATTTTATAAATCAATAATTGATTTATTCCTTATTTGCCCTATTTTCCTCTTGCATATATTGCCATAGTAGTATATAAAATCTATTTTAAAATCATCAGGGACATTTTGAGATATATGTACATTTAAAAGAAATTCCATTTAGTTTTAAATTTAGGGGGTACATGTGCCTGCTTCTAATAAAGGTATATTGAATGGTGCTGAGGTTTGGGCTTAAACTGATCCCATCACCAAGACAGTGAACATGGTACCCAATAGGAAGTTTTTCAGCCCTTCCCCTCTCTATTCCTCCATTCTTTGGGAGTACTGAGTGTCTTTTGTTCCCATCTTTATGTCCATGTGTACTGAAAATTTAGCTCCTACTAACAAGTAAAAAAAAAAAAAAAAAAATACATGATTTTCTGTTTCTGCAATAGTTTGCTTAGAATAATGGCCTCCACCTGCATCCGTATTTCTGGAAAAGGTGACTTCTGTTTTATGGCAGCATAGCATTTCAACATATGTATGTACCGTATTTTCTTTATGCAATCCACCATTTCTTTATGCAATCCACCATTCTTTATGCAATCAATCTGGGCTCCCAGATTGATTCTATGTCTTTGCTATTGTAAATAGTGCTACAATGACCGTATGGCTGCATGAGTCTTTTTGGTAGAATGGTTGCATTTTACTTTGGGTACATACCCAGTAATAGGGTTCCTTGATCAAAGGGTAGTTTTATTTTTAGTGCTTTGAAAAATCTCCAAACAGATTGTGATTGTTAATATTGAGTGTCAACTTGACTGGATGGAAGGATGCAAACTATTGTTCCTGAGTGTGCCTGTGAGGGTGTTGCGAAAAGAGATTAACATTTGAGTCAGTGGACTAGGAAAGGTAGACCCTCCCACAGTCTGGGTGAGCACAATCTAATCAGCTGCCTGCGTGACCAGAAAAAAAGAAAAGCAAGCAGAAGAACATGGAAAGATGAGACTGGAGTAGTCTTTCAGCCTACATCTTTCTCCTATACTGGATGCTTCCTGCCCTCAAATATCGGACTCCAAGTTCTTCAGCTTTGGCCTTTCAATCACACACTGATGGCTGCACTGTCAACTTTCCTACTTTTGAGGTGTTGGAACTCATACTGGTTTGCTTGTTCCTCAGCTTGCAGGCAGCCTATTGTGGGACCTCACCTTGTGATCCTGTGAGTCAATACTCCTTAATAAACTTCTCCTTTACACATACATTTATCTTATTAGTTCTGTCCCTTTAGAAAACCCTGACTAATACACTGATTTTCACATGGGCTGAACTAATTTACATTCCCATGAACGTGTACAAGCATTTCCTTTTCTCTGCAACATTGCCAACATTTGCTATTGCTTGACTTTTTAATAATAGCTATTTTAACCGATGTGAGATGGTATCTCTTTATGAATTTATTTTCATTTCTCTGATAATTAGTGATGTTGAGCAATTTTTATGTTTTTTGGCTACTTGTATGTCTTCTTTTGAAAAGTGTCCATGTCTTTTGCCCACTTTTTAATGGTTTTTGTTTTTCTTATCAATTCACTTAGGTTTCTTATTAATTCTAGATATTAGTCCTTTGTCAGATGCATAGATAGCAAATATTTTATTTCATTCTTTAGGCTGTCTGTTTATTGAGAGCTGCTTTTGCTGTGCAGAAGATCTTTAGTTTAATCAAGTCAAATTTGTCTATTTTCATTCTGTTGCATTTTTTAGGGGGAGTAAGGTTTCATCATAAGTTCTTTACTGGACCATTATCTAGAAGAGTACTTCCTAGATTTACATCTAGAATTTTTATAGTTTGAGGTCTTATGTTTAAGTCTTTAAACTATTTTAAGTTAATTTTTGTATGTGGTAAGAGGTAGGAGGCCCAGTTTCATTCTTGTGCATATAGCTAGCCAGTTTTCTCAGCACCATTTATCAAATAAGGTGTCCTTTCTCCATTGTTTATTTTTTTTCAGCGTTGTCAAAGATGAGTTGGTCTTAGGTCTGTTGCTTTATTTTAGGGGTCTTTATTCTGTTTCATTGGTCTATGTGTCTAATGTTGTGCCAGGTTTTGGTATTGTAGCCTTGTAATAGAGTTTAAAGTCAGATAATGTGATGCCTGTAGATTTTTTTCTGTTTGCTGAGGATTGCTTTGCCTCTTCAAATTCTTTGGTGGTTCCAATGAATTTTAGAGTAGTGTTTTTTTTCTATTTCTCTGAAAAATGATGTTAATAATTTGATAAGAATTGCATTGTATCTGTAGAATGTTTTAGGCAATACGGCCATCTTAACAATATTGATTCTTCCAATCCATGTGCATAGACTGCTTGTTTGTGTTGTCTCTGATTTCTTTCAGCAGTATTTTGTAGTTCTCCTTGCAGAGGTGTTCAACCTCCTTGGTTAGGTATATCCCTGGTGTGTGTGCATGCATGTGTGTGCGTTTATTATAAATGGAATTGTGCTCTTGATTTGGTTCTAAGCTTTAATATTATTGGTGTATAGAAATGCTACAAATTTCTGTGTCTTGATTTTGTATCCTGAGACTTTCTTAAGTAGTTTATTAGGTCTAGGAGTTTTTGTTGAAATCTTTAAGGTTTTCTAGATGTGAAATCATATTGTCAGTGAAGAGATAACTTGATCTCATCTTTTCCTGTTTAAATGCCTTTTGTTTCTTTCTCTTGCCTGATTGATCCAGCTAGGACTTCCATGTTAAACAGAAGTGGTGAGAGTGAACATCCTTATCTTTTCCAGTTTCTAAGGGGAATGCTTCCAGTTTGTGCCTATTCATTATGATGTTGGCTATGGGCTTGACACAGGTGGCTCTTATTATTTTGATGTATATTCTTTCAATGTCTCGTTTGTGAAGAATTTTTATCATAAAGTTATGTTAGATTTTATTGAATACTTTTTCTGTGTATTGAGATTATAATAGGTTTTAGTTTTTAATTTTGTTTATGTGGTGAATCATATTTATTGATTTGCACATGTTGAACCATCCTTGCATTCCAAAAATAAAGCTCACTTGATCATAGTGAATTATGTTTTTGATGTGCTGCTGGATTCAGTTTGCTGGTATTTTCTTGAAGATTTTTTTATCTATTTTCATCATGAATATTGGGCTCTAGTTTTCTTTTTTGTTGTGTCTTTGCTACATTTTGGTATTAGGGTGATGCTGGTTTCACAGAATGAATTAAGAAGAAGTCCTTCCTCCTTGATTTTTTTGGAATAATTTCTGTAGGATTGGTACCAGTTCTTCTTTGTACATCTGGTCGAATCTAGCCATTAATCTAGCCAGAACTTTCATGGTTGATAGTTTTTTTTAATTTTTGATTTAATTTCTTTAGTCATTATTAGTCAGTTCCGGATTTCTATTTCTTCCTGGTTCAATCTTGGGAGGTTGTGTGTTTCCAGGAATTTATTCGTTTCTTCTAAATTTTATATTTTTTGTGCGTAGAGATGTTCGTATTAGTCTCTTAGGCCATTCTGTATTTCTGTGGAATTGGATGTGATATCACCTTTGTTATTTCAGTCTTTGCTTATTTGGATTTTCTCTTTTTATTTTTCTCTGTTAATCTAGATCACTGACTGTTAATGTTGTTTATCCTTTCAGGTAAGCAACTTTTAATTTAGCATATCATTTATATATATATATACATACACACACACATATATGTGTGTATATATATATACACACACACACACACACAAATATATATATTTGGTTTGCAATTTCATTTAGTTCTGCCCTGATTTCACTTATTTCTTTACTTTTGCAAGCTTTAAGTTTAGTTTATTCTTGCTTTTCTAGTTCCATTAGGTGTGAGGTTAGGTTGTTAATTTGAGATATTTCTATCTTCTTGATGTAGATGTTTCATGCTGTAAACTTGTCTCTTAACACTGCTTTTGTGATATCCCAGAGGTTTTGTATGGTATATCTCCATTTCATTTGTTTCAATGAATTTTTTTATTTCTGTCTAGATTTTGTTTACACAAAAGTCATTCAGGAGTAAGTTGTTTAGCTTCCATGGATTTGTGTGGTTTCAAGAGTTTCTGTTGGTATTAATTTCTATTTTTATTGAATTGTGCTCCAAGGAGACACTTCATATTATTTTGAACATGTTTAATTTATTGAGACTTGCTTTATGACCAAGCAAGTAGTCAGTATTCAAGTATACTCTATGTGCAGATGAAAAGAATGTATATTCTGAGGTTTTGGGGTATATTATTGTGTAGATGTCTATTACATCCAATTTTTAAAATGTCAAATTTAAGTCCAGAATTTTTTTGTTAGTTTTCATTCTCAGTGTTTTGTCTCATAATATCAGTGGGGTATTAAAGTCTGCCACTGTTATTTTGCAGCTGTCAATTTTTTTTTTTTTTTTTTAGATATAGAAGTATACTATTTTTATAAATCTGGTTGCAACAGTGTTGAGTGTATATAAATTTAGAACAGTCAAATGCTCTTCTTGAATTGAATCCTTCATCATTATGCAATGCCTTTCTTTCTCCTTTGTTACCATTTTTGGATTAAAGTCTATTTTATCTGATACCTGCTCTTTTTTGCTTTCCATTTGTTTGATAGTTCTTTCTCCATCCCTTACTTTGAGTATATGTGTGTCATTACATGTCAGATCATCTCTTGCATGCAGCAGAAAAATAGGTCTTTATTTTTAATCCAATTTGTCACTCTATGTCTTTTATTGAGTTATTTTGACTGTTTATATTCAAGGTTAATATTGATATAGAGTTTTTATTCTTGTCATAGTATTGTTAGCTAGTTGCCTCATAGTCTCATTTGTGTAATTCATTTATAGGATCTGTGGGCTATGTACTTGTGTGCTTTTGTGGTAGCAAGTATTTTTCTTTCATTTCCATGTTTAGAGTTTCCTTAATTATCTCCTGTAGGTTTGGTCTGGTGGTGACAAATTCCCCTAGCAATTGTTTGTCTTGGATAGACTTGATTTCTTCTTCATTTATGAAGCCTACTTTGGCAGGATATAAAATTCTTGGGTGGCATTTCTTTTTTTAAAGAATGCTAAAAATATGCACCCCCCCCCACACACCCCACCATCTTTTCTGGCTTTCTGGTTTCTGCTGAGAAGTCAACTGTTAGTCTGATGGGTTCCCCTTTATTGGTTATATGATTCTTTTTTCTTTTTTTTTTTTCTTTTTTTTTAAATTTATTTATTATTATTATACTTTAAGTTGTAGGGTACATGTGCATAACGTGCAGGTTTGTTACATATGTATACTTGTGCCATGTTGGTGTGCTGCACCCATCAACTTGTCATTTACATCAGGTATAACTCCCAATGCAATCCCTCCCCCCTCCCCCCTCCCCATGACAGGCCCCTGTGTGTGATGTTCCCCTTCCTGAGTCCAAGTGATCTCATTGTTCAGTTCCCACCTATGAGTGAGAACATGCGGTGTTTGGTTATCTGTTCTTGTGATAGATTGCTAAGAATGATGGTTTCCAGCTGCATCCATGTCCCTACAAAGGACACAAACTCATCCTTTTTGATGGCTGCATAGTATTCCATGATGTATATGTGCCACATAAAAGATGACCATTCCCAAGACATATAGTCATCAGAATATCCAAGGTCAAACCAAATGAAAAAAAAAATCTTAAACACATCTAGAAAAAAGAATCATTTTCTTAATCCAAATGTCCATCAGTGACAGATTGGATTAAGAAAATGATTCTTTTTTCTAGATGTGTTTAAGATTTTTTTTTCATTTGGTTTGACCTTGGATATTCTGATGACTATATGTCTTGGGAATGGTCATCGTTTATAGTATCTTGGAGGAGTTCTCTGGATCTTGTATCTGCATGTGGAACTCTCTAACAAGATTAGGGAAATTCTCTTGAATTATATCCTGCAATATGTTTTCAAAATTGCTTGCTTTCTCTTCTTGTCTCACAGGAATGACTACAAGTTGAATATTTGGTCACTTTACATAATCTCATATTTCTTGAAGGCTTAATTCATTTCTTAAAATTCTTTTTTCTTTATTTTTGATTAACTAGGTCAATTTGAAGGACTTGTTTTCAGACCTTGAAATTCTTTCTTTTGCTTGATCTAGTCAATTGTTAAGGCTTTCTACTGTATTTTGAAATTCCTGTAGTGATTTTTTTTCAAATTCCAGGAGATCTATGTGGTTCTTTCTTATTTTAGCTATGTCATCTTTCAAATCTCAAATCAATTTCATTTATTTTTTTATAGTGGATTTCAACTTTCTCTTGGCTCTCATAGTTTCTTTGCCATCTATATTATGAATTCTGTATCTGTTATTTCAGACATTTTATTCTGGTTGGAATTTATTTCTTGGGAGCTAGTGGGACCCTTTGGCTGTAATAAAACATGCCAATTTTTTATATTGCCAGAGTTCTTGTGCTGATTCCTTCTCATTTGAGAGAGCTGATGCTTCCTTTTTTGTGAATTTGTTATTATTTGAATGGTGCTTCTTGGTTTTTTATTCCTTTTTTCTATTGGGGGTATAACTGCAATGTATATTGTGTATGATCAACTGGCTTCATTTCTTTTATTTTCTCAGGGTGTCAAGTCTCCGAATAGGTTCCTTGGTTACAGATAGATTTATGCAGTGGCTTTATTAGATGTTGCTTGTTGCAGTGATGTAATTTTGTTTGGTAGTTCAGGCTCCAGTCCAGTAGGTGACACTTAAGAATAAGAGCTGGTAGGTAGGGGGAGGGACACAGATAATGGAGAAAGATAACAACTGTCTTCTCCCAGGGAGCATTCACCTTTAGTGGAGGTGGAGTTGCTGCCGAAGCCCAAGAAGCAGTCTCTTTCAGTCCATGCTCCCTTGGGCCTGATGGGAAGCATCACTGCTGATTCCACATAGCTGGTGCCATGCTCATGTTTCCATTAACTCAAGGGGGTCTTTGGTAGACTGTGCAACATCCTCCTTTAGAGGCTGACTGTGCTGAGGGTCAAATCTCTCGTTCTGGGTGTTTTTAGTGGCAAAGAGTCTTTATAAGTTTCCTGATTTTAGACAGCCTTTTTTATGGGGGCTTACCCAAAGACTGGTTGTAGTAGTGATGTACTGAACATGTTAGCAAGTTCACTGCCTCCTGTGAGGTGGCGGTGGCAGCGGTCTCAGGAAACTTATCTCTTTCCCCAGTGCTGTGTGCTTATGTCAGCAGATTTTCTATAGTGTTGCACCATTCAAGTGTCAGACCTCTAGGTAGCTCCTATGGGTAAAAGTCAACTGCGGCCAACATGACTGGGTATACACTTGATCCTTGCTTACTGGGAGAAGGTCTCTGTTGTCTCCAGTAATGGGCTGATTGTGGAGCATACAGTGGTTTGAGTTCCCTGTTCAGCTTCAGAGTGGTGGCAACAAGATAGGCAGGGCTAGACAAGGCATGCCTGCCTACAGGTTGCCCAGGGGTAGGCACAAGCAGCAGCTTCAAGGGGGAAGCTCAGTGGATGGCCATCAAGAACCCAGAGATGTGCCTAGGTGTTGAGTTGGGAAACCTCTGCCCCAAGTTCTCTGCACAGGGAGGGGAGTCCAGGACAGTGAATGCTACAAGTACATGGAGAGCTTCCTGGGCATGGAGTGGAGAGGGCCTGGCTACAGCATAATCTCTCCACAGGAAAGATGGGTGGCTTATGCTGCTAATCCAGGTGAGTGGAACATCTTAAATACAAGAATTGTTCATCACTTAATGACAGGAATACATTATTAGAAGTGAGTCATTAGGCAATCCGTCATTGCGAGAACATCAAAATATACTTATACAAACACAGCCTACCACACACCTAGGCTATATAATGAATCCTATTGTTCTTAGGCTACAAACCAGCAAAGCATGTAACTATACTCAATGCTATAGACAATTTTAACACAATTTACCTTTGTACCTAAACACATCTAAACTTAGAAAAGGTATAGTAAAAAACATGCTATTAGAATCTTAAAAGACCACTACTGTAAATGTAGTGTATTATTGGCTGAAACTTTGTTATGCAGCACATAATTACATGTAATTATGGCAAAATATATTAAAAATATTAAATTTACTGTCTTAACCATGTTTTTAGCATTCAGTTCAGTAGTACTAACTACATTCCAATTATTATGCACCCAATTTCCAGAACTCTTTTCATCTTTCAAAACTGAAATTCTATACTCATTACACAACAATTCACAACTCCTTTCCCAAGCTTCCCAAACTGCAATTCAACTTTCTGTCCCTATGAATTTAACTACACTAGATACTTCATAAGAGTTAAATCATATGGTATTTGTATTTTTGTGACTGACATTTCTTTTTTTTCTTTAAGTTCTGGAATACATGTGCAGAACATGCAGATTTGTTACATAGGTATGCATATGCCATGGTGGTTTGCTGTACATATCAACCTATCACCTGGGTTTTAAGGCCCACATGCATTTGCTGTTTGTCCTGATGCTCTCCCTCCCCTCAATCCTCTTGCTGCCAACAGCCTCTCATGTGTTTTGTTCCCCTCTCTGTGTCCATGTGTTCTCATTGTTCAATTACCACTTATGAGTGAGAACATGTAGTGTTTGGTTTTTTGTTCCTGTGTTAGTTTTCTGAGGATGATAGCTTCCAGGTTCATCCATGTTCTTTCCAAGGACATGATCTCATCCCCTTTTTTGGCTGCATAGTATTCCATGGTGTATATGTGCCACATTTTCTTTATCCAGTCTATCATTGATGGACACTTGGGTTGGTTCTATTTCTTTGCCATTGTAAATAGTGTTGGAGTAAACATACATGTGCTTTATAGCAGAATAATTTCATTTCCTTTGTGTATACACCCATTAATGGGATTGCTAAGTCAGATGGTATTTCTGGTTCTAATTCCTTGAGCAATAACCACACTGTCTTCCACAAAGGTTGAACTAATTTGCATTCCCACCAACAGGGTGAAACTATTCCTATTTCTCCACAGCTTTGCCAGTATCTGTTGTTTCTTGACATCTTAATAATTATAATTCTGACTGGCATGAGATGGTATCTCACTGTAGATTTGATTTGCATTTCTTTAATGATCACTGATTTTGAGCTTTCTTTCATATGTTTATTGGCCACATAAATGTCTTCTTTTGAGAAGTATCCACCCCTATCCTTTGCCCACTTTTAGATGGGGTTGTTTGCTTTTTTCTTGTAAATTTGTTTAAGTTCCTTGTAGATTCTGAATAGTAGATCTTTGTCTGATGGATAGATTGCAAAAATTTTCTCCAATTCTATAGGTTGCCTATTCACTCTGATGATAGTTTCTTTTGCTTTGCAGAAGCTCTTTAGTTTAATTAGATTCCATTTGTCAATTTTAGCATTTTTTTTGCAGTTGCTTTTAGCATTGTCATCATGAAATCTTTGACCCTGCCTATGTCCTCAATGGTATTACCTAGGATTTCTTCTAAGGGTTTTATGGTTTGGGGTTTTAAATTTAAGTCTTTAATCCATTTTGCATTAATTTATATGTAAGGTGTAAGAAGAGTTCCAGTTTCAGTTTCTGCATATGGCTTGCCAGTTTTCCCAGCACCATTTATTGAATAGGGAATCCTTTTCCCATTGCTTGTTTCTGTCAGGTTAGTCAAAGATAAGATGGTCATAGATGTGTGGTATTATTTCTGAGTTCTCTGTTCAGTCACATTGGTCTATATGTCTGTTTTTGTACCAGTACCATGCTGTTTTAGTTGCTGTAGCCTTGTAGAGTAGTTTGAAGTTAGGTAACATGATGCTTTCAGCTTTTTCTTTCTTTCTTTCTTTTTTTGCTTAGGATTTTCTTGGCTACATGGGCTCCTTTTTGTTTCTATATGAAATTTAAAGTAGTTTTTACTAATTCTGTGAGGAATGTCAATGGCAGTTTGATAGGAATGGCATGAATCTATAAATTAATTTTTTAAGATATTGATTTTCAAGATATTGATTCTCTCTATCTTGATATTGATCAAGATTCTTATTTGTGTGTCTCCTCTCTCATTTCCTTGAGCAGTAGTTTGTAGTTTTCCTTGAAGAGCTTCTTCAGGTCCCTTGTCAGCTGTATTCCTAGATATTTTATTCTCTTTGTAGCAATTGTGAATGGGAGTTCACTCATGATTTGTCTGAGGGCTCTCTGCTTGTCTATTGTTTGTATACAGGAATGCCTGTGATTTTTGCACATCGATTTTGTATCCTGAGACTTTGTTGAATTTGGTTATCAGCTTAAGGAATTTTGGGGCTGAGATAATTGAGTTTTCTAAATATAGAATCATGTCATCTGCAAACAGAGATAATTTGACTTCCTTTATTCCTATTTGAATACCCTTTATTTCTTTCTCTTGCTATATTTTCTTATCCAGAACTTCCAGCACTATGTTGAATAAGTGTAGTGAAAGAGGACATCTTTGTCTTGTGCTGGTTTTCAAAGGGAATGCTTCCAGCTTTTGCCCATTCAGTATGATATTGGCTGTGGATTTCTCATAAATAGCTCTTATTATTTTGAGATATGCTCCATCAATTCCTAGTTTATTGAGAGTTTTTAACATGAAGGAATGTTGAATTTTATCAAAGGCCTTTCTGCATCTATTGAGATAATCAGGTGGCTTTTTTCATTTGTTCTATGTGATGGATTACGTTTATTGATTTGTGTATGTTGAACCAGCCTTTCATCCCAGGGATGAAGTCAACTTGATCCTGATAAATAAGCTTTTTGATGTGCTGCTGGATTCAGTTTGCCAGTACTTTATTGAAGGTTTTTGCATCAATGTTCATCAGGGATATTGGTCTGAAGTATTTGTGTGTGTGTGTGTGTGTGTGTGTGTATGTGCCAAGTTTTGATATCAGGATGATGTTGGCCTCATAAAATGAGGTAGGGAGGAGTACCTCCTTTTCAATTGTTTGGAATAATTTCAAAAGGAATGGTACCAGTTCTGTGTATCTCTGGAAGAATTATTTAGCTGGGACTCCATCTAGTCTTGGGCTCTTTTGGTTGGTAAGTTATTTATTACTCCCTCAATTTCAGAACTTGTTATTGTCTTATTCAGTTTTCTTCTTTCTGGTTTAGTCTTGGGAGGTTGTATATCCCCAGGAATTTATCTATTTGTTCTAGATTGTCTACTTTATTTGTATAGAGATGTTTATCATATTCACTGATGGCAGTTTGTATTTCTGTGGGGTCAGTGGTTTTATAAGTTTTTATTGTGTCAATTTGATTCTTTTCTCTTCTCTTCTTTATTAGTCTAGCTAGTGGTTTTTCAATTACTTTTTTCAAAAAACCAGCTCCCAGATTCATTTATTTTTGAAGTATCATTCATTTGAAGTATTTTCGTTTATTTTGAAGTATTGCTATCTCCTTCAGTTCCACTCTGATCTTAATTATTTCTTGTCTTCTGCTAGCTTTTGGATTTGTTTGCTCTTGCTTCTTGAGTTTTCTTAATTGTGATGTTAGGTTGTTGATTTGATATCCATCTAGTGTTCTGTTGTGGGCATTTAGTACTGCAAATTTCCCTCTTAGCACTGCTTTAGCTACATTCCAGAGATTCTGGTACATTGTCTCTTTGTTCTCATTGTTTTCAAAGAACTTCTTGATTGCTGCCGTAACTTCATTATTTACCCAGTAGTCATTCAGGAGCATGTTGGTCAATATCCATATAGTTGTGTAATTTTTAGTGAGTTTCCTAATCTTGAGTTTTAATTGGATTGCACCATTCTCTGATAGACAGTTATAATTTCAGTTATTTTGCATTTGCTGAGGAGTGTTTTACTTCCAATTATATGGTCAATTTTAGAGTAAGTGTCACGTGATACTGAGAAGAATGTATATCCTGTTGTTTGGGGATAGGAAGTTCTGCAGATATTCATTATGAGGTCCACTTAATCCAGAGCTGAGTTCAAGTCAGGAATATATTTGTTAATTTTCTGCCTTATTGATCTGTCTAATATTGATTGTGGGGTGTCAAATATAGTCTCCCATTATTATTGCATGAGAGTGTAAGTCTCTTTGTAGGTCTGTAAGAACTTGTTTTATGAAACTGGGTGCTCCTCTGTTGGGTGCATATATATTTAGGATAGTTAGATCTTCTTGCTGAATTGAACCTTTTACCATTATGTAATGCCTTTGTATGTCTTTTTTGATCTTTTTTGGTTTAAATTATGTTTTGTCAGAGACTATGATTGCAATGCCTACTTCTTTTTACTTTCCATTTGCTTGGTAAATATTCCTCCATCCTTTTATTTTGAGCCTATGTGTGTCTTTGCACTGAGATGGGTCTCTTGAATACAGCATACCAATGGGTCTTGACTCTTTATCCAATTTGCCAGTCTGTGTCTTTTAATTGCGGCATTTATCCCATTTACATTTAAAGTTAATAATGTTATGTGTGAATTTGATCTTGTCATCGTGATGTTAGTTGGTTATTTTGCACATTAGTTGATATAATTTCTTCATAGGGTAATTTGTCTTTATCTTTTGGTGTGTTTTTGCAGTGGCTGGTACCAGTTTTTCTTTTCCATATTTAGTGCTTTTTTCAGGAGCTCTTGCAAGGCAGTGGTGATGAAGTCCCTCAGCATTTGCTTGTCTGGAAAGGATCTTATTTCTCCTTCACTTATGAAGCTTAGTTTGGCTGGATATGAAATTCTGACTTGAAAAATTTTTTCTTTAAGAATATTGAATATTGGCCTCCACTCTGTTCCAGCGTGTAGGATTTCTTCTGAGAGCTCCACTGCTATTCTGATGGGCTTCCTTTGTAGGTGTCCTGGTCTTTCTCTCTGGCTGCCCTTAACATTTTTTCCATCATTTCATCCTTGGAGAATCTGATGATTATGTGTCTTGGAGCTGATCTTCTCATGGAGTATCTTAGTTGTGTTCTCTGCATTTCCTGAATTTGAATGTTGAGCTGTCTTGTGAGATTGGGGAAGTCCTCCTGGATAATATTCTGATGTGTCTTTTCCAGCTTGGCTCCATTCTCCCCACCTCTTTCAGGTACTCCAGTAAATCATAGGTTTGGTCTTTTTACATAGTTCCATATTTCTCAGAGGTTTTGTTTATTTCCTTCTCATTCTTTTGTCTCTAATCTTGTCTGCCTTCCTTATTTCAGCAAAATGGTCTTCAGTTTCTATATTTTTTTCTTCTGCATGATTGATTCAACCATTGATACTTGTGTATGCTTCATGAAGTTCTCATGCTGTGTGTTTCAGCTCCATCAGGTCATTTATGTTCCTGACTAAACTGGCTCTTCTAGTTAGCAGCTCCTGTAACCCTTTATCAAGGTTCTTTGCTTGTTTGCTCTGTGTTAGAACACACACCTTTACCTCAGTGGAATTTATTATTACCTACTTTCTGAAGCCTACTTCTGTCAATTTTCCCATCTCATCCTCTGTCTAGTTCATCCAACTCTGCACCCTTGCTGGAGAGGTGTCACGATCATTTTGAAGAGAAGAAGCACTCTGGCCTTCTGTGTTTTCAGTGTCTTTTCATTGTTTCCTTCTCATCTTCATGACTTTGTCTAGTTTCAATATTTGAGCCTGCTGACACTTGGATGAGGTTTTTGTGGGGACATTTTTGGTGATGCTGTTGTTGTTATTTCTGTTTGTTCATTTGTTTTTCTTTCAATAGTCAGGTCCCTCTTCTATAGGGCTGCTGCAGTTTCTTGGGGATTCACTTCAGGCTCTATTAATCTGGTTCTCATGTGCCTGGAGATATCACTTGAAGAGGCTGAAGAACAACAAAGATGGGTTCCTCCTCCTTCCTCTGGGATCTCTGACCTCAGGGACACCGACCTGATGCCTGTAGGAACACTCCTGTATAGGGTGTCTGACAACTCTGTTGAAGGTTTCTCCCAGTTTGGTGGCACAGGGAACAGGACCCATTTAACAAAGCACTTTGGCCATCCCTTGGTGGAAGGGGTAAGCTGTGCTGGGGGAAACCTACTCAACTGATCTGCCCAAATTCCCCAGATCTACTAAGAAAGATTAATTCTGCTGGTCAGCAGAGACCACACCCACCTCTCTCCCTAGGGGCTCAGGCCCAGGAAGATCAGAGTTCTGCCCCTGAGCCCTTGGTTGGAGTTGTTGGAGTTCTTGCAGGGAGGACCCACCCTGTGAGGAGGAATGGATTAGGGTTCAGCATGAAGAGGCACTCTGGGCACAGTATCCCACAGCCAATGTGTTGTCCTATGGGGAATACCTGTTGGGACCAAGCCATCCAGCCTCCCTGACTCCAGAGAGGAAAAATGCAGTCTGGAGCTATAGAGATGGCTGCCACATTACCAACCCCCTCCCCGGGAGCTTAGTGTGTTAGGCATCTAGCAGCCCCAGTGTCGGCTGTCACCCCTCCCGCAAGGAGCTCAGAAAGCTTAGACAGCAGGCAGCTGCAACTGTGATGATGGCTGTCTTCCCCACCTCCCCCACTCCCCGAACTTGGCAGGCTTAGGAAGATTCTAGCCAAGTGGTTGCTGAGAATCTGCATGGCTCCCTGGTTGAGACCCTAGGCCCTGTTGGCGTGGGCTCATGAGTGGAATTTTCTGATCTGTGGCTTGCACAGTTCCATAGAAAAAGTGTGGTTTCCCAGGCTGGGTAGCATGCTCACTCACCACTTCCCTTGACTGGGGAGTGAGGACTCTGCTGCCCCATGTGACTCTCAAGTGGGCCACCCCACCACACCACTCTTCCTTCCTCTCTGTGGATCATACCAAGCCACTTAGTCAGTTCTGAAGACAGAACCTGGTTACACGGTTGCCAGTGCAGGATTCACACACTGTTTTGGTTCTTTTCAATGGGAGCCTTTGATCACCTCTGCTTCTAGTCAGCCATCTTGGTCCTGCCCTGACTAACCTATTTCATGTAGTGTGATGACCTCAAGTTTCATCGATGTTGTAGGATGTGTAAGAGTTTCCTTACTTTTTAAGGATAAATAATATTCCATTGCACATTGTTATGGTTAATATTGTGAGTCAACTTGATTGGATTGAAGGATGCAAAGTATTGTTCCTATGTGTGTCTATGAGGGTGTTGCCAAAGGAGATTAACATTTGAGTCAGTTAACCAGGAAAGGCAGACTCATCCCCAATCTGAGTGGGCATAATTTAATCAGCTGCCAGCATGGCCAGAATAAAAGCAGGCAAAAGAACATGGAAAGGCTTGATTGGTTTGGTATTCTGGCCTACAGCTTTCTCTTATGCTGGATGCTCCTGCCCTGAGCAGCAGACTCCAAGTTTTCCAGCTTTGGGACTCAGACTGGTGTTCTTGCTCCTCAGCTTATAGACAGACTATTATGAGACCTCATATTGCAATCATGTGAGTCAATATTCCTTAATAAACTCCCCTTACATGCACAACTATTCTATTAGTTCTGTCCCTCTAGAGAATCCTGACTAATACACATGTGTACACCATGTTTTGTTTACCATTCATCTTTCTTGAAAATTTGATGCTTCTACCTTTTGACTATTGTAAACTATAGCATTATGAAGTTGAGCATACAAACAACTCTTCAAGCCTGTTAAAAAATAGTGTATTGATTTCTGAAAAAAAATTAAAAACATAATTACTATTATGGCCTAGCTATTCCTCTTCTGAATATATACCCCATTGAGGTATATATAGTTACTGCACTACCTTTTGTTCCCACCAATAGCACACAAGGGTTCCACTTTCTCCATGTCCTCACCAATACTTAGTTTCTTTTTTTTTTTTTTTTAATTGTTGCAATCCTGATTGGTGTGAAGTGATAACTCACTGGGGTCTTGATCTGCATTTCCCAAAGGATTGGTTATATTGAGAATATACTAATGTGCTTGTTGACCATTTGTATATCTTCTTTAAAGAAACATCTATTCAAGTTCATTGCTCATTTTAATTGGATTGTTTTGTTATTGTTATTGAATTTTAGATGTTCTTTATATATTCTGAATAATAACCTGTTATCAGATATCTGATTTGCAAATATTTTTTCCCATTCAGTAAGTTCTTCTTTCACTTGGCTAATTTTGTCCTTTCATGCACAAAAGTTATAAATTTTAATATAGTTCAATGTATCCAATTTTACTTTTATTTTGTGTACTTTGGTGTTATATTTAAGAACTCATTGCCAAATACAATATCGTGAAGCTTTTTACTCATGCTTTCTTCTAGTAGTTTTGTGATGTTAAGACGTATGTTTAGGTCTTTGATTCGTTTTGGTTAATTTTTGTACGTGGTAAAGTAAAGTCCCACCTCGTGTATATATCTAGTTTCCAAAATATCATTTGCTTTAAAGAGTATTCTTTTTCCCATTGAATGGTCTTGGTACCTCTGTAGAAAACATTTGATCATATATACAAGGATTCACTTATGGGATATCTACACTTTTTCATTGATCTATATGCCTGTCTTTATGCCAATACCACATTGCTTTTATTACTTTAGCTTTGTAATTAGTTTTGAAATTAGGAAGTATGAGACTTCACATTTTGTTATTTGTTAATGTTGTTTTGATTATTTAGGGTACCTAGACATTTTATAGATTTTAAGATCTATTTTTCTGTTCCTGAATAGAAACACATTTCAAATTTTGATGAAGATTGCATTATATCTATATATTTCTTTGAGTAGCATTGTCATCCTAGCAATATTAAGCCTTCCAATCAATGAACATGGAATATGTTTTCATTTCTTGTGTGTCTTAATGTCTTTCAGCAACATTTTGAACTTTTCAGTGTACAAATCTTTCATTGCTTTGGTTCAACTTATTCCTTAGTATTTTATGTTGCTTTATTTTTTGATATGAGACCGGGTAGGTTTTCTAGTGTAAAGTCTACCCTAGAATCATCTATGTTGCTAAAAGGGTCTGGTTGGAAATTCTCTGAGTCTACTCTGTTCATCAGAGGTCTTGAAATTTTAATCAACCTGGCCTTGCGGTATCATGCTCATATCAGAATCACGCATGTGGATAAATGAGTGGTTCTGGGGATTCCCAGGCACACTTCTGTTTATCTGAGCTCTAGGAAGTTGCATTGGTAGTTCTCTCATGAAACCTCTAGAGGGACAATTTTTGAGCCTGCTGGTGTATCTCTCCCTGGAAATTCACTTGGTCAGTATGTAATCATTAAGAACTTTTAATTGCAGAAATAACTCAGAACCACAATTTTCTTTAGAAGCAGTCTATTTGAGAAATGAAACGTTTTTAACTTGAATGAAATGGGATTTACATAATTTTCACAATTGTGAACATTACTAATTCTATAGGCAATGGGATGAAACTAAGCGTTGGAATCTAATAAGTCTGGGTTCAAAACCATCAAGAGGCACTCAGATCATTTATTCATCTGTTTTTTATTTTTTTTTTAATTAGCCAGAAAATACACAGTTCATTACATTGTTTCAAATACCAAATGGCACAATAAATAAAGGGTCTGTTGTAGGTAGATTTTCTGGGAATTACCAAGATTCCATTTTCTAATCACCAGCACCTGTGAACGTGATAAGTATTTTATGTTCTATGGCACAGTCGACTTTTAAAAAGGATACATTATTCAAATAAGCCTTAACAAATCACATGAACTCTTAAACAGAGAACTTTCCTTGGGTGATGACAGAACAGCACAGCAGAAGAGGCAGTCAGAGATTTGAAGCATAAGAAGAATTCAACACCCTGTTACAGCTTTGGACGTTCATACACACACACACACACACACACACAAACACACACACACACAGAGACAAATTGCAGAAAGCCTCTAGGAGTAGAACATGATTCCTAGCTGACAGACAGCAAGGCAAAAGGAACTTTAGATCTAAAACTGCAAGGAACTTTATTCTGCTGATATCCGAATAAGCTTAGAAGCAGATTCTTCCTGTAACCTACGTATTAGTGACCAGTCTATTCACCACCTTTCTTTCAGCTGTGTGATATCCTAAGAAAACTCCCAGTCATCCCAGCTGGCTTTTTACCTAAAGAATGTTGAGTTAACAAATGTGTGTTGGTTTTAGGACACTAAGTTTGTGATAACTTGTTATACAGTAATAGAAAACTAATATAGGGCCCCACACAACACTTGCATATTGAAAGTGTTCAATAAATGTTAATTCCCTTTCATTCTGTATGCAAATGATAACATGTTTGTTTTTCACATAGACTAGTTTCACTTATATTTGCCTAAATGAACAAAATTCCTATCATGCAAGGCATAACTGAAATCCATTTTTCTGAAGAAGCATTGTGTGATCACTCCAGGGAAAAAGTATATATATATTTCTTTTTGAATTATTGTAACAGTATTGTTGTATCTTTTCACAACATGAACTGTATTTTGATGTTTATTATAATTATGAGTGAATATCTTACCTCCAGAACTAGACTACACATCCTTTAAGAGCATGACTGTTATATGTGAACTTGATCCTGTCATTATGATATTAGCTGGTTATTTTGCTTGCTAGTTGATGTAAATGTACTAAATGGTCCACTTAAAAGACACAGACTGGCAAATTGGATAAAGAGTCAAGACCCATCAGTTTGCTGTATTCAGGAGACCCATCTCATATGCAGAGACACACATAGGCTCAAAATAAAGGGATGGAAGAAGATCTACCAAGAAATTGGAAAACAAAACAAAAAAAAAGCAGGGGTTGCAATTCTAGTGTCTAATAAAACAGACTTTAAACCATCAAAGATCAAAAGAGACAAAGAAGACTATTACATAATGATAAAGGAAACAATTCATCAGGAAGACCTAACTATCCTAAATATATATGCACCCAATACAGGAGCACCCAGATTCATAAAGCAAGTCCTTGGAGACTTACAAAGAGACTTAGACTCCCATACAATAATAATGGGAGACTTTAACACCCCACTGTCAACATTGGACAGATCAACGAGACAGAAAGTTAACAAGAATATCCAGGAATCAGACTCAACTCTGCACCAAGTGAACCTAATAGACATCTACAGAACTCTCCACCCCAAATCAACAGAATATACATTCTTCTCAGCACCACATCACACTTATTCCAAAATTGACCACATAGTTGGAAGTAAAGCACTCTTTAGCAAATGTAAAAGAACAGAAATTATAGCAAACTGCCTCTCAGACCACAGTGCAATCAAACTAGAACTCAGGACTAAAAAACTCAATCAAAACTGCTCAAACACATGGAAATTGAACAACCTGCTCCTAAATGATTACTGGATACATAACAAAATGAAGGCAGAAATAAAGATATTCTTTGAAACCAATGAGAACTAAGATACAACATACCAAAATATCTGGGACACATTTAAAGCACTGTGTAGAGGGAAATTTATAGCACTAAATGCCCACAAGAGAAAGAAGGAAAGATCTAAAATTGACACCATAACATCACAATTAAAAGAACTAGAGAAGCAAGAGTAAATGCATTCAAAAGCTAGCAGAAGGCAAGAAATAACTAAGATCAGAGCAGAACTGAAGGAGATAGAGACACAAAAATCCCTCCAAAAAATCAATGAATCCAGGAACTGTTTTTTTGAAAAGATCAACAAAATTGATAGACAGCTATCAAGACTAATAAAGAAGAAAAGAGAGAAGAATCAAAGAGACACAATAAAAAAAATGATAAAGGGGATGATGTTGGCCTCATAAAATGAGTTAGGGAGGATTCTCTCTCAAAACCAACCCCACAGAAATACAAACTACCATCAGAGAATACTATAAACACCTCTATGCAAATAAGCTAGAAAACCTAGAAGAAATGGATAATTTCCTGGACACTTATACTCTCCCAAGACTAAACCAGGAAGAAGTTAAATCCCTGAATAGACCAATAGCAGGCTCTGAAATGGAGGCAATAATTAATAGCCTACCAACCAAAAAAAGTCCAGGACCAGATGGATTCACAGCTGAATTCTACCAGAGGTACAAGGAGGAGTTGGTACCATTCCTTGTGAAACTACTCCAATCAATAGAAAAAGAGGGAATCCTCCCTAACTCATTTTATGAGGCCAACATCATCCTGATACCAAAGCCTGAGAGAGATACGCAAAAAAAAAAAGATAATTTTAGACCAATATCCCTGATGAACATTGATGCCAAAATCCTCAATAAAATACTGTCAAACTGAATCCAGCAGCACATCAAAAAGCTTATCAACCATGATCAAGTTGGCTTCATCCCTGGGATGCAAGGCTGGTTCAACATACACAAACCAATAAACATAATCCAGTGTATAAACAGAACCAAAGACAAAAACCACATGATTATCTCAATAGATACAGAAAAGGCCTTTGACAAAATTCAGCAGCCCTTCATGCTAAAAACTCTCAATAAATTCGGTATTGATGGAATGTATGTCAAAATAATAAGAGCTATTTATGAAAAACCCACAGCCAATATCATACTGAATGGGCAAAAACTGGAAGCATTCCCTTTGAAAACTGGCATAAGACAGGGATGCCCTCTCTCACCACTCCTATTCAACATAGTGTTGGAAGTTCTGGTTAGGGCAATCAAGCAAGAGAAAGAAATAAAGGGTATTCAATTAGGAAAAGAAGAAATCAAATTGTCCCTGTTTGCAGATGACATGATTGTATATTTGGAAAACCCCATCGTCTCAGCCCAAAATCTCCTTAAGCTGATAAGCCACTTCAGCAAAGTCTGAAGATACAAAACCACTGTACAAAAATCACAAGCATTCTTATACACCAGTAACAGACAAACAGAGAGCCAAATCATGAATGAACTCCCATTCACAACAGCTTCAAAGAGAATAAAATACCTAGGAATCCAACATACAAGGGATGTAAAGGACCACTTCAAGGAGAACTACAAACCACTGCTCAGTGAAATAAAAGAGGACACAAACAAATGGAAGAATGTACCATGCTCATGGATAGGAAGAATCAATATTGTGAAAATGGGCATACTGCTTAAGGTAATTTATAGATTCAATGCCATCCCCATTAAGCTACCAATGACTTTCTTCACAGAATTGGAGAAAACTGCTTTAAAGTTCATATGACACGAAAAAAGATCCCACATTGCCAAGACAATCCTAAGCCAAAAGAACAAAGCTGGAGGCATCACGCTACTTGACTTGAAACTATGCTACAAGGATACAGTAACCAAAACAGCATGGTACAGGTACCAAAACAGAGATATAGACCAATGGAACAGAACAGAGTCCTCAGAAATAATACCACACATCTACAGCCATCTGATCTTTGACAACTTGACAAAAACAAGAAATGGGGAAAGGATTCCCTATTGAATAAATGGTGCTGGGAAAATTGGCTAGCCATAAGTAGAAAGCTGAGACTGGATCCTTTCCTTACTCCTTATACGAAAATTAATTCAAGATGGATTAGAGACTTAAATATTAGACCTAAAACCATAAAAAACCCTAGAAGAAAAACTAGGTAATACCATTCAAGACATAGGCATGGGCAAGTACTTCATGGCTAAAACACCAAAAGCAACAGCAACAAAAGCCAAAATGGACAAATGGGATCTAATTAAACTAAAGAGCTTCTGCACAGCAAAAGAAACTACCATCAGAGTCAACAGGCAACCTACAGAATGGGAGAAAATTTTTGCAATCTACTCATCTGTCAAAGGGCTAATATCCAGAACCTATAAAGAACTCAGTCAAATTTACAAGATAAAAGCAAACAACCCCATCAAAAAGTGGGCAAAGGATATGAACAGACACTTCTCAAAAGAAGACATTCATACAGCCAACAGACATATGAAAAATACTCATCAACACTCACCATCAGAGAAATGAAAATCAAAATCACAATGAGATACCATCTCACACCAGTTAAAATGACAATTATTAAAAAATCAGGAAACAACAGGTGCTGGAGAGAATGTGGAGAAATAGGAACACTTTTGCACTGTTGGTGGGACTGTAAACTAGTTCAGCCATTGTGGAAAACAGTGTGGCGATTCCTCAAGGATCTAGAACTAGAAATACCATTTGATTCAGCCATCCCATTACTGGGGATATACCCAAAGGATTATAAGTCATGCTGCTATAAAGACACATGGACGCATATGTTTATTGTGGCACTATTCACCTTGTAATCAACCCAAATATCCATCCTTGACAGACTGGATTAAAAAATGTGGCACATATACCCCATGGAATACTATGCAACCATAAAAAAAGGATGAGTTCGTGTCTTTTGTAGGGACATAGATGCAGCTGGAAACCATCATTCTCAGAAAACTACTGCAAGAACAGAAAACCAAATACTGCATGTTCTCACTCACAGGTGGGAATTGAGCAATGAGATCACTTGGACACAGAAAAGGGATCATCACACACCGGGTCGGAGGGGGGACGGGGGGATAGCATTAGGAGATATACCAAATGTAAATGATGAGTTAATGGATGCAGCACGCCAACATGGCTCATGTATACATATGTAACAAACCTGCATGTTGTGCACATGTACCCTAAAACTTAAAGTATAATTTAAAAAAAAAAAAAAAGAGCATGACTGGGCTTTATTCATCTTTATTTCTGATTTATCCAGTTGGTACCACAACTTGTTCACATTTGTATCACTTCAAATATTTATTGAGCAAATATATATTTACTGATTCATTACTTAAGATAGTCTAAAATCAAATACATTCAATTAATCAGAAGATGTCTTACAGATAAAAATATAATTTTCAGTGCAGTGGTTGATAAACAGTTATGTAATAAATATCTGCTCATGTATACGGAGGAAAAACTGTATGTAAAATAATCATTGTTAATTATTCTATTTTGAGTCTAACATTTCATTTGTAGTTGTTCAATTTTCTGATTTATTTCCTGTTTTGTAGGTGAACTGATTTTCTAGCTGCTCCAAGATAACAGGTGTCCCATAAATGATACACAAGAGAAAAAAAGCTTTGGGAAAATATCTGAAGCATTAAGATTAAAGCTTTGATGTGAAGAATTATCTACTCTTTGAAGAGGGCCAAAAGTCATCAATAATCATTATAGTACCTTACAAGGGGAATGTAATTTAAAAACATTTGTCAAATATTCTTTAAAAAATACTACCTTAAAATTCGAAAGTTGAAAGAGTTCAGAATCTAAATGTTTTCCACTGCTTTATCTTGTCATTACTTCTCAGTAGCTTTTAGAAAGGTCATTGACTTATATGTAAGAAACTCAAAGTTTACATTTTTTTCTTTGATAGCTCTAAAACCTGAAAATAAATATACAGGGATAAAGTTATATTAGTTCTATTTATATAAATTAGTGTTTAAAGTTAGATTTTTGGGTTAAATATAATGATGAGAAGAAATAGCAGTCAGGATATTAAATAAATAATCAGAATTCCTACTTAACACAAAATGAAATTATGTATTTAGAAAAAGGTCAAAATGCACTTTCAGAGGGAATTCACTACATATTTTAAATAAACTAATAAGAGATTTTACAGTCATATTTTTATTTTGTTATTAAAATGAACCATTTGTGATTATAAATGACATTTTTAAACTTTAGATATTGGTTTACCAAAAAAAAAAAAAAAATGTAGAATACTTCTCACTCTTCAGTGCTACTTTTTTTTTTTTTTCTGAGACAGAGTCTCTCTGTCACCCAGGCTAGAGTGCAGTGGTGAGATCTTGGCTACTGCAACTTCTGCCTCCTGGGTTCAAGTGATTCTCCTGCTTCAGCCTCCCAAGTAGCTGGGATTACAGGTGCTCACCACTATGCCTGGCTACTTTTTTTGTACTTTTAGTAGAAATGGGGTTTCACCAGGTTGGCCAGGCTGATTTCGAACTCCTGACCTCAGGTGATCTGCCTGCCTCAGCCTCCCAAAGTGCTGGGATTACAGGTGTGAGCCACCGTGCTTGGCCCAGTCCTACTTTTTTATGTTCTCAAGAGTTTTATTTTTTGGAAGGCTACATATCAATTTTAAACCAATTGGTTTATAATGTTTGACAATAAAAATATGGTTTAGTGTCATTTGGGATCATTTTAGCTATGGTAATTCTTTCAATTATAGCATTCCTTAAAATAAAAATAAAAGATATACATGTGTAAATGTATGTTCATATTTTTATTTTTGTCTTAATTAAAGTACAGTCATATAAGGAGAAGAATAATACAGGTAAAACCTACAATACTGTAACTAAAATAATATTGGGGATTTTAACAGCCAAGGATGTTGCTGAATTGAAGAAACAAAAAGAAAAAAAAAAAACAAACCTTGTTAAGCAATATACTTAATGATTAAGCAAAACATGTAAGACTGAAGATGACTTTCAGATAAAAGACTGAAAAAGAAACATTCATTTTTATCTGAATATCTTGCAGCGATTTCTGCAAATGTAAACTACTTCTTAGAATAGTGAAATTTAGTATGACTGCATGTTTAGGAGTAAAAGAGGAAATAAAAGATAGGTGCGATGTCTCAGAGGAGGCATTGTGTGTAAATGAAAATACATTTGTGTAAAGTAGATGATTGGTGCAAGTAGTCTTTTTGAAAATTAATGAAATAAATAGTAATAATAGTAACTAAATAAAAGAAGTCTTCTTTAGTGTGTCTCTTTAGAATTTCCAAAGGGTTTAGTAATTAAGATGACATTCACGGGTAATAATATATTATTAGTGCTATGATGATAAAAATTATCCATATCCATATATGCATAGAACTTTAAAGTCTACAAAAATATGTCTATGAATATATGTATTTATATATTACCATAAATGTACAGTAATTCCTCACTTTGTCAATAGGTTCTTGGAAACTGAGATGTTAAGGGAAGTGACATAAATTTTTTTTAATCAAAGTTGTAAGAAAACTACATTCCCCATCTCTACTAAAACTACAAAATTAGCCGGGCATGGTGGTGCATGCCTGTAATCCCAGCTACTTGGGAGGCTGAGCCAGGAAAATTGCTTGAATGCAGGTGGAGGCTGCGGTGAGCCCAGATCGTGTCATTGCACTCCAGCCTGGGCAGCAAGAGCAAAAGTCCATCTCAAACACACACACACACACACACACACACACACACACACACACACACACAAAGAAAGGAAATATATTGAAGGACACTACTTTATTTAAATATCCACTGTACATCATTTCCCTTAAAGTTGCAGTTTCCAAGAACTTGTTGATGATGTTAAGTAAATATTTAATGTTTATAAATATAGATCTACAGTTATTCACAACATTTGGATTATTACCCTGACATTACAAATAAGGAAACTTAGGTTCAGAGAGTCAAAGTGGTTTGACTAACAATATATGTCTTAGTCTGTTTGGACTGCTTTGACATAAATATCATAGACTGGATGCTTATAGACAATAGAAATTTATTTCTTACAGTTCTGGAAGCTGGGAAGTATAAGATGAAGAGTTTGGCAGATGTGACGTCTGGTGACCACTTCATGATTCATAGGCAGCCATCTTTTTGCTGTGGTCCTCACATGGTGGAAGGGATGAGGCAGCTCTCTGAGGACAATTTTACAAATGCACTGTCTCAGCCAGAACTACATTCCTTTGGGAGGTTCTAGGTAAAAATCTGTTGTTTTACCTTTTCTAGCTTCTAGGGGGCCACTTCATTCTTGGCTCATGACCTCTTTCTCTATGTTGAAAGCACATCACTTCAACTTCTACTTCTTTCTGACTGTAGCTTCTCCTGCTTCCTTCAATCCCTTATAAGGAATCATGTAATTACACTGGGCTCAAGGCTCAACCTACCTGAGGTTCACTGCTGCCACCAATAATGCCTATGTACCCAGCCCACAGGCCGAAGGACTGTTCTGCTTGCTTCCGGCTCACAGCATATCTGGGGCCCACGACCACCACCCCGGTATCTATGTCTGCTGCCCAAGAGCCCAAGGACTGTCCAGCCCAGGGCCTGCCACAGCAACCACTGGCACTCACTGTCACCCCTCCCCCATCCAGTGGCAGGGCTGCCCCATGCCTTTACATACTGCCAAGTGCACTAGGACCAGCCTGTATAGTGTCTCCTTTCCCAGTAAAGTCACTCCATAGCCTTCACAAACAAACATAGACTAACCCATTGAGGAACTAGCAAACATTGCTAACATTGATTATAGCTGAAAAAATTTTACAGTGACTACAGTAATCTACCCACCTAGAATCAAAGCCTAAGCACCCTACTCAACTAACACTATATATATATCTGTAGGAAAAAGTGTTACCCTACAAAATCTACTCCACAAAATTGGGAGAAGTGACTGTTACACTAGATGCACAGAAAACAATGCAGGGACACACAAAAAAAACATAAGAAAGCAAGGCAACATGACACCTTCAAAGGAATAAAATAATTCTCCAGAAATAGATCCCAAAGAACAAATAAACAATATGTAATTCCTGAAAAAAGAATTCAAAATAATGATCTTAAAGAAACTCAATGAGATAGCAGAGTACACAGACAACACAAAGAAAACAGAATAAAAAAATTCAACAAAGAAATAGAATAATAATAAAACTGAACATAAATTCTGAAACTGAATAATGTAATAAATAAAATGAAAATACAATTGAAAAATTCAACAAGATATTATATCAAAAAATGAATAATTTTTGATCTTGAAGACAGGACTTTTGAAATAACCCAGTCAGACAAAAAATAACAACAAAAAAAGAAGAAGGAAAAAGAATTTTAAAAAATCCACTTGACATATGGGACATCATTTAAAGAAGAAATATTAACATTTTGAGACGTCAGAAGAGACTGAAAAAGGCATAGGGAACCTATTTGATGAAATAGTAGCTGAAAACTTCTCAAGTCTTGGAAAAGAAATAGACATCTAGATGGAGGAAGTTCAAAACTTCCCAAATACCTTCAACTCAAAAAGGTCCTCCCTGAGGCATATTTTAGCCAAATTAGTCAAAAGGCAAAGACAGAGAATTGACAAAGAGAGAATTCTAAAATCAGCCAAAGAAAAGCATCAAGTCACATATATGAAAATCCCCATCAGACTACCAAGAGATTTCTCAGCAGAAACCTTTCAGTTCAGGAGAGAATGGGATGATACATTCAAAGTGTTAAAAAAAAAAAAAAAAAAAAAAACTAGACAAAAATACTATACACAGCAAAGCTATCCTTCAGAGATGAAGCAGAAATAAAGTCTTCCTCAGACAAACAAATATTGAGGGAATTAATCACCCCTAGAACAGCCCTACAAAAGCTAAGAGAATCCAAATCTGGAAGTGAAAGGACAATATCTACCTTCATGAAAACACATAAAGTGGAAAACTTAAAGGAGTGTAAAACATACTGATGGTACAGATATATAAATGAAAAACAGAAGGGAATCAAATGTTATCACTGCAGAAAATTACCAAACCACAAATATAAATGATAAGAGAGGAAGAACGGAGCAAAGAATTTATGAAACAATCAGAAAACAATTAACAAAATGACAGGAATAAATCCTCAACTGTCAGTAACAACCTTGAATGTGAATGATATAAATTTCTCAATTAAAAAGTATAGACTGGGCCAGGCGCGGTGGCTCACGCCTGTAATCCCAGCACTTTGGGAGGCCGAGGCGGGCAGATCACAAGGTCAGGAGATCGAGACCACGGTGAAACCCCGTCTCTACTAAAAATACAAAAAATTAGCCGGGCGCGGTGGCGGGCGCCTGTAGTCCCAGCTACTCAGGAGGCTGAGGCAGGAGAATGGCGTAAACCCAGGAGGCGGAGCTTGCAGTGAGCCGAGATCGCGCCACTGCACTCCAGCCTGGGCGACAGAGCGAGACTCCGTCTCAAAAAACAAAAAAAACAAAAAAACAAACAAAAAAATAAAAATAAAAAGTATAGACTGAGTGAATGGGTAAACAAGACCCAACTACATAGGTAAACTCACTTCGCCTGTAAAGACACAAATATACTGAAAATGAATAGGTGAAAAAAGATGTTTCACACAAGCAGAAACCAAAATTGTGCAAAAGTAGCTATACTTATATCAGACAAAATAGACAGTAAGTCAAAAAACATAAAAGGAGGAAAAGATGGTCATTATACAATGATAAAGGGATCAATTCAAAAAAATGATATAGTAGTTATGTATTTAAATGCATCCAACAACAGAGTACTCATATATATAAAGCAAATATTATTAGATCTAAAGAGAGAAACGATCCCAAAATAATAATAGTTAAGAATTTCAACACTGCACTTAATACACTGGACAGATCATCTAGTCAGAAAGTCAAGGAAGACTTAAACTGCATTTTAGACAAAATAGACCTAACTGACATTTGTAGAGCATATTATTCAACAGCTAGAGAAAAAACATTCTTCTCTTTAGCACATTGAACATTTTCCAGGATAGATAGACCATATGTCAGGCCACAAAACAAGTCTCAACAAATGAAAAAAAATATTGAAACAATATGGCAACAGGTATGTGAAAAGGTGCCTAACATCATTGGTCATTAGAGAAATGCAAATTGAAATGACAATGAAATATTCTCTCACACCAGTTAAAATGGCATTCTCCAAAAGACAAGTGATAACAAATTCTGGCAAGAATGTTTAGAAAAAGGCACTCTTATACACTGTTGGTGGAAATGAAAGTAGTACAGTCACTATGGAAAATAGTATAGAGGTTTCAAAAAATTAAAAATAGAACTACTATATGATTTAGCACTACTGAATATTTATTCAAAGGAAAGAAAACCAGTGCACTAAAGAGATATATGCACCCCCATGCCTATTGCACCACTATTTACAATAGCCAAAATATAAAATCTACCTATGTTTTAATCAACGGATAAATGAGTAAAGAAAATGTGGCATGCATACACAATGGCATACTATTTAGCCATACAAAATAATGGAATCCTAACATTTGTGGCAACATGGTTGAACCCAGAGGACATTATGTTAACTGAAATAAATCAAGCACAAAAAGATTTATGCTGCATGTTTTCACTCTCACTTTTTATGTGGGAGCTAGAAAAATTGAGCTTATAGAAGTGGAGAACAGAATTACGGTTATTAGAGGCTATGAATCCTAGGGAGGAGGGGAGGTTAGGGACAGATTGGTTAATGAATACACTATAGTTATATAGGGGAAATTGATTCAAGTGTTTCATAGCACTGTGGTGGTAGATATACTTAACAACAATTTATTGTGTTTGTTCAGAAAGCTAGAAGAGAAAATTTTGAATGTTCTCAACACAAAGAAATGATAAATGTTTTAGGTGATGGATGTGATAACTATCCTAATTTGATCATTACACATTGTATAGTTGTGTGAAAATATCAGTCTGCACCCCATAAATATGCACAATTATTATGTGTCAACTGGAAATAAATGGAATAAAGTGCATGATTTTTGTATGTCAACTATACCTAAAGTGTTTAACACACAAGAAATATGGGGAGTATAATGTATCATTTCTTCCTTCATATAAAAGTTGCCAAGTGCACTTAGATATTTGAACTGTTCCAATATAATTCATACTTTAGTATCATGATAAAATTATTATTATTACCTTTTTTTTTTTTTTTTTGGAACGGAGTCTCGCTCTGTTGCCCAGGCTGGAGTGCAGTGGCATGATCTTGGGTCACTACAAGCTCCACCTCCCAGGTTCATGCCATTCTCCTGCCTCAGCCTCCCAAGTAGCTGAGACTACAGGCACCTGCCACCATGTCTGGCTAATTTTTTTCTATTTTTTAGTAGAGACGGGGTTTCACTGTGTTTGCCAGGATGGTCTCGATCTCCTGACCTCATGATCTGCCCGCCTTGGCCTCCCAAAGTGCTGGGAATATAGGCGTGAGCCACTGTGCCCGGTCTATCTAATTTTTCCAAGTTTTATTTTCCCCCTTATTATCAATCTTCCTCTATTCAGTTCATTATACTTAGTTAATGCATGCTATTTAGTTAATGTCAACTACAAAATTACAGGTGTTTTAAATCCTGAAAAGAAAATTTTATTAAAAATGAAATTTTTCAATTAACACAATGCAATAATGTTCTCCCTGTGCTTAATAATTTAAGCATAGTGCTATTGCACATATTTGCTGTTTGATCATAACTTTGAGAGAAATAGAATTGAGCACCATAAATTAACTGAGCATATATAACTTTTTGTCAATGTATGCTCTCCTGTTTCTTTCTATTTCTCTTCCATTTTCTACCTTTCTTTGCCATACTTTCTTTCTGCTAAAAGTTTAACAGACAGAGAGCCAAATCACGAGTGAACTCCCATTCACAATTGCTTCAAAGAGAATAAAATACCTAGGAATCCAACTTACAAGGGATGTGAAGGACCTCTTCAAGGAGAACTACAAACCACTGCTCAACAAAATAAAAGAGGACACAAACTAATGGAAGAATATTCCACACTCATGGATAGGAACAATCAATATCATGAAAATGGCCATACTGCCCAAAGTAATTTATAGATTCAATGCCATCCTCAGGAAGCCACCAATGACTTTCTTCACAAAACTGGACAAAACTACTTTAAAGTTCATACAGAACCAAAAAAGAGCCTGCATTGCCAAGACAATCCTAAGCCAAAAAAACAAAGCTGGAGGCATCATGCTACCTGATTTCAAACAATACTACAAGGCTACAGTATCCAAAACAGCATGGTACTGGTACCAAAATAGAGATATAGACAAATGGGACAGAACAGAGCCCTCAGAAATAATACCACACATCTACAACCATCTGATCTTTGACAAACCCGACAGAAACAACAAATGGGGAAAGGATTCCCTATTTAATAAATGGTGCTGGGAAAACTGGCTAGCTATATGTAGAAAGTTGAAACTGGATCCCTTCCGTACACGTTATATGAAAATTAATTTGAGATGGATTAAAGACTTAAATGTTAGACCTAAAACCATAAAAACCCTCAAAGAAAACCTAGGCTGTACCATTCAGGACACAGGCATGGGCAAGGACTTCATGACTAAAACACCAAAAGCAATGGCAAAAGCCAAAATTGACAAATGGGATCTAATTAAACTAAAGAGCTTCTGCACAGCAAAAGAAACTACCATCATAGTGAACAGGCAACCTACAGAATGGGAGACACTTTCATGGTCTACCCATCTAACAAAGGGCTAATAACCAGAATCTACAAAGAACTTAAACAAATTTACTAGAAAAAAATCAAACAACCCCATCAAAAAGTGGGCAAAGGATATGAACAGACATTCTCAAAAGGGATATTTATGAAGCCAACAGACACATGAAAAAATGCTCATCATCACTGGCCATCAGAGAAATGCAAATTAAAACTACAATGAGATACCATCTCACAGTAGTTAAAATGGCGATCATTAAAAAGTCAGGAAACAACAGGTGCTGGAGAGGATGTGGAGAAATGGAAACACTTTTATACTGTTGGTGGGAATGTAAACTAGTTCAACCATTGTGGAAAACAGTATGGCGATTCCTCAAGGATCTAGAACTAGAAATACCATTTGACCCAGCCATCCCATTACTGGGTATATACCCAAATGATTATAAATCATGCTGCTATAAAGACACATGCACACATATGTTTATTGTGGCACTATTCACAATAGCAAAGACTTGGAACCAACCCAAATGTCCATCAATGATAGACTAGATTAAGAAAATTTGACAAATATACAGCATGGAATACTATGCAGCCATAAAAAAGGATGAGTTCATGTCCTTGTAGGGACATGGATGAAGCTGGAAACCATCATTCTGAGCAAACTATCACAAGGACAGAAAACCAAACACTGCATGTTCTCACTCATAGATGGGAATTGAACAATAAGAACAACTGGTCACAGGGTGGGGAGCATCACACACTGGGGCCTGTTGTAGGGTGGGGGAGGGGGGAGGGATAGCATTAGAAGATATACCTAATGTAAATGACGAGTTAATGGGTGCAGCACACCAACCTGGCACATGTATACATATGTAACAAACCTGCACGTTGTGCACATGTACCCTAGAATTTAAAGTATAATAAAATAAATAAATAAAATTTTTAAAAAAGTTAGTAATCTTTAACATAAGCAAATGCTATAGCTGTATAAAAACACTTTGTACTGTTATATTCAATTTCAGCAGATTTTTCAGCTTCAGAAATAAATCAGCATTTATATTTAATGAAATCACTATCAGAATTTGAAAATATCTTTTATATTCTGTGGGGAAGCATTAGAAAAAGCAGTTTAGCAGTAACATTGTCTCAGCACTTCCATTTCCCCTCCACAGAAACAGCTTGTGGGTTTTCTGGTAAAGCAAACTGCTTTTTACCTCTGACTTAAGTTTCCACCTGCCCTGAAGTGAAGGTTAAACTAGGAAGGAGAGTATTGATTCACATTTCATATGGGAGTTATCTTTGGACTGCCCTGGGCTATGTATCTGTACCATATAATGACAGTTGCACCAGTTCTTAAATGAACCTAGATGCCTAGTTAAGTAGGTGACATACTCAAAGCTTCTGTGTCCCGGTTTTAACCCAGAGTGTACAAAAGACTATTCATGTTGGCAACTTGTCAGAGATATTCTTGAATATCAGTTTATTGTATCAATGCTATATGGTATCTACAAGATAAAATGGAACACACTGAAACCACTGAAATAACTCACACTTTCTCCATATTGTGAGCAAAGAGTATTTGCAATGAATGGTTAGTTTCACGGGTCAACTTGGCTAGGCTATGGTATTCAATCAAACAGTAATTTACATGTAATGGTGGAGGTATTTTGTAGATGTGATTAATATCCACAATCAATTAAATTAAAGAGGTGGCCTTGATAATTTGGGTGGGCTTTATGCAATTAATTGAAAGTCTTAAGGGCAAAACTAAAGTTTCCCCAAGGAGCAAAGAATCCTGACTCAAGATTAGAGCATCAGCTCCTGCCAGAAAGTTTCTGGCTTGTTCACCTTCTCCCGCCAATTTTGGACTTACCACACCCATAGTTACGTAAGCCAATTTCTTGAAATAAATGTCTTTACTTTATAGATATAGATATAAATGTAGATAAGGTGATATAGATGTTACTGGTTTTGTTTCTTTGGAGAACACTAAATAATACAGTATTATTGGCACAACACTCGGCAAAAGCAGTTCTCTGCTGAAAAAGCTAGTTTTTCTAAACTTTTCTGGTACGCAAGGCATCATCTCGCTTGTTTTCTTATGTAGAATTTAATCTTATTAAAAAACACCAGACTCACAAAATAGGGTTGACATTTGGCTTAAAGTTGTTTTTTTTTTTTTTCTCATAATACTGGGATTACATGATACGCTTTTGACTAAAGTATACTATGATTCACAGGATAATAATGGGACTCTCAGATATTTTAATCCACTTTCATTGATTTTTAGTGTACTGTCCTTCTCTTTTACTCCACAACTCCTTAATTTTGTACGCATACAATTTTGCCTTAGTCTCTCTGAGGATATTGCTGCTATTTATATTTGATCTATAGTTCTTAAGGTTATTCTTTTACTTTCAACAGAAAGAAGGAATTAGTTTCATCTCATCTGTCAAATTTAATACTTTAATAATGCTATCTGGAAGTCCATGTTAAGAAGGACTCTGTTGGTCTGTGTTTCTGATCAGTAGGAACAATTGATGTTTTTGGCAATTGACAAGGGTGTGTAAGAGAAGGGACGGGAGGAAATGCAATACCTTTGGAAAATTGTAATCTATACAAAGATGCTGGAAAAATCTTTTATCACCAGCCCTGACCTATCTATTGAGCACCAAACCTAGGTCCAATTACTTCTAAATTTTTCTTGCAAGTGGCACCATCACCATTCTACCCTTCTATGAGTTCAAATTTTCTCGATTCCACATGTGAGTGGAATCATAAGATATTTATCTTTCTCTGCCTGGCTTGTTCTACTTAACATAATGTGCTCTGTTTTATCCATGTCCTTTTTAAAAGGCCGAATAGTATTCCACTGTGTATATTTACCACATTTTAAATCCATTCATTTGTTATATATGTATTAAAACATCACAATGTATCCCATCAATATATATAATTGTCAATTAAAAATAAAATAAAACTTTAAAAACTTTAAATAAATGTGTAAATTGTATCACTTTCATCTAGTCATGAAACCAGAAAAGATAGTCATTTAAGCTCTTCTTGTTTCTACAGCCTTTATTCTTGCTAAAACTGAGCTTTGATAATTCTGCTTTCTAAACATATATTTTATCTATCCACTCTGCATAGAAACCTTGGATGTATTCCTATCATAAAACTTAAAGCATACTTTTGTTTTTTACTCTCCCACTAAACACTCTCTTAAGAACAGACATTCAGATTAGTCTTTGCATATCAGAGTGGCTAAAATAATGTATGACACTGAGCAAGCTATCAATAAATATTTGCTAAATATGTGGACATCCTTTATAACAGCTTTTCCATCCCAGGCAAAATTAGATGTAACTGAATCCCCACTCTCTCCATGTCCTCACTTTCTTCAAAGTACTTCCTAAAAGGTACTAGATAGCTTGTTTGCATTTATTTGTAATCACTATTATCTCATACTAGTGTCTGTTAAATTATGCAAACAAACCACATCTCAAATCATTCCTGTGTCACTTGCACCCAGTGCAGTTCTTGATTTTTATTGTCTCAGCAAAGTTTTGTTATAGGAAAGTGAATAAAAATTCTTGAGGAAAAGAGGAATCTGGAAAGATGCTTGTGGTCTGGGGTTCAGATCCTCTTCTAGGTATAGAGAAGGCATTGTGTTTGTTGTTGTTGCTGTTTGTTGTTGTTTGAAGACTCAGACTGGAGTGCAGTGGTGCTATCTTGGCTCACTACAACTTCCGCCTCCTGGGTTCGAGAGATTCTCGTGCCTTAGCCTCCTGAGTAGCTGAGATTAAAGGCATGCACCACTTTATCTGGCTAATTGTAGAGACAGGTTTTTGTTTTTTTTTTTTTTTTTTTTTTTTTTTTTTTTTTTTTTTTTTTTTTTTTTTTTTTTTAGATGGAGTTTTGCTCTTCTTGCCCAGGCTAGAGTGCAATGGTGCGATCTCGGCTCACTGCAACCTCTGCCTCCTGGGTTCAAGTGATTCTCCTGCCTCAGCCTCCCAAGTAGCTGGGATTACAGGTGTGCACCACCAAGTCTAGCTAATTTTGTATTTTTAGTACAGACAGGGTTTCACCATGTTGGTCTGGCTGGTCTCGGACTCCTGACCTCAAGTGATCCACCCGTTTTGACTTTCCAAAGTGCTGGGATTACAGGCATGAGCCACTGCACCGGGTTGAGACAGGGCTTTACCATGTTGACCAGGCTGGTCTCGAACTCCTGACCTCAAGCAATCTGCCCACCTTGGTCTCCCAAAGTGCTGGGATTACAGGCATGAGCCACCACACCCAGCCAGCAGTGTGTTCTTCATACTCAGTTTCACACATAGGTGTTCTGGGTCAGATATTGATTTGTTATCATTATTGAAATGATAACTTTTCCCAGCTTTTATCAGAGATGATTCAATGAAAGCTAGATGAAAAACTCTAGTATATGTGTGACAAGATACTCCAAAGGTGAGGAATGAAGAAAATGGAATGTCTCTGCTTATATTCAGGAGTAGGGGGAAGTTGCCTTTCCTTCCTTTCCCTCTCAAAAGGAGGCACAAAAATCTATGCTTCTTCAAGATGTGTTGAAAAGGATCCTAGATTCTCTAACCATTTAGAATGTGAAAGCATTTTTCTAAGGGCCAGATACACCCCTCTGTTTCTGAATTTTAATACCTAGGGATATCTCCAAGATCCTGGGCACATTTTCCCTTGAAAGAGAAACACATACTTTGGGAGCTAGGTAAATCTCTCTGGAGTTCTTTTAGTATCCAAACAAGTGAATGTTAACCTCTTAAGGCTTGCTTTTAGCCCAGGGACCAATGTTTTTAGTGAAATTTATTCAGAAAGCTCCAACTCTTCAAGAACACAAAATATTTTCTATACACTGCCATCTGGCTATAATCTCTCAAGATGCAGTCACCCAGGTAAAGTGTGTTTTGAGAAACCATAGTTGAATATGGGGGTGTGAACTAAAAACCAAAGTGTTGGAGCTTGAAGGCCTTTGGAGGTAATTGGACCAAAATCAGAATCTCTGCAGAGTAGAGAGGTATCTGTGTAACTTTATAAATGTAGTTCAAATAATTAATGTCAATGAGAACAAACTACATGATTGGAATGAAGTAAAAATAATTCTAATAACAGAATATTATAAAGCTTATACCTCAACACACTCTTTAAAATTATTTCTAACAGATGAAAAATCTTAAATAAAAACATCAGTAAATCAAACCTGGTGCTACATTAAAAGGATGATGAATGCTTACTTAGAATGTTTTATTCCAGTAATGAAAAAAAGACAGTTTAAAATTATTAAATCTACATAATAGAACACAACAATAATTCAGAGTTGAAAATAACTTCCATTACCACTAGGAACCAATATATTAGTTTAATGAACCAATTACAAAGACTCAGTAATGGAGAACTAAATATGACTTTGGTACCAAAATAGAAAGGCAGATCTGTGGGATCAATTAGAAACCTCAGAAATGAATGTGTATGTGTGTGTGGGTGTGGGTGCATGTGTATGTTTGTATGCATTTAGTATAGATATACAGCTAGTTTCTATTTGGTGAAGAAACGCTAGAGCAGTTAATACATAAATTAGGGCAATTAACTACCTCTGAGGAAAATAAAGTGAAAGTATTATAGTAGATTATATGTAACAAGGTTGCACATGGATTAAAGAATTATATATCAAATAATTTAAATTCTTAAAAAACAAGAATAAACCATGGGTTAACATTTATCTTGGCTGATGGCTTTTCCAAATAAGACATCAAAGATCAGAGATGAAAAACAAAACAAAGCATTATTAGCATAGGCCAAGAACAGGCTGAGAAGAACATTTGTGATATATGTGACAAGAGAATATCAAATGCCCATAATATTTATACTGCACAGACATGTGAAAGAGAAAAACTGAAACACAGTATAAGAAAATTGAGAAAGTGCATGAACAAACTTTTCAGAAGTAGAGATATTCACTTTCTGTGTAGAGTATATGTAAATAAAAGTTAAATATGCTTCTCCTCTAATGTAATAATATTATTGTTACTACATTTACATTAGAGGAAAAGCATCGTCATCACCATCATCATCACTGTTAACATTACCCACCTTTGCAATTGTTTGGAAAGCAGAGACTTTCTTTACTGTTGATGAGAAGGGAAATAGAAATAAATATTCTACAGGGTAATTTCCAAATATACATCAAAAGCTTGGAAAATGGACATTCTTTAATTCCAAGGAAATATTCTTTGTACATTACCAAAGATTTCAAAAAAGGTATAAGCTAAATATCTGTCAATAACATAGTAAAATTGTATGTGTATACATACACACACACACACACACACACACACACACACACAGTGCAATACCATGAAGCTATTAATAATTCCATGTTTGAGAACAGTTATCTTCATAAAAAAAGAGTAAAAATAAAAACTGGTTAAAAGTAATGGATATACTTTTAAATGGAAAATAAGAATATATTTTAAAAAGAGAGCAAAATGTAATTATTTGTGGATGGGAGATTAATGGTTATTTCATTTTTCTTCTCTTTCTTCCAGGCCTTCAATATCCAGGCCTCAAACTGTTCTCCCTTCCTTTCCTCCCTCCCTCCCTCCCTCCCTCCTTTCTTTCTTTCCTTCCTTCCTTCCTTCCTTCCTTCCTTCCTTCCTTCCTTCTTTCCCCTTCTCTTCCTCCCTCTTTCATTCTCTTTCTTTTCTTTTTTGTTCCATTTTATACATCAAATATTTTTTCAGTAAATGTAATTTTTTCAGTTAAACAGTTTTTAATATCAAATCATCTTTAAAATATGATTGAGAAAGATAAGATGGGACATTTGAAAGAGAATAATATATTTTTACACAAGCTTCTTCCTGTGGCAGTAATCATGTATTTAAACGCCTTTGAACCTGAGCTAAAAAGACTTTAAAAAGCCTATAGTTACTACATTTTATTCATTTAGTGTTTAGGTTTATTCATAGTGGAAAAAAATGTTATTTGTGAACTGAGCTGAAGGTATGTGATACACTGTAGTAGATAAGGTAAGAAGAATCCATCTCATAGGTTTTGATGTTTAAAGGAGAAAATCAGATTTTTAAAAATAGATACATGCCACAACCTGTATATATACACATACATGCATATATAGAGAGAGATGGATATTTGTGTATGTATATATTTGCTCAGACACCCACACACACATACATGGCATTCATTACTTCATTGAGTTAGTATCTCACAGAAACACTTGAGGAGATGCACTAGGAATTACACATAGGTAAGCAGCACTGTATTTGTATTAATCTAATGTAAAAAATTAATTGCTGTTTAATGTTTGTAGTGCAAAAGCCTTAGGCTTCCAATTCCTTAATCAATCTCCAGAACTTAACTCGGTAAATGACCATACCAGGAAAATTTAGAAAAATAAATTTCAGTGTTTGCAGACAAGGACAGAGTTTACAGAAATATATATATATTTAAAAATCTAATGTTTAACACCAAAAAGTATATGTGAGAGAATATTATTCTCTGCTTTCACAATTTCATTCCTTGTCTGTTTTCATTATTCATACTCCCTTACTTGCTTCTCTGTTTCTCTTTGTAAATCAGCACTGCAAAAGAGTATTTCTGAATTATTTCACTTTTTTTTAAAAAATGGGATCATATTAATTTATGAGATTCAATTAAAATATTTTTACATAATAAATCCAACTGTAAAATAACTTCACCTTCATCATTATTAGTGAACTTTAATCATTTGCTAGTAATATTTATCTTATTATATAATAATATTATATACATTATATATTATAGTATAACAGTATACTATTATATGCACATTAAATATTTATATCTCACATACTCTTTACTCTCGAGTGCAATTTCCGAGTAGAACATTAAGATATGGTCAGCAATTCTATAATCCCGAATATTATACCATAAAGCACATATACACTGACATTCCCAAACACGTATCCGGAGAGCAGAGCTGACATACTGACCATGCACGCAAAAAATTGAATCTGTTTTCCTCATTTTAGGATGACCTTCACATCTTTGATGTGCACAAAGTCCTTAAAAAAATAAGTTGCTGCATCGACAGCTTGTTCTTCAAATATCGGCTTAAAATAAATTTATTCTATTGTTATATATAAGTGGAACATTATAGGAAGTCACGGAATGGTATCTCTTATCATAGCCTTGAGGGCACACAACAAAAGAGTTTATTCATCTTTTTCTATAATCACCCTTGAGATGATGTCAAGGTACAATTCAGTTAAAAAAATGTAGTTTAAATTCACATTTGCTTGTCATAATTTCAACTGTTGAGACACTGCTTCTCAGACTTTTCTACTGATATATCATTATTAATTAAACAGAGAAGTCCTGAGAATGTGTGCTATTGCTTAAAGAAAGATCTTCATATACAAAATGCATTTGCAGGAATTTTTGCATTCAATGCTATAGAAATCTGGCATATGCTTTGGGCAAACCACTATGAATGCTATTTATCACAGTTTTGGGGATATTTTGAAGATATATTTTCTGACAATAACCTGGCAACCACGTGCCACACTTTACTTTCTCTACTCTCCAAATCAAACACACACAGTAAAAAAAAAAAAAAAAAAAAAAAAAAAAAAAAACCGGAACACCTGTATTCACTATTGTATAAAAAAGGAAATAGTCTGATTTTGCAGATGAAGAATATAATGGTAAAGGCATTATATCTCTTTAAAATACTAACGGGTCTAACAAGTGATGATTCTAGGGGGAAATATGTCCTCTGCAATTCCAGCCACTCATTTTCCCACAACACAAACACAAACAAAATTCCACAAGAGTGGTCTAAGGAGAATGAATAAATGAGAGCATTTGAGCTGGAACTCAAAGTACCAGTAGAATCACAACTACATTTCACAGAAAAGGGGAGGCAAAACAGGTCAGGCAGAAGCAAAATGCATTAATGCCATTGAATGAAATATTGACAATAATGTCCAAATGCTCTCACACCCAATGTTTTCTTGAGCAAATGGAGAAAACTAGAACTCTGCTTCTTATTTTGACCTATATATGCAGCACCAAGAGTAAACAGTGGTATTCTAGAAGTTATGCAGATCAGAGTGTATTCCAAAATACTAACTTTATTCAAAGATCTGGAGATGTGCATGATTACAGGCATGAGCCACCGTGCCCGGCCTCATTTATGTATTCATGTATCTAAAGTGTATTTATTTATCATTTAATATATGCTGATATGGTTTGGCTCTGTGTCCTCACCCAAATCTCATCTCAAATTGTAATCCCCACATGTCGAGGGAGGGACCTGGTAGGAGTTTGATAGGATTCTGGGGCAATTTTCCCCATGCTGTTCTCATGATGGTGAGTGAGTTTTCACAAGATCTGTTGGTTTAAAAGTGTTTGGCAGTTCCTCACCTGCTCTCTCTCTCGCCACCTTGTGAAGAAGGTGCTTGCTTCTCTTTCACCTTCCATCATGATTGTAAGTTTCCTGAGGCTTCCACAGCTGTGTGGAACTTCGAATCAATTAAACCTCTTTCATTTATAAATTATCCTGTCTCAGGTAATATCTTTATAGCAATGTGAAAACAAACTAATACACATGCCAAGCATGGCACTACATGTTTGGGGGTCCAAGAGTGAACAAAACTAAGTCATTCTCTTCACTGAGCTTTTACTCATGTGTATGTTTGTGTCTACGTGTGTATATTTGTTCATGCACACAAACGTCGTCCCTATTGGAGTTGGGAGGAGAACATACAAACAAGTAATTTTGAATTAGAAAGGGAAGAATGCTTTATTTTTATTTACTATGTCTCAGTATGAAAAGTCTGAAAAAAATTGAGCAAGTGTATGACATGATAATTTATATACCATAGAAAGATAGTTCTACAGCAATCCATAATATAGTCAAAAATAAAGAGAATAAAAAACAAAAGGTAAGTTAAAGCTTGGTCAACTGATTGTGAACTATTATAGAAGCATAAAAAAGTAAAAAGAAGATTTGAGATGGAAGGGGAAAGCATATCATGTCAAGCAGCAGAGCTGCCAAAAGCCAGAGAGGAAATTTGATGTTATTTTGCCAGAATCTAGACATCAAGAGTAGTGTAGATAAGGAAATTAACTTAGTTTGCTATTAGCTACTTTACTTTTGACTAGTTCCTGGGTGGACCGATATGTTCCTGCATTCCTTGAGAGATTTATACTCATGGAAACTAAGGCAGAAAAAAATCCTCAAGAAAGTCAAATAGGTCATATATTCCTGAAAGACCGAGTCAGATATATATTATGGCTGTTTAAAAGTTATACTATTACCAATGACCTCTAAAGGAGAACTTTTAATAGAATAATAAAATATACTCTGTAAAACAAAGACTTTTTTTCTCCTTCTCAACCTTGTGAGTATTCCATCAGTCTTCTAACCATCATTGATTTTGGGATGTAGTAGGAATGACTGTTTAATGCATGGAGTAATGATCCAATAGGAAAGGGTTAAGAATTAAATTAGATGTAAGAAAGAAAGAGAAATGATATAGTATAGAATTTCTAGCATAAGACAGTAAATAAAGTTATTATTAACTAAAAAGCATAAATAAGTCTAGAATTATAATTAAGTCTTAGTTATAAGTAAGTAGATGAATCTAGACTTAGTTATAAGTAACTAAATAAGTAGTAACCTATTTATAAGTAAGTCTAGACTTATCTACACTTATCTTACAGGTTATCTTGAGTTGAGGAAAGATTTTGGGGACTAGGAAAACTTTATTGTAAACACAGCCAATTGGAGAAGAAAGACCAATTGGAAAGGAATTTGGGAGAGATCAAATATGAAAGAAAGAATCAAAGAGGCAAAGGATGCAAGTGGAGATCATCTTAAGAAATTGAAAACTCATTTTTATTTCCAGTGTTACATTGAGTATAGAGGAGTGAATAAGGAACCCAAACTTTCCAAAAGCTTTTGATATTTTTAACATTATTAAGTTTTTAGTCAAGCAGCAGACATAGTTTCAAGGTAATCAGGCCAATCAAACCTCAGAGCCATGCATCCAGGGAAATCAGTAAATTTCTCTTAAGGGAAATTTTTAATGACAAGACCGATAGCCATCTGATAGACTCCATTTGTTTCTATTGCTTCTGCACTGTTGGAAAAGGTGACTTTGAGATTGCTTCCAGCTCTACATTTTATGATTCAATTATTCATTTAAACCATGAGAACTAACCACAGAATAATAATTCAAGCAAATCATAAAATTTTGCTCCCTAGGTTGTAATCAATTTATGTGGGGTGTAATGTTTCAAGCAAACAGCTTTTGTTACAAATATGAACATACACATTATGAAACTAGATACTGCTCATACTTTATTTGAACCCAAATATTAGCATTGTAAAATTCTTATTTTGTGAGACATGTGATTTCTTATCATTTGCTTGCCCTCTCAGAGCTCTCAAATTAGTATACATCATTTATATTTCTAGTGTATGCTAAAATGTTAGAAATGAAATTATTACATAGCACATTATTTGACATAGATATTTCAATTTCATGCAATACTTGTTGCATCTAGTGCTTGTTATTTAACAGCTTTTTAATTTAAATGGGTATGTAATGATTTTTGAAAGTATATAGAAGCTGCATTCATTTCTCATTTCTTAGCTATTGGATCTATGTCATAGATTAATTTTGCTAGTGATTTTAAAAACTGAAACAGTAATTACTTGTATCTTCTTATGGCACCTTTTAAAATCACTAATGGAAAAAGTCAATGTTAAAACAGTTATTCTCTAATTACTTTAGGTCAATCGATACAGCTAAGTACAAATGCAAGGTAGTACACAATTTATCATATTTTTAACAAAAGTCTACAATAACATTATCTTTAATAATTTCAATATAGATTTGAAAGAAAAAGAACCTGATAATTTTCAGCATATTTTACATACATATTCAAAAATTCATGTATTTTATGGTTAGCAAAGTATCCTGAAGTGCCAAATTGACAAGAATGTTTTATTTTTTTCCAGTTTATTCAAATATATTGGTGCCCAAAACCTGTATTATGCAAACAGGTTATACAACATCATATTTCATGTTGGAGACAGATATAAGTGATATAATAAAATGGCACAACCTAAGTTCTTGCTTCAAATTGACATTTCCCCTGTCTGATCATTGAATATACTGTCTAGATTTGATGATTATTGATATCTATCTATTTTTTTGCTTCTGCTGGTCAGATTTCAACTCTGGGACGCTCAGGATTCATCTCTTACTTGTGAAAATCCCTAGACCTTACCTTGCCTCATATCTTTTTTTTTTTTTTTTCTTTGAGATGGAGTTTCTCTCTTGTTGCCCAGGCTAGAGTGCAATGACATGATCTCGGCTCACCGCAACCTCCACCTCCCGGATTTAAATGATTCTCTTGCCTCAGCTTCCCGAGTAGCTGGGATTACAGGCATGCACCAACATGCCTGGCTAATTTTTCATATTTTTAGTAAAGACAGGTTTCTCCATATTGGTCAGGCTTGTCTCGAACTCCCAATCTCAGGTGATCCTCCCACCTTGGACTCCCAAAGTGCTGGGATTACAGGCCTGAGCAACCACACCTGGTCAACCTTGCCTCATTTTTAACTTACAATTCTGAAATCTGAAATTTTGTCTCTATTGAATTCAGTTTCATGATCTACATGTGTGGCATGACCTCAAGCCAGCATTACTTGCACATCAGGTGAGTATCAGTCTCAAATAGCTGTGATCACCTTTGTTTCACTAACAGCTTTTGACTCACTAATCAAACCAACACTGTTTCCTATAGATAAGGTGTGTAAAAAATATTTTTATGATAACAATAACACATAATGTTAAAGAATCAAACACTACAAAATGATACAAATTAAAAAATAAAAGACAGTCCACTATCCTGTCGAACACCCCTGAAGTGACAATTCTTCTGAAAGTTAAACCCATAACCGTAACTAATATTAAAAGTAATAGCTTTTTCAATTCAATCAATTTTAGGAAATATCTATGGACTCTGCTTTAAAAGATGAAGATGACCTTATTTTCCATCCATAGTTTTTAGTAGATATTCTGATAGTGGGGGGCACTGTAACACAGAAAATCTGGATAACTAAGAAAACAATATTTTAAATAGAACTTGATTTTCTACATATTAAGGAACATATCCAGTACTCAATAATGAAAAAAGTGCACTGCTTAAGATATAGGAAGTAGTAGGAGAATACATTTCCCTTTCCGACTGGAACAAAACATAAAATCTACAAAATTATGAATATCTTAATGCCCCAGAGGGCTGAGTTCACTATGTAACCTAATTTAAAAACTACAAGAAGAGACAAACTCTTTCTAGGAGGGATAAAACTCATGCTGCAACACGGTTGCCAAATCAGTGGAAAAAAGAGGAAACCACCAAAGATAAAAGTCACAAGTACTAACCTGACATTGTAATTAATTCTTAAACCCTGAGAAGTAACTGTGCTTACAGTTTCAAATCCTGTGAACCTCAGAAACAAGGGAAGTCTCCATTTACCACTTTTTTTTTTTCATGGACTTTTCTTGAATGATGAGGGGAAATTTGGGGGTAGGTAAGTCAGGAAAAAACAGAAGAAAAGCAACCTCAGCATTACAGGCACATGAGTCTGTCTTAAGTCTGAGGGTGGAAAATAAAAACTGAGAAAAGCATGTTCATACCTTACACTTTACACTGAAAACCATAAAGCAGCTGTGAAGCACAACTGAGGGGGACAGGAATACCAAAAGAATACTCCTCTAAAGAGATGGAGGGGCATAGGGTCCGTTAAGTCTGGAGGCAAAGTAAGAAAATAGAGAAAAACCCTTCCGGCACTCCAGGCCTTAGACTAAGTACAAGCCAAATCTATCTATTGCTGCTTATAGACTAGGGGACCTTAAGTCCCAATTGAGAGTACAAGTGCATAGAGCCTGCCTACCCCGTGCACAGGGCTCTAACAATTACCCCGGATGGATGACCCCAGCACCTTTCTCAAGTTTGAAGGTCAAGCAGATAAATTAGAAGACTGCATGACTACTGAATGCGACTATAATGAGTTACTATCAAAGTCCAAATCAGCCAAGCAATAATCTAGATTGATTGAATTCTCCTCACGTGAATTGCCTGACAGATGCAAAAATCTCCTGTTTTCTGGATGTAAAAAATATTTAAGTCGCTGCTATTCTTGCACACACAATGTTTGACACTCAATAAAAAATAATGGGATATGCTAAAAAAAAAAAAAAAAAGCGAGTACACATGACACATTGGCAATAGACAAACGGAAACTAAAACCAAAGACAGACATTTTGTTTCAAATATTTCCGTATCAGACAGGGCCATAAAACCAGTGATGATAAATATGCTAACACATTTAAGCAAAAACTAAACAATATGCCTGAAGAGTTAAAGAATTTTAACAGAGAGATTCATACCATATTTAAAAATTCCAAATTGAAATTATAGAAATAAAAAACATGATATTAAAGATTCATAATTATTTTAGCAAGCTTAATAACAGAATGAATATACAGAATAATCATTTTATTTGATAGCAGGTCAACAGAAATTATTCAAACAGAAACATTAAGATTGTTTTTAAGTAACAAAAAAAAGAATAGAGTATTTAAAAACAATTTGACGTTGAACTACTAACATGTGCATAATGGAGTCCAAAAAGATAATACAAAAAGAATGACAATAAAATATTCAAATTGAGAAGTTTTTAAGATAAACAGATGTCCTATATATCCAAAAAAAAAAAAAAAATCAGAAGATACTAAGGAGAATTAATAAAAGAAAAACAAAGCTTGGCAGTCATAGTCAAATGGTATTGGGTGAAAATTAACAATAAAGAGAAAATCTTAAAAACTATACCAAGAGGCCGGGCGCGGTGGCTCAAGCCTGTAATCCCAGCACTTTGGGAGGCCGAGACGGGTGGATCACGAGGTCAGGAGATCGAGACCATCCTGGATAACACGGTGAAACCCCGTCTCTACTAAGAAATACAAAAAAATTAGCCGGGCGAGGCGGCGGGCGCCTGTAGTCCCAGCTACTCGGGAGGCTGAGGCCGGAGAATGGCGTGAACCCGGGAGGCGGAGCTTGCAGTGAGCTGAGATCCGGCCACTGCACTCCAGCCTGGGCGACAGAGCGAGACTCCGTCTCAAAAAAAAAAAAAAAAAAAAAAAAAAAAAAAAAACGATACCAAGAAACAGTAAGAATTACAAATTGTTTTTATGAAAAGCAATGGATACCAGAAGACAATTACTGGCAATTTTTGAGGCTGTCAACCTAGAGTTTTACATTGACAAATATATCCTCCAAAAATAAATGTAAAATTAAGACTTTTTTGACAGCAAAATATTAGAGAATTTATTTTCAACAAATACAATATATGTGCATTTTTATAAAGATATATATTAACAAATTTTAATATATATAAATCTGCTTAAATTTTTGCTCATTTGCTGTGTTTTTATTTAAAAACACAGTTACACGAATAAATACAAGACGTAATTACTGAAAAAAGATATTTGAAATACAAGTAACTGAAAAATAGTAACACATGGAGAAATTCCACACGTAAATAAGAAAAAGTCCAACAAGACAACAACCAAAAGGCTTTAGATTTGAAGCACTAAGTATCAGCTTATTTATTTGATTATCTTATTTTCTTTTTTCTTGTGGAATTCCCATGGAGAGATTTTATGACCTATATGCTACATTTTAAAACTTTTCCATAATTTTCTTTTTTTGTTGTTTGAACTATACTCTGGAAAACTTCTTAGTTTTTATTATTTTGAACATAAATTTGTTATTTAGGCCTGGATATTTCATTTATTCAGCCCTTAATTTTCTTTTATTTCAGAAACAATGTTCCAATTTCATAAAACCTCTTCTTCTTTATGATTGCTCATCAGTCACCTCTTCTATTTAATAGAATCAACAAATTATATATTTAGTACATCTTAAATTTTCCTTAGGACAAATCAACTTTCCCCATAGTCATCAGAGTCACTAATACAGTTGGTTTTCTATAGCTTGATTTCTACTGATAGGAATATCCTTAATATATCTTTTCTCTATTGAATATCCTACTCACATTTTCAATTCTCAGTGTTATAACTACATTAATAGTGCTTATGTTCTCCAAAATATTCTACCTAAATTTGTATGAATTCTTGAAACCACAGTTCTTCCTGAAAAAGTAGCTTCTATAATTATCACTGTACTTAAATAATATAATTTTCCAATTGCACATTTCATAGAATAACATTTTCTAAATATTTTAGATTTCATTACTTACTATTTCTCTTATTTTTTTAAAGTAAACTATATCGCAGTCCAGAGGACATGTGAGACAATTTTTGACAAATAAAATATTGTATTTCCCTTTGTAAAATCCATCTTTTTACTTTTGTTATAATATTTACCTACTTAAAAAATTCCATGATAAACATTATTACCTAAAACATTAGTAAAAGCAAGATTAACATTAGTTTTTCATTTATGAAACAATTATTCATTGACCACATGCTATGTTCTAAGTACTATGGCCAAAACTGGGTATAAACGAATGAATAAAAGAGAATATATCCAGTCCTTTGATGTATATGTTCTAATTGGAATACAAACATCAAACAATAACATAAACAAATGCATACAACTAATTTCTAAGTAAAGATATTAAGAAATAAAAAAACTAACAAAAAAATCTCTAATTCTCACCCACAATATAACCCACTACTTTTTTATAATGCAGTTAATATTTTGAAAAAATCTGACCATATTAATTAGCTCACAATTGTGTTTTTGATTGTTACTGAAGAACTCCTGAGAATCTTGTTTTTAAAGTTGATAACATATCTTTGGGTGCTCAAAAATATGTCAAAGTACTTGATTTTCAAGGATAAACATGATTTAATCTATATGACACAGTACAATATAAAGTTATCCAATAAAAAGAGCTACTGTAATACATTCTATTGGAAACTAAATATAAATACATAAAGAGGTTAAAAGTAAAAGGCTGGGCATGGTGGCTCGTGCCTATAATTCCAGCACTTTGGGAAGCTGAGGTGGGCAGACTGTATGATCCCAAGAATTTGAGACCAGCCTGGGAAACATGGCAAAACCCGGTCTACACAAAAAATACACAAATTAGCCAGGTGTGGTGGTGCGCACCTGTAGTCCCAGCTACTGAGGAGACAGAGGTGTAAGGATAACGTGAGCCTGGGAAGCAGAGATTGCTGTGAGCGAGCTCATGCTACTGCACTCCAGCTTGGGTGACAGAATGAGACTCTGTTTTGAAAAAAAAAAAAAGGTAAAAAAAATTAAAAGTTTTAGCTGTGTATATGTATTAGTCCATTTTCACACTGTTTGACTTACCTGAGACTGGGAAGAAAAAGAAGTTTAATGGATTAACAATTCCATGTGGCTGGGGAGACCTCATGATTGTGGTGGAAAGCAAGGAGGAGCAAGTCATGTCTTACATGGATGGCAGCAGGCAAACAGAGAGAGCTTATGCAGGGAGACTCCTATTTTTAAAACCATCAGATCTCATGAGACGTATTCACTATCACGAGAACAGTATGATTCAATTGCCTCCCACCGAGTCCCTCTCACAACACGTGGGAATTCAGGATGAGATTTTGGTGAGGACCCAGGCAAACCATATCAGTATAAAAACATATATTAAAACATATAACTAAGCATAAGATAATTGAAGTGATTATTTTAATATCAGAAAAGCCGAGTTCAGGAATATTGCAGGGATAAAGAACACATATCATAACATGAAGAGGAAGATCCATCATAAATATATACTATTTGACATGTCTACAAAACCTTTAACAGAATATCAAAATACGTAAAGTAAAAAGTAACAGAATGAAAACAATAAATAGACAAATTCACAAATACAGTTGGAAATTTAAAATCACTTATCTCAGTAACTCCTAGAATAAATAGAAAATTAACATGAATATAGGAGTTTTAACAATATTATTAATAAAATCAAATTCTCTAAGCCTTCACTTTAAGAGAATAATGCAAACCTAATGTAGAAAGAATGTATGTAGAAACAATGAAAAATGTCAAAAGAGTGAAATACTCTATATAAGTGCAGACATAAATGACATTGAAAATAGATAATAGAGAAAAATCAACAAAACCAAGCAATTTGTTTAAGATCAAAATAATTGAGTAACTCCCTGGCTAGACTGATCATTAAGAAAAATAAACAAACTCACAAACTTACCTTTGAAAATTAAACAGGGGACATCAGCACTGACCCTACAGGAATTAAAACATTCATAAGGTCAAATTATGTACAATTTTATATAAAATAACTTAATACAACTTAGATAAAATGAACACATTGTTTGAAAGCTGTTGTGGTAGGCAGAATGGTTTTCCTAATTCCTTATCTATCTCCTAATCTCTGAAATATGTAAATATGTTATGTTGCTAATGGGACTTTGCAGACATAAGTAATATTAACCATAAGGGAGAGTGTCCAGATCACTGTGCTTCAATCTAACCACAAGAGCCCTTAAAAGCAGAGCATATTCTCATTCTGGGGTTAGGGAAAGATGGCACAAGAGGAGCTCTGAGAGATTGGAAGCCTGAGAGGGACTCAGCCTTCCACTGCTGTTGATGGTAGTGGGATGCCACATGAAAAGCATGAGAAGGAATGTAACAACCTCTAGGAGCTATGAGCAGTCAATAGTCAATGGACAGCAAGGAAACATGGAACTGAACTTTACAATAGCTTGGAGTTGAATTTGGCCAAAACCCAATTGAACTTCAAGTATATTCATCCTCAGAGACTCTAAAAAGAGAACCTTAATTTTGGCTTTGTGGGATATTAAGCAAATAGACCTCACCAAACCATGCTGAACCGGAACTTATGACATACTGAACTGTGAAATTAAAATGTATTACTTGATGCCACTAAATTTATGGCACTTTGTTAAAATAGTAATATAAAACAAACACAGGCACAAATGTCAAAAATGACACAATAATAGATAATTTGAGAAGACCTACCTTAACTAAATAAATTTAATTCACAGTTTAAAACCTTCTCACAATGAAAATGCCATCTTCAGATAGCAATACTGGTAGATTTTCTTAAACTTTTAAGACAAAATAATAATGCAAATATGAAGCTTTTTAAGAAAGGAAGAGGGATACCATAATCATTTTATAAGACCATCATTACCCTGTACTAAACTAAACCAGAATGAAATTGATTACAGTTTTAAAATTCATTATATAATATCTTGCCTGATCATTGATGTGAACATCTTTAACAAAATATTAACATATTGATTCAAATGATACCTAAAAGTGCAATACACTATGATCAAAATTTGTTACTTAGAAATGCAAGACTAATATTAACATCTAACAATAAACCAATGCATTTTTCATATTAAAAGAATAAAGAACAAAATCTTTATTACCTTTTCAATAGACTCTAAAATCATTTAATAAAATTCAGCACCTATTAATGAGTTTAAAAATCAGCGTACTAGAAAAAGAAAATAACTTTCACAACTTGATATAAACTGTACACTAAAAACCTATAGCTAATATTGTACCTAAGATCAGAAGAAGGACAAAAGTTGTCCACTCTTGCTATTTCTATTCAATATTGTACCAGATATTTTTTATTTAAACTTTTATTTTAGGTTTTGAGGTACATGTGGATGTTTGTTATGTAGGTAAGCTAGTGTCAAGGGGGTTTGCTCTACAGATTATTTCATTACTTAGGTATTAAGCTCAGTACCCAGTAGTTATCCTTCCTGCTCCTCTCCCTCCTCCCACACTCCACCCTCAAGAACACCCCAGTGCGTGTTGTTTCTTTCATTGTGTTCTCATCATTTGCCTCCCACTTATAAGTGAGAAAATGTGGCATTTGGTTTTCTGTTCCTGCATTGGTTTGCTAAGGATAATACCATCTAGCTCCATCCATGTTCCTGCAAAAGACATGAATTTATTCTTTTTTATGGCTGCATAGTATCCCATAGTGTATATGTACCATATTTTCTCTATCCAATCTGTCATTGAGGGGCTTTTAGGTTGACTCCAAGTTTTTGCTGTTGTGAATAGTGCTGCAATGAACATTTGTGTACATGTGTCTTTATTGTAGAATGATTTATATTCCTCTGAGTATTTACATTCCTCTGAGTAATAATGGAATTGCTGGGTCCAATGGTAGTTCTGCTTTTAGCTCATTGAGGAATCACCATACTGCTTTCCACAGTTGTTGAAATAATTTAGACTTTCACTGAGAGTCTAAATTAGTATTCCCCTTTCTTCACAACCTCACCAGCATCTGTTATTTTTTTGACTTTTTCATTCTGACTAGTGTGAGATGGCATCTCACTGTGGTTTTGATTTGCATTTCTCTAATGATCAGTAATATTGAGGCTTTTTTCATATGTTTGCTTACAGCATGTATTTCTTCTTTTGAAAAGTCTGTTCATGTCCTTTGTCCACTTCTTAATGGGATTGTCTATTTTTCTCTTATAAGTTTAAGTTCCTTACAGATGCCAGATAGACCTTTGTTGGATGCATAGTTTGTAAAAATTTTCTCCCATTCTGTAAGTTGTTTGTTTATTTTGTTGATAATTTCTTTTTCTGTGGAGAAATTCCCAATTTTAATTAGATTCCACTTATCAATTTCACTTTTGTTGCAGTTGCTTCTGCTGTCTTTATCATGAAATTTTTGCCCATTTCTATGTGCAGAATGGTATTGTGCAGTTTGTCTTCCAAAATTTTTCTATTTTGGGCTTTTACATTTAAGTCTTTAATCTATCTTGAATTGACTTTTGTATAGGATGTAAGAAGGGGTCCAGCTTCAGTCTTCTGCAAATGGCTAGTCAGTTATCCCAGCACCATTTATTGAACAGGGAGTCTTTTGCCTATTGCTTGTTTCTGTCAGCTTTGTTGAAGAACAGATAGGTGTAAGTGTTTGGCCCTATTTCTGTGTTCTCTATTCTATTCCTTTGGTCTATGTGCCTGTTTATGTATCAGTGCCATGCTGCTTCGGTTACTGTTGTCCTGTAGAATATTTTGAAGTCAGGTAATGTGATGTCTCCAGCTTTGATCTTTTTGCTTAGGATTGCCTTGACTATTTGTACTCTTTATTCATTCCATGTGAATTTTCAAAAAGTTTTTTTTTTTTTTCTATTTCAATGAAGAATGCCATTGGTAGTTTGATAGGAATAACATCAAATCTGTATATTGCTTTGGGCAGTATGGCCATTTTAATGGTATTGATTATTTCTATCCATGAGCATAGGATGTTTTCCATTTATTTGTTTATGTCTTCTCTGATTTCTTTGAGCTATTTTTGGAATTCTCATTGTAGAGATCTTTCACCCCCCTAGTTCGCTGTATTACTAAAAATGTTATTCTTTTGTGTCAGTTGTGCATGGAATTGCCTTTCTGATTTGACTCTTGACTTGGCCTTTTCTAGTGTGTAGGAAAGCTAGTGATTTTTGTAAATTGATTTGTATCCTGAAATTTTGCTGAAGTTCTTTATCAACTGAAGGAGCTTTTGGGCTGAGACTATGGGGTTTTCTAGATAAAGAATCACATTATCTGCAAACAGAAATATTTGGACTTCCTCTCTTCCTATTTGGATGCCCATTATTTCTTTCTCTCTTGCCTAACTGCTCTGGCTAGGACTTCCAATACTATGTTGAATAGGAGTGATTAGAGAAGGCATCCTCATCTATTTCTGGTTTTCAAGGAGAATGCTTCTTTGTACATCTGGTAGAATTTGGTCATTAATTCATCAGATTCTGGGCCTTTTACTGGTTGATAGGCGATTTATTACTGATTGAATTTCAGAGCTCATTATTGTTCTCTTCAGGAAACCAATTTCTTCCTGGTTCAGTCTTGGGAGAATATATGTGTTCAGGAATTTGTCCATCTCTTCTAGCTTTTCCAGTTAGTACACATAGAGGTGTTTGTAATAGTTTCTGATAATTATTTTTAATTCTGTGGGGTCTGTGGTAATATTCCCTTCGTTATTTTTTATTGTCTTTATTTAGATCCTCTCTTCTTTATTTTTGTAGCTAGTGGCCTATTTTATTACTTAAAAATTAGAAAAAGACTCTTGGATTCACTGATAATTTCAATGGTTTTCATGTCTTGATGCCCTTCAGTTAAGCTCTAGTTTTGGTGGTTTCTTCTCTTCTGCTAGATTTGGCGTTGATTTGTTTTTGCTTCTCTAATTCTTTCAGTTTTGATGTTGAATTGTTAATCTGAGATCTTTCTAACTTTTTAATGTGGGCATTTAGTGCCGTTAATTTTCCTTTTAACACTGCCTTATCTATGTCCCAGAGATTCCAGTATGCTATCTCTTTGTTCTCATTAGTTTCAAAGAACTTCTTGATTTCTGCGTTAATTTTTATTATTTACCCCAAAGTCATTCAGGAGCATGTTGTTTAATTTCCATGTAATTGCACAGTTTTGAGTGATTTTCTTAGTCTTGATTTCTATTTTTGGTTTGAGAGTGTGTTTGGTATGATTTCAGTTATTTTACCTTTGCTGAGGATTGTTTTATGTCCAGTTATGTGGTTAATTTCAGAATATATGTCATGTGGCAATAAGAAGAATGTATGTCCTGTTGTTTTGAGCTGCAGAGTCCTGTAGAGGTCTATCAGATCCACTTGGTCCAATGTGGAGTTCAGGTCCTGAATTTCTTTGTTAATACTTTGCATCGGTAATCTGTCTAAAACTGTCAATGGAGTGTTGAAGTCTCCCATTATTGTGTAAGAACCTATGTCTCTTTGTAGGTCTCTGAGAACCTGCTTTATAAATTTATAAATTTGAGTGCTCCTGTGTTGCCTTCATCCCTTTATTTTGAGCCTATGTGTGCCATTACATGTGAGATGGGTGTCAACTTTCCACTTTGTGCCTTTTCAGTTGGGGATTTAGCCTATTTACATTCAAGGTGAGTATTGGTATGTGTGGATTTGATTATTCCATTGTGTTGTTAGCTGGTTATTATGTTGGCTTGCATTTCCACTTTATAGTGATACTTGCCTGTGTGTTTAAGTGTGGTTTTCTGTTAGCTGGTAGTGGTCTTTCCTTTCTATATTTAGTGCTCTTTTCAAGATCTCTTGTAAAGCAGGTCTGGTAGTAATAAACTCCCTTAACATCTGCTTATCTGAAAAGGATCTTATTTCTCCTTTGCTTGATAAGCTTAGTTTGGTCAGATATAAAATTCTTTAAGAATGTTGAATATAGGCTCACAATCCCTTCTGGCGTGTAGGATTTCAGCAGAGATGCTCACTCTTAGCTTGATGGGTTCCCTTTGTAGGCGACCTGCCTTTTCTCTCTAACTTCCTTTTACTTTCTCTCTTTCATTTTGGTCTTAGAAACTCTGATGATTATATTTCTTTGGGATTATATTCTTGTGTAGATTCTTGCAGGAGTTCTCTGTAGTCCCTAAATTTGTCTGTTGGCCTCTCTAGCAAAGTTGAGGAAGTTTTCATGGACAATATCCTAAGATATGCTTTCCAGGTTTTTGCTTTCTCCTCCTCCCTTTCAGGGATGCCAGTGATTCATAGATTTGATCCCTTTGCCTAACCCCATACTTCTCAGAAGTTTTGCTCATTCCTTTTTAAAAAAATTTTGTCTGTTTTGAGAAAACCAGTCTTCAAGTTTTGAGATTCTTTCCTCAGCTTGATTTATTCTGTTAATACTTGTGATTGCATTATGAAATTCTTGTACTGTGTTATTCAGTTCTTTGAGACCCTTTAGATTATTTTTTATACAAGCTATTTGTTCCTTCATTTTCTATATTGCTTTATTGTGGTTTTTAGTCTCCTTGGATGGGGCTTTGCTGTTCTCCTGAATCTCAATGATCTTCGTTCATATCCATACTCTGAATTCTATTTCTATCATTTCAGCCTGGTTAGGAACTCTTGTTGGAGGACTGGTGTAGTCATTTAGAGGACATATGACACTGGCCATTTGAGTTACTAGAGTTCTTGCTTTGATTCTTTCTCATCTCTGCATGTGGGTGTTCCTTTATCTGCAGTGTTGATTGAGTACAGTGAATAGACTTCTTTCCAGATGTTTTCACTGGGCTGAGGCTTTGTGTTGGGCCTTTATTTGAAGCTAACTTCTTCTCTCTGGTTTTAAAGAAGGGTATGGTAGTAAGGTATATTTGGTGTGAGACTTTGGGCTATAATCCAGTAGGTGGCACTTAGGCTCATTGGTGAGTTGGTAGACTCTTGCTCTGTTTTGTAGCTCCCCTATGCTTCCTTATAGTTGCAGCCATGATGCTTCTCAATAATCTGAAATTGTGGGTTCCTCTCCCCTTTAAGTGCTGTCTGTAGATGGCAGCTTGGGACTCCTGGGCTACCTACTGCAGTTCTGCGGTGATCTCATTGTTTATGTTCCTTCCCCAACTTGGAGGCAGCAAAGGAAGGGACTATATCAGAGGTTGTGGCCAAGGGTGTTTGCTTGTCTCCTGGGGTATCCAACCCAGAGAGATGCAGGTCACCAATCTCTCAGTGCAATCAGCCCAGGATGGAGGGGCTGTGCTGTGGGCCCAAGCCAGGGTTTACCCTGAGGTGGGTAAGATGTGTGGGAGACAGACTGACCTCCTTTCCTTGGGTCAACTGCAGTTTGTTGGAGGTGTGGATAAGGCACTTAAGGTTTTTGCTCCTTCATTAGTCTGAAGGTAACAAGGGGAGTTCCACCACAGAGGCAGTGATAGAGAGGCTCTCAGTTGCACCTAGATGCTCTGTCCAGAGAGTTGCTACTGACTTGATAGCTATGGTTGGGGGGTAGCTGAAGGCACAGGCCTAGAGGACCTGTCTGGCGAGGAGATATGAGAATGAGCACCTGCATAACTGTCTGACCAGTGTTTTTCTTTTTTCTTTTTTCTTTCTTTCTTTTTTTTTTTTTTTTTTTTTTGTAGGCTTGCTGCTATATGCTGGAGACCTGCTCCAGTCTCTAGTCATTTTAGATTTTCCAGCACCTGGAGGTATCACCAGTGAGGGTTGCGGAACAGCAAAAATGGCAACCTCCCTCTGGGAGCTCCATCCCAGGCAGTACAGACCTGTTTCTGGCCCTAACACACCTGTAAGAGGTGGCTGGAGACCCAAGTTAAGAAATCTCACTCAGAGAGGAAAAATAGGATCAGAGTCTCACTTTAAAAAGCAGGCTGGCCATATTTTCATAGAGTAGTTGTACTGTGCTGAGTGTCCAGTTCATATCAGACAGTCCAAAGCCTGAAGGCTGGAACAGCTAAGTCACCAAACAGCAAAGATGGTGGTCCACTCCTCCCTCTGGGAGCTCTGTCTCAGAGAGCTATGAAACCTCTGTCAGCTGCAGAAAACCAGCAGGGGTATCTGGAGACCCCAGTTGGGATACTCCACCCAGTGATGAGAAACGGGATCAGGGACCTGCTTAAAAAACAGTCTGGCCATAATTTTGTAGCTCATCTGTGCTGTGCTGGAGGTCCACATTAGCTCTTGGTTGCCTTAGACTGTCCAAATTCAGAAGGCCAGAATAGCAAAGTCACCAAAACAGCAAAGATGGTGGCCAGCCTCTCTATCTGAGAGCTCCATCTCAGGGAAGTTTTAAATCTCTGTCAGCCAGAGGCACTGGTCGGGGTGGCTGGAGACCCCAGTTGGGAGGTCCTGCCCAGTGAGGAGGAATGTAATTGGGGACCTGCTTTACAAAATAGTCTGTCCATATTTTCACAGTGCAGCTATACTGTGCTGGGGGACTACCCCCACTCTCGGTCACCTCAGACTTTCCAAAGCCTGAAGGCCTAAAAGACTAAGTTGCCCAAACAGCACAGGAGGCAACCGACACCTACATTTAAGAGCTCCGTCTCAGGGAGGTGCCACGCTGCTATTGGTGACTGGCTGGAAATCCAAGCCAGTGAATGTTATCCTGTAAGGTGGCATGGAAGTGGGGCCTGCAGACTGTTACTGCTCAGTCCCATAGATTGAACCCGTTTCCTAGGAGTGTATTTGGGGGGTCTAACCACCTGCTTTGCTAGAGTTGCAGTTACTTCTGCAGGGAAACCCAGAAAGCCTGGGTATCTAAGACTCCCTGGTCCCCATGTGTGGCTGAGAAGCGGCTCTGCCAAGACTTCATGTAGTTCTGTGTTAGACTGAAGGCCATGGTGGAATGGGTTTACAAGGGCATCTCCTGACCCCAAAGATGCAAAGATCCATGGGAGAAGCATGGGTTCCCAGGGTCACACATTTACTCACTGCTTCCCTGGGGGAGGAGAGGGTGTGGGAGGTTCTCTTGGCTTTGTGTCACCCCGGGGTGGGCCATTGTCCTGCCTTGATTTTCTCTGTTCTCTGTGGGTCGAGTTGCTTCCTTGATTAGTCCCAGTGTGAGTACCCGGATGTTTCAGTTGAAGGTACTCTATTTATTTACCCTTTCAGTTCCTGTCTTTGAGAGCCACACACACTAGCTGCTTCTAGTCAGCCATCTTGTCCACCTCTCCTGAGATTTTTAACTAGAAGACATGCAAATTTAAGAAAAAAGAAGTAACACTTAACTTAGGAGATGACGTGATCCTGTGTATAGAAATTTTAATAAATTTACAAAAATCTACTTGAATTAATAAATTTAGAAATGTTGGAGGATAAAAATCCATACATCATTGTCAATTGTGTTTATTTATACTAGCAACCAACTATTAGAAAATTAAATTAAAGGAGCAATACTTCTCATAATAGTACCAATACTTAGGATTGAATACTTAGCAATAAGTGCAACATAGGGTAATCAAGATGTATACAAACTATTGAAGAAAATTTTTAAAAATACCTAAATAACTTAGAGATATATGCTGTTCTGGGACTAGGAAACTCAATATTATTAGTGTGTTTATTTATTTATTTTGTTATGCATTCTACTACAGATTCAATGCAATCTCAAATAAAAGTGTTTTAAGCTTTTTCTCCAAAGGAAATTGACAACCTGGTTCTGACATTTATATGAATATGTAGAAGTACTAAAATACACAAAAAATCTTTCTTTGTCTAGACCCCAAGATTATCAACCATAATTAATTAGTGCAATTGAAAGTCATCAAAACAAGAACATCTACTCTTTGAAAGTATCTGTTAACAAAGAAAAGCCACAGATCAAAAAAATTTTTGCAATACACATATCAGGTGAAAGATTTGTATACAGAATATATAAAGAACACTCACAAGACAAAATAAGAAGACAAATCCCATAACAGAAAATAGACAAATGATTTATACAGGCACCTCAGAAAAGAAAATATATGAGTGACCAACAAAGACATAAAAATATTAATGAACATCAGAGAAATGCAAATCCAGAAAAGATCAAAGCCCTGCCAACACCTTTATCTTAGCCTAGTAAAAAAACAAAACAAAACAAAACAAAAAGATCAGATTTCTGATTCATACAATCATAAGATAATACTTTTGTGTTGTTTTAAGCCATTATGTTCATTAGTTACAGCTGCACATTTAACCAAATACAAATACCATCCCCCTAAAATAATTAAGCCTGAAAAAATTAACAATAGAAAGTGTTGATAAAGAGTTGAAGCTATTGGAACTCTCATCATCAATTGGAGTAGAAAATGGTACAACTACTTTAGAAATTAGTTTGACAATTCTTACAATGTTGAATATACGCTTGCCTTATGAACCAGCAATTCCACATCTTGATACTCCAAAGAAATGAAAATATATTCCCACACAATAATTTATAGATGGATGTTTATAGCAGTTTAATTTATAATAAGCCCAAGTTGAAAATGACCTATGTCAATTAAGAAGTGAATTGTTAAAAAAAACTGTGATATATAAAAATAATTATAAATATATATCTAATTTTATTGATGCACACAAAAAAAATATAGAGAAATCGCAAAAATATGCTGAGAAGAACCTAGCTACCAAAGAATACATTCTATATAGCTGTATACCTATGAATCTCTAGGGACATGAAATATATTTTTTAGTGATAGAAAGCAAATCATTAGTTACCTGAAACTGGGGTATAGAATAGGGACTGAGTGGAAAGAAATAATGGAAATACACTCTATCCTAAAATTACTTAGACTTACCCAGATATACATATTGTACCCTTAAAAGGTAGGCATTTTGCTGTGTGTAAATTGTTGTTTCATAATAAAACACTTCTAATAATTCTAGCTAATCATACTTTCTTAAATCTGACAATGTAATAATATTTATTTAATAATGTTAAGTGTATGATTAATATTAATTTGCTGTTTTGAAATATTTTAACTTTAAAATTTGAGATTTTCCTATGAATTAAGTGTTAATTAATAAATTATGGGGATTAACACTTAATTCATAGGGAACTTTTATAAACTTTTATACTACAAATTTTTTTTTTTTTTTGAGACGGAGTGTCACTCTTTTTGCCCAGGCTGGAGTGCAATGGCGCAATCTCAGCTCACCGCAACCTCTGCCTCCCGGGTTCCAGAGATTATCCTGCCTCAATCTCTCGAGTAGCTGGGATTACAGGCATGTGACACCATGCCTGGCTAATTTTTGTATTTTTAGTAGAGACGGGGTTTCTCCATGTTGGTCAGGCTGGTCTTGAACTCCCGACCTCAGGTGATCCACCCGCCTCGGCCTCCCAAAGTGCTGGGATTACAGGAGTGAGCCACCGCACCGGCTCTATACTACAAATTAAATGCAAATAGTAAAATAGATGTCTGGACTCACTCAAGTTCTTGTAGAATAATTATAATCGAATTGCTAATGCTTTTCTTTCTTCTGGCAGACAGATCAAATATAGTATAACAAAATCTAAGTTTTTATTGATGGATGTTTAAATAACTCACATTTTTATTTAACATTACAAGATTTTTATCTATCACTATGTTTATCTCCATCCTTACCCAAACAAAACACACTTCGTACCTGAAGATAAAGCATGTTCAATGCCCTTTCTCACTGGGAAAATAAACTTCTTTTGGGCTCTAGTTGAAGGCCTAAGATTTATCTGTTACTTTCCTGAATACTTTTTGTTTTGAGTGATCCACAGAAACTATGGTAGAAGAATCCTATTTTTTAATTTATAATTTTTTAATTTTTAATTTCTGTGGCTACATAATAGGTGTATATATTTATGGGGTACATGAGATGTTTTAGAAGAAAGCCTACTTTTTAAGTAAAAAACTGGCTGAAGAAAAAAGTAGATGTTCATATGACACTTTGCCACATCTTACTGAAATGAAGTTACTAACAAATATTACATGGGTAATTTAGTTCTTATTTTATTTTATTTATTTATTTTTTTAAATGGAGCCTCACTCTGTCACCTAGGCTGGAGTGCAATGGGGTGATCTCAGCTCACCACAACCTCTGTCTCTCAGGCTCAAGTGACTCTCCCACCTCAGCCTCTGGAGTAGCTGGGACCACAGCTGTGGACCACATCCAGCTAATTTTTTGTATTTTTGGTAGAGAGAGGGTTTTACCATGTTGCCCAGGCCAGTCTCAAACTCCTGGACCTCCCATCTTGGCCTTCCAAAGTACTGGGATTACAAGCATGAACCACAATGCATGGCCTGGTAATTTAGTTCAATTAAAGGAAATACCCTTTTTTATGTGAGACTACTACTTCATTACACTATTTACAGTCCACTTTTCACATTCTGATACAGAGATGCTTCTTTCCAATATCAGTATCAGCATCTCCCCCTTAAATTTCTGTAAATCACTCATTGGATTTGTGCCATTTTCTGTCATGTTTTCTAAGCTCCCATCTCTGCCATGGGCCACTGTTAGGTTTGCTATAGGACATGGTGCAGGTTTCAGACTCGGTCACCCTTAACATAATGCTTTCATTTACTCAGATAACCAGGAAACATTGGAGGTAAATGTGGAGCAGGTCTCCTTCCTCTTGGCCCCTTATCTCATCCTTTTTCTACAACACAGCACAATCACACAGTGTTGTATATGTGTGTCAGACTTTATTGAAGGGCTGTAGAAATGCACAAATAAGTAAATCAAAAGAGGATAGTTAAAACTATAAACTAAATATTTTATTCTTAAGTTTTGAAAGAAAATAGTAAAAAATAAATTTTAACCATGGTTACAGCTTTTATTCTAAATCCCCTTTCCTCAGCTCACCTTAAACTATTCTATCTTAACCTATTTTCTTTTAACCTCCGCCTAACCTATTGGGAATCTCCATTCACGCTCAAAAGGATTGATCTCGCCCCAAGATCCCATCCCTCACTCTCCAGCATTACCCTTTCTAAAATCTGAGTTATGTAACTTACTACAAAATTACCTCAGGTCTCCAGGCAGTCTTGTAAAGTTTTTAGTACTTCAAGTCCCATAGAATTCAAGACAGACACAAACCCTCTCAACTGGATACTCAATTTAAGTAATTCCCCATCAAAAATTGGCAAATATGCCCCTTGTCTTTTCCATATGCCACTTGTGGATCACTTTTAGATTTGAGGCAAGTTATCCAGTACTAGGCAGTCTCTTTCTCTCTCTAACACACACACACACACACACACACACACACACACACACACACACCCCATTCAACCATTTGTCAAGGACACAATTATTTCTCCAAGACACTGTTTTTTTTTTTTTTTCCAAAATAGCATCAACTTGTGAAGGAGTTTGTATGCAGGCTAATGTCAACTGCCGTTTCATCTTCTACAACCTTGGTAGAAAAATGAAAACAATCTTTTCCCTTTATAACTATACAGAAAAGGTGATGTTTCCTGAATAACCTCATTTCAATAATAGCGACATCAATGAACTCACTTATAAACTTGAAGTTATCCTTTATGTCTTTCCTTCACATCTCCTACTAAATCCCTTCACAAGTGCTGTTCATTCTATCTTCAAATTATATTTTTAATCAAGCCGCTTCTCACTAAACCTCCAAGACAATGTTGTTGGCTAAGATACTATCATCTCTCACCAACACTACTGCAATAGCCTACCAACGAATCATCTTTCAGCTTTCATTTCTCTCCATTCCCTACACAATCTAATGATACTTTAGAAAGTGTTAGTTAAATCTTGTCATATGCCTACTTAAACTTCTAATGAATTTCCATTACATTCTGAAAAAAAAGTCCAAGGTCATAATGGTATAAAAGCACAACCTTATTTGGCTTCTCTTTCTTATTTTGGACTCCATTTCTGCCCACCTACTCCACTCAGGTAGCACTGTCTTTATTCAACTCTTTTTCAACACGCCAATCAGAGAGTTCCCTAAGGACTTGGCAATTTTCCAACCATCCATCTGGAATGCTATTCCTTGAGACAAATGCCACGATTTATTCCCTCACTTGATTCAGTTCTGTTCTAATATGGCATCAGCTCAGGAACCTTTTCTAACCATTCAATCCATAAAATTCCTCTCTGACTTTTCCCTAACATATTGTTGCTGCTGTTGTAACATTTGTCATAATACATCAACATATTTATTTAACTTTTTAATTATTTATTGTATTGTTTTTCTTTTTCCCCCAAGCACAGAGATTTCATCTGCATTATTCACATTTTTCAGTACTCATAAGAATCCTTGTCACAAACTGGATAATAAATATATTTTTAGGGAATAACATAATGAATGAATTAATAAAATGATAGTTATCATTCTCTCTTAGTAATTCTCCATGTTTTTCTGTTTTAACTCATTTGACAACTTCTGGTGTTTTTTAAACTCATGCTATATAGATGGATAATGCCTTAGTATCTAAACACACACAAAAAATATATGCCTAAAGGAGGTCATTTATGTGAAACAAAACTTTGGAGTCTTAAAAGAATATAAATTATGCCACACATCATTTAAAACCCATTAGTAATGTTTAAAAAAAGAGTGAATACAAAATATTTTAAAAGATAATTTCAACTTTTATTTTAAAGGATTCAGAGAGTACATGTGTAGGTTTGTTACGTGAGTATATTGCATGATGCTGAGGTTTGATCGCATCACCCAGACAGTGAGCATAATATTACCCAATAGTTTGGTTTTCAACCTTTTCCCCCATCCAAATCTTCCCCCTCTAGTAATCCCCAGTGTCTATTTATTGCCATCTGTATGTCCATCAGTACTCAATATTTAGCTGACACTTACAAGTGAGAACATGTGGTGTTTGGTTTTCTGTCCCTGAGTTAATTTGCTTACAATAATGGCCTCCAGCTCCATCCACGTTGCTGCAGAGGACATAATTTTATTCTTTCTTATGGTTGCGTAGGACACAGAAGATTTTTAGGATTGTGAAAGTATTTTACATGATACTATACTATGATACTCTACTATAATTTAAAATAGTGAATTTTTTACTTTACTGATAACTCAGTGTACCTGACAGTCAAACATTGATATATAATGCTTAAAGTTTAACAAAAAATATTCTGCAGAGTTTAATATTTTATGTCAATAGTTTGTGTTCTTTGAAGTGAGAAGACATATTTATTTGGTCCAATACTTAAGATTACTAATTTAACTATTCTAAAATAATTTGTATTATTATTATGGGAATATACAAACACTTAATTTTGGAGACTTTATTTCAAGTAGCATAAACATTATTCCACATTCATCTATTCATAAAGATCACAGGCCATTATTTCCCTTAACCAGTAATAAAGTCTACTGCAGGAATTGATATACAAGTATCCGCCATTGAATCACATAAGACTTTTTTTTTTGGTAAAAGCTTTAGAAATAATATTTACAAAAATGAATTCAAAGCACATATGTCATAAAATACTAGAAATGGTCTAAAAAAAGCAAAAAGCTTATATGGGGCATAAGGAAATTATCTCTTTTGAACTGTAATCCAAAGAAATAATTAACCGATAATGAAAGGGTGATTTTTCAGCATTAACTTTATGTTTTATTTTTATACTTCCAAAATTACAGAGTTAATGTAGGTTCTATAGGGTTTCATCTGAAATTCTAACAACCAAAAGTTCTGAAAGTCTGTGTATGTATATTTAAAATAACTCATCTGGCAGCAAAATCTGATTTGACTTGAACTCATTTTGAGGACACTTGACCTGAACTGATAGGGGATACAGTTTTTATTTGTCCCTCCCACTGTGAATATTTATATGTTTCACTGCTGATGTATTAATATGCTCAATTTTAAAATGCTACCCTTGATCTTACTAGATGATATTATAAAATATATTGCATATACATTGTACTACTCTGATAATTTCTGAAATCTATAATCCTCTGGCTTCAGGGGATTTGGATAAGAAATTCTCAAAGTGAATATCCTTATTAAAATAAATCTTGAACAGTATGGGAATGTGTTCTTCGAAAAGTAATGAGCTTAAACCAATGCTGGGCATAATTTGTGCTAAATAACTGTTAACTATTACTATTAACCTGAATCATTGATCTTTCAACTATGAATGAAAAGTGTTTGTCAATTAAAAATCCAACAAGACATCTCAAACAATAGGTGTCTAAAAAAAACTTGAATCCACCCTCACTGGCAAAACAAACAAAAACTGCTTATACTGCATCCTTTCCTCCCACACCAAATGAATTACTGTGAATCTAGTTTTCTGGTTACTTATATCCAAAAGCTTGGTACCATTCTTGATGTGATGATACTGTTCTTTCTAACATATGCCACATGCAAATATCAGAAAATCCAGTTGGAATCAGTTTTTTCTAACTACAAAATATATCCAGAACCTGACCACATTTAATCACCTCCACTGCTAATTCCCTGTTTTTAACAACAGATTTATCTCTTCTGGATCATTCCAATATCTCCTACAGTTTTGTCTGATTCTATTTTGATTCTCCCTCACCGCTAACTCAGTCCACCTTCCAATCTATTCTCAACAAGGCAGTTTATTCAAATCATGTCACTCTTCTACCTAAATTATTGAAATTCCTTCCACTTTTAATCCAAATGAAATCTAAACCCACAATAATTTACTATCTACAATTTTGAACCTATATGATCTATTACTACTTTATCTCTGAACTCACCCACTAACATTCTTCCATTTACTATTGCATTCCAGGCACACAGGCCTTTATGTTCTTTCAGTACACCAGGCAAATGCTCAGCTTTGGGCCTTTGCCCTGACTGTTTCTTCCCTCTATAGCTGTCTTTCAACAGATGTTTGCATTGCTAAATTCCTGAACTCCTTCCAGGATTTTCTCAAAGGGCAGCTATATTCTCAAAGTGGTCTGCTTTGTCCACCCTATTTAAAACAAAACCTTACCTCCTCCAACTCTGATACTCTGGAGTTACCTTTCCCTGCTGTACAATTTTTTTTATAGCACATTCCAGCTTCTAATATATTATTAATTCATTTTTAAATTAAACTTTTTTTTTTTTCCATTTTTTAGAGACAGTGTCTGGCTCTGTCATCAAGGATAGAGTGCAGCGGTGTGATGATAGCTCACTGTAGCCTTCAATTCCTGGGCTCAAGCAATACTCCTGCCTCAGTCTCCTGAGTAGCTGGGACTACAGGAACATGCCACCTCATCAGGTGAATTTTGTTAAAGTTAATTTGTAGAGACAGGGTCTCATTATGTTTCCCACACTGGTCTCTATTGGGGGAACCCACCCCCAATATTTCAACATAGGTTATTTCCATTTTCTGTAAGTGTTGGCTGGCTGAGAAATAAAGAGAAAGAGTACAAAGAGAGGAATTTTACAGCTGGACTGCTGGAGGTGATATCACACATCGGTAAGACCATAATGCCTGTCTGAGTCTCAGACCAGCAAGTTTTTAATAAGGGTTTCAAAAGGTGAGGGGGTGTAAAACAGGGAGCAGGTACAAAGATCACATGCTTCAAAGGGCAAAAAGCAGAACAAAGATCACATGCTTTTGAGGGAACAAGACAAAAGGCAAAAGAGAACTACTGATAAGGTTTTATGTTCAGCTGTGCACATATTGTCTTGATAAACATGTTAAACAACAGAAAACAGGGTTTGAGAGCAGAGAACCGGTCTAACCACAAATTTACCAGGGTGGAGTTTTTCCCCACCCTAATAAGCCTGAGGATACTTCAGGGGAGGAGGGCATATTTCAGTCCTTATCTCAACCACATAAGACAGACACTCCCAGAGTGGCCATTTATAGACCTCCCCCCAAGAATATATTCCTTTCCCATGTTCTTAATATTAATATTCCTTGCTAGGAAAAGAATTTAGTGATATCTCTCCTAATTGCACATCCATTTATAGGCTCTCTGCAAGGAGAAAAATTTGGCTCTTTTTGCCCGAACCCACAGGCGGTCAGACCTTATGGTTGTCTTCCCTTGTTCCCTAAAAATCGCTGTTATTCTGTTCTGTTTCAAGGTGCACTGATTTCATATTGTTCAAACACACATGCTTTACAATCAATTTGTACAGTTTACACAATTATCACAGTGGTCCTGAGGTGACGTACATTCTCAGCTTATGAAGATAACAGGATTAAGAGATTAAAGTAAAGACAGGTGTAAGAAATTATAAAAGTATTATTTGGACACTGATAATTGTCTACATTAAAATAAAATCTTCACAATTTATGTTCCTCTACCACAACTCCAGCTGGTCCCTCTGTTCAGGGTCCTTGACTTCCCGCAACAGGTCTCAAACTCCTAGCTTCAAGTCATCTTCCCACCTCAGCCTCCCAAAGTGCTGGGATTACAGGCATGAGCCACGGGTCCCAGCCTATTAATTCATTTCTAAATTTAATTTTTTATTGTGTAGCTTCCTCCACAAGAATGTAAATCCACAAAAACAAGGTTTATCATGATTGTATTCCAAACTCCTAAAAAGAGAGGAAAAATACTTACATATATATTTACTAATTTCCAAGAAAATATCTTATTTTGACTTTCAAAGATTTCTTTTGTCCTTAATCAAATCTATTTTTTTTTTTTTTTTTTTTTTGAGACAGAGTCTCGCTCTGTCACCAGCCTGGAGTGCAGTGGTGCCATCTCAGCTCACTGAAATCTCCACTTCCTGGGTTAAAGTGATTCTCCTGCCCCTGTCTCCCAAGTAGCTGGGACTACAAGTGAGTGCCGCCATGCCCAGCTGATTTTTGTATTTTTAGTAGAGACGGAGTTTCACCATTTTGGCCAGGATGGTCTCGATTTCTTGATGTAGTGATCCACCCACCTTGGCCTCCCAAAGTGCTGGGATTACAAGCATAAGCCACCATGTCTGGCCTCAATTTTAATTTTCTATTCTTTACTGAAGTCCAGTATAACCTAGAAGTGAGAGAATCTGTGGACAAGCAGTTGCAAATGTAAACACTACACTACATCGTCACCTAACATAGGGTATGGGCGGAAGCTAAAGAATGGCCAATCATTTCTTTAGTGCTCTCTAGTGTTTGCTATCCAAATCCAAAGTGTTTTTAATTCAGATACACAAGGCCAATAAATATGAAATGGAACTGAAAGGAGATCGGTCATGTTGGGAGAGGACAGAGTTTTCATGGAGTGTCATGTCAGTTGCTTCAACACTTTTAGTAGAATGTAGAAACTAAAATGATGAAAATCACAATTGCTTAAAACCTCAACAATTTGCCTAAGTCAAAACTACAACTCTAGAAACAAACCTAAAAAATATTTATTTGCTTCTTAAAATATCCTAGTTAACTTTGTTTGCTAATATAAAGCATAATCCTGAGAAAAAGTAAGTTGATATACTTTTACTAGCCAAATAAAAGTTATATAATGACAACTTTTCATATCAAGTTCTAATAAAACTTGTAACACAAAACAGGATAATTAACAAAATATGAAAATTTTCATTTCCTATATGGCTAAAAAACACAATCATTTTTATGTTTTTTCTTTCCACATAATTTAAATATTTTCATTTTATAGGGTAAACTGCACTAAGAATATAGTGAATGATTATTGGCTGAGTTGATGTAGTTTATGAAAATTTACATGTATAACAAAGTATGTGCATAAATAAGAAACATTAATATTTTATACATGTTTTTATTTCTGTTTTGATGAATAACTGGCACTATAAGAAAATTCATTATTTCAGAACTTTTCTGATAAGAAAAGGAAATCTGAAATAAATCATTTTTTCTGCTTTTTTCAAGGAGATTTATATTACATTAAAATACATATGTAGATATACAAATATACATTTATTAGATTGTCATTAAAAGTAATGACAAAAACCACAATTACTTTTGCATCAACCTAATATATGTATGCATATGTCATATATATATACACACAATATATGGCATAAACGTATATCTGTATGAGTGTGCATGTCTGTGTGTGTATGTATGTTTGTTGTTGTTGTTTGAATGTGTTAATCCCTTACCCCCAATGTTTGTTAATTTTATATGACATACCTCTTAGTCTAATTACCATGCTTATCATCTCAATGACTTTGTTGTATCCACTTTGCTTTTAAAGAGTGAGGGGTTTTTTTTAACCATTTACTCATTTACCATCTGTGTTTATATATTTTTTTGTTTCTGTTTTTGACAGAGCCACTCTGTGACCCAGGCTGGAGTGCAGTGGCGTGTTCATGGCTCACTGCAATCTCTACCCCCTGCCTCTCAAGCAGCTGGGATTACAGGGGTGCACAACCATGCCAAGCTAATTTTTGGATTTTTAGTACAGATGAGGTTTCACCATGTTGGCCAGGCTGGTCTCAAACTCCTGACCTCAAGTGATCCACCCACTGTGGCCTCCCAAAGCGCTGGGATCACAAGCATGAGCCACTGTGCCCAGTCATATTTTTGTAATTTTAAATACACAGGGTATGAATACATTGAAGTTATTTTGGCTACCTAGTGTCTATCTTTTCTTATTCTATCAATACTCCAGTTTTGTTTGCATATCCACTTACCCTTCTCAATCATTTTCTTCTTATCACTATCACACAACACTTCCCATCCTTCAGGCCAAAGTTGAGGGCACAAGACAATATAAACCAAATTGATGCAAAGAGGCTTGTGCTGGGAGAGTCTGGAAGTTTTAATCGGTTTCTGAAAGCGCTACCAGGAAAGGGCCTCTTCTTGTTGCATATGAACAAGGAGATAAGTACCCTGGTAGCTGCTTGAAGTTCCTTAACAATCTTGGAGGGGACAATCCTTGAGATTGATGGACTCTGTGGAAGGTTTAGAGGAGAGACAGAAAAATGAAAAGACGAAGTGCCTTTTATGATGTCAGTGGGTTAAGCCTCCCCTTCTACCAACAAACTATCAAGTTTTAGGTTTATGAATCTATAAATTTGTTTAAATTTTAATCTAGTTTCCATCAGGTTTTAAGACATTGAAAGCTTCAAGAGTTTTTAACTCATAAAATTTGTTGTATATAAAAACGTATTCAAAACATCTTGAAGCAGGGCCTTGGAAACTTTCTTTCATTATTTATTGTACCGACAATGTAGTTTCTTAGTTAAAAACAAAAACATACACATTTCGTTAAAGTCTTTTTTACTTTTAATTGCTTTATCTCCCTTTATCCCATCTTTCCAAGGTTGAAATCTGACCTTCACCCTCCTTTTCTCTTTTATTCTAGTGATCTTAAGTGTCTTTTTATTAATAAACAATTTTCATGGGATATAGAGTTCTTCCTAGATTTGGGAAGATATTTTCAATCTTTACTACTGCTTTTCCCTGCCTGGTTGAAAAAAAATCATGGCCAATTAGGTGACTATTAATTGTTCTAAATTATTTGAACCTTATATTTAATATTTCCTTTCCAACCATAAGAAGATGACATACTTTGTGAAATCATAATTGTAAATTTCCATTATTGCATTTGTCTTCCCCACAATTAGTACTAATAAGTAAAATTTTATCATACATTCAAGTGTGATAAAAATAATATTTATTGGAACCTACTATGCACCAAATACTATACACTGAGTTTTGCATATCTCATTTACCTTCACATCAATTTTATGAGGAAAATTATACCTCTATTTTATAGGTGATAAAATCTAGTCTTACAGCATGAACGTAAAGTCTCTTGCTTTTCCTACAATGTTACTTGCTTTAAAAGGTAGGTTAATAAATTCATATATATATATATATATATATATATATAAATATTTTGTAATAAGATGCTTTGCATTTGATGAAATGTTTATTTATTGATTGATTTTTATGCATAAATCTTTAGTGATTGTTAGTGATTGCAGTCTTTAAAGTTTCTATCATAAACTAAATATTCCAATACACCAATAAGAAATGACATTATTTAGAAAAGTTCGCTTAATCTATAGTGCATTACAGTTATCTATTTCTTCATCTGTCTATTCTAGGTCCTAAATGGTGCATCTTAAATTCTTCCTTTGGAAAGCATGAGCATCTTAAAAGCATCCACAAATGTTCTTCAACTGATTCAAATTTTTACATTTCATCTACCTTAATTCATAAGACAAAAGATTACTTAGAATTGGGAAATCAAAATATGGTCCACAAATAGTAAAGTATGAATTGCCTAGGTTCAATAAACTTATTTTCCTTTTCTCCCACCACCTTCTCCTTTCCCTTCCCATTTTTTCCTCTTCTCCTTCTCCCGCTCCTCTTCTTTTGTCTTTTCAAAAAGACCAAGTAATGCCACATGAAGTTTTTCTTCACAGAGCTGCAAAGTTTAACTCATGTTCTCCAGTATCATTCTCATCTTTTTAATGTTTTTAATAGTTAATATAGAGTGAAATTTGATCTTGACTAGCAGGGGTAAGAATATAAGATGAACATAGTTATTGCACGTTATTAGTTCTCTGTTCATATGCTAGGCTTAACTCAATGCTAGGTCACTTCATACATAAAGCTGTATGTGAGAGGAAGACAGGCTTCTCTGTTTTCAGCCAAACTACCAAGGGCATATCTACCTGCCCCAAACAACTCTGCAGTGGCCAAGGTATTCTGGCTGTTTAAGTAATTAAAACATTGAAATAAGATAGTTGCAGCTGTCAATTAATTAGGGCTGTGGGTGTCAAATATAATTAATTAGTTTCTTTAACAAATAGTTATTGTGTTCCTGCTCTATCATGTTAACTGGGGTTTTTATAGCCAATAGGGTAGACCTGGTCTCAAGCAAAATGAAGCTCATAGCCTAATGTGGGATGAAAATGGAAAACAGATGCAGATAATTAATGAACTTAAAAATGAGAACCTAAAAAGAGAATATTTGCTGGGAGAAAAGATCGATATTTTAAAGAGAGTGGGCCCACAAGCTTTTCAAAGAGGTAAAATTTAAACTATAACAAAAATAAATTGGAAGATACTAACTATGTGAAAGGGAAGAACATCCCAGACATTGTGCACACCATGTGCAAAGGTCTTAGGGTTGAAAGCAACTTGGTTTGTTTCACAAACTCAAAGACCATTCACGTGCCTAAAGTACAGTGAATGAGAGATGAGTGCAGTCACACATAAGATTTGAAAAGGAGCGAGAAGCCAGATTATGCAGTTATTTTCAGACCAGAGTAAATGCATTTGGTTTTGATTTTAACTGTAGTGGGAAGTTATTGAAAGACTTAATCTGCAGATAAATATGATGAAATTTATATTTTAAGATCCCTTTAATAGGTAGGTGAAAAATTGATCAGGATGTAAGATAAATAGAGGTGGCGAAAATGTGGAGGCTACTGGTAGAGCTTAGGCAAAAGATGATAGGGATGTGGACTAAAATTATGAATGTCAGGTGAGTAACAGAGGGTGGAGGGAAGACATATTTTGTATATAAGATCAACAGAAGTATGACTGATTGCTTTGCAGACATCATAGGGGCATGCAAAGAAAGACTCAAAGAGAGGATTCTGGGATGGATAAATAAATTAGGGAGATAAAGGCAGAGAGGTAGTCCTTAAATCCATGGGAATGTGTGACATCATCATTAGTAAGAATGTTCAGAGACCAAAGAAGATAACTCAAACTGGTACCCTGAGTGGTCCAGATATCTGGAAGCTTTATACAGATGGGGAGGTTAGCAAAAGAGGCCAGCAGAAATCCAGAGAATAAAAGAAAAACAAACAACAGTAGTATAAGTGATATTGCCCGCCCTCTCAAGACCCAACCAACACACATGTTTTTTTTTTTTAATTAGTTAACCATTTTATGATAATTTCTAAAATACTGGGTAAGATGAAGATCGGCAAATATTCGCTTCATTTGACAAGTCTTTCATATTGACTGTACTAGAGGAAGGAGCCAGACAATGGTGAGCTGAATGGGAGTGGTGGTGATCATAAAGTTGGATCAAGAGAAGGATTTGGTTTGTTTTTGTTTCATTCTTAGGTGCTGATTTTAGGCCAGGGTCAGGAGTGGTGTGGGATGGTAGTAGGTCATAGTTTAAAACTGATAAAAATAATCCAGAAATAGTTTAATGATAATATAGAGAGACAAAATTTTAAAAGACTTTGAAAATGAAATAAAGGATGGAATCTGAGCAAAAGTGGAAGTATTCTGTGATAGAAAAAAAAACAGGTTTTACTATTGTTTAAGAGTAGGTAAAGGGAGAAAATGGAGTTCATACATAGACAGGTTGCTAAACCCCCTGCGTCGCTACCAAAACTGAACATCATATGCATTCAGGTATATGTGTTAGCTATAGATAATGTTTTTCCTTAATTTTAGGTCTGATTTTATGAGATTGGATATCATTGTAAAGTTATTTGTTTAATTTTTTTAAAAAATTGTGGTCTATCAGTAATCCAATTTTGTGCAAAAGTAAATTACAGCTTCCAACACTTAAATTAACATGTAAGTCAAAATGTTCTTTTTTTTTTTTTTTTTTTTTTTTTTTTTGAGACAGAGTCTCGCTCTGCAGCCCAGGCTGGAGTGCAGTGGCCCGATCTCAGCTCACTGCAAGCTCCGCCTCCCGGGTTTATGCCATTCTCCTGCCTCAGCCTCCTGTGTAGCTGGGACTACAGGCGCCCGCCACCTCGCCCGGCTAGTTTTTTTGTATTTTTTAGTAGAGACAGGGTTTCACCGTGTTAGCCAGGATGGTCTCGATCTCCTGACCTCGTGATCCGCCCGTCTCGGCCTCCCAAAGTGCTGGGATTACAGGCTTGAGCCACCGCGCCCGGCCGTCAAAATGTTCTTTTACTAAGCTATTGTACATTGTATATTTCATTCTGGAGTACAAGTCATATTATCAGAAATCAGTAATTCATTCTAAATTTTGATGACTTATTGTTTTCGTAAATTTCTGCATTAAAAATTATGACTTAAAATATTTCTCTAAATATTTAAAAAATGGATCCCAAGTAAAAACAATCTAACTTACTCTGAGGAATAAATCATTCTTTTCTAATATTAAGTGTTATTTGATTGATTAGTACTAAAAAAAATTAACTGATGAAATCAGTTTTACTATTCAGAAGTCAATGTGTCCAGTGAAAGGAATGATTGAGAAATTTTGAAATAGCTTTCAGAATGTGTATTAGATGTAGATAACTGCTATTTTAGAATTAAGTTTAAAGAAATATACCTTTCATAAGTTCTTGCAGAGAAGCAATGTTTGACACACTTAATATTTACCTCTTTATTTCCTTCCTGTATAAAGTCATATTACCAACATATTGGCAGACCATATAAAATATATGCAAATGATTTGTGACCACATAAACAACTTTTTACTTTTTTTTCACATGATGTAACAAATGATTTGAATTATGGAATTTGTAGTCCTTCTGTTAATTTGTGTATTCCTTTCTTGAATCAAAGAGATATGAAGTTCCCCATGGATGGATACATGCTGTGAAACCCATTTTTAATTTTTCTTTGAAGACATTTTATAGACTGTTACTACCACATGGTGTTTAAATAATGATAAATTGTGACAGAATTTCAATGAGATATAGAAAAAAATTGTTTAGGGTGCATGATATGTATATTTAATCATTTTATTTTTTCACATATTTGTCATGAATCCAGGAGTGGCCTAAACTGTAATAGATGAAAGTGTCATATTTAATCACACTAATAAAATGTATATTCTCAATCACCAGCTTGTTTGAAATACATTTGAACTTCCAAAAAGCTTACTAAGTGAACAAATTAAAATCACTCAGGCTTGGCATATTTAAGATATGATCTGTAACACAGTTTACCTCTCAAGCACTCAACATATATATTTCCTCATGAATCTGAAATAAGTTAAAAAAAACACTGTAGTATTTCTTCAAAAGTTTAACACAGGCTTGGCTCAAGAATCAGACCTTGGGCTGATAAACAACAGAACATTCATTAATTCATATCTGCCAAGATTTTGTTAAATACCTGTTTCTGATAAGTAAATTTACATTGAATGCTACAGGGACTTTCTTGCATATTGAAAACAGTCATCAAATACAAACTTCTTCATTCTTGAATGCTTGCTTTTAGACAGGTTATTGTATTTTTCAAAATTAAGACAAACTGGAATATATAACTTCCTGAATGTGTTAATAGAAATTCTTCATGTTAAACAAAATTTATTTAGAGAATTTTGTATTAACTGAATTTATGAAGTAGCATGAACTTTTAATAATCTACTGGAGCCAGTTCATGTGTTCCTGTGTGTCCGATACCACTCTGCACTCAGCACAGGATACGCCTCAGACACACTGGTGTCAATTGCAGCTCATTGAGATCCACAGCTCGGCTCATGTTCTGTTTCCTGGTGTTCTTTATTTTTTATTTTTTATTTCCAAGAATTCTTACCCTGATATACCCCTTGTGTTTCTGTTTGTTTGTTTGCTTTTTCTTTTTCTTCTCCTCAGCGATGAGTCACAATAATCGCTTTTATTGGGTTGCTTTCTGGGCCTCCTAGTTGATGACTCATCTAATGAAGTCTGAGCCCAAGATCTTATCCTCAGACCCTTCTGGCATCTCTACAGTACCTCCAGTGGAACACGGAAGACACACTATGACCTTTTAAGTTCTATGGATGACACTGATTTCTCACAGGACTAAGAAAACTCTGAAAGATTCTTCTTTCTCACTGTATTGCAGCATCATCATTGGGCTAAACCAAAATTTAAAAATTTTAGTTACTTATATATATTCATAATGTATAATTTATAAGTATAAACATGTTTATATATAATTTTTAAATATATAAAATATATATAGCTTACAAATTTTATCTATATACATATATATGTATGACTCTTAAACTGGGCACTAGAGCATTACTCATATGATATTTATTTCTTCTGAAAAAAGTTGTATGTAACATTGTTCAGCATTTGAAGTTTTAAATTCGGGTTCAAAACTGTAGAGTCCTGAAATGAAGTTTTAGAAGGACTATAAAAAGATGTTTTGTTTCTATCTTTCCAGATAAAGGAATGCACAATACAGGTCTTTTATCATGTGCTGTCAGTCATATGTCTCCAGAAAGATTAGATAAGATTCTCAGCAACTGAGCAGGAGATTGTTTGAGATCTATGTCCCTAGCCAGGCTAGACCTGAATAGTAGCATGACTTTTAGAGTCACTCAATTACCATACAACTAAGAGCTGACAAAGGATTTAACTGAGAACAATGGCAGAATTAGACGACATAATAAATAAAGACAAAAAGTGTCTGTGTATGCAGAAACAAAAAAATTATTAGTTGAGGCTCACATAGTTTTGCAATATACATATCTCTTTATAAAAATATTGTATGATATATAATGGAAATAAATAAAATAAGAAACTCAGATATATTTCAAATATTGCTTCTCTATATAGTACATTCAGTATTCAAACATTTTTTATCATATACAGCAGCCAATTTCTAATCCAGAAATTTTAAAAAAAATCTTTTCAGATTCACTGACTCTTTAAATTTGATTTTAGCTTTCTTCCTAGAAGTAAAAGCACATATTTATAGAACCACAATATTTGATACATAATTTCAGTTCAATGTGGTCTGACTGAAGTTTACCTGCAGATTAAGAAACTTTGCCTTGAGGAAAGCTGATAGGTTTCTCTCTCCTCAGCATACACCTCAAGGTCATCATAAAGAGAACAAATTCTCTGTGGGTAAAAGGCAACAAAGTTTTTAAGAACACAAAACAAATAACCCTAGTAGAGTTGGGTCCTATTAATGGCCCCATTTCACAGGCAGAAAATACTCTTTGATTTCTTTCTTTGGGGCTTAGAGATGTCTCCTGCTTGGAGATAAGACCTCCACAGTCCAAGTGGAGCTGAGCTTAACAAGGTGGGCTCAGCTTAGCAATGGCAATATGGCTTCCTCTGCTTGTTCACATCACCAAGGATGAAGAGTAACTAGGGATTTGGCGTTGATACTCTCGCCAGAAAGCATGCATTTGGCTGGACTGGCAATTCTTGGGATAATGGAAGAAGGACTGATAGCCATTCAAGGCAGGGATCACGACCCTGACCATTTCTATCTTTGACAGTGACTAATTGTAGGTGTTGCTCTTTTGGGCTCTGGCTTATACTCTTTTCCAAGGATAGGATCTCATATCTCTGATTCTGGCTGGGATCATCCTGTTCCATCAGTTAGATTATTTTTACATTAGGGTGATACTATACACCCTACTAGCTGCATAATCAGAAATGCTCATTTCAATATCACATCTCCCACATCAGACATTATAGACACTGAAATTTCATAGCCGATTCATATTTACTACAGATCCTTGAAAAGTTGTGGTATTTCCTGCTGATTTGCTAGGGCCAAAATAGCACATTTCTGTATTATTTCGAGTTATATGAAAATCTGTCTTCTGGCCGGGCGCGGTGGCTCAAGCCTGTAATCCCAGCACTTTGGGAGGCCGAGGCGGGCGGATCACAAGGTCAGGAGATCGAGACCACAGTGAAACCCCGTCTCTACTAAAAATACAAAAAATTAGCCGGGCGCGGTGGCGGGCGCCTGTAGTCCCAGCTACTCAGGAGGCTGAGGCAGGAGAATGGCGGGAACCCGGGAGGCGGAGCTTGCAGTGAGCCGAGATCGCGCCACTGCACTCCAGCCTGGGCAACAGCGTGAGACTCCGTCTCAAAAAAAAAAAAAAAAAAAAAAAAAAAAAAAAAAAAAAAAAAAAAAGAAAAAGAAAATCTGTCTTCTTAAATTTCAGAGATCAAGAACATTATTTGTGCAATTTGGTGCACAAAATTTGTACTTCTAAAACCAAGAAGTAGGCCTGAATTGTTCCCTTCATTTTGATAATAGATTGGTTTGTAAAGATTCCTGCTTTCTTCCCTTGTCTTTGTCATATCCTTGGAATCAGAAAGGAATCCTGATAAGATGACTGATGGAGGTCACAAGGCGAGTCTGTTATGAAGGGCTGCCCTGGGACGTAAATCAACACCTTGACTCCATTGTTGTATTACTTAAATCAACTGATATTAACATGTTAGTAATATAACAATTAGCTATTAAGCTTTTTAATTGCCAAAAATTTTATATAGATGTTCAAACCAATTGCAAATGGGAACAATTGGAAAATCACTTAAAATTTTGCTTTAATATCAATTTTACGAAATCCTTAGTCACTGGAATATGGAGCATGAGGAACAGTTAAAGGCTAACTTTATAATAAAAACTGCATTATTAGAAGTTATTCTTAAATCGTACACAATTGTTTAAGATTAAAAAATCAGACGTTAGATACAGAATTTCCCCTCCTTTATTTCTATTTCAGAATTCTGTAATATGTGTCATTTAAGACATTTTCATTTAGACTACATACTTTTGGTAAATTATTGCTATAATAATAACTAGGGAAAAAACCTAGATGAACTTCTTTCCCTGAAACACTTTCATAATTGTCATAAACTTTCTAAAACTTTAGTTATAAAAGTTTGACTGTTTTGCCTACTTAGCTCTGCTACCCAAAAGGAATATGTAACTTCCATTAATATTACAGGGATTGAGATTGTTATAAATGGTAAAATTACCCTTTGTTATTTTTCTTATATTAAACTCTACTATAAAAATAGACTTTGGAAACAATGAATAGTGTTTTTATATTTATAATGTCAGTTAATTTATAAGTGTGTAATATCAGTTTTATAATTTATAATTTATAATACCAGTTATAATAGCAGTTGAAGGTTATTCCAAGATCATGTTGTCAGGCAATTCTTATTTCCTGTTGTGGTAACCAAGTATTTATTTCAATAGTTTATAAATGCTAACAATGATAATGTAGAAAGAGCTTGTAATACACTACCACAGCACAATAGAAATCAAGAAACAGTAACAAGTATTACAAAACTGCAAAATGGATCAAAGTTTAACAGTAATGGCATATGGATCTTACAACTCAAGATGCCAGAGGATTATTAAGATCAGGCTTGTTGAGCCCTAAAGTCATTACCCTACTGTTAATATTTGATAGTTAATATGAGATACTCTGGTAGAAGTTAGTTCTGAGAAATATTTCCTTCATAGTTAGTGCAAATTAATATCTTTTTTTTCTTTCAGCTACTGGTAAGGATAAACTGTGTCAAAAAAGATACTAGGTATAACCAAATATAAACTCTGACAACTACTAGTTGCATGACTTGAGACAGGTTATTTAATCTTTCTCATTTTCAATTTATGATTCTGGCAACTTGTTTCAATGATACTTTGAGGAGATTTGTTAGAAATACATAGGGTCACACAGGTAAAGACAGTTAGTACATCATCTGGCATTGTGCTTGTTCAATAACTGTTGTTCTTAGTTACATTTTTGTTGTTAATCTAATTTTTGGTGTTTAAAGAATAAATTTTTGGTAAATCTAAATTTATCAGGATTTCATATATATATGTATAACATATACTCATTACTCATATACTCATTATGAGTGTGTATGTATATATATATTTAGAGACAAAACCATAAATTTACATTGTATAGGGATGTGTGTTATATTAATCATGGATCAGATAAAAGGAGAGTAACCGATATGATTTTGTTAATTTGCTGATAGTTCTTTCGTGGACTTATTAGATCTCACAGTTTCCTTACTCAAAAAAAAAAAAAAAAAAAAAAACCCAAAAACGGGAATACTTTTTTCTTTTTTTGAGACAGAGTTTTACTTTGTCACCCAGGCTGCAGTGTGAGGCAGGATCCTTGCTCACTGTAGCCTGAACTTTCCAAGGCTCAAGCAATCCTTCCTTCTCAGCCTCCCTAGTAGTTGGGACTACAGGTGCACACCACTATGCCTGGTTAATTTTTGTATTTTTTGAAGTGATGAGGTTTCGCCCTGTTGCCCAGACTGGTCTTGGCTTCCTGGGCTCATGCAATCCACCTGTGTCACCCTCAGGAATAACATTTAATATCTAGAAATTAATTAAAGATAAATGGAGATTAAACATTTAGAGGATTTAGATACATTTCCTCTTTACATTTACTATTCTTAATAACTTTATCTCACTTAAATATATAAAGCACAACAGCTTATTTACAACAGCTTAGTGTCTAAAATAGACTAAATATTATATATAACCCAAACCAGGAAAGCATTTTTCAGAGATATAAATGTCCCTCTGAAATCTTTACATGCTTTAATGAAAATCGAATTTATTTGATGTTGCAGTTCAAATCCAGAGATATGGAGTGTAAGACAGTGAATTCATTATCCATATATATCTAGATATATCCTTTATGTATCTGGCTTTTCTTAGCTGTATAATCTGAAGTAATTTAATTATTTTTTCTCAATTTCTGCTTCTTTAAAATAGATTACTATTATTATTACTAAGGATGCTACAGTTTCCACCACCACTACTATTACTTCTCAAGGCTAGTGTAAAATAACAAAAATATTTTTAAAATATTAAAAAATAGTGTAAATCATGATGCATTTCTTAAACCCAGGAGACACACTAAGATATTTGTTTACACACATGCATGTTATATGTTTATGATACAGGAGAGTTCCCTGATTCCCCTGGCAGGACGTGACACAGGGTTGTGGCTTGCCTGTTCAGCAGCTGCCACTGCTCAAACCCCTGGCAGGAAGGGGAATACATAGGCAGGTAGATGAAAGAGCCAGGGTGAATGCTTTGGGGTTCAGCCCTGCAGTAGTGTCTAGGGGTGGGTGCCTGCAGCCCCGGTGTTATAATGCTCTTGTAACCTTGTCATTCACAGACGGCTTACATGTTAGTCAGCTCTATGGATCCTCTGGCTTTTCAAGGGCAGAGAGCTAGTGTGACAGCTTTCTGTACCCCAAGCTCTTGTTCAGAGCGTGGAAGAATTGAGTCATACACGGGCTTGAAGGATACATTCATGATTTTATTGAGTGGTAGAGGTGGCTCTCAGCAAGATGGATGGGGAGGTGGGAGGGGGATGGAATGGGAAGATGAACTTCCTCTGGAGCTTGGCCATCCATTGGCTGAACTCCTCTCTGTCCATCCCCAGCTGAACTCCTCTCGGTGTTCAGAGGTTCCTTTCCCTCTCTCTTTCTTTGCCATGCTGTTCTGTCATTCTTCTGCTTGTCTCCTCGTCTGACCATCTGCTCATCTGCTTCTAGAGCCTGGGGTTCAGGGTTTATGTGGATACAGGATAAGGGAGTGGTAGGCCAAAAGGCAACCTTTTGCGTGTGAAACAGAAATGTCTTTCCCACTTAGGGTCACGGGTCTCCAGGCTTGAGGGTGAGGCCTTTCCTGGGGAACTCCCCTCTTCTACCCAATATTTCCCTGTCTCCTGTCTGTATCATTTACATATATGAGAAGGTCTATATAATCATCATTACTACTCTAAAACTGAATGCAAATCCTCAGAGCTGTCCTAACATTTTTCAGTACCAACACGACATCCCCTACTTGTTTCTGATGTCCTTTCCAGCTATTCTTTAGCATTTATGAACAAAAACTTACCATTAACTTCACAGAAAGTGAATTCCCATTCAGATGTCTGGTTAATCATATTATTGTATAATATTTTCTCATTTTTCCTTTCCATAAAAAATTATGTACTGTAACTTGGAAGTGAGTGTTCACAAAATCATAACTATACATGTTGCTCTTTCAAATGCAGAAAAATCTATCATGTTATCTAAAACTGACAAGTACCCCATACATATTATTTTCTTTTGAAAACATCATCCAAGAGATATAGAATTCTATTAGCATTACCAGTTCAGGTTATATGACTGTGAAAGTGGTATGGAGGGAAATGAAATAAAAAAATTATTTCTTAATAATAAGTGTGAGTTTTATTCAGGATTTTTGGTGGAAATGACAAATTGAGAAAAAAAGATACCACTTTCAGCCAAGATACTGAAAAATTGAATAATTCTGATAGGTACAATTACTTAAGATACAATTACTATAATTTGAAATGGGATAAGGGGTGCAGAAAAAGATGAAAGAGGTAACTAATCTTTATTACGTATCTGTGATATGTTAGTCTATTACAGATACAATGTGGGTTCTGTAATCAGGAAGTTGGTGTTCAAATCCAGGCTCTTCAGCTTACTAGTTGGTAACCTTGACTGAGTTATTTATCATGTCTGCATACCTCAGTTTTTCTTAACCATTAAATGGAAATCATAATAATACCTACTTTGTAAAATTTCTATGTGGATTAAATTTAAATGTATAAAACAGAGCATACCATAGGTTTATTTTTACTTTTAAAGAATAGGAAATGAAAATCTGTGAAAGTTAAGAAATTCTCAAGGTCACTGCAGTCAGTAAGATGGATCAGAACTGGGATCCACCTACTTTTAAGTCAATGCTCTTTCTACTGTGCTAAAATGAGGTTAGGATAATAATAGATTGTGAAAATATCAATAGTAGGATCAAACTACAAATGAACTGTGCCGAGATGAAATTTAAGGAAAAGCGAATGACATGAAAAACAGATAGATGGTAGTTTTACTGTAATTACAAGAACTTGAATGTATGGCAACGTAGCATTCAATAAACGTTAAGATTGAGCTCAAAATTTTCTGGGAGGCTTTGCGGCTTACTGTGGGGTGTTTGATATTCTGTGTCTTGTTTCCCTCTGAGGGTGTATTCAGAACCCTCTCTATTTCCTTGTCATTAAGCAACATTCAGTCATTTTTTAGGTCCCACTGTCCCAGCCTGAGATTGCTAAATTCAAAAAGATTTTAGAGAAAACATAATAGTTTTGTAAGAAAATCTTTTATCACCATGGTCAAAGTCATCGTTGTTTCTCCCCTGGACTAGTGTAAAGGCCTCATTACTCATGCATCTTCTGTTTGTTTCTTATAGGTCAGCTGGCATGAGTTGTATACAGCATAAATCAATGCCCCCTACCCCCACCTAAAACCATACAAAGCTTTCCAATATTACTTTCAAGGAGACCTAAGTGGCTTATCATGGTCTCCAAAATCACACATAATTTGGCTCCTGCATACCCTATCACATCCATTCACATTACCAATCTAACTTACAGACTCAATCACAATGGATTTTCTTCTTTCCGTCTTTTGATCACAGAAATCTTAATTCCTCTTGCAATTCCTTTGCCCTGGAATGGTCTATTTCAAGGTCAGGTCTCACCACTGACTTCTTTTGTAAATTATTTTCTTTCTTAGTTTTTTACTTCTTTGTTTATCTTCCTCCTCCCTAATCGCATGTAAAGTAGAATAGAAGCACCATGAAACCACGGATTTATCATAGTCAGTTCCATACCTTTATTATGTTCAAGTGACAAGTAAATAAATAACATGTTGTCCTTTTCATGCAGAGACAAATCATCAGTATGGCCCATTATTTGGATAATTTCCCTATTTTACTTTTGAATTTGCACTAATATATGTTCTTTTGTATGTCATTTATTGTGTAGCTGAGAGGAATTAAAGGTGTCTCTTGTGATCAGGTACCTACATGAGAATAGAAATAATTAAAAATTATACCCATATATTTCTGAGGGATGCAGCTGATTTTCTGAGGCAATCCATTGAGTGGTTACAATGGGCTCTTAAATAATTGCATTTTCTTGAATTGGTATGCTGTGACTAAGGTACCTGTGATAACAGAGGATTGATTTCCCTCTTTACTTCCCATCCAAGTTCAAACCTTACCTTAAGAAGAAACAATTAGATTGCCTCTAAATGCAATGTTACTGATGAGCTTGTTCCATGGTCAATGGTGGAAATCAATTTTCATTTAAGAACCTACAGTACTTAGCCTTTTTCCTTTTCTGTAGTCTTTATTGATTCTTCTTTCCATAGAAAGACACTATCCATTCTACTGTAGCCAGGCGCTGTTTCCAAGATTCCATAATAATGGAGTAAAAGTTCTCAGAGAGCTTTCCTAGACTGGCAACATGCCCATTTTTTTTAATATGCAGAGGAAGGCCATTCTATCTATCACTGAGAATGGGAGAAGACTTTCATTTAAAAGAGACAGAAACAGTATCATGAAAAGCCTCAAAATAAACTCTTCTCTGGCCTGTCCAGAGATTTCAGCAGCAAGAAAAAATTAAAAGAATACTTGGATGGATTATAAATTAATCTTTTAATTAAGTGTGGCCACCAGTTTCTTCAGGTCAAGGAGCAGCTTGAAATGATTCCCTCTGTCCCTCCCAAGCTCAGAGATAAGGGGATTTTGTGTGTAGGGGGTTTTCAAGGGATATTTTTTTCACCAAAAAGAGAACATTATTCAGAAGTAATTTTTAATGTTAGTGTTATACACCATGTGGCTTCTAGATTTGTAAGACAGAAGAGTCTGCCTTATCTGAGGAATGACTGCTGGTTTTAACAGCAAAGTTGTTTTCTGGAAGGTGCCTTCTCAGATTATGCCACCCTCCCTTCTTGGTTTACAATGAGGATTACCTATGAATATCGTGAGAGGTGAAAACAGTCTATTTCACATTTGGGTTTCATAGATTCATTTGCTCTGAGGTGAGTTTTCTGATAAACATTTAGTGAACTGCCCTTCATTTAGAATTGCAGCTCTGTGTATTTTGTAATGGGGGATAGTGTCTATGATCCCTCTAGTTTTCATTAAAATGAGTGACCTGGTAGGGGAAAAAACAATAGAACCTAAGCCTTATAATTAAATATTTCTGATATTTTTAACGTACAAATAACAGTAGATAATGCATATTCATTCTAATATAATCACAACAGGAAAAATGCTGCTTTTAGGAGCTAAATGAATCAGAAATATAACAAGTTTTTATGCCAATACTTTGATACTATACTTTGCTACCAAAATTGTGTTTTAGTTTAACATTTTTCATTGCCAAACTTTTACACCTGGGAATCTGGCATTGTATATCCATGATACTAAGAAAATTCCATTTTTCCCTGAGATGCTAATTAGACTTCTCTAATCCAGCTGTTAAAGTCAGACAAAGCAGGAGAAAGAGCTAAATTAATAAAGATCTCAGATGATCACCACCTAGATATCTACACTTTTTTTTTTTTTTTTTTTTTTTTTTGAGACGGAGTCTCGCTCTGTCGCCCAGGCTGGAGTGCAGTGGCGCAATCTCGGCTCACTGCAAGCTCCGCCTCCCGGGTTCACGCCATTCTCCTGCCTCAGCCTCCCGAGTAGCTGGGACTACAGGCGCCCGCCCCTGCGCCCGGCTAATTTTTTCTATTTTTAGTAGAGACGGGGTTTCACCATGGTCTCGATCTCCTGACCTTGTGATCCGCCCACCTCGGCCTCCCAAAGTGCTGGGATTACAGGCGTGAGCCACCACGCCCGGCCGATATCTACACTTTTTGCGGTTAAAAAAAAAAAAAAAAAAAAAAAAAAAAAAAAAAAAAAAAAAAAAAAAAGCATGTGAATAAATTTTTTAAATATTTCATGGAAAAGTTTGGGGTGTAAGGCATACATATGTATTATTAATCGAGGAAAATGATGAACACGTCTCAATCATTTTAGGAGATTTATTTGCCAAAGTTAAGGACACGCTCAGAAGACAGGTCTATGCCTTTCTCTGATGATGATTTTGAGGGCTCCAAATTTAAAGAGGAAACGGCGGGATACTGAGAAGCACACAGTTTTCACATAAACAAAAGGGGCAGAGGAAAAATGTGGGGAATCTGCATTTTACCTAAGACAAAGCAGACAAAATAGGGTAGGGAAACAATCAGATACACATTTGTGTCTGGCAGGCGTGACTGAACATGTAAAGATAAGCTATCAATCTGCATTGTCATGGTGAAGTTTTAACAGCTCACCGAGAATTTCCTGTGGGCAAAGTATGGGGGAGGCATGTAGCTTTTCATTTTGTACTCATATTATTTAGGAACCAAAAGGGGGAGGCAGGTTTGCGTAACCCAGTTCCCAGCTTGACTTTTCTCTTTGGCTAAATGAGTCTGGGGTCCCCAAATTTACTTTCCTTTCACTACATATTTAAGTATCACTTAATGATAACAACAAAGGTTAGAAAATGTACACCTTTCTAACTTATCTACAAAGATACTGTATAATTATATAATAATAAATGTGTTTTTTCTTATATATGTTAGAATTATTCATTCAAACAGGAAATTATCAGTTAAATGAAGAGCAGACTGAACAATTTAGAGAGGAAAAAATTGAAGGAAATAATTGTGCTGAATACTTTTCCGTTAACAATGGGATAGTTAGTTCCTAGCAGTCTGAGTCACCTGGATTCACTAATGTGTTTTATGTATATTCTAATATTCTTGGTGCAGTTTTTTTTTTTTTTTCGGTCTTTATATAATCAGGATTTTTTTTTTTAATTATGGAACGTATTATGTGCATGACATGCTACTTGGAACCTAAAGAGAAAACAGCAGGACTATATTGGTACATTTTCTTCCAAATCCAGAAAGCCAAGTACATTAAAGAAGAGTAGGTTTTTAATTAAAAGAAGTATATTTTCTTATGATGGAAAGGGTTAGCAGATAAACTACAGGACACTGAGTTAAATTTGCATTTGAGGTAAACAATGAATATTTTTATTATTATATCTCAAATATTGTATGGGATGTACTTACACTAAAAATTATTTGTTGTTTATCTGACTGATTAAATTTAGTCTAAATATGTCCTTTGCAATATTTAGGACATATTTATAATAATTTTTTTTTCATTTCTTTCTAAAATATGTATTAACTTGGTATACTTCATTTTCATTTGCTAAATAATGACCAATTGTGGGTCATTTGAGTTATAAAAAATTATGTAAATACATTTAAACATCTATAGCTTTACCATATATAAATAATTATGTCTAATATTTTAACATACTTCCTTATACACTTTTTGAATGAATATTTGACTAGAGTTAAGCTCAAAATGCTAATTTTTATTTTTAAATAAAAATAAAATACTGTCAATACTAGACTACAGTTTACATTATTTGGAAAACAGGTAATGTTACTCTTGGTAAATTTATTAGTCTTTCCAACATAGTAAAAAGAATAGTCATTTCATACATTTTAAAGTATTGAGAAAACATAATTTAAATTGCTTTTTCAATGAAGAATGTCATCACAATGAAATATATTTATGTTAAGGGACATAAAGAACTATTCTGTTTAGTGATTCTTCTAGCATGAGTTACTGTAAAAATAATTGGCTATTTTATAAATTAGAAAGGGAGAGTAACTATTATTCTTCTAAGTATTTATGAAACAGAAAAATATTTAATTAAGCAATAGGGTAAAGTTTTTTGTGCACAGAAAATATTTCCTAGAAATGAGAAAAAAAATGACTACATGACAAGAAAAGTTAAAGGAAGCAGTGGGGAATAAAACTTCATCTTTGTGTGACAGAATATACCTGACAACCAACTCCTGAGTCGTTGTGCTTAATTAAGGAAAGACTTGAAAATTCTTTTACAAATCGTTTTTCATTTATGCATCTCAATTTGATTTCAATTCAGGTAAATTAGGATAAATCTGGAAGGGTTTTTTTGTAGATAAATGTATGGCTAGTTTATTTTCTGAAGTTTTCATATTTAAAGGAAAACACTAGCTTTCACATATGAAAAATGATTTGATATGTCATTTTTTTAATAATGATTTATTATTTTTAAATTCTCAAAATACAAACCCATTGTCTTCTAATACAACACTGGAGGAAAAGAACACATTTCCATCTCTGTTTTCCAGTTTTGTTACTCCCTCCCTCAGTTTTATTTCTGTTTTCTATATGCATATCAATAGGCCTTTTTATTTTTCCTTTTATTCAAAAGCTTCCAACTTGTTGTCTAGGTATTTAGTGATCCATCTACTTAACATTTACATGCCTGCCTTCAATTCAGTTTCTTATTTTCTTATTTTATTAATTGGTGTTTGTGATCTTTTAGTTCTGTTTATTGAAAATAGGATATCAGAACTGAACATAAAATCAAAATTCTCTTTCCTTCATATTTATTATATTGCTTTAATTTATCTATCAGTTCCTTGTCTCCTTTTTAAAAAATAACTCTGTTGAGACATTTTACATATCATATAGTTCACCCATTTTGAGTGTACAATTCAATAATATTTAGTGCATTTAGGAAGTTGCATAATCATTACCATAAAATAAATTTAGAATATTTTCATAAACGCATTAAGATACCTCTCATGCATTTATTATTAAGTCCCACTCCTGCCCCCAGGAAACCATTAGTTTACTTTGTGTTTCTATAGATTTACCACCTCTGGACATGCCATGGAAACGGAGTCACAGGACATGTATTCTTTTATGTCTAGGTGCTTCATTTTCTTCTTTACTCTCTGAGTGTTTCTGGATTATCTTCTATATCACTGCTTCAATTTTTTACAGCTAAAATTGTGCTCAACCACTTCCAATATAGATTTTGATTCCAATATTACACTTTCACTTTCTTGAAATTTTTTTTTAAAAGCCCTCACACACACATACACCCACACACCTACTCCCCAACCCATATATACATCATAATCTCATTCTTTTATTTTTTTCATCTCCCGACGTTAACACCGTATTCCAGATATTAGGAGACTGGGATTATATTCCCGTGAAAAGTAGCACTTATGAAATAACTAAAAACTTCCTGGTTTTTTTGATGGTAGGGTCTTGAGAATGTAGCATTTATAGACATTACAAGTTGTCTTTAATCTTTTTGGGGGGAATTCAGATGTATCTTGAGAAATTCGGAAATAATTTTTCCATATGGTAATCATGCACCTTGTCAGTTATTATCACTGGAACCAAGTACTTTAAATAGTAAATAAAGGACTAGGTCAAAGATGTATCATCTAAGGGAGGAACATCAATCATTAAGTTAAGATGTTGAGAAGAAAGTAACACTTTGCCTGGGCCAATTGCCACTAACTCAAAGTCAATTAAGTGGTTGAGTGGGTGGGTGAGCTTTCAAAAGATTTAACTGTGCTCTGAAGTTTTATGTGTAACTTTCTTTTTTTTGAAGATTATCTTAATAACCTTCCTAAATGGAGTAAACCTCAGTACCCCAAATTTTAAGAACTCCTGTCAAGTCTTAAATTAATATCTTAAATAATGACACAGTGTCATTTGGGGCATATAAATATTCGTGTCTGATTGATTTTTTCTCTCCTATTATATTGTCCAGTGATTTCTGAACAAAAGCAACATTTCCAGTTAGTGGAAGAAGCATCAGAATTTAAAAGAAAAAATATCATTATAGAATAAAAAGGCAACTAGATCGACAAATATCCTCCCTTTAAATTATCAGGTGCCTTAAATGTATTTTGATATAATTACAATGTATCATAAAAATAATTATCTCATTGTCTTTTATAATCAGTTTCTTGAACGAGGACAGAAGCTGAATGCTGTATAAAATAATCATTAGTGCCTGTAAAATAAGAAAATGTTAACAATGGCCTTGATTCCTAGAGTAAAGATACAAAGTTCAATGAGGAAAATATTGCTAATTAGCTCAAATCTTACCGTTGTTGAAAAATGTTAATTATTTAATGGATTTTGAAATGCTTAATTATGTTTCCTGCCCTCAGTAAAACATTTATATAAATGAATAATCAACATATTTTTATTTGCCCATTGAGGGAAAGAAAATTAAAGAAGTCTTTTAATAACTTTCTCAGTCAAAATTTTAAGAGAAATGTGTTTTTTATAAAACTCTTACTCCTATGTTCTTAGATGAATTGAAATATTATCAATTTTAAAAAATTAAAATGTAATTTTCTTTAAGGAATATACAAAATTAAAACATACATTTAGGGCCAGGTACAGTGGCTCACTCTTGTAATCTCAGCACTTTGGGAGGCCAAGGCAGGCAGATCACTTGAGGGCAGAGGTTCAAGACCAGCCTGGCCAACATGACAAAACCCTGTCTCTACTAAAAATACAAACAAACAAACAAACAAAATGGCTAAGCATGGTGGCATGCACCTGCAATCCCAGCTACTCAGGAGCCTGAGGTGGGAGAATTGCTTGAACTCGGGAGGCAGAGGTTGCAGTGAGCCGAGAACATGCCACTGCACTCCAGCCTGGGAGACAGAGAGACTCTGTCTCAAAGAAAAAATAAATAAATAAAAAATAAAAACCCATCCATTTAGTTTCTTTTGGATGATGTAGGCATCTCTAAATATTTTCATCAGAAACATAAACAGGTACTAAAATTAAATAAAACTAAGTCACATGATGTAGCAATTATAAAATATGGTTGTATTAAATTATTATCTATTGAATGAGTTTATGGTGAAAAAGCACAGTAGTATAGAACAATCCTAACTTGAGTAATTTGAATTCTGGCACCGTTGGGAACTATTGGAATTGTAGCTCTGTCATAGAGTTTATCTTGTCTAATGAATGGGAGACATTAATATAGATATAAGAATCATGTATATTCAGCATCATGAAGCAAAAATCAATCAATCAATTAATTCAAAACAAGAAAACAAAATTCCCACACTATAAAGATACATAATACCAACATTTAGATTTCCCAGTGCTAACCCTTGTTCTTGTCTGTGTTCTATGACATATGCTGAGGACATGCAAGGATAACATGGAAACCATCAACATCCAATTTTTTTTTTTTGCAATGTGACTAATGCAAACAAATTTTGTCCCGGTGTTATAAAAGCTGTGTCCAACAAAGAAGGCTGAAAAGCAAAGAGAGCTTAAAGTGCTAGATTTGTTTTGCTTTATTTACTTCTCAATGTATTTCAGGTTTAGATAACTTGTGTCTATAAAGACATTGTTAAGATGTGTTGCTCTTACTTCTTTGGATCACAACGCTGGGAAATACTAGTGTTTTATTATAGGAAAAGAAATATTATCTGCCTTTACTTCATATTTCCACCAAGAAAGAGAAAATTTATGCTTAAATTTCTGTCATCTTCCCAACGGAGATGTGGGAGCTGAAGGATGAGGGGAGAAATGAAAGACTTTTCACTCTCCTACCATCTCTTTTCAAGGGGCATTGCTGCTATTTGAACTAATCAGTCACTGAGAATTTGACTTTCCCTAAAAGGCAATAAAGATATTCCGTGCTCGTGGAGTAAGCTTTTTCTTTTTTTTCCTTTTTCTTTAAGTCAATCTAGTGAAAACATAATTATCAGTGTCTGCTCCTGGCAGTTCCAGGATTAAGCTTTTACTCTCCCAGCAATGGAGCATTGCACACGTCGTTGCTGCGTGGAGCAGAAGGTGTTGCTTCTGATATCCCACTAGTATCCCTGAACGTGAGTCCCAAGATTTAGCTTTACAGAATAATCCAATTTGTCTCTTAGTAAAGTATCTTCAAGAACTCATCTTTTAGTAACGTTTTACCTTGCAATATGATGCATCTTTCTTACTATTAATGAAGTACCATTTCCACTCAATTGGCTATTGCCTAATTGAAGGGGATAAGATCACACAATCAGCATTTTTGTAGAATGGATTATCATTTGTATAATGAATTATAAGTTTCAATTTATCAGCTTTCCATGCACCCACACCAGCACATAATCAGGACTAGTGTGTAACAGTTTACATTTTTAAATAGATCCACTGATAGATTTAACAACTACTTGAAAGCCCCCCCCTTTTTTTTTTTTTTTTTTTTTTTTTTTGAGGTGGAGTCACCATCTATCATGCAGGCTGGAGTGCAGTGGCATGATCTCGGCTCACTGCAACCTTCGCCTCCCTGGTTCAAGCGATTCTCCTGCCTCAGTCTCCCGAGTAGCTGGGATTACAGGCTCCCGCCACCACTCCAAGTTAACTTTTGTATTTTTAGTAGAGACAGGGTTTCACCACGCTGGCCAGGCTGGTCTTGAACTCCTGACCTCAGGTGATACGCCCGCCAGTAGTCTTCTTTAAAAATAGAAAAATTAGGCCGAGTGTGGTGGCTCATGCCTGTAATTCCAGCACTTTTGGAGGCCTAGGAGTGGGGATCACTCGAGGTCAGGCGTTCCAGACCAGCCTGGCCAACGTGGTGAAACCCCGTCTCTACTAAAAATACAAAAAATTAGCCGAACATCGTGGCCAGCGCCTGTAGTACCAGTTACTCCGGAGGCTGAGGCAGGAGAATGGCGTGAACCCGGGAGGCGGAGCTTGCAGTGAGCGGAGACGGCACCACTGCCCTCCAATCGACTGCAGAGAGAGACTCTGTCTCAAAAAACAAACAAACAAATAAAATTAGGCCAGGCATGGTGGCTTATCCCTGTAATCCCAGCACTTTGGGAGGCCTAGGAGGGGGGATCACCTGAGGTCAGGAATTCCAGACCAGCCTGGCCAACGTGGTGAAACCCCGTCTCTACTAAAAATACAAAAATGACCCAGTTGTGGTGGTGGGTGCCTGTAATCACAGCAACTCAGGAGACTGAGGCAAGAGAATCACTTGAACCCAGGAGGCAGAGGTTGCAGTGAGCCGAGATCCTGATGTTGCACTCCAGACTGGGTGACAGAGCAAGACTCAGTCTCAAAAAAAAAAAAAAAAAAAAAGACCTTTTTTTTTTTTTTTTTTTTTTTTTTTTTTTTTTTTTTTCCCACCGAGTTATCATGTCGAAGTCTTCCTCATTCTGTCTATGCAGGAAATATTTTATCCAATACTATGGTTTCCTTACTGGTTGTTAGCTGGCAATATCTCAAAACCACCACTCAATGTTAGATTAACTTGGAATTGATTAAGAAGAAAGCAGCATTAGGTGGTGAGAGGATATTAGCAGCCATAAACAAACTAAGTAAAACTCTCAAGGAAATCTATGCAATCTGAGTTAGCAAGCAGTAAGACTCCTTGCATGAGAGAAGAAAGTGGAAGGAAGAAGGAGAAAATAAGATGTTAATGAAGGTCATCTTACAGGCTACATCACGAGAACCAGATATAGAAGCCAGTGCTAACTTTTTCAACACTAATGGGTCATCCAAAAAAGTTTTTGTGTGTTATCTTTATTAATTGTATACCTAAATTGAAGTTTATAAGAATAAGCTAATCTAATTGTCTTTTTAAAACTATTTATTTAAATTTAAAAAAAAATACTAATTTTAAAATTTAAAAAAATCTCATTAGGAGGTAAAAGAACAGCACATACAAAGTAAATTAAGATTGTGTGTTTTTTAAATAGGGACCTTACATGTTATTTTATATATATATATAAAAAATATAAAATGATACATATATATATATGTCAATGAAATTAGAAGATAAACCAGATTATTTTAGCTAGATGGATTTTTCATTCGGTAGCTAATTTATTATACAACACATATTCTGACACTTTAAATATGAAAAACTTAACTTATTTTATATAAATAGAAAAAAATTGTTTTTGAAACTGAAAGAAAGTCTTTGAGTCTAATTTTGGAATCAGAAAATAGGTTTGTTAAAATTTTTTATTCTGAAATATTGTATACATTGTCTTGCCCTGTTCTTTATTAAAATTTATTCTTCATATCAAGTTGCATGTCTAATACATATGTCATACTTTTAAAATAAAAGCAAACTATTGTAAGTTAACAGTTAAAATTGCTTGGGACTGTTTAAAAGACTAGTTAGCAATGAAAACCCTGAATCTCTTCTAATATTTTATTTTACTTTTTCACATCTTCCAAATATGTGAGAAAGATTCGTTTTATGTTTGAACTTTAGTCTATCTGAATAAAACTGTATTTCATTTATACACCTGCACCTTTATGATTGCTTGTTAAAAGATAACCTTTCATTCAAGCATGTGATTTTTCTTCTATTATATGCTATGAATAATGAAATTCATGCGTTCAAACTGGGACAGTTTCTAAATGTTACTCTAGAAGGTGGAACCTCAGTGACAGTCTTCCCTCCAGACCTTTCTTTCATTTCCATCAGTGCTTGCTTAAGTAAAGCTCTGAATGGGAAGGCATTGAAGAGGGAACACGATTTGGACAGGCAGACTTTAAGGTGGCTCCCATGATCCCCATGTGCTCATGTCCACACATTCATGTGAGCAGGACCTGTGGCTGACTTCAAAACTGTAAAATTCCACAAAGGTGACAGCATTTTATTCCTATTATTATATTATGTTATGTAAGACTTTTGCTAACCAACTCAGTCTGGAGACTCTGTCACTCCACTTTCTGTCTTTTAAGAAGCAAACTGGCAAGAATCTTTCAGACATAAAGAACTAATTGAAGCCGTCAACCATGTGAGCAGGGAAGTGGATGCTTCCCAAGGGGAGCCTCTAGATGAAATCCTAGCCCTGACTGATGCTTTACAGCTTTGTGAAACCCTGCACAAAGAACCGGCTAATTTGTGCCTGGACTAAAGGTCCTCAGAAAGTATAAGATAATACGTGTGTGTTGTTTTCAGTGGCCAAGTTTGTGGTGAACATTGTACACAAGAAAGAATACTACTAATACATAGGACTTGGTCTCTCAAAAAAGTTTCTGTTTTATTTGTTGGCATCACCATGATAATCATCCAAACAGATATAGTTGAGTACCTTAAGAGGCTTTGAAAATTGAGAGAAAAAATAAAGTTCAGTTAATAGGACATTACTAGCTCACAGTTCTAGTGGAATGAGTCCTAGGATATTAATTATACTCTAGAAGAAATAAGTTGTTCCACACATTTTATAAGGAGTGATGATTTTATCATTTCCAAATTTTCTTCTACGTTTTTCCTTGGTCCTTCCATTGGCCCTCACACAACTTCAAGTTGAGTATAGTAACTAACTGATAATGAAACGATCATTCATTTTAGTGACAACAAATTATTTTGTCAACTTGGTCTATAAATGTGTAGTTTACTAATTTTCTAATATATTTTTATATTAGAATAAATTTTATGTTTTATGAGACAGTATCTTATGGTAAAACAAAGTAGCCTATAGAATTTATATACTTAAAGCTAAGACATTAGCAAATATTTCAATCTGAAAATTTATAATATAAGGACTTATAAATTTCCTATTGCTACAAAAATCAATAATAAGTTGTTTTATATTAGTCTAGGTCCCTCCATTTATTTTCTGAAAATAGCACAGTCTTTGTATATTAGTGTTTTTCTCCTGTTCTTGCAGTGAAAAAAAAAATCACTTTAATTAATTAAAACATGGAAATTGTAATCATATATCAGCAATTATTTTATTAATTCTGTTAGGAAGTCACTGGTGTTTGCCTGTGTTTTGAGAAGAGCAATATTTTTGTTCTTGTAGAGAATTAGTCATTAACATTGCTTTGTAGTACAATAAATTGATTCTCTGTAATACTAGTATCTGCTCAACTATAAAAAATAGACTTGTAATTTGAAAAGCACAATTTTAACTGAATTTCAAGGCTTTGAAAAAAGTGCTTTTAATAACATTTTGTTTCTTGTTTCCAGTCTGAGGACAGAAGCTGAATGCCATATGACGTAGCCATTGATATCTGTAGAATAAGCAAATGCAAACAATGACCTTGATTCCAAGAATAAGTATGGAAGTTTCGCAATGCAGAGATACTGGGTAATTATCTCTGATTTTACTGTTGTTGAAAACATTAATTATTGAATGAGTTTGAAGTGCTTAAGTGGTTCGCTTCTGACTTAAAAAAATGAACTCTTCAGTAATCAACAGTCAGGCTTAGCTGAATTCAAGAAAAAGAAAATGATTTGTCAAAACTATGTTGACAAATATAGTTATGTCTTCTGAAAAGACAGAAGTGGAGAAAAAAAATCATTCAAATCCCAGATTCTATGATATTTGGGGTTAAAAAAAAATCAATAGGACAGGTAAGGATGATGAGATCTTTCAAAAAGATTTGTCTTTGGCAGACTAACTAGCATGTTACTCTCATTTTTAAAATAAAATATAAAATGTAAGCCAATATTTTCCTACTTTAGAAAACAAATGTGAAGGTATTCTATATCAAGCTAGATAAGTCTTGGATAAACTCTCTGCTCTATATGAAGCACATTTAAAGAAACTGCCTAATCTGAATAGTAGAGGGCTCCAAAGACAGAGTGCATAAAATGAGGTAGCATACATTTTTATAAATAAACTTCATTATAAGATAAACAAAATGGTGGCAAATGGAAAACCGTCTTCTAATATGTTCTTTCTTTACTTAAAATTATTTAATAACAGGAGGACATCTGGGTCTGAGTCTTACAAACTACTGCAGCAGCATATGACAAAATAAACCTACACCATAAAAACAGGTTACTGATAAGTATTTTACATTCCAAAAAAATGAAAAAAATGTTTGTCTTTCAAACAAAAGAATAAAAAGAAATCACTCAACCCATGGTGTTATAGCTTACAAGAGATAATGTCGCTAAATATCACTTAGAAGAATATTGTGTAATAAAATAAATCACCCACCCCTCCCCGCCCCTCCACCATACACAAAGGAAAGATAATATTCTGGACGACAAAGACCAAGAATCAAATAAAATATCTATAAAGTTCAAAAAAGTCAGTTGAAGTAGATTCTTCAAATTTCAACCTCACTTCCAATGGCAATAGAGAATCTCTCTATGACATAACTATGATTCTTTGCAAAATACTCATTTTTAAGAAACACAAAAAAGACTTGTTCTTTAAATAAAAGCCAAAAAGCAAGCAGGACTGAAAAAAATTAAAGCACACAAATATAAAATAGATGAAATGGAATAATGTACTGAAAGTCCCCAATAACCTTTCTTCCTTTTTAAATGAGTTATCAATAATGTGTAATAAAAGTCAAACATTTTACACTACCTTGATCTATGTTTATATGCCCTTATCTAGGAGTTGATTTTGGAAACTCTGTTTATCTGCAATTATCAGGAAGATAATGTTGGCTGAAAATATTATTTCATTAATAATATTTTTATGTCAATATAAATTATTTAAATTGAATTTCCAAAACAAAGATGTTTTCAAGGAGCAAAAATTATAAATTATTATGTTACCCCTTCAGTATACTGTGTGTCTCCTGAAAACTTCTAAGGCAATGAATCTTTCTTTTTTATAATCTCAGCAGAATGTTTATCAGGTTCAGTTTTATCCTATTTCTGATCAAATAAGCTCCAAATCCATTAAAAAAGGAACATCATTATAATGAATGGTACATTACACTGAAAGCATTTGAGAATCTTAGGTAATGGCCAAGAATAACACTACCTTTAAAAAATCTATTTAGAATGAAAATCATTGTCACAAGTTATTCAGTACAGTAAATGGTTTCCCTTCCCAGCCTTCTTTATATCTTTCTAAAGTTAAAAATAAAAAGACAGCCAAACTTTGACGGAGTGTCTTAGCACAAATACAAGGAGGACATAACCCCAACTAGTTGCCACTAGAATGTGGTGTGATCTGTAAGTGTTCTAAATTTTCTCTTCTCACAGGGAGCCCGAATTCTATAGACCGAGAAGACAGAATATTTGCTTCATGTTCTACTCCTATACATTTTAAACGAGATCTGAACCACCTTCCAAAAGCAAATCATTTTTGTCCCAGTTACAATTCTACCTGCTATTCAGGGCTGGCACCTGGGAAAAGTGGGCAAGGCTGTGTGATACAATGTAACCTACAGATTATCACTTACTGAGCTAAATATAGTTGGAGAGAAGGTTCTTCATGTGACACTTTTCAAACCAGCCCTTGTTCCTCTATGCCCAGGCCAGCTTGTGCTTTTAACTTTGCCAAATTTCAGGTCTCATCAGGCCTGATGCTCTCTCAGCCCTCTGTGTACTTTCACAACTGCTCTTCTCACAGTATCTGCTAATGGTAATGCCCCAGCAATGCTGCATGCCTCTCCTTTCTGTCCATCTCTCTGTCTCTTTGTTTCTCTCTTAGACTTTTCTGCCCATCAGACTTATATAAAAATTACTTTTAAGAAAATTATACTGTTTAATCCACAAATATACAGTTGTATTTGTTCAAGCATTGCACTAATGAACTTTTTTTTTTTTTTTAATACTTTAAGTTCTAGGGTACGTGTGGATAACGTGCAGGTTTGTTACATAGGTATACTTGTGCCATGTTGGTGTGCTGCACCCATCAACTCGTCATTTACATCAGGTATAACTCTCAGTGCAATCCCTCCCCCCCCTCCCCCCTCCCCCCCTCCCCCCTCCCCCCCCATGATAGGCCCCAGTGTAGCACATGCATACCAGGCTTTTGCCATCCAGCAGCAGGGATGCTTTTCTTCTAATCCAAACATACTGCAATCAATTAACTTTAGAAGGAAAACAATAAAACAGATTCAAATGACCCTCAAATACTAGACTTTTAGCCTGAGGCCAAAAAATATACAAAATGTTTAATTTCTTGTTTTTCCTACACACTGTACTCTCATCAAATAAATTCCTCTTTCATGCTGTATTAACGTACTATAGGAAACCAAAGAAATTTCACCAAAAATGGACTTATTTGACATATTTCAAGACTGCTATTGAGAGGGCTTACAGGCACGAATCGCACAGAAAAGCTGCCTTTTGTGGAGAAGACTTGCATCTGCAGGGAAAAAAAAAAGTACATTAGTGAAATAAGCAACCAGGTGTTCTTTGAGCCCCCCTCCCTTTTTCAAGATCTATGAAAGATTAAGTACACTACAAACTACTACCAGTTCTTTCTGAGGGCAGCTCCAAGATTATCTGATATATATTCATCTGTATAACAAGGGAGTGCTTGCTTGACATGCTTTCCTCCCTTCACTCTCCCATAACCTGTGATGCTACCTCCCACAGAGCCCAGAGACACTTGGTGACAGGCCATGGTTCTGTGTGCTCACTCGTTTTCTCTGAAAATCATTTATTGCATCTCAAAAGAATTGTCTATATTCCCCATCTTTGCCCTACACCATGAAGAAGGGTAAAGAAGCCCTCGTACTGCATTGGATTATTGGGTAATCATTCTCCTGTGATTGCCCCATGCTGTGCATATTAAAACAAATTTGGTATACCTTTCTCCTATTAATCTGCCTTTGTCAGCTGACTTTGTCGAACCTTCAGGGGGTGAAGGGAAAATTTTCCCTCTGCCACTAGACTACTTATTCAGGAAATTGGAAGCTCAAATTAAAAATAAATTACCAATATAAAGATGCCGGTTGCATGAATATGATTTCTAATAAATACTTAGTTACCTAATTCTTAATTTATGAGCTAGATAATTCTAATCTTGAAAATTAATTCAGTTTATTTTCTCTTGGGCAACACTTTTATAAACAAATGGTCACACATGTTTATTTGAATAAATTCAATTAAAATATTGAATTCTTACCATTTAAAGTATTTTGCATTTTAAAAATCGATGAAAAGGCTTGCTTTTCCCTAAAATTTCTAAATTTTCTATATATTCATAGAAGTATAAGAAAAACATAACTTTGATATGATCTTGTGCAATCAATAATGAATTCTTGTTTCTAATTAGAAATTTATTATCTACCTTTGATTTGAATTGTAGAGAACAATAAATAGTTACACATAACAAGATCTGCAGCTCTTCACTGCTGTGTGGTACTAATTAAAGCTGACACATTGTAGCTTTGACCTGAAAACCTACTATCTGTGGATCATGAACAATGACTATTGCAAGGAAAATGCCTTTCTAGTATTCATTAGAATTCATCATCGTATCTACTCAACTCTTTGTTGACTGTCACCTTCACTTGCTTAATATATATACTGGGTTTGCCTTAATCTACACCTGCTTGGTATAATATATATCTTCTTGAAAGAAAACCAAATATTGTAAAATGTAAAATAAAATTTATCATAGATTTCTAATGGTATATATGAAAAAGCACAGAATCAGTGAAAACATCTATTGATACATAAGCACAAATTATATGGATGCTTATTTGAATTTGAATTGGGTGGGAAGGTAACGGCAGTAGGGATTATTAAGAATGGTATAAAGAGAGCATCCATGTTTGCAGTCTTTCCCTGCATGACTAAGAAACCAGCAAATTTTGTTTGCAATGTGGCTGCAAAGAAGTAAGATATTTTTAGTCATAATTTATTCATTTATTTTTATTTCTCAACTTATAACCAAAACATCCAGCTGCTGTCACTCTCTTATTGTTCTTCTTCCAATTTTAGCCTCCATCTAATTTCCACAAGCCTGCTAAACACAATTGTTAAAAAAAAAAAGTTGAATGTAATATAAACAAGATTACGTTCAACTTCTCAGAAATCATGCAAACAAAGTTGAGAGAAAATCCCCATTCTCCTAAAATTGTATACCTTGCAAAATTACCCTTCAAATTTTGAATTTATAATTTATTTATTTTTATTTCTCAACTTATAACTAAAACATCCAGTTGCTGTCACTCTTTTTTTGTTCTTCATCCAGTTTTAGCCTCCATCTAATTTCCCATTAAACACAATCAGTAAAAAAAGTTGAATGTAATACAAACAAGATTACATTCAACTTCTCAGAAATCATGCAAAGTAGAGAGAAAACCCACATTCTCCTAAAATTTTATACCTTGTAAAATTACCCTTCAAATTTTGAAGGTAATTTTGAAGCCCACTAAACACCATCAGTAAAAAAAGTTGAATGTAAAACAAACAAGATTAGATTCAACTTCTCAGAAATCATGCAAACAAAGTTGAAAGAAAACCCCCATTCTCCTAAAATTCAATGTTTACTCAAATTGTGATGGGTAATTTTGCAAGGTATAAAATTTTAGGAGAATGGGGGTTTTCTCTCAATGTTTCATGATTTCTGAGAAGCTGAATATTATCTTGTTTCTATTACATTCAACATTCAATATTTTTTCCTTTTTTCCTTGTAGCACTGAATTAATTTTATTTCAAATGTTCTTTTTTTTTTATCTTTTTAATATATTTTATTTTTATAGCACTTTTAGGTCTACAGCAAAATCGAATGAAAAGTACAGAAATTTCCCATATACCCCCTTGTTCCCCTACATTCACAACTTTCCCCATTATTAACATCCCCCACAGAGTGGTACATAAACACCATCACCTAGAGTCAAGTATCCTTTACATTGGAGTTCACTTTTGGCATTGTACATTCTATGGATTTGGACAAATGTATGACATGTATCCACCATTATGATATTATAAAGCATAGTTCAATTGCTCTAAAAACCCTCTGTGTACATTCCATTTATCTGTCCCTCCCCTCCCTAGCAAACACTGATCTTTTTACTGTATCCATGATTTTGTCTTATCTAGAATGTTAAATAGTTGTAATCTGCAATAGGTAGGCTTTCAGATTGACTTCTTTCAATTAGTAATATATATTTAAATTTTCATCATGTCTCTTTAAGCCTTGAGAGTTCACTTCTTTTTAGTACTGAATAATATTCCATTGTCTAGAAGTATCATTTATTCACTCACCTACTGAAGGACATCTTTGTGATGTATATTTATTTTTATTCATTGTTGCATTCAATTTGCTAATATTGTTTTGAGAATTTTTATCTATGGTTATGAAAGATATTGGTATGTGGTTTTCTTGTAATGTCTTTTCTGATTTTGGTATTAGAGTGATGCTGGCCACATTGAATGAGTTAGGAAGTATACCCACTGCTTCTTTATTCTGGAAGAAACTATAGAGGATTAAGATTATTTATTTTATAAATTTTAGTGCATATTATCAATGAAACTTTCTGGACCCATTGCTTTCTGTTTTGGAATAATATATACTTTTTTACTTTGGTAATTCATAAATGGCTATTCAGATTGTCTGTTTCATCATGTGTAAGTTTTGGCACATATGCATTAAGGATTCATATATATTCTTGGAAAACTGATACTTTCATTATTATGTAATGCCCCTGTTTATCCCTGATAAATTTCCTTGCTCTGAAGTCCACCTTGTCTAAAATTAATATAGCCACACCTACTTTCTTTTGATTCATGCTCTATAGCATATACCTGTTCATCTATTTACTTTTACTCTGTATTGTCATTATACTTAAAGTGAGTTTCTCATAGACAATTTGTAGTTGGGTTTAGCTGTTGATCCATTCTGACAACATTTGTTTTAATTGATGCATTTAGACCATTGATGTCCAAAGTGATTATTGATATATGTAATATTTATTATTGTTTTCTACTTATCACTCGTTCTTTTTTTCCTATTTTATTTTCCAAAAGGCAGAACTTTTTTGGCTTATTGAAGTTTTAATTGAGCATTTTCTGTTATGTTCCTCTCCTTTTTAGCGTATTATACATTTTAAAACTTTTTTTAGGGATTGCCATAGATAGATTTGCAATATACATTTACAACATATCCAAGTCCACTTTCAAACTACACTATATTGCTTCGTGGGTTCTGTGAGTACCTTATAATAATAATAATAATAATCATCATCATCCTAATTCCCTTCTTTTGTCCCTTGTATCATTACTGTGATTTTTTTAACACACATACACACACACACACACACACACACACACACATTACATATAAAATGTATAATGGAATTCAATGTTTTCATTATTATTTTGAACAAACTGTTATTTGTTAGATTAATTAAAAATAAGAAAAATTAAAATTTTCACTTTACCTTCACTTATTCCTTCTCTGTTGCCTTTTCTCTCTTCATGTAGATCTGAGTTTTTTACCTGTATCATTTACTCTCTAAAAAAAATTATTTTAAGATTTTTGGCAAGGCAGTAGCAAAAAATTTTCTAAACTTATGTTTGTCTGAGAAATAATATTTCTCCTACATTTTTGAAGGACAATTTTGCAAGGTATAAAATTTTAGGAGAATGGGGGTTTTCTCTCAACTTTGTATGCATGATTTCTGAGAAGTTGAATGTAATCTTGTTTGTGCTCCATTATAGGTAATGTGTTTTATCCGACAGGATTCTTTCAGAATTATTTTTCAATTTTGGATTTTCTGTGGTTTGATATTGATATGCCTCGGTGTAAATTATTATTTTGGCATTTATCCTATTTGATGTTCTCTGAGCTTCTTGGATCCACAGTTTGGTGTCCGAGCTTCTTGGATCCACAGTTTGGTGTCACAGTTTGGGAAAATGTTTACTCGTTATTGCTTCACATCTTTCTCTTTTTTGTCTTTTTCTTCTCTTTCTGTTATTCTTATTATGCATATGCTACATATTTTGTAGCTGTCTTATAATCCTTAGATATTCTCTGTTCTTTTTACAATCTTTTTTCTTTTTGTTTTTCAAGTTTTGTACGTTTCTAATGAGACATCCTCAAGCTCAGATTCTTTTCTTAGCCATGTCTTGTCTACTAATAAACACTCAAAGGCCTTCTTCATTTCTGTTGCAGTGGTTTTTTATCTCTGGCATTTCTTTTTGCTTTTTTCTTTGAATTTTCCTGTCTGTTTTACATTGTTCAAGTGTCCTTACATGCTGTCTACTCTATCCACTAGAACCCTTAACATCTTGATCATAATTGTCTTAAACTCTTGGTCTGATAATTTTAACATTCTTGTCATGTAAACTTCTGATACTTGCTCTGTCTCTTCAAACTGTGTGTGTGTGTGTGTGTGTGTGTGTGTGTGTGTGTGTTTTGCCTTTTAGTATGTGTTTTATTTTTTAATTTTTTGAGAGCCAGACATGATTTATTGAGAAAAAGAAACTATTACCAATAGGCTTTAGTAATGTGGTAGTTAGATGTGGAAGATGAGGAAGCATTATGTAGTCCCATGATTAGGTCTCAGTCTTTTGGTGATCCTGTACCTTTAGACTGTGAACTTCACAAGTACTTATCAATACCATCAATTCCCCACCTGTTAGGTAAGTCAGGATGGGTAGAGTATGTTGGAGTTTGGTATTTCCCTTCCCCTGTCAGAGAAGGGAAAATCCCAACAAGTTAGGCTCTGATTAACTACCTTATCTAAGGGCAGATCATATTAAGAGCAGGATGACTTGTACTCAAAATATTTCCTTTTCCCCTTTTACTTGATGGAAGCCCCAAGGGATTTTTCTCTGATATTCATGGTAAGAACCTAGTAGAGCTCCAAGAGGTGAAAATCAACACAAGTATGGAACCATTCAATGACTAGTCTTCTTGGCATTTTTAATTCTCATTGTTGTCCACATTGAGCCTCCAGTAATTCATCTGGTACAGTTTGGTTTTCCCTATTCTGGCATTAGTTTTCGTGAACATTTCTACTCCTAAAGTTTTGATTCTCCGTACTCACCTGTGGATCTCTCCAATTTTGAGGGCAATGATTTGCCCTATGATTTCATTTTTCTGACAGATTTAAAAAGAGGTGTTAATGTTTCCATTTGTTCAGCATTATACTTGTTGTTAGGACAGAGTGACAACTTCAAAGCTTCTGATGTATTGGACAGAAAATCAACAGTCAATCAATCAGTCGCATGTTAACCTTTTTTAATCTTGCCTATTTATAAAGTATGAGTCTTTTAAGTGTTTTTATTCACAATTAGTAAATGGTCTATTTGTTGTTGTCTGGTCAAGTTTAAGTCCCTCTCCTCTCTTAGGCAGTAAAATATCCATTCTTCTGTATAAAAGGAGGAAGTTAAGTGATTGTAGATATATTTTTGTTACATCTGAATGTACTTTTCTTAATACCTTGATTATTTATAAAATATTTTGCTATGCCTCATAAATATTCCCAGTATAAAAATAAATTGAGAATTTTAGACCAATATCCCTGATGAACATCGATGCAAAAATCCTCAATAAAATACTGGCAAACCGGATCCAGCAGCACATCAAAAAGCTTATCCACCATGATCAAGTGGGCTTCATCCCTGGGATGCAAGGCTGGTTCAACATACGCAAATCAATAAACGTAATCCAGCATATAAACAGAACCAAAGACAAAAACCACATGATTATCTCAATAGATGCAGAAAAGACCTTTGACAAAATTCAACAGCCCTTCATGCTAAAAACTCTCAATAAATTCGGTATTGATGGAACGTATCTCAAAATCATAAGAGCAAACCCACAAATCATATGACAAATCATATGGCAAACCCACAGCCAATATCATACTCAATGGGCAAAAACTGGAAAAATTCCCTTTGAAAACTGGCACAAGGCAGGGATGCCCTCTCTCACCACTCCTATTCAACATAGTGTTGGAAGTTCTGGCTAGGGCAATCAGGCAAGAGAAAGAAATCAAGGGTATTCAGTTAGGAAAAGAAGAAGTCAAATTGTCCCTCTTTGCAAATGACATGTTTGTATATTTAGAAAACCCCATTGTCTCAGCCCAAAATCTTCTTAAGCTGATAAGCAACTTCAGCAAAGTCTCAGGATACAAAATTAATGTGCAAAAATCACAAGCATTCTTATACACCAGTAACAGACAAACAGAGAGCCAAATCAGGAATGAACTTCCATTCACAATTGCTTCAAAGAGAATAAAATACCTAGGAATCCAACTGACAAGGGATGTAAAGGACCTCTTCAAGGAGAACAACAAACCACTGCTCAGTGAAATAAAAGAGGACACAAACTAATGGAAGAACATACCATGCTCATGGATAGGAAGAATCAATATCGTGAAAATGGCCATACTGCCCAAGGTAATTTATAGATTCAATGCCATCCCCATCAAGCTACCAATGAGTTTCTTCACAGAATTGGAAAAAACTGCTTTAAAGTTCATATGGAACCAAAAAAGAGCCCACATCTCCAAGACAATCCTAAATCAAAAGAACAAAGCTGGAGGCATCACGCTACCTGACTTCAAACTATACTACAAGGCTACAGTAACCAAAACAGCATGATACTGGTACCAAAACAGAGATATAGACCAATGGAACAGAACAGAGTCCTCAGAAATAATACCACACATCTACAGCCATCTGATCTTTGACAAACCTGAGAGAAACAAGAAATGGGGAAAAGATTCCCTATTTAATAAATGGTGCTGGGAAAATTGGCTAGCCAAGAGTAGAAAGCTGAAACTGGATCCTTTCCTTACTCCTTATACGAAAATTAATTCAAGATGGATTAGAGACTTAAATTTTAGACCTAATACCATAAAAACCCTAGAAGAAAACCTAGGTCGTACCATTCAGGACATAGGCATGGGCAAGGACTTCGTGTCTAAAACATGAAAAGCAATGGCAACAAAAGTCAAAATTGATAAATGGGATCTCATTAAACTAAAGAGCTTCTGCACAGCAAAAGAAACTACCATCAAAGTGAACAGACAACCTACAGAATGGGAGAAAATTTTTGCAATCTACTCATCAGACAAAGGGCTAATATCCAGAACCTACAAATAACTCAAACAAATTTACAAGAAAAAAAAAACAATCCCATCAAAAAGTGGGCAAAGGATATGAATAGACATTTCTCAAAAGAGGACATTCATACAGCCAACAGACACATGAAAAAATGCTCATCATCACTGGCCATCAGAGAAACGCAAATAAAAACCACAATGAGATACCATCTCACACCAGTTAGAATGGCAGTCATTAAAAAGTCAGAAAACAACAGGTGCTGGAGAGGATATGGAGAAACAGAAACACTTTTACACTGTTGGTGGCATTGTAAACTAGTTCAACCATTATGGAAAACAGTATGGCGATTCCTCAAGGATCTAGAACTAGAAGTACCATATGACCCAGCCATCCCATTACTGGGGATATTCCCAAAGGATTATAAATCATGCTGCTCTAAAGACACATGCACACGTATGTTCACTGCGGCACTATTCACAATAGCAAAGACTTGGAATCAACCCAAATGTCCATCAGTGACAGACTGGATTAAGAAAATGTGGTACATATACACCATGGAATACTATGCAGCCATCAAAAAGGATAAGTTTGTGTCCTTTGTAGGGACATGGATGCAGCTGGAAACCATCATTCTCAGCAAACTATCACAAGAAAACCAAACACCGCATGTTCTCACTCATAGGTGGGAACTGAACAATGAGATCACTTGGACTTGGGAAGGGGAACATCACACACCGGGGCCTATCATGGGGAGGGGGCGGGGGGAGGGATTGCATTGGGAGTTATACCTGATGTAAATGACGAGTTGATGGGTGCTGACGAGTTGATGGGTGCAGCACACCAACATGGCACAAGTATACATATGTAGCAAACCTGCATGTTATGCACATGTACCCTAGAACTTAAAGTATAATTAGAAAAATAAATTTAAAATAAATAAATAAATAAATAAATAAATAAATAAATAAATAAATTGGCTTCTGGAATTTTTTTTTTTTTTTATTAAGTCCAAGACAAAGGTAGAGACAGTTCCTGGGTAAGGGCAGTTTTCTTTTATGTAGTACATTTGTTCAGACGTCAGGTACAGAAAACAAATTTAATTGATTGATGTAGTGAGATTCAGGGTAATTGATTTTGAAAGAAAGTCAATGTGATAATTTCATAATATTCTGTATAGGTTAATACACAATTATTTTTATATTAAATATCAATATGCCATTTTTCTCTAATTTTCTTGATTTATTTAAAATATTTCTGAATATTAAAGAAAAAAGTACTTCTTTAGATGTTCCCTTTTTTTTATTAATCACATTGTTCAAATAAATTTTTGTAGTTTATTTGAATCCTCACTTGTACGAGATGATACAAGATGATATAACCAGGCTTTGTTGCTATTCGAGTAAATCTGAATTATTATTTATCTTTCTTTTAAAGTCTTCTAACACCTCATATGTTATAGCAATTTTCTTGCTATTTTTGTTTCAATATACATGTCTACAGATTTATTTTGTGTGATATTTGAAGTGAGTAAAATGGGTTTAATTTGCAGCCCTAAAAATATATTTGCTGTTAGTATGTATTATGATTGAAATTCTTTATTTGCAAACAAAGAGCATTTGCTCATGGTATGTTATAAAGTTGAATACGGGGACAGAAGAGATAAAATACATAATCACAATTATATTTAACAAAGTATTATTAAATGGAAATAAGAAGGATATACCCAAGAGTATAGTAATATTTTGGAATTGACTTTTTAAAAATGATTTAAAGAAAGGATGCATTATGTGTAATGCTGTTTACAGTGGAGGGTGTCCAGGTTCTTGGTCTCTTGAACAAAAATTAGACAAAATGCACAAACAAATCAAGAAAGGAATGAAGGGTTTTATTGAAAATGAAAGTACAGGCCGGGTGTGGTGGCTCACGCTTGTAATCTCAACACTTTTGGAGGCCGACACAGGAGGATGACCTGAGGTCACGAGTTCAAGACTAGCCTGGCCAACATGGCAAAACCCCATCTCTACAAAAATACAAAAATTAGCCAGGCATGGTGGTATGTGATTGTAATATCAGCTACTCAGGAGGCTGGGGCAGGAGAATCACTTGAACCCTGAAGGCAGATGTTGCAGTGAGCCCAGATCATGCCATTGCACTCCAGCCTGGGTGACAGAGTGAGACTCTGTCTCAAAAAAAAAAAAAAAAAAAAAATTAAAAGAAAATGAAAGTACACTCCACAGTGTGGGAGCAGGCGTAAGCATAGGGGCTCAAAGGCCCTGTTACAGAGTTTTTGTGAGTCTAAATACCCTCTACTTGGGGTATGCCCTATGTCAATGAAGAGGAAAGTAAAGTTACAAAGGCATTTATGGCGTGTGCCTTATAGAGAAGATATTTCCTGTTACAGCTGAAGTGTGAATCGGCCTTATGTTCCCTGCCTCCAGACCCTATTTTCCTACCTTATATCTCCCCAAGGGATGCAATTCCCGTAAATCTTTATGGGAGGCAGACGAACTAATGGTCCTTTTTTCTGTAACTGCTTCATGCTGTTTTGAGGAGTAGTCCCTACCTATCTGGGATTACAGAACTCTCACCCTGTCCTGTCTAGTGGAGGCAGGGTAACTTCTTTATGGCCACGGGCAGTGTCTTCACCTGGAACTGGCTGGAACCTTTGTTGCATGATCTGCTGAAGCTTGATGGTTTCTAGGAGAAAGGAAATGAATTTAGTTAAAATATGTAATGCGTACTTCAGGGGATGGATACCTATGCTGTCAGAAATGTTTGTTTGAGAGATTTGCAGGATTAAAAAAACCTGGTCTATCCTAGAATCTATGTATTTATTTAAAGTCTTAGCATGAGCTATTGCATTTTGGTTTGGTTTGATTTGTTGGGGCCTAGTGCATGAGTCTAGTCCAAAACAATGGCCTTGCAGAATTTTGTTTAAAAAAGTCCCCCTTTTTGGTCAAGTCCTCACTTAGGTGAGAGCGTGACCAAAACCTAACGCCTTAACGCCACTATCAGTTACCATAATTTTGGATTTCCAGTCTCAGCACCTCACTTACGCTTTATGGTGTCTTTGTGGTTGCACATTTCTTTCAGCTCCTGTTATTCTAGTTGAAGAGAGACCATATGGCATTCTAGAGAGAGCTGCATGCAAACATTTAAAACCTTTGAGAGAATACAGAACACCAGGGAGACTATTATCATAACTATTGGGAGGATAATACCAAGAGTTCAGAGTATGCTCCTTACCCGAGGTCTCCATTAACCAGACTTCATAAAATCAAATAGATTAAATAATGAGCTAGATAAAGAGTTTACTCACTTGACTAAGCAGTTTCTTCATCAATCCCCTACCACGGAATCTCTATAGTCTTTATTTGATGTGTCTCCCCATAGGCCACAAGTGCCAGAAGCTGGACAGATACTTCTCTGTTCAGCCAGTTCTCTCATTTAGCATAACTTTCATAAGAGAATTTAAAGTTTGTTGTTAACTGTAGCCTTTACAGTAGAATTTGCTATAGAACCTATCATGAGGGATACATTTCTAATGATTGCTTCTTTTACTTTAAACCATGGAAAAAAGACCTAACCAATGATGCCCTTTTAGAAGAGTGAAGGCCTTTTGACAATGTTCTCTTTAACCCACGATATGCGTTAAGAGGAATGAACCAGTGTTTTTGACGGATTATGAGGCCACATATTAAGGTTTCTTACCTACATTGGGCCTTCATCTTTTATCTATCAAGTATAAGATTATCCATGTATAAGGCTGGCTGCAAACTCCTTCACAAATAAAAGTGCACCCCATTAGTGCACATAACACCCCCTTTCCACTTCCATTGTTCATAGAGGCATAGGCATAAAAAAATTTCAAAGATAAGAGTTTTATGACAGTAGAAGTTTTAATCTGTGAACTTGGGAAACACTCTTTACATCAAGGATGCCATTGTCTTCTTGGGAGAAATTTTCCTGGTTAGCTTTACCTCAAGGGTTCCAATGGGTGCACAGCTCCAAGAGCATGGAGGAACCCTTCTCAGTTGTGAGATTATGAAACCAAAATTAAAGGTCTTGAAGTTTTATTGTACTGTTAATGGCAGGGACAATCTTTCTCTGATGTTTCCGGAAGATTCAAACCATAAAAGGCTTTCTTCATTTTGTGAAAATACATTGTAGCATAATAATTTACTCTTATAACATCAGTCCTCTTGCAGGGGAAAGCTTTAATACAACCAGAAAACATTCACTGAAAATAACAAGCGAATGAAATCCCTTTATAAAATGTTTAAGTGGCCGACCAGGTGACCAAAGGTACCTGAAGCTTTAAGTGTTTTCCCAGGAGTATGGAATCAAGCATTGGTTATAAACTGCTTTAAACAATTTAATAGTGAGTTTAATGTGAAAGTATTGATATTTCATTAATTTTTTGTTTTACTTGTGTTAGTAACTTTACACAAGGAAATTTTGTTATTTCTGTGGTTCACAATAACTTGACATAATAATTATAATTATGATTTATAGCATATATTTAGACATTAGAATTTTAGAAATCCCATACAATTTTGAAATATATGTAGTATTATTCACAAAAATATAACCTAAAGAAGATAGAGCATCATTTTGGCAATCCCAAGTACCTAAACATGTCAAATAATCCTATTTACCTCTCTTTTCTGGACACTTCAGGGGCCCTCTGAGGTACTGGAAAAGCCAGGTGCCAGAGAAGTCAATTTTGAAACTGAAGTTTGATTTTGGGAATGCCAGATTTCTGTAAGTTATTTATTTTGCCAAAATGATGACTCGGAAACTTTAAAGAACAAACACCTTTTATAACCCTTTGAATTTAGTCAACATGTTCACACAGAGAACCTCTTCTGCAAGATTAATTTCCACAATTTTCCACCACTTCTTTGAACCTTCATCTTTCCCTGTCTAACTTAAAACAACCCTTTATTGCTAGGGAAATTTTACATTTCTATGCCTTCTTATAATCCTTTAATAAAAAAGAACATTTTACTGTTTTTACACACCTTGCATGTAAATCTAATTCTAGTAGTCTTAATTGCATGTTACACTGGTGAGTCTCAGCAATTTTAACTTTAGTGTAAAATTTAGTAAGTTACGTTCTGATAAGGTCTATGTCCAGCATAGCTAGGGTGTGGCCAACTCCAAAGGCCCCCAGGCCTTATCTAGATGGAAAACTGGCAAGTTAAACAATTTTCAAAAGCCAAAGAAGCAGCTTATGACCTTAAAGTATTTAGCAAACCTAACACTTGAACATAATTTAGACTACATGTTTACATTTTGAAGACAATTTTATTTTACCAATAATTTTGAAAACTGTATTTCCCAAAGATTACTAAAGTTGTGTGAATTAAAGGCATTGCATTTCCTATTTTTCTGACAAAATATTTTATTTAGGCTGTTATTATTATTAAACCAATTAATTAAAACTTTGCAGAAGAGATAAACAGTGGTTTTTACTTTATATTTAACCAGTTTGAACAGAGAGAAAGAGGCCAGAGACAGACTGGTAAGAAATTCTTACCCTTTTGCAGTCATTCTAGGTTCCTGGGTTCGCTCTCCCTAAGCAGCCCTGGCAACCCTGCTGACCCTGCTTTACTGTATGCAAACAAACACACTGCCTTGAATTAAGAATATTCATAGATAGTTATGAATTCTGGAGAAACTAAACAGAGAGAGAAAAATGACTCAAATTTTATTTGTGAGAGTACACTCAACACACTTAAAGTATCAGGAAGCCTAAAATCCAAAAAGTTAGTGTAAGAATAAAAAGCTGGTGTGCTCCATTCATTCCTGCAGGCCTGACAAAAGTAGCTTAGGAATTCCAGATAAATTGAATGCATGATGACTTGCGGGAAATGCATAGGAACACAGAACTGAATAAAAGCCTTCCATTAGGAACTAAAAAAAAAAAAAAAAAATCATGATTTTATATATAGAGATACACAAGCAAAGCCAGAGGAGAATAAACAGCAAATAAATGAAAACTAGAAGCAAAAACAAATAAACAAAAACCAATCCTAAATTTTCATACTCAATTTACTCTGGAAGCTGCAATGTTACCTAGGGCCCCCCCAAAAATCACATAATGAATATTTTATTCCTGATACACAATTCAACACCCTTAAGTTCACTAATACCATTATACACTCTGTGCAATAAAAAAATCCATGTTAGGCACATGACCAATAAGCAATTTAGCACTATCCACACAAAACAGTAAACATAGTGTGAAGCAATGCAAGCATGTATGTGAAATTTAGCTTTACGCTAAATTTAGCTTCATGCTTAACTATATTAAAATACAACTGCCAAACTGACAATACAATTTTTATAATACTTCTTGCTTTACTTCAATCAAGACTAAGAGCTTTAACTAGGAAAATGTTAATTAGCCAAATGTCTGCAATTCTCTATCAGGTTTTACAGAATATTTTATTATTTAAGATTTCCCCACATTTTGCTCCCCTACTTAATCATTCCTTACTACATTGTTTTATAAACAACCTTTTCAAATCTGTAATTTGAACTAACTCTTGGATAACTTTTGAATTGGACAAAATTATTCTTTTTTTTTCACTAATAACATAACCCTTTCTGGCACATTTTTTATACAGAATTACATGTTAGCTAAAATTTTTATCCTTAGTAACTTAAAACTTTAGTAAGGACCTAAAAAGCAAACAATACTGAACTATTAGATACGAGCATTTGTAAATAAGAATAATTCAAAAATTTTAGAAACATATTTCCCCATATTGTTACCGGGGGGTCCTTGTTCCCAGAGCTCCCAAGATGGTGCAGGGTGCTTCCAAAATGGCGGCAGACCACTTCCAAGAGGGTGGCAAGCCTCGTGTTCTCTGACGTGGGGTTCTTGACCTCACGGATTCCAAGGAATGGAATCTTGGGCCATGTGGTGAGTGTCATAGCTCTATTAGAAGCCGTGGGTCACGGAAGAGAACCGTGGAATCCAGTGACTAGTGCTCAGCTCGATTAGGATGAACTCAGGCACTTAGCCATGCAGGAACAATGGCAAGCCTTTAGCCCAATCGGGAGTGGCAATGGGCGCCTCGCTGGATCAGGAGTACAGTGGACACTCTGCCAGATCCAGAGGGATAGAAGTCTGCAGTGGGTCTGCGACAGGGGCAAACAGCAATGGTGGACAGACAGCAAAAGCTCAGATCGAGCCATAACAAAACATGGACAAGAAGAGTGCAGTTGCAAGATTTAATAGAGTGAAATAGAGTGAAAACAGAGCTCCCATACAAAGGGAGGGGACCCAAAGAAGGTAGCCGTTGCCAGCTCAAATACCTGGGGTTTATATCCCCATCATTGTCCCTCCTGCTGTGCTCTCAGGCAACAGATGATTGGCTATTTCTTTACCTCCTATTGTTGCCTAATTAGCATTTTAGTGAGCTCTCCTTACTATCTGATTGGTCGTGTGTGAGCTAAGTTGCAAGCCCCGTGTTTAAAGGTAGAAGCAGTCACCTTTCCAGCTAGGTTTAAGGATTCTTAGTTGGCCTAGGAAATCCAGCTAGACCTGCCTCTCAATATTACAACCCTTCTTATTTGGAAATGACCCATATATTAAATGAGCATTAAAAATAGCCTTAAGATTTTAATTTACACATAAATTTACCTAAAGCGTTTATCTCATTCACTGTACATAAATTTACTTTTAACAAGGGAGACATGAGACATCAATCAACATATATAAAACAAACATGGGTTTGGTCCAGAAAGGGAGGACAACTCCAGGCGAGTGGGAGGATGGAGGTCTTTCCAATCACAGGTGGGAGACAAACAGTTGCATTCTTTTGAGTTTCTGATTAGCCTGTCCAAAGGAAGCAATCAGATATGCATTTATCTCAGTGAGACTTTGAATAGAATGGGAGGCAGGCTCACCCAGGACAGCTCCCATCTTGAATTAACACTGACATTTAAAAATACCTAGCAAAGACAAACATAAAATTTAGATAAAACGTATGCTAACTATTCTGAAGGCATTTCTGTTTTCATTTCACCAATAATTTTAAAGCTAGCTTGTTTAGTAAAGTTATATTTTCAGTCATGTGAAATTGAAAATTGCTTAGACTTATTTACTTAATCTATGAGTACTCTTTTACTTACAAGCCAATTTGGTAGACACGGCATAAAACAATTAAGTGTACATACACATAAACACATCTAGACCCATACACACACACACATAAATGAAGATCCAATAGCTTGGAACCTTAGCCTGAGATAGTAATACAAGCTTGCCAGTTTTACTTTGCCCCAGTAGACAATCCAAGGAAGGCTGTGAAACAAAATTCCAGGTTAAGCAGTCTCCACTGCAGTTGTAAATCAGTCCTCAGACTCTAAGGAGCACTAGGGCCAAACAGTAACAAAGGAGGGTGTCAAACGCTAATGAGGGCCACTGCTTGGAAGAACAGCATAAAAGCCTATATACATGCAACGTCATCAAACTTTCCAATTAGACAGTCAACTTCAGATTCCAAACACTTTTGGGGCCAAGCAGCATTGCAACTGCGAGAGAACATTCTAAGGAGGTTTTGATACTAGATCTCAGAACCTCTGCCAAGAGCATACTGTTGGTTTGCAGAACCCACGGAGTGTCCTTTGGGGTCCAATCTTAGAACTCCAGATGTCTCTGGCCTTAGGAGTGCCCGCCACATGCAGGTTTCCCCTCCAAAGCATACTATGCGATTTTTAAGAAGAGTCATGAACTGTAATGTGAACTGGATGCCCTGTGAGCCTTTTGTTCCTTAGCCAGTTGAGTACAGCAAGGGAAGGATTTAGCATATGAAAAGAAGGTTTAAGTTGCCTGAAACACGTGTGAGTTTGCTCAGAGCTGCATCCCACGTAGGGATTAGGGACCACGCTCAGAAAAGAATTTTTTAAACTTCCTTACCCTTTCAGGGCAGGGCAATTATTCCCATTTGTTCCCAGGCCTTCAGGCAATACTGGGGAGTGACCCAGCCAATTGCCCTCAATTCCAAGGAACTACTAGGAAAAAGCTACTGTAAGACTGAAAAAGGAAGAGAGGAAAAAAATAAAAATAAAAGACCCAGATTCCTTAAGCCAACCGCGCGGTGCCGGTTAGGCTTCTCCACGTGAAAACCCCTTGGTTTCACTGGCCACAGCTAGAACCTGCAATTACTTCAGTGTTTAGGTGCTGCCCTCCAAGGGTGCCAAGTTGGAAAGGAAAGGAGAGAGAGAGAGAGACAGAGAGAAAGAGAGAGAAAGACCCTGAATGGAGCAGAAAGGAAAGGGAGAAAAATGAATCCCAAACTTAGGGCTTACCTCTTCCTCTGGGATGGCTCGCCAAAACATGTTAATGGTGGAGGGTGTCCAGGTTCTTGGCATCTTGAACAAAGAATGGGACAAAACACACAAACAAAACAACGAATGAAGGGTTTTATTGAAAAAGAAAGTACACTCCACAGTGTGGGAGCGGGCCTGAGCATAGGGGCTCAAGAGCCCTGTTACAGAGCTTTTGTGAGTTTAAATACTCTCTACTTGAGGTACGCCTTATCTAAATGAAGGGGATGGAGTAAAGTTACAAAGTCATTTACAGTGTATGCCCTAGGGAGAGGATATAGGTGTTATAGGTGAAGTGTGAATGGGCCTTATGTTTCCTGCCTCCAGATTCTATTTTCCATCCTCAGTGCCATAATTTCACATTTATAATGCCAGGTATTCTTTTAATTTGTCTGCTGGTATATCGGTTACCTTTTATAATTTCATGTGTTCATTTACTTATTTAAGAGACAGAATCTCTTGAGGTTTGCAGAACCCATGGAGTGTCCTCCTTTGGGGTCCAATCTTAGAGCTCCAGATGTGTCTGTCACCCAGGCTGAAGTACAGTGGCGATGGTACCGGTGGGTCTTTGTTCTTAGAGCTCCCAAGATGGCAGCAAGTGTTTTGTTCTCTGAGCTGAGGTTCTTGGCCTCACCGATTCCAAGGAATGGAACCTTGGGCCATGTGGTGAGTGTTACAGCTCTATTAGAAGCTGTGGGTCATGGAAGAGAACCACAAAACCCAGAGATTAGTGTTCAGCTCAATTAGGACGAACCCTGGCCCTTAGCTGCACAGGAACAATGGCCAGCCTCTAGCCCAAACAGGAGCGGAAATGGAAGCCTCTCTGGATCAGAAACGCAGTGGACACCCTGCTAGATCCAGAAGGGTGGAAGTCAACAGTGGGTCTGCCATGACGGCGATCAGCAGTGGTGGATGGCCAGTGATAGCTCAGCTCAGGCTGGAACAAACACGGACCAGAAGAGTGTGAAGTCGCAAGATGTAATAGAGTGAAAACAGAGCTTCCATACAATGGGAGGGGACTTAAGGGGGGTTGCCGATCCAGCTCTAAGGCCTGGGTTTATATCCCTATCATTGTCCCTCCCCCTGTGCTCTCAGGTGATAAATGATTTCACTATTTCTTTACCTCCTGCTTTTAACCTAATTGGTATTTTAGTGAGTCCTCTTTAGTACCTCATGGATCGGTTTTGAGCTGAGTTACAAGCCCTGTGTTTAAAGGTGGGTGTGGCCTCCTTCCCCAGCTAGGCTTGGGAATTCTTAGTTGGCCTAGGAAATCCAGCTAGTCCTGTCTCTCAGCACCGTAGTGGCTCAATGAAGCCTCAACCTCCCAAGCTCAAGTGAGCTTCAGCTCCCAAGCTTCAGCTTCCCGAATAGCTATGAGTGCAGGTGTATGCCACCATACTGGCTAATTTTTTATTTTTTTAGAGACAGGGTCTCTCTGTGTTACCAGGGTGGTCTCAAACTCCTGGGTTTAAGAGATCCTCCCACCTCAGCCTCCTAAAGTGTCGGGATTACAAGTGTGAGACACTGCATCCAGTCCTTTTACATTAATACTGAGTTTGTTGTGCTCTCATGTGTAATATTGTACCTCAAAGTTGTAACTTTGAAAGAATTGTGTCATTTCTCCCACTGGATTCTCAAGAGTCTCCTTCCCCTTTCTGCCATGGTGATTTAACTCTGGCAGAAAAAGATATTTATATAAACTACTTAATTTATTTAAATAATCTAACCACTTTTTACTAGGTTTTAAAATATTCAGTAGCAAAAAGGAAGCCTCTAAAGCATTGTACACTTCAAAAACAAATAAAATTCTACCTGTTCACCACTTTAGAATCCACTGCTCTTGGTTTTAATACTCCAATGGGTGTCTAATTCATTCCTCTTTTTTTATGGCAAATATGTCACCTTTATTTTTTGTCTCTCTTTAAACTTACCCGTCTCATTTGAGGGCTTTCCTTTTTTAACCTATGATTTTATTAGCAACATATGATTAGAAAAATGGAGCACTCTCTTGATTCGTTTTTATTTTGTACAATCAGATTTTGCACAGATTTTTAAAATAAAAGATAAAATTCAAAACAACAAAAAATAGGCATTTCTTTATGGTAACATTGTTTTTTTGTTTGTTTGTTTGTTTTTTGGGTTTTTTTTGTTTGTTTGTTTGTTTTTTAAGGTGTCTCTCCTAAAATAATATGGCATCCTTTTCCAAAATACTAAGCATAGTCAGAGGAATAACCCAGGGACTTACAAGATGGGAGGTATTTTCATTGGAATCTGCAAAGATAGGGTATCTCAGCCTATTTTTGCTTTGTATTTATTTTTGCTATAATTTGTTAAAGTAGCACATTCTAAGAGTCTAATATTAATAAATTAAAAAAACCAACAAAGAGTCTTGCCAGATGCTTAACTCTTGAGATCAAGGGTCAGGGAAGTCTTATATTCTTAGGTTAGCTCCTTTGTTTAAAGTAACATAGAGAAAATAGGCACAAAGCAGGGTCAATTCCACTCTAGGTAAATCATGATGAAGTAGATTATACAAGTTCTGAGGATAGCTGTAGACAAAATATACTCTCTTGTATATTCATTTTAGAAGTAGCACATGCAATTAGACAAATTTCATAAAATCTTCTATGTGAGTTTAATAGGCTCACATAAATGGTTGTCCTTCCCATAAAAGGCTGATGGAGTTAACAGGTTGTGACCTCAAGTCAAATAACTATATTAGTCTGAAAAGGCCAAGTTATTCTGTCATGATAAACAAAATCCCAAACCTTAGCTGCCTAAACCAACAAAGCTTTGTTTTTTACTCATTCTATGTGTTATTCACCGTAAATTTTGATTGCAAGTTGACGGTGGCATTTTTCAGTGTTGCCATTATTCTTACCATGGGACCCAGGCTGTTGGAGGAACTGTAATCTGAAACATTTTCACTTAGTCTGATAAATAGTAAATAGCACCCCAGAGTATGTAACAGAACCAATTAAATTCTCAACTCAGAAGTGATACAGTTCAATTTCTCCTAGTAATTCATTGACTGGAGTGGTCACATGGTTTCCCCCGAAGTACAGAGGCAGAGAGAGTGAAATGCTACCAGGTGATAGGAAAATGTAAATATCTAGTAAACAATAGTATTCATTCCACAATAGGCCAAGGTCTTTGTGTCCCTTATGGCCATTTATGTTGTACAATATGTACAAATCCTTGGTTAATAGCACTTTTGGTGAGAAATTAAGTTCATCCTTTTTTTTTTTTTTTTTTTGAGATGGAGTCTCGCTCTTGTCAGCAGGCTAGAGTGCAATGGCGCCATCTCAGCTCATCTCTGCCTCCTGGGTTCAAGCAATTCTCCTGCTTTAGCCTCCCAAGTAGCTGTTATTATAGGTGCCCACCACCATGCCTGACTAATTTGGTATTTTCAGTAGAGATGAGGTTTCACCATGTTGGCCAGGCTGGTCTCAAATGCCTGAATTTAGGTGACCCACGCGCCTCAGCCTCCCAAAGTGCTGGGATCACAGGCGTGAGCCACCATGCCTGGCCTAGTTCATCTTTGTGTTTCTATAAAATAATTCTTAACAACAGTATCTCAAATATTGAAAAAAAATACATTTGAGTCTTTTCAAAGACTCAAATTTTTCTGGCTTGGATAAAGTAATAAAAGTTGTAAGTTCACTTTTTTTCTTAGAAAGTCATTCTGTTCCCCCACAAAAATAAACTATGTCAATTGTTGACTTTAGACAGTGAGGTATTTGAAGAATTTCACCTTCAGACAGAGAGCAGGAACAATGTGAGCAATATCTGGATACAAGTTGACACTGCATTTGAAAAGGAATAAAAGAAGAAGAAAAAACATTTTAGATATTTCCTGTCTCCTTCTCTATTGGCATTTCTCGCTCCTTGAAAAAGAAAAGACTGAGCTTTGCAAAGAGGTGAGAAATGCTTGATTTTAATTTTGATGGGATCACATAGAAATTAAATGAAAAGAGAATTACTTTTGTAATGTAAAGTGATTATGTTCTAGCAGGATCCAACCAATTGCATGTCCTTAGGTAATTATTTATCCTTCCAGAGCAGAGGTTGGCAAATTATGCCCTGTGAGTCAAATTCTGCTTGTTTTTGAATGGTTCGCAAACTAAGATGGATTTTACATTTAATAATAATAATTTTAAAACTCAAAGGAGTAATAATATTTCATGATCCATTCAAAACATATGAAATTTAAACCTCAGTGAAACACAGTCATTCACATTCATTTACATATTGTCTATGGCTGTTTTCATGCTGCAGTGACAGAGCTGAATAGTTGCCACAGAGGCTATGTCATTGTAAACTCTAAAATATTTACTATCTGGCCCATAACAGAGTTTTCCATCTCCTGTTTTAGAGTTTTACTTTACTTATCTGTGCAATAAGAATGACTCTTATTTCATAATGTTGCAATACTTTGGAAAATTGATTTTTTTTCTTATTTCATTTTATGATTTATTCTGGCTCTAAACAAAATTATGATTCAGTCACAAATCATGGATGATTTTTCCTCTGTTTATAAGAATTGAATATCCATTGTACTTTTTAAGTTTATGATTTAGATATTTAGGCCAAAAAGAGCACCCTATTCCACACATACTTTTATGTAACTTTGCTCTGTTTCCCACTACTGCTCCTCTTGCTATAACTAAAGTGCATGGGGGAAAAAAAAGAATGAAGATATCCAAGTCTTGTGATTCAAGATGATAGTTGTCTTGCCTGTTTTAATTAAAATTCCTTATTCCTTCCATATGAAGTACCACACCTCATATGGTACATACAGCTGTATCGTAGTTTACATTTCTTGGAGGTAAAGAGAGAGGGAAGAACACAAAATCTTACACCTTCTTAGAGTAAAATAATGTAAAAGAATAGGTGTAACAAATCCATAAGTGGGTCATTGTTTGGATTAAGTGTGGTAATACAGAGGCCCCCATACTCAGGGTTGTACTTGAGCCACAGGTAGTGTGTAATACTAAAGGGTCTTACTGCTAGGTGAAGTGATTAAATCTAATTTCCCAAAATGACAACCATGAAAACATATTAACCCAGATTTTCAAAAAGACAAGAGAATAAATTAAAAATAATGAGAAATTACACATTTTTGGAAAGAAAATTGGCAAAAAAAAAAGTAGTTAATAACCTGGAAGCACAGAGAAAATTAAAACTAACATCTGTAAACTTTCATACCAACAAGATATAAACAAAATTTCCTTTTGAACCCTGAAAATTCTTAGGAATTAGTGGCACAAGCTACCATATATGGCTAAAGTAAGATATAAAGTTGAAAATGTACTTTTATTGGCCTCTTCCCTTTTCCTTGAATGCACCATTTCTCTGCATTTGTAATTCCTTTGTACAAAATGCCTTTTCCACAGCAATTCCCATGGTTTCCTCCCTTAATATTTTTCAGGAATTTATCCAATTATTATGGAGAGGGAAACAAAATATACAATCACTTCATTGTATCATCCATAATATCTTATAACCAATAAAAATTTCTAGACATTCAATAGAACAAGAAAATATAATTCATAATAAAAAAACAGTAAGATGATCAGAATTGGAACTAGCAGACAAAGACAAAGCAACTATAATAAATATTAGAAGAATAAAAGAAGAGATATTTATAGTAAGTATATGGATGTAACTATTAGTAGAGAAATTAAAATTATAAAAAAGAACCAGACAAAATATAACATTAATTATATGGGTTTAATGATTAGTTGGAGACAGCAAAACAGGGAAGTCAGTGTATGTGAAATTATATCAATAGAAATTATCAGATCTGAAGAACTAAAGTGTTATATATAGAGAAAACTGAAATAAACAAGAATTCAGTGACCTCTGAAAAAATGTTGTTCAGTATAGTACGCATTTAATTAGAGTCCCAGGAGGATATGAGAGGACATTAATAATATTTAAAAATAAAATTCCTGAAAACTTACAAAGCTACCCTGTATCAACTTTTGATTGAGCAACCTCAGCAACAATTAAGCATCTTAAACCCAGAGAAAACAATGTCTAGACACATTGTATCTAAACTGCTGAAAAACAAATAAAATAAGCAAATTATTGAAAGTGACCAGAAAGAAATGCTACCTTACATACAAAGAAATAACTGTACAAAAGATAAGAGACTTGTAGTAAATAATAGCATCATGTCAATGTTGTATTACTAATTGAATAACTATATTGTGGTATATTAGAAAATGACTTTGTTCTTAGGAAACACATACTGAAGCACATAAACAGTATAATGTCTGTAATTTTTAAATGTTAAAAGTTGATGTAGGCATACATGCATGGGAATACAGTTCTTTTTACTATTATTGCAACTTCGTTATAATATGAAATTCGTAAAAAATAAAAAGAACAAAAAACATCAAAAATATAAATGTATACATGTGTATAAAATAAAAAGTAAATTTAAAAATTTAATGTGTAATGGTAGAAACTATGTAAACCTTAGCAGAGTAGGCAGCTTCTTCTGGGCTTAATTGTTGACATAGAGAAATATGTGTTCATGATAGTTAGATCTTTTGATTTTTGTATAAAGAAACCTGAAATTTATAATTTTGTGTGAAATTTCATAATTTTATATTTCAGTACAGAGTAAAAAAGTATACACTGAATACACTGAATGTTCATTGAAATAAACACTTCAATTTGGAAACTTTTTATATTAACATACATCAGTAATTCTTGAATAACAAATGATAATTCTGATATTATTGTTTTGCTTGCATCTGTAAATGTAGTTCACATGTTCAATATTGTCTGTGTATAAGAGGTAAGCTAGTAAAAATCATGTCTAAGATTTTCTAAATTCTGTATTAACTTTATATATTTTGTATATCAATATCAACATTTTACTTCATAAACATTATGAATTTGGAATCTAAGTTATCTAATCCCATATTTCTTCCATTCTTTTCTTCATTTTAAGAACAGTGAAGGTAGCAAGTATTAGAATGAGGAGGAAGATGCTAGGGAGTATATCTAGGGTTTTGAAGACAGTACCACACAGGCCACAGAAACTAAAGACTGGAACTAAATCATAATAATTTCAGAGACCAAAGAGTCAGATGGAGACAAAACCAGTGTTATACATTGGTTTATAGAGTCTGGCTTATGGCCCAGAAAATAAGGCAATATACAAATAGGGTAAGAAGAAGTCAGTGTGTGCTACTGTGGTCATAGTGGTGAGTTAAGCGGATAATCAGGTATTGAAGAAACAGGAAAATTCTGGTCAGTTATGGAAACATCTGTTAGTGTGTCCATGCCTTTCTTTAAAAAACTGACATGAAGTGTGGTGTATGGATGAGTCAGCCTGACTTAGAAAGCCCCAGGTAAAACAGATACTCACACTACAGATAACACAGCCCGTAAAGTAAGTCATATCCATTTACCCATATTAAACTTCAGAAGTTCATCTCATAGCTGTGATGTGATTGATGAATTCCCATTGTACTGTTATATGTAGGGCAGGTGCTGGCTCTGTGTAAGCTGTGAGAGCTGTGTCTTGTTCTATCATCTTAATAGCCTGATTGATGGTACTACTGTCAACATTATGATGCTGTTTTGTGAACCTTGAGCCTATATTATATCAAACTCAAAATAACTGTATCAGTCTTAATATACTGTAAAGTATGTAGCATCTATCTTGTCTTTCTTATTAAAATCTCTCTCAGGTCTTTACCTGCCCTAAGTCTATACTCAGAACCGCTAAGGCTCTTACTTCTTGGGACACACAAAGGGTTTGTTTACATTACTAAATATTGTCCACCTTCAAAAATTGTCTATTCTGCCTTCGCCATTCCAATATATTATCAAAGTCTTTCTCTTTACTACAAATTTAAATATATTAGTGCGATTAAGGGTTAAAGTGATTTATCTCTATAGTTAACAACCATTCCTCTACTTACCAAATGGTTTAAACATACCAAACTATTGCTTAACAGTCGTGTATTGTTTAACAACTAAATATGTTCTGAGAAATGCAATGTTAAGTGATTTCAGCATCCTGAAAGCATTATAGAGTGTAATGTGCTTATACAAATCTAGACGTATAGCCTACTACACACTTAGGCTACGTGGTATGGCCTATTGTTCCCAGGCTACAAACCTGCACAGCATGTCACCGTGCTGAATATTGTAGCAATAGTAAGTAACACAATGGTAACTATTTGTGGAGCTAAACATATCTACACACAGAAAAAGTACAGGAAAAATACAGTATAAAATTTTAAAAAAGTTATACCTATATAGGGCACTTACCATGAATGGAGCTTACAAAACTGAAAGTTGCTCTGGGTGAATCAGTGTGTGAGTAGTGAGTGAATGTGAAGGCCTAGGACATTACCATGCTCTACTGTAGACTTAGGATACATTAATTTATTTAAAAATATTTTTTCCTGAAAATAAATGAACATTTGCTTCCTTTAACTTTTTACCTAATAAACTTTTCATAAACTTTAAATCATGCTACTATAAAGACACATGCACATGTATCTTTATTGCAGCACTGTTTACAATAGCAAAGACTTGGAACCAACCCAAATGCCCATCAAAGATAGACTGGATGAAGAAAACGTGGCACATATATACCATGGTATACTACGTAGCCATAAAAACGAATGAGTTCATGTCCTTTTCAGGGACATAGATGAAGCTGGAAACCATCATTCTCAGCAAATTAACACAGGAACAGAAAACCAAACACTGCATGTTCTCACTTATAAGTGGGAGTTGAACAATGAGAATACGTGGACACAAGGAGGGGAATATCACACACTAGGGCCAGTCGAGGAGTAGGGGGCCAGGAGAGGGACAGTATTAGGAACACCTAATGAATGTGGGGCTAAAAACCTAGATGATGAGTTGATGGATGCAGCAAACCACCCTGGCACATGTGTACCAATATAACAAACCTGCACGTTCTGCACATGTATCCCAGAACTGAAATTATACTAATAAAACATGGTTTCAACTTTTGGACTCTTGTAATAACATTTAGCATAAAACACACACACATTTTTCTTTTTTCCGTTTTGAGACAGAGTCTCACTCCTTTACCCAGGCTACAGCGCAGTAGCACTATCACGGCTCACTGAAGCCTCAACTTGCTGGAGGCTCAGGTGATTCTCCCACCTCAGCCTCATGAGTAGCTTGGACTAAAGGCGTGCACCACCTCACCAGGCTGATTTTTTTGTATTTTTGTATAGATGGGGTTTTGTCATGTTGCCCAGGCTGGTCCTGAACTTCTGGGCTCAAGCTGTCTGCCTACCTCATCCTCCCGAAGTGCTAGGATTAGAGGTGTGAGCCACTGCATTTGGCCTAAGATTTTTCTTCATATCCATAATCAGTATGCTGCTTTCTATTTTAATTTTATTAATTTTTACTTTTTTTAAAAAAATTTAAACTTTCTTGTTAAAACTCAGACAGAAGCACATACATCAGCCTGTGCCTACATAGGGTCAAGTCATCAATACCACTTTTCCATCTCCACATCTTGTCTCACTGGAAGGTCTTCAAGGACAATAAAATGCATGGAGCAGATAGGAATGCCTTTTTCTGGACCTGCTCCAGACTGTTTTACAGCTAACTTTTGTTTTAGTAAGTAGGAATGTACTTTAAAATAATAATAAAAATGTAGTATAGTAAATACATAAGCCAGTAGCATAGTCATTTATTAAAAATTATTATCCACTGTATATAATTGTGTTATATTTTTACACAATTGGAAGTGCAGTTTGTTTACATCAGCATCATTATAAACATGTGTAACACGTTATGCTATAACGTTAAGATGGCTATGACATCACTAAGAGATTGGAGTTTTTTAGCACCTTTATAATAGTATGAGACCACCATCTTACGTACAGTTTGTCCTTGACTGAAATGTTATGTGGCATATGTCTGTGTATATCAATATATTTATGTATGTATATTTGTCTGTGTGTGTATATATACATATATATATGTAAAATAAAATCTGTGTGTATGATCCTCTGCAGTAATATGGAACTTCCATTCAAAGTCTCTGAGACTTTTTAAAATCTAAGGTTTTTTTCTATTGCTACCTTTTTATTTTATTTTTTGTTTATTTTGAGACTGAGTCTTTCTCTGTTGCTCAGGCTGAAGTGCAATGGCACAATCATGGCTCACTGAAGGCTTGAAGCCTTGACTCCCTGGGCTCAAGCCATCCTCCCACCTCAGCCTCCTGAGTAGCTGAAACTACAGATGTGTGCCACCATGCCTAGCTAATTATTTCATTCATCGTAGAGATGAGATCTCATTGTTTTGCCTAGGTAACTCCTGAGTTCAAGTGATCCTTCTACCTTGGGCTCCAAAAGTGCTGGGATTGCAGTCATGAGCCACCTCACCCAGCTGAAATATAGGATATATATATATATATGCATATATATAATTATCTATGTATATATAATCAATGTATAAACATATACATTTAAAAATATAATTGGACCAAGCATGGTGCTGTAATCCCAGCACTTTGGAAGGCTAAGGTAGGAGGATCACTTGAAGCCATGAGTTCAAGACCAGCCTGGGCAGCAAAACAATACCCTCTCTCTACAAAAAATGAAACAAAATCAGCTGGACATGGTGGCATATACCTGTAGTCCCAGCTATGTAGAAGGCTGAGGTTGGAGTATCCCTTGAGCCCAGAAATTTGAGGCTTCAGTGAGCTATGAGCCTGCCACTGCACTACAGCCTGTGCAACGGAGGAAAACTTCCATCTTAAAAATTACACAAAAATTAAAAATAAAAATGTAATCCCAGCACTCCTGACTTCAAGTGCTCTGCCCGCCTGGGCCTCCCAAAGTGCTGGGATTACAGGCATGAGCCACCACACCTTGCCCATTCTTTAGTTCTTTATTTGGCAGGAGGTGTGGTCAACTCCCTGGGATACATACGCATCAGAGACTGCAATTCTAATTAAACTTAACACAGGTTTGATGGAGTGGTTGTTGAACTAGGAGAGGTAGCAGAAAAGCTGATTTTTCTATGCCTTCTAAGGCCATTAGAATTGATATTGACATAATTATTAAGTTAAATGGGACAGGTAAGAAAAAAATTAATTCTTTCACCTTCTGATTGCTTCCTGTTACACCCTGGCTCTTGGAAGCTTCTTGTCACGTGAAATCTTGAGAGCAGATCACTAAGAAAATTTCGGAATGGACAAATACAAGAAGCATACAGCAGATGCTGACTATCCATAAACAGGACTGCTATTGCTACTCTATTATGGAACTTTTTCTTAGAAAAACAGTATTTGCCCCTCTACTCAATATAAAACTCCTATCTATTCAAGCCCACAACCTACTTCTCAGTCTGGGAGGACTGAGTTCAAAATACTGTGGTACAAGGCTTGATGTTTTTTCTGAAGTTTGAGCCTGGACTTTTTCTTGTGACTTCAGTAATGTAAAGTGTCTATGAGAGAAATTCCTTGTACATTCAACTGACAGAATATGCAAAATCAACCAAATAAAAGAGCATACAGAGGTCTAAGTTGCCAATCATGGGTGATTTAGATAGTTTAGAAAGAGCTGTCGTAATTATGTACTTTTTTTTCTTATGCAAAATAAACTGGATTCTAAGAATTTTATCTACCTCTATTTGCAAAATAGAAAGTGCCTGGTTATTTCAGTGATTTGTGCAGGTAATTTTCTAACTATTTATTGCAACTTTGCATGCATAATGAATGTACAGCTAATCCTAACCATGATTATAAATATAAATGAAGTATTGTAAATTATCATATAAAATACAAAACTAGAGAATAATATCTTACAACTAGTGCTAAATATAAGCAGTAAAAATGAATACTTACCAGTTGGTTAATTGTTGAAATGATGACAATAAATAAACCTCTATTTGGGATGGACTCCTGCTTCTGATGATCTAATGTTAACTAGTCCCTCACTTTTAAGAACCCGTTTAATTCAAATGAATCCCATAGTGCAGAAAAATTCATTTTAGAGTAAAACATATTAATTATGTTCCTGTTTTTAAAGGTAGTGCTGCACCAATACCATTCTAAATTGTGAAGAATTGAAATAAATACGTAGGCTAAATGAGACAGACATGTGGCACCCATACATACAAATGAAACTAGGAAATCACAGAACAAGTTTTCAAACTTGGCCTAGATAAAAGACTAGGCCAAGTTAACCATGGAAACATATTAATTGTAAATTTTCATTTCATCAAGATTGCACACATGCACACAGACATACACACAAACCCGTACACACACGTTCAACCATTGCCCTCTGCCCATCATTGGCAGTTAGGACCACTTCACCGTATACCAATTGATTTCTCTCATTCCAAAGCCTGGGTCCTGCTCTGACCTCAGCAAAGTGAAGTATAAGTAGCTCTGGGTTAATAAATGATCATAATATAGATAATTTTGTAGGAACTCTTCAATATGTTATGGTCAGACAACTGAAAATATAGTTATCTTGTGAGAGTTAGTCTTTAAAATATACAAGCATGTGATTAGTAAGATTAGTGACTTTTCTAGAAAGCACATAGATCTGTACTCAAATCTTTGCTCCCACACATCCATGTTGTTGACCCTGGGAAAATTAAACAGTCCATTTTAGACTTCATATGTTTAATACATAGAGTACAGGTATATGTTTTGTATAAATATATCAATACATAATAGTTATCCCATGAGGATTTTGTGGAATTTAATTATTTAATTTACCTAGCATTCTCATTACAGTCTATAGCACATAATGTGTGCTCAGATTTTCTCTCTTAAGGCCTGATGACTTCCTAATCAAGAGAGAGAACAGAGAAAATATAATAGACTTGACTGTGAAAGGCACTGTTGCTTTTAAATGATATAGTTAAAGTATTAAAGATAAGTAAAATGAAACTTTAAAGTAAAGTAAGTAACTTTAAGTAAAGTGAGATAGATAAAGTAAAACTTACAGACAGCAAGGAACTTGAAAAGGAGACAGTCAATGTTTGGCTGTTTATCCAGCACAGTTCAGGCAAGAGGTACAATGAAGCCAGGGATATGGATGTTTTGCTGTGGGATAATGATAACACATCTGGCTTTTTCAGTGGACTGGAAAAAGCTCACATCCACATGACATTATGACATCCTTGATTCCTCCGTTTCCCACACATGCCACGTGCCAAACCATCAGCAAACCGGTTTTCATCCCTTCTACCTGCATTATTCTAGTCCAAGCCAGAAGTATCATCACAACTTCTAGGTTGGCTCAGGTTATTCTCAATGCAGCCAGCGGAGCTGTCCTTTTAAAATGTATGTTATATTATATCATTCTTCTGCAATAACCCTTCAGTGTTTTCTCATTGTACTTAGTAAAAAGCCAACATTCTTTACAGGAGCATACAAGTCCTTTTACAACCTGGCTGCTTTGTTACCAATGTTTCCTGATTCTCTACCACTTTCTTGTCCACTTTGCTTCAGCTATGATGGCCTCCCTGTACACTCTTGCCCTGGAGTTTCTGCACTCGCTGTTCCTTTATCTAAAACATTCTTCCCTGAATACCCTCATGGCTTCTCATTTACTACAGGTCTGAACTCAAATGTCATTTTGATAAGTCTCTATAAATAGCATCCAGCCTGCCCTGATACTAGACACTCTGTAATTTCCTCCTCTGACTTTTTCCCTTCTGTTGTATTTATTTTCATCTGACATAATACATATTTATTTATTTATTTTTGTTATATGCATCTCTACCTGCCCCCCATGCATGCCTTCACAAGGTAAGTTCTATGAGGCCAGGGACTTTGAATTGTTTATGATTGTATACTTAATACCCAAAAGAGTTCCTGGCTAAATATAGGTGTTTATTAAATGTTTGTAAAATTAATGAATCGAGATTATACAACTCTCTTTATTCTGATGACATGTTCTGAAAGCAATATTACAATTATTTTTTCCTTCTTTCCAAATACCATAATGTAGGAAAGGGGCACAGTGCACTCCTAGCACAAGTAATCACCGGAAAAGAACACATCTTTCTAAAAAATATAAATTAGTACATTAACAAAAAGATTGCGAGAGGAGGGAAAACAAATGCAAAACATCCTTTTGATGAATTGGTGGAGGAATTTCAGGTCAAGATCTGACGATATTTGATTAATGAAATTTTTTTCTTAAAATATAAAAAAGAATATCCAACACTTTCCCATAAAGTTACTTGAGTAGAAAGTTCATAAATCAGATTTTCATAATGAACTCAGTCTATCCTTTCAGTCTTAGCAAGGTTATACCTAATTATTCCTAGAGAGATTAGTGTGTATCATTTTTAGGATTCTCTTATATATCTTTTCTAAAAGACGTAATCCTTAGCATTTTAAAACTTACATGTGTGACGATGTCAGTATCCTTAAGAAGACATGTATTTGGATGCACAATGACTTTCATAAATCACATAAAAATATCTAATAATAAAAATATTATTAGATAAATAATATTTATCTAAATAAACACATTTAGATAAAATGTGTTTCAGTCTTACAAAAATTCTTAAATGTTTATTATTAGCAATTTTGATACCATCTGGCTTATTAACTCCCTGCTATATACCTTGCTTAATTTGTTTTCTTGGTTATAGATATAATACTAAGTAGATAAGATGAGAGTACTTGAGAACTGGCTTTGAATTATTTTCATGAATGATAGAATTTACCTTTGGTATGCCTATTTCATACAGTGAAAACTGATGGGAAGGATTGGAAAAAAAATCCCAGGGGAGCTAGGCTTTTATGTCAACTTCCCCAAGGGGTGACTATATCTCGATTAATTTTGTTGCTGCTACACTTCTGTGGAGTTCAGGAAATTACTGCCCCTAGAAACGAATATCTGAGATCAGGTAAGAGATTGGCTACAGGATTTTCAAAAGAATAAGGGCCAAACTTTCTAATTTACTCAGTGTTCATGATTAGCACTTTTCTAAATATTTTGTAAGAAACAAGTCAAACACACAAGCTATTATTTAAAGACAACTTCACTATATAAAATTTAAAGCACCTGCTATTTATATTAGCAGACTTTTCATTGTTAAGGGGGCTTCATCTTCTTCAAGATTCTCTAACTGCCTCTCAAATATATATTAAACAGATTTGCAATGTTTTAATACTGCATACTTGCATGGCAAATAAAGAAATATATTAAATGTAACCCATATACTAGATAGGGGGTTAGGAAATTTTATATGTATTAGTTTATTGAAACTACACACACACATACACACACACACACACACACACGTACACGCACAAAAAGTAAAGATGAGGGATTGAAGCTCCGAAATTAAATATTATGCTCAAGGTTACAGAATCAGTGTGTTCAGAGGAGGTATTCGTGCTTTGGGCTTCTGGCTCAAAAAATCCTGTAGTATTTCTCCTATCTCATATATTTTTAGAACTTTTGATGCTCTAAAATGGAATAAATACATTCACACTTCTATTTCAATATTATGTTAATCATGTTAGTATTTTCAGTTATTATTTACCTATGTCCTATCATGTCCTTGCAAACAGTATCCTTGCTTTACCTGGGAAAAAGTAATTGTCAAAGTTAGTTGCTAATGATATCATTTCTTGCTTGTTCTACTTCTGAGTTATTTTTATCTTGTGGTTTATTTATTTTGGCACAGCAAGATTCACAGCTTCCTCCACAATTTCATAAAATGTTTCTTGTTTCATAACCTTGTTGGCTGCCCTAATTGCAATGTTCCTTTAAAATAAAGTTAATTTGGACCTTTATTTAAGTACTTGTAAAGTTTTTTTTTGTTTAATTTCATGTGCTTTAACCACATATAAAATAGAGCATATTTCTGAGTGTAATGCACAATCATTTTCATGGAGACTACTATATCCTAAGGTTTTGGCTTCAGAGAATTTCTAGTACATATTTTTGATTAGTTTGTATATTGGATTAAAGTAATTCATTTTTATAATAGCAGAAAATATTTCACTGTATAAATTTCAGTTTTCGTTGCTATATATGTGTGTGTGTGTGTGTGTGTGTATATATATATATATATATATATATTTTTTTTTGGAGATGGAGTTTCACTATTGTTGCCCAGGCTGTAGTGCAATGGCATGATCTTGGCTCACCACAACGTCTGCCTTCCGGGTTCAAGCAATTCTTCCTTAGACTCGCGAGTAGCTGGGATTACAGGTTTGCACCACCACACCCAGCCAATTTTGTATTTTTGTAGAGACCAGGTTTCTCCATGTTGGTCAGGCTGGTCTCGAACTCCCGACCTCAAGTGATCCACCCGCCTTGGCCTCCCAAAGTGCTGGGATTACAGGTGTGAGCGACCATGCCTGGCCCATTGCTTTATTTTTGAAAATGCTAGTTAAGCAGAATTTATTTCATCAGCCGTATGGTCATACTTGACATACCTGTTTAACACTTGTATTTTATTTGGAGGACACTGCTCCATCATCCATTCAGTAAATGTTTGTTGAGTGTCTGCAATAATGCAGATTGTGGGAAGTTTTGGGAAAGTAAAGACAAATAATAAAGATCTACCTTCTCAAGGCTTATGGTGTAATGAAGATAGAAAGTACGTTAAATATTGTAATGCAGTGTTAAGTTCATTTCAGATCATCATACAGGGTGTTGTGGGTTTACAGAACAATTGAGAAGAACAGCAAATGCAGTAGAAAATTGATGTGTAGAATGCCAGATGTCTGAAACAGAATTTTGATGTCAGGAATCTGCAATTTCTTTTCACTATAGTGAAAGTTGCATGTGGGTAAATGGGAAGAGACTTGACTAGAACTCCAGAACCTAAAGCATAAAATTTAAATTTTAATAAAAGGTAGAAAAAGGTAAATATACTATCTATGGGTTTACTTGAAAAATTTTCTATGTATGGTAGAGGGGCTGATTTCCCAGTGCTGTTAGCTTTCTGATGATTAATCTATAATAAATATCTGAACTTTCCAATTCTCTCACTGTACACTTGGCTAGTTCTATCAACTGTATGAGCCCTAATTAGCAATACGAAATTTATTTTTTAATACTAACTGCTGCAATTGGGATTTAAAATAAAAACTGGGATAATTGAGCTCCAATAATTAGCTACAACATGGATTAAGGAAAGGATATGTGTCAGACACCATCTTGGGAATTTATACACATTTTTATTTCATTCTTACCACTGTTCATGATACTGGCACTAGTATCTTCATTAAGTGGATATGAAGGTTTTCTCAATTAAGTGTAAATATCTTGACCAGGTTTGCAAAAGTAATAGGTGACAGAAGAGTCTTAATCCAAGTGTGCTTGATTTAGAGTCTGCACTTTCTACCCCTCTTTCCTTCCATCCCCAGTAAGCCTAATTACTTCTGCAAAGTCGTAAGTTTTATCACATCAATAGTTCTTCAAAATGTGATTCCTAGATCAGCATCATTTGGGGACATTTAGACATACAAATCCCTAGGCCATATCTCAGACCTACAAAATAAAAATCTATGGAAATGGAGTCTGTCAATGAGAGTTTTACAAATCCCTCTAGCTTACTCTGGTGCACAAAAAAAATTAAGAACTACTGTATCAGGGTTTTAGCCTGTGTTTCTCAATCCTGAATCTACATTGGAATCATCCCGAAGGCCTGAAAAATACCAGTACCATGGTAACCACCTCAGAGATAATGATTTTTAATTATTCAGAAATGAGAAATGTGTGTGTGTCTTTGTGTGTGTGTATGTGCAGATAAACACACATGATACAAACATACATACATACATACATACATACATACATTTTCCCAGGTGATCTTAAATGTGTATTTAAAATTGAGAAACACTGTGGTATATCAGTGCTTCTCAAGTTTAATGTGTATTTAAAGCACCTTTGGATCTTGTTAAAATGCACATTCTGGTTCAATGTGTCTAGCTGAAGCTGATGTTCTGCAATTCTGATGCTGAAATTTTGCAATTCTAAAAATCTGCTAGATAATGGTCATTCTGCTGGTCCATGGTACATACTAAACAGTAAAGTATTATATTTAACATGCCACTGTATCTGAAATATAAGATTTTTGAAATCTTTCAGTTTGTTGCCAAAAGGAGGCGATATTTCTTTGTCTATGAGTGTGGGCTGTGTTGTTAAAATGGGTTTGAGATCTTACTTCCCTAGGGATTAGCTGTATAACCATAAGCAAATGTTTTACTCTCTCCATTTCTCAGTTTCTTTATTTTTAAAGTAATTTTCAACGTTATTTTTAATGATAATAATGGTAACTACCATAATGCTTTTCTGAATATTTAATAAATCAATCAATAAAATGATTATTACAGTGTCTACCATTTCATAAGTGGTTAATAATTCATTATTATTTTATTAATAGTATCATTATAAACTTTCATTTCTAGTTTCACCTTGATTAGAGCAATTAAATATTGACTTATGTTCTTATGACTTATATCAAGAATAAGATTATACTGAAAAATTACAAACACAATTGAATTAAAACAATGAGAAAGCCACAAAACATTTATTTATTCTCAGCATCAAAATGTTAGACACTCAAGCAGGAAGTGTAACATTCAACAATGCGTATTTTGCAAAGCAATGTAATTTGCTACTAGGTACAGCAATTTTAATCACTCTACTAGAGCTTTAACAAATTCAAAATAATAGTCTATGGAATGAATTTCACAGTAGTCTATGGAATGAATTCTTGTGACCTGTTTAGACATGTAATCTGTTCTGAAACTACTTAAGTCTGGAGACACATGGCTTTCAGCAGAACTATTCTTTGATCCAAGTGCTTCCCTATTATAAAGGATTTCTTAAGCATTTCTCCACAACCAGTGGTCCAAAACAGCATTAATAAAAGTTTGTTGAATATAATAACTAATTAAATTCATAGTTTCTGATTTTAACAGACCCCAAATTGATTTATATTTTCTATTAGAGAGTTTGACCTACTTAGTAGATTAGAGAACTTTGTGATCTGAATGATATTCCTGCCTGACAGCAGGAATTCACATTCCTTGAGGACTTACCTTAAGTAGGACTCATTAGTCCTCTGTAGTCCAGTGCCCCAGCTGCCTATGCTGAAGACAAAAGGGTAGCCAATTTAATTAACCACAGCCTCGAGGAGCATAATTCATTATCAATTTTTCCAAGTAATTTAAGACTATATCAATGCTCCCAATGAAAGGCTAGATGGAGCCAAGTGGTCTAATAAAGAAAGAAATCCCTTAAATCTAATTGCTCTTTTGACTATTTAATTGAAGGCAAAATTAGAGGCCATGACAAGACCACAAAACTTATCATCCGAGTAGAGAGACCTATATTTCTTTTATGTGATAAGAAGTCAATAAAGTACACAACCAAGCTTTTTGGGGAGAACTGTCTGTGATTCATTGTACAAAATACTGTAGCCTTTCCACTACCCTTAGCTTATGTAACTAATTTCATAGCAAATGAACAACAGTTGAAACATTTATTTTCATGTTATTTACAATAAGTATCTAACACAAATCAATAGCTAGAAATAGGTTCTCAGTGACTAATTTAATTTACTTACTCAAATATTAAGTGCCTTCCTTGTGCTGTGCTAAACAAAGAGAAGGCTAAGTAAAATATTTTTATGGCTTTTAAATGCTGACACTTTACTAAGTGATGAAAGATAATCATATATAAAATGATATGGTTAAAAATAAGAGAAATGATAAAGTTATAAAGATTGTGGGAATTGTAGGGGAGAAAATTTAAAAAAGGTGAAAATTATTTGAGTTGGGCCTGAAATAAATATTTATAATTTATAAGCGAGAAGATATGTAAAAGAGATGGCTGAACACAGGGCATACAATGCCCCTAACTTTTCTCGTTCGCACGGCTGGAGAGTGAATGGGAATAAGGTAGATAGAAAATGAGACTGTTGACACCAACTACACCCTAATTTTATGGATCATGTGCTTGAATATGTTCTTTCCATAAGTTAGTTCATTCTATTTCCTCAACATATATTAAGGTATGCAATCTTATCTTCACCTTGATGAATTGAGAATTAATTTGAGAAGGTATGTGGAATGTTCAATGACATTTTCTTGATCAATGAAATCCCAAGGTTTAACTCACAGGACTTCCTGCTTCAAGCCTGCAAATCTTTTTATATACTGCACTAGCAAGAACTTGTATGTCATATTAGGAGGAATGGAATTCATTCCATAGACTACTATTAATACATTTTAATTAGGAGATCCATGATTATACTTGATTTTAACCAACATTCACACACACACACACACACACACACACAGCAAAAATGACCGAATTAGAAATGTAGCAATCGATTAGATATTGAATGGAAAGGGTGTCGATTTTTAAAGGCATATGGTTTTTAAAAAATACATTGTTCTTGTCATCATGAAACCAGCATCTAATAAGCAAGAAAGATATAAAGCAAAGAGATACTCTAGTCAGTATATTTTCATATAAGTCTCATTGACTTAAGAGAGCAGTAACAATAACATGCTATGCCTTATTCAACTAGATTCAAGTAGAAGTGTAACCACAGTTTTTGTAAATTTAAGCACAATTTTAAAACACCTCAAAAGAAAGAGGTAGGAATATATCAGAAGAAGGAATTAAGTTTTGCTGCTTGGTTTTAATAAATAACAAACTCTGTAATTTTCCTAAAGTAACTAGTAAGTAAGATTTGAGGGCCTATATTGATTTTCATCTACATTTCACTAACTCTTTGAAACTAGATGTGATTATTTCAAATTGCAGCATCCAATCTCAAAAATATCAGTGTGCATGATCTAACAGAAACATAATAATATAAATGGTTAGGAAAAACTATTTTTGACAAGCCTCTTAACTCTTGAGAAGTTCCAGTTTATTTATATTGAGCTCTACTTCTTCCTCAATCCATATGCCCCTGAAATGTGTTTTATCTCTCAACTCTCCAACCTAATGTACAAGCATCTCTTTCTATAATTACAAAAACTTAGCAGTAATCATATGGAGTTGTATAGTCAATAATATTAAATTCTTGCTGTAGTAACTTGAAGATTGATTAGGTAATTGTATTATTGAATATACAGTGGCTATGGCTTCACTAGATAAAAAGAGAAGAAAACATGGGTTTAGAATTATAAAAATAGAGGAAAATATTTAAATAACATAATTGAGTGGAGAACACAAAACAAAGGTGGAAATTCTAAATATTTTCAAAGATAGAATCTGAATTTAAAGGGGCCTTAGTTATCTATCATTATATAGTAAATTACACCAAACTTAGCAGCTTAAAACTACCCATCTTTATTGTCTCACAGTTTCTGTGTGTCAGGAATCTGGGTACTGTTTACCTGGGTCCTCTAGCTCAGGGTCTCTCACATCAGGTGGAGGCCAGGCCATAGTCATCTCAAGTCTCAGTTGGGAAGGGCTCTGCTTCCAAATGCATGTAGCAGGAGTAAGTTCTTTATGGATTTCTTCAACGTGGCAACCTGCCTTATTAAAGCATGCCATCCATGAGTGCAATAACATCTCCAGCATTACAGAAGTCACGGCCTCTTGTAACCTAACCATTAAAGTGATATTCTATTATTTTTGCTGTATTCCTTTGTTTAGAAGGAAGTCATTAGGTTTATCCTATGCTCAAGGTGTGAATATAATTAAGGAAGGCATCCAGTTCATAGCCTATCTACCACAGTGCTTTTGTGTATATCTATGTTGTAAGAGCTCTCTAGAGATTATAAATACCTACTGGTATAATTTTGGTATTAAAAAGCAGAAATACTGTAAATTACCACTTACCAATAAAAAATCTAAATTGTTGTTTGAACTTTTAAATGTAAATATATTTGTGTGTGTATTATTTATATATTTTAATCAGATACTTATCAATTATAAGAAATTAGAGTTTTTTTTTCATTTTTGTAATTTTAACAGCAATGAAAACATAGAATTATCTTAAAAATGTAGTTATTTGAAAATTGCAAGGTTGGACATGGTGGCTCGTGCCTGTACTCCCAGCATTTTGGGAGGCTGAAGTGGGCAGATCACGATGTCAGGAGTTTGAGACCAGCCTGGCCAACATAGTTAAACCCCGTCTCTACTAAAAATACAAAAATTACTGGGTGTGTTGACATGCACCTGTACTCCCACCTACTGGGGAGGCTGAGGCAGGAGAACTGTTTGAACCCGGGAGGTGGAGGTTGTGGTGAGCCGAGATTGTACCACTGCACTCCATCCTGGGCAACAGAGTGAGACTGTGTCTCAAAAAATAAATTTTAAAAAAAGTAAAAGAAAAGAAAATTGCGGAGATGCATATTTGTGATTATTTATTTTATTAGGCCTTTTTCATTGCTATAAAAAATACCTGCGACTGCATAATTTATAACGAAAAGAGGTTTAATTGACTCAAGATTCTGCAGGTTCTACAAGTATGGCACCAACCTCACTTGGCTTCTGGGGAGGCCTCAGGGAGTTTTTACTCATGGCAGAAGGTGAAGTGGGGCAAGCACATCACATGACAAGAGCATGAGCAAGAGACAGTCAGGGTTGGAGGTTGGAGGGCAAGCACATCACATGACAAGAGCATGAGCAAGAGAGAGTCAGGTTGGAGGTACACTCTTAAAGTACCAGATCTCACAAGAACTCACAATCACAAAGACAGCACCAAGCTATGAGGGATCTCCCTCCATGATCCAAACACCTACTACCAGGCCCCACTTTCAGCACTGGGGGTAATAATTCAACAGATTGGGGCAGGAACAGATATCCAAACTATATCATTTATCATTTTATCAAAGCAACTGCAAATGGGATCAAATCTCTTTAAAATTTCATGCATAGGTTAATTAATATTACTTTAAAACTATATATACATGTGAATGTGAGAAATATTCAGGGATACATAGTTAAATATTTGCATGTATTAAAAAGAAAATAAATACCATTGCCTATTACTATGTACCAGAAACTATTTTATGCATGTATCAGTAAATAAAACAGAAAAGGTCCCTGTTTTCATTTTACTTGTATCCCAGAGTGGTAATAAGACAAGTATTCAACAAGTAAAAAGTCAATTGTAGATAGTGATATGAAGAAAGTAAAATAGTCGATGAGGGTGACAGTGGTGGACAATGCTACTGAAGGAAGTCTGGGTATTGCAGGTCTCTGGGAATTTGAATGGACATCTGAATGACAGCACTGTTAATATCTGAAGGCTGAGCTTTCTAGAGAGAGGGCAAAACAAGTCCAGTGATCCCTAAAGCAGAAAAGCTACCCGACTGCTTAAGGATATGAAAGAAGAGTAGTGCGGCTGTACATAGTGATAAGTAAGGGAGGTGGAGTAGTCAAAATGAATTTGGAGAAGCCCTAGGGTGTACTTTATAGAGGTTATTGTAGGCTGTGTAAGTATTCTGAAATTTATTCTAATTCAAAGCGGAAACTATTAGAAAGTTCTTAGGAGGAGAATGGCAAGAACCGGAAACAGTCTTTTAGGAAAATCTTGCTAGCAGAGAACTTGTGTTTTGAAGAGCTGTAAAGTAAAGTAGATATTTGTGAAGATAGAAAACTCTAGAGCATTTTGTTTAATGACAGAAATGACCCTAGAGAAAATAATGTTCCAGAAGAGAGGTGGCCATCTGCAATTTTGAAGGATGCGGAAAGTAATTTCATGTTACAAGTGGAGAAGTTGGGCTTTAGAGAGCCTGAAGGTCAAATCAGTCATTGAAACAAGAAGACAAGTAGAGTGGATGACTGTAGATATGAGATATTGTTGTAAAATGATAAAATAACTTCTTTTTTTAGCAAGCCAAGCAGAATATTAGATTTTCAATAATATTTCCTTATAGGCTGAGATTCTATGATTCTTAGGTGAACAGTTCTTTAATTACACATTCACTGAGATTCTATGACTTGTAAGATTAACATTCCATTATGCTATACATTTTGAAAAGGGGAAACAATGTAAACTAGCCATTCACAAATGTTAGTATACAGCTAGGTGCACTATGAGAAATATGAAAACACTGGTGAATTTTTCATGCAACAAATTTTTCATTTATTCTGGGATTATGCTCTTTTCACTACTTGTGTTTTAATGCCTTGTTTTTTTTTATTAAATAATGATGATAAAAGACAGGAGATATGTTCAAATGTCTTCAATGTGGAAAATCTTAATAAAGCTGATGTTCGTAGATAGAGGGCACGACTCTTCTTTTTCATTTCTGAGCATCAAACATTTTTTGCCATAGTGCTTTTTTATTTGGATTTAAAAAAATAAAATTAAATATTTAACTTCTATTGTAGAAAATAAAACATTTGGAGATAATATATAAATTAAACAGAAAATAATTACTTCATGGGAGAACAAACGAACAGTAAAAAGTTTAGTTGACTATTTTCAGTACTTCCATTATAACTTGATTGTTTAGAGAGGCCATTCTAGGTTCTCATTTTTAAGCATTTAAAGCATCAGTCATTGAAGAAATAAGACAATCAGCACACTTTAGCTACTTTTCCAGCACATGAAATTTATCTTACTATCTAAAACTTATTACTTGTCAAAAATGTAATTCATCTGGGTCTCTTTAAAAATCAAGAAATGGAAACATGCTATCTTAAAAGGGAATGCTTTATTTTCCTTTTCTATGAAAAAAATGTAGAGTCAGTAAATAACCTAGAAATGATTGGTATGTGTCTATGTATATTAGAATAGAAAACTATCAACTCAGAGTGTCCTATTTATTTAAAACACCCCACTAAGGAAAACGATGTATGATTATTGATATACTTTGGATTTTTGTTCCCTCTAAATGTCATGTGGAAATGAGATCCCCAAGGTTGGAGGTAGGGCCTAATGGAAAGCGTTTAGGTCATGGGCAGATCCCTCATGAATGGTTTGGTGCCTTCCCTGTGGTATTAAGTTCCCCTTCTATTAGTTCACTTGAGAGCTGGTTGTTTAAAAGAGCACGGCACCTCCCCTCTCTCCTGCCGCCTCCTTTCTCTCCATGTGATATCTGCTTCCTTCGCATTTCACCATGACTGGAAGCTCCCTGAAATGTTCACCAAAAGCAGATGCTGATGCCGTGCTTCTTGTACAGTCTATAAGCAAACAAACTTATTTTCTCCATAAATTACCCAGCCTCAGGTATTCCTGTACAGCAACACAAAACAGACAAAGACATTATCTTTCTACTCATTTATCTATGCAGCTGGATACCTAATATGTTCTATGTATGTATGCATGTGTAAATGTATCCTCTCTCTCTCCTTCTGTCCCCCTTATGTGTGTGCATGTTATGTGTGTGTGTGTATAAAATTGTAGGTACTAGGCACCATTTTAAGCACTCTCCAAATAATAATTTTCCAAATAGGTAGGTTAAAATCTTTAAGCTATAGTAACTTTATTGTAATAATTTCTGAAATTGTAATTGAGGAAATAACAATAGAAAAATGAAATGTAAAATAATTTTGATGTCATGCTGGTGCTTTCACTTATAATTTATACATCACTTTTAATGATTACTTTGAGTCCAACTTCCTTTTTGGGAAAACTAATGAGATTATGGTGTAATCTCTTTAATGGTCTCCTAAACATAAATAATATTTCTGCAATTAAATCCAAGAATGTCCAACTACTCACTTGCATCTCAAGTCCAAACAATTTATTTATATAGTGACATCTGAAATTTTATTGCTGCTTCTCTACTTTTGTGAAAAGCATTACACTGTGACCAATCAATTAGGCTCAAGATGTCAGATTTATTTTAATTAATAATGGTCAACATTTATTGGAAATCTATTATATCTCAGCCATTTTCCCCATCCATTATTTTGGTCAATCTTTACAACATCAAAGGTAATTACCATTGCTTATTTGCTTTGCTCATTCGAGAAACTAAGACTGCAGAAGTTCAGGGGCTAGTTAGAGGCACAGGGCTACCCATGATGGAGTCAGGAGTTGAACTAAGTTATTTTGGTTCCTAAGCCCCAAATCAATTTCAAAGTAATACATTGCTGTAGCTGAAGAGAAAATGGTTACTGGTATTTCAGAAAGCAAATGTTTTATGTTGTTCCCTCTTTTGGAAGTCAATAAAAACTTCTGCTAAACAGTAGTCATTGAGAACATATTATGGATAAAGATGCATGACTTCTGAGTACTATTAATATAAACATTTCCAACGAATTAACAAACATCTCTCAAAACCAACATATTTTTTCTTCATTTTTGTTACCTATCACATGTTTCTCAGGCTTCCTTGAGGTATATGCAGGAAGAGATTCATATTTTTTCTTTTTTTTTTGAGACGGAGTCTCGCTCTGTCGCCGGGGCTGGAGCGCAGTGGCCGGATCTCAGCTCACTGCAAGCTCCGCCTCCTGGGTTTACGCCATTCTCCTGCCTCAGCCTCCTGTGTAGCTGGGACTACAGGCGCCCGCCACCTCGCCCGGCTAGTTTTTTGTATTTTTTTAGTAGAGACGGGGTTTCACCGTGTTAGCCAGGATGGTCTCGATCTCCTGACCTCGTGATCCGCCCGCCTCGGCCTCCCAAAGTGCTGGGATTACAGGCTTGAGCCACCGCGCCCGGCTAATTTCTATTTTAAAATTATGACAAGTATTGCATTCCAGATTTGTATATTTTAAGTTTGATTTTCATAGATCATGAGACGATATAAAAACTAAAATAAATTATTTGTTTCTAAAAAATAAGGAAATCATTTGATCTGGCACATTTATTTTACTAGTATTTCATTATTTAATACTGACTAGATTTCCTTTAATTATTTTCCATCTTAACGGTATTTATTTCAAACTTTCTCATTTTCTGCCTTCCCTTCCCTTCCCTTCCCTCTCCTCCCCTCCCCACCCCTCCCTTCCCGTTCCTGTCCTTTTTCTTTCTTTCTTTCAACGTGAGTGCTACCATAAATATATATTTTGCTTACACATTTCACATTAAATTTCTTCACTTTTTTCAGCAGAGAAGGTGGGCACATGAAAAAATAGAAAGGACACCATACTGGAAAACAAAATATCTAGGTTCTACACTTATGTTAAATAAACTGTGCAAATTAAATTATAGTATTTAATATCTTGGCCTCCATTTAGTAATTTCCTTAATGAAATAGTAATCTGACCTTATTTCTGGAATGGTAAGGATGAAATTATGTAAATAAAAGACAGAGAGGTGGAAATACTGGCATTTGTAAAATGTTGGAAGTCCATATATTTTAGAGGTATTATTAGGAAAGCATTTCCTATGTCTGAAATTATTCCGTCTGCTTGAATCACTCTGTGGGAAATGGTATTATAACTACAAATAGTAAATTCCTCCTTGTCCTTGTAGTCTTTCATAGAATATACCTCTCTTCAACTAAAGGAAATTACTTAGAAATTGTATTTTTTGTCATGATTTTACTTAAAATCTCTTTTAAAAAATGTAATAGACTTAACATTTAAAATTCTTTAGAAATGTACAGATTCTAGTGATTCTGGAATAAATACCATAAATTACAGTACTACTGGATATAATTCTTCCCTTTGAACACAGATATTAATAATTCTTTTTAAAATAGTGGTTTTATTCAACAATGCAAGATTTTTTGCTTTTCAAGGAAGAAAAGTGGTAGATAAGCACAGTCTAATTTTTAAGGCATAATGATGTGGACCATTACTGCCAATTTCTGTGCTTAGATATTAGGGCTACATTGACCTAAAAATTAAACCACCTAATAAAAAATAAATGAATACATTTTATAGGTTTTCTTACTACTTTCATTAAGGTTTTAGTATATTCATATAAAGTATTGAATTTAAGCAGTTTGCATAAGATAGCATGATTCTTGTTTTTGTTTTGTACTTTGGTTTGGTTTGGTAAAGAAATATTTAATATTAGTAAAGTTAATAGCATCATTTTTCTTCGGAATAAGTTAGAGTCAGCCTATTTTTTATCAGTGTTATTGAGCAAGTTTTCTATACAAGGAACTGATTTAGGTGATTGAGATAAATTGGTGAACAAAACAGACAAAGATGTCTATATTTGTGGAACATACATTGGTCAGGGGAAGCAGATAAGAAAAACAAACATTAAAAATTACAAATGTTAGAACCTCGAAGGCATTGTTGATAAAAGTTGTTTAGAGCAAAATAAGGAGATCAGAGATACCTGAAAAAAGGTGGAAAGGTGAAGATTTACACTGGCCTAAATTTCCTATGCAATCTGGCTGCTGGTAAATCAATATAACCTTCATCTACAGTAGCTATGGTAACAATAGCTACTCGAACAGAAACATCTCTAATTTCAATGACAATGTTAGCATAATTGGATTTATTTCTTACTCATGCAAACTCAAAAATATATTTTTTGGTAAATAAACGCTTCTCTTCCAAGTAGGAATTCATTCCAAACTTCTGCCATCTTGTGCTCTGCCATCTTCAAGCCTGTGGCTTCTTAGGTCGTGATTCCTCTGCTTCAAGTCAGAAGCAACATATGAGTATTTGCGAGTGGGAGCATTGAGCGCTACCTTGGGAGTACACATATCACTACAACTGCCTTCCACTGGCTCAGACTCCCTGTAAGATGACTTCTATAGAGGCTTGAAAACTGCTCTGTATGCCTAGAAAAGAAGAGGAAAACAACTGGGTAGTCAGGTTGCCCTGTTTAAAATGATTATCACCTATCACTCCCTCTCTCTTACTTTAGCCGTACTAACTTCTTGGTTGTTTTTAGTGTACTCAGATGCATTCCTGCAAGAACTTTACATTGATAATTCTAAATGCCAGACTACTTTTCTGTAAATATATATGTACATGGCTCCCTCCCTTGCTTCATTCCTGCCATAGATCAAGGGCTACTATACTACGGAGATCCCTCACACGTTATCATTTTACGCTCTCCTCTTTCACTGTTTTCCAAATATGTATACACACACACACACATACATATACACATATACACACACACTTATGATATATAAATTATATAATGTATATATAATATAAACATAATTAACATATAGTATTTGTTTTAAATAAATAATGTGTCTGTTTTTATTTTCATCCAGTAATTTCTGCTTTGGAAAGTTAAATATTAGATTGAGAAGTTATATTCTGCTTAATTTGCCTGAATATATGTATCTTCCTAGAATATTTATTTATTTTCTGTGTGCTTAGCAAAAAGCTATATGAGTATAGATTTTTACATTATTTCATCACAGCATCCCCAGCATAAAAAAAAGTCTGTACCACATCACAGGTGCTCATTAAGTATGTGTTGAATGAATGAATGTGTGAATATCTCTATAATAAAATTTATTCTATTTGTGGTTTTATATCATGAAGGCAAAAAATTTATCCCATTATTTTCTGCTGTACTTCCAGAATACAGCTGTTTTCCTAATATGTGGAAGGTGGATGATAAACATTGGATGAAGTGATGAAGAAATTAAAAAAAAAAATCACACGAGGAAAGTGATGCCGGGAGAGTTGAATACATTTTCCGTCACAGTAATGCATAGAAACCATGTGTTTAGTCATGTTGGTCTCACTTTAAAACTCATATATTGTTTTCTCTATCAGATTGTTTCCAAGCCCTTACAAGTCTCTTATCTTCGTGTTGCTAAATGCAATAAGCCTTCACTCTTCATCAGTACAGTAATCATAATTCGACATTCTTACTTTATGTATAATACATTCAATCAAACAGTATGTATTGAGTTATAAAATATGAGTGTGGCATATATCCTAAATGAGGATTTGAATGAAACTAGAATATCATTATCTTTGAAAAGAAAATATATTCATGTAAACCAATAAGTCATTATTTTTAGCCAACAAGAGAAAATGTGCCCATATTTTATGATATTCAAAAATATGCTAGCATTTCTTATCCAGTCTCATTATTTCCTTTGTGATAAGGTATTCCACTTTCATTTATTTTATTAGAGTATTTTAAATTATTGCATAACATGCCTTAGCACACTTGTAATATAAATGGAATAGGTAAATTTGATTATCACTGTTTGGGATTGGATTTTCTGGAGAACTGGAAAAACATCTGTGTCTTAATTTTTATCCCTAATTTATGTCATTTTGACCTTCACTGCACTTTCACTATCATCTTATCTTTCTAAGTTACGAAATGCTGTGACCTTTTATTACAAAAGAAAAAAATAAAGTTACTTATTTGAAATGAAATAGAGAACCTCAATTTGTTAAATTCAATACCAAGAGAGCACATATGACTCATTCAGGGCATAACAACTTTAAATTGCCCAAGAACAGGAACCATAATACAATACTTAATACTAATGAGGAGAGTATGATTGTGACCGGCTTTTAGAAGTAATTCAGGATACATTTAGTGTAGGTTCTTGAAAATAATATTTATCTTTAGAAAAATTAACCCTTAAAAATCTAGTGTCTTAATTTTCTAAAATAATAAAATTAAACACACCTAGAAATAACCAAGGCAGCAGACAGTCTCTGAAGCTTTGTGGATTTGGTGTCCTTATTTCTGCAACCTAAATTATTTTATCCAGTTTATACCATTGTTCTGAGACTAATTTTAACATAGTCATGTGCTCTGACTAATTTTATGTGTCAACTTGGCTGGGCTATGGTGCCTACGTATATGGTTATTCTTTATGTTTATGTGAGGGTGTTTTTGGATAATATTTACATTTAAATCAGGGGACTCTGAGTAAAGCAAATTGCCTTACATAACACGGGTAGGTATCATTTAGTCAGTTGGAGTCTGACCTACCCTGAGGGAGAGGGAATATTACTAGCAGACTACTTTTGGACTTTACCTTCAACACTGTCTTTTCCTGGTTTGCTATAGGTCTATATATGGGTCAGTAGACTTGGACTACAACTCTATCTTTATTCTCCAGCCCGCCGGTCCCCTTCTCCCATCAGTTTTTGCATTGCCAAGACTTCATGATTGTGTAACTCCATTCCTTAGAACAAATCTCTTTACATATTTATATATACCCTATTGATTCTGTTTCTCTTAAGAAATCTTACAAATATATCACATAAAGAATTAATTTTGAAATTTGTTAATTCATAATCTTTTCTCAATACTTAAATGTTTGAATAATTAAAAAAAAAAAATCAAACTCAACTGAAGGAATCAAGCCAGGAATGGCAGCTCATGCTTACAATCCCAGTACTTTTGGAGGCTGAGGCAAGAGGATTAATTGAGGCCAGGAGTTTGCAACTGGCTTGGGCAACATAGTGAGCCCTAGTCCCATTTACTCTAGAAATTGCGGTGGGAGGATTGCTTGAGCCCAGAAGTTAGATGCTGTAGTTATGGTGGTGCCACTGCACTCCAGACCTGGGGACACAGTAAGACTCTGTTTCTAAATATATACATATATGGCTATAAAAATTATTCTCTATTATCCAGAAATTAAACAATTGTCAATTTTTAATTAGTTTTCATTGTTAGGAATAGAGAGGAAATACATTGTTTACTTACACTGTGCTAGGCAAAATTATAGCCACATCAATTCTCAGGGTTTTTGTTTTGTTTTGTTTTCTTTTCTTTTCTTTTTGAGACGGAGTCTCGCTCTGTCGCTCGGGCTGGAGCGCAGTGTCGCCATCTCGGCTCACTGCAAGCTCCGCCTCCCCGGTTCATGCTCTTCTTCCACCTCAGCATCCCTAGTAGCTGGGAATACAGGCGCCCGCCACCACGCCCGGCTGATTTTTTTTGTATTTTTAGTAGAGACAGAGTTTCACTGTGTTAGCCAGGATGGTCTGGATCTCCTGACCTAACCTCGTGACCCGACCCGCCTTGGCATCCCAAAGTGCTGGGAAGACAGGCCTGAGCCACCGCGCCCGGCCAGACTCTCAGTTTTATCTTACATTCTCATTTCCCATCATAGGTAACCTCTTTAAAAGACAGTCGTGTTATTTAGTTGTTTCAGAACTACTGATTGCACTGCCATTAAAATAATTTTGTAAAAACACCTTACCACCTTTTTCATACTTACAAGTTGAGATTTAACATTTATATTGTATATTCAATTAATGACAAAGGGTGTAATTTCCATTCAATTTAAAATGTTAATATTTTAAAATAAAATAATTATATTCATTGTTTAACATATTGTGTAGATGTAATTATAATTAGTGATTATAATCTTTTTGATCAATTTTTTCCATACTTGTTGACTTAGAATTTTATTCTAATGTAATAAATTGTGTGCTTCCACTTATAAATTTTCTCCAACAAATACACTTTTTCTTATTATAAACCTCTCTATGTTAAAATTTACTCTTTTTGGATTGAGTTAATATTATATTAATTATTAATACACAATAGATTATTATTATATAGCTAATAAAAATAATATGAATGTACTTTTTAATTTGGAATATATTTTTAATTTGATGGGATTTTGTCTTCAATTAGTTCATGTATCATACTAGATTATAAAGGTTTCACTGTTAATTATTTTACTTTATTTTTAAAAATTTCATACAGGTATAGCAATGTAAGTCAATTATTTTTGTCACCATCTAAGTTATATACCAAAAATAACAGTGTTCTATCATCAAAATTATTTTGTGATTTTTTTAGCTGAAAATCTGATTTTTTTCCTTCAATTTTCTTGAAAGAGTTGGAAACCTCCTGCTTTATAAAGTGATTTGTTACTCACTCACTCATTAAAGTCATTCACTTTCTCACTATCGATAACAATATTTCAAAGTGTTACATTTTTGACACTCCTGATTGTTTTGCACCCTCGGTAAGATCAAAATTAGGGAATATGTTAGAGACATATCTTCCTTTTAGAATGTGAGAGAAGGAACTTTGTGACAGTCAGATGAGAAAGGACACAATCACAGATGTTTTCTTAGGAGAACTAGCTTTAGCAGAGAGAAACATTGGAAGTGGATATCTCAAAAGCAATGAACGTCTCTTGGAAAATTATTACATATGCCCAGTGCAACTCTTATCCCATGTTGAAGATGGGAGCTTGTTGACTGAAGTACCCAAAGCATCTTAACACTGCTTGTCACTGTTCAAAATGAGAAAAGAATGTGTGACTAATAAATAAACAAAATACAAATGAATAAATGAACAAAAAACCTCTTTGAGATTGGTATTATGATTTTCCTCAGATTTCCGCAGAAGAAAATTAAATTGAAGTTGGGAATTCATCATATTTATTACTGTAGATTGAATGCTCTAAAATGTTTTTCCATTGTTATACAAAACATACGTGACTACACATAAGTGATGGTTCCTCTGAGACCTCATGAAAGTGACTCCTGCTCTGGAGCTATTCACATAGATTCAACTTCCAGTTGATTTGGATAACTAAGGTTACTAAAGGAAATTTCAAATTATAAAACTGTGGTTATTCCTGCATCCACCAGCACACTTGATGTGAAGCTATGATTTATACATGGTAACTATATAGACAGAAATCTGTACATTGCTTCCATATATATTTTTCAGCTACACATACACACAAATGAAAAATTTTGTTTTCTTTTCTATTAAACATCATGAATACTCATAACTCACACATATATGATTACTGATGTTTATATATCTCAAAATAACATTATATACTATGCAATCATTATATAATATATACACTAAAAAGTATTATTTGAGCCATTCTCTCTAGAATGTTGCATAGTATTACCATTTACTTTTTCTTTGAAAATAAAATTCTGGAAGCGATTATACAATCTTCTTCCCATGAGCTTCTTTACTACTGATAGTAATTATTTATGTACTTTCTTCATGTTTAATTAAAAAGTATATTGGAAGGTATATATACCAATTCATGATAAGATCGTTGGTTTCTAGTCTTTATATGGAGTGTAATTTTGGCCCACATTACATATGGAACATAAATTTGGGAAGAAATGCAAATATAGATATATATAGTTATGTACTATGCAGGTAGATAGAAACACCATCATTTTGTTGTTGTTGTTTAGAGACTGGGTCTCTCTCTGTCATCCAGGGTGGAGTGCAGTGGTACAATCATAGCTCACTGCAGCTTCAAATTACTGGCCTCAAGCGATCCTTACACATCAGCCTCCCAAATAGCTGAAATTACAGGCGTGAACCACTGTGCCTGGCTATCATCAGATTTTTTATTTTAATGCAAGATTTTTATACTGAAAAGCAAACAGGTGGTTTATGCAATATCACAGAAATTGATAAGATAGACAAAAGGCTGGGGTGGAGATGAGTGAAAAACATTCAATACTGATTTAAATTTTGGATTTCTTCACCCAATATATTCACAAACAATAATTACAGCTCTATGTGACCAAGTTTATACAGCGATTACAGGAAATATTACCACACATTTCAGAGAAGACCAAGAATAGCAAGATAACTTTCTTAATGTAGAATTAAAAAGTAAAACCAGAAATATTGTATTCTTAATCTAAACTTTAGTGTATCACTTTATTTCTTAGACTGTGAACTTGGGACCCAAACTAATGGCTTTAAAAATTTTATTCCACACATATACTCAGTATGTAGTATATATTTGAATGAATATATACTAGATATAGTTATTGACTTATTTATACTATATGGTCTATATAGTATGATTTTATTAACTATGTATTGATTTTATTCAGTTAATTTTTATTTAGTTTTACTTGGTATTTCTCATAATGCTGCATGTTTATTCAGAAATAAAATTTGATTTAAGTATTTCATTTTTGGCTTGGTGATATCCAGTTAATTCCACATGTAAGTCATCAGACCCATTAGGTTAAATACATAATCACAGTCTATCCTGCATTATATCAATTGTTTGTTTTATAGTTATATATTTTTCTCTTGATCACTACTTCAACTATACCTTCATTTCTCCTAAAAAGACAAGTTTGTTATTTTTTTTCTGGTACTGACGGATGTGCTTTAGGGAGATAATAAGATTGAGTTTGTGAATTTTAGTAATGAGTTTGTAGTAATGCAGTTTAAAGGCTCACCTATTCTATATGTGTGTGTGCATGTGATTATACACACAAAAATACATAAACATAAAATATAAAAATGTACATTATATGTATAACTATTGACTTTATATAAATATATGATATATGTACATATAAATATAAAAAGTATGTAACTATCTGGTAAATGCCTTCCTAACAAATATTTACTACCTGTACTCATGTTCTCTTTGTAACTATGATCCTAAAATAATAGAAGTTTATTTCTCTCTGTGTTAACATAGTCTAAAACTCAGCTGTCAAAGGTCAAATACTTATGTGGTAGCTCTATGATCACAGGATTCAAGCATCTTTCTGTTACTGCTTCAGTATTTGACATGTGAGAATTGTGCCTCATGTCTTCAGATGCCTTTCTAAGTTCCAAATATAATGTTCACATTCCATTATTAGAAAGAGAAATATTAAATACGTTTGTAACTTCTCCATCTAAGGATACATGTGCATAACATTTTTACTCCACTCAGAAGATGGTTCTGCTTGGCCACAGTGAAGGTTTGGATATGAGGTCTTTATTCCATATATCTCTGTGCCAACCTAAAATGTGAAGATTTTATTAGAGGAGTTTACATATTGGTAAAAATGATCAATTTATGATACTGATTTATAAAAACCAAGTGATCAAATAGTTAAAAAGGAAAATATTTGATATGGATTATAATAGTAATTTACCATATCTGTAATATATACATATCTATAAATCTACTGTTGTCAAATTGATGTTGAGTAAGAAACTGTATTTTTATCTTTATTTTTCTAATTTTTTTATTTTCAATTTTTGGGCACATAGCAGGTGTATATATTTTTGAGGTATGTGACATATTTTGATACAGGCATTAAATGCATAATAATCACATCGTGGAATATTAGGTATCCATCCCTAAAAGAATGTCTCATTTGTGTTAGAAATAATACAATTATATTATTTTAGTTATTTTAAAAGTACAACTAAATTATCATTGACTATAATCCCCCCGTGGTGCTATTAAATATTATTTCCTATTTATTCTTTCTAAGACTTTATTTTGTACCCATTAACCACCCCACCTCTTCCACACCCTACCTCTGCACTTTCCAGATTTTTTTGGTAACCATTCTTCTATTCTCTATCTTCAATTGTTTTGATTCTTAGATCTCACAAATAATGAGAAGATGTGATGATTGTCTTTCTGTGCCTGGCTTATTTTACTTAACATCATGACCCCCAGTTCCATGCATGTTGTTGCAAATGACAGAATCTCATTCTTTCTTAGGGCTGAATAGTACTTCGTTGTGTATAAATCCCATATTTTCTTTATCCGTTCATCTGTTGATGGACACTTAGGTTGTTTCCAAATCTTGTCTATTGTGTACAATGCTGCAACAAACATAAGAGTGCAGATATCGCTTTGATTTTTCACTTCCTTTCTTTTTGGTATATGCCCGGCAGTGGGATTGCTGGATAGTATAGTAGCTCTATTTTTAATTTTTGAGGAGCCTCCAAATTATTTTTCGTAGTGGTTGCAGTAATTCACTTTCTCACCAACAGTGTATTAGAATTATTTTCTCCATATTCTCACCAGTATTTGTTATTGCTTGACTTTTGGATAAAAGCCAGTTTAACTGGGGTGAGGTAATATCTCATTTTAGTTTTGATTTACATTTCTCTGATGATGTATTATGTTGAGGACTTTTTCATATGCCTGTTTTCCATTTGTATATCTTCTTTTGAGAAATGTTTATTCAAATATTTTGCCTATTTTTAATTTGATATTTTTCAATAGAGTCGTTTGAGACAGTTATATGTTCTTGTTATGAATCCCTTGTCAGAAGGGTAGTTTGCAAATATTTTCTCCATTCTGTGAGTTGTCTCTTCACTTTGTTAATTGTTTCCTTTGCTGTGCAGAAGCTTTTTAACTTCATGTGATACCATTTGTCCATTTTAGTATTGCTAAATAAATTTTTGCCCAGACCAATGTCTTAGAGATTTTCCCCCATAATTCTTGTAGTAGCTCATAGCTTGAGGTCTTAGATTTAAGTCTTTAATTGATTGTGGTTTATTTTTTGTATATGGAAAGATATAGAAGTCTAGTTTCATTCTTTTGCATATGAATATCCAGTTTCCCAGCACCATTTATTGAAGAAACTATCTTTTCCCCAATGTTATGTCCTTGTCAGAAATGAGTTCACTGTAGGTGTGTAAATATGTTTCTGGGTTCTCTATCCTGTTCCGTTCATCTATGTGTTTGTTTTTATGCCAATATCATACTGTTTTGGTTTCTATAGCCCTGTAGTAAACTTTGAAGTCAGGTAATGTGATTCCTCCAGTGTTGTTCTTTTTGCTTAGTATAGCTTTGGCTATCCTGGTTCTTTTATGGTTCCATATAAATTTTAGGATTTTTTTTTCTATTTCTGTGAAGAACATCATTGGTATTTTGATAGCAATTATATTGAATCTGTAGAATCTGTAGACTATTTTGGATAGTATGAACTTTTTTTTGTTTGTTTGTTTGTTTTTTTTTTTTTTTTTTTTTTGAGACAGAGTCTCGCTCTGTCATCCAGGATGGAGTGCAATGGCATGATTGTGCCTCAATGCAACCTCTGCCTCCCGGATTCAATTCTCCCACCTCAGTCTCCTGAGTAACTGGGATTACAGGCACCCATCATTATACCTGGCTAATTTTTGTATTTTTGTAGAAATGGGGTTTCACCATGTTAGCCAGGCTGGTCTTGAACTCCTGACCTCAGGTGATCCACTCACCTCGGCTTCCCAAAGTGCTGGGATTATAGGAGTGAGCCACCGTGCCTGGCCAGTATGGACATTTTAACAGTATTGAAACTTCAAATCCATAAACATGGAATATCTTTCATTTTTCTGTGTCCTCTTCAATTCCTTTCATCAGTGTTTTATAATTTTCATTGTAGAAATTTCACTTCTGGCTGGGTGCAGTGGCTCAAACCTGTAATCCCAGCACTTTTGGAGGCCAAGGTGGGCAGATCATGACATCAGGAGTTCGAGACCAGTCTGCCAACATGGTGAAACCCCATCTCTACTAAAAATACAAAAATTAGCCAGGTGTGGTAGTGTGCACTTGTAATCCCAGCTACTCAGGAGACTGAGGTAGGAGAATTGCTTGAACCCAGGAGACAGAGGTTGCAGTGAGTCAAGATCTTACCATTGCACTCCAGCCTAAGAAATCGTACTTCTTTGGTTAAGTTATTTCCTAGGTGTTTATTTAATTTTTGGCTAATGTAAATGTGATTACTTTTTAAATTTATTTTTTACATTGTTCACTGTTGACATATGGAAATGCTACCAATTTTTGTATGCTAATTCTGTAACCTGCAACTTTGCTAAATTTATTTATCAGTTTGAATAGTTTTTTGGAGAAATACTTAGGTTTTTCCAAATATAAGTTCCTATCCTCTGCAAAGAAGAATAATTCTTCTTCCTTTCCAATTTTGATGTTCTTTATTTATTTCTCTTGCCTGGCTGCTCTAGCAAGGACTTCTAGTACTATGTTGAATGACAGAAGTGACAGTGAGCATCCTGTCATATTCCAGATCTTAGAGGAAAGACTTTCAGTTTTCCCCCCATTCAGTAGGATACTAGCTGTATGCTTGTCATATATGACTTTTATTATGTTGAGGTATGTTCCTTCTATCCACAGTTTTTGGAGGATTTTTATCATGAAGATGTTGACTTTTATCAAATGCTTTTCCAACATCAATTGAAATGATCATACTGTTTTTGTTCTTCATTCTGTTGATATGTAACATTGATTGATTTTCATATGTTGAACTATCCTTGAATTCCTGGGATAAATGTCAGTTGGTCATGATGAATAATCTTTTTAATGTATTGTTGAATTTGATTTGCTAATATTTTGCTGATAATTTTCACATTAAAATTCATCAGAGATATTAGCATGTGATTTTGTTTTGTATCTTTTTGTGGTTTTGATATCAGGGTAATACTGGCCTCATGCTTCTGGAAGTATTTCCTCCTCTTATTATTTTTTAACAGTTTGAGTAAGATTGGTATTAGTTCTTTGTCAAATAGTTGGTAGAATTCAGCAGTGAAGCCATCAGGTCCCAGGCTTTTCTTTACTGGGAGACTTTCTATTACACCTTTGACCTGGTTACCTGTTACTGATCTCTTCAGGTTTTGTTTTTCTTCATGGTTCACTTTTGATTGGTTTTGTGTTTCTAGGAATTTATCCACTTATTCTAGATTTTCAATCTATTGGCACATAGTTGCTCATAGTAGACACTAATGATCCTTTGAATTTCTGTGGTATCAGTTGTAATGTCACCTTTAACTCTCTAATTTTGCAGATTCCCTTTTGGGTATGTCTAGAAATGTCATCTGGGAGGTAGGGCCTGCAATGGGGGCCTAATGATTCTGCCCAGTGCTCTATCCTACTTTGGCTGAACTGGTATCCAAGACATAAGACAAAGTCCTCTTTATTCTTCACTGTCATCTCCTTAAGCAGAAAAAAGGAGTCACTTTTGTTGCTGCAAGTTGCATTGCCTAGGGGAATGTATGGCTAACACACTGCCTTAGTCACCTCAGCTAATATTTCCCTAGGTCATGTTCCACCCTAGTTTACTGGCTGTAAGCATAGCCTAGCACTATGAGTGGCCCAAGAATTACAGTCCTTGTGTCCTAGACTGCCTTTAAAATTTACCTAGGACCCCACAGCACTTTAGCCCATAGTGGTGTGGCTTGCTGTGAAACTCAAGTTCTGACTACTGGAAAGGGCCATACCCCTCTGGTAAGGGCTGTTCCAAATGCTCTCTTTATGTATGGATGCTGGCTGATCCTGGCAGAGCTTTTTTCTTTACTGTGACATGGCAGCATAGAGTTTAATGTAAATGTCCTCAGTTTCTGTACTGTCCCTTCCAAGAGTGCACAGATTATCTCTCGGCATCACTCTGCTGCTGCCATGGGAATTGGGAAGGGGTGGCACCAGTGATTCAAGACTTTCTCTTCTGCCTTCCTCAATACCTCTTTCAGTGATATAAAGTTAAAACCTGGTACTGTGATAGCTCACCTGATTTTTGGTTCCTGTGACAGTGCTTTTCTGTGTGCAGACAGTTGTTAAAATTTGATGTTCCAGCAGGGGAGATGAAAAGTGTAGGCTTCTATTTCACCATCTTGCTCTGCCCCCAAAAACATATTTTTAAAAGAGTAAATACATATCTCTAACTTACAGGGCTTCCTGTCTTATTTCCATTGAAATGAAAAGTTCAAAAGTAGTTTTTACAAATTTTGGAGAGCAGGCAAATATGGCTTAATAGCTCTTGACAAGAAGGGTTTCTTTTAAGACATAAAGTTTAGATAAATGTTGCAAAATGTAAGATAATATATCCCATTAATAACACAGAAAGAATAAAAGTATCTGGCTGTGTACCTAACTGCCTGTACTAGTACATATGTATACTTGTATTTATACCTATATCCATGCTTCATGTGAAAATAAGCTAAGAAGCTGATCTGAGTGACCTTTTAATGATAGAAGTGGACTGCTGTAGCCTATACGATGTTCTATGAATACCCATCAGGTCAAATTGATTGATAGTGTTGTTCAGGTAATCTATATATCTCTAATAATATTCTCCCTGCTTGATCTACTGATTACTGAGAGACGGGTGTTAAAATGTCCATCTATAATTGTTAATTTGCCTATTTTTTAAATTCTATTAGTTTTTGCCTCAAATATTTTGATGCTCTGTTTTTAGTTGTATACATGTTTAGGGTTACTATATCTTCTTAGAGAAGAATTGACCTACTTATCAATTTATCCACTTTATCTCTATCTTCCTTGTTTTGAAATCTACTTTGTTCAAAATTAATACTAACTTTTTAAATTAGTATTTACATCGCTTATCATCCTTTATTCCTTTTCTTTGAACTCACCTAAGTCTTTGTACTTAAAGTCAATTTACTTTTTTGACAGCATATATTTGGGCTTGCTTTTTGTATGAAATCTGATGGTATTTTTTAACTGCTCTGTTTAGAGCAATCCCATTTAAAGTGATTATTAATATTGTTGAATTAAAATCAACATCTTGCTCTTACATTTGCTCTATTTTCTTCTCTTTTTCTGCCTTCCCTTTTTTATCATTTATAAGTTATAATTTTTTAAAAGTTTTTGTTTTTATATTTTTTTCTATGACTACCATAACGAATCACCACAGACTACATGGCTTATAACAACAAAAATTTATTCCCTCACACTTCTGGAGGCTAGAAGTCAAGGCGTTGGCAAGGTCACTCTTAGAGCTATCTAGACAAGGACACTTCCCTTTGTCTTTTAGCTTGTGGTGGTTGCTGGCAATTCTTGATGTTCCTTGACTTGTATCTGCATAACTATAATCTCTAACTTAAACTTTACATGGTTTCCTGCCCTGTACATCTGTATCTTAATTTTCCTTTTCTTAAAAGGTCACCAGCAATATTGAATTTTGGACTCATCATAATCAAGCATGACCTAATCTTAACTTGATTGCATCTGCAGAGATCTTATTTTAGATAAAGTCACATTCATAGTTAATGAAATGGGTGAACATGAATTTTAGGGCAGGCACTATTCAACACAGTAAATTGTTCAAGAATTTACAATATACATTTTGTAATAATATAGGATCATATACAAATAATACACTACTGCTCCATCCATGTGTACTGAAGTTACATTATAGCATAATTTTTTTCTCCCTCCTGTCTATTTGATTTGTTTTCACTTATTACACTTTTACATTTTCTTCAAACATTCAATACAACATTGCAATTATTTCTTTAAACAATCAGTCATTTGTTAGAGCCATTAAAAATAAGGAAAAGAAGCTTTTATGCTTTTCTTTTATTCATTCCTTTCTGAAACATTTTCTTCATTATGTAGGTTCAGCTTTCTAAACTATAGTATTTTTCTTCTGGCTGAAGAATATGTCTTAATATTTATTGTAGGGTAGATCCGCTGACAATGAAATAAATAATTTTTTCAAGTTTTGTTTGTATGTTTATTTCTTCTTTACTTCTGAAGGATATTTGTTGAATATAGAATTCTGACTTGGCAAACTTCTTTTATTCATTTCAGTACAGTAAAGATCTTACTCTATTGTCTTTCTGCTTGCATAGCTTCTGTATTAGGGATCTCTAGAGAGACAGGACTAACAGATAAATGTACATATGTAAAGGAGTTTATTCAGGAATATTGACTCACAGGACCACAAGGTGAAGTTCCAAAATAGGCAATCTGCAATCTGAGGAGGAGCAAGGAAGCCAGTCCAAGTTCCAAAACCTCAAAAGTAGGAAAGCCAACAGTGCAGCCTTCAGTCTGTGGCTGAAGGCCTGAGAGCCCCTGGCAAACCACTGGTGTAGGTCTATGAGTCCAAAAGCTGAAGAACCTGGAGTCAGATGTTTGAGAACTGTAAGCAGCCAGCATGGAAGAAAGATGGAGGACAGAAGACTCAGCCAGCCTAGTCCTTCCACATTCCTCTGCCTCTTTTATTCTAGCCATTCTGGCAGCTGCTTAGAGGGTGCCCACCCAGATTGAGGGTATGTCTGCCTCTCCCAGTCCACCGACTCAAATGTTAATCTCCTTTGACAACACCCTCAAGGACACACCCAAGAACAATACTTTGCATCCTTCAATCCAATCAAATTGATACTCAGTATTAACTATCGAATCTTCTGATAAGAAAACTACATTTATCATCTTTCTTACTCCCTAGGAAAAGTCCCCCCATTCCCTATTTTTGGTGCCTGCAAGATGCTCTCTTTGTTCTTTATTTTATTTAGTTTGACTATAATATGATAAGTTGCAGCTTTTTTTGTTTGCTTTTTTTGCTTTGTTTTGTTTTAATATTTATCCCACTTGGTGTTCTGAACTTTTTGCATCTATGTTTTGATATTTGTTAGTATTTTTGGAAAAAAATAGAGGCCATTATTTCTTTAAATATTATGTTTTCCTTGTTGATTTATTTATTCTCCTTTTGATATTGTAATTAGGTGTATGTTATACATTTGGTATTATTGCATAGTTCTTGAATGTTCTGTTCTGTTCTTTTATTTTTTTGGTCTGTATTTTAGTTTGAATAATTTCCATTTATTTATATTCAAGTTAAATTAATTCTTTCTTATCCATGCTGAGTTTACTGATGAACCCACAAAAGGCTTTCTTCATTTCTCCGCTTTTTATTTCTAGCATTTTCTTTGGATTTCGATATTATCTATCTGGTTTTGTTATTATACTTTCTGTCATTTCAACTAAAGGCTTAACATATTAATGGTATTTATTTTTGTCGACCTAAAGGAAGAGGGTGAGGCACAAAATATAATTTTAAAGAATTTACTTGAACCAAAGTGAAGACGACTACCCAGGACACACTTCCAGGTTGCTTTGGGGAGTGCTCTCTTCAGCCTTTGCTGCAAACAAATTTTTAAAAGCAGAAGGAAACCAGGTGTGGGCTGATACAAAGTTGTTTGACAGGGATTTTCATTGTCGTACAGAGGTAATATTGATTAGTGATTGGCTACACCTTGCTTTGCTATAGGGTATGAGTTATGGTGTCTAGCACATGGTATTTTATGACTGCTTGGTATCAGTGTAGAGCCAACATAGTAAGTGGTTTCAAGAGGTAATTACTTAGTTCAAGGTCGTTGTAGGACATGACTGCTGTCACATTTCAATGCTCCTCTGGGCTGGATAATTTAAATGGGCTTGCATTCTCCAGATAAAAAGTTGCCTTACTTTCTCATTCTAAACTCCCTGGTAATTCCAATGTATGTGTCATATTTGTTCTGGTTTATTGCTTTGTGTCTTCAGACTGGTTTTTACTTTTTGGTATGTTTTGTGTGCTTCTTTCATTGGAAGTCAGTTTTGTTGTAGATAATTAAATTAATAGGACTTTAGTATGAGGAAATATGCTCATCTGGCTGAGAGCTGTGTTGTGTTTGATCTTGTAACAATGAGAACAAGTGGCTTCAAACTCCCCTTGTTACTTTGTTTTCCTTTGTACTATTTTCTTTGGGGCTTCCCTATGAGCTGTACTTCAGGAGAAGTCTCTTACAACTTTCTTTTCACTATAATTCACTGTCACTATTACTAGAGTTTTATTAATATGGTGGTATGGTGTGAGGGAGAGTTGTTCTCTAGTCTTTGAATTGTAGGGCAATCCTTAATGCACAATGTGCCCACATGTTGAGAGTATGGCCTTTTCAAGTGTTCTGGCCCTCCTTCAAGTTTGGGCTTTATTTCACTGCTCCTTGGTCTCTTCCCATATGGCAGTGGGTATGCTCCAGCATCCCTAGCCTGTGTTAGTAAAGCCCTGTCTCTTGCATATTAATATTTTCCCCTCTAGATGAGATAATGTTGGAAGTGGGAAGAGCAGAGTTGTTTTCCTACAGTTGAGATAAGTTTCTACTACTGTTCTCTGGTGATGTCTGAACCCTACAGATTTAGTCTTCTGTTACATAACAGAGAAAATATTCTGAGTTTTCTCAATGGCTACACTTTCCTTCCTCTTGCCAGGACCATGATGGGAGGGAGGACAGGCTTTCTCCATATTCTTCCGTATTATCCCTGAGAGAGCCTGGTAGAATGCCTATTTACAAAAAAAAAAAAAAAAAAAAAAAAAAAAAAAAAAAAAACCAGCAAACTGTGCCCCTTGCCCCACTGCCCTTTGACTGTAGTACCCAGAGACTTTTACTGTCACTCTAGCCCACACTTGTCCTCCAGCAATTAGTTAAAATATGTAGTTTAGTGTTTCTACTGGCTTATATGACTTCTGGCTGCCTCTGTCAATGTAAGGAATGACCCAGGTCTTGGGTTTCCTGGAGATATTTGCCTCGTGAGATGTCAGGATGATGGTTTTTTTCTGTGACTTCACTTCTCTAAAGAAAAGTTTTTGCTTTTCAGTGTGCCTATCTTCTTCTTCTTGTGAGAACAGGAATGACGACGCCCAAGTTCTTTCCTCTCTACACTGAAACCAGAGCCTTTGCATGATATTTAAATTAAACATCACCAACAAATGGATAATGATGAACTGTTTGGGCTTTATCATCAAAAAAGGTGTAATTCTATCATATAATTTAACAGCTTTTCACTTTAATTAATGGAACAAGAAGTGGTATTATTTTCTTCTTTCTACTTTTCTATTCTTAATTTCCCAAGATAAACAGGTAATTTGTAATTAATTTCATACAGAACAGTTGAAAGCGTAAGTATGTTTAACTAAATTTCAAAACTTTGTTAAAAATACACTGTAAAAACAATATAGATATTTAGATGACCCAAAAATGGAGAAATGAAGAAAACCACATAAGCATTCAAAGTATAATTGTCAGTTTAATTAATGAGACTGAAGTTCGCCTTTGTCTCTAAACTTCCAGAAGGCAAGAAAATAGCAAGTGAGGTAAACATGATCAATCATCTAGTGTTCTTCAGAAAGTCTTCAGAGAAATAAAAACTTTTCAGTACTAAATTGCACAAGTTTCTCAGCTGCAAATATTTATAAGAAAGATGATAAAATAAATAATGTCCTCAACAATGTGACAAATTGTACAGTTCTATTAATTCTTAAAACCTTAGAGAAATGTCAAAAACCAAATATAAGTGATATTCACAGTCATAGATAACAATGGAGATAGCTCCAAGTAAACTAATATGGGCCAAGTATGTAGAATTATCATTATTCATTTTGGTGGTAGAATAGAATTGATAAAATCCACAGAAGGAGGTGTTGCATATTGAATATTGTAGTAGCCTAATTCCAAGATAACTCCCAAAGGTTCCCTGCTTTTGGTATGCACAACATTGTGTAGTCCTCTTTCACATTGTATTAGATTTGATCTGTATGATCAATAGAATGTGGCAGAAGTGTTGGTATGTGGCTTCTGAGACCCGAATATAAAGACCTTGTGACTTTCTCTATGTTCCCTTTCCTTTGGATGATTTGCTCTGAGGAAAAGCAGCTGTCACATCATAGGGCACTCAAGCATTCCTATGTAGAGAGCCACATGGCAAGGAACTGGGGACTTCTGGCAACAACCCATCTTGGAAGAGACTCTTTTATCCACAAGTGAGTGTTCAGATGACTTTATTAGCAGCCACATCTTGACAACAACCTCATTAGAGTATCTGAGACAGAACTACCCAACTAAGCTACTGCCAAATTCCAGACCCTCAACACAGCGTTGTTTTCAGCTAAGTTTTGGAGTAATCGGGTATACAGTGATAGATAACTAACTCATCTTCCTTTAGCAAGTCTTTCCTAAATTTTCACTTGTCTCATCTAGATTTGGAACAGGAATTGAAGAACAGCATATGGTTGGTCTTCTGAAAAACTGCTTTTTGGCATTGTTTTTATTCTAAAATGTTGGTTAAATGCAGTATATTTTGCTTTCAAAACCGAGTCTTATAACAGTTTAAAAACTTCGCTAACTCTTATTGAAAGATGCTCCAAACAACCACACAAAGGTGAATTATATTCATTAATTTAATATATATTTATCTATAGCCTGCTCTTTCCAAGGTGTTGTGTAGGTCATATGGGCCTACACAACCTTCCTCTTGTGTGGAATAGATTTGTGCCTGTTGTACCTCACATATACGTTCTTAGTTGAATAATTTGAGGCATTACTCCCAAAATACGGACAATCAAATATTGGGCTTAGAAATTTTTAGTTGCTTTTTCAACACTGGAAAAACAAAATCAATACACCTCTCATGGATTATCTGATTTTAAACAAGTTGGTTTCTTAGTGCTCCTGCCGGGATTCATTATGAACAAACTATTCCTCTTTATACCTGAATTAATTGACTTCTTATGAAGTAATTTGTTATAAACCTGCTGATCTTAAAGAACTACCTATCAACACCAATAATGTTTATTTAAGAATAAAAATTCATTGATTAAGTCCCTATTGTTGCACATGAAATTAATATAAAAATTTCAATTAAAAAAATGAGGAAGAGAAAACAATTTGTTTGGAGACTTTTTAATGGACAAAAGATAACTATGTTCTGATTCCCAGAAATAATTTATAAAACGAAAATGTGCAGTGATAGTTTCTGATAGTCTCTATTATTCTTCAGGTAGAAGATATTACCTAATGGATACAAATAAGTCACTATTTGTTTTGAAAATCCATGTCAATATAGTCAAATACGCAAACTCACACATTTTCAAAATTAAACACTGAAATTTCTGATGCAATCATCATTCTCCCAGTGTGCCCATGTGATTATATCCACACACTCCTCCGCCCCAGCACCATCTCTAATGTCTGAAGCTGACTGAAAATTATTCATAATTACTGTGTCAAATCTGCCATACTTTACCCAGATAGATGTTAGCTACTTAAAAGGAACAGCATCAATGCAGAGAAAACTCAAAAGCACTTCCATAATTTGCCATTACTAGGGTATATGACGTTTCAGGTAAGCAAAATTTTTCTGATTATGGAAAATTGGTTTGTTTATCACTGAAAGGGCTACTACTACTTTTTTTTCCTTGGAGGAGAACAGGAAAAAAGCAAAAATAGATGCTCCCAAGCAATTAAATAAAATACATTCTATTATTTGCCGTGAGAGTCAACTCAATAATTATAATTTGAAAAAAATATATAATTCATGATTTTCTATCATTGAAAGTTGACAAAATAACAAAGATTGAAGGTTATCATTGCACATGTCTTGAGGGTTCTATTAATAGTTCAGTAATGTTTGGATCAATACTAAAGATACATATGTAAGGAAATATTCTATATTTATCTTATACAATGCACTTTACTTGGTTTCAGTTTATCAAAATTGCTAATAATGTTTTTATATTCATTTAGTCTTCAAGCTTTTTATTAATTTTAATTTTTACAAATTTTGCTTTGTTGAGGCAATAGCAATCAGAATTATTTTTAAAATTTCTAAAGCATTCCTAAATTCATGGAAGTAAAGCATGAACTTTATAATCAATATTAACATATTACAATGTAGTTGAATAAATCACATTTTTAAAAAAATCACAGACAATAATGCTGTGAACATCTCAAAAAACTATCATAAAAGTTGACTTAATAGGCAAAGCAGATATTAAAGTAATTAAATAAAGGAGAATATCCTTGAATGAATCTTCGCGTGTCTCAAAAAGAGTTTAAAAAATACATATTTATACTTATGTCCATATATAAATACATATTTTATCAATACATATTTATGTATTTTAAGTAATACATATTTTATATGTGATTATATAAAGAAATACATATCTATATATGCACATATGTAGATATATATATAGAAAGAGAGAAAATGAAAGAGAGACAGAGAGAGAGAGAGAGAGAATTTAGGACTGAACTCAACAGTGTAGAGAAAGTCAGTCAGGAAACTGATCAGGAATTAGGCTGCTTTGTGACATGATAATTTCGTATTTGTGGACATTGCAATGTCATTAGAGTAAACTGTCTATCTCAAAAATAGTTTTAACAGCAAAATTGTGTACTAATTTACAGTTTTATCCTGTGAAAGAACACATTAGAATAAATAATTACATTGTGTTGCCATAGATGGTTGTTGGTATCATTACAAAATGTTTAAATGTAATTACATAAGTGACTATCACATAGATCATAAATTTTATCTTCTAATAAAAAAAATATATATATATAGGTTCTTCAGTTATACTCTTAACATTTTTATTGCCAAGTTTTTACAGCGAAAACTAATTCTAGAATAAAACTATTGTAGAGTAATTTTGTGAATATTTTTACATGAATCTTCCTCTTCATAGTCATGCAGATTTTTTTATTTAATTTTTTTAGTGTTCTTGTAAATTATCACTTTTGTTGCATATATGTTATGCTCAGAGATTTTTTAATTAGGTAAATAGTCTTTAAATGTTTAAAATTATGTTTCAATCATTTAAAGTTAAATAATAACATAATGGCTCACAAATTTTCTAATAAATATTGTGAGTAAAAAATAAGTACTGATACCAAACAACTACAACAAAGAAAATGTTAAATTAATTTCATGTTTTGGCGAAATAATACAATTAGGATTAGCTCTTTGAGGATTTTCTGTGGGATCTGAATGAGATCCTTCCTCTCTACTTGTCTTGTGCATCTTATATCTAGTTTAAATGAAGCCTAATTGCTTTAATAGAATTTAGTTAGAACTACCATAATGTTTCTAAGAGTGATTATTATGTCAGATTCAATGCGCATTTTTCAAGTTGTCTCACTTTTAAATACAGACAGGCAAGTTGAAATTAAAATTTTCATTCTCTAAAGAGTAAAGAATTTTATTATTAAGTATAGATGAAGAACAAAAAAGTACTCTAGATTTTTTAGCAAATTTTGATACTTATTGTTTTATTTTGTGTTGTTTCTGTTTTTCCTAGAATAACCACAGTGGCAATACTTTTATAAGCTTACCCTCAAAAAACTTTTGTATTAATTTCAAAAAATAAGCATTCTTGTTTCAGTTCTTCACTCGAGTCAAAGCTTATACATTTTAAAACCTTATTTCCATATTTTCTTTCAATAGTTCACCAATGTACAAAATAAATATTTGTTGTTCAATAGGATTTTTATCCTGATATCATCTAATTAACGTGAATAATATTGCATTTAAATTCTTATGTTTCACTTTTATCTTAGTATATGTACTGACAAATTAATATCATTTTGACTTCAGCCTAGAAAGTGATTGTATTATAATTTTCATATTTATTCCATGCGTCCATTTATCCTAGTATCAATTTAAAAATCATTTTAAGTAAAGCCAATTTTTCTATTGTTTATGTATATGTATATTGCTTCCAGTAACATCAAAATATAAATATAAAAGAAAGCATATTTTAAAATAAAATTACAATTATAATTTATACAAGTATCACCCTGTCTTTGATAGATTCTGTTAATGGTTTGGAATTTACATTCGCATTTTTTCAAACCTAAAATTTCATGACTGCTGATTTGTATAAAAGTAACATCTCATAATCAACAATTAAATCTTTTATAATTTGTAGTTACAGAAATTACATTTAATGGTTTAAGTTGTCAATTTGATGAGAATGATTTTCTTGCTAATTTTCTTTGTTTTGATCCGTAATTAAATATTTGTTAAATCAAGGATTTGTAATATCTTGATTGCAAATTTTATTTGAGTGATGTGGGGAGAGAAATCTGCTCACTTTCATTGTCTCCAGGTTTTAAAATGTAAGCATATACAGAGAAGCAAATGCTGAGAGATTTTGTCACCACCAGGCCTGCCCTACAAGAGCTCCTGAAGGAAGCACTAAATGTGGAAAGGAACAACTGGTACCAGCCACTGCAAAAACATGCCAAAATGTAAAGACCACTGATGCTAGGAAGAAACTGTATCAACTAACAAGCAAAATAACCAGCTAACATCATAATGACAGGATAAAGTTCACATGTAACAATATTAGCCTTAAATGTAAATGGGCTAAATGCTCTAATTAAAAGACACAGACTGGCAGATTGGATGAAGTGTCAAGACCCATCCATTTGCTGTATTCAGGAGACCCATCTCATGTGCAGAGACACAGATAGGCTCAAAATAAAAGGATGGAGGAAGATCTACCAAGCAAATGGAAAACAAAAAAGTTAGGGGTTACAATCCCAATCTCTGATAAAAACAGACTTTAAACCAACAAAGATAAAAAGACACAAAGAAGGCTATTACATAATGGTAAAGGGATCAATTCAACAAGAAGAGCTCAGTATCCTAAATATATATGCACCCAGTATAGGAGCACACAAATTCATAAAGCAAGTCCTTAGAGACTTACAAACAGACTTAGACTCCCACGCAATAATAATGGGAGGCTTTAACATGCCACTGTCAACATTAGACAGATCAATAGGACAGAAAGTTAACAAGGATAGCCAGGAATTGAACTCAACTCTGCACCAAGCAAACCTAATAGACATCTACAGAACTCTTCACTGCAAGTCAACAGAATATACATTCTTCTCAGCACCACATCACACTTATTCCAAAATTGACCACATAATTGGAAGTAAAACACTCCTCAGCAAATGTACAAGAACATAAATTATAACAAATTGTCTCTCAGACCACAGTGCAATCAAACTAGAACTCAGGATTAAGAAACTCACTCAAAACCGCTCAACTACATGGAAAGTGAACAACCTGCTCCTGAATGACTACTGAGTACGTAAGTAAATGAAAGTAGAAATAAAGACGTTCTTTGAAACCAATGAGAACAAAGATACAACATAGCAGAATCTCTGGGACACATTTAAAGCAATGTGTAGAGGGAAATTTATAGCACTAAATGCCCACAAAAGAAAGCAGGAAAGATCTAAAATTGACATTGACACCATAACATCACAATTAAAACAACAAGAGAAGAAAGAGCAAACACATTCAAAAGCTAGCAGAAGGCAAGAAATAACTAAGATCAGAGCAGAACTGGAGCAGAACTGAAGCAGGTAGAGACACAAAAAACCCTTCAAAAAATCAATGAATCCAGGAGCTGGTTCTTTGAAAAGATCAACAAAATTGATAGACAGCTAGCAAGAAAAATAAATAAGAAAAGACAGAAGAATCAAATAGATGCAATAAAAAATGATAAAGGGGGTATTACCACCAACCCCACAGAAATACAAACTACCATCAGAGAATACTATAAACACCTCTATGCAAATAAACTAGAAAACACAGAAGAAATGGATAAATTCCTGGACACATACACTCTCCCAAGAATAAATCAGGAAGAAGTTGAATGCCTGAACAGACTAATAATAGGTTCTGAAATTGAGACAATAATTAATAGCCTACCAACCAAAAAAAGTCCAGGACCAGATGGATTTACAGCTGAATTCTAGCAGAGGTACAAGGAGGAGCTGGTACCATTCCTTCTGAAACTGTTCCAATCGATAGAAAAAGAGGGAATCCTCCCTAACTCATTTTATGAGGCCAGCATCATCCTGATACCCAGCCCGTCAGAGACACAACAAAAAAAGAGAATTTTAGACCAATATCCCTGATGAGCATTGATGCAAAAATCCTCAATAAAATACTGGCAAACAAAATCCAACAGCATATCAAAAGCTTATCCACCATAATCAAGTGGGCTTCATCTCTGGGATGCAAGGCTGGTTCAACATTGGCAAATCGATAAATGTAATCCAGCATATAAACAGAACCAAAGACAAAAGCCACATGATTATCTCAATAGATGCAGAAAAGGCCTTTGACAAAATTCAAAAGCCCTTCATGCTAAAAACTCTCAATAAATTAGGTATTGATGAAATGTATCTCAAAATAATAAAAGCTATTTATCACCAACCCACAGTCAATATCATACTGAATGGGCAAAAACTGGAAGCATTCCCTTTGAAAACTGGCACAAGACAGGGATGCCCTCTCTCACCACTCCTATTCAACATATTGTTGGAACATCTGCCCAGGGCAATCAGGTGGGAGAAAGAAATAAAGGTATTCAGTTAGGTAAAGAGGAAGTCACATTGTCCCCGTTTGTAGATGACATGATTGTATATTTAGAAAACCCCATCATCTCAACCCCAAATCTCCTTAAGCTGATAAGCAACTTCAGCAAAGTCTCAGGATACAAAATTAACGTCCAAAAATCACAAGCATTCTTATACAACAATAACAGACAACCAGAGAGCCAAATCATGAATGAACTTCCACTCACAATTGCTTCAAAGAGAATAAAATACCTAGGAAACCAACTTACAAGGGATGTGAAGGACCTCTTCAAGGAGAACTACAAACCACTGCTCAGTGAAATAAAAGAGGACACAAACAATGGAAGAACATTCCATGCTCATGGATAGGAAGAATCAATATCATGAAAATGGCCATACTGCCCAAGGTAATTTATAGATTCAATGCCATCCCCATTAAGGTACCAATGACTTTCTTCACACAATCAGGAAAAACTACTTTAAAATTCATATGGAACCAAAAAAGAGCCCGCATTGCCAAGAAAATCCTAAGCAAAGAGAACAAAGCTGGAGACATCACACTACCTGACTTCAAACTATACTACAAGGCTACAGTTATAGCCTTGTATGTTACTGGTACCAAACATGTTACTGGTACCAAACAGCATGTTACTGGTACCAAAACAGAGATATAGACCAATGGAACAGAACAGAGCCCTCAGAAATAATACCACACATCTACAACCATCTGATCTTTGACATACCTCAGAAAAACAAGAAATAGGGAAAGGATTCCCTATTTAAGAAATGCTGCTGGGAAAACTGGCTAGCCATATGTAGAAAGCTGAAACTGGATCCCTTCCTTACACCTTATATAAAAATTAATTCAAGATGGATTAGAGACTTAAATGTTAGACCTAAAACCATAAACACCCTAGAAGAAAACCTAGGCAATACCATTCAGGACATAGGAATGTGCAAAGAGTTCATGACTAAAACACTAAAAGCAATGGCAACAAAAGCCAAAATTGACAAATGGGATCTAATTGAACTAAAGAGCTTCTTCACAGCGAAGGAAACTACCATCAGAATGAACAAGCAACCTACAGAATGGGAGTAAATTTTTGCAATCTACTCATCTGACAAAGGGCTAATATCCAGAACCTACAAATAACTCAAACAAATTTACAAGAAAAACCAAACAACTCCATCAAAAAGTGGGCAAAGGATATGAACAGACACTGCTGGAAAGAAGACATTTATGCAGCCAACAGACACATGAAAAAATGCTCATCATCACTCGCCATCAGAGAAATGCAAATCAAAACCACAATGAGATACCATCTCACACCAGTCAGAATGGCAATCATTAAAAAGTCAGGAAACAACAGGTGCTGGAGAGGATGTGGAGAAATAGGAACACTTTCACTCTGTTGGTGGGACTGTAAACTAGTTCAAGCACTGTGGAAGACAGTGTGGCGATTCCTCAAGGATCTGGAAGCAGAAATACCATTTGACACAGCCAACCCATTACTGGGGATATACCCAAAGGATTATAAATAATGCTGCTATCAAGACACATGCACACGTATGTTTATTGTGGCACTATTCACAATAGCAAAGACTTGGAACCAACCCAAATGTCCATCAATGACAGACTGGATTAAGAAAATGTGGCACATATGTACTATGGAATACTATGCAGCCATAAAAAAGGATGATTTCATGTCCTTTGTAGGGACCTGGATGCAGGTGGAAATCATTATTCTCAGCAAACTATCACAAGAACACAAAACCAAACACCATATGTTCTCATTCGTAGGTGAGAATTGAACAATGAGAACACTTGGACATAGGAAAGGGAGCATCACACACCAGGGCCTGTTGTGGGGTGGGAGGAAGGAGGAGGGATAGCATTAGGAGATATACCTAATGTAAATGATGAGTTAATGCATGCAGTACACCAACATGGCACATGTATACATATGTATCAAACCTGCACGTTGTGCACATGTACCCTAGAACATGAAGTATAATAAAAAAATTAATAAATAAAACGTAAGCACACTGTGTTTCAAAGTTTCCTTTTTTAGTTTTGCAGTTTGTAAAAATAAAGTAAATTTCTATCTTTCATTCCTTATATTATTCTAACTTATACTCGCTCTGAATAACAATCTAAATAAAGTAAAAAATAAAAAAACATTGTGTTCAGATTACATAAAATTTAAATATCTAATGATCACTAATGCAGTGTAAAATTAACTAACAAAATCATTTTTCATACATTTCTAAAGCAATTTATTTCTTTTCTAAAATGTTAAACATTTCTGAGATACCCAAATTTATATAAATTATAATTAATATCAAAACAGTTGAACTTAAATAAATCAGAAAATTCTTATTTATAAAACAAAAAAAACTAAACCAAAATGTATTATTTTTATAAAAACAAAATTATTGGGTTAATCTGCCACTAAATGGTACTTCATAAACTAAAAAATACATGTAGTGCATTCTATATGTTATATCTAGCGTTCTATTATAAAAATTTAAAATAAACATTAATTATTTATTAGAACATGTTTCTTAGCTGCTATTTTCATCTAATGTCAGTGTGGTATGAATTCATGATTACTTCTCTTAGGACAAACTGGAACAAAAAAGAGAAGCAAGAAAATGGACGCAGCACCACCGACAAAGGATTCTTTCCTGTGCAAAAATCCATTGCACTAACACCTATCTGAAAAAAAAAATGATTTGATAAAGAATTTCCTATAAATAAGTGCTTGTGCTGCTTAAGTCCTCCCTACACTTCAAAGCAGTGCTGTCTCCAGCACCAGCAGTGGCACTGCACTCAGACTTACACTCATTCAGTTGCTTTTAGGGAAGTTGAAGAAAACAAGCCTTTCCCTGAGGCTTGAACCTTGCTAATCACGAAAGTGAATGTCTAGGATGGAGGCTACAAGTGTCAGTGTTGAGACAGATGTTGAGGGACAGAAGTACCAGAAGTTCCATAAAGGCTTTTGTAGTAAGTCACATTGGAATTTGTAAAACCTGGGCCCAGGACGAAGGCTTTCTTGATTGAGTCAAACTGTGTCCTGCAACTAAAACTGCATTTAATTTTCAGTAATATGCATTTTCATGGGAAAATATTTTAGAATATTTACTATAAAAATTCTGGCTAAGACACTTTTGTTTTTTTGTGGCTGAAGTCTGGCTATGTATAAACCAGTTAAAATGAGTAAATTAATATATTTTTTCTTAAATTAAATATAATAAGATATATCAAGTGTAGAGAGAGAGTGTGTTATAATTAAACAAAAAATTGAGGATTCTAAAATGAGATGTTTCTGAGTTTGTGTTTCCATGCCAGCATTTCAGGATACTTCTGTACTTTCCCCTTCAACTAGACCCTCATGCCGGACACACCTCCGTCACTGGGTTGCCTATGGAGTTCTTCTCTTATTCTCTCACTGACCTGAACTGGGTTTTTGGACTTCTTTTCTTTCCACAGGAATCCCTTTCTTCATCTTGGCTTCTGGTTCAAGTTTTCAGACAACAGATTTAATCTAATGTTTTCTTCAAGGAACCTGGGGTACAGGAGCAACAGATGCAGGAAAATCTCTTTTGGTTTAGCTCCACAGAAAAACAAGTCCTGTTTATTTTTATTGCATTGAAGCAATACATATTACTTCAAATTTCTATTATGATTTGTAAAGAGTTGCATTATAAAGACTCTTTAAAGAGTCTTCAATTTTTCTGTGATATCGAAGAATCTTTCCTATTATCTTGGCTGATTTTAGACCAGAGTCCTTGGAAACTAGTGGTGAAATGCCATGCCTCAGAAAGGAGTTAGGGCTGGGGGAAGAAAAAATGTATTTATTTAAATACACCCCCCCACACACACACATATATATGAAGTTTAATTACCCTGACCTAGCAGAGTTGTTGAGAACAATAGAAACAATGCCTGCTAAACACCTTGCATAAAGTAAGTATTTAACAATTTGTGGCTATGATTCTATGTGAATAGAAGTTTTACTTTAAGAAGCAGAATCACACTAATGAACACTAATTATTACACTGTAGTATCGTAAAGTTTAGGTTTTCTTTAACAAAGTAATATTTATAAAATATTGTGTCTAAATTGATATGGTTCCTTTCTTCTGCTGCCAACTATCAATTTCATTTTTCCAGCTTCCAATCTGTATTTTTTAATGTGACGAAAATTGAAATAAATAAATCAAAATTTTACTTTGTATAACATCTAATTAAATTGAGGTTTAAAGGAAATATCAGGTCCAGACTAAATTTATTTCATGTGGTAAGCTAACATTGATGACAGCAATGTTGAAAGCTGATGGGGAGATTCATAGTTATATACAGGTTTAGACTGTGACTGTGACAAGGAATTCACATGTCCACCATGGGCACAAAGAAAGGAAATTCTGGCAAAGTTACACTTGTCAGGGATATGACCTAAATTTACACCCCAGTGGGCTACGTGATTGGTATTGTGGAATTTGTATCAATCACAAATCTCAATGATTAAAAGCAATGCATTATTTCTTTCTTTGATACATGAAAATTGGGAGTTGGTGAGGTGTCATGGCCGTCTCTGTTCAAGTTAATCAGGAACTGATGTCTCCGTGGCAGGAATGAGAGTATATTATCATGTACTTTCTCTCAAAGACTTCTACCTAAAAATGACACGCTACTTTTTCCCTTGTATATCACTGGCTCAACTGATAGAAATTAACTTGAAGGAGTTGGGGAGTTCATCATATACCAAAAGAGAGGAGGAAGGAGAATATGGACAAATGACTTCTAATATCTATATTATGGCATAATGGCATTCTGACATCATCGTGGCTTTTTAAATAAAGTGTTTTTTTTGAACTTTTATCAGGTAGCTGTGGTTATCAGAAGTTTGTTATGTAGAACATTTTTATATTTTATTTTTATATTTTATTAAACTGAACCATTTTTATATTTTATTGTTAAATAAAATTATTAAAAATTAAAGTAAAATTTTAGATTGATTTTTCCTTTTTCAAACTCATTAAAAAGTCAGACATGTGAAATTATTGCATCTATTTTCAGCATTTCAGCAAGTATAGGAAAAATAATACCTTCATACCCAGAAAATAACTATTAGTATTAGTGTATTTTTTTCTAATTGCCACTTCTTCTATAATATGTTTCAATAACAATAATCTATTTCAATTGTCTTATTTTTTTCATTTAGATTAAGATTGGAACTGCCAAAAGGATAGTCAAATGAATTTATATTACAAAAGAAAAAATAAAATAATGTTTGGAATTCATAGCAGTAGAAGGAAAAACATTTTGTTCTTACATAGTTTTAAATAGTGTATAATTTCTCCAATCAAACTTCAAGAAAAATCAAAGTTATATTAACTTATAATTATATAATCTAATATAATGTTTTATAGAATATTTAATTTTATAAACCTGAAGATTTCTTTTCTGCTTTGAAACCAGAAGAAGGGAGTTAATAATATATTAAACGTACACAGGAAATGGTACTTCTAGTAAATATAGGGAGGTCACAGAACTAAAAATTACTTTTGTATTTGACTTTTTGCTGTTTTGAATCTCAATGTGTCTTTCTGTGTGTTAGTGGGGGATGAGGAACATGGAAAGATTGACTTATCATCAAAAACAAGATTTCTTAATAATTTCGTATGTTGTGTATTACCATAGTAAATAACAGATGGATTTGGGCATTTTAATTATTGAATATTACCAACTTTTGAATACTGCATATATCGTTAGATAATGATATGTTTCTGGACTCTTTCATAGATGATTGGCAGATAAACTGAAAGTGACTACAATGAGCTACTCAATTTTTCATTCAGGATTTTTGACCTGTCCAGATCCATTGTAATTGTGAATGAACAGTAATTATGCAAGCAAAAGTATTTTAAACCATTTGTGTGATAGGTGTTTTTTTTTCTTTTTCCTTTCTTAGAAAATCAGAAATATTTAGATAAAATATCTTTTATCTTCTGACAATATGAGATAGATACTTGGTGAATCAGGATATAGGAAACCAGAAGTAAAGCAGATTGAAATTAACAATTATCTTCTGAATGTCTGTGTGCCCCCAAAATTCCTATGTTGAAACCTAATCCTCAATGAGGTGGTATTACAAGGTGGGCCTTTAGGAGGTCCTGAGGGTGGGGACCTCATTAATGAAATTTGTTTTCATATGAGGGGCTGAAGAGACCAGGGTGCTTTCCTTTCATCATGTGAGAACACAGAGAAAAGGTGGCTATTTACGAACCAAGAAGCAGGTGCAGTGCTCGCCAGACACCAAACCTGCTGGTACTTTGGTCTTAGACTTCCCAACCTCTAGAATTATGAGAAATAAATTTCTGTTTTTCATAAGCTACCTACTTTGTGGTATTGTGTTATAGTAGTCCAAATAGACTAAGACACTAACCCAATATGAATCAACCTGTAGGCATCTCTGCTGTATAATATAAAAGTTATTAAGATATACTGGGGTCATTTGTGGCATTACTTAATTGCATAAAAAATTATGTCTTCTTCTCATTTGATAACTACACAGTGCCATTAAACATATTTGCTTTAGACAAAAATTAATAGTTTTTATGTGCAGAGTTCTTTATATTGTCACATCATTTACTCTTCATTGTAAATGTCCCTGCAAAGTAGTTGTCAATATACCTAATTATAATGATGAATAGTAAATTACTTAGAGAGCTTACATGGCTTTCTTAGAACCTTCAAGCTAGTCATCATAGATTTAGATTAAATTATTGGACTACAAAACATGTTCTCTTTCTACTATACCCTACTAAATATTTGGTAGATTAGGCTAAAGAAAAACAAATTAAAGAATTTAAAAAGAATTTTTCTTGTTACTCTGAGTAAATGGAATGCATTTCTTATTTTAACATTGTGGTTAAAACATTGTGAATATATTTCTATTTTATTATAATTATTCAGACAGATTTTATATTCCAATAATGTTCACAATATCTCCTATCCCACATGTTCTTCTATCAACATGACTTAAACACTTTTCTCATTGACGGGTAGGGTCTAGCTTTCCTCCTATTGAATCTGGGAGGGGTTGTGACTTTGAAAAAAGTGATGCTATGTCATTTCCACATTTAAGTCAGAAAAGGCAATACAGCTTCCACTTGATTATCAGGAGATGCTTGCTCTTGGAATCTGGCCAATAAACACTTTCTGGATAAGCCAAGTCATGGGAAGGAGCCAGGCCCACAACACCTGCTAAGCTCCCAGCTGAGAGCCAGCCCCAACTTGCCAGCAACATCAAGGAGCCACTTTGGAAGTGATTCCTCCAGCCTCTAGTTTAGCCACAGTGACTGACACCTTTTAGACAAGAGACAATTGTCATTTTTGATCTCTGCTGATATTGAATATTTGTGAGAAGAATAAATTATTGTTGCTTCTGACACTAAGCTATGGGATGATTTGTTATGCAGCCACAGATAAGAAGTTATCTAAGGTACAATTTTCTCTAGGAAAGGTTTAACAATTTCTATATTTAGGGTAAAACAACAAAATTATTTAATGAGTATTTATAAGGAGTTTTTATTTCCTTGCACTCATAACTATTCATCTAGGATGGGACTGCCTTTTGCCTAAACTACTGTAAAATAAAATATATCTAACAGTGGATCATTACCTCATTACCTCATTAAAAGCAACTCTCTTATTGAGGAAGAACACATTTTAAAAGACACCATTTTCATAAGAGAAATGTTTTTAAACCTCTGGTTTGGCAGGAAAATTCAAAGTTTAAAAGCATTGGTTGTATTTGTGAAGCACTTTTTATATTAATTGTTAGAGAATGTCAAAGTCCCTTGTGGTACACAAGGCAAAACAAGCTGATTAAGAGGCTTAGTATTATTTTTTAAATTACTTAATTGCCATTTAATGAAATAGGGAGCTCCAACTTCCACGCTACCTAATAAAATGGTTACCCTGCAAGGAATGAATTGCTGGTTGCATTGACCTTGCAGAGCAAGCTGCGTTTAGAAAAGCCACATAATACATTTCCACAATGATGGTATAGGGACTGAAAGCCATATTACTGGAAATGTGCATGTTAGCATTTATATCCCTTTTATAATTGCTGAAATAATGGCCAACATACATTAAGAAATGTCTGGGTATTCCACTGGGTGCTCTGACTGCAGTCAAACCACACATATGAACACCTCTTAATTGCCAAAGTAATTTCTAAAGAACTGAAAACACAGTTCATTTGCTTTTCCACCCTGCCCTCGGGAACCTGCAATTTTGCTTCATTACAACCACTCAACCTTTAGCCCTCATCCACTTCAAAAAGGTTTGCAGTGTTTTATGTACAATACACCAGCATCCTTATGCAGCCATGCACAATTCCATTATATTTGCTAGCACCTCTACTTTTAAGTTTAGAATTAGCTAAGGTCAAAGACAAAAATTTAGCTATATCAATGCATGTTTGTAAGATGTGCCTACCTGAAATACAAGTGTGTCCCCTTTCACTCAGCAAGACAACTGCATATTTGGGAAGGAAGACTAAGTTACCATCTGTTTTGTTTACTGCTTCATCTCATGGCACTAATTAACTGGATAAGAAAAAGGAAATTGAGGAATGCACACGGTATTTCAGATTTCCTATAACTGCTCCCAAACACTAATTTGTATGGTAAATTTACTATATCTACACACACATGCACTACCATGTATATATGTAGCTATACATGCATATACACACACATATATGCAAACCATTAGTAAATTATTAGTGTGTGTATACAGTTTTCAAACATATAACAATTATATACAAATCTGCTTGTAATCAGTTTTTATATCCTTTTTTATGTTCACCTTATATTTACTTTCTTTCTTCACTTGTCTTACATTATCCACATTGTTTCCTTTTTGCTTTTGTCTTGTAGCCTAGTATCTGTCACTGTCTAAACCACCTCCTACCTGTATATATTATGTGTCTTACCTGTTGGTGACTGATCAAAATTAACTCCCCTATTCTCAGATTCCAGTACCAGATTTTCCTGTCCTTATCCACTCTTAGTTTATGAACTTCAGGTGAAGATGACCGTCTCTACAGCTGGCTTCCCACTTTAGCTTGTTCAGTCAATGCAATCCATTGTCATAACCACTGTGATTGCCTTGGGTTGAGTTTGTGACATACAGTTGGCCAGTGAAAAGAATCTGGAAAAGCTTGTAGCCCTTCTAGGAAAGATATATTCACTTTCTAAAAATGTGTTAAGCTGGTTGTATATTAGTCTTGAATACCTTGTGGTATTTCATATATTCATATATTCATATGTTTCATAGCCTGAGATAAGCATGACTAAGAATGAATGCAAAGAGAGATGAAAACAGAGTTTTGATAGTGTACTTAAACATTTGGATCCAACATACTTTAGGTTACACATGTTTCAGTTATATAAGACTACAATATCCCTTGCCTCCTCTACCCCACGGTATTCTTGAGTCAGTTGGATTTCTCTTACTTGCAATGAAAACAAATTGTAAGTATAAAATTCTTGATTATTTCCTATTTCTACATTTATGTACCTTTGGATTTCTATTTGTTGTCTAAAGTATCCTTCTTCAACCAATGTTCTATTTTATTTTGTTCAGGCTACTTCACTTTTTCTCTTTTCTTTCGAGTTTATGTGGCATTACCTCCCCCATTTCCTTAGTCTTCTGTCCGTTACTCTGTTACTAGCTCTATTATTATTATTATTTTTTATCTGCTGTAGCTGGATCTGATAAAAATTGTTTTTTCTCTAAGATATACTTTCTGATTTATGAGCAAGGTATACAGCTTTAGTAAACTTGGCATGTTTAGAGAAATTCTAGCCACAAAACAGAGAAACTCTGTTTTCCTTAAACCATTCAAGGGTAAGGGAAGTCATTGCTTTCTATCTCCTGTGACATTTTCCTTCAGTATCATTATCTCTTGATTTTAGCAACTAGCCCATTTCAGAAGTAGTGAAGTCCAAAATCCTATGGAACCAACAAATTATTCTCAAATATATAGGTAAATTCAATATAATTAAAAATTTATTAAGTATATAATAATAATTCATAATAAACAAAGAATACAATTGTATTTCATAGATGACATACATGAAATATAGAGGACCTACAGTAATAATATATAATGTGTGGTATTTCTTACATTAGATTGTATCTGTTCACATTCAAAACTCTTAAAAATATTATTTCAAAATGTCAATGAAAGTGAACTATATTTATAAAATTAAATCAAGTGTAAAATAAAGGATGATAGATAAATGGCAATAGACATGTCATCATGTCTGTGATTATCGCTGACAATCAAAATTCATTATCCTTCAAATAGTAATTGACCTTCTTTTTCTTTTGATTTTTGGTCCAAAACATTAATTTATATTCAGAGAGTGCTTACAAATATAAAAATAATCATGGCTGATACTGAAAAGTTTCACAGATCTGGGTGATATCCAAAATTCCAAATGATTTTTGAGGGTTATCCAATTGCAGTAGATCAAGAAAGTACAATTTGACAAACCTTTCAGAGCTTATTGTTATGACGTGGGGAGTAAATGTTGAATATGACATAATCCTATTCCTTAGCTAGAGTCTATTGCAGGAGAATATTAATCTACATATTGGCATGCAATGGGATTGGCAAAAGTTGTTTTGGGAAGACAAGACTAAAGATATCTCACTATTTCTGATGAAGCTAATGAAAGACGCCACAGAAAGAAATTATGTTTAAATAAGAGCAAGGTGATATATCAAATAACGGGGTGGAGGTAATCTATTTCAAGTACATGAACAAGAATATTCAAATAAATGAAAATCTAAGGGCATACTGACAAAGTCTCTTTGATAAAACTTAGGCAGGCTCCTCTGAGCCCTCTTTTCAAGTAGGCATAAAATAAATAAATAAGTTGTGGTATTACCAAGGATGAAATATTATTTAGTATGATGTGAATGAATCTTCGGTACATTATACTGAGCAAAGCGAAGCCAATACCAAGTGTTACATATTGTGTGATTCCGCTTATATAAGTTCAAAAATGTTATGAACAATTTTATAGTGATAGCAATCAGAATACAGGTCATGTGGAGTGGACATTGACTGGAAGTGGGCTATAGGGGATGTCCTAGACCGACTAAAATATTCTGTATATTGACTGAGTTTATGAAAACATTTACATTGGTAAAATTTATTCAATTTTAAATTTAGAATTTGTATATTTAACTGTTTTACTCAATTGAAAATTTAACCAAAAAGGAAATGCAATTAAAATCACACAAAATGTTATAAACAATCAGATATTTACAAAGTGTGAGAAAAATAACGACATTTTAACACTTGCAAGATGTCAAAAATGTATTTGCATATACCCTTTTTATGAAGCTTCTTGAAGTTGTGCTCTATCAATTAAGGGAATATTTCAATACATACTAAGACACAGAATACAGAAAACTGAGACTACAACTCAGATATTAAGTATAGTGAATCCCCAAGGTTACGATAAAAAAGATTCCAGGTCAAAAAGCATGCATCAATATTAGAGAACAGGCAATTCAAATTAGTTGGGTTTACAGTCTTCTAAAGAAATTTCTTTAGGCAAATCAAATGGTAACACCATCAGTAGGAGAGCTAGGAGACTCCAATTACAGAAAATATAATTGACCAAAGGTCCCAGCAGCAGTGTTCAGAAATCTGTAGTTGGATTTACAATTGGGTCACTCAGGACATTACTTATTTTTAATATTTTTAAAAAGTATACAGCAGGAATGTATACTAATTATAACTAGATAGCTCAGTGAATAATCACAAAGTGAACACACTCATCTTATTGATACCATAGTCAAAAGCCCCAGCCTCTGCACAATCCCAATATCCTCTCTCCTCTCAAAGTTAACCATTTAACTTCTAACACCATAGTGACTTTTTTACTGTCTTCGAATATCATATAAATAGAATATAGCATTATATTCTGCTTGGTTATGCTGGCTACATTAATAGTGTTTTTTCTATTCTCTGGAAGAGTTTAAGACAGTTATTTTTTTACTTCCTTAAATGTGGAGAAGTAAGTGGAGAAGACATCTGGCTTGCAGCAGGATGAAGTTTCAAGTATCCAGGAAGCTTGCTCGATCAAGTAGATCAAATATCGTTTGTTTCCTTTCTTCTTTTCCCTGTTTCACTTCCTCACTCTCCAAAGAGCCTTTTCTGGGATCATCATTCAAATTAACTCTTTGCACTTGAGAACTTGACTCAGAGTAGATTTTTGTGGGAACACACACCAAGGCAATTTTAGTGGATGTTGTTTGTTCTACCTTCATATGTTCTTGCATTCCATCCCCTGGTTCTCTGCCTTCCTCCTCTAACCATTGTATGTATTTTTTGTTTGTTTGTTTCTATGTCTACACCTGTTTTTCTCCTCAGGGGACTTCCTTGGGCTATTAAGCATGTTTTTCTGGAAGTGTCTTAATAAATCATTTACATAGAAATCTTCTCTCACTGCTTGCTTCAAGGCCTAAGACAGCAATCTTCTCCATATTTCCCCTACTCAATCATCTCTTCCGCTATTTATTATAACTATTACTTGTGTGTTTTTAACTAAGTATTCCAAGTTATATAATTTCGCTGATAGCACAGGAAAATAATAATCCATACAAGTTTTTTCAGAATGAATTTTTTTGGTTGTTTATTTTCCATCTTGATATGGGACATTCAATCTTTACTTGTGTAGTATTTTTGCATAAAACTTAGTTTAATTCCTTTCTATTTAATATTCATTTTTAAAGAGAGCCCATTGTAGATTAATTTATCATACATAGGGTGAGAAAGTAGTTAAGAAAATGAAATGGGGCAGTTAAGCACTCCAGTTTACAAGTTTGACTTAGAAAATGTCATTCCTGAATCAGGTAGTCATCTTCGAAATGCTTTTACGTGGCTTAACATTAGGATTTAAATAGTTGTTATCCGACTTGCAGAAATGTTCTGTAGGCAAGACATTCTCTTTTTTCATATGTTTTCACGTCTATCGTCAAAACCTGCAAAACCGATTTCTTTTCCTCCTTCCATATTTCTTGCCTTTCAAAGAATATATAAGATTTTTTTTCCTTAACTGAGATCAATATTTTTTAAAATGATTAAATATGAGAACAACATCACCTTTATTTATTTATTTATTTATTTATTTAAGATCGAGTCTTGCTCTCTCACCAGGCTCGAGTGCAGTGCTGTGATCTTGGCTTACTGCAACCTCCGCCTCCTAGGTTCAAGCGATTCTCCTGCCTGAGCCTCCCAAGTAGCTGGGACTACAAATGCGTGCCACCACACTCAGTTAATTTTTGTATTTTTGGAGACTGGGTTTCACCACGTTGGCCAGGATGGTCTCCATCTCTTGACCTCATGATCTGCCCACCTCGGCCTCCCAAAGTTCTGGGATTATAGGCATGAGTCACCACACCTGGCCCATTATCTCTATTTAAAGAATAATTTAAATTCTGTTTAATCTTATGTAAATGCCAAGTTTAGAATCATAAAGTAACTCCTAGTGTTCTCCATTTTTCTTTTTTTTTTTTTTTTTGAGACGGAGTCTCGCTCTGTCGCCCAGGCTGGAGTGCAGTGGCGTGGCGCGATCTCGGCTCACTGCAAGCTCCGCCTCCCGGGTTCACGCCATTCTCCTGCCTCAGCCTCCCGAGTAGCTGGGACTACAGGCGCCCACAACCGCGCCCGGCTAATTTTTTGTATTTTTAGTAGAGACGGGGTTTCACCGTGGTCTCGATCTCCTGACCTTGTGATCCGCCCGCCTCGGCCTCCCAAAGTGCTGGGATTACAGGCGTGAGCCACCGCGCCCGGCCTATGTTCTCCATTTTTCATATTCTCTGATTTAGATAAAATTTTAAAATGAAACCTTACTTTGGTCATCAGCTAAAACTGGATTATCATTCTTTGTTTTTAAAAAAATGATAGGATAATTTTAAATTAGCCAGTTGTGGTGGCGGGCTCCTGCGGTCCCAGCTACTACCCAGACTGAGGCAGGAGAATGGCGTGAACCCGGTAGGCGGAGCTTGCAGTGAGCCAAGATCCGGCCACTGCACTCCAGACTGGGCGACAGAGTGAGACTACCTCTTAAATATATATATATATATATATATAATATATATATATATATAAATAATTTTTAGGTCTCTCTTTATGATTTATAAAATTCAACTTTATAAAAATATGTTAGTGAAGCAAAAGCTAAGTTAGAGCTATGAAGTTTCTCTACTTTTATGAAGTTACAGTTTAAAAGTTAAACAAATGTGATTTTTTAAATAAATTTTATGAGAAGCTCAAGACTTAGACAATTATAAATTTCTAAGTGTTTGGGAAAAAAACTTAATTTCCACTAACTTACTTAAATGCACTCTATGGAAGTTTATTCAAATGGGAAATTCAGAGAAATATATTACACAAAGACATAGCTTGAGGTGACTTAGAATAATGACAATAAATTATCATTAAACTCTATAACACCTGAATTAATAGCAAAGCAGTGATAGTTCTAAGGTAGTCTATTTAATTCTAAATGCCACTTTTTAAAATGCCTACTTCTATAAGACTTCTTTCAAACATAGAATTTGTTCAAAGGAACATAAGTAGTAGCTGGTCCAACCAATCGATACTACAAATGACAAATTGGAGCAGGAAAGGCCCAATCTTGTTCGTTGTCATACAATATATAATTTCCAGGGCTAAATTTAGAGTCCACATTTGAGATTACATACACAGCTTTATTCTTTTATTACAAAAATAGGTTTATTTGGAAGTCTTGCTATGTTGTTCCTGATTTTTCAGTCTATAAAAATTATAGCATTGAAATTTGGATTAAAATACATGTAAATCTAATGAACAAGCATTTTTGGACATTTTAAACGTACACAGGCATTTCTGAGAAAAAAAATAGTGAAAATAATTTAAATCAGTTTTTTTTTTTTTTTTTTTGGAGTAACTCTGTGACTTAGGCCAGGAAATCTGACATGAAGAAATAATAAATAAGTGACCTTTGCTTCTGCCTATAATTTATCAGATTTCAATCAACCTCTTCTCATTATTTTGAGTAGAAGTATAATCAAATTAAAGAAAAAAAAACAAACAAAAACTATGTTGTCAACAATTATGTTAACATCCGGTACTAGATTTTGGGTTACGTATTCATATCTGATGTTAAGGATGGAAAATTACTTGCATCTCTCATAGCATCTGTTGTAAAAAGTTATTTGCCAAATTCCAAATTATTTGCAAGAAGGCAATAAGGAAATTCCAATTTACATGAATAATTATGCATACATTGTTCCTGAAGTATAATACTAGAATGTGAAGAAAGAGAAAAAAGGTTTTTTTTTTTCGGTGGTTTGTTTGTTTTTGAGTCTCGTTCTACTGGCCAGGCTGGAGTGCAGAGACACAACCTGGGCTCACTGCAACCTCCGTCCCCCAGGGCTCAAGTAATTCTTCTGCCTCAGCCTCCTGAGTAGCTGGGATTACAGGCACGCACCATGCCTGGCTAATTTTTGTATTTTTCTTAAAGATGTGGTTTCACCATGTTGGCCAGTCTGGTCTCGAACTCCTGACCTCAGGTAATCCGCCCTCCTCGGACTCCCAAAGTGCTAGGATTACAGGTGTGAGCCACTACGCCCCACCAAAAAAAGTGTTTTTTAAAAAGCAAATTACACATTGGAAATACCGTTCCAAGCTTTTAGTTGTTTTAGCGTAAGAATTAGTAAAGGAAAAAAGGTATGAAATTTTATTGTTGTTATGATGTTTTTTTAATGCCCATTGAGGGCTCCTGAAGCAAATTCAGGCCTCAGATAGGCTGGGCATTAGCAATTACTTAGCATTTCATCCAATTATCCTTCTCCAAATCTAGATTCACTGATAGAGAAAGGTGATCTCAGTTGAAGCATAATTTCATCAGATTTTGTTTTCAATTTGAACCTAAGAAAATGGTATAATATTCTAAGGAAAAAGATTTTACATCAGTCATATATATATAATAGTAATAATCTAATCAAATAGTAACAAGAATCTTGCTATCAAATAGTAACAAGAATAAAAATAAATTATCACTTTTTTTAACTTTTATACTATTACTTGAGACATCTAAGAAAAAGTAGACTTTTTTTTAGGCGAGGAAGTGGTGGGTGGTTGGAGAAGTGAATTAAAAAGAAAAAAAAAAGAAAAACAAGAGAAAACTACATTGCTCTGGATGACAAAGGGACAGCAGTGGCCAGAGGGGTTTTTAATGCAATGATATATGTGAATGTTTTTAGTCACTTTAAATTATGTCCAGCATAAGAAAGAAATGGCAAAGCTATTGACTACCAAATTCGTCAGTTTTGGACGAGTTTGAGAAACAATATTTCTGAATGCTCTAAGAATTCTTAAGGAGAAAGAATTGGCTGCATCTAGTCAGTGTTGAAACGCTGTTTACTGTTGTAACACTATAGTAAACAGTATTTTAAAAAGCTATATTTCAACAGATGTCAAATTCTTGCTCCCATTATAAGAATAAACCGATTTTGAAGTCCAATTATAGATACTGTTGGAGAACTTCTGGGTGCCGCCTAATTCTGAGCCTCAACATCCCATTTCTTTAGGATTCAATTCCTGCTTTGTTTGGTTTTTCAGTGCCTTTTTTCTCAGAACACATTTGTGGCCGGGATGTAGCTATTCTCATAGTATTCCAGAGCATAAGGATTTCAGAGAGTGCCTCAGGGTTGGAAGTATGGAGAGGTGCCATGCTTGGAACTTCAGAATGTCCAAACCCTACTTCATTTATTACAAATTTACTTAATTAATTCTATATGTTAGGAACTATTCTAGAAAGTACATTCATTCAAAACAGTTGCACTTTTAAATTTTGTAGTTTCACTACTTAAAAATATTTTCAAAATCTTTGTGAGAGTACAAAATGCTAGTATTTCAAATTAATAAGAAAAAGAGCAGAGATTTTTGTGATTTATGCAGTTTCACAAAGCAAATAATGACATTGTTTGTTGAGTTATTCATATGTGCCTAACATTGTACTGGGTACTTTAGATGGGATAATTCTTTTCATCTTCTCAATGAATGAATTGGGTTAGTACAATTATTATTCCCATTATAAATATGAGGAAAAGCAGCATGTCTATTAAGTGATGTATCCAGGCTTTTCGTTCTAGGATTTGCCTCCACCTCCTTCAGAACAGCCTTTACCATTGTATTAGAAACTCTGACTCCTGATGCAGAGACATTTTTATGGTCACCAACTTTTCCTGCCTACTGTAATTATGTTTGTGCATTAGAAATATTCCCAAAGTTTATTTCTCAAAAATTAAATTATTCATTAAATTATTTACATATCCTTGCTTGAGTAAATATTTATTGCCTAAATGTCACTATCAGCAGAGACTCACTGTTTCTTCTTAAATCATTCTGCAAATGATTGGACGAATCTTCTGCAAGTTAAGAGACTTCAATCTTCATGCGTAATTTTGTTACAGATGAACTATAGCTGAATTTAATAAAACATTTTTGACATGTTAAGTTATTAAATCTTCCTTGGAAATGCTTACATTGATTTTCACATGATCCCTATTTCATAGACTAGAGGAGACTGAATGGTATTGAAATATGAATATGTATAAATACATATAGTATTGATTTCTCTTTATTGGATTCCATCAAAATATATTTAACAACAATTTTTGTAAAGTAAATTAAGTTTCCAAATGAATTCCATGGTAAAATTAGAGACACAGTCTTTTGGAATAATGTTTCCAAAAGAGCAAGTGAAAAATAGTTATTTCAAAAAGTAATTTTTATTAGAGACATTTCATGGCATAATCACACCTACTGGGGATGTATTAGTATCCTTCGAGACATGTGTAACAAAGACTCTGAGCTCCCAGAACATGCCTTTCTTTTCCTTCTGTCTGTGTTCAATTTAGTAGAGCCTGGTACCAATAGACGTCAGTTAATCCTCTGTAGAAGATATGCTTTACTGATAAAATCACAAAATTATATCTGAGATAAAGGTAAATATTAGTAGGGAAATATATGTAGAGGAGATAAAAAGGTTTAGTGTCCAAATGTTTGCTTAAAATGATAAAGGAAACATTTTAGTTTATATCTTCAAATATGCACACATTTAATAGTTCACTTATCTCTAGTTTTAAAGGGAAAGAAGCTATTAACACAGGTGGATTTTTGAGATATTTAAAATGTAATTTATAGAACTATGTAACAAACCCAGATAAGAATTACAGTAACAGGATTAAGAGAGTTCATATAACTCAGTTTGTTAAATTAAGATTACACCCATTTTATTTTGTTCAATGACAGGATTACACTTTATAAAAACATTTAGAGATAAGAGCTCATCAAAGTGATAATGTTTGGAGTGAGAAAAAAACCTGAAAACCATTCGCATTTTAAGAATAACAAAAAAAGAGAGAAGGTACTGATACCTGTTTTCAAATAAGCAAATGCCCATCACATAAAACAAACAAACCAACAAACAAAAAAGACTATAAATGTTGGCCAAGTCCTAAGAGTTGAAAGTATAGTAGATATTTTCTCAGTTTATGAAGCAATTTTCTAATGATTTTAATTGCTCCTAAATGAATCCTTGTGTTACACGTTTGTTTAACCAGAGGATAGAACACATGGTTTGTTTTTGTTTTTGTTTTTGTTTTTGTTTTTGTTTTTTATCACAGACCATCTTCCTTTAGAGAAACTCTATACTACTTTTTAGTAAGTTTTGTTTTCAAGTAGGGATATATATTACAGAAAATTTAGAAAGCATGAAAGTTTAAATAATACATAAATCTAACATGAGTTTCAGGACACAAATAATAAAGAAATCTTTACTGATACCCAGAGTCGAAGATGATGGTGACTGAAATCGCTCAAAATGCTAAAGAAAACTTAGTAGGCTGGAGAAGTTTCCTGGAGACTTGATGTATAAGGAAGGGATAAATATACCAAAAATAGCTGAGAGAGTGTGCAAGGCAGAAGAAGCAGAATAAGTAAAGATATGAGAGATAAACACATGGAGAATTGAGGGAGTGCATAGTACGAGGAAGATCAAAATGTGAGACAAATCCAAACGTTGAAGAGTTTGGTTCCTGGCTAAAGTACATACCTATGTTTTTGATACTCAACCAATGGCAATTAAAAAGGCCTTACCTGCCAGGCCTGATGAGAAAAGCTGCCCTCTCCACACCTGACTTGGGGCATAGCCAGTATATTGAAGTCTCTGAGGTGAGTTGCAGTCAAGGTTTCAGGTTGGGCCTGGTGCAGTGACTCACACCTGTAGTCACAGCACTTTGGGAGATTGGGGTGGGAGGATCACTTGAAGCCAGGAGTTCGAGACCGGCTTAAGTAACATAGTGAGACCTGGTCTGCAAAAACAAATAAATATATAAAAATTAGCCATGTGCTGCGGCACATGCCTCCTAGCTACTTGGGAAGTACTGAATAACTGTAGGCAATTATAACACGATAGTATTTGTGTACTTAAAAGTATTCGAACATAGAAAAGGTACAGTAAAAATACAATATAAAAGATAAAAAATGGTACACAGGTACAGAGCACTCACCATGAATGGAGCTTGCAGGACTGGAAGTTATTCCGGGTGAGTCAGTGAGTGAAGAATTTGGAGGCCTAAGATGTTATTGTACACTACTATAGGCTTTATCAATACTGTATTCTTAGGCTTCACTTTACTTATTAAAAATATTCTTTCTTCAATAATAAATTAATCTTAGCTTACTATACCATTATTTCATAAACTTTTAAATTTGTTTAACTTTTCTGATTCATTTGTAATAACACAGCTTAAAACACAAACACATTGTATAGCAGTACAAAAGTAATCTTTCCTTACATTCTTATTCTATAATTTTTTTATATCTTTAAAGATTTAGTTTTGTTTTTTACCTTTTAAACTTTTTTGTTAAAACTGAAGACACAAATTTTCTATCTTTAAAGATTTAGTTTTGTTTTTTACCTTTTAAATTTTCTTGTTAAAACTGAAGACACAAACACACACATTAACTTAGGCCTACACAGTGTCAGGATCACCAGTATCACTGTCTTCCACCCTCCCTATCTTGACCCACTGGAGGGACATCAGGTGCAGTAACTGATGTGGAGCTATCATCTCCTATGATAACAATGCCTTCTTCTGGAATGCCCGCGAAAGATCAGCCTGAGACTGTTTTACTGTGACTTCTTTCTTTTTCTAAGTAGAAGTACAACTCTAAAAATAACAATTAAGATCATAGTATAGTAAATACATAAGCCAATAACATAGTCATTTATTATCATTATCAGGTATCATAATTGTGTGTACTATATTTTCACATGATTCACAGTAGTTTTGTTTATACCAGCATCACCACAAACATGAGTAATGTGTTGTGCTAAAATTTTACTACAGCGAGAATGTCACTAGGTGATAGGAATTTTTAAGGTTTATTATAATCTTATAAGACCACCATCATGGTCTGTCATTTACCAAAATGTCACTATGTGGTGCATGACTGTACTATCACATCACAGTCAATAATTGAAATCTTGACTGTTACTTTCATTTTGCCTTGTTATATTGTTTGCCTACTATGACACCTGGCAGCTCAGCTATCTCTAGCTGAGTTTGTCAGCTCCTGACAAAAGGAAGGAACTTGTGAGAGTAAATTTTAGGTGTCAGGTAGACTGGATTACAGGATATCCAGAGAGTTGATAAAGCATTATTTCTGAGTATGCCTGTGAGGGTATCAGTGGCCTGAGTAAGGAAGATCTGCCCTCACCCAATGGGAGCAGGTGTCATCCAATCAGCTGAGTGCCTGGATACAATAAAAAGGCAGAGGAAATGTGAAATAGTTTGCTCTCTGTCTTCTGGAGCTGGAATACCATTTTCTCTTCCCTTGGATATTAGAACTCAAGGTTCTCCAGACTTCGAATTCTGGAACTTGCACTAGCAATCTGTCAGGTTCTCAGGCCTCTGACCTCATACTGAGAGTTATTCTGTAGGCTCCGTTGGTTCTGATGCCTTTGGACTTTAACAGCTACACCACCAGTTTCACTGCAAGTTTCTCCAGCTTGCAGATGGCCTATTGTGGAACTTTTCAGCCTTTGTAATCAGATGAGTCAATTCCCCTAATAAATCTTCTGTCTATCATCTGTGTATCTATCTATTCATCTCTTGTTTCTGTCTCTCTCTGGAGAGCTCTGATTAATATAGAACTTATAAATCAGAATCTAAAAAGTACAGAGTTCTGATGGAAAATAATCCTATGAGTAATAATGGGTGTCAATACTGTAGGCTCAGGCAGAAGTTATGGGAATGCCAAATGGGTTTGGTAGCTGTCTAGGAGGTAGATTCTATATGATTTGTCCACTGATGATGTGAGGGCCTGATAAGTCATGAAGAATCATCAATATTGAGGTTTTGATTTATTTCTTGGGAGATTGGGTGGCTTTTGTTTTTCACTTACATAGTAGGTAGTATCAGAGATGAATGAGAGAGAGGGGAGAAAGAGAGAACTATGATGGGGGAAAGATAAATAGGCTACTTAGAATAATCAGAAAGATTTTAAAAGTAATTTTCATATCTATGGTAATTAAATCAGGGCAGCATTTAATTCAAGGAAAAATGTGTAGAAAGAAAAGAGAAATAAGAAAATAATTCTGGACATACCAATATTTGAGGCCTTGCAAGGCCTACAGTGTACAGCCAGTGAAGTACACTAAAGGTGAGTGGTAGAAGGCACATTTGTTGATTAATTTTTGCCCCACATAGTTCTAGTCTCACCATATAGGTCTTTCAAATTCCCCAAGTTCTTTCCTACTTCAGGGCCTGTGAAAAAGATTATTTCTCTACTTAGAAAACTCTTGCTTCCTGTGTTTCCCTACATCGGCTCTGCTCTCTGCCTCACTTACTGGCTTGAATTTAAAAATGTCTTCCTCCTTAAGATGAGTAGAAAAAAATCAGGAGGGTGGAACTAGACAAGCTGTGTTCAAATATCAGCTCTCTCACCTAAGAACTCCATGAATCAGAAATCTCTTAACCTCTCTGCACTTCAGCCTCCTTATATGTAAAATACATAATGAAGATTAAATACTGAGAACATACAGAACAGTGCTGGTCCAGAGCAAGTGCTCAATCAGCATTAGCACTCGTTATGTTATTGTGTCGCTCTCTTAGCATCCTGCCCCTTGTCTGCAATAGCTCTGAAAGCTTGTAAGAAGGATCCTGACTGTCTTCTCACTTCTGTGTCTCCAGAGCTTGGTACAGAGTAGGCACTTAGAAAATGTGGCCCTTTGGGTATTTTTTTTCTTTAGTTTACACTTGTGTAGGAATCTTCACCATCACTGAAAATGTCAAATGCCCAAAGAATATAGCCCATGAATCTGGTTATACCTGCTTTTATCTGATTAACTCCTTCACTCAAAAAGAACTATAACACATATCTCCAAGCTTAATTATTTTCCTAATGGTTTCCAAGCCCAGAATTTCCCTTTTTTTATACTACAACATTTCTTCTGATTCATTGGCAGTGCTTTATCCTTTTAGAATTAGTATAATTTAGTTGAATCTCCTACTGTTCTAGATTGTTGATGTATATTACATCCTCTGATTTAAGGAATATTTTTTAACAGTGGCTTCCAACTCATAATTTAATTTCTTCAGAGGCAAATATTTTTTTTTCTGGAGTGCAGTTAATTCTGTTACATTTATGTATATAAGTATGTATTTATGTAGTTTGCTAGTTTTCATCCTATTTTTTTCCTATTAGTTGTCAAATATATTGTTATTATGACCTACATTATCCCTGTCTTTTTCTCGTATTTTACAGAGATAATATTCTCTTGGATCTCACTTAGGACTATTATGCGGCTATTACATAAGTCTTTTTTGTCTTTTTTAATTCAGTAAATCACATATAAAGTACAAATTTTTCTCACTTGATGTAGGGTTAGTTACTTCCTTTCTTTTTTTCCTTTTTCTTTCCTTTCTTTTTGTTCTGTCTATTTTTTCTTGATTGAAGGTTGAGTTATCCAAGCCTACATGACAAATCGTGATTTACCTTTATATCTGTTTAAAGATTTCACATATGCCACCATTTTTTTTTGCCATTAAGTCCTAAACTCAGAAAAAACTCTGAGAGACTTGGATAATTTCTAGATAAAACTGTTGCTCAATGAATGCCATTTTAAAATTCAAAATATATTCTAATTTCTGCAGTAGGCCAAAGAAATAATCAGCGTGGGGCCAGGGGCACTTTCTATGGAGTATTAACTAAGAGAACAAGAATGAAATTGAAAGGTGGGGAAGCTATCAGTGAAAATACACTGTTCCTGGGCCCATGGATGCTAGCAAAATGTTTGCCCAAGGTAACTTTCTGCCCTTCCTCACACACTCTAGAGACTTGTAGCTCTCTCACAGGCCATTTATCTTCTCAATAATTGTTTCCTTTATGGTGTTGTCTCCCTAGCCATATATCATGATGGCAGACAGGTCCAAGGAACCTGATAAATTACAGATAGCAGTCTAGTCAATGAATGGCCTAGACCCCAAAATTTATTTTGCCATGCCTGCAATGAAACAACTGATAAATACAAATAAGGAATCCTGAAACTGTCTTATGATACAAGAGGGAAGTACAAGTTGAGGTACATAATCTGCTGGATGAAAGCTCAAACTACATGGTTCACAGGATAGGTGATCACAAATTGGGGGAAAAAAGACAAATTAAATATATACTTTTTAAATAAAAATCATCGTATGTATATTTGTTTACATAATGTGAAGACATAACTTAATGACAGCACACATTGATTAACCTAAAATGTAGGATTTCATGACCACTAACACACTAAAATTTTAATATTAAAAATAAAACCTCTGATCAAATGTACAAATTAACTCCATAAAACAATAAAACAAAAAGCAGAATTAGTCACTAAACAACTATACAATTTAGAATGTCAGCTAAATGGAGATGTGGGGAATAAACAATGAACCTGCAACTAAGAACTTTACTTTTATTTTATTATTTTGCTGCGTGGTTTCTGTAACTCTGTTAATTTTTATCACCCTCAAGTCTTGGGCTAATTCACTTCACCTGAATAACCCCAATTTATTACATATTTAGAACCTGGAAAGCAAGACTATTTTCTTTTTTACAAAATAATGCCATTTAATTGTATCTGGGAACTATCACTGTAAAGTTGTCTGGAAAGTGTGAACCTGTGCTGGCCTTCTATTCAAGCATCACTAAGTAGAGTGATAAGTAATAGACTCAGTTCACTTTTGTTCTCCTAACCCAGTTTATATTATTAACTGTCCCACATATTAGTACTAATTCTCTATGCATCACAAGTCTACAGTGGCCACATTTAATGGTTCAGATAGGAAGGACTTGAATTCCATTTAATGTGCATTTATTAAAAATACCAGGCTTTGCTCAAGGGTATATGGGTACCATAATAACAATTTTTTGTTATTAGGACTTTTCTAACTCTTGATTGACAAATTATATAGTTCCATGATTTTTTATTCCTTATCCTATTGATAACCATGTAAGATGTGGCCCTCAAGGGATCGGTAATAATAACACTATCTTTCTAAGAAAAAAATGACAATTTGACAAACAGTATATACATTTCATGGAAATTTGAGAATTTAGGTCTACATGACTATGTAGATTATCTTAATCTAAATCAAAATATAACAAAAATCCTATTATCCACTACTATAAAATGAATTAACATAAGGAAGGGAGTCCATAGGGCTAGAAAATAAATCCAAAAAAGAACATTCACTTTTTTAAAATTTAGTATTTATTGAGCATCTAATATGTGATCCCTTAATGATATCTTCTGAGTACTGAATAGTAGTTTTAAAAAGTTACTGCCTTCATAGATGTTATATTCTATAATTCATAAATCAGAGTCAATTTAGATCATGCAAATGTACATATGACAATTAGCCTTGAAATCTTATCATCATCAAGGTGTGTATCACTATTTTATTATGTTCATATTGTCAGACCAGATAGCTATTTGCACATTCATTTTATCTTGCAGGATGGCTGATAGTAGGGTTTAGTCAGCCTTTGGAAGCCCAGGCCCATTATGAGATTGGAAATAATAATAGATGCATGTGTCCTTGAAATTGTGGATTTCCTGCCTAAACAAGAGCAACTTATTATTATTATTTTTATTTGACAATCACCCTTCACAAGGCTACTTGTCATAGGTACATTTGCAAGGTCTAAATTGACTCTAATTTACTTAGTATTGACTATAACATCTAAGAGGGTAGTAACTTCGCATAACTACTATTTAGTATTTCTGAAAAAGTAGAACAATCTGAAAATCATCAATTCTACTTACATTAGTCAGAAAATTGAGGTCACAGGGAAAACCACCATCATGAAAATTGCGAAGAGAAGCAAATACAGATAATCAAAGCTGGGAGCAGAATCTGCTAGTTGAATCAGCATGGAGTTGGAATACATGAAATTTAATTGACCAAGTACTAGAGACTAAGAGTGGACTAGATGAAAAAATAACTCCCCCTGGAGACTGAGCCTTCAGAGAGTCTCCACACTTTTGTGAGCTTTACCTGCAGCACCAAGTTCTCAGAATGAAGATCAGAGAAAATTCCCCTCATGCTTCTTTCAAGGGGTAGGGAAAAGTTACCATTTGAAATAAACCCGGAACAGTCTATCTCTTTAACAAAATCCTGCTATTTTACGAGAGCCAACCAATGTGCACTTTACCAAAGCCTGAGCTATATGTAGAAAAGGAAGTACCCAACCCAAGTACCTTCTAGCCTTTAAATTGGGGAAAGAGAAATACCCAACTCCAATTGCCTCTAAGCTGAGGATTGGGGAGGAGGGGAAGCTGAAAAATACTAATAAATATCACAGCTTAGGGGCACAAGCTCACAGAGTCTAAGACCTAATCATAAAATTATGGAACAGTGCCCATCCTCATACATCTTACTATTAGATCAATAGGGCTTCTGTATAGTAAAAAAGGATTATAGCTGAAAATAACTGCAAGGCTCAGACTTTATAGGAAGGAGTCTCTAGGGAAACCCAAAGCATGGTTTGGCTCTGTGGCCCCACTGAAATCTCATGTAGAATTGCAATTCCCAATGTTGGGGGAGGGACCTCGTGGGTGGTGATTTAATTGCGAGGGCAGATTTCCCCTTTGCTATTCTCATGATTGTGAGTGTGTTCTCATGAGATCTGGCTGTTTAAAAGTGTGTAGCACGTAATCATTTGTGCTTGCGCACTCGCTCTCTCTCTCTCACTTCACCATGTGAAAAAAGGTGCTTGCTTCCCATTCATCATTCTTCTATGATTGCAAGTTTCCTGAGGTCTCCCCAACTATGCTTTCTGTACAGCCTGTGGAACTGTGAGTCAATTAAACCTCTTCTTCATAAATTACCCAGTCTCAAGTAGTTCTTCTAGCAGTGTGAGAACAGACTAATACCATACCTTAGGAGGCAAAACAAGGATATCATAGCTAATAGTAGTTACTGACACCTGCCTCTAGAGGATACTTGGACAATTTCACGATGCCAAATCTTATTCACTTTTTGCAATTGCCATGTGGGCCTATATCATTAAAGTTGTATGAAGATTTAGGGTCTTCTTCCTACATACATTTTACAGATATAATTTTACATTAGGTACATTCAATGATTAATACTTTAAAAAAGTATTTCTATCCCAACTAGGAGCTAGTCTAAAATATTACTTGTTTGTATCTCTCTGTGTATAGTGTGTTGTGAATGTATTTCTCCATTGTCCTCATTAATAAACTGTATGGACTTCATAAAAAAATTTTGGTCATGATATGGGAAACACCATTACTGAGGCTTCTTTTTGCAAAAACTTATTTTCTAAGTACATACCAATATGTAAATATAATGCTCACTCAAATCACTTATCTGAACTTTTGATTGTAACCTACCATGAAGAAGTGTGTTAGTGTTCTGCTGCTGCATGGAAAAGGAATCCAAAACATCGTGGCTTCAAACAACACATAATTATCTCACAGTTTTCAAAACTCAAAAGTCTGAATGGGTCTTAGCTAGGTCCTTTGCAGTCAAGGAATCAGCTGGAGCCAGGGTCTCAACTGAGGATTTGGATCCTTTTCTAAGATCACTGACTCTCGACAGAATTTATTTTCCCATTACTAGTTCCTCTCAGATTCTAGTAATCTTCTGCCTCTCCACTTTATAGGAAGATGCAATTTTCTTTTTCAAGACCAGCAACAGAATGCCTAATCAGTCTGTTAATATAGTTTTATATAATATAATATGATAATGGGGGTGGTGTTCCATTACCTTTGCTATGTAATGTAACATAAACAAATAAGTGATAACCCATCTCCTTTGCTCTCTTCTATTAATTAGAAGCACATGTTTCTTCCACTCAAATGAAGGAAATTTAAAGGTCATGAACATGGGATAACCTGAGAGTGTGTCAGGTTGACAGGAAGACAGAGCTAAGTTAATGAGTAGAAAAAATTTATATATATATATATATATATATATATATATATATATATATTTTATTATTATACTTTAAATTCTAGGGTACATGTGCACAACGTGCAGGTTTGTTACATATGTATACTTGTGCCATGTTGGTGTACTGCACCCATCAACTCGTCAGCACCCATCAACTCGTCATTTACATCAGATATAACTCCCAATGCAATCCCTTCCCCCTCCCCCCTCCCTCTCCCCATAATAGGCCTCAGTGGGTGATGTTCCCCTTCCTGAGTCCAAGTGATCTCATTGTTCAGTTCCCACCTATGAGTGAGACCATGTGGTGTTTAGTTTTCTGTTCTTGCGATAGTTTGCTGAGAATGATGGTTTCCAGCTGCATCCATGTCCCTACAAAGGATACAAACTCATCCTTTTTTGTGGCTGCATAGTATTCCACGTTGTATATGTGCCACATTTTCTTAATCCAGTCTGTCACTGATGGACATTTGAGTCGATTCCAAGTCTTTGCTATTGTGAATAGTGCCGCAATGAACATACGTGTGCATGTGTCTTTATAGCAGCATGATTTATAATCCTTTGGGTATATACCCAGTAATGGGATGGCTGGGTCATATAGTACATCTAGTTCTAGATCCTTGAGGAATCGCCATACTGTTTTCCATAATGGTTGAACCAGTTTACAATCCCACCAACAGTGTAAAAGTGTTCCTATTTCTCCACATCCTCTCCAGCACCTGTTGTTTCCTGACTTACTTGCATGGATTTTAGCAGAACACAGAGTATCCACAACATACTATCCAATGTGTCTAGTTTGCAGTAAATATTTCCTTGATACATGCATTGAAAAATGGAAGTTATATTCAAAATAAAGCACTCAATTGAAACAAACCTGAGATTAAATTGAACTTGGACTTAACTCACTGAAGAGAAATGAGTCAAATGCAACGAGTGATAAAGGAGTTGATACTGGGCAGGAAAATACAATAGTTGTAAAGGACATACATTAGTCGTAAGGGACAACAAATAAAATTTTAGTATGTGTTATAGGTTACATAATAACATGCTATTAATATTTTTATTTTAATAATTATGCTGCAGCTATATAATAGAATTCAATTGTTCTCAGTAACTTAACACTGGAGTACTTAACATAAAGAAGTATGATATTGTAATTTACTCTCAAATGGCTTGACAATAAAATTATGTGTATCTGTATATCTATGTCTCTGTGTCTCTATGTCTCTATCTATTATCTATCTATCTATCTATCTATCTATCTATCTATCTAAAGAGGAGGGCAAGAAAAGAGAGGAGGGATGATGATAAAGTGAAGAGGCTAAATTATAGCAACACATGAGTCTTAATTAAGGATATGCAACATTTCTTTATAATATAATTCCTTTGTAAATTTGAAGTTATGTGATAATAAAATTTTATATTTTTAAATATTTGTTATATTTAATTGATATTTAATATTTTGGGGGGGGGGGATGGAGTTTTGCTCTTGTTGCAGGCTGGAGTGTGCAATGGCACCATCTCAGTTCATTGCAACCTCCACCTCCTGGGTTCAAGCGATTCTCCTGCCTTAGTCCTCCAAGAAGGTGGGATTACAGGCATGTGCCACCATGCCCGGCTAATTTTGTATTTTTAGTAGAGACGGGGTTTCTCCATGTTGTCAGGCTGGTTTTGAACTCCTGACTTCAGGTGATCCAGCCTCCTGTGCCTCCCAAAGTGCTGAGATTGTAGGTGTTAGCCACTGCGTCTGGACAATATTTAATCTTCTATATTTAGCTTTTTAAAAGTGTATAGTATATAAATTGAAAATTAAAATACATATAATATTGAAAGATGAAACCGAGACTGGAAAAATTATTCTAAAAGTAAACTCTGGGTATTGTGATGACAGGTAGTTATTTATGTTTTTTCCTTTTAATTTTACACAGTTGCAGTAGAAACTGTATATGCACATGTACATATGCAAAATTGCAAGTTAAAGAATATGTGATGTTGAAATGTTAGTAGACACAAATTAACATATGTGATATTTTTTCCTCCTGAAGCTCCTACAATAAAGTTACATTTTTATTTATAACACAACTACTACTTTTTAAAGTGAAAAATAATTCATTGATTACATTAGCTTCATTATTTTACCAAAAATATGTAAAACTCCTTTGAGAGCCTTGATTGACTTTAAAAATTTTACTTAGAAGAAAAACACTATATTTTACAGTAAATTAAATAAAAAAATAAATATTTGGAAATAGAGAAAATATAAAATGCATATTTTAATTATATTTACATATCATTTAAAAATGTTCTGGGTATCTCACATTTTAATTAGAAATCAATAATTTTATACTATTAAAATCAGTAATGAGTTAAAAAGGACATCATGGAGGAAGAGTACATGAGTTTGTATTTTCAAGGAAAAATAGTGGATGAAATTTTGTTAGAAGAAATATTTAAGTTAATTTTCTAACAGTTATATGAAAATTTCCAAATATTGTAATTTTCATAGCAAATACCAAGATTACTTTTCAAATGTTTTTTAGTATAATGTAAAATGTGAAAATGTGGAAGGGTTGGCTTTAGATCATTTCTGGTTGTCCTGAAACATGGACTTGAATATATATAGTATTAATAGTCTTGAACTAGCTACTTCAAGTGGGCTAAATTTTTGTTTCTGGACTCATGTCAGATTGCATTCAATTGAACTCATTTCAAATTCATATACCATACTCCATTTGAGGAAAAGTAGAGATTGTACTTGAAATTGCACCAAAGTCTAAAAGGCAATGTCAGTTTTACACATACCAGTTTTTACTGTCCTTCTTGAAATAAAACCATGGCATTATTTTGTCTACCAAGTACATGTTTACAGACAAGTGTTTTTATTAAAGCTAGAGTGCCCCAAATCAACAATCCCATGAGTACTGGGGCCTATGTAATGTAATGAGAATCATTCTAAATGATTCAATTTCAATTTAAATTAAAATTATCCCCTAACATTGGATCTATATTTTATTATGTGATTGTGACTGAAGCAATTGACATTGGAAAAAAATTAGTTAAATTAAGTTATTCAACTCAGAGACATATCCAAAAAGGAAACGAAAGAAAATACTTGAAAACTCTACTTTACCTCACTCTTTAATTCATTCATTTCTCATCAACAGCTATGTGTTGACTTTTACTAGGATTTGTAATAGGCTGAATGAAAGCACTTTATGAACAAATCTGTCCTAGAATGTTAATTATGAAGGTAGACTTTTAGTAAATTTCTGTCTAGTGCACAGGACATATCATGTATCAGTAATGAATGAAATTGGTTTTATAATTCTGGGTACAATATGAGAAGAAGGACACTCAGTATTAGAATTGAATTTTAGATTTAGCAGAAATGAAGTGGCTCATGAATTTAAATAAACCTTCTTTTGTTTTTGGGACAGAGTCTCCATCTGTAGCCCAGGCTGGAGTACAGTGGCGCAAACTCGGCTCACTGCAAGCTCCGCCTCCCGGGTTCACGCCATCCTGCTGCCTTAGCCTCCGGAGTAGCTGGGACTATAGGCACCCGCCGACACGCCCGGCTAATTTATTTTGTAGTTTTAGTAGAGACGGGGTTTCACAGTGTTAGCCAGGATGGTCTCGATCTCCTGACCTCATGATCTGCCTACCTCGGCCTCCCAAAGTGCTGGGATTACAGGCGTGAGCCACCATGCCCGGCCTTAAATAAACCTTCAATGATCACAGTACTTTAGAAAATATTCTGCCACCTCATAGCTTTAAGGTTCACCAGCTGACAGGTCTAAACAAAATAAGTTTTTGTCTAAAAAATGCATTTTTTATGTTAAATGTTATTTGACAATTTTTTTTTTGCTTTTATATAAACTTAACTTGTTTCACTGTTAATTCATTATTTCAGTGCATAATTACATTTTAGAAAACCTTATCACTAGTCATTTCAAATTAGAGAACTTCTGTATCTAAATATACATCACCAATAAATCTTTTATGCTTATATGATATGTTTACAGATTCTATTACATATTCTTCAGTGTCTTCCTTTTTGAAACAAAAAAGCATGCAGCAATATAAAATTTATCTGTGGCACCAAATATTTATATAATGTACAGAAATAAAATAATTAATAAAAGATAATTCTGAATATCGAGTCACAGAGGGGTGGAAAGGACCTAACATCTGTTACCAAACTATAGGAAATCATAAATGTGAATATGCTATTATTTCTTAACAAGAAAAATGTTGACTATCTACAGTTGCTCTTTCTTCTCTCTCTGTCCTATTCCTGCCTCTGTCAAATAAAACATTCTTTTCTCATATACCCAATCCCCATTTATCATGAATGTTAGCTGTATTTTATATCTTTTATTCTGCTGACAGGAAAAAATGAAAATATAACTTCTATTTATCTGCAGGCTAGCATTACTGATCGCACTTCATATATAGTAATGATCAGTTTACTGCCTCATAAGACTGAAAATAATTAACTTCTGAAAGTATAGAATGGACAGATGACTCCAGGCAAAATTAAAATGATCTGTGCATATATGGCATATTAAATTACTTCATAAAATATTTAACCATAATTTGTTTAAAAAAAGAATAAAGAAAGAAACTTCAAGGCCAATGTCTTAGCTTGTGTTTCAGCTGGGAGGCAGAGCCTGGGACCAATGCTAGTATGCGGGTAGTTTATTTTGGGACATGGCCCCCAAGGAAGTGAATTACAAGTATAAAAGAGGCAAGGAGATAAAGGCCATGCAAGGCTATACAATTAAGGCGATCTCCACTGTGAACATTTGGCACCTGATGCTCCTGGAACCCCCTGGGTTTTGCTGTATAGAAAGAAAATCAAAATTATCCTTTGAAGGGAGGTAAAAAGTGACCATTTTCCCCCTACACCCCATTTCCCAGTGGACAGGAGTTGCTCTAGAGTGTTCGAACACTGTCACTTCCAGGTTGTCTAATTCCCCCACACATCCTGCATAGGTTCATTTGAAAAGCCTTATAGCAAAAGTGAGGCAATAGGTGATGTGGCTAAGGAGAGGGAGAGGTCAGAGTGCCAGGTTATACCTATATCAATCTGGTTGATTGAGCAATGGCTGCAGGTGCACAAGAATATATTAGGCAGATATACAACCACTAAAAGAGAACTGAAGTATTGCACTCCTACATTAGAACCTGGATTTTAATTAAATGTAGAGGAATGGTTATATAATTTTAGCCAAGCTCTTTGTTCCTGTCATGGTATTTGATTTGTCATATAGTCTCCTGCGGAAAATAAAGTGAATGAAATCTTTCAATGTCTAAGCTGCCATAACGGCATATGTTTTCGTTTTCTCTAACTTGATTGTTTTTGGTGAGACAGAATCAGACTGATTTTCTGAAATATATAATCCCCAGTAAATAAAGATATTTATTCAAAGGCTGGAATGACATATGAAGGATTCCTAAGTGGCTATGATATATGGCTAAGTGACTTTTGATTCATTTACATCCCTAAAAATTCATTTCCAGGCAAACGTCACAGGTATTGCAGGTTGGGTTCCAGACCACTGCAATAAAGTGGATATTGCAATAAAACGAGTCACAGTAGTTTTTTGATCCCCAGTGCATATAAAAATTATGTTTATGCTATAGTGTAGTCTATTAGGTGTGCAATAGCATCATGTCTTAAAAACTAGTGTACATACATTAATTAAAAATGCTACTAAAATTTGTAATAAAGTGAGCACATATTGTTGGAAAAATGGCTTCAATAGACTTGCTTGATGCACGATTGTCACAAACCTTCAATGTATAAAAATCACATTATCTGCAAAGGATAATAAAGCAAAACTTAATAAAATGAGGTATGTCTGTACTCACGAATAAGTTAGCATCCTTATAGTCTTTCAGTACAAGTTCATATCATTTTTTTTCTGTGTTCCAATACTTTACTCCATAACTTTTTTGAATGAAGGAAATACACTATTGGAAAATGAACTATGTAAAAGTGAATTCAATTGATTTATTTTCAAACTATTGCCACAACTGGAAAGTTTGTTTAAAGGCTGACCGACATCCAATTTATGGATCAATAATTCATTTTCAAATACGAAGAGAAGATCTTGTCTGTATGACCACAGTTTTCTCTAAGTTCTACACGGTACATATACAGTCTACTTCTCTTGGTACAGTCAGCAAGTGCAGGCGACTCTCTATGTCTGTGGGTTCTGCATCTGCAGATTCAACCAAATGCAGATGGAAAATATGTTTAAAAATACAATAAAAATCACAATACAACATTAAAACTAATACAAATTTTAAATCAATACAGTATAACAACTATTTACATAGCATTCACATTTGATTAAAAATTATAAGTAATCTAGAGATGACTTAAGGTAGGTGGCAGAATGTGCATGAGCTATATGCAATACTACCCTATTTTAAAAAAGGAGCTTAACATCACGGGATTTTGGTATTCACAGGGGTTCTGGAACTAATAGCTGGTGGATACTGAGGAACAATTGTAATATTGTTACTTACTTTTCTATGTGTAAGAGTTATCTCTTCAACAAGATTAGTATTTCCTCAAAAATAGGCATTTTAAAAATTCACAATATACCTAACACCCAAAATGCTTTCTATGAATAGTAAATGACTAATAAATGTGTTATTTATCTATTTAATTTTTTTTATTATACATTAAGTTCTGGGATACATGTGCAAAACATGCAGGTTTTTTACATAGGTATACGTGTACAATGGTGGTTTGCTGTATTCATCAACCTGACATCTACATTAGGTATTTCTCCTAATGCTATCCATCCCCAACTCCCCAACCCCCCAACTACCTGACAGGCCCTGGTGTATGATGTTCCTCTACCTGTGTCCGTGTGTTCTCATTGTACAACTCCCACTTATGAGTGAGAACATGTGGTGTTTGGATTTCTGTTCTTGTGTTAGTTTGCTGAGAATGATGGTTTCCAGCTTCATTCATGTTGTTGCAAAGGACATGAACTCATCCTTTTTTATGGCTGCATTGTATTCCATGGTGTGTATGTGCCACATTTTCTTTATCCAGTCTATAACTGATGGGCATTTGTGTTGGTTCCAAGTCTTTGCTATTGTGAACAGTGCTGCAGTAAACATACTTGTGCATGAGTCTTTATAGTACAATAATTTATAATCCATTGGGTAAATACCTAATAATGGGATTGCTGGTTCAAATGGTATTACTAGTTTTAGATCCTTGAGGAATTGACACACTGTCTTCCACAATGGATGAACTAATTCACATTGCCACCAACAGTATAAAAGCGTTCCTGTTTCTCCACATCCTCTAAAGCATCTATTGCTTTCTGACTTTTTAATGATAGTCATTCTAATTGCCTTGAGATGATATCTCATTGTGGTTTTGATTTGCATTTCTCTAATGACCAGTCATGAAGAGCATTTTTTCATAGGTTTGTTGGCCACATAAATATATTCTTTTGAGAAGGGTTTGTTCATATCCTTTGTCCACTTTTTGATGGGGTTGTTAGTTTTTTTTCTAGGACATTTGTTTAAGTTTTTTGTAGATTCTGGATATTAGCCCTTTGTCAGATGGATGGATTTCAAAAATTTTCTCCCATTTTTTAAGTTGCCTGTTCACTCTGATGGTAGTTTCTTTTGCTGTGCAGAAGCTCTTTAGTTTAATTAGATCCCATTTGTCTATTTTGGCTTTTGTTGAAATTGATTTTGGTGTTTTAGTCATGAAGTCTTTGCTCATGCCTATGTCCTGAATGGTATTGCCTAGGTTTTCTTCTAAAATTTTTATATTTTTGGTCTTATCTTTAAGTCTTTAATGCATCTTGAGTTAATTTTTGTATGTGAGGAATGGATCCAATTTCAGCTTTTTGCATATGGCTATCCAGTTTTCTTGACACCATTTATTAAATAGGTAATCCTTTCACCATTACTTGTTTTTGTCAGCTTTGTCAAAGACCAGATGGTTGTAGAGGTGTGGTGTTATTTCTGAGGTCTCTGTTCTGTTCTGTTCCATTGGTCTATATATCTGTTTTGGTTCTAGTACCATGTTGTTTTGGTTACTGTAGCCACATAGGATAATTTTAAAATCCACTTTGTTCTTTTTGCTTAGGATTTTCTTGGCTATGTGGGCTCTTTTTGATTTCATATGAACTTTAAAGTAGTTTATTCCAATTCTGGGAAGAAAGACAATGGTAGATTGATAGGGATAGCATTGAATCTATAAATTACTTTTGGCAGTATGACCATTTTAACGATATTGATTCCTCCTATCCATGAGCATGGAATGTTTTTCCATTTGTTTGTGTCCTCTCTTATTTCGTTGAGCAGTGGTTTGTAGTTCTCCTTGAAGAGGTCCTTCACATCCCTTGTAAATTGTATTCCTAGGTATTTTATTATCTTAGTAACAATTGGGAATGGGAGTTCACTCATGATTTGGCTCTCTGTCTGTTATTGGTGTGTAGGAATGTTTGTGATTTTTGCACATTGATTTTGTATCCTGAGACTTTGCTGATGTTGCTTATCACCTTAAGGAGATTTTGGGCTGAGACAATGGGGTTTTCTAAATATACAATCATGTCATCTGCAGAGACAATTTGACTTCCTCTTTTCCTATTTGAATATCCTTTATTTCTTTCTCTTGCTTGATTGCCCTGGTCAGAACTTCCAGTACTATGTTGAATAGATGAGAGACAGCATCCTCATCTTGTGCCAGTTTTCAAAGGGAATGTTTCCAGTTTTTGTCCATTCAGTATGATATTGGCTGTGGGTTTGTCATAAATAGCTCTTATTATTTTGAGATATGTTCCATCAATACGTAGTTTATTGAGAGGTTTTAGCATGAATGGGTGTTGAATTTTGTTGAAGACCTTTTCTGCATCTATTGAGATAATCACGTGATTTTTGTCATTGGTTCTTTTTATGTGATGAATTGTGTTTATTGATTTGCATATGTTGAACCAGCCTTGCATCCCAGGGATGAAGCCAACTTGATCATAGTGGATAAACTTTTTGATATGCTGCTGGACTCGGTTTGTCAGTATTTTATTGATGATTTTTGCATCGATGTTCATCACGGATATTGGCCTAAAATTTTCTTTTTTTTGTTGTGTCTCTGTCAGGTTTTGGTGTCAGAATGGTGCTGGCCTCATAAAATGAATTAGGTATGATTCCCTGTTTTTCTATTGTTTCAAATATTTTCAGAAGAAATGCTACCAGATCCTCTTTGTACCTCTGTAGAAGTTGGCTGTGAATCCATCTGATCCTGGACGTTTTTTGTTGGTAGACTATTAATTACTGCCTCAATTTCAGAATTTGGTATTGGACTATTCAGAGACTCTACTTCTTCCTGGTTTAGTCTTGGGAATGTGTATATGTCCAGGAATTTGTCCATTTCTTCTAGATTTTCTAGTTTATTTGCATAGAAGTGTTTATAGTATTCTCTGATGGTAGTTTGTATTTCTGTGGGATCTGTGGTGATACCCCCTTTATGAGTTTTTATTGCGTCTATTTGATTTCTGTCTCTTTTCTTCTCTGTTAGTCTGGCTAGCAGTGTGTTTTGTTGATCTTTTCAGAAAACTAGCTCCTGGATTCATTGATTTTTTTGAAGGGTTTTTCATGTCTCTATTTCCTTCAGTTCTGCTCTGATCTTAGTTTTTTCTTGTCTTCTTTTAGCTTTTGAATTTGTTTGCTCTTACTTCTCTAGTTCTTTTAATTGTGATGTTAAGGTGTCAGTTTTTGATCTTTCCTGCTTTCTCTTGTGGGCATTTAGTGCTATAAGTTTCCCTCTACACACTGCTTTAAATGTGTCCCAGAGATTCTGGTACATAGTGTCTTTATTCTTATTGGTTTCAAAAAACATCTTTATTTCTGCCTTAATTTCATTACTTACCCAGTAGTTTTTCAAGAGCAGTTTGTTTAGTTTCCATGAGGTTCTGCAGTTTGGAGTGAGTTTCTTAATCCTGAATTCTAATTTAGTTACACTGTGGTCTGAAAGACTGTTTGTGATGATTTTCGTTCTTTTGCATTTGCTGAGGTGTGTTTTACTTCGAAATATGTCGTCAACTTTAGAGTAAGTGTGATGTGGTGCTGAGAATAATGTATATTCTGTTGATTTGGAGTGAGAGTTTTGTAGATGTTTATTAGGTCCATGTGGTCCAGAGCCGAGGTCAAATTCTGGATATCCTTGTTAATTTTCTGTCTCATTGATCTGTCTAATATTGACAGTGGGGTGTTAAAGTCTCCCACTATCATTGTGTGGGAGTCTAAGTCTCTTTGTAGGTCTTTAAGTACTGGTTTTATGAATCTGGGTGTTCCTGTATTGGGGGTGTGTATATATACACACACACACACACACACACACACACACATATATATATGATAGTTAGCTCTTCATGTTGCATTGATCCTTTACCATTATGTAATGCCCTTCTTTGTCTCTTTTGATCTTTGTTGGTTGAAAGTTTGTTTTATCAGAGACTAGGATTGCAACCTCACTTTTTTATTTTTATTTATTTTTTTAATTTTTGCTTTCCATTTGCTTGGTAAATCTAAATCTTCCTCCATCCCTTTATTTTGAGCTTATCTGTGTCTTTGCACATGAGATGGGTATCTTGAATACAGCACACCAATGGTTCTTCACTCATTATCCAATTTGCCAGTCTGTGTCTTTTAATTGGGGCCGTTAGCCCATTTACATTTAAGTTTAATATTGTTATGTGTGAATATGATCCTGTCATTATGATGCTAGCTGGTTTTAACAATTAGTGATGCAGTTTCTTCATAGCATTGATGACCTTTACAATTTAGTTTGTTTTTGCAGTGGCTGATAATTGTTGTTTCTTTCCACGTTTAGTGCTTCCTTCAGGAGCTCTTGTAAGGCATGCCTGGTGGTCAAAAAAATCTCAGCATTTTCTTGTCTGTAAATAATTTTATTTCTCCTTTGCTTATAAAGTTTAGTTTGGCTGGATATGAAATATTGGGTTGAAAATTTTTTCTTCAAGAATGTTGAATATTGGCCTCCACTCTTTTCTGGCTTGTGGGGTTTCTGTGGAGAGATCTGCTGCTAGTCTGGTAGGCTTCCCTTTGTGGGTAACCCGACCTTTCTCTCTGGCTGCCTTTAACATTTTTTTCCTACATTTCAACCTTGGTGAATCTGATGATTATGTACCTTTGGGTTGCTCTTCTCAAGGAATATCTTGTGGTATTATATTTCCTTAATTTGCATGTTGGCCTGCCTTGCTGAATTGAGGAAGTTCTCCTGAATAATATCCTGAAGAGTGTTTTCCAACTTGGTTCCATTCTCCCCGTCACTTTCAGGTACACCAATCAAATATAGATTTGGTCTTTTCACATAATCCCATATTTCTTGGAGGCTTTGTTCGTTTCTTTTCACTCTTTTTTTCTCTAATCTTGTCTTCTCAATTTATTTCATTGAGTTGATCTTCAGTCTCTGATATCCTTTCTTCTTCTTGATGCATTCAGCTATTGATACTTGTATATGCTTCATGAAGTTCTCGTGCTGTGTTTTTCAACTCCATCAGGTCATTTGTGTTCTTCTCTAAACTGGTTATTCTAGTTAACACTTCATCTAACCTTTTTTTAAAGTTCTTAACTTCTTTGCATTCGGTTAGTACATGCTCCTTTAGCTCAGAGGAGTTTGTTATTACCCACCTTCTGAATCCTACTTCTGTCAACATCAAATTCATTCTCTGTCCAGTTTTTTTCCCTTGCTGGCAAGGAGTTTTGATCCATTGGAGGAGAAGACACATTCTGGTTTTTGGAATTTTCAGTCATTTTGCACTGGTTTTTCCCATCTTTGTGGGACATTGATGTTTGGTCTTTGATGTTGGTGATATTGATACTACTCCTTTCTGTTTGTTAGTTTTCCTTCTAACAGGCCCCTCTGCTGCAGGTCTGCTAGAGTTTGCTGGAGGTCCACTCAAGACCCTGTTTCTCTGGGTATCACCAGTGGAAGATGCAGAACAACAAAGATTGCTGCCTGTTCCTACCTCTGGAAGCTTTGTCTCAGAGGAGTTCCTGCCAGTTGCCAGCCAGCATTCTTCTCTATGAAGTGTCTATTGGCCCCTATTGGGAGGTGTCTCCCAGTCTGGATACACAGGGAATCAGGGGCCCATTTGAGGAGGCAGCCTGTCCCTTATCAGAGTTTGAATACTGTACTGAGAGAAACACTGCTTTCTTCAGAGCTGTCAGGCAGGGATGTTTAAATCTGCTGAAGCTGCTCTCCCAGCCGCTTCTTCCCCCAGGTGCTCTGTCCCAGGGGATTGCAGTGAGCTCCACCCAGTTCAAACTTCCAGGTGGCTTTGTTTACACTGTGAGAGTAAAATCGCCTACTCAAGCCTCAGCAAGGACAAATGTCCTTCTTCCCACCAAGCTCTAGAGCCCCAGGTTGACCTCAGACTGCTGTGCTAGCAGGGAGAATTTCAAGCCAGTGGATCTTAGCTTGCTGGGCTCTGTGGGGGTGGGACCCTCTGAGCCAGGCACTGGAGAATAATTTTCCTGGTCAGCTGTTTGTGAAGACTGTGGGAAAAGCACAGTATCTGGGCCAGAATCTGCTCTTCCTCCCGATACAGTTTCTCACAGCTTCCCTTGGCTAGGAATGGGAAATCCCCTATCCCCTTGCGCTTCTCAGGTGAGGCAAAGCCCCACCCTCCTTCAGCTTGCCCTCCTTGGGCTGCATCCACTGTTCCAATGAGAAGAACCATGTACCTCAGTTCGAAATTCAGGAATCACCTGCCTTCTGCATGGATCTCACTGGGTGCTGCAGACTGGAGTTGTTCCTATTCGGGCATCTGGCCAGTTACCCAATAATGTCTTTTACTTTGGATTTAGCTTTACTTGTTATCAAGGAGAGACTTTTAGGTTGTAAATTTTATGATTATGTTCTTCACATAAATTATGTTATGAAATTTTAACTCTAACCCTTTGTGATTGGCATTTTATTTCAAATTGAAAGATCCTAAGTGAGGAAATAATTGAAAATTGTCAAATAAGTGGTTATCTATCCAGATATATGAAATCCAACTACAGAGTTTTTAACTGAATCAATATGACTTTGTCATGATAAAATAATGATATATTTTACCTAATAGTGTGTCAGAGTGATTCTTTAAAAAAGCTCTGTACTTCAAAGGTGGATGCACAGCTATATTCAAAATGAACAGCTATTTTGTCAGCCATATTTTTAACCTAAAGAAATACTTATGCAACTATTTTAGAATAATTACATTTTTACGTTTTTTATCCAAGGGAATTATTGCTATGGTATAGAGAAACAAGAACATGTATCTACAATATGAGAAAAACTAGTCCACAGCTTTCTGTTTTGTGAGTCAAAGGATCAAAATAAGATATAGAAATGGCCACAAACAGTATGAAAAAATGCTCAGCATCACTAATTATCAGGGAAATACAAAATAAAAACACAATGAGATACCAGCTTACTCCTGCAAGAATGGTCATAATTAAAAAATCAAAAAATAGTTGATGTTGGCTTGGATATGGTGCAAAGGGAAGACTTCTACACTGCTAGTGGGAATGTAAACTAGTATAAGCAATATGGTTAGACTGTGTGTTAGAAAACTGTATGAAGTTTCCTTAAAGAAATAAAAATAGAACTATCATTTGTTCCAGCAATCCCACTGCTTGGTATGTATCCAGAGGAAAATAAGTCATATGAAAAAGACACTTGCACACACATGTTTATAGCAGCACAATTCACAATTGCAAAAATATGGAGCCAACATAAATGCCCTTCAACCAACAAGTGAATGAAGAAAATGTGGTATATATACACCACAGAAAACTATTCAGCCCTAAAAAGAATGAAATAATGACATTTGCAGCGACTTGGATAGAGTTAGAGGCCATTATTCTAAGTGAAGTAACTAAGTAATGGACAACTAACTATCATGTGTTCTCACTTATAAGTGAGAGCTAAGCTATGAGAATACAAAGGCATAAGAATGATACAATGGACTTTGGGGGTTGGGAGAAGTAGGGGAGGGGGTGAGGAATAAAAGATTACATATCGGGTACAGTGCACACTGTTTAGGTGACAGGTACACCAAAATCTCAGAAATCATCAATAAAGAACTTATTTATGGAACCAACAACCACCAGTTCCCCCAAAACTATTGAAATAAAAAAAAAAACATGATTTTAATAAAATCATATATTATCCCGTAGTTTCAATTAGTTGAATGTATGTGTTAATACTAACCTACGTATACATTCACTCTAACATATATACACTCATATCTATAATTACTTTATCTATCTATATATCAATGTATTAAAATATGCTGGAGTTCAAGATATATTATCTAAAGGTGTACCACAAGACTCATTCTAACATCCTTCTTTGCTGTTTGTAACTTTTTTATCTGACAGTGAAAAATTTGGCTCCCATTATCTGAAATAAAATTTATTTATTTGTACAACTCTAGTATACATGTAAAGTAGTTTCATCCTTGAACCCTAAGTGACAGATTTTTTAAAGTATTTTTATTTATCTCTTCTACTGGCTTATGTGTCAGTCAGAGTTCAACCACTGGGATGGATGGATAACAAGGAATTGGATTAAACGTTCATGGTGGCTGATTGAAGAGTAGCTGCAAGGCTGTCTTTGAGTCTAATGCTGGAGCTCAAGCTAAATTCATGGACAGTCTGGAATGAAAGATCATGAGTAGCCTGCATCTCTACAAGCTGGAACCTGTAAGAATGAATTGAAATACATGTGCTTGTTCATTCTTTTTGTCTCTAACCTTGAGAACATGAGTATCCTGCAGAAGCCAGGTCTTTCATCAGAGAGTTCAACACACATTGGCCTATGAGTCAGAAAAACCTTGCCCTCATAGGGCAAGGTAGAGCAACTGCAGACCCGGCTGCTGCTTCACACCAATGGGGTGAGTCAGCAGATTAGCAACAATGTGTGTGTGTGTGTGTGTGTCCACGCGCACGTGTGTGCTACAAAATGGGTATTGCCTCCCTTGCACCCTCATGTGAGAATCTTCTTGGTAGTCCACCCTAACCAGAAACATATAGAAATATATTTGTGAAATGTAATTCAGTCTGGCCAAACTGACACTCACATATTTATCATATCTTATTTGCTATATGTCTGTTCTTGTTTTTCAGTTGTTACTCAAGGGAGTAAAATATGTACATTTAATTTAGCAGTATTTACCTGATTTTCTATTATACTAAATTCCACTTCTCTGAATTTCTATTATACTATTCTAGTATACTAAGTTATATATTCCAGCTATATGTCTGTTATTGTTTTTCAGTTGTTACTCAAGGGAGTAAAATGTGTACACTTAACTTAGAAGTATTTACTTGAATTTCTGTTATCTAAATTCCACGTTTGTAAAGTTTTCATGTATTTTCTTTTTTTTTTTTTTTTTTTTTTGTTTGAGTGGGAGTCTCGCTCTGTTGCCCAGGCTGGAGTGCAGTGGCACAATCTCAGCTCACTGCAAGCTCCACCTCCTGGGTTCACACCATTCTCCTGCCTCAGCCTCCCAAGTAGCTGGGACTAGAGGTGCCTGCTACCACACCTGGCTAATTTTGGTTTTGTATTTTAATAGAAACAGGGTTTCACCATGTTATCCAGGATGGCCTTGATCTCCTGACCCCATGATCTGCCCACCTCAGCCTCCCAAAGTGTTGGGATTACAGGTATGAGTCACCGCACCTGGCCTGTGTATTGTCTTTTAAATATTCTATAAGCTACAAAATGTTTTGCCTAGTTGGTTGCCTTTCATGAAAACATTTTTAAATAGTATTTTATATGTATCCCAATAGTTACCATTCTGTATTCTTCATTACTTCTTATAAAGCCAAAGGTTTTTAGCTAGCATCATTTTTTCCAACATGAAAAATTTCTTGTTTTGTAGGTTTCCTTTTTTCTTTTTTTTAATTTTATTTTTAATTGTTAGCAAGGCAAGCTACTTCTATAGAATGGTGTGCCCCTATAGATGGAGAAATGGTGAGTACACACTTCGACAAGGAAGGGGAAGGGGCTTTTATCCCTGATGAACATGGCCCCTGCTGCTGTGTCATTCACCTATTGGCTAGGGTTAGACCACACAAGCTAAACTAATTCTGATTGGCTAATTTAGAGTGAGAGGGTGAGTGGTTTTGGGGGAAAAATTGTTATGCAGGGTGGAGAATGAGTTAAGGTGGAGGTAGCAGGTAATTTGAATAAGTCAGGGTGGAGCAGGTAATCAAAAAAGTTTACTTTGTGAGGAAGTTAAGTTTAAAAGTAGAAGGCAAAGAATTGAACACACTGACATGCTGATTCTATGAAAATAAATTTAGAACTCATATCTAACAACCCCACCCCTTGCATTTCCTTACAGCTCTTTCTTTTCAAACTTTTTAAAACATGTCTTAGCTTAGTTGTTTTGCTTGATTTTTCAAAAGAAGAAGCTTCTCTGGATAAGACGGATAATAGTTAAAGGAGGTTTTAAGTGCCATTTTAATGATCCTCTGCACCAACCCATGGATGCATGGTAGGACACAGCCACCGAAAAGAATAAGTACACCCATTACGGCTGTGAGGAAAGTAAGAATTGAGGCTATTAATCCTGTCCATTTACCGAACCACTTTTCTAGTTATCCTGTTAAGGGGTCATTTACCCCAGAGTTGTGGGCTAACTCACTGGACAGTGCAGTCAGACATTGCAATGCCTTCGTTGTACTTCCATCAGGAGTGGTGGTGTTTGGGATGAAGGTAAAACATTGAGTTTTAATCATGATGCAAACTCCTCCACTTTCTGCTAATATCATGTCTAAGGCTATCCTATTTTCCCAAGCCATCTGGCTAGTAGCCCGTAATTGCTCAGCTAATCCTTTAACAGCATCTCTAGTGTAGTTAATAAATAACTGTTGGTTGTAGTAGATGTAGTTTATCCAATCTACATTTTTATTAATTGTTACCCACCAAAATACTGACTCAAATCCTGCAGTTATTTGATTTTGGGCTTTAAATTGATTAAATTGATCTGGTATTCCTTGTGGGACTCCAGTTGAATTTAAATAGAGGTGAGAGTTGAAAGACCCATAAGGGGCTTCTCTCACTTTACAATGTCTTATTTTTCTTTCCTCTGGTTGATGAAATGCCAGGGTGAAAGGGATAGCCAATTGGACTAAAACACGAGTGCCACTCCAGTTATTTGGCAGAGTGTCCAGTAAAGATCTACCATAATACCACCACACATGCACTCGAGTTTGAATAAGGGCTGACTGATTGATAAAGCTCTTGAAAATTCTTAAGCCCACTGCATCCCTTCAGGTCTCCAAGGAATGCTAAGTTTCCTCCCTGTAGTGAGAGATACGAAGTGAACTTAGTGTTGGGAGACGGAAGCTGGATGGCCCTCAGGGGCTGACCCGCAGGGTGCCAGACTTCAGGATATAGCAGAGAGAGAGCTTAGCATGACTTGTTACTCCAGGCTGTAGAATCCTGGAAAAGAATTACCATGCAGCCCATACCCGGTCGACTGGAGGACCACCCTAGTGGAAAGGGGACCATCTGGGCCTCTGGCTTGCTGTGTGCACAAGCATAACAACTGCTTTTGTTTAACATGCAGATGGAATGTTTGATCCATTCCAACCAGGCATTAGCATCTTGGTATCCTGTCTTAATTGCCAAAGTTTAAGTCTTTAACTTCTACGCTAGCTATCTTGGTCTTGTCATTAGATGGAGGAGGAGCAATTGTTCCACTGTGAGAGGTTTTGGAAGAAGGCTTAGAGGAAGGTTCAGGCGGCAAGGGGATCAAAGAAACACATGTCAAAGAATCCAATAGGGTCTGCCCCTGAAACCTTAACCTCCAAACCATAAAACCAGGTTAAAGAAGGGAACAAGCTTAGAAAAGGAGAAGAACTTTAAGGGCTGGAGATAATAACCATATAGGATTGCACTGGTTTGGCTGACAGTTAGATGGAGAGCTGTCCCTCTAGTAAAATGAATGTATGGTTTTAGGAAATGACAAACACCGGATGGGGCAATCCATCCTTGCTCTTTAGTGGTCTAGAGAATGTAGGATAAGCTACAGCATAAAAGCTTTACATCGGGGGGGGGGGGGGGGGGGGGGCAAGACTCCTGGTTGACACTGGGATCTTTATCAAAATCTCCCCAGATTAAATGGTCCCAATTTACTAATGCCCAATCTGAGGAGAGTCAGGAGGGAGAGAGGTACTTTTCTGAAGTAGAGAGCTGTAATTGATTTGTCAAGTCCTCATGGGGTATAACAAGGCAAGCATCAAATGCAATAGTTTCAGGCAAAATTAACTTGGTTGTGTTAATAACTACATAGTCAGCAACAGAGTGAGGAAAGAAGAAAGAGTAATAGAATAGATGAAAGAGAGTTAAATTTTTCTTAGCCTTAGTTTGGTAGGGTTTTCCCCTGGGACCATGGCCCATGACTCTGGAGTGGGAGGCATTTTCTTGACTCGGGTGTGATGAGTCCATCCCATTTCTGCTGTATGAACGGCAATCTCACTGGTTAGCAGCCCAAGGTAGAGTCCTTCGCAGGCTGGCTCGAATTGTCCTTTCCAACCTTTGATGAGAACGTGATCCTCAGGCTTGTGCTGGTTTACCGGAAATTCGAGGGGTGGTAGTTGTACTAAAAGACTTTTAGTTTTGAGAGAAAGGAAAGTGGAAGATAAACCAAGTATATAATTTCTAAGAAATTGATCTTTTGCTTTAAATGTGGAGACATTAGCACTGGACTTTATAGTCCTTGGTAACTTTTTACTGAGACATTTCCTTTAGCACCTATTTTTATTAGCTTTTAGACCAAAGAAAGTCAAACATCATTTTATATTTGACAATGCTTCCTGTATGATTTTTATATCAGATAAGCTAAATTTCTTCTTTATATTAGTGTGTTATTGTTAAACTTAATTTTAATAAAACCTTGTAGACATATTTATCCAATTTTAACATCTGACAATAAGGTAAGATTTTTATAGACTCTCTTTAACCTTTTATGATTTTTGTTAAAAAGCATGTTGGTGCCTTAAGAAAATCCCATTGTGCTTTTATTTTAATGTCCAGTTCACAGAAAAACTGGATGATACCCCTTTAGCTTTAACCAATATGTTTACCACAGAATTTTCTTTTTTTGTTTTTTTTTTCCTGAGATGGAGTCTCGCTCTGTTGCCCAGGCTGGAGTGCAGTGGCTGGATCTCAGCTCACTGCAAGCTCCGCCTCCCGGGTTCAAGCCATTCTCCTGCCTCAGCCTCCCGAGTAGCTGGGACTACAGGCGCCCGCCACCTCGCCCGGCTAGTTTTTTGTATTTTTTAGTAGAGACTGGGTTTCACCGTGTTAGCCAGGATGGTCTCGATCTCCTGACCTCGTGATCCGCCCGTCTCGGCCTCCCAAAGTGCTGGGATTACAGGCTTGAGCCACCACTCCCAACCACCGAATTTTCTTTATAATTAACATTTTAAAACTTGCATAAACCTTCAAAACAAATTTTTTTAACATTTTAGTGTAGGTAAAAATCCTTCTTATAATACTTTTACCAATATACCAAAAGTGTATTTTACTTTCCTTATACACCTTGCACATAAACTGTGCCTTCAATAGTTTTACACTCAGGAGGCCTAATTACTTTTAAATTATACAACATTTCTTGCATAAATTCCCTTTTAAAACACACTTTTTTTTTTCACGACTTTCACAGACAATTATTCAACATGCCTCAACTTTCTGACTTGTTGCAAACATCCCTTTATTTAAACAACCAGTTAATTTATTTTAGGACAAGAATTTACCATATAACATTCTTTTTAGGTGAATTATCCCCTCCTTTTTTTTTTTTTTTTTTTTTTCCAAAGATGATCATTCTTTTCCAAAGCAAACTTCCTTCATGTCTGTGGACTACACTGCCTAAGACCACAAGACTAGAAGTTAGGATAATACATGTGACACTCTTAATTTTTAGCAAACTTTGCTTTTGTTGAAAACCTTGTAAGTCTGGGATTTCAATTACTCTTTGCTATTAACGAGACCTCGTTCAGTCCATATTACCTTAGAATCGATATAAATGGCTCCTTCCTGATTCTGTAAGTACTTTAAGGTTTGGTTGAGTGCAAACAGCTTGCAGGTTTGAGCAGACCAATTATTAGGCAACTTTCCTAACTCTGCTTCTACAAGAGTTTCCTTATCCATTACTGAATACCCATTGTATCTTTTTCACTCAATCACTGGGAAGGAACTATCTATTTTCCTGTCCTGACAGGAGTTCCTCCTAGGTCTGGTCAGAGCTTTGTGTAACAGAATAGCCCCACACTTTAAGATTTTTGAGTTAGTAAGCTACCTTTTTGATTTTTTTTTTTTTTTTTTTTTTTTTTGATTTAGGATAGTTCTGAACTGGTGAGGTGTGCTCACAATGAGGTTTCCTCTAAAAGTTATTTTTCTACTTTCCTCTGATAGCAAAGCAGTTGCCGTTACAGATTGAATGCATTTGGGCCATCTGCAGGTTACTGGGTTAAGGATTTTTGATAGGAAGGCTAAGAGTTGTCAGTGGCCTCAGTGCTTTAGGGCTGTGCCCTTGTTTACACTGACAACAAGGTGGTATTGGAGTGTTATAGGGTCACAGAGAAGACCTTCAATTATCAGTTATAGGTTTTAAATTTACCCTGGCTTTTAAAGGAATAGGGTACACTGTTTTCTCTTTACTACTTCTATCTCTCTCTTTCTCTCTTTGACTTTCTGTCTCTCTTTCTCTCTTTGACTTTCTGTCTCTCTTTCTCTCTCTCTCTCTCTCTCTAACTCCCTCTTTCTCTCTCTCTTTCTCCCTTCTCTCTCTCTCTTTCTCCTTACTCTTTCTCTTTCCTCTCTGCTGGTCTTTCCCTACCTCTCCCAGCCACTTATGCTGTTGTTCTCTGCTCTCCTTCCCCTTCCTCTAGGGGAAGGACCTGCAGGAGTGGAGACGCTCTTTCTTCCCCCAAGAAGAAAGGAAACGGGAGTTTGTGTCATGTTCAACCCTTATTAGTGGAAGTCTCAATCCCTCAAACTGAGAGGTGAAGCTGGCTGGGTTTTTGGGTTGGGTGGGGACTTGGAGAACTTTTCTGTCTAGCTAAAGGATTGTAAATGCACCAATCAGTGCTCTGTGTCTAGCTAAAGTTTTTAAATGCACCAATCAGCACTCTGTAAAAACGGACCAATGAGCACTCTCTAAATTGGACCAATCAGTATTCTGTAAAACCGACCAATCAGTGGGATGTGGGTGGGAATAAATAAGGGAATAAAAGCAGGACACCTGAGCCAGCAGCCGCAACCCACTGGGGTCCCCTTTCATGCTGTGGAAGCTTTGTTCTTTTGCTGTTTGCAATAAATCTTGCTGCTGCTCATTGTTTGGGTCTGCACTACCTTTATGAGCTGTAACACTCACTGCGAAGACCTGCAGCTTCACTCCTGAAGCCAGCAAGACCACAAACCCACTGGGAAGAATGAACAACTCTAGATGCACCAACTTTAAGAGCTGTAACACTCACTGCAAAGGCCTGCAGCTTCACTCCTGAGCGAGACCACAAACCCACCAGAAGGAAGAAACTCTGGACACGTCTGAACATCTGAAGGAACAAACTCCAGACACATCATCTTTAAGAACTGTAACACACACCACAAGGGTCCGTGGCTTCATTCTTGAAGTCAGCGAGACCAAAAACCCGCTGGAAAGAACCAATTCCAGACACATTTTGGCAACCCTAATTGGACCTATCGCCAAATAGTGAGTACCATCAGACCCCTTTCACTTGCTATTCTGTCCTATTTTTCCTTAGAATTTGGGGGCAAATACTGGGCACCTGTCAGCCAGTTAAAAGCAACTAGCAGGGCCACCAGACTAAAGACACAGGTGTCAGGCTTTCTGGAAAAGGGCTGTCTAACAACCCCTGACTCTTCAGTGTTGGAAGCGTTGGTTTTCCTGGAACCAGCTTCCATTTTTCCTGTACTTCTGGGTTGAGCCAAGTGTTGACAGAGAGGAAAGCCATTCAGTTCCGGGGGCCCAACAACAAGTTGGTTGACCCTGTGGCCATGAGCGGAACTCTTATAGTCATGACACCCAAGGGAGACTCACCCATCTATCCTATCTATCCTGACCCCTGTCTCCTAGGTCCTAATGCCTGTCAGACAAACTTCCTCTCACCTCTCTTCTCCAAGGCTAGTCCCACTTCTAAAAACCTTTCCCTGTCTCTGGTGATTTTCTAGTTTCTCCTGTAAGAATGATTACTAGTATAAACTTCAGGACTCTGTTACCTTCTTTAGACACCTGGGTTCACTAATCAGAAAGACATAATTTTTGTCCAAAGCTCCATCATAAGGGGACTACCTGGAATTTTAGGATCCCTCCTCAGACAAGCAGGCCTAACAAAAGCTATTCCTGAAGCTAGGATATGTGGAGCCTCAGAAATTGTATCCTTCCTATTCGTATAAGTGAGAACAAAAGGCATCACTCTTCCAACTCTGGAGATCCCTCCCCTCCCTCAGGGTATGACCTTCCACTTCATTTTTGTGGCATAACATCTTTATAGGACAGGGGTAAAGTCCCAATAGTAACAGGAGAATGCTTAGGACTCTAATAGGTTTTAGAGAATGAGTCCTTAAGGGCCAATCTGATTTTTCTCAGTCCTCCTTGTAGTCTAGGAGGACAGACAAGGGTGCAGGTTTTCAAGAATGTGTCTGTAAGGGCCACTAAATCCAACCTTCCTCGGTTCTCCTTGTGGTCTGGGAGGAAAACTAATGTTTCTGATGCTGCGTTGGTGAGCGCAACTATTCTGATCAGCAGTGTCCAGGGGCCATTGTGGGTTCTTGGGCAGGGGGAGAAACAAACAAACCAAAACGGCGGTAGTTTTGTCTTTCAGATGGGAAACACTCAGACATCAATGGCTCACCCTTGAAATGCATCCTAAGCCATTGGGACCAATTTGATCTACAAATCCTGAAAAAGAGGCAGCTCATTTTTTTTTGCACTGTGCCATGGCCCCAATATTCTCTCTCTGATGGGGAAAAATGGCCACCTGAGGGAAGTACAAATTACAATACTACCCTGCAGGTTGACCTTTTCTGTAAGAGGGAAGGCAAATGGAGTGAAATACCTTATGTCCAAGCTTAATACAGAACTATGCAAAGCTTGCAATTTACATCGCACAGGAGGACCTTTCAGCTTACCACTATATCCTAGCCTCCCTTTAGCTCCTCTTCCTATTAATGATAAGCCTCCTCTAAATCTCCCCCACGCAGAAGGAAATAAGCAAGAAAACCTCCAAAGGACTACAAAAATCCCCAGGCTATTGGTTATGTCCCCTTCAAGCTGTAAGGGTAGGGGAATTTGGCCCAACCTGGGTACATGTCCCCTTCAAGCTCTAAGGGTAGGGGAATTTGGCCTAACCTGGGTACATGTCCCCTTCAAGCTCTAAGGGTAGGGGAATTTGGCCCAACCTGGGTACATGTCCCCTTCTCCCTCTCTGATTTAAAGCAGATCAAGGCAGACCTGGGGAAGTTTTCAGATGCTCCTGATAGATACACAGGTGTCCTACAGGGTCTAGGGCAAACCTTCAATCTCACTTGGAGTGATGTTATGCTATTGTTAGATCACACCCTGACCTTAATGAAAAGAATACAGCTTTAGCTGCAGCCTGAGAGTTTGGAGATACCTGGTATCTTAGTCAAGTAAATGATACAATGACAGCTGAAGAAGGTGTAAATGTCCTACCAGTCAGCAAATTGTCCCCAGTATGGATCCCCAATGGGACCTCAACTCAGATCATGGGGACTGGAGTCATAAACATCTGCTGACTTGTGTTCTAGAAGGATTAAGGAGAATTAGGAAAAAGTCCATGAATTCTTCAATGATGTCCACCATAACTCAGGGAAAGGAAGACAATCCTTCTGCCTTCCTTGAGCAGCTATGAAAGGCCTTAAGAAAATATACTCCCCTGTCACCTGACTCACTCGAGGGTCAGTTGATTTGAAAGATAAATTTATTACCCAATCAGGAGCAGATATCAGGAGAAAGCTCCAAAAGCAAGCCCTGGGCCCTGAACAAACTCTGAAGGGATTTTCAAACCTGGCAACCTCAGTGTTCTATAATAGGGACCGAGAATAATAGTCCCAAAAGGAAAAGTGATATCCGAGAAAGTCCACAGCCTTAGTCATGGCCCTCAGACAAACAAACCTTGGTGGTTCAGAGAGGACAGAAAATGGAGCAGGCCAAGCAGCTGGTAGGGCTTGTTATCAGTGTGGTTTACAAGGACATTTTTAAAAAGATTGTCCAACAAGCCCCCCACCCCCATCCATTCATGTCAGCAGGCTACTCTAGATCTCTTGAACTTTCTAGCTAATCAAGGGTACAAGGCGTCTAGGGTAAAGGCCCAGCTTTGCCTTCAGCAGGTCAAGTATCTAGGCCTAATCTTAGTGAGAGGAACCAAGGACCTCAACAAGGAATGAATACAGCCTATAATGTCTTATCCTCACCCTAAGATGTAAAAACAGTTGTGGGGGTTCCTTGGAATCACCAGCTTCTGTCGACTATGGATCCCCAGATACAGTGAGATAGCCAGGCCTTTATATACTCTAATAAAGGAGACCCAGAAGGCAAATACTCATCTAGTAGAATGGGAACCAGGGGCAGAGACAGCCTTCAAAACCTGAAAGAAGGCCCTAGTACAAGCTCCAGCTTTAAGCCTTCACACAGGAAATAACTTCTCTTTATATGTCAGAGAGAGCAGAGATAGCTCTTGGAGTCCTTACTCAGACTCATGGGACAACCCCACAACCAGTGGAATACCTAAGTAAGGAAATTGATGTAGTAGCAAAAGGCTGACCTCACTGTTTAAGGGTAGTTGCAGTGGTGGCCATCTTAGTGTCAGGGGCTATCAAAATAATACAAAGAAAGGATCTCACTGTCTAGACTACTCATGATGTAAATGGCATACTAGGTGCCAAAGGAAGTTTATGGCTATAAGACAACTGCCTACTTAGATACCAGGCACTACTCCTTGAGGGACCTTAAGCACTCCTTGAGTGCTTTAAATACGTACACGTGTAGCCCTCAAGCCTGCCATTTTTCTCCCAGAGGATGGGGAATCAATCGAGCACGACTGCCAACAAATTATAGTCCAGACTTATGTCACCTGAGATGATCTCTTAGAAGTCCCGTTAGCTAATTCTGACCTTAACTTATATACCGATGGAAGTTCATTTGTGGAGAATGGAATACAAAAGGCAGGTTATGCCATAGTTAGTGAAGTAACCGTACTTGAAAGTAAGCCTGTTCCCTCAGGGACCAGTGCCCGGTTAGCAGAACTAGTGGCACTTACCTGAGCCTTAGAACTGGGAAAAGGAAAAAGAATAAATGTGTATACAGATAGCAAGCATGTTTGTCTAATCCTACAGGCCCATACTGCAATATGGAAAGAAAGGGAGTTCCTAACCTCTAGGGGGAACTTAAATTAAATACTACAAGGAAAGTATGGAGTTATTGCATGCAGTACAGAAACCCAAGGAGGTGGCAGTCTTACACTGCCAAGGCCATCAGAAAGGTGAAGGAGAAAAGGCAGAAGGAAACTATCGGGCAGATGCGGAGGTCAAAATTGCTGCCAGGCAGAACTTCCCATTAGAAATACCTATGGAAGGACACTTGGTATGGAACAATCCCCTCCAAGAGATTAAGCCCCAGTATTCCCTGACTGAAACAGAATGGGAATTCTCACGGGGGCATAGTTTTCTCCCCTCGGGGTTGTTAACCACAGAATAAGAAAAGGTACTTATACCCGAAGCCAGCCAGTGGAAAATACTTAAAACCCGCCACCAAACTTTTCATATAGGCCTTGAAAACATTCATCAAATGGCCAAATCCCTATTTAAAGGGCCAAATCTCCTCTGGACCATCCGACAGGTAGTCAAAACTTGTGAGGTGTGCCAAAGGAATAATCCTTTGTTCCATCATAAGGCCTCTTTGGGGGAACAAAGTATAGATCATTATCCTGGAGAGGACTAGAAGTTAGACTTCACCCATATGTCTAAGTTGAAGGGATTTCAATACTTGTTGGTCTTTGTTAATACCTTCACAAATCGGATAAAAGTTTTCCCTTGCAAGACAGAGAAGGCTCAGGAAGTGATTAAAGTCCTAATTCATGAAATAATTCCTAGATTTGGGCTTCCCCAAAGCCTACAGAGTGCCAATGGTCTGACTTTTAAAGCCACAATATCGCAGGGAATTTCCAGGTGCATACAATATCACCTTCACCGTGCCTGGGGTGCACAATCCTCACAGAAGGTTGAGAAGGCAAGTGAAACACTCAAGAGGCACTTAAGGAAATTAACACCAAAAACTCATCTCCCATGGCCTACTCTTTTGCCCTTGGCTTTGTTGAGAATCTGGAATTCTCCTCACAAAATGGGGCTCAGTCCATATGAAATGCTGTACGGATGACCTTTTCTCACAAATGACCTCCTACTTGATCAGGAAACTGCCAACTTGCTCAAAGATATAACTTCTTTGGCAAAATATCAACAAAACCTCAAAAACCTACCTGAAGGATGTCACAGAGAAAAGGGAACAGAGTTGTTTCAACCAGGAGATCTAGTGTTGGTCAAATCTCTCTCCTCTACCTCCCCATCTATGGACTCTTTGTGGAAAGGACCATATTTGGTAATCCTCTCTACTCCTACTGCAGTTAAGGTGGCAGAAGTGGAATCTCGAATTCACCACATCCGAGTTAAATTTTGGACATCTCCTGAGGAACCTGCAGGGCCGTCAGCTCAGGAGTTCCAAGATCAGCCAGACCAGCCTTGATACACCTGCAAACCATTGGAGGACTTGCATCTCCTATTTCAGAAGGAAACATCCCAGACTAAAAAGGCTCCTACCACTGATCCTGAAGAAAAACCCTTTCCTCCTTAAAGATAAGTGAAAACCTACATAATCTTTATCTTTAACACCTCTTCTTGCCCCTTTAATGGAATCCTTTCACTATTTCATCACATCATTAAGCAACATACTAACCATACTCTTTGTGATAGGACTATATACTGTAGTTTCTGCTGTGACAAAAATCCTAATCACATCAACCTTCTTTGTATCTTCCTTTCTTCTGACAGCAATTTACTCCTACCTTTAACCCACACTGGATAAGATGATCTCATTTTCCAGAGCACCCTCTTTACCTTCCTATTTACTCTTTGCCTATCTATCCCTGCTGCTTCCTTGGATACCTCATACAATCACCCCTCCCCTTCCACTAGCTCCTAATTACCTCTACAAGACTCTCAATTTAACCCACTCTCTGTTAAAACAGTACAATCCTTCCCTGCAAATGACTGTTGGCTATGTATCTCTGCTTACGTTGCCACTCCCATTCCCGCAAAAAAACTGGGTCTTTACCAACTTAACCTACCACCCTCGTTATGAAGGAAAAGACCCCTTTCTGACTTCTAAATATACAATCATTAGCTAAGTTCCCCATCCTTGATAGTGCCAAGAATACGCTAACAGTATGTACAATCCAACTTTTACGTTCTTACATTTCCAACCTCACCTATTACACAAGCAATGAAAAGCCCATACACAGCCCTGTAACTACAAATACCATCTTAACTTTCCATCCCCTTTATGCATCCAACACAACCTGTATCAGGCCTGCCCCTGGGGCACCTACTACCCCATCAGTGTAATTACACCCTACAACTTCAAGCCCCAACTGATCATAGTAACTTCTGAGTCACCCAAACAGATCCATTCAGATGGCTTGTCTACTTCTCAGGGCCCCCCAAAATCATTACCTCCTCCCTGCTTAACAAACAGTCCAGATTTTGAAATGGCATACATACTGCCTGCATGACCATATAGCAGCGCCCCCACCACTAGTGAATGCCTTCTCATCCCCTCTTTCAATCACTCTCTGGAATGGTTCCTAGTAGATACAAAGCAGTTTTTCTCCAATGGGAAAATAGAACATAGGGAGCCACTCAGTTGGCTCCCAACAGCTCTTTCCAGCTGCTCACTGGAGCTACCTTGGTAAGTACTCTAGGAGTATGGGAAAATGAAAACAACTAATTCACACACGTTTTTAACATACACAACCAGTTCTGTCTACCCAGCCAGGTATATTCTTATGTGGAACATTGACCTATATCTGCCTCCCCACTAATTGGACAGGCACCTGCACCTTAGTCTTTCTAAGTCCCAATATTAACATTGCCCCAGGAAATCAGACCTTATCAGTACCTCTCAAAGCTCAAGTCCATCAGTGCAGAGCCACACAATTAATACCCCTACTTATAGGGTTAGGAATGGCTACTGCTACAGGAACCGTAATAGCCAGTATATCTACTTCATTATCCTACCTCCACACACTCGCAAAGGATTTCTCAGACAGTTTGCAAGAAATAACAAAAACTATCCTTATTCTACAATCCCAAATAGACTCTTTGGCAGCAGTGACTCTCCAAAACCACTGAGGCCTAGACCTCCTCACTGCTGAGAAAGGAGGATTCTGCACCTTCTTAAGGGAAGAGTGTTTTTACACTCACCAGTCAGGGATAGTACGAGATGCCACCTGGCATTTACAGGAAAAGGTTTCTGAAATCAGACAACGCCTTTCAAACTCTTAACCAACCTCTGAAGTTGGGCAACATGGCTCCTCCCTTTCCTAGGTCCTGTGGCAGCCATCTTGCTGTTACTCGCCTTTGGGCCCTGTACTTTAACCTGCTTGTCAAATTTATTTCCTCTAGAATAGAGGCCATCAAGCTACAGATGGTCTTACAAATGGAACCCCAAATGAGTTCAACTAAAACCTTCTTCTGAGGACCCCTGGACTGACCTGCTGGCCCTTCCACTGGCCTAAAGAGTTCCCCTCTGTAGGACACTACAACTTCAGGGCCCCTTCTTCACCCCTACCCAGGAGGAAGTAACTAGAGTGGTCATTGGCCAAATTCCCAACAGCAGTTGGGGTGTCCTGTTTAGAGGGGGGATTGAGAGGTGAAGCCAGCTGGGCATCTGGGTCAGGTGGGGACTTGGAGAACTTTTCTGTCTAGCTAAAGGATTGTAAATGCACCAATAAGTGCTCTGTGTCTAGCTAAAGGTTTGTAAATGCACCAATCAGCACTCTGTGTCTAGCTAATTGGGTAGGGGACTTGGAGAACTTTTCTGTCTAGCTAAAGGTTTGTAAATGTACCAGTCAGCACTCTGTAAAAATGGACCAATCAGCACTCTGTAAAACGGATCAATCAGCTCTCTGTAAAATGGACTAATCAGTAGGATGTGGGTGGGGTCAAATAAGGGAATAAAAGCAGGACACCCGAGTCAACAGCAGTAACCCGCTCGGGTCCCCTTCCACGCTGTGGAAGCTTTGTTCCTTCGCTCTTCACAATAAATCTTGCTGCTGTTCACTCTTTGGGTCTGCACTACCTTTATGAGCTGTAACACTCACCGTGAAGGTCTGCAGCTTCACTCCTGAAGTCAGCAAGATCACGAACCCACCGGGAGGAATGAACAACTCTGGACGCGCCACCTTTTAAGAGCTGTAACACTCACTGCGAAGGTCTACAGCTTCACTCCTGAAGCCAGAAAGACCATGAACCCACCACAAGGAAGAAACAACTGCAGATGTGCCACCTTTAAGAGCTGTAACTCTCACTGTGAAGGTCTGCAGCTTCACTCCTGAGGCCAGTGAGACCACGAACCCACCACAAGGAAGAAACTCTGGACATGTCTGAACATCTGAAGGAACAAACTCCAGACACACCATCTTTAAGAACTGTAACACTGACCATGACGGTCTGCAGCTTCACTCTTGAAGTCAGCAAGACCAAGAACCCACTGGAAAGAACCAATTCCAGACACAAAACCAGGGATGTCTCGCCTTTGCTGTCCTGGAAGGCTCAACCCCTCATGCCAGGGGCTGTCTTGCCTTGCTGCTCTGGAAAGTTGACCTGTTTCCTCCCTTTTCCCCTCTGAAGGTCCCTTGCATACTTCTGACTCAGGTTTTCCTCTCTGGCCGCTCCCCCCAGGGAGAATTAGGCCCCTCTTAGTGTTGGTGTGCTGGAATTAATCCCACAGCAGGATCCACCCTAAGCCACATGAGGTGGCTATGGAACCGTGGAGAGGACCCACTCACTCCGTCCAGCAGTAGGACTTGTCACCATCCACACGAACAACACCACAAGTAGGGTTGTTGTTTGTGATCATTCATTTACACACATATTTAGCCATCCAGAATTTGACTACAAAAGAAGTACTTTACCGGCTCCCATGGCTTCTCCTTTCTTGGTCTGTGCACAAAATCATTGCTGCAGTATGTGAGAATCCTTTAAGCTGGGTTGCTGGCCAGTTTTTTTTTTTTTTTTTTCCCCCACGTTCCTGAGAGCTTGAGTTATTTTTCGCACTGGGTGGGTCTTGATTTCTCACTCCTGAGGCTGCCACAAGGGGGCAGAGCACGCCTCCTCTGGAGAGAGAACCAGAGGCCATCCCCAGAGGGGAATGTAATCACAGTGGGAGCCCCCATGTTGTTATAAATAAACTTTTAGTGCTGCAAAATAAATAGCACTCAAATATAAAATTTTCTTTGTAATTCTTAGCAAGGTGAGTTACTTCTATAGAAAGGTGCACCCTTACAGATGGAGCAGTGGTGAGCACACTGTAGTTCTTCTATTTGGGTCTTTCTTTCTTTTATTGTTCTTTACTTTTCTGTCTTGGAAAATATCTCAGCCAGGAGAGGTGGCTCATGTCTGTAATCTCAGCAATTTGGGAGGCTGAGGCAGGCAGATCATGAAGTAAGGAGTTCGAGACCAGCCTGACCAACATGGTGAAACCCTGTCTCTACTAAAAATACAAAAATTAGGCAAGCGTGGTGGCGCGTGCCTGTAATCCTAGATACTGAAGAGACTGAGGCAGGGAAATTGCTTCAACCCAGGAGGCAGAGGTTTCAGTGAGCCAAGATCACACTACTGCACTCCAGCCTGGCAGCAAAGCAAGACTTCATCTCACACACACACACAAAATATATATTTTTTATAGATATTGAACAATTTTTATGCCATTATGAAATTTCAATTTTCCTTCTTTTGACTCCTTTTCAGATTTTCTCCTTATTTTGCTTTTAGCAATTTAAGTATGATGTATTGTGTTTTAATTTTATTTTGATTTATTCTTTGGGTTTATTAATTTTATTGGATCTCTGATTTAACATTCTTATGAAATAAATTGTCATACTTATTTAATTGTTTGGTCATCCCTTTTTTCTTTCTTTTTCTTTTTTTTCTTTTTTTATTTTTTGAGGTGGAGTCTTGCTCTGATGCCCAAGCTGGAGTGCAGTGGTGCAATCTCAGCTCACTGCAAGCTCCACCTCCCGGGTTGATGCTATTCTTCTGCCCCAGCCTCCTGAGTAGGTGGGACTACAGGTGCCCACCACCAAACCCAACTCATTTTTTTTTTTTTATTTTTAGTAGAGATGGGGTTTCACTGTATTAGCTAGGATGGTCTCAATCTCCTGGCTTTGTAATCCACCCACCCTGGCCTCCCAATGTGCTGTGATTACAGATGTGAGCCACCACGCCTGGCCATACTTTTTTCTTTATCTAGGTTCCAATGATATTTCCTTTGTCTTCCAAAGAAAATTTTGATTTTAAAAGGTATAATTATTTACTTATTTATGTATTATATATGTATATTCAAAATTTATATTTAAAATACAGTATTTCATTTCTAATAGTAAAACTAATTAAGTTAAATAATTTTTGTAGCCAACTCTTCATAATATATGTTCCACTGTATACACAAATGCAGTATTTCAAAATTGTTTGAAATACTATTTTGAGCCACAGTTTATAACATACACTTGATACAGTCAGGTTCATTTGTGTCTTTATACTTTTGATGTTTAGAAGTTGTTGCTATGGTGTAAATATGTCCCCCAAAATTCATACTTATTTTTTACTCTCGTCTGTTGCCTTTTAACAAAAAAAGGTTTTGTTTTGTTTGGTTGATTCTCTTATTTTATTTTATTTTATTTTATTTTATTTTACTTTAAGTTCTGGGATACATGTGTAGAATGTGTAGGTTTGTTACATAGGTATACATGTGCCATGGTAGTTTGCTGCACCTATCAACCCATCATCTAGGTTTTAAGCCCCACATGCATTAGGTATTTGTCTTAATGCTCTCCTTCCCCTTGCCCCTGAAAATGTTTTAAATAGTATTTTATATCTATTCCCATATTTACTATTACTGTATTTATATGTTGAAACTTAATGGCCAATGTGATGTTGTTAAGAGCTGGGGTCATTAGGAGGTGATTTAAGTCATGAGGGTGGATCCCAAATAAATGTATTAGTGACCTTGTAAAAGAAGCGCAAGTGAACTGTTCATCCTTTTTTGATTTCTTGTTCTTCTGTTTTTCTGGTATGTGAGGACCTAGCATTCAAGGCACCATTTGGAAGCAGAGACAGACCTTTATCAGACAAGGAACCTGCCCATGTGTTGTTTTTGGATTACAAAGCCTTCAGAACTGTGAGAAATAAATTTCTATTTCTTATAGATTACCTACCTGGTTTCACACATTTTGTTATAGTAATACAAACTAGGTCAGTTTTTATTTTTGTTAAATTTTGATTGTATATGAATAAACATAATTCCAAGGTAAAAACCTATAAAATAGCATACATTCAAAAATATAATTTTAATTTTTGCCTCCTCTCCTACTTCGTTCTCTCTCTTATATGTAGCTATTTATAATGTCTGATTTAACTTTCTATTATGTCTTTGTGTTGCTCTCTGTGTGTCTGTATACTTTTATTTCCATTCCCTTTCACATACAAAATACTGCATATTATAAATCACAGAATCTGCTTTTATTCTGAATAATGTATACTAGAAGACCTGTGTTACAGTTATTGATTGCTGTGAAACAAACCACCTCCAAATCTTACTGACTTAAAATGGTATCTTTTAAAAATTGTTCATCACAATTTGGTCAGGATTTGCCTGGGTAATGCGTCTTTTCTATGTAGCACTTATAGAGACCACTCAGTGATATTTGTGTAGTATGTGGGGCACTCTAAATGGGTTGAGAGGATTTTCCTCTCACCTGTTAACTTAGCTGAGATGGTTAAAAACTGGGCCCACCAGGGACTTTCTACATGTGTCTGTTTGAGCATAGTATTTCCACATGATGAGTCACTCAAGGCTTTAAGGGCAAGTGTTCAAATGATCAAAGGTGATGTTGCATGGCCTCGTATGACCTACTCTGAGAAATCACGTAGTGACTCTTGCACGATTCTTCATTAATTGGAGCAGTTACAACTCCTAGATTCAAAGAGAGAAGATATATAAACATCTCTTAGTGTGAGCTATGTTAAAGTATTTGTGACCATGTTTTAAAACTGCCCCATTTCCCTAGAGTATTCATTTGGGATAGCTAGAGCAGTGGCTTAGTAAATTAGTTAATAATAATAATAATAATAATAAATCTTATTACTATGCATTTCATTATAGTTTATATTGTTATAGTATACAAATGGAACAACAATAAGTGCTATCAAGAAAATGCAAAGTGAGGTAATATACCTGGGCGTATTGTTTAGGAAGAGGTGACTGAAACTTTGTTTAGTTGAGAAAGTCTTCTCTGAGGAGAGGACTTTTGAATTGAGACCTAAGTGGTATGAAAGAGTCAGGGGAAACAGTTTCAGCTCAATAAGGGACTATGAGAAAGCAATCAGGGTGGCATAGTCTTTGAAGGGATAAATAGCAAAAAATAAAAATGAACAAATAAATAAATAAATGAAAGAAAGCAAGGACCACTGTGCTTGAAGCATATTGCATAGCTAGACAAGGTATAAGTGAAGTCTCAGGGATAGGGTACAGGTCATTTTGAGTTGTTCAACCATGGGAAAGCAGCTAGAATATATGTCAAATGGGTAAAAAGCCATTGGTTGATTATCAGACAAGGATCTTGCCTATGTGTTGTTCTTGGATTACAAAGCCTTCAGAACTGTGAGAAATAAATTTATATTTCTTATAAATTACCTACTTTCACACATTTTGTTATAGTAATACAAACAACCTAGGTCAGTTTTTATTTTTGTTAATTAAATTTTGATTGTATATGAATAAACATAATTCCAAGGTGAAAACATAAAATAGCACGATGAGGTTTATTATTATAAAATATTACTGGAGCTGTATTAGTCAGTTTTCACACTGCTATAAAGTGCTATAAAGGCATACCTGAGACTGGGTAATTTAGGAGTCTCAGGAGTCTTTAGGAGAAAAGAGGTTTAATTGACTTATGGTTCCACAGGCTGTATGGGAGACGTGGCTGGGAGGTCTCAGGAAACTTACAATCATAGCAGAAAGCAAAGCTGAAGCAGGCACAATCTTCACATGGTGGGAGGAGAGAGAGAGAGAGAGAAGGGAGAGGTGCTACACACTTTTTTTTTTTTTTTTTTTTTTAGACAGAGTCTCGCTCTGTCGCCCAGGCTGGAGTGCAGTGGCGCAATCTGGGCTCACTGCAAACTCTGCCACTACACACTTTTAAACAACCAGACCTCATGAGAACTCACTCACTATCACAAGAACAGCAAGGGGGAAATCCACCACCATGATCTAAGCATCTCCTATCAGGTCCCTCCCTCAACAATGGGAATTACAATTTTGACAAGATTTAGGTGGGGAAACTGAATGAAACCATATCAGTAGCTACTACAGAATCAATTTTAGCATAAAATTGGTAGCAAGGAGACCGGTTTAAATTTTTTTTTAAATAGTCTAGGTGGTAGATAATGATGTTTTGAGCTAATATTTTTACAAAATAGAGGAGTTTGGGATTCAGTTTGAAGAAGGATTATCAAGAGCTTGCTGATATGTTGGCTGTTAGTTACAGAAATGGAAGAATTTGGGCAGATGCCTAGATATTTTCCCTGAACAATGCAGGAGCTGATAGTGTTCTATATCAAGATGTGAGATGCAGATTGGAAAAAACAGTTTGGGAGAAATCAAGAGTTCTATTCTAGCTATCTTAAATATGAAATTCTGATAAGAGTAAACATAGGCAAACATTAAGTAGGCTACCGAATATAAGTTTGAAGCTAGGTTATGGTTCAGGATGGAAGATATAAAGTCAGGAGTCATTAAGATATGAATTTTATTTGAAGCTGGTGTCTTAGTCTGCTCAGGCTGCAAAATCTGAGTGGCTTAAATAGTAGCCATTTATTTCTCACAGTTCCAAAGGCTGGCATGTCTGAAGTCAAGTGCCAGCATTGTCAAGTTCTGGTGACGGTCTTTTCCTAGTTTGTAGATGGCTGCCTTCCTGCTGTATCTTCAGATGGTAGAGACAGGATGCTCTGGTATCTCTTGCTCTTTTTATAAGGGTAACAATCTCATTAGGAGGGCTCTACACTCATGACCTCATCTGAATCTAATGACCTCCAAAGGCTCTACCTACTAATACCATCAAATTGGGAGTTAAGACTTCAACATATGAATTTTAGAGGTACATAAGCATCCAGACCATTCAGGATGTAAATGAATGAATCAACCAGGGTGAAGAAAAAAAACCCAGAAGATTAAGAGCCTAACAATATTCTCTATTTTAAAAATAAATTCTTATATTTCAACCAACATTTTTATTAGGATGCCAGATACCTGCCATAAATTTGTCATGTCTTTAATCTATCACTGTCAAGTCTTGTGCATATATAGGGGCAGATAAAGAAGTTAACATTATGAATTGCTTTAGAGAAGATAGAAAGACACAAGTGCTATTTTAGATATAGAACCGACTTAAATATGGAGTACTTAAGTGGTATTCACCGTTCACCCCTACTAGTCAGTGCAGACTGTTATCTCACAGCTTTACTTGTGATGGGTTATATCCAAAATTATTACAAAGAAAGTTTAATAAATAATTGAAGAGTTATTCCTGTTGAATAAAACTTTATTGTTGGAGTATTGTTGTGATTTTCTGACTTTGTGATCTTGAAATTTTTGTATTTCCCACTTTACTTTTTGTTGAGATTTTCTTAATCCCTTTTGTCCTCACTGTCATTCTTCTATTTGCAATATCAGGACATGTGACATTTGTCCAACATGCTGGTTCTGTTAAGGAGTGACTGTGGTATTCTATGGTGCGCAATGGTCATTCTCACATAGTAATTATATGTTAAAGAATGATATAGTGATTAATGTATAGTAGACACTGCATTAAAGACTGGTCATGGTTTCATTCATTTATTCTTCAAATTGGCCCTAATGTGGTAATTTTATTATCTACCTTTATAAATAAGGAAGCTGTAAAAGGTAAGAAACTGTATGAATGTCCTGATAGCTGCCCTAAATACCAAAAACTTTAAAAGTGGCTTTAAAATACAACTAAATACTCTCTTACAGCAGTCTGGTGTTAGCACAGCTTTTCTCTCTCTGGAGCTCCTGGGGAAGGAAACTTCTTGTCTCTTTCTGCTTCTGGTGGCTTCGGCATTCTTTGGCCTCCTTAGATTGTGGCTTCCTCACTTCAGCCTCTGCTTTTGTCTTCACACCACCTGCTCCTCAGTGTGCCTTTTCCTCTTCTGTCTTATCCAAAGACTCTTGTCATTGGATTTCGGGCCAACCAAGCAATCCAGTATGATCTTACCTCAAGGCCCTTAACTTAATCTGCAAAGATTCTTTTTAAAGAAAATGTGACACATATACACCATAGAACACTATGCAACTGTAAAAAGGATGAGATCATGTCCTTTACAGGGACACAGATGAAACTGGAAGCCATCATCCTCAGCAAACTAACACAGAAACAGAAAACCAAACACTGCATGTTCTCACTCATAAGTGGGAGTTGAACAATGAAAACACATGGACACAGGGAGTGGAACAATACACACTGGGGCCTGTCAGGGATTGGTGGGGCCAGAGGAGGGAGAGCATCAACACAAATAGCTAATGCATGCAGGGCTTAAAACCTGGATGATGGGTTGATAGATGCAGCAAACCACCATGGCACATGTATACCTTTGTAACAAACCTGCACATTCTGCACATGTGTCCCAGAATTTAAGTAAAAAAAAAAAAAGTAACATTCACATTCCTACATATTTGGATATGGGTATATCATTTTGGGGGCCACCATACAAGGTATTACAAGGACTAATCCTAGGTCTCATAGTTAGGAAGAGTCAGTGGCTTTCTATGGTAAAGCTTTAGCAAACTAGAAAGAAAAGGAAATATTCTTAATTGGCTAAAAAATGTTTACAGAATATCTCCTTTATCTTTTGTTTTAAGCATCATTCCATTTAAAATCAGGTACAATATTAGGATGAGTATTTTCATCACTCCTAGTCAACCTTGGATTGAAGATTATAAAGATGAGAAAGGAAAAACACATTTTATGTTATTAGCAAATAATATGTAGAAAATCTAACAGAATCTATAGTCAAACATTTTAAATGTAAAGAAAAAATATCAAGGCTGATGCAAATAAGATGAAAACACTAAAATCAATCATGTGGTTTATATATATAAACCAATTATTTTAAAATGGAATTATTTTAAAATGGAATATGACAAATACTCCATTCACAATAAAATTTTAAAGTAACAAAAACCGTAAAGCACATGGACATGTACAACCTTTATAATTAAACTGTCCCCAAATGAAAGAAATAGCATAGATACTGGATAAATTCCAAGACATGTCATATCTATGAAATAAAATATTAAAAAGTTAATAGTAAATAAAATTAATTAATCTGTAGGTTAATTCTATTTTATTCAAAATACTAACATATTTTTTTTAAAAAAATAACAAAATGTGACTCCTTGACACATGGTAAACAGAAAAAAATAGTCTATATTTAATTTTTGAAGAATGGAAGGAGGGGAAAAAAAGAGAAGACAATGAAGGTGAAGAAGAGAAGGAGGACAAAAAAGAAAGAGGAGGAAGAGAATGAGTGGAAGTTGGGAGATTTGATGAAAGGGATAGAAGCCCACTTTCTCAGATATCAAGTGCCAGAGTTCAACCTATAAGAATGAAAATGGTCTTACATGGAGTCAGCAAAGACAAACAATAGCTAAGAACAAACCACCTATCCATAAATGCATGAAAACTTGCTCTATGGTAGAGTGACATTACAAATCAATAGACAAAGAGTGGGCCAGTTAAAATACAGTTCAGGAACTATGAAATATTTATGTTAAAAATAATTAGACTCCAATGTATAAAAAACAAATATGTAAATATAAGAAAAAGTTGTAATACATTTAAAAGGAAAAATAGGAAGTATTTTTAGTACATTTGATTATGAAAAGATTGCTTGAATAAAATTCAAAGGTTAAAGATCGTAAAAGAACATGTTAAATCTGAATATATTCAATTTGAAAGAAATTTGTATAAAACAATATAACTCATCACAGTTAAAAGAAAAAAACTGCTAAATGAGAAAATATATTTGCAATGCATATGAACAACTTTGTTTCCTGAATATATAATACGTTCCTAAAGCATCCCATTAGGAAAAAAATGGGGGATAATATGTAAATAGGGCTTTTATTAACAAGAAAACAAGAATGATTAATAATGGGAAAAGATGCTGAACCTCATTAATAGGCAAATACAAAATGACAATGTCATGCTATTTTATACCCACTGGGTTTATAGCTGAGAGAGTAGTGTGTTTAAAAAGATGGAAAGAAACAGGTACTCTTAAGGAACTTCTAGAGGGAATTTAATAAAGTTGAAGATACACACTACTAGTAAAGGCTCACCAATGTACACTACACACAAATATGTGTGTGTGTGTGTATTTATATATATTAGATGGACTTGGGCACATATGCAAAGGATGACATGAAACAAAATTTTTGAAGTAATATGTGTCACAGCAAATGTTTGAAAACAGGAAAGGAGACTAGGAGTGGTATAACAACACAATGATTTAAAAAAAAAAATGAGCCAGCTAAAACTTGATAGATAAAAAATATCAATTGTGCAAATATAACAGTGAGCATAAAGGGAAGTTGCAAGAGGATCTGTAGGCCTGAAAACATTTGTGCTTATTTTTACTATTCATAATTGTTCTACAAAATAACACATATATCTATCAAAATATATTTAAAATGCTTATTCATGCCAACTGGGCAGGAGAGAGATTAGAGGAATAAGGGAGTTTTATTGATAGCCGTAACTATTTTATAAAAATACAAAAACAATGAACCAAGTATTGTAAAATGTTAACATTTTAGAACAATTTAAGATCGCTCCAGGTCTGGGAAGTATGAGAACACGACTTTCAGATAGGGCTTAAGTGATCCCATTGATGAGAATAGGAGTGATGATGGGAATGAAGAATCTGGCAGAAAATTATAGATGTTGATTGCGGGACACCTTTGGCAATTCTCAAAACCCTTGTACTTTTAGCATGTATAATTGTGGTCTTCGATATTTTTTGGAACACTTGCTTCAATTATATTGCTCTGACCAACAAAATAGACATCACTTTCAACGACTCCCAAATATAGAATTTCACAGTAGAAAATTAGTGTGGTGTTGTTATGATAGATTTTTAAAGTAGGAATAATTTTCACTTGATTACTTTAAAAGGATTTTAATTATAAAGAAGTATCCTAAAGTGTAAAACTAATTATCATTTTGAACGTTTCTACATTTAAGAAAACATTATCATGAAGCTCAGTGACATGTGTCTCGGACATTGCTTTTGCAATCCTCCTCAACAAATACATTTGCTGTATTACTTGAAGAGTAATATATATACTGGCTAAGAGAGTGCTTTGAAATAAACTCTTAGGTTCCTACACTGGTTCTGATATTTGCTAGTTCTGTAGAATTGGAAATGATTTCAAAGAGTAATTTTTGTACATTAAAATAGATAATGCACATATACCACTTAGCAAATTACTAAATAAAGATAACTACTATTACTATTATCTGTAGTTCCTTTAATTTCAGAAACATTTTATAATCCTGAAATTCGAACATTAGCACTATTATATTGCTAATGTTATATATTACTATGCATAAGTAAAATTTACATGTGAACACAGAATTTGTAAAGAGTTCTCTAATTCTTTTCTAATGTTACTGTCTTTCACAAGTGAAAGAAAAAATACAATCATCCAAAAACACATTCTTAACTCTGTCAATTTACAGGAAGGTTTCTATATATGGGTAGCTGAGCAGATAGTGGAGAGAGAGGAAAAGAGAGGAAGATAAAAAGAAAAATAAATAGAAATAGTGAAAACAGGACAAAAAGAGAAGCTACCTGTATATCAATCTGTGTTTTGAATAGCCACAACCCCACTTCTCAAGGCATCGACTAGGTCAGCATTTCTAGTGGGAGTTACAGGGAAATCTAGTTGTTGGATGACTTTTACAGGGGCAGATTTTTGATCAAGCACACAGTAAGCTGTATGTTTATTCCTGAGCATCCTTGAGCTAATTGAAAAAAGGAAAATATATGATATCCAAAAAATGCACAGGCAAGCACCTAGCTATTAAAAAAAAAAATAGCATTTGTTGGATTGAGTTGGAAAAATTCCAGAAATTGCACTATTTTATAAAAATAACATGAATGTATGTCTTTGAATCAGAAATCATATGTACTCAGACACCACATACAATTCTTAGGGAATCAGGGAGAAGATTTAATATTTATTTTGATATGTAGAATTCTAAAATTATTAAATTTTTAAGAATATTCTGATTATAAACGCCAATAAAAAATATACAATTTTCAATTTCTAAATGTAAACATAAAACTTCTGGTGAGAAAAAGTTATCTTGGCAGCTTCAGAACAATTATCATCTCATAACCTTCATTTATGACAACATAAATACATCTTCGATTTCTTTTTCAGTCAATAATCTCTTTAGGAAAATTCCCAAATTCCCTTCCATTTCTTGCTTGTGTCAAGTCACATCCATCAAGTAAAAAAGTTCTATAAAAAAATTTTGTGATGAGTTGTAAGGGTAAAAATATAGCCAGATTTTGTCTCCTGTCTCTCGTGTTACTCTGATGCCACTGGGCTACCAGCTGTAAGTCACAGAATTGAAGATGGAGATAGGAAAGTTATTCAGTCTACAAACCTGTTCAGACTTTATTGAGGAATTCAGGAATAGCCAGTTAAGAAAGATACAGTCAGTCATCAGTGGGAATAAAAAGAATAGAAAATATTTATAAAGCATGGTAGTAGCATAGAAATAAAAGAGGTAACTTGCTGTTAGTGCTATACGAAAAAAAATAATTTCCTACTGCATTCTTTTAAATGGCAAATTTAACAATTACACTTTGTTTTGTTCTGGTGATTGATTTGTTTCTAGCTCTTAATATTTGATAAGCTTTTCTTAGCTGGTCATATGTATTGTGTGTGTGTATATATATATACACATATATAACTTGAAATCTACAATTACCTCTATGGAGATTCAGAAAAGGAGGTACTCCCCATGACCAACACTACCTTAGTTATTAACAGTACAGATTGTAAACATTTTCTTTACTTTTTTATTCATCTGTGTGTAGTTAATATGTATTTTAAATTTCTTCATGATGAATATCTATATAACAAAATGGCATATTCCAAACTTTAACATCAGGACCTAACCTTGAATATATTACATAGATTTTAATTTTATTTACTGTGGCTGTCAATATAGTCTTATTACTCTATTTCATTTTTGATCTTTAATGAAGTACCTGTGAGTTATGATGTGGAAAAATGTCAGGATGGGAAAATGATGATCTCCATTTTTTTTCCAGCCATGACATTTCAGTATTATGAGCTATATCTCACAAGGTCAGGACTGTGTGACCTACTTTCCTGTACTCATTATCTACTAATCCGAAGACGGAGGCCAAGAGAAAGCGGGGAGTATATTTTGTGAGGATTTCCTGACATGGCTTTGTCTGATATGTTACCTGGAAGGACAACATGGGGGAATATTATTCCTGGCTTTTTAAGGTGAAAAAATTCAAATTGTATCATAAAAAAATTAACTCATGCCCCACTGTAAAGAATCAACAATCAGTTTATGTTCCCACTACCTTTTACACCGTTGAGCATGACAGAGAGGAAGGTAAGTCACTTTTCATGAAATAATCCTTTTTGGACTCTTGAACAACATTTGTGAGAGTAGTAGTTGAAGAAGTACAATTTTGAAGTGTGAAAAAAAAGCTGTCATTTTTTTTCTTTTTGCAATCAGCATATAGTGTTAATGTGAAACAACAATAAAGTAATGCTCAAAGCTGTTAACAACTTAACTATATCCACAGTCACCTGCTAGGACACACATCAGAATTTTCACAGAAGGAAATATAATCCCAATCTGGGGATGTATCTCCCCATAATCTTAGAAGGAATTGAGAAAATTATTCATTCCCAATATTTATTATCTAAAATACGGTCACTATTCTTATCTCTAAAGAAAATCCATATTTAATTCCAAAAAGGAAAACCTAGGACCTAATTCAAACACAAATAGAGCAATACCGAACCAAACTAGCAGTCCAGGTACAAATCATTATGTAGTATGTAGTTGCCCATCCTAATCACCTAAATGGCTTAATTGCAGCATACTCGGCCACTCAGAAACATGAAAATAACCACTAATTAAAAAAATTAGCTACTGAGTTTAGGAGTCATTTATTTGTCAGCATTATTTTGACTGTAGCTGGATAATACAAATATTAAGAATACAGACCTTGAATTTAATTTATGTTTACCATGAGAAATTATTTAACTTTTCTGTGATCATTTTTATAACTTGAAATATAGATATTTGCTTAGATTTTCTCAGAAAAAATAGGAAGGTCATTAATTAAGAATGTAGATAAGGGAAAAGGTGTCGAAGCGAGGAGAATGTAAATGTCAATGTACTTAGAAATATAAAAATATTGGGGGATAATGTTACATGTCTTAAAGGTGGGTTATAGAAGTTAGATTACCAAAAATGTAAACTAGAAAGATGCAAGTTGGTGGTTGAGAGTGCGTAGAACGGGGTGAATCTGAGATGATGGAAGGTTTAAAGTTACTGGTAATGACAAAGTCTAAGAAATGACCATACTGGTAAATGTCCAGGGTGAGGGATAGTATTATAAAAAGATTATTGGAGAAGAAAATTCAGTGAATTGAGAGAGATCAGAACATTGCAAATATCAATAATATGTTTATTGAAATAATAAAAAAAATAAGTGTTGGAGAGAGTGGAGTTAACCAGGAGCTGACAATCTCTGAGAAATGACAAGGAGTAGACTGGAAATCTCTAAGAAATTACAGGTCTTACAGATTATGGTGGCAGTAAGAGATCCTGATACTTAGGTACTGATACTTATATGCTGATAAAGAAGATCTATTTGTTTTGAGGGGGAGGCATTGAAAATGCTCTTGAATGAGAAAAGGGAGGCATAGAGAATACCCAGCTCACCTGCAGGTGCAGTTTTATGAAAATAATCACCATTTGTCATCCCATTTTGATGCTAACTACCAGAGTGAGCAAACATTTCACAGGGAGAGGGCACAGTCTCCCACACTGCTCCCCTTCCCTGCTGACACCAGCCACAAGTTTGGGACTTCCCAAGTTACCCACAGTTCTGACAAATGGCTACAAATATGGGAGGTCAATGGTTTATTAAAACAACTCACAGAACTCAAGAAATGCTATTTAAATGACATTTGTATTGCAAGGATACAAATCAAGAACTATTCAAGAACCATTGAGCAAGTTCTCAAAAGGTCCCAAGACAGCTTTTCTGTGTCTTCTCTAATTGAATTAGAAAAATCAGATGCATCACTATCCTGGTACATCAGGATGTTCACCAACCAGAAGCTCTAATATCCAGATTTTTCTGGAAACTTCATTAGATGGGCATGATTGAATCACTGGCCACATAATTGAACTCAATCTTATGTGTTTTTCTCCTCTTCAGATGTTGGGGTAATATCATCTGTCTCAAAGCCTCAATCCTCTCATCATATGGTTGGTCTTTCTGGCATGGCCAGTTCCAATTATAAAACTATCTAGGGACCCACCATGAGTCGTCACCCTAGGATAAACTCAGGCATGGTCCCAGGGACTTACTATTAAGAAATAAAGCAAGGGGTTATTTTTCTTGGGAAAAATCCAAGGAATTAGAAGCTCAGGCCCAAGAACTAAGGACAAAGACTAGACAATTTTTTTTTTTTTTTTTTTTTTTTTAATTATACAACACTATTTAAGAGAGCTACAGGGAAATCTGTCCTTAAGAGAGAACCTGGTTTCCTTTGGAGCAAGAATGTGAATAGGTTTAGGATAGGCAGGATTTGGCTGATGAATCACCCTCAGAAGGTACAGTAAAAAGATTTCAGGAGTTAGGAAAGAACGGTAGATACCAGAAAGTGGACTGTTCAGAAAGTAGACTTTGAAAAGTTTTATCAGGATTTGAATACAGAAGATGAAGACAAGAAGCTGAGACAACTAAACCTTATACCAATGCAAACTGCTATAAAAACAATGAGATTAATGCTGATGGTTTACCGTGAAAAGTGATATAAGGACTGTGAATACTGACAAGAAGCATTGAAAGTTGGTAGCCTCTTTTTTAACTTGTGCCAAAGGAGTTTTTGAGGTGGGAAGAGGCTTGGAGATTACAAAGCGCTACTGGTAAACCACTCAGTGTAAAATATTGTGTGGCCTCAGAAAAACAGAATGTCTTCTCTCACCTAAATAGTCACGATTCTGACTTCTCACTTATAAAGACTAAATCTTAAAAATATATGAGTCCTAAATTATGTACTCTTATGTGTCTGCCCTATTTTATTCAATAGACAATCTTTAATAACTTGTAATTGCTTCACAGTTCATGGTTTACAGAATATTTGATTTTATATTATTTAAGTATCACATAAAATTAGGATGCTGTGCCCACTTCTGATGAGAGAGTAGTGTCTGACCCCATAATACATATCTGCTAAATAATAAAGCCATGATTTAAATGAATATTTCCCATTTTAATTTTTTTTCTGCCTTTCCATCAGTTCTCAGTGTTTCTCTATTTAGGGAGAAGAGCTTATTTTATATAAGCTCATATATTCATAGCATTACCAAAATGTCATTAAGTATACTAAACCAACTCAGCTATGCTTGAATACTGAAGTGAAATGTTTAGATGAACAGTTTCTTCAAGACTTCCTGATTTTCTACTTTCCCTTTGATTCACATACATCCTTGATAGGTTTATGCATCATTATGCCACAGGAAACTGTAGAGAGAGCTGTGACATCTCAATGTATGTATCTATTCTGAAGTTAACAAGACTTGTCAGTAACAATAATTCTTCTTGCTTTCCTTTTAGGATTTAGGTCTTAAAAATCTAAAGGAAGTTGCCTTTACGAATTTATTTTATGAACACTTACACTGTCCCTCCCTAACAGGTTAGCTGCTAGGAATAAATTGAAATTATTCACTAAAACGTAAGTGAAGTGCCCAGTGTTGCCAATTCATTAAAAAGGTGGATTGTTATTACTCCATTAGCATATTATACATAATGTAGGAATTTTAAGCAAATTATAAACCAACTTTCATATTGGTGCATATTTTAGTTCAGAGTCTCTCTTAATTTTGAGCACCAGATTTATTTAATATGTGTTTTTGATGTTTTCTGTGGCCAATATTTATTTACTAAATTACATAGATAACCAACATAAACTGCAACCAGGAGAATGAGTCATTAATATTACAATGGATCCATAGAGAACTATATTTTAGATGTATGAGGATCTGGAATGTGCCAGTCCTGCCAAAGTGGTCTTTTCCATTATCAGGGAGTAGCTTCCCTGCTTCTTGTTCTAATGTGTTCATCTTTGTTTGCTGATGTTTTCAATCTCAAAGGAGAGAAGAAAGGAAGAAACCACAGCAATAATTACCAACTAAGCAAGTCATTATCATTCTAATAGATGTGAAATTAAAATGGTAAGAGCTTGGCATTATTCAAATTTTTAATCCATTCTGTTAATTGTTATATCATATTTAAACTCCTCACCGGCTTCTTTTGATCTGCAGATGTGTCATAATACCTAAAGTAACTTAGGAAATCGTGACTTAATCCACTGATCAAGTCTTTTAGGCCAAGTCTCTAGGTGTATCAGAGCCCTGATCCTTATGACCCTTCAAAATGTCTTTCTGAGGAGTTAATAGAGAACAGATGTTACCTAAGGCAGCAGCTGTTACAATTAGACAAATGGGGAAAATTGGCAAATGATCATTGCAGAAACTCTTTAAATAGACCATCCATTTCCTTAAAAGTCAATAAAACATTGTGAAAAGGTCAGAAAAGCTACACAATCATGTGTTTGCACACAGACATTCATTACAAATGCTTTCAAAAAAAGACAACTTTTATTGAAATGAAAATTCTTAGATGTTCATTTGAAATAGGTCAGTGATTACAGGTATGGAAAGCATACCGTTCTATATTGGAAAAATCAAGTTCAGTTCGGTTATATTGAGTCTTCAAGTTTATATCCCTTACATTTTTTTTTTTTTTTTGAGTCAACAATATCTTCTTAATGGCTTAATGTGTGCCCAATGTTTTAATGCAAAACTTAGTGAAAAACAACATTGGTCTCTTTCTTTCTTTCCTTTTTTTTAAAATTTTGAGACAGAGTTTTGCTCTTGTTGCCTATGCTGGAGTGCAGAGCTGTGATCGCGGCTCACTGCAACCTCTGCCTCCTGGGTTCAAGCGATTCTCCTACCTCAGCCTCCCGAGTAGCTGGATTACAGGCGCCCGGCCCCCACATCGGGCTAATTTTTGTATTTTTAATAGAGACACCACTTTGGCCAGGCTGGTCTCAAACTCCTGATCTCAGGTGATCCTCCCGCCTCGACCTCCCCAAGTGCTGGGATTACAGGCATGAGCCACTGCACCTGGCCTACATTGGTCTCTTTCTTAGTTTAGAAGCTCACCTTCTGTCAACGGAAAGAGACATGAGTATGTGATGCTGTGACTGCTAGCAGAATTGATGGAGAAATTAATCTTTCTGACAGGGAAGGGAAGCCTTATAAAAAGGGCATATTTGGCTTGGGTCTGGGAGATTGAAAAGAAATTGACAAGCAGAGGAAGAAAAGACAAACAATCTTACCACTGGGAGCTCTGAACACTACACGAAGTTGTGAAAGCACACGGTAGGTTAGAAAACAAAGAGGATGGCCGGGCGCGGTGGCTCAAGCCTGTAATCCCAGCACTTTGGGAGGCCGAGACGGGCGGATCACGAGGTCAGGAGATCGAGACCATCCTGGCTAACACGGTGAAACCCCGTCTCTACTAAAAATACAAAAAAAATTAGCCGGGCGAGGTGGCGGGCGCCTGTAGTCCCAACTACTCGGGAGGCTGAGGCAGGAGAATGGCGTGAACCCGGGAGGCGGAGCTTGCAGTGAGCTGAGATCCGGCCATTGCACTCCAGCCTGGGCGGCAGAGCGAGACTCCGTCTCAAAAAAAAAAAAGAAAACAAACAGGATGTCAGAATTGGACGGAAGAACACTGGTCTTCAAATTACAATGTGCATCAGAATCATCTAGAATTCCTGTTAAGAATGCAGGTATCTGGGCCTCATCCTGGATATTCTGATCCTGTAAGACTTGGGTGGTGTCTGGGAATTTGCATCTTACTAAACAAACCTTATTACTCTGATGATGTCAGGGACTACATCTTAAAACATATTTTTTAAATAAATGATTATTGAAATGTGGTCTCCAGACCAGTATCACCACAATCATTACCTGGAAACTTTTTAGAACTGAAAATTCTCAGCACAGTCTCAGACTTGCAGAAACTCGAGGTGAGGCTGGGTTGTTTGTGTTTAACAAGCAGATTATAATGCATGATGAACTTGGAGAATCATTGCTTTAAATTGTACAAATATTTTAGATCTTCATTGGCTAGGAAATCTCATCTTTTAACCAGTTTCCAGAAGTGAGCTAAACTTGATATTGCATACTTAATAGTAACTTTATGTGTGAAAACCTTTTGATGATAGGAGTAATATCCTGTACTCCTATAGCAGGAATAAAACTCAGAGAGACCCATTGAGTTTAAACCATTAATTATTGCCGGTATCTCTTTGATGATCTGATTTTAGATTAAATACCTGACTTTATGGGATATAAATATGGACCAGGATCCAGTTTGAGTAATATAAAAGATTGTCCCAAAATATATACTAAATTATAATTATCTGTCTGGAGACTTTGTGTGTTTTACAAATATTTTAGCAAATTCAGTTAGACGGATTTTTGGATTATAGTGGAGTTTGTTGCAATGTTTCTCTTTTTTAAAAACCTTTTAGGTTCGCAGGTACTTGTGAAGGTTTGTTACATAGGTAAACTTGTGTCACGGGAGCTTGTTGTATAGCTTATTGCATCACGCAGGTATTAAGCCCAGTACCCAATAATTATCTTTTCTGCTCCTCTCCCTCTTCCCACCTTCCACCCTCAAGTAGACCCCAGTGTCTGTTGTTTCTTTCTTTGTGTTCATGAGTTCTCATTATTCAGCTCCACTTATAAGTGGGAACGTGCAGTATTTGGTTTTCTCTGTTGTATTAGTTTGCTAAGGATAATAGTCTCCAGCTCCATCCATGTTCTCACAAAAGATATAATCTCATTGTTTTTTATGACTGCAAAGTATTCCATGGTGTATATGTATGTACCACAGTTTCTTCATTCAATCTGTCATCGATGGGCATTCAGGTTGATACCATGTCTTTGCTACTGTGAATAATGCTGTAATGAACGTTAGCACGCATGTGTCTTTATGGTAGAAAATTTTATATTCCTCTGGATATATACCTAGTAATGTCATTGCTGGGTTGAGTGCTAGTTCTGCTTTTAACTCTTTAAGGAATTGCCACACTGCTTTTCACAAGGACTGCACTTATTTGCATTCCTACGAACAGCGTATAAGGGTTCCCGTTTCTCTGCAACCTCACTAACATCTATTATTTTTTGACTTTTTAATAATAGCCATTCTGACTGTGGTTTTGATTTGCGTTTCTCTAATGATCAGTGATACTGAATTTTTTCACATGATTATTGGCCACGTGTATATTTTCTTTAAAAGTATCTGTTCATGTTCTTTACCCACTTTTTATGAGTTTTTTTTTCTTGTAAATTTGTTTCAGTTTCTCATAGATGCTGAATATTAGACCTTTGTCAGATGCATTGTTCATTGATGGAAAAGCAGCTACTATGCATTCAGAGATAGATGGAGGTTAAAAAAAATAAAGCAAGTTTCCTATAATCTGTAGCTCATAATATTCTGGGAGAAATAGCTGCATGCCAAAGAAGCATTTTTTTTAAAAAGCCAAAGAAGAGTATAATTATTTGAATTATAATCCCTGTATGTTAAATTTCAAACTACATTTTTGATAACCTCTGGGGTCAGTACATGCATAATCTTCTGTTCATATTTTACAATGTAAGTCCATGGTATTGACTAACATTAATCAAAAGGAAAACATAATTTGTTTTGTTTTTGTATAAAACTGATATTTTTAATGTTATTTCTACCCAAAATAAACATAGAATCCTGTTAGTCTATGTCTTGGAAATTATTATTGAAACTTCAGGTATGACCTTTTAGAGACAGGGCGATTTTCTTGGAGACAGAAGAAACATTGGATCTAGGCAGATCTGGATTCCCTGACTTGCAGCAGGTTTTTTCACCTTTCTGGAGCTCTGTTGCCTCTTCTGTGTACCTGTGAACTGTTGGTAATAAATCCTACGATATGTCGTTAGGAAATAATTAAGCAAGACGGAGCTTTTGAAGAGCCTGATATTTGGTTGGTGCTCAATAAATTTTAGTTTTATTTGACATACATTCTCTTCTATGGCTTATAATTTCCACATATTGGGCATTAACTGTTTGCTGCTCCATTTCACCTAATATCTCTTTGGAGTTTAAGGACTCAACCTTAAAAAATAAAATTGTTACAGTAGACTGTTTCCTTATTGTCCACACAGAACATGAATACTTGGTGTAGATCTACTGTGTACCATGCATTCATGCTAGTTCCAACAGACAGTTGGACTGAATGGTAAAATGTAGGATTCCAGACTACAGAATTAAAGCAAGAGAGATGGTTTGGATTGGCTGACATTTAAGGCAAGAATGGCTGGGATGAGTAATAGAAGGAATACAAAGAAAGTGAAAAGATATAAGCCAAATGCTACTTAGGTTTCAGTGCTAGCATTGGCTGGCTCTCTGAAGGTTTCTTAATATGTACAAAATTCCTTCTTTGTTATTAATATTTTTGTTCTACTTTGACTTTTTCATCATTACTTATAAAAAGTAAATTTTTGTGTACTTTTTAAGCATGAAGGCAATAGGGAAAAAATTAAGAATCTGCTTCATATTTCATAGAAATTCTAGAAAACAACCTACCAGACAGAAGTGTTTTCAGTTAGTGTCTATTTATCAAAGCTGAGAACTAATGTGAAGAAGTGTCTCTCTATTGGCTTTGAGGACAACAGTAGTTTTTGCATATTCATTAAATACAGAAATAGTTTGTTGCATTGGGCTAACCACTGCTTTAGGTGCTGGTGTTGCGGAGATGAATAAAACAAAGTCAATATTACCAAGTAGCTCAGGATCTCAGAAAAAAAAAGACATCTGGCTCCCACTAACTAAGAGCCTGTACATAGCAGAATAGTTTCCACTTGAACAGAATACTTCATCACTTAACAGAGAGTGACTAAAGATACAATGGAAGGGTAGGTTGGGAAGAGGTTTAATTTTCTCCTTTCTAGGATCTATTATCTAACATCATAACTGGATTCCATAAAATAATTTAATTTATTGGAAAGTAAGAACACTAAGATAGGAGCAGAACAACATGTATTCCTTCTTCCTTCTGAATGCTTTATGGATTTATAAAGGCATGTTAGCAATGAAATCTCTAAAAGAGTTATATTATAATGTTTTATGCATCATGTTACAAATAGATGGCATAAAATATCATATTGCTTTATAAGATGCCATGATTAGTGGGATTATTTTAGTGTTTGTGATAAGAAAACACTAATACAAAACACTATTTTTATGTTTATGTATATTTTTTCTTTTAAGAATTTTTCTAAAATATGTTTCTAGTAAATGTCTGAGAAGAGAGCATGTCATGTGAAGTGAAGCATTTATTTGAGGCTGGACTTCTTTTCACATTTATAGTTGTGGCTACTGATCTTGAAAGGAAATAAATGCTTCTTAGGAATTTAAAAATCTGATCCATATTCCAGCAATTATTCTGATAATTAATATAATTTGTATCCCCCCAAGATATGTCTACAGCCAAAGCACATATTTTAAAAGATGAGATGACCATAAAAAGTGACTTTCAGATTTGTATAGTTTTATTTATTGTCTTTGTTAACAATACATGTTGAATATAAGTTTTTCATATCACAATATTTATAGGACATTATTTGATCCTTTTGCTCTAAGCTTAATGATATGAATATTTTTCTGTCTTTTATCCTGAGATGATTTTGTATAATTTAAAGAATGGAGTAATTCTAAAATGAAAAAAATAATAATTGCTCATGCTTTTTAAGAATGTTGAAGAATGTTGCAATGTGCTTATACTTATTCTAACCTTTTTGCATGCATTCATTCAGATAAGTCTATTATTTTCATTTTCATCTTACAAATAAGGAAACTGAAGCTCAGAGACAGGTATAAATTATTTGCTAAAAGCTGCACGGCTACAGATTTGACCTTGGTAGGTCAGAAGCAGTAGAGTACAGAACCAGTGGCTATACCCTTAAACTCTCAGTTCTGTTGATTCTCTCATTTCTTCCTTGTAACACGAAGAATGACAGACTAATTTGTTTAAACATCCTAATTGGTGACTATTTCTAGAACTGAATGTAAAATTATATCCTTTCTCCCTTAGATTTCTGTATCATACCTAGTAATCCAGAGAAGCTTGAAAGTAGTACTGAAATTTGCCCGCACACTGTTTAGTGTATTTTACAGCCTAGCATTGAAATGAATTACTTTTAGTGCACATAGAACAATGAAAATGAGTAAAAAAACAATGTCTGCCATATTTACTTTTAGAAGATTATAATGATTTGAATAGAAAAAAAAAACCAGAACAAGATTTTCTTCCTTCTTTACCTTCTATGTCCCTCTGCTCCTCCTCCTCTTTCTCCTTCTTCTTCAAATAATTACTTGCTGAATCTCATCCCTCTGGAAAAAACAGATATTGTTCTTGTGAAATGGCAATACAAATAAAAAATTGGCCAGCTGTTGCACACCATCTTTGTTTCCTGTCCACTTAGACCTTAATGCTATGAAATTCTCCAAATAATTGTGAATGTTTGTTCTCGGTAATTTTGTATATTTTTTTAGAACTAAGCAAAATAATGTAAGTCATGAATCAAGATGTGAGAAATAGGAATAAATACATAAAAACAGAGAGTGTTCAGAGAAAACAGGATTTTAAAAGAGCCATTTTATTATTTTCTGTTCACTGCGATCCAGTGCTACGGTGAAAACTCAAGGCAAACTTTCTTCTGGACTCAACAGCTTGTGGTTCCTGCTTAGTTGTTAATTATATATTGCATTTCATTTACTGTATAGATCTAATATTTAATGTAAAATTATCCATAGCCTCACAAATAAAAGTTTCTTTTCCAACTGCACACCAAAAGCCTCTATCTCAAAAGGACTATCATAAAGCTTATTTGTTCAATCACATGGAAATTCTGAGATAACTTTATCTTCCTTTATCTCTAAGGTTCAGGAAAATTAGAAAATAAAGGTGAAAAAAATTAAAGTTTTCTTAATATCACTATGTCAGTCAATTTGTCCTGCTATAACAAAATACTTGAGACTGGGTAATTTATGAACAACAGAAATGTATTTCTGAAGGCTAATAAATCCAAGATCAAGTTTTGGTGACTGGTGAAGGCCTGGACTCTTTTTCCAAGATAGTGGCCTGCTCTTCCTCCTTGCATGTGGCGAGGTGGAATGGCGAAAGGGACAAATGCTGTGTTGGCACATAGTAGAAGAGCAGAAGAGAGGGAACTCACTCACTCAAATGCCTTAAAAAGGGTCCTAGTCCCATGTATAGGGGTTTCATTACTTAATCACCTCCTAAAGACCCTACCTCTTAACACTATCACATTGGTGATTCAGTTTCAACATATAAGCATTGGGGAACATATTCAGATCATAACATTCTGCCCCTTGCCTCTAAAATTCAAGTGCTGTAACTTAATTGTCAATATGATGGTATTAAGAAATGGGATCTTTAGGAGGGGATTAAGTCATGAAAGCAGACCCCTCATGTATGCAATTAAGGCCCTTATAAAGGGGCTTGAGAAAGTGAGCTCATTCTCTTCTGCTCTTTCATTATGTGGGGACACAGCCTTTGGCCCTTTTGCCCTTTTACCTTCAGCCATGTGAGGATCAGGACAAGATACCATTTTGGCAGCAAACCCAGGGCCATCACCAAACATTGAACCTGATTGCTCCTTGATTGTGAGATCCTCAGCCTCCAGAACTGTGAGGAAATAAATTTCTGTTGCTTATAAATTACCTATTCTCAGCAGCATAAACCCATTATGGTAGCACAAACAGACTAAGATCAAAATGTGTACCAGAAACATGGGGAGCTGCTGTAAAAATTACCTAAAAAAATGTAAGTGGCTTTGGAACTGGGTAATGGGTAGAAGCTGGAAGCGTTTGACAGTGCATGCTAGGAAAAGCCTAGACTATCATCAAGGAGCATTAAGGGAAATTCTGGTGAGAACTCAGAAGAGGAGAGCTGTAAAGAGAGCATATACCTTCTTATTGATAATCTAAGTTACTGTGACCATAATGCTAGTAGAAATATGGACAGTAAAGCCCAGTCTGATGGAGCATTAGAGAGGAGTGAAAAGTATCTTATTGGAGACTGAAGGAAAAGTTATCCTTGTTATAAAATGACAAAGAATTTGGCTAACTCCAATCTGTGTCCTAGTACCTTGTGGAAGGCAGAATTTAAGAGAAATGAACTAGGATATCTGACAGAAAAAAAAAAAAAATCTGTAAACAAAGTTTTCAGGGTGCTGCATGGCTTCTCTTAAATGCTTATAAAAATATTAGAAAAGAAATAAATGAAAGGAGACATTTATAATCAAAAAGGAAGAAGAATTTAAATATTTGGAAAGTTTTCATCCTGGTCAGGTTGTAAAAGTATATTTGAGATAAAACTCCAAGGGTGTGGCCAAGTAAGCATTTGATAAGGGAATTAATATGGATAGAAGGAAGCCAGATGATAATCCAGACAAAGAAAGAATGATTTTGAAGGCATTTTAAAGATTATTAGTACCACTCCTCCCATCACAGGCCCAGAGTGCCATTGGCAAAGAAAGGGCCCAGAACACTCCTGGGGCCCCAAAATTTGCTGTCCAGAGCAGCCTCAAGTCTTTGCTTTCAATTTTCCAATGTAGCATTCCTCCACTGCCCCAGCTGTGACTCATGTGGGCCTCGTTGCAGCTCAGACTCCTTTCAGTAATTCACAAGTGGTCAATCTTGGTGGCATCCTTAGAGTGTTACCTCTATAGGAATGCAGAGTGTGAGAGCTGTGGAGGAATGGCTATCTTTACCTTTATTTCAAAGGATGCTCCAAAGAGCCCAGGCAGACAACTGTCACAGAGGTGGGACTGCCACAGAGAACCCCCACTAAGGTAATGCTTAGTGGAGCCATAATTGCTGGAGACACCAAAGAGTGCACCCACTAGGGTGATGTCTAGTGGAGCTGTGGGGTCAGAGCCGCCACTGAGACTCCAGTGTTGTAAAGCCACCAGCATGCAACTCAAACCTGGAAAAGCCACAGGAACTAGGCTCCAATCTGTGAAAGCTGCAGCATGGACTGCTCCTGGCAAAGTCACTGGGGTGTGGTCCTCTAGAGTTTGGGGGTCCACCTTCCACTCCAGTGTTTCTGGAAGGCAGTACATGAAGTTCAAAGATGATTCTCAAGCTGCAAGGTTTAGTGTTGTTTGCCTTGTTGGGTTTTGGCCTTCTTTAAGACCTCTTCCACCTTTCATCTTTCACATTTTTCCGTTTTGAAATGAGAGTGTCTGTCCTATTTCTGTCCCACAGTAGTATTCAGTAAGCACATAGCTTGTTTGATTTTACACATTCACTACTGGAAAATAAGTTGCCTTATATCTAATTTATATGAGGCTCTGGACTTTAGAATTTTGATTAGCTGCTGAGATGAGTTAAGATTGTGGGGGCTGTTAGAATTAAATGAGTGTGTTTGGCGTGTGAGAAAGATGAGTTTGGAGGGCCAAAGATGAAATGCTGTGGTCTGAATGCCACCCAGAATTTAGGTGTTGAAACTTAATTCAGGTGATATTAAGAGTTGGGCCCTTTTGGGATATGATGAAGTCATGAGGGCTCTGCTTTGATGAGTGGATGAATATCTTATGAAAGGGCTGCAGGGAAACAGCTTAGTCTCTTTCTGTTCATCTGTTCTTCAATCGTATGACACAGCATTTGCCCCCTGTGCTCTTTCCATTCTTTCCACCAGGTGAGGACACCTAGACGGTGCCATTTATGAGAAAGGAGCCTTCATCTGACACTGATGAACCTGCCGGTGCCTTGATCTTGGACTTCTTAGCCTCTCCAACTCTGAAACAAATTTCTGTTGTTTATACATTAAATAGCCTCAGATATTTTGTTATAGCAGCGCAAACAGACTATGGCAACAACCATCTAAAAATAACTACTATTAATATTTATGCATGGCTTTCCAATGTTATTCTGTATCCATTTTATAGAATCTACCATTATTAGATGGACAAGCTACCTAATTTGTGGAAATCAGTACAGGAAAAAAGACATGATTCCTTCTTCAGAAGTTATTAAGATTTTCAAGATGGAAAAAATGGAGCATTAATCCTGGCTCTTCTAAGCAATTGCACAGGTCACATACCCATGAAAGCAGCCCTGGATTGTTTAAGGAATGAGTGTGTGACTGTTGTGGAATTGTTTAAAGAAACCAAAGATCTTTTAAATGTATTGTGGAAAATGCAGGATGACATAAGTAAGGAAATACTGCAAGTGCTTACTATTTCTGCATATCCCAATTATAAGGAGAATGACATTCAAATGGAGTTAAGAATCCATATGCACTTTATTGTTAAGAGAAAGAAAAGAAAAGTGGAGCTATCCCAGAAATGCATGTGGTGAAAAATAGATTTGGGAAATAAATAAAATGCTACTTGAATGAAATAGCCAAATAGTAGGTCAGAGATAGTTTGACCTATATCATGTTTCCTGATATAACCTGACTAGAGGATATATCAGGAAATGTTTATTCTACTTTATTAAAATTAATTCCTTTAAAAGGGTTGCAGCATGAAAGTTTCTAGGCAAATCGGTGATTGAATGTTTGCTAATACTTTACTAAAGTATATCCTTTGACTATCATTTTAAACTTGTAATTTACTCTTTAATAAAAGAGTACAGTACTGATAAATTTTGTACTTCTTTTGCAAATTGGAGAAAAATGGGCTGATTTGAGATTACCGGTAATGCAGTTTTGCTTCTGCCCTTGAGAAACTTGGGATTTATGTTTCCTAAGATTTCTGTCACCTTCCTTGTAAGTAATCATCAAACCTTGAACCATAAATAAAGACATATATTTGCAAGTGGTAGAAACAAAAGTATAGGCATATTTATTCCTTGCATATTTCTGACAAGAACATAAATCTCCACTAGCAATTACTTTGTGAATTTTGTTGGCTAATTGATATATAGTCAATTTCAGATTATTTGCAATAATGGAAAGAAGCAATAATGTGAAGAATTCAGTGAAGTAGATGATACAAAAAGAATATTTTGTGTAAGTGTTGCATCAAAATGTATTTGGTTGAATTTATTATTAACATGTTATTAATATTATCATTAATATTATTTCTATAATATTGGTATAACTAAGATAGTATAATATTGTTAGCAATAGTTAATATTAACCACATGTAATTTATGTTTAATATTAACTAATTATTAGATAACACTGTAATATTCACATTATGTACTTTAGGACACATACCACCCTATGGTAAACTTGATCATATTTATCACACTTCTCTGAGTTTCTCTCTAGCCTGTGAGCTTCTTAAGCCACGGGGGTAATTAATTATCTTTTTTTAACCAAGATTAATAGTGCATTGATCTGAGCACAGCTACACCTCAATAAATATTTGTTACAGGAAAGAAAGGAAGAAAAAGGGAAGAAAGAAAAGAAGAAAGAGATGATGGAAGGAAAGGCAGAAAGAGGAAAGGGATAACCCTATATTTAAAGATCATATGGGCAGGGCATGGTGGTTCACACCTGTAATCCCAGCACTTTGGGAGGCTGAGGCAGGTGGATCATCTGAGGTCAGGAGTTTGAGACCAGCCAGACCAACATGGAGAAACCCCACCTCTACTAAAAATACAAAATTAGTGGGGCACAGTGGCACATGCCTGTAATCCCAGCTACTCAGGAAGCTGAGAGTATCGCTTGAACCTGGAAGGCGGAGATTGCGGTGAGCCGAGATCGTGCCATTGCACTCCAGCCTGAGCAACAAGAGCAAAACTCCGCCTCAAAAATAAATAAATTAATTAATTAAATTAAAGATCATATGGAACTATTGGGAGAACACATGCAAAGAAAAACTAGAGAAACACAGGTAATGATATATAATCAAATGCTACAATATATTTTAATATGAAGTGTCTTACATTATGTCACAAAAAGATATTAGAACTGTCCGGGTAAGTTTCCTGGAAGAGATTGGGTATGGATAGTGACTTGGATTGGTCTTAGGCTTTGTGTCAAATGTCCATGGACAAAGTCGAGGTTGTAGAACTATATTTCAAAGAGAGGAAGTCGGCTGAATAAAGGTTGGAAGTGAGAAGGGTGAGGTTTATGCAAAAGATAGTAAGTCTGAAGCAAAGGGTTCTGATGTTTTATTTTTTAAATTCTTTCTTTATTTTTATTATCATTAACACAGAAATAGTTATATTAAACACACTCCTTAATTTAGGGCATACTATGTTTTTTCTTATTTTTATCTCAATTCCCAGTCCACTCTATAATAGAGTGTTGCTTTTATATGTTTTAAATGTAAATAATGTTTTCTTTTCAATGAATCCCATTCTGTTCCCTACTCTTCTCACTCAGCATCACTTTCCAAGATGCATTCATGTTGCGGTAAAGATCTTTCTATTTCCTCACTTCTAAAGATCTCATATGTCATTTACATATGCCCAGCTTTACATATGTCACACCCTGAGGCCCAAGCAAGGGTCTCTATCATGCTTCACTATGGCTTTCCTCTGGTTGTGCCTCCCCACATTGTAAGAGGCCTAGTGGGGCTGCTACTGTCTGAATGTTTCCCCCAGAACTAATATGTGGAAACTTAATCTCCAGTGTGATAGCAGTAAGGGCTGGGGGCTTTGGGAGATGACTAAGTTATGAGTGGAGTGCTCATGGATAGAATAAGTCATGTTATATGAAAGGTTAAGGTGAGTGCCTCAGCCTCTTTTCCCTTACGGCTCTTACGGCCTGTGGGGACACTGCTTTCCTCTCCTCTGGAGGACACAGCACAAGGTGTCATCTTGGAAGCAGAGAGCAAGCCTTTACCAGACACCAAATCTTCCCTCACCTTGATCAAATCTGCCCTCACCTTGATCTTATACTTCTTAGTTTCCATAACTGTAAGGAAAAAAAAAAAAAGCAACTATATATATATATATTTGCAAATTATCCAGTTTGTAGTATTTTATTACAGCAGCAGGAATGGAGTAAGACAGAGCCAAAAGGACTTGCTTATCAAGAAAATACAAAAGTGCACACCGCTACTCCCCTGGGGATGTTTAGAATATATTTCTGTTACCCAGGACCTTAAAGCTTTCTACCCAGATGTCCCCAGACCATTTGTCTTCCAGAGCTACACTGGATTCATTCTCCAAAATCAAACTGTGTCTCTGCTATGCCCCTAGGCTGGATGGGTGTGCAGTGAACACAGAGATTGAGAGTGGAGTGTTAATGTGTGGGCTGAAGTTCCCACACACCTGCAGATTGAACTCTCTTCCAGTGTAGGATAGAGCAGGATCGGAATGCTGGAGGAGAAGGAGGAGATGAGAGTGACAGGGAACAGAGGGACAGTGGTAGAAATAGGCTCAAGTACTTGCCTCATTGGAGAAGGGCATTTGTATAGAAAATGTATATATATGTGTGTATGTGTGTGTATATACATACACACACACAGAAGCATGAGTTTAATAAATTTACATGATCCCCAGAAAGTTCAACTCCTGGGGGTATATCCAGAAAAAAACTCTCATCTAAGTTACCAAGCAAATAATCATCTTGTAATTATCTATGGTAGAAATGAATTGGAGACAATCTATTATCTCTCATTACAGTCAAATAAAGTCATTAAGTTAGGATTAGGTTTATTTGATCTCGTTAACTCACTGTCTATTTATACTTATTGATCTATCTGTCAATCAATCCATTGATCTATCATCTATCTTAGATACTTGTTATATAAATTTTATAACTTTTGCTTTGAAAGCTTTATATATTTATTTTTATTATATTGCCTTTAAAACATATAGTCACAATAATGTAGTTCTAAATATTTACTATTTAAAAATTTTCTCTTTTTATTTTTAGGATTATTTTTATAAATGAATAGACTTCATTTTTAGAACAGTTTTTGGCTTACAGAAAAATTGAGCAGAAATTACAGAGTTCCCATATATTCCCTCTTTCTCTGCCCTCAGTTTCCCCTATTATTAACACTTGCATTGGTTTAACACATTTATTAAAGTTGGTGAACTTATATTGATTAATTATCATTTGCTAAAGTCTATTATTTGCATTAGGGTTTACTCTTTGTTTGTGTAGTTCTATTGGTTTTGCCAAATGCATAATATTATATATCCACCATTACAGTTTCATCCACAGTGGTGTCTCAGTCCTAAAAATCCCTTCTGATTCTCCTATTTATCTTTATCCCTTCCATTCTCCAAAGCCCTAGCAACCATTGATGGTTTTACTGTCTCTATAGGTTTTTTATTTTCCAGATGTCATATCATTGCAATTATATAGTATGTAACTATTTCAGACTGGGGCTTCTTTCACCTAGCAACATGCATTTAAGGCCCCTCCATATATTTGTGTGGCTTGATAACTCATTTCTTCTTATTGCTGAATAGTATTCCATTGTATGGTCATAACAATGTGTATTACAGTTCTCCAGAGTAAGAAAACGGATATGATGTGTATATATATAGAAAGAGATTTATTATAAAGAATTTACCCACACAATTGTTAATGCCAACAATTTGAAAATCGTCAGTGTGGGCTAACAGGCTTAAGACACAGGAGAGCAGAATCATGCAGTTTCAGTCCAAACGTCAGCGTGCTAGGGACTCAGGAGAGCTGATGGTACATTTGAAGATCAAAGGCTTTCCTCTTGCTTGTGGAGGCCGGCTGATTGGATCTTCGGCTGACTGGATGAGGCCCACCCACAGCATGAAGGCAAATCTGCTTTATTCAGAGTTCACCAGTTTAAATATTACTTTCATCAAAAAAATGCCCTCCAAATTGACACATAAGATTAATCATCACAGAGAGATTTTCATTCATTCACTTACTGAAAGACTTCTTGGTTGCTTCCAAGTTTTGGCATATGAATAATTATGGAATAAACCTTTGCCGACAGGTGTTGTGTAGACATAAGTTTTCAACTCATTTGGGTAAATACCTAGAAGTATAATTTCTGGATCAAGTGATAAAGCAGTGTTTATCTTTATAAGAAACTGGCAAACTGTCTTCCAAAGTGGCTGTAGCATATTCCATTTCCACCAACATTAACAAGAAACCCTATTGCTTCACATCCTTGCCAGCAGCATTTGTTGTTGTCGGTGTTTTAGATTTTAGACATTTTAATAGGTGTACTGGTATCTCATTGCTTTAATTTGTAATTCCTTAATGACATATACTGTTAAACATTTTTTTCATATGTTTACTTGTCATCTGTGCATCTTATTTGATGACGTGTTAGTTGATTTGGTGAAATTTGTATTTTGCATTGTTGACCTTTGATACTTCTGTGTATAGTCCAGATGAAAATTCTTAAATATATATATGTTTTGCAAATATTTTCTCCTAGTCTGTAGATTGTCTTTTCATTCTCCTAGCTTTGCCTTTCACTGAGCAGTTTTTAATTGTAATAAAATCTAACTTAACAATTTTGTCTTGTGCAAATTATGCTTTATGTGTTGTTTATAAAATGTCATCACCAGACTCCAGGTCACCTAAATTTTCTCCTATAATTTTCTAAATCATTTATAGTTCTATGTTTTAGGTTTAGGTCTAAAATTGTAGTCTAATGTTTTTTTCTTGTAATTTCTAAATATGACAACACTTTAATTTCTCTATTTACTTTTGATCCCTAATTTCAATGAATTAAGGTAAAAACATAATGTTTGGTATGCTTCATTTGTTTGTGAAAATTAATTTTTATTTTGCATTCATTGGTTATGCAATTCTCTATATATAAAATATACACACATGTGCACACTTATACACATATAGATGTTCTAATAGTATGTACTTACACTGTTACACATGATCATATGTATATGTACATACAAATAGTATTCTATGACTTTGTGTTTATTAATGAAATAATAAAGCATTGCGATATATGTGTTCACATCTCTCTGTTTGGATCTAAAAACTTATGAGAATAATGTAAATGCAAACAAGGGAGAAGGCCATGAATTGTCGGTGGTGGAGGGGGTGCAGGATGGCAGTGGTAAGTAGAAGAGGGATGGGGGGCGGTCTGCACACTCAGAGCCAGCCCTCCTCGTGCTACCACAATCTTGTAAGAAACTAAGAGAGTCACACGTGTCTAAATTTAAAATCAGCACCACTCCTTATATGAACAGGAGTGGGGCAAGATTTTAGAGGCTATAAATCAAGGTAGTAAACAAGTAAATCAATGTATTCTACCTGTCTACTTTGATTAAAAAATTTATAAAACCTTGAAGACCACATTTAATTGTGTGATTTGTTAAGTGATACTCCCGAGTATGTTTGCTTCATATAGCTGTACCGATGAATAGATTTATCTGTTTATTAGTGGACATTAGGTTATTGTAATCTCTATTATGGTAAGACTATTGTAGCCTTTTTCTAAAAATAGGTAAAGGTAGCCAAGGCTTCTGTTTTAGAATATAAGCTATTGTTATTTGTATACTCACTGCAAAACTACAGATGCTTTCATGTGTCCTAGTAGGCCTTATACTTCACATGCATTGTTCTTGGAGCAGTGATGAGTAGACATTCAATGTCACTGTAGAATGACAATGATTCTGGCAGTGACATTTTAACTGGGTCATATATATCAGTCTATGAGGCAGTTGAGTTTTTTGGAAGGGAGGTCTTATTCAGATATTCCAACTTTTCTCTGCTGTCAACAGTTACATTAATTATAGATGCTCATGGGAATATCTCCCTTTTAACATCTTTTTTTTGGTCACATAATCACCATAATCAGACTACATCATGGTAATGAGAGTGCTTGGCCTTTTCATGAGCCTTTCAGCTAAAAATCCTCAAGAGATATTGATTAATTAATCCTTTCCATCCTTCTTGTTTGACAGCATTATCCATACCAAAAAGTGGCCTTGGCAGAAGGCAGAGATATGAGCTATCTGAATATAAAACACATCAGGAAAGCCTTTTCTCTGTCTTGAGAATTTACCTCTACACCTTTGTCTTTCAGTAATACAGTACAAAATGTATGCTTATGTGAAAAATAAGAGACCTCTATGCTACTGGAAGTACATTAGATATGAATGTATTCAGGGGAAGATTTAGTTATGATAGTTTTGATACTTCTGGCCAGGTTCAATCTTACAACATTTTAGATTATGTCCATCTGTTTACTTTCCCTCTGTGGTTTCCTCAGAAGCTCCATCAACACAGAATGGCGCTTCTCCAGGCAAGTGTGTAATTCAGGCCAATGCCTACTACCCAGGATTTTGACTGCAATTTCTTATGTAATTTTCTTATCTGATTTGAGCTGAACCAATTAAGTGCTATTAGCACTCATTTTTTCCCCTCAGAATTAAGTCCTTGATAAGAGTCAAGATAAAGTGACTTTCTCTTCAAATCACATCTTTATGACCTTTTCCCTTAATACAATTGTATATTTGTTGGTTGGTTGGTTTGATTTGTTTTGTTTTGTTTCTTTGCTCCAAAAATATTCTTAAATGTAGAGGTTGTAATAATTCAAGCATGAAAAATTCTCAATTCATCTTTCTATAACTGCTATATTGAATTCTGGGATAAGAAGAGCTATCCAAAGTCAGTGAACAGTGGGAAAGAAGATCCCCAAAAGTGAAAAGGACCCCTAATGTGGAAAATAATTTTTAATATCTTTGTTTATTTTTGGTTCAAAATGGTATATCTTTAATAGCCCCCAGATTTGAATTGTCACATTGAAAACAAACTCATAATAGTAACACAATAAAACAAAAACTCCTAACACCAAAACACAACCTAGTATCAGTAACTACAAAAAAAATTAATTAAAATTTAGGTAGATAAATAGAAAGTAAGAATCACTGGTGCCTAGCACATGACATAAACTTGTTTTGCTTCTGAAAAAAACATTAGTAAGACAGAAATAACAAAACGATAATGTGTGCATTCTCTACCACACACTGGGCTCCAATATAAAAGTATGTACTGCATAGAAAAATTAAAGAAATATTGATTTATATATATTAAGTTCCTTTCAGTGAGACTGGAAGAGTGTAATGCCCAGTACTCATATTTAACTAACTTATGTGCATCTAGTCAGAAACCTCAAATTACAGAAGACACCTGGAAAGACAAATGATTGCAAGGTGATACTAGGAAAAACTACTAGAAATGAGATTTGGAGTAGAAATGCTATATATTCAATCTACACATATACCTTAGCAAAACAAAATAAACACACACACATTAAAAAAGGACAAAGAATCTGTTGACTCACTCTTAATTTACTGAATCACAGTCTAGACAGATGCTATAGTCTGAATGTTTGTACCCACGTCCACACCATCCTTATTGTGATGCGAAAATTCTAAGCCCCAAAGTGATAGTATTAGGAGGTATGGCTTTGGGAGGTAATTAGGTCATAAAGGTAGAGGCTTCCTGAATGGGAATAGTGTCCACATTAAAAAGTGCCCGGAGAGTTTCTTAATGTCCTTTCTACCATGTGAGTTTACTTAAGAAAGTAGCCTCTCACCAGATGGTGAAACTGCCAGTGCCTTGATCCTGGACTCCCCACTTACTTTCTGGATTAAAGCATCCAGAAGTAAGTTTCTGTTCTTTATAAGCCACTGAGGTTTTTGTCTGTTTGTTTTGTGGTGATAACAACATGAATACACTAAGACAAAAGATTTGTATATTTATAACATAAGCAAATGTAAACATGTCAACGTAGAACCTATGAATGACATCTGAAATGCATAAAGAAACACACATATATATATATACACCTCCACTCATAATAAAATTAAAAATTCAGACTGAAAATTACCTTGAATATTTTAATTTTTTCAAAAATTTTACTTTAAATTTAAAAATTAAAATAAACACTATTAAGATATAAAATAAGCTAATATGATTTCTAAAACATCTCAGAGGGGGATGGCCAAGATGGCCAACTAGAAGCAGCTAATATGTGTGGCTTTCACTGAGTGGAATGGAAGGAGCAAGTGAATGCAGCACCTTCAGCTGAAACATCCAAGTACTCACATTGGGACTAATCAAGGAAACAATTGAACCCACAGAGAATGAAGAAAAGCAAGGCAGGACAATGGCCCACCTGTGAGCAAAAGAGAGCCAAGCGAAGCTCCCCAACCCAGAGAGGCAGTGAGAGAAAGCGCTAGCTCGGGAACCCACGCTTCTCCCATGGATCTTTTCAATCCTCATAGCTCTTTGTGTCATACTGAAGCCCCTGGGGTAGTGGCTCAGGAGATCCCCTCATGCACCCACACCTCCAGGGCTTTCAGGATGACACAGAGAACTACATGGAGTCTCACCAAAACAGCTGCCCAGGCACATGTGGAGACCCAGGAGCTTTGATTACTCCAGCTTCCCAGGCATACCAACAAAAGTAGTTGCAACTCCAGCAAAGCAGGAGCCTGTACATACCCGTGGGAAAGAGGCTGAATCCAGGGGGCCAACAAAAGATGATCTGTAGGCTGCACTTCCATGGTGCCTCACAGGATAGGATCCACTGGCATGGAATTTCAGGCAGCAACAAACAGCAGTGCTGCACCTTCCTGGGATGGAGCTCCCAGAGGGAGGGGTGGGTCACCATCTCTCCTGTTTGGGCAGTTTAGCCATTTAGGCCTTCAGGTTCTGGAGAATCCACACCAACCAAGGGTGAAAGGGATCCCCCAGCACAGCACAGCTCCTCTAACAAAATGTGCCCAGAGTGCTGCTTTGAGTGGATCCCAAATTTCATTTCTCCTCACTGGGTGGGACCTAACCAAGGCTTCCAGTCACCCCTGCCAGTGTTCTCAATCTGACAGAGATTTGACAATTCCCTGGAATAGAAGTGCTAGGGGGAGGTTCCGGCTGCTATCTTTGTCGTTTTAGTAACTTAGTCTTTCTAGCCTTTAGGCTTTGGAGAGCCCAAGTCCACTGGGGGTTGGGGCAGTATCTCAGAACAGCACAGCTACCCTTCAAAAATGTGGCCAGACTGCTTTGGTAAGCAGGTCCCTGATCCTATTCCTCATTACCAGGGGTAGTCTCCCAACTGGGGTCTCTGGCTACCCCTACTGGTGTTCTCTGGCTGACAGAGGTTTCAGGACTCCTTGGGACAGAGCTCCCAGGTAGAGGGGCAGGCCGCCATCTTTGCTGTTTGGACAACTTAGCTGTTCCAAACTTTGGGCTTCAGAATGTCCAAGGGGACCAAGGACAGAAGCAGACCCCAGCACAGCACAGTTGCTCTACAAACACTTGACCCATTTACTTTTGTAAGTGGGTCCCCAACTCTGTTTCTCCTGACTGGGTAAGACCTCCAACCGGGGTCTTCGGTCACCTCATACAGGTGCATTCAGACTGACAATAGGTCCCTCCTCCCTGAAGCTACCAGAGAAAGGGGCAGGCTGCCATCTTTGCTGCTTCACAGCCTTCACTGTTGATACCTCCAAGTACTGCATCTTATTGGAGGTGACTAGTGACTGGGATGGGCCCCAAGCTTACCACAGCAGCCCTGTGGAAAAGTGGCCAGAGTGTTATGTGGATGCCCATTCCCATATATCCTCAACAAGCAGATCCTCCAGGCCTGAGCTTCTAGCCACCCCCTGCCAGAGCTATCAAGCCAGTACCAACTCAGGAAGTACCTGGACAGAGTCTGCAGGAACAACTGAAAGCCTCTCTGCCACTATCTCTGCAGTAGAACCATCCTTACTCCCTCAGACTAACAAGAGTAAAGACCCTAAGTGCCTTATCTACACCTCCAATAAGATGCAATCAGCCCAAGGAGAGGAGGCCAGTGTGTTTCCCAAGGGTCTCACACATTCTCCCCTGTTCATCACTAGATGGGAAACCCCTAGCTTGGGCCCACAGCACAGACCCTCCATACTGGACTGATTGCACTGAGTGACTGTTTACCCACATCTGTCTGGGGTGGAGTCCCCAGGAGACAAGCAAAGTGGTGGAACAGCAAGCCAGCTGGTACGAAGCCCAGAAAGTTTGGTGCAGAAGCATCTGCAGTGGAGCATGGCCAGAGAGGACCAGTGCTCCAGGCTCAACTTGCTCCTATAAGAGTCTATAAGAGACTTTACCTTGGTCGCCCCAGTGCAGTAGACTCTAAACTTCAGGGAACCAGAGAACAAAGTCAAGGACCAATAAAAGTCCCCAGAGTTAGAAAATACAGTCCAGGAGTTCGGAGCTGAACGTTAGACCCATAAAATCTTCCAGAAGTGAAGCCAGTGGCTGAATCCACCTTACAACACAATCAAACCTTCAAGGTAATTAAATAGGAATAAAAACAAAACAAAACAACAACAATAAAAAAAATCCAAAGGTTAGCAGCCTCAAAGATTGAAAGTAGATAAACCCACAAAGATGAGAAAAAAAATGTATGTGCAAGAATGCTGAAAACTCAAAAGCCAGAGTTCCTTCTTTCCCCTAAATGACTGCATCACCTCCCCTGCGAGGGTTTGGAACGGGGCTGAAGCTGAGATGGCTGAAATGACAGCAGTAGTCATCATTCCTATGGATAATAACAAAGTTCATTGAGTTACAGGAGTACATTGTAACCTAATGCAAGGAAGCTAAAGCCCATGATAAAACACTGCAGAAACTGACAGACAAAATAGCCAGCGTAGAGAAGAATGTAACCAACCTGATAGAACTGAAAAACACAGAAGTATTTCATAATGCAATCACAAGTATTAATAGCAGAATAGACCAGAGGAAATAATCTCAGAACTTGAAGGCTGCCTTTCTGACATAAGACAGGCAGACAAGGAAAGAGAAAAAAAAAGAATGAAAGGAATGAATAAACCATACCTCTGAGAAATATGAGATCATATTAAAAGACTGAATCTATGATTGATTTGTGTACCTGCAACAGATGGGGGAAATGGAACCAACTCAGAAAACATATTTCAGGATATCATTCATGAGAATTTCCCCAAACTAGCTACAGAGGTCAACATTCAAATTTAGGAAATGCAGAGACCCCCAGTAGGATATTCCATGAGAAGACCATCCCAAAGATACACAGTCATCAGGTTTTCCAAGGTTGACTTGAAAGAAAAAATGTTAAATGCTGCTAGAAAGGCCAGGTCACCTACAAAGGGAAGCCCATCAGACTAACAGCAGACTTCTCAGCTGAAACCCTGCAAGCCAGAAGAGATTTGGGACCAATATTCAACATCCTTGAAGAAAAGAAATTCCAAAGCAGAATCTCATATCTTGCCACACAAAGCTTCATAAGCAAAGAAGAAATAAGAGTTTTTTAGACAAGCAAATGCTGAGAGAATTTGTTACCACAAAATGTGCCTTAGAAGAGCTCCTGAATGAAGGACTAAATATGGAATTGAAAGACTGTTACCAATGACTACAAAAACAGACTGAAGTACACAGATTGGTGACACTATAAAGCAACAACATAAACAAGTCTGCCAAATAACCAGCTAACATCATGATAATAGGATCAAATCCACAATAATAACCTTAAATGTATATGGGCTAAATGCCAAATTAAAAGACATAGAGTGGAAAACTGGCTAAAGAACCAAGACTCATTGGTATGCTTCTTCAAAAGAGCCATATCACATGTAATGACACACATAGACTCACAATAAAGGAATGGAGGAAATAAATGGAAATGGAAAACAAAAGTAAACAGGGGCTACAACTCTAACTTCTGACAAAATAGACATTAAACCAGTAAAGATCAAAAAAGACAAAGAAGAGCATTACACATTGGTAAACAGTTCACTTCAATAAGAAAATCTAACTATATTAAATATATATTCACTGAAACACAGGAGCACCCAGATTCTTACAGTAAGTCCTTAGACACCTTCAGAGAGACTTAGACTCCCACACAATAATAGTGGGAGGCTTTAACACCCCACTGACAATATTAAACAAATCATTGAGACAAAATTAACATTTAGGATCTGAACTCAGTACCGAATCAAATGGACTTGATATATATATACACAGAACTCTCCACACAAATACAACAGAATATACATTCTTCTCATTGCCACCTGACATACACTCTAAAACCAACCACATAATCGGAAGTAACACACTTTGATTTAAGGCAGAAATCAAGAAGTTCTTTGAAATTAATGAACATGAAGATATAACATACCAAAATATCCGAGACACAGCTAAGACAGTGTTAAGAGGGAAATTTATAGCACTACATGCCTACATCAGAAAAGGTAGAAAGATCTCAAGTTAAGAACCTAAGATCATGACTGAAAGAACTAGAGAACAAAGTGCAAACAATTTCCAAAGCTAGCAGAAGACAGGAAATAACTAAAATCAGAGCCAAACTGATAGTGATAGAGATACGAAAAACCACCAAAAGGTCAACAAATCAAGGAGCTGTTTTCTGAAAAACAATTAATAACTGTTAGCTAGACTAATAAGGAGGAAAAGAGCAAATATTCAAATAAACACAATCAGAAATAAGGAGGATATTACCACTCATCCCTCAAAAATTAAAACAACCATCAGAGAATATTATGAATACCTCTAAGCACATTAACTAGAAAATCTGGAAGAAATGATCAAATTCCTGGACACATACACATTGCCAAGGCTGAACCAGGAAGAAACTGGATCACTGAACAGACCAATAATGAGCTCTGAAATTGAGGCAGTGATAAATAGCCTATCAACAAAAAGTTCAGGACCAGATGAATTCATAGCTGAATTCTACTAGTTGTAAGAAGAAGAGCTGGTACCATTTCTAGTAAAACTATTCCAAAAATTTGAGGAGTAGGGACTCCTCCCTAACTCATTCTATGAGGCCTGCATCATCCTAATACCAAAACGTTGCAGAGATACAACAAAAAAAAGAAAACTTCAGGCCAATATCCTTGATGAACCTTGAAGCAAAAATCCTCAGTGAAATACTGGCAAACCAAATCCAGCATCACATTAAAAAGCTTATTCACCACAATCAAGTAGACTTTATCCCTGAGATGCAAGGTTGATTCAACTTACACAAATTAATCAACGTGATTCATCACATAAACAGAACTAAAAACAAAAACCACATGCTTATCTAAGAGATACAGAAAAAGCTTTTGATAAAATTTAACATCTACTTAGACGTTAAAAACTCTCAGTAAACTAGGTATTGAAAAAAATACCTCAAAATAATAACAGCCATATATGACATACTCATAGCCAACATTATACTGAATGGGCACAAGCTGGAAACATTCCTCTTGGAAACCAGCACAAAAGACACCACTCCAATTCAGTTTAATATTGGAAATTCTTGCCAGGGAAATCAGGCAAGGGAAAGAAATAAAGGGCATCCAAATAGGAAGAGGGGAAGTCAAACTATTCCTGTCTGCAGATGACAAGATCCTTTATCTAGAAAACCCATAGTCTCAGCCCAAAACCTCAAGCTGATAAACAACTTCAGGAAAGTCCCAGGATACAAAATCAATGTGCAAAAATCACTAGCATTCCTATACACCAAGAAGAGTCAAGCCAAGACCCAAAACAGGAATGAACTCTCATTCACAATTGCCACAACAATGAAAAAATACCTAGGAATATATTGTTAAATAGGGAGGTGAAAGGTCTCTACAAGGAGAAGTACAAACCATTGCTCAGTGAAATCACAGAAGACACAAATAAATGGAAAAAACATTCCATGCTCGAGGATAGGAAGAATCAATATCATTGAAATGATGATACTGCCCAAAACAATTTCAACGCTATTTCTATTAATTCTCATTGAGATTCTTCACAGAACTTAAAAAAAAAAAAAAAAACAGCTATTTTAAAATTCATATGCAGTCAAAAAACAGCCCAAATAACCAAGGCAATCCTAAGGAAAAAGGACAAATTTGGAGGAATCACGTTACCTGATTTTAAATTATACTATAAGGCTACAGTCACCAAAATAACATGGTACTAGTAGTAAAACAGACACATAGACCAATGAAACAGAATAGAGAACCCAGAAATAAGACCACACACCTACAAGATCTGATCCTTGACAAACCTGACAAAAACAAGCAATGGGGAAAGGATTCCCCATTCAATAAATGGTGCTGGGATAACTGGCTAGCCATAAGCAGAAGATGAAAACCGGATTTATTTAAATTAAATTACACCATATATGATAATTAACTCAAGATAAATTAAAGACTTAAATGTAGAACCCAAAACTATAAAAACCCTGGAAAACAAGCTCGGCAATACCATTCAGTACATAGGCATGGGCAAAAACTGCAGGACAAATATACCAAAAGCAATTGCAACAAAAACAAAAATTGACATATGGGCTCTAATTAAAGAAAAGATCTTCTGCACAGCAAAGAAAATTATCAACAGAGTAAAGAGACAACCTACAGAATGGGAGAAAATTTTTTCAAACTATGCATCCAGCAAAAGTCTAATATCCAGCATGTATAAGTAATTTAAACAAATATACAAGCAAAAACCAAACAACTCCATTAAAAAGTAAGCAAAGGACTGGTCACAGTGGCTCATGCTGGTAATTCCAGCAGTTTGGGAGGCTAAGGCCTGTGAATCACTAGAGGTCATGAGTTTGAAACCAGCCTGGCCAACAGTGTGAAACCCTGTCTCTACTAAATATACAAAAATTAGCCAGGTGTGGTGGCGGGTTCCCGTAATCCCAGCCACTTGGGAGGCTGAGCCAGGAGAATTGCTTGAGCCCAGGAGGCGGAGGTTGCAGTGAGCCCATATCACACCACCACACTCCAGCCTAGGTAGCAGAGGGAGACTCCATCTTTAAAAAAAAGTGGGCAAAGGACACGAATGGACACGTCTCAAAAGAAGACATACATACAGCCAATAATCATAAAAGAAAAAGTCTCAATCAACTGATCATTAGAGAAATGCAAATCAAAACCACAGTGAGATACCATCTCACACCAGTCAGAATGGCTACTATTAAAAAGTCAAAAAATAACAATGTTGCCAAGGTTGTGGACCGAAAAGAATGCTTATACACTGTCGGTGAAAGTGTAAAATAGTTCAACCATTGTGGAAGATAATGTAGTGATTCCACAAAGACCTAAAGACAGAACCACTATGTTACCCAGCAATCCCATTACTGGTTATATACCCAAAGTAATACAAATTGTTCTATTATAAAGACACATGCATGCATATAATACATTCAATACAGCACTATTCACAATAGTGTAGACATGGAATCAACTCAAATGCTCATCAATGATAAATTGGATAAAGAAGGCCGGGCGCGGTGGCTCAAGCCTGTAATCCCAGCACTTTGGGAGGCCGAGACGGGCGGATCACGAGGTCAGGAGATCGAGACCATCCTGGCTAACACAGTGAAACCCTGTCTCTACTAAAAAGAAATACAAAAAACTAGCCGGGCGAGGTGGCGGGCGCCTGTAGTCCCAGCTACTCAGGAGGCTGAGGCAGGAGTATGGCGTAAATCCGGGAGGCGGAGCTTGCAGTGAGCCGAGATCCGACCACTGCACTCCAGGCCTGGGCGACAGAGCGAGACTCTGCCTCAAAAATAAATAAATAAATAAATAAATAAATAAAAATAAAAATAAAAAAAGAAAATGTGGCACATATACACTATGAAATACTATGTAGCCATCAAAAAGAACGTATTCATGTCTTTTACAGGGAAATGGATGGAGCTGGATGCCATTATCCTTAGCAAACTATCACAGAAACAGAAAACCAAACACAGCATATTCTCACTTGTAAGTGGGAACTAAGTGACCAGAACCCATGGATACATACAGAGGAACAACAAATAGTGGGACCTACTAGGGGGTGAAGAGGGTGGGAGGAGGTAGAGGATCAGAGAAGGTAACCAATGGATACTAGGTTTAAGACCAGGATCAAAAAGTAATCTGTGCAACAAATCCCCATGACATATGTTTATCTGTGTAGCAAATCTGCACATCCTACACATGTATCCCTGAACTTAAAATAAAAGTTAAAAAGGGAAAACATCTCAGAAAATAAAAAGTTTGAAAATAGAACCCACACAAAAATAGGGAGAAAATAAAATAAAATAATGTGTTAAAAAGGAAAAAAAAAAAGATGATTTTTGTAATAACAATCAACATGCATTTGCCTATTTAAAATCAATATGCGGCTGGCGCAGTGGCTCCCATCTGTAATCCCAGCACTTTGGAGGGCCGAGGCTGACAGATAACCTGAGGTCAGGAGTTCAAAACCAGTCTGGTCAACATGGTGAAACCCTGTCTCTACTAAGAATACAAAATATTAGCCAGTCTAGGTGGCGCACCTATATTTTCAACTACTCGAGCTGAGACAAGCATATGGCTTGAGCCTGGGAGGCGGAGGTTGCAGTGAGCCGAGATTGTGACACTGCACTCCAGCCTGTGTGACATAGCAAGACTCTGTCTCAAAAATAAAATAAAGTAAAATAAAATAAAAAAAAATAAAATAGGTAAAAAATCAAATCAATATAAATTTGCCTATAAAAAGCAAAGCTTTGAAGATTATGATGAAAGCTAAAATAAACTTAAGAAGTCAAGTAATATAAATTGGTTATATAATTCTTATACATAAAACATATTTAGATGCAAGAACTAAAAGGATAAATGTAAAATAAAAAGTTAATGCTCTTGGATTTCAGAAGTCTATGAAAAAACTACAAAAGCTTTTACAGGAAGGTAAGTTTCTTACTTTCCTTTTGCAAATGTTTGCAGATCTTCACTTTATTGGGCAAGAATTAATATTTTACAATTTTCATCATTTCTGTATGTTAACATTTTCATGAAAAAGAATTTATTAGCAGTTAATCCTATGGATATCTTTCTGTGTGGGGGGTGGGGTCAAATTTTATCCCATGTATCCAATTATCTATGCCAGGGAATTTGGGAAAGTAATGAGATTCTACTAACCTGTATTGTAGATAAGACATCTGATATCATCTTTTGTATATGATTGATACATAAAGCAAACGACACAAAAGTTCAAAAGAAAAAGCAGGTAACAGTATATCAAACAAATACATATGTGAGATGCAGTAGTCAAAACAAAAACATGGCTAAGAATTTAAGACAAAAATATTAGTATTATAATTATCATTATTTGTAAAATCCATTACTAAACATCAAGCAGGACTTACTGAATAAGTAGTAATAACATTTGGAAACTACCAAGACAAATACCTTCTATTCTTATAATAAATATACACTTATATTTATAAGAGAAGAACAAATTGACCAATCAACTGACATAGGAATACGTTTATATTAATGGGAAAAATACTACACATACTATATAATATTTACGGTACTAATTTTGGTTCAGGGATGAATATTATTTTTCTTAGAAAATACACATTACTAGAATTATAAACAAAACAAAACTGTTAAAGAACTAACTCCTACATATGCTTGTTTCTAAAAATTATATCTGACACCACAAGACCAGTGGCCGTGAGCAGGTTCTAAGAAACTTTTCTGACTACTCGTTAGTTCACATGTATTCACCAGCATCTGAATTACAAGTTATTTTTTAAAAGTACTTTAGCTTTTTACACTTTCTTAGCTCATACAGTTGTCATAAGGAAACATCCAAATTTTACTTAAAATATATGATTTTGCTACAGGGCATGAATATCAGTGAATCAATTCTCCTTATTAAAGACGATTTTTATAACTAATATATTTCTGTAACATTATTTTTTCCATAATAGAATGAACAATAATTTATGTGCATATATTTTCTAGATGTCTTGTAGCTAAATCAGAAACTTATAAATCTTATCCTTGGAGACACTATGTTGACATATAATTCTCAAAGAGATTCTCTTCCATATGTCTCCTTTCTTCAACTGTGAAACTATGTCATATGGGCTATTTTCTTCACTTGAAAATTTAAAAAAAAATTGATATATTTCAATATTTTTAGTTTCAGGAAAAAAACACACAAAGTAGTAAAAGAAATTTTTCTTAAACCAAGATCTCAGCATTCCATGGCGGTTAGTCTCTAAGTGAATCTAAAAACATCTGGTACCCACATTTTTAATTTTTAGCTAGAAAATCTATGACGATTTGGCAGATGACAACTGGAAAACAACTCTCCAGGTAATTTCTACACCTTTATATGAAAATCATCTTCATGATTTCAAAAACTGGATACAAAGTTCCATCTCTAGAAAACTACTAGTAAATTATATTTCACTGTTACTGCTTGAAAATGTGATGATAATGTTAGAAATGCAAGCTTTGCAATGATAATAATGCTAGCTTCGCAGCTATAGAGCAAAACTCCTCTGTACCTTAAAGCACTTTACAGTGGTTCCGTAAGGACACATTATCTTTAAAGCTACAAAAGCTTTTAAAGGAAGGTAAGAAACTTTGGATGTCATTAAATATCTTAGTCTAATTCTAAAGTTGCATCATGTGTATGAGGGTGTTTAGTAAAAAAAAAACAGTTCTTTAAAAATTTATTAAGTAAAAATATTTAAAAATAAGCAGGGTTCTAAATTATCTCCCTCAGTGAATTATCAGCTGGGTTCTGAATATCATAAAAGAAAGTGATTTTTCAATATTCTCCTATTTAATATCAAATATTAAAGGAAAGAAAAATAATTCATCATAGAAAAAATATGTTTCTATAACATAATAAATAAAAATGTGCATTTCTATGTACATAATATAATTCTATGGAAGATAATTTTTTGATGTTTATATTAATTTTATTAAAATGCAAACTTACTTTTATATATATGTACACACACATGCACACACTCACTTTTTAAATTTCCATATAAAAGTTCTTAGAAAACAGGATTAGGTGGAGAGAAAGGATGTGAATAAAAAGGGTTTCTAACTACCTCAGATTCACATTTAACATATTGAAATAGGATATAATTTGTTATATACATACGAATGTGTGTACACACACAATATAGTCAAATGTAATCATTTTTGCCCTCAATGAAAAGGGATTGGCATCTTTGAGGGTATAGCTGGTAAGATAGTAAATCTATCTTCAATTTTAGCTGTGGCAATATTATTTTATTATTGAAGTTCATACAGTGTGTGTTTTCAAATATGACTTTTAATAGCATTCAGTGGTGGAAATAATTTTGATTATAAATAAATTATTTCAAATATCTACTCATAGAAATTTGTTTTAAAGGCCCAAATCTGATGATTAAGCCATCATTATTACCATGGTTTCTACCCAGAAAAGAGGTGCAGAAACATAACAAGAAAGCATAATGTGTTCTAATGCAGTTAAGAGGGGGAAAAAAGATTAATGAAGCCCATGGATTAGAGCAAAATTTAAGAAAGGGGAATTTTGCACCCATTTGGACCCTTAACCAAGAGTCATCTTGCTAGTTCAAACTTTATCTTTTAAACTTGTTCTCTAAAGAAGAAAAGAGTAAAAAGAATTCTGATTTTCCCTTCTTAATACTGTGACCCAAACCTAACCAGGAACTTTCAAGCTTTTGCTTTTTCTATGTGGTTTATTTAAATCGCTAGGATTTATTTTTCTGCCTTGCAAGTACATTCGCCTCAACTCCTTTGCATTCCATCATTGTCAAGCTGATCCATTTTTTTCTTTGTAGTCAAAACAAAAAAAACAACTTACAAATGTTTGTCGATTCTAATGACTGCTTTCTAACACAACCAGCTTCAAACAACACCCAGTTTTTTCGGGGATTGGTAGAAACCCTTTGCATTAGTAATATGAAACTTCAAACATAAACGGCATCTTTCACTTGGTTTTCCAATTCTCCATTACAGTCATGCTGTGTACAAGCCACTGTATGATATTCAAAATGGTCTTACTTCTTCTTACTTCTAAAGAACAGCCTTGAAGACATATATCTTGAATGATATGCATATTAACATAAGACTAAAAGACTGTATGCTGGTGACTGTGGATTAACCGTTTATTGTGCTACTCACACTCTGACTGTCTATTACTGATCAAAATTCTGTGAATACAGTTAAAAGTAATGTCAAAGCCAGAATTGAGTCGGTAAGAGTGTTTGAAATATAAACAAACACTTTCAGAGAGAATTAAAAGAATGATGTTGAATATTTATTTTAGAGACAGTGTTCAAAATGGAGGAACTATATATTCAAATCAACATAACTATGTATCTGAATTTATGGATGAGCAAAGGTTTTTTTCTTTATTTTAAGGCAAAGCTGATAATCTTGTTAGGTCCATAGGGTCAGTGTAGTTTATGGAACAAGTTATTGTCTTGGAAATTTAATGGCATACAAGACCTTTCATGTGACTGCCTTTTCAAAAGTCTGAATGTGTGAATTGCAGCCCAACATTTAAAGGACTTTGAGATACATTTTTATTCAATCATTATTCTGGTTGGGATAAGTTAATACCATGCTCAGAGGTATAGTCGCATAAAAGTAGTTTGTTTATGTGAGTATATCAACAAAATATAGTTGTTTGTTTATATATAGTTGTTGAATCAGGCTTTTAGCATTTATTGTGTAACTACTGTGCCCAGAGTGCTTTTAGGTGTGTGTGATGGGGTGGGGGAGACAGGAGGTAGGATGGCATGATAGAGCATTTACACTGAAGAATTTAACATCTGATTGAGTACATAATATGTAAATATTTGAAGTGATTTCAGGACATTCACCAAGAAAAAGTCTATACAGTATGTTTTAAATTAAACAAAATTTGTTAGAAAAGAGCAAAAAGTGAAGGAATGATTAGAAATTTTAAATGGACTGATTATTGTGATGACTATGCATATTCAATTGGGCAGATTCATAAAAGGAAAACTTTTACTATCTGTTTAACTAAGTGGCAAGTGGCACTGTGAAGAAGGTCTCAAACTACACAAATGTCAATGAATGTTCAGGTTATCACACAGAACAGCACTTACACTACAGTTGATATTAAATATATTATTTTTAAAGTTATATTATCTTTTCCTCTCTTCTTTGTAGATGAGTCATGTCTTTCCTTTTTTTTTTTTTTTTCCGCTCTTAGCATAGACTAAGTAGGTAAATGTTAAACAAGTTTATTTTTGTGATTGCTGTTCGTAACTGATCCTTAAATGCATTAGCCTTGCTAGGTCAGGGAAGTACTACAATCTAAGGGAACAATTGACTGTGTTTCTTATAATTATTTTTAGTAGATAAATTCATTGTGAATTTCAGAACAAATGAATGATTTATTCTGTTAAATATGCTTCATAAAGAAATAAAGTGTTTCCTTGAGTCTCCATCTACTCCCAAGTATCATTCAGTAGGAAGCACCTGCTCATTCTTGCTGCCTGATCTTCCTATATTTATGTTTTTGGTCTATACACACAAACTTTTGGTCTCACACAACCTCTTGAAAGCCAAAAGATAATTAATGACTTAGGTGTCAAATATCTTCATGAAAGTGGAGATTTAAAACAGGAATCTATGACTTTTTTTTTTTTTTTTTTTTTTTGCCTCTTTCAGATTCTGCTTGACTATTCATTCATTTTCTGCAGAAAGAGACAATTTTTGACTGTGTGGAAAAGTGTCATTCTCCAAGCACCATCATAAAAGGAATGGGGATAAGAAGTCAAAGCAAACATCATGATTAGTGTTCAGGAAGTATTAGTCAGAAAATGTGACTAAAATGTTAATAATGACACTCTCTATATTAGCCATGAATAGAAACTACTCAAATGTCCATCAACAATAAAATTGATACATTGTGGAAGTTTCCTCAAATGCAGCATTATACAGAACAACACACACAAGATACATGAATTCAAAAAACAATATTTCACCAAAAAACAGGTAGAAAGCATGATATATTGTATAATAGACTTACATGGAAAGAAAGAGCAACAGTAATCATCCCTAGGATTTTACATGGACCAGAAGAAAGAAAGGAATATTCCATAGTGCGGGTTATACTCTGCTTCTTGAACTGGGTTCTAGTTACATGGATGTTTTCCACTTGTAAAAACATATTGAGCTATATTTAGGATGTGTGTATTTCTATATGCATATTATTCCTCAATTAGACAAATAAAGAGAGAAATGAATACGTCAACACAAAAAGTGAAAGTACAGCAAGGTGCTTCCTCCTATTGCAAGTGAATGATTTTCTGTTCAAAAAAATATAAGCGAAATTCACTGGATGCTTCCCTTTACAGATCAAATGATAAGTAATTCATCAAACCAAATTCTCTATTTCAGATATATATTACTTTACTTGTAAATATTTTTTCTTTTAGTTTTTAAGGTATTTTATATTTGATACTTGCCACTGAAAGTACACACACACACACACACACACACAAACATAAAATAGGTCTTTAATTCTTTTTGTAATAGTTTCTAGCTACTATTATTTAAAAGATAAAACACGTCTTTAATTTACAGTACTAGTCAATTGATATCAGTTTATCAATTGCTTATTTCTCACCAAAAGAAAAATAGAATAAGGTTCCTGTCTGTATGAAAAAATTAATATGCACAAAAATATCATATTATGTGCTGTTTTAAAACTTGATCTTTATCTGTAGATGTTGAGTAATGGACAAAATGTGCACACTGGACCATATGCAGCTGGACCAGTAAGTGTCTGGACCTTGTAGGCTAAGTAGAAATTTGTAGGTGAAAATTGTAAAGATAGCTGTAGATTTGCATTCAGTTTTAAGACACAATAATATGGAGAGGCTCTGTACACTTCTCCTCATTTCCATAAAGGTAAAATTTTACAAAATTATAGACTAATAATACAGGATATAGATATTGAGACTATATGCTGATTCATATTTTCTAGTTCTACTTATGTGTGTGTATGTTTGTGAAGTTCTATGCAATTTTATCACCTATATAGGCTCTTATATTCCCTACTACAGCCAAAGTATTGTGCAGTTCCAACATCACAAGGGTGCATACCTTGTTTTCCCTCTTTGTAAGTACACTTAACTCCTTCCCTTGGCTCTTCCTACTCCTTCACTTGATCTCTAACCCCTGTCAGCCGCTAATCTGTCTTTCATTTCTAAAATTTTGTCACAAGAAAAATGTTGTGTAATTGGATCTAACAGTGTGAAACCTTGTGACTTTTTTCACTCAGTGTAACGCCCTGATAATTCATCCAATCATTACATGTATCAATAGTTTGCTCCTTTTAATTGCTGAGTAGTATTACATAGTGTGGATGTAGCACAGTTTGACCACTCTTCTGCTGAAGGACATTTGGGCTCATTTCAGTGTTTCAATCAGCCCAGATTCAACATATGAGTAAAACTGCTAAGAATATTCGTATTCATAGATCTGGTTCAAAGAGAGCAAATGTAGAAAATACAGGTGACAATTAGGTTAGGTCCTTTAAAACGCAGGTGGAGTTACTCATATCTGAGACTTCACCAAACAAAGAACCACTGTTGGTCTCTTAGCAAGCCAGAGTCCTGATTCAATAATATTCTACTGGCAATACCAACGAAAGACTAGATGCAGTTGTTCTCAACTGTGGCTGACTATTCAACTCATGTGGGGAGATCTTTTTTTTTTTCTTTTTTTCTTTCTTTCTTTTCTTTTCTTTTTTCTTTTTTTTTTTTTTCTGAGACGGAGTTTCGCTCTTGTTGCCCAGGCTGGAGTGCAATGGCTCCATCTCCGCTCTCCGCAACCTCTGCTTCCCGTGTTCAAATGATTATCCTGCCTCAGTCTCCCGAGTAGCTGGGATTACAGGCATGCTCCACCATGCCCGGCTAATTTTTTTTTTTTTTTTTTTTGTATTTTTTTTCGTAGAGGCGGGGTTTCTGCATGTTAGCCAGGCGAGTCTTGAACTGTGGGGAGATCTTAAAAACCCTCAGTATAGGCCGCTCCACAGATCAATGAAATCAGAATCTTTTTAAATAAAATTCCGGTATTGGGATTTTTAAATTTTCCTAGGCTAAACCAAGGTGGGGAACCACTGGACTATAGAAAACTAATCCAATCACAAGCTTGCAGTTGTAATACAAAGGTGAAGTGAAAATGAAGTGAGTCACAGAAAATGAAACAAATTGGACATTTTGAAGGCAGAAATGTCGGTGTTTAATCATAGATTGAGGAGTAAGACAAAGAATGGATTAAAAGGTTCCCAAAGTGCTAGAGTAAATTGTGGATTCCTGGAAAAATGGAATATTTACACGGGGGTTTTCAGGGAGGTCATTGAGGGTGGCGATTTATTTGATTTGATGGGAATGCAGTCAGGTAGAGATTTTTTAGAGGCAGCCAGAAACTTTCATATTCAAAGTTATTCATTTATTTACCCCATAGAATTTAAAGTTAAATTTTTACATTTAACATATACTTTTTATATCTTAGCAGACACCAGTGTTTTGTCAGATCCTTCAGTTTGCAGTATATTGGGTTGCTAACATTGCACGTCTTTTGTAATTAACAAGTTTCAAACCTGGATACTTACTGCTATAAAGTGAAATGAAAATGTATCTTCCTAATATATTAAATTAGTTATAGCTCTGCTGTGGGTCTGGCAATCATTCATCCAAAAGTTGGCAACAGCAAAGGAGAGCCAAGTGGCTTTTATAATGTATTTTTAAGTGAAAGTCATAAAAAAAACTCCATTTCATTAAGTGCTTAAAAAGAGCTTCTTGAAAATATATTCAGTTCGAGAAGCCCAGGTCCCAAGTGAGTCCTGTCACTCCACAGTAGGTGAGTTTATTTTCCACGGTGGCTGAGTTTGGTGCTATTGAGTTGTTTTCCTTGTCACCTTAGGCAAGCTTGATGGTTAATGGCATCACTAATAGGATATAGAGTCAGTTATGGAGTTCTAAACTAGCTTGGATTAGCTATGACTAAAATCAATTACCACAGTCCACTGGTCCACAGAAATCAGGGGGTGCTTTCATTTCTATTCCTAGTGAACATCTGTACTCAGTCCCAAGAGAAGAAAAATATTACCAGCAAAATTGATGCTAATTAGCACCCATGTTGGCAGTCAGAATAGAGACACGGAGAAGAAAATCTGTAAAATGAGCCTGGTTAAAGGCAATAAATATTTTGACACTAAAATTAGCCACGTATAATAAATGACTTTCCATTGATTTTCTGAAAACCCATATTCTTCACTTAATCAACACGTTACAGAAAAACTTTGTGATTGATGTGATATAGGTTGTGCATTTCATTATTTACCCAATGATGATTTTTACTTCAAAATATTCATATCAGCTAACCTGTGCCATCACGAAATGTTACTGGCTTGCTGTATATATTTGGCATAATAAATAGTCCCTCTAGCAGATTAAAATTGGCAAGCTTCAGTTAGTCGACAAGGACAGTAGATAATAATTCTACTAGTTGTGCCTTAAAAGTTGAACTGTAGATATTAATTTCTTTATCTATATACTTTGAGCTTAATGCAATTCAATAAGAAAAATGAATGTAGGTTTTCAATTACTTACAACTTATTATGAATAAATTCTAGATCATTCTCTGAGTGGAAACTGAGGGGAAAAAGGTTCAAAGATTCTAAGAATTATAAAAGAAAAGGCTTAAAAATAGGAAAGGATTGCAGAAAAAAATTTCCATGCTTACTGCATAAATTCTCAGGTGAGTTTAATTAGCACTTTTGTCTTATACATCATATGGCATCTTCTTCCAGACCAAAATAGTACTTGTGGTTAAAAACACCTTGTATTCCAACTAAATACTGAGGCGGACAGCTTCATTGAAAACTGACTTTCTTGTGGAAAAGTCATACAATTTGCCTTCTTCAATTTATAACTGACATGCTAGAAAAGACTGATGTCTAAATTCAATCAAATATTTATGCTATCATTTTTCTTCAAAGATGAATTTGTCAATGAAGTAATACTTGATTATACAAATGGAGTGACAGCAAGCATTTCATGGGACTCATGATTGTGGAGTTGTCCTTTATTGACCTGCCTGTGCTTTCCTATAAAACAGTCTTGTAAAGGATAAGAAGTTTGCTGAAATTAATAAATAGTTTAAACTGGTTGATTAAACTCTCCTGGTAACTCCAAAACCACATATTCAAACACAATGAACTTTTAAACAGAAGGCAATATTTTACTCCCACTCTGACCTACAAGACACTGTTATTTGTTCTGTCTGCAGGAATGAGCTCTGTGCCTTTCATAACATTCCTCACACTTATGCAGAAAAGCAAAGAGAAAACTGCTTACTGACAACATTACACTTATGGCAAAAGAGTAAGATAATACTTGTGCAGTTTAGAGCACTTTGAAGTTTGTAAGATGTTTCCACAAAAGTCATGTGAAGCAATAAAATTAGATATTATCATCTTGAAACCACAGTTAAACAAATTCAAACATCTAACAAAGTTTGTGTTTTTGATTGTCCAATATTTCTATTTTTTCATAAGTGCCCAAAGATGGACTATTAGAGTACAGTACATCATGTGTGCATTTAATGTAGGCATATTTTATTTGGCTTTTGGTGAAAAAATTACTAAACATATGCAAAAAAGTTGTAATGATTTATACAATGCAGGTGATTCTACCTGTTATTTTATTTAATGAGCTATAGCCAAATATATATAAAAGGCAAGGCATAAATCTGCCCTTCCTTTAATGAGTCTCAGTTCTCAGGTGCTTCTTATCACATGTGCATCTCACCAGACTGACTTTAGTTCAAATAATAAAGGCACACATTTTAAAAAACCATTAGGCTCTCAAATTTAAGCTGTTCTTGTGTCCACCTAAAGAAGCAGTTAATAATTAAAGTAAAAAACTCTTTGTATAGACTTGTTATATACTTCATATCCACCTCTAAAATGATGCTGACTATAAATTGTTGGGTTTTTCTGTTCATTGGTTTTGACCTGAGATGAGGAGTTTAGAATGTAAATGCGAGTAAGTCCAATTTCAAGGTGTCTTTTTAATTTCTTGACTTTCATCAGTTAAAATATTTTCCGTTTGGTAATCTTGAAGCATGTGATTTTATCTGTGCATTTCCACTACATGGCCTAGACTGGGTGCTACATTAATTACTGCTTAAAATAAATGTTAAGTGTTCACATATAGGATGGTGAGTAAGGTAGCTGAGTCATACTGGTGATAATAAAGGAAGAAAAAGGGGCAGTGCCAGCACATAAAGAAATTGTGTCCCACTAGTTCCAAAAGTTGTAGCAGAAAATCTGAGGTATGGAAAGATTTATATCCAAGGAAGACATCTTCAATGAAACTAATAAACTGAAATTAAAAGACTGGCAATAAATAAACAAGGAAATACCAAGGTATTACAAAGCAAATATTACCAAAAAAAAAAAAAAAAAAAGTAAAATAGGAAAGAAAGGGAGAATCAGGATTTTCAAATTGGAAAGGTGTTTATCATAGGGGGTACAAATAAAGTTCTTAAGATATTTCTGTAAATATGAACAACATATTCCTCAGATAATTCAGTAGTAACACTTGAAACTGTAAATGATTAACTACTGTTGAATTGAAGGAAATACATCTCCACAAAATAGGCAAGATATTTATAGGATTCAGAAACTAAAATATTACTTTAGTATAAAGAAGTTCTAGGTAGCTTTAGACTAATTAAATCACAGGAAGCAGATCCTTGATGAGTTTCTGAAAGAAGCTATTTATAGAATGTGATTGTATTATTTGATAAATATTTGGGAAGTGAGAGACTGTGTAACTGCCTGAACTTGGATCTTGTCCCTATGCCTTGCAAACTTGAGCTTTAGGTAAATTACTGAAACCCTCTAAATACCAGTTTTCTCATATACGAATAAACATTAATTTTTATTTGGTGAGGTTGCTGTGAAAATTATATGAAGCAAAATTAGAAAGTGCAGCCTAGGACTTGGTGCATCCTCAGCGTTCTAAAAGGACAGAAATGGAGACAGTGATGGCACCACCGATACCCTAACACAGTTTCCAAGCACATCCCAAATTCTAATTGTTCCCTTTCTTTTTCTAACATTTCTCCTTAATTAAGGGGATTTCTGCCGTATGACACCAGTACTCCCCCTGCTCTATAAAAAATGTCTGTTGGAGAGCTTCTGCCTACATAAAGACCATATATGTTGCAGCTCTTCCTTTAATTCTATTACCATTAATGTCAATTATGTTCTTAATTCTGCCTGGAAATAATAGTAAGTATCTCTTATCCAACTATTCTTCTACACGACTATTACATACCTTCTCCTCTCTCAAACTTCAACATTCGTCCCTCATTTACACTCTCAGCTGGTGAACTTACTTCTTGCTTGACTAAAGAATTGAAAGCAATACAAAAAGAATGTCCAAGATTTCTACATTTACATTTATTTATTATCATCTGTATCCATTAACTTAGGTATTTCTCATAGCAGTAATGAAGGAACTGTCTTTGCTCCAGTCCTGAGTGAATATTTCCATTGGTGTGCTTGCTCTGATCCACTCTAGTCATCCCAAGGTCAATCCTCCAGGAATTACTCCTTCTCTTCAGCAGCATAATTTCTTTCCTCTCTTCAGGATCAATCCTGTTAGTGGATACACAGGTTTTAATTTTTTTTTCTATTAAAAATCTTAATTCTCATTTTTCTTCTAGTTATTTCTTCACATTTGTGCTGATGTTTACAGCAAAACTATTTTTTGGAAGAGTTGCCTGTACTTATGATCATAAATCCCTCTTATTCTAAACTCCTTTAAACCTACTGAAGTTAGTTATCTGCCCTCTTTTTAAACAAGTCTTGTCCGTTTTACCAGTGACCTTCATGTTGATAAATACAAAGATATTTTTTGGTCCTCATCTTAAGAGAAAACAGTGGCATATGACATACTGGCTAATCACTCTCCCTTCTCTTCTTCCCCTAAATTTTAGGTTATCTAATTGCCCCACAGATTGCTCTTTCAGTCTTCTCTTCTGGTTTTCCCACTCTCACCCACCAATGTTAGAGTCGTCCAGGGCTCTCTCTCCGGTCTCTCTCTCCTGTTTATTTGTATTCTGATTTACATTCACTTGGTAATCTTATCCACTCTAATGCTATGCACACTGTGTATTTGTTCTCAAATGTTTGTCTCCAGGGTACACCACTCTCCTGAAATCCCGACATATATTCATTCACCTACTCTATCTCCACTCGAACGTCTAGTAGACATCTTAAACTCAATATGGCCAAAACTGAACTAATTTATTCCTCTAACCCTCAGTACTCTGCTTCTCCAAGAACTTAAAAAAATCACTGTGGATGAGAGTAATATCTTTCCAAATGTTCAGACCAATAGTTTTCCTAGGTGTCTCTTTTCTCGTTTATTAAGAGTTGAAGTTCCTATGTTTTAGAAGGCCCTATGTGGTCTGTCCTCCCTTATATCCTCTTCTGTCACTCTTTCTTACTGACTCTGCTCTTACCACACTGAACTTATTACTATTTCTCAAACTTCTTACATAGAATTCTTTTTATCTCTTCCAGGAATTTCTTTCCATCCATCTTTCTCATCTCCTTCAAAATCTTTGCTCACATGTCACTGTTTACGTGAGGCCTGTTTTGACCATTCTATTTAAAGTTTGCCACACTCTCCCCAATGTGTACCTACCCTCTCATTCAGTACCATTTTCTTTTATGTTATAGAACCCATCTCTTTTAAACATACCATAGAATTTTCTTACTCATTACATTTATTGATTTTTATCTCCTTCAATAAAACATATGCTTTATAAACAGGGACTTTTTTCTCTTTTGTTCTCAAACACCTAGAAGAATGCTTGAAACATGACACATATACAATAAAAGTTTGTACATAGCATATAATTTTCTTATTCATGACATTTATTGATTTTTATCTCCTTTAACAAAAAATATGCTTTATAAGAAAGGGATTTTTGTCTTTTTTGTTTTCAAATGCCTAGAAGAATGATTGAACCATGGTAGGTGTACAATAAAATTTTGTTGAACAAATGAATGAGTTACTGGATCAGGAAAACCATTCTTAACATTGTTAAAAAGTAAATAATGGTTGAGCAGAAAACAATAGTACATTGACTATGAATGTAAACATTGAAGAGCTGAAGGTTGTTTGGAGATTTGTGGTGAAGAAAACAATATAAACTTAAATTTTATCAAACCATCTAACATTCGTAAGATGCAACTTTTGGAAATGGCTTTTTTTTTTTTTTTTTTGAAGTGGAGTCTCTCTCTGTTGCCCAGGCTGGAGTGCAATGGCACCATCTCGGCTCACTGCAACCTCCACCTCCTGGGTTCAAGCGATTCTCCTGCTTCAGCCTCCTGAGTAGCTGGGATTACAATCGCATGCCTTCATGCCTGGCTAACTTTTGTATTTTTAGTAGAGATGGGGTTTCACCATGTTAGTTAGACTGGTCTCAAACTCCTGACCTCATGATCCACCCGTCTTGGCCTCCCAATGTGCTGGGATTACAGGTGTAAGCCACCGCACCTGGCCGGAAACAGCAATTTTATTAACATGTTAATCAGCCTTAAAATACTTTTTATCATGTTTTAAATATGTCAAAAGTGTGTATTACTGAATCCTCTTTTTTGATCATGGAACTTTGAAAACTTCATTTGGATTAAGACTTTTAGCTTTCAAAGCTGTATGCTCTCAAAAGAACAGATTCTAATTTGTTATTCTATATACAAATCTGAGACTGGACATCGATATACTGGAAACTAGTCCTAAAGACATGTAAAATACTACTAGTCATAAAATTCAGATTCTATAATATTTATTTTAAATTTTAAAAATACTGCCCATATTTAATATCTTATTAAAGTATGTGATTAAGATAGATCTGTTAATTTGTTTTTAAGGTGAATAAACAGAAAATCCCACAACACTCTTTCAAGATTAAAAAAAAAAAAAAACTAGAAGTAGGGTAACTAAAGGTAAAAAGGACCATGTTCTAGCATGCCACTAATAAAGCATGGAGATTGTCATTGGCAGAGGCAAATTTGGGGTTTCAGCTAGCAGTATTAATACCCATTATTGAATAGAGAAAAGAAAAATAACTACAGATTTTAGATTCTGAGGTTTTATTTACTTGTCAATTTTCTTTCTACAATAGGGGTCATTGAATCATTTTTCCTAATAATTTTTAACATATCAAATGGATGTGTTGATCCTTCCTTTTACCATTGGCCCTTTTATCAGATACCCCAGATTCCCCTTTTATTCCTGTGCAAAATCAATCAATCAATCAATCATTATCTGTATGATTGTGAATTGTCCCTTTTCAGGCTACATATTTTACTTTAATCTATTTCTGTGTTCTTTTCTTTTATATTTGTTTCTTCTTCAATTTTTCCCCTTTCTGGTGTTTCCCTTCATGATTAGGGATTTTGAATACTTTAATATTCTTGCACTTTCTTTCTCTATTTGCTTTGCTCCATAAGAAACCAACGATTTATATAGCTGCTAAATTGAGAAAGAAAGTCCAGGTCATACACCGCTTGGTTTCCTCCTCCTTCCTCTTGGCAAGCATGAGTTTCCTTCTATTCCACAGGAGGCAGACTTTGTTTTCTGCCCTCATCCATGGTTATATTTTATTACTTCAGTGAGTTTGCCTATTAACAATGGCATATCAAGACTGGGAAGCTAGGAGTGGTCTACCCAGGGACCAGAGGAATTCGATACCACTGACATTGTTTAGAATTGCTGGTGAATGGTTATCGTAAGAAGCAGATCAATGTTTAGTCAATATTATTATTTTTTTAAATCACTAAAGATGTTCCACTCCCTTATTACCACCACTTGGGATGGGATGTTCTTCCTAGCTACACTTCATAGTGAACAAAACCATTGCTCAGAGAAGCACACTTTCTTGCCTGCCCCAGGTGGTCATCCACAAAATACTTTTATTTAGACTAAGGAAGCAGCACTGTGAATGTGGAACTGAGTTATTTGTCTCATGTTGATATTATGCTATGAATAAATAGTTATTACGTATCTTCTATACACAAGGAGTATAAATCTAATAGCAAAAGGACATTTCAATAAATATTAAAAACGGTCAAATTTGTAAGAGTGAATTAGGATCATAATGCTTGAACATAACAGAACTCTGAGTGTTTTGTTGTTTGAGAGAAACCTTGGCTAGCATTTTGTAGACTGCATATAAATTTTCATGAATTTATGGAGGAAAAATTAATCTTCAAGGCTTTTAAAAAATAGAACGTCCTTTAAATAATAAATAATCCCTCTATTGTTTTGACTGTTTTATATTTTTCAGGATAAACTAATAGAACTAATGATACTGTAAAAACTCATAGATTACATAGATTTACAAATTAGTGGAATGACATGTGGATGAAAATGATTTGTTACATTTTTATCCAATACAAATACTTTTATTCAGGATATACAACAGCTATAAGAGACTATTTTATCTAAGAAATCACTTCTGAAACCTTTAATAGATAAAAATAATTCTTTTAATATCAACTGATTGTTCTCTGCTATCCAGGTATCCAATAAGCATAAACTAATTAAATAATGATATGCATTATAATATTATCATTATCTACCCTTTATTGAACATATGCTGTGTACTGCACACTTTGCTGAGAGCTTACAGTAGAACTCATCTATTGGAAAAAAACTATCCTCAGTCTTAATTTTGTTCTTGCCTCTCTTACTGAACTTTATGTTGCCTTATAGTCATGAACTTATGTGTCTTTTTCTCACCATACTATAACTTCCTCATGTGGAGGTTCAATTTGTAAATCACTGTTGCATCCATGTAGCTTTACAGATAATAAACAATCAGCCAGTATATTATGTACCATAACCAACCTCTTGACTTCTAACACTTAATTAGAAATGAGATTGGGAGAGGGTTGGATGATCTATGGCATTTTCTGAAAAGATCTAGAAATCTACTTGAGGAAATGTCTAGGTACCAGAGCAATGTAGAAGCCAGCTAGATATGAATTAACGACCCTATAATTATTGCAATTACTTCTTGCACCACATTTTTACTGTCCCTCAAACCACAAGGAAGATTTAGTGTGAAATCTGGTTGTTTGAAAGCTACTACAACTTGACAACTAAATACATTATGTGGACCAGAGTATCACCTATATAAGGTGAATCAGTAAAGTTCAATTAAAGTCATTGACAATGCTGATCCATCTACTAATTATATGGCATTGTGCTACACTTCCCTGACAGGCTTATGCTTTTATATCCTATTAAAGCATTGGAAATAAGTCTAAGAGTACTTCCAAATAAACTACAAAACAAAGTACCCTGGATATATTGAGTGCTTTTTTACAGAGCATCAGTTTAATAGTCCATTTTCTACTTTTGACTATGAGAGTATTAGTGACCCCACAAATCAGTAAATATGTTTTTGCAGAGTTTTTAAACTTGTATATTTACTGTGGCATCTCTTGTCTTATTTTAATTCTCAATTTACTGGCCTTAAAAATTTACAAAGAACCCCTTTACACTTTGCATGCAAAAAAGAACACTGAATAAAATGCAGCTGTCAATTTTGTGCTTCAGTTTTCTTTGGGAAACAAAAGGAGAAGGTGACTTTTCTTGGCTAAGAAATCATCTCGAACCATTCTGAAAAATAAGATAAAAGTGAATAAATTTAAAAATAACTTTACATGTATAAAAATACATTTTATGTTTATGTATATTATTTTGTGAATGTCCAGATGTTTTTAAAATTTTAAAAATAATTCTAGTATGCTACAAATGTTTTGGAGTTACCCTAAAATACAAGAGCAAGATAAATACTTTGGTTATAGCTTGCCAACAAGGTATATGTTTTTGGAGAAATATCTAGCATTTCCTTGGAAGTGCTTAATCCAATCCCTGGTGGGTTGTCAGATGTCTCAAAGCAATAGGTGGCACCATCCTATACTTTGAATGTGTCGTGACATCAAATCATCAGCCCGCTGAATTCTCTGTTGGTTTTATTATTTTTAGATGCACTGCGTATCTCTTCCAGTAATACAAATCACAGTCCTACAGGTGTCAGGTTTTGAAAATTTGTGACCTGCAACACTAGACCTGTCATAGCAATTCCTTAAATAAAGAAAATACCTCACACTCTACTCCTCAAATATTCCAAATATTACAGTCCTGGAGTCATAGTTGGCTGCTGCAGCCTGTCTGCCTTGGTTGACTTGCAGGTGTAGAGGAAGCGCTTGCTATGCTATCTCACTTCAAGTATGAAAAGAAAAAATAACCCACCTGGTTTTCATCAAAGAGCCTTTGAATATTGTTCCTCCTGAGAAGGCTGCTAGCTACTGTGCTTTCATGCTTACCCTTTCTACTGCACCTGTCTCAAAAGCCTTTAAAATTCATTGATGATACGATGTGTTGCTCAGTCACTGTACTTTCTGTAGCAGGCATCCCAGCTTGAGACCAAGTTACACTCACCCTAAGATTTATGTGAGGGAACAAGGTGCCTCATGGGAAAGAACTTGTTCTAAGGATATTATGATACAGAGTTTTGTTTCAAGGATGGTGGGTCAGCATCAGAGATAAAGGGTCATATATCTCCCTTGGTTAATTCCTCAACCCAACTGACATGGCCATATACTTCAGTCCGCAGGCAAGTCCATGAGAAATAAAAGATGAGTCTCAAATAAAAGCTGTCTTTGTTCTTTCTGGTATTACCTACTCGAGACATTATCTACTTGAGCACATACGTTTCAGGTATGTAATTGCCAGTAGTTTTTACAACACTGGGAAGGAAAACCATTGATTTTTGCAATAACAAAAGACAAACAATAATACCCTCAATATTGAGCATTGGTAGCTCCACTGTGATAATTAGAAAAAACAACCCTTTGGCAGAAACTTTGGGGATTGATGTTTTTGCAGTCACCACAGGCATCAGGGGCATAGTTTTTGATGAGGTCCAATAAGGGGACCTTGTCTCCTTTGGTAGGCTCTAGCAAGGTTAGTGGCCTCATCGATGGACATCAGGGCATGACTTTTACTTTTGTCATTGAACGTAACTAGCAACAACAATATCACAGTGGACTGCAGTTAGGAGGGACAGGTTAGAAAAAGATTCCTTAAAGTGGTTACAAGAAGGAATGGCCCATGAAATACATGGGCAACACACCCCTGGAAGTTTAGAAAATTACTCGGTAGGAAATTAAAGCTATTTTATTTTTTATAGTACGTCAGGGAGAAATACAATGAATGTTTCAATGATTTTGCTTTTATTCTGACTCTTCTACTGAGAAGGACGGAATATGTGAATAACATTTATATGGTTGTTTAAGACAATTTATTTTATTATAATTAATTAATTAATTTATTTTTTGAGACAGAGTATCCCTCTGTCACCTAGGTTGGAGTGCAGTGGAGCGATCTCGGCTCACAGCAATCTCCACCTCCCAGGTTCAAGTGATTCTCCTGCCTCAGTCTCATTAGTAGCCGGGATTACAGCTGCCGCCATCATGCCCAGATAATTTTTGTATTTTTAGTGGAGAAAGGGTTTTGCCATGTTGCCCAGACTGGTCTCGAACTCCTGACCTCAGGTGATCCACCCGCCTTGGTCTCCCAAAGTGCTGGGATTACAGGAGTGAGCCACCTTGCTTGGCTGATTTAAAGTCATTTAAAGTAATTTAAAGTAAAAACTAAGTGAGGTGCACAGTTAGTGAATCCTTAGGAGTATGAATTGTGTTTAGAATATAGGATTGTGATGTGTCCTCAAACAGTAAAAAAAAAGTTAAAATACCCTCAGAAGTCACTGATACTCATTCAGTTAGATAAAAATAGATGTATTTAGTGTTATAAGTTGGGCATGGACACAACAGGGAACAATAAAAATATTTACATTATCAGAAAGTTTACAATCTAAAGGATGAGAAACATGAAAGACAGAAAAACAACTTAGAATATGAATTCAAGATTGTGTAGTGGTAAATATTATGAAAAATAATAAGGATAATATACCAAAAAGTAGCAAGTAATGTTATGTTAGATATGGTATCAGGGAAGGCCTGTGTGAGCAAGGGATCTTGCTAAGAATTAGTATGTGTGATGTAATAATTCTTGTTCTTCATAAAGACTGTAATTTTGCTGCATTTTATGTACCTCTTCTTAATTTCCAAGGCATATGCAAATTTTGAAAATCATTTGTGTACTGTTTCACAATGAAACACAAAACTACTGTATGATTTTCCTCTTCAATATATATAGTCATTGCCCTCAGTTATTTGGATGAATGAGTATTATTGTTTAAAATAAACATAGGTCTACATTCTTCAAAACTATGCTTATATGTTCTGTCTTAATCTCATTTTATAATCTTATGTTCTATAATTATTTACGTACTCAGTAAAAACAAAATCTATACTGATTCTATCTAGATATATATTTCTACAAATATACTGATAGTCTATATAAGTAGTTATGGAAACAAAGGTGTACTGTTTTAGATACAAATAAAGGATACATATAGATCTATCACACATACACATAGAGACCAATTATTATATATTTTCTATTAAGATATTTGACCTCAGGTGTGGTCTGACATTATAGAAATGTCTTATGCTTGGAGACCTCTCAATCTATAGTTTCCCCTCTACAGAGTTCAGCAAGGGCTGTTTCTGAGGAGATGTGCTGATCATGCTGTCATTTCAAGTCCACTTGTTTGTTTTGTGATTAGCATCAAGGAAAGTGAGTCGGCTTTACTTCGAGTCCTTTGTATTTTAGGTCTACGGTCACAGATTTTAAAGTTTTTTAAAGACAGCATCATCCTTTAATATTTTTTCACTATAATAAAATCAGAGTATGTTATTTAATTAAGTATTCATACTTTTGAAAAATAAGTATTTAAAGTGAGCAGAATTCAGAGTAATTGGTATATATGTTAAAGTAGCAAATGATATGGTGACATTGTTCCAGTTCTTTAGAAGAGTAACATTTGTTTTAGGGCAAAAGACATACAACAGGTAAATAATGACAATAGAAGTACTAAATGAAACTGCAAGAACAATGATGTACAAGATAGAACAAGACAGGGTAAGTGATAAGGAAATATCACTGGTATGTGCTATGCCTACCATATCACAGGTGTAGCTATGAAAGCTTTGGTGAAGAAATGAGAACTTGATCTATAATCTTAACAGAGTTTATTGTGGGAGAAATAGAAAGCCATGGATGGGTGTTGATCAGAGGAAATCAGACAACAGAAATGTTGTAGTAAGTAATATTATGCAGTAGCATGGAGAACAGATTGGAAGAGGGAGAGATGCTCTGATAAACCTTATGTTTAAGCATTATATTGAGATAGAAATTAATTTGGTGAGAAATTGTACATTTAGGTTTAACCCAGCAGAAATTGGGATTTATAATAATACACTTATTTTCTAACAACACTATTATATTACCATAATTCTTTTCAGTTATTTTATTTACCAAGAGGATTCTTAGTTTCATAAATTAAATGCATTAATTAATTCTTTTCAGAAAGGAGGAGAGTGCTTCAGAAATTAGATATATGATGCCAATGGGGAATAAAAGCAAATGTACAGAAGTCCACGGGGAAAAAAAATAGTCAGATAATGGAGTGAGGACAAGGTTGGCAATCTTAGCAAAAATGAAACGACAGATGGGCATAATTTTTGTGAGTTCTCACACAGATGGTTCACCAGATGGATTCTGCCGGGTTCATACAGCTTATGTGTATTTTTCAGCAGCTTATCATGATAGGCAAGACCACTTCTGTGAGGGCAAAAATCTTTCCTTGGTTTAGGTTATTGAATATAATACTGCCATAAATTGGTAGTTGGTGACACAATACCAAGTATTTTTATTAACTGTTATTTATACCTAGGGGCATGCAGATAATGTTATGGTGAAGACACTAGACTTCAGAAAGAATTTATAGGTCATAATTTAGAAAATATTGTACTTCAGGAACTTCAGGTAGGTTAGACAATTTAGAGACTTCAATTTTAATTTCAACTATTAATTGAGAGTATCATCATTTGAAATTTTATTTTTAAAAATAACTTTCACTTAACACAACAAGATGTAGTATTTAATAAGGTTATAACTAAAAAATGATTTAAATAAATGAGGAAAATGTCTCTGTAAATTTAATCTAACTTATAATTGGCATTCAACATAAAATATTGCGTTTTAGTTGACATTTATACTAGTAAATACTTCAGAACTGTTTTCATTGATTAATGGAACTTCTGAGGAAGAATATCCTTAAGAAAAAAGGGAAAGTCAACAGCAAAACATTTGAACATTATATGTTCTCAATTACTAACCCTTCATTAAGACATAGTTATACAAATTTATGTCACAAACAAATGCTCTACTTCATTTGGAGGCTGACCTTTTTGCTGTCACAAGATAAAATCTTAATTTATGGGATTTTTAAATTCTGGCAGGAGAGATTTTCCTTATTGAAGCTATCCTAAGGTATTGATTTGTAACATCAAAGGAATTTGATCTGTCTTGAAACACTAAAGAAGGCTGGAAACTAGTAACTTGGGGATATTTGAGATAGAGTCCTCGTTCTCTTTAAAGACAAATCTATCAACAGCAGCGTGCTTACATAAAACCTATAGAGAGTTATATTATTTTCTAAATATATGTATATACATTATTTCATTTGAATTGTTCAATGGTCATTTGAGTTCAGCATGACAAATGTAATCATCTCAATTTTACAAATGAGGAAACTGAGACTTGAAAATGCTGAATAACTAACTACATTTTTTTGCACACTTAGACAGAAGAGTCCAGACTCTGGTTTACTACAATATGATCAGTAGAGGCTTTCTGAATACCTATCATGTGCTGCAGAAATACAAGTTTGTGCTACTCAGCTGAGTCCTGACATGAAGTATATAATGATAATAATCCTAGAGATTGTGTCTACACATAGATGAATCAAAACATGTTTAAGGTTTTATTTATTCATTCAATGATAAATTTTGTGACTTAAATTATATACTAGAATATTTTTTCTTACATTGAGATTTGAGGCTTCACAGGACAGGGATAAGGCATTTACTATCAAGAAATATTTAAATGCAAGATATATATATTGCAGCATAATATAATCAGAGTTAGTGACTAGGTGCTTTGAAAGCAAAACAAAACAAAAAGAGTACCTTCCCCTGTCAAAGGGAGTGAGAGTGTAGGAAAGCTGAAGTGACATCTCTGATAATTCTGAAGAAGTTGAAACAATGTAGTCAGAAGGGAGACAGGTCCTTCCTGAGAGAAAGTAGCTCATGTAAAGTCAATGCACATGAAAGTACTGATACGGTTTGGCTGTGTGTCCCAACCAAATCTCACCTTGAATTGTAATAATCACCATCTGTCATGGGAGGGACCCAGTGGGACAACTGAATCATGCAGGTGGGTTTTTCCTATGCTGTTCTTATGATAATAAATAAATGTCATGAGATCTGATGGTTTTATAAACGGAATTCCCTGCACATGCTCTCTTGCTTGCTGCCATGTAAGACATGCCTTTTCTCCTCCTTTGCTTTCTGCTTGTGAGGCCTCCTCAGAAATGTGAAACTCTGAGCCTACTAAACCTCTTTGTCTTTATAAAGTAGTTAGTCTTGGGTATGTCTTTATTAGCAGTATGAGAACAGACTAATACAAGTACACAAAAATTTCAATATTGCTTAAGTACAAAATCTAAACCATGGAGTGGCAGAAGATGAGAATGGGCACAGATGTAGCAGACAAATCGGGACTACGGTACTGAGCCTGTGAGCAGATTAAGTTTTCTAGTTTGTGAGCAATGCAAAGCTTGGGAAATTTGAAAAGAGGTCAACCTGGTAAAGTTTGGTCATTTAAAATAATAATTTAAGACTACTTCCAGAGGATAGATTTGGACTTTCTACAAAAATACAACGTAAGGAAATAATAAAAAATTAGGATAAAAGAAGTGAGAGTGAAAAATACCAATAGAAATATTGAGGTGTTTGGATTGCCAGGACGTAGTAATTGACTGCAGTTGGAAGGGCAAAAATAAAGGTTTAAGAAAAGATAAATTGGACTCTCATGTTTCTAACTTGAACCATTGAAAGTATAATGGTATATTTAGTTAAATGAATTGAGAAGAATGACTGAATTTGATTATTGGTTATGGATTAAGATGAAGAGGGGGATAGAAATGCAGTAAGATAGAGATTTAATGTTATTTTAACAGGTTAAATTAGAATTTGCTGAGGAATATCCCAGCAGAAATATTTAGTAGGTGGTTAGTTATGCTGCTATAGTGGTTTAGGTACAGATTTATTAGAAAGCATCATAATTCAGCTATTTAGGATTTTGAAGCCTTGGTCTTGAATAACATTCCCCAGGAAGAAGTGTACAAAGTAAGAATTAAAGACAATGAAAGCAAGATGCAAGAAAAAAATGAGAAGTCTCCAAAGTAGTTATGTTTCCAGCTATTATATGTTCCTTTGTAGTAATTATTTTCCCTTCTTCTTTGCCATAAGGAAAAAAAGGGTATGAATTCCAAGTTTATCATTTTATAGTTTCTTTATTCTTGTATGTTTAGTGCCTATTACAGGGTGTGAAACATAGAAATTAGTAAATATCATTTTGTTGCATGAAAGAATGAATGATATTTGAACAATATTCAGGAAAGTCTGTAGAGGGAGAAAAAAAGAAGATTAAAGACATTGCAAAGTCTGGGGAATAATAAACTAAAATATATTCTCAGCCTCAAATGATAACCTTAAAAAATATGAACAATTGAATTGACGCATTCTGGTTAATATCCGTTTATTCACTCTGGAAACTAAAATTTTATACTTTTGTAAGAATAGAATAGAAAAAATATAAAAATATAAATCTAGCTGGAAAAATATGTTCTTTGATATTCATTCATCATTCAGTAATCTTAATTTTCTGTATAAACATTTATATACCTAATATCAAATGTAAACCATAACTCAAGCACAGATTTTGTGGCTTGTTCAACATGCTGGCTGTGTAACAAATTTATTTGTATCACAAAAATTGATTCATTAAGTAAATAGAAATATATTAAAGGTAGCAGTTTTACAATTTTTTCTCTATTACATGTAGGTGCTGTTTCCATTTTCTTATGTTGTAAATGAGCAATCACTGTATAATCAATCCGTTTGACTTTAAGGTATTTATGTTTCTGAATAACATTATTTTGATCATATTAGCCAGGGTTTCATTACATTGATATAACCTAACTCATAAATCCATCTGCCATTGTGACCAATTGTTTGATGGTTTAAGTTCTCACTCTGAAATAAGTTTACAAATATTTTTATCAACTGAAAACGTAGCATTGAGGGTATTATTACAAGTTTCTCTATTTTATTTCTTGGGAATACCATGCCTTAGTGTAAAAATTGCATGTATGTAAATATATATTTATATATCCTATGTAATAAACAGACTGCTTGAATTATGCACCAATACCTGCTGCCTTGAATTTGTTTACAAAGAGAATTATCCTTCCAGACTGTAATCTCTTTAGGAAAAAAATGTTTTGTTCTGCACTTCACTGTGACTCTTACCCAATTCTGTCTGCATACTGCTTGCTGCCAAAGAGTTTTTTTATAAATGTAATTCAGAGTTTTTGAATTCCCTACTTGAAACTTCACTGGTTCTATAAATGACTAAAGGATAAACCTAAACTCTTAGTGTAACCTATAAGTTTCTCCATAATTGGGCTCCTGCCTAAGCTCTGGATTTATCTCTTGTTTTCTTCCTGGCTGTTTCTTGCCTCAGTGCTTTTGATCATGTTGATTCCATGGCTTGCAGTGTTCTCTCATCAGTCCATACTCCCCTTCCTCCTGCAGGTCGGCTTGCTTTAAAAATTAATCTCATGTCTTTTCCTAAGGAAAATGCATTCTGTCTTGCCTCATCCATGTGAAAACAACTTCAGTGTCTGAGTTTTTGCCCTCACCATACTGGATTCAAATCTTTACCCCACTACCCTTCATGTTTGGTATTGCATGTTCTCCCCCACTACTTTCATCCTTGTCTATACCTACACGTATACCTATAACTATACCTGTATCTACATATCGGTCTGTATCTTAGGTGGTCATTTAAAACCTAGAACTGATTTTATTATTTCAGAGACTAATGGCATATTTGATTCACAACATGGATTTAATAAATACTTCTACTTAAATGAGTGAATTAATGAATATAAACACCATCATGTCAATGTGAAAATAACAGAAGAGACTAATAGCCAGGCAGATATCAAATCAGTAGTATTTAGAAAATAAAAACAGGGGCACTGGGGTCACGACATCTTGTTAGTTCTAGCTTTGAAATATATTTGAAATCTGATCACTTTTGAGCATTCACCTCCACAATTACAGCCTTCGTCAGAGCTACCATGCTCTCTTGCTTGCTTCTTGCAAGTCTCCAAACTGGCTCCCTCCACTTTGACTCTTGACTCCCACATTCTACTTTAACATAATAGCCCCCCTCAGAAATTTAAATGTAAATCAGATAAGTTTACTCATTTATCCTGCTCTGGTTTGAATGTGGCACCCCAAATTCATTTGTTGGTAATGTGATCCTTAATGGAACAGTGTGGGGAAGTGAGGCCTTTTTGGAAGCTGTTTAGGTCATCAGGACTCCATCCTCAGGAAGGAATTAATGCTGATAATAATTAATGCTGATATAAAAAGGGATTAGAGAGTGGGTTCTCTCTCCTTTGCTTTTCTGCCACATGAGGACACAAGATTTCCTCCCCTCTGGAGAACACAGCATTCAAAGTGCTATCTTGGAAGCAAGACTGGACATTTACTACACAACAAACCTGCAGATGCCTGAATCTAGGACTACACATCCTCCAGAATCGTAAGAAATACATTTCTGTTCTTTATAAATTATCCAGTCTCAGATATTTTGCTATAGCAGAACAAACTGTTTTGTGTAGACATGTTGTAACCCCTTGCCCTGCTCATGCTGAGTAAACACTGAAATCCTTGCTATGGCCCACAAAGTCTTTTATAATCTGAAATAACACATTTCAGCTCTCTCTCTCTCTCATTAACTTTGCTCCAGTCACACTGGAATTCTTGTTGCTTCTGCATCTTGCTAGGCACATTTATTTTTATAATGGTCTTTTAATCTAAGAATTTCTTTACCATAATATGCTTTTTCATCAAGGGTCTGCTTGAAAAAACTCATACCTTCTTCAAATCTTTGCTCACACTTCAGCTTTTTAAATTCAGTCTTGTCTTTATTTGGGTGGCTATAACACAAACACCATAGATTAGATTGATTAAAAATGAACATTGACTTATCACTGTTCTGGAGGCTGGGGAGTCTAAGATCAAGGTGTTCACAGATTCCTTCTCTGGTGAGGGCCTGATTCCTAGTTCATAGATGGATGTCTTCTCACTGTGTCCTCACATGGCAGAAGGGGCCAGAGAGCTCTCTTGGGTCATTTAAAAAATTAAGGTACTAATCCTATTCCCATGAGATCCAGAATGTAACCTAATCACCTCTTAAAAGCCTACTCCTAATACCATCAACTTGGGGGTTAAAATTTCAATATATGAACTTTGGGGGAACACAACAGCATTCAGTCCGTAAAAAGCCATTTTGATGAAACTTTTTAATGATGTGATATCCCACTCATACTTACCCTACCTCCCAGGCTACTTCTACCTCTCCATGCAGTGGTCACAATGAAAACGTACTGCTCATATCTCCTGTGGTTAGCATGTAATTGACTAATGGTTCAGTTATTTCGCTTCTGGATCAACTCCTAAAAATACCTCCATCCTCTTGTTTTCTATGTGATGTGATTTGGCTCTATGCCCCCATCAAAATCTCATCTGTATCTCCCATAATTTCCATGTGTTGAGGGACAGGCTCATTAGGAGATGATGGAATCATGGGAGTGGGCCTTTCCTGTACTGCTTTCATGATAGTGATTGGGTTTCGTGATATATGATGGTTTTAAAAAACATCTGCACAAGCTCTCACTTTGTCTGCCAACATTCATGTAAGATGTAACTTGCTCCTCCTTGTCTTTCACCATGACTGCGAGACCTCCCCAGCCATGTGGATCTGTGAGTCCCGTTAAACATCTTTCTTTTGCAAATATCTCAGTCTTGGGTTTGTCTTCATCAGCAGCATGAAAAAAGACTAGTATACCAATTTGGTACCAGTAGAGTGGGGCACTGCTGAAAAGATACGTGAAAATGTGGAAGTGACTTTGGAACTGAGTAACAGGCAGAGGTTGGAACAGTTTGAAAGGTTCAGAAAAAGACAGGAAAATGTGGGAAAGTTTGAAACTTCCTAAAGACTTGTTGAATGGATTTGCCAAAAATCCTGATAGTGATATGGAAAATAAAGTCCAGGCTGAGGGGGTCTCAGGTGGAAATGAGGAACTCATTGGGAACTGGATCAAATGTGACTCTTCTTATGTTTTAGCAAAGAGACTGGCAGCATTTTGCTTCTGCCCTAGAGATTTGTGGGACTTTGAATTTGAGAGAGATGATTGAGGGTACCTGCTGGAAGAAATTTCTAAGCAGCAAAACATTCAAGAGGTAACCTGGGTGCTATTAAAAGCATTTTGTTTTCAAAGGGAAACAGCATAACATTTCAGAAAATTTGCAGCCTGATGATACAGTAGAAAACAAACAAACAAAGAAAACACTTTCTAAGTAGAAATTTAAGCTGGCTGCAGAAATTTGCAGAAGTAACAATGAGCTGAATGTTAATCCCCAAGACAATGGAGAAAATGTCTCCAGGGAATGGCAGAGACCTTTGTGGCAGCTTCTCCTATCACAGGCCTGGAGGCCTAGGAGGAAAAATTGGTTTCATGGGCCAGGCCCAGGTTCTCTGTACTGTGTGAAGCCTAAAGACTTGGTGCCTTGTGTCCCACCTACTCCAGCCATGACTGAATGGGGCCAACATAGAGCTCAGGCTGTGACTTCAGAGGGTGAAAGTCTCAATCCTTGGCAGCTTCCATGTGGTATTAAGCCTGAGAGTGCAAAGAAGTCAAGAATTGAGGTTTGGGAACCCCTGCCCAGATTTCAAAAGATGTGTAGAAATGCCTGAGTGCCCAGGCAGAAATTTGCTGTAGGGGTGGGTCCCTCATGGAGAACCTCTGCTATGGCAGTACAGAAGGGAAATGTGGGGTCAGAACGCCCACACAGAGTCCTACTGGGGCACTGCCTAGTGGAGCTGTGAGAAGAGGGCCACCTGGAATGGTAGATCCACTAACAGCTTGCACCATGTGCCTGGAAAAGCTGCCAACACTCAGTGCCAGCCCATGAAGCAGCTGGGAGGGAGGCTGTACAGTGCAGAGCCACAGGGGTGTAGCTGTTCTAGACTTTGGGAACCCAATTCTTGCATCAGTGTTACCTGGATGTGAGACATGGAGTAAAAAGGGATCATTTTGGAGCTTTCAGAATTGACTGCCCTGCTGGATTTTGGACTTGCATGGGAGCTGTAGCCCCTTTGTTTTGGCCCATTTATCCCATGTGGAAAGGCAGTATTTACCAAATGCCTGTACCCCCATTGTATCTAGGATGTAACTAACTTGCTTTTGATTTTACAAGCTCATAGGTGTAAGAGATTCTCCTTGTCTTGGATGAGACTTTGGACTGTGGACTTTTGAATTAATGCTGAAATGAGTTGAGACTTTGAGGGACTGTTGGGAAGGCACAGTTGATTTTGAAGCATGAAAATATGAGATTTGGGAGGGGCCAGAGGTATAATAATATGGTTTGGCTGTGTCCTCACCCAAATCTCATCTTGTAGCTCCCATAATACCCACATGTTGTGGAGGGACCTGGTAGGAGATGATTGAATTATGGGAGCTGGTCTTTCCCATGATGTCCTCCTGATAGTGAATGGGTCTCACAAGACCTGATAGTTTTAAAAATGGGAATTGCCCTGCACAAGCTCTCTATTATTCCTGCTGCCTTCCATGTAAGATGTGACTTGCTCCTCTTTGCTTTCTGCCATGACTGTGAGGCCTCCTCAGCCATGTGGAATTGTGAGTCCAATTAAACCTCTTTCTTTTGTAAATTGCCCAGTCTTAGGTATGTCTTATCAGCAGCATGAAAATAAACTAATATAGCAACAGACTGAATACGGAAGCAAATATAAAATTTTTCCAGCTGTATTCTATTAAATCAAACTTTAGTGATTTTCAAAAATGTAAAGCAATACCACTCTTCTCATAATTTTATATTTTAAAAAAGTTGTTTTTATGAAAATATACTTTTCTTTTTCTCTTAAATGAATTTAAATATTTTCTTTTTTTAGATGTCCTATTTGGCATATATATTGGTATATAGTACTAACATAAGCAAAAGTGCTGCAGAGTTCTCAAAATTTATTTAAGTGTGAAGGGTCCTGCAACCAAAATTTTGAGAACCTTTGCAATAGATACTTGGAGAAAGAATTTGAACAGGCATTTATCAAAAGTGGATACACAAAGAAATAAATATTTGAGAAGATTTTCAACCTTCCTATTAGCAGTAATCAGAAAAAGCAGTATAAAATCTATATCTGACACTACATGCAACCTAAATCTTAATTAGAGTTAATATCTAATAAAATATATTCTAATTCTAAAAACCAAACTAAATTTAAACTTCATATAAATAAAAACCTAAATCAAATCTAAAACAGAATAATAATATATGAGAATTTGTTAGATAACACAAACAGAGGTATTTTAAGGGTGAATAATTAACCAGATGTCTGCCACAAATTATTCTACATCTCTGTATATGAAAGAGAATTAGCCTGGATTCTGTGATAACAAAGTGTATTTTAATAATCCATGAAAAAGACAATGATGTATGGACTAGAATAGTAGCAATGGAGAGGGAGAGAAGTAGACAGCTTAAAAAAGTATTCATATAAAATGACTCAATAGTACTTTATGATTCATTGTCAGTAGTAACAGAGTAAGAAAGAGTTATCTAAGATGACTTCCAAATTGCTTGCCTTAAAAACGAGAGGTAGCTGGACACGGTGGCTCATGCCTGTAATCCCAGCACTTTGGGAGGCCGAGGAGGGTAGATCACGATGTCAGGAGATCAAGACAATCCTGGCTAACACGGTGAAATCCCGTCTCTACTAAAAAAATAAAAAAAAAAAAAAAAAAAAAAAAAAAATAGCCGGGCGTGGCGGCGGGTGCCTGTAGTCTCAGCTACTCGGGAGACTGAGGCAGGAGAATGGCGTGAACCCGGGAGGCAGAGCGTGCAGTGAGCCGAGATTGCGCCACTGAACTCCAGCCTGGGCGACAGAGCGAGACTCCGTCACACACACACACACACACACACACACACACACACACAAAGAGGTAAATCATGTCATTTACTAAGACAAAAATATAGGAAAATTAAGAAACTTCCTTGAGTGAAAACATTATCTCAATTTAGAAAGGTTCAGTTTCAAGTGCAAATACTCGTCTATTTCTACATGAATATTTAAATAAGTGCTTGGAGCTCAGAAAATAGATATCAAATGGAACAAGAGATTTTGAAAGTTATCAGAACATGAATGTTGACTGAAGTCACAGGAACACACCAAAAGGGGAAGGTTTAAAACAAGAAGAAAGAGGGTGTGCAGGACCCTGTGAGGTGAACAGAGAGAGGATAGCACTTACGAAGAATGAGAACCAGTGTCCAGGGAAATAAGACTGAAACAGAGGTTATGATTTCAAATGCAAAGGTAAAAATGGTAGGCCGGGGGTGGTGGCTCACGCCTGTAATCCTAGCACTTTGGGAGGCCAAGGCTGGTGAATCATGAGGTCAGGAGTTCAAGACCAGCCTGGCCAATGTTGTGAAACCCCTTCTGTACTAAAAATACAAATTTAGCCAGGTGTGGTGGCAGGTGCCTGTAATCCCAGCTACTTGGGAGGCTGAGGCAGGAGAATCGCTTGAACCCGGGAGGCAAAGATTGCAGTGAGCTGATCGTGCCATTGCACTCCAGACTGGGTGAAAGAGTGAGACTCCATCTCAAAAATAAAAAAATAAAAATTGGTAATGGTTATCCATTTTACATGCTTCTGAGAGATGAAGTAAAGTATGAATTAAGAAGTATCATTCAACACGGGGTCCAGAATGTAATTAGTGAATTTGACAAATACAATATCAGAAGGATGGCTGAAGTGCAAGTGATGGAAAATGTAGTGACAAGGAATAAAATGAACAAGAAGAGAAAGAAACTGTGCTAATGCGAACACAAACACCAGACATACAATTTTAGCTTCCTAAGACTTTTGCAGGTATTGTGGGGGAAAAAAAATGCCCTTTTCCCAAATCTGCTTAAACTGAGTTGTTTTATCTTTAGAAGATCTATTATATATCTGCTAATGGAGACTGAAACTTCCAGAAAGATGAATAGAAGCCTAGCTTCTACAACTGACGGCTTTTTAAAAAAATTCAGATATCATTGTAAATTTATAAATCGCTCAATTGCTTCACCAAATATGCCAAATTCAATTATTCTTGTATCTTATAACACCTTACATATGAACAGTAAAACACAAAGAAATTGTTATCTTGTTACTTGATTGATTTTTATTTGAATTTAAAAGAATAAAAATTATCTCCATTCATATTGCATTTTTTATCCTACAACTTTTTGTTCTCTTATAAGTATAATCTCATCTGTCTTTTCAATACCCAGTAGGAAAGATAAAAAATATTATTAACGCTGCTTTAGATAAATCCTATAATTTTTTTTTAAAACAAATCACTAGTGTACACACATGGATTAACACTTAGTAAGCTGAGTTTTTTTTTTTTTAATCACTAGACAGGTAAATGAAACTTAGTACTTTCTCCTATGTAATAAATAGCTAACATTTATTCAATGCTCACCGCATACATGAATGCATTACCTTTTTTTTCATATCATTCATTTCCTAAACTGACTGTATGTGCAAAGCCCTATTATAATATGAGAAAACTTACATTTGTAATGGCTAGGAGAGTTATTCACAGAACATAATTGCTATATAAAGAGTTCACATCTAATTTTTTAATTTCATTCATTCACCAATAAATATTGATTCCATTCCTATTAGTTGTCAAGGACTGGTATGGATTTCTGACATGTATTAGTGAAAAAAAACAAAACAATATATCTGTCATACAGCAGCAGAGTTTACATTTCGTTGGGGAAAATCAGACAACAAACAATGAACATTAAATAAGTAAATGATACGATAGGCTAGGACAGGTGTTAGCAATTTTTGCTGAATGACAGGTAAGAAATATCTTAGGTTCTTTAGGCCATGAAGTCTCTGCCGAATCTACTAAACTCTGCCATTGTAGTGAAAGTAGCCATAGACAATTCATGAACAGATAAGCACGGCTGTGTTCCAGCGAAACCTCATTTGCAAAACAGATGAACAGCTGAACTTGATCCATGGACTGTAGCTTGTCAACCTAGGATAAAATGTAGCATGTGCTTATTCTGTGTTCTTAAAGATTCTGTATTTGTTTATTTGGCATCCATTAATCATGGGGCCAAAATAACACTCAAAGATGTTTACATCTCCCCTGTGATTCAGCCTTTTTGGGAACACAAAAATCATATTACAAGTCCTCCAACAATCCTGAGAGTCTATATTCATAAACACGTATTTATGTAATTTTCACCCACCAAGCCAATATTTCCCTCATCCTAAATCATTCTGTGCCAGGTACCAGATGACTACCGATCACCCCATATCCCAGAGCCCACTGACATTATTCAAACCAGCTAATCCTAAGCTGTTTCTCCTGCCCTGCCTTACCTTTTTTGCTGAAAACACAATAAAGCTCTTGGCAAAGCTTTTCACTGACTCCTCTTGCCTCCTGACTGAGCATTGTATTTCATCTCCGTAACACTGCATAGTGTAGCTTACTCCCACCTCTAGGAAACTGTATGTAATAAAAATCATTTTTTTCAATGGTAATGATCACTCCATGTCTTCCCTCAGTCACCTTTATAAATTAATACTTGGGCACAAATTAGTGCCATAGGGAAAAGAAACAGTATAGCAAGATATGTGTTGGGGTCCTCCAAGAAGCAGATGCCAAGTCAGGAATACAGGTGCAAGAAATTTGTTGGAGATATATTCTAAGAAGGAGAATGAGAAGGAAGCTGGAGAAAGCAGGAAGAGGCTTCAAACTGTGATGAAGTTATGACTCTAGCAAAGGAAAAGGGGGAGGAAGGAGAATTGGGTAGGAAGAGTCTTGACTGCCACATAGTTCTAAGAAATGTTTGGATAGTCTGGTGGAAAATCTTTGAGGCAAAATTTCCCATTAAAGAGCCCCATGCATTGGAGGAATGGGACTCCATTAAACCCCCAATTATGCTTACCCAATGTCTTGGTGCAGTTTACGGGAAACGCATTCCATTAGTCTGTTCTCATGCTGCTGATAAAGATATACCTGAGACTGGGTAATTTATACAGAAAAAGAGGTTTAATGGACTTACAATTCCACGTGGCTGAGGAGATCTCACAATCATGGTGGAAGACAAAGAGAAGCAACTTGCGTCTTACATGGATGGCAGCAGGAAAAGAGAGAGCTTGTGCAGAGAAACTCCTGTTTTAAAAACCATCAGATCTTGTTAGACCCATTCACTATTACCAGAGCAGTACAGGAAATACCTGTTCCCATGATTCAGTCATCTTCCACTAAGTCCCTCCCACAATGCATGTGAATTATGGGAGGTACAAGATGAGATTTGGATGGGGACAAAGAGCCAAACCATATCATTCTGTCCCTGGTCCCTCCAAAGTCTCACATCTTCACATTTTAAAACTAATCATGCCTTCCCAACAGTCCCCCAAAAGTCTCAACTCATTTCAGCATTAACTCAAAAGTCCACAGTCCAATGTCTCTTCTATGACAAGGCAAGCCTCTTCCATCCAGGCATTTCTTCTGAAGTCTAAGCAGAGTTTCCCAAACCTCGAATCTTGAATTCTGTGCACTCTCAGTCTCAACAGCACATGGAAACTGCCAAGGCTTGAGGCTTGCACCCTGTGAAGCCATGGCTCAGGGTCTACATTGGCCCCTTTCAGACATGGCTGGAGCAACTGGGATGCAGGACACCAAGTCTCTAGGTTGCACACAGCATGGAGAACCTTGGCCTGGCCCATGAAACCACTTTTTTCTCCTACACCTCCAGGCTTGTGATGGGAGGGACTGCCACAAAAGTCTCTGACATTCTCTGGAGACATTTTCTTTATTGTCTTAGGGATTAGCACTTGGCTCATCATTACTTATGCAAATTTCTGTAGCTACCTCGAGTTTGTTTTCAGAAAATGAGGTTTTCTTTCTATTGTACCATCATGCTACAAATTTTCTGAACTTTTATGCTATGATTTCCTTTTAAAACAGAATGCCTTTAACAGCACCAAGTCACCTCTTGAATGCTTTGCTGCTTAGAAATTTCTTCCACCAGATACCCTCAACCATCTCTCTCAAGTTCAAAGTTCCACAAGTCTCTAGGGCAGAAGCAAAATGTTGCCAGTCTTTTTGCTGAAACATAAAAAGAGTCACCTTTGATCTAGTTCCCAGTGAGTTCCTCCTTTACACCTGAGACCACCTCAGCCTGGACTTTATTGTCCATATCACTATCAGCATTTTGGGCAAAGCCATTCAAAAAGTTCCTAGGAAGTTCTAAACTTTCTCACATTTTCCTGTCTTCTTCTGAGACCTCCAGACTGTTCGAATTTCTACCTGTTACCCAGTTCCAAAGTAGCTTCCACATTTTTGGGTATCTTTTCAGCAGTGCCCCACTCTACTGGTACCCACTTACTATGTTAGTCCATTTTCATGCTGTTGATAAATACATACCCAAGACTGGGTAATTTATAAGAGAAAGGGGTTTAATTGAACTCAAAATTCCATGTGGCTGAGGAAGCCTTGTAATCATCCTGGAAGGCAAGGAAGAGCAAGTCACATCTTACATGGATAGCAGCAGGCAAAAAAGAGTTTATGCAGGGCAACTCCCGTTTTAAAAACTATCAGATCTCATGAGACTCATTCACTATCAGGAGAAAAGCACAGGAAAAAGACACCCCCAAAATTCAATCATCTCTCACCAGGTCCCTCCCACAACATATGGGAACTATGGAAGCCATAAGATGAGATTTGGGTGGGGACACATAGCCAAATCATATTAGTTGCTATATGCTGTTTGGTTGCAATATTTGAACAAAATCTGTTCCCATACAGATTTATACTTGTTAAATAAATGGAGAGTATTTTAATTGACTTTCAGGTCATTATAGATGGATACTTTTCTTCGATATTGCTCCAAAACTTGACTATTGGGGGTTTTGTAAAGATCACTTGCAGTGTGAAGTCTAAACCGGATAAATGAAGATATTCAGTTTCAATAGAATGCACTGATCTGTTCTTTATTATGAATAAATCTTTAACTCATGTGTAGTTTTGTAACATATTAGTGATTTGTCATTTGTTAAACAATGGCTTACTCAATTATTCATATCTTCAAAAATGGACACGTTATATAACATGAAATAATCATATCTATTTATATTAGAAATGACCTAATGGAAGAAGTTGAGGAAGAAAATATAATTTTAAAGTGTTTACATGAATCAACATGAGAACAGCTGCCCAGAAAGGACACATTTCTAAGTTGCCTGGGGGAGTGCTCCATTCAGCCTTTGTTACAAGCTCATTTTTACAGGTGAAAGGAAACCAGGAGTGGGCTGATACAAACTTGTTTGACAGGAATTCTCATTGATTTGTAGAGATAACATTGAGTAGTGATTGGTTATGTATTTCTAAACTGTAGGATATTAGTTATGATGTCCAGCATACATGGCATTTTATGGTTACTTGGCATCTGTTAATCTAATAGACACTCGTATAGCAAGTGTCTTCAAGAAGTAATTAGCTCAAGGTGGGAGTGATACATGAGTGCTGTCACATTTTACATGCCTCCATGGATCTGATATTTAAAGGAATTTGCATACTTCAAATTAAAACCTACTTTTTCTCATGACCAATCATATCAGGAAACTCTTTATATGTTGAAAAAGTATGAAGCATATGGTGTGTGATGTTTAACATTAGGTGTCAATTTGATTGGGTTGAATGCTGTCTAGGTGACTGGCAACATATTGTTTCGGGGAGTGCCTATGAGGGTATTGCCAGAGAAGACTGACATTTGAGTCAGTGGACTGGGAAAGGAAGATCCACCTTCAATGAGGGTGGGCACCATCCATGCCAGCATGCCCAGAACAAAGCAGGTGGAAGACAGAGGGATAACCTTGCTTGTTGGGCGTTCTGACTTTCTCCTTTTTCTGTGCTGGATGTTTCCTTCTGCTTATTTTGCTCCTGGACATCAGACTTCAGATTCTTCAGCCTTTGGGTCTTGAGACTTACACCAGTGGTTTGTCAGGGACTCTTGGGCCTTTAACCACAGACTGAAGGCTGCACTGTTGGCTTCCCTGGTTTTCAACCTTTCAGACTCAGACTGAGACATAACTGGCTTCTCTTTTTCCCAGTTTGCAGATCAACTACTATGGGACTTCACCTAGTGATCATGTGAGCTGATTTTCCTTAATAAACTTCATATATATATATATATATATACACACACACATACACACACACACATACATACACACACACACACATATATTCTATTGGTTCTCTCTCTCTGGAGAACCCTGAATAATACATGAGGGGCAGATACAGGTTTTACAATATTATAATTTTTGCCTACACACTTGAATTTTTAATTGGCAATAATAATGTCAGCCATTTTTCTCATCATGAAAGGTTTTCCTTGTTTATTTTCAAAATGTCTGCCAAATAATCTAACTGTCAATGGCCAGTATTTATCTGTTAATCATTGTTTCATTAAATATGTTGTTACGTTGAAAAAGCTAATGTGACTCACAACTGAAGCATGTACTTAAGTGGTTTTCTGAGAGATAATCAGAGTAAAAATTATTGACTGGTAGGCAGTAGAAAAGTTGTGGGGTTTTTTGGTTGTCCTTTTTACCATTTTCTCACAGAGACTATTTTATAAAGTCATATACTCAGGGGTTGATATTTAATAATTTTTTTCTTCAAGAACACTTTTAAGTGAAAATGGCACTATGTTTTCTGTGCATTTGTGGCAGCAAAGACTAAAATAAATGCTTGTACAGTGGAGTGCTGCTGTAATAAAGCACCAGCAGTTTTACCCATCATTGCCTTTGTACCATCAGTGCAACTATCACCAAGTGAAAAATAAAATGAGTTTTAGTATAATTATGACAACAGTTTAGACCTTTTGGATCACACTCATGGACAACTATTGGACCATCTGTAATTTTGTTTTTAAAAATAAGCAAAAAAATAACTGCTTTTGCTTAAACTGACACCAACTAAAGAATAAAAACAAACTCTGTTTTTCTTATTAAACATCCAATACTTTCATGACACTTTTGTGAGTGTCATGGGTATCTCTCCACTGTATGGGTATCTTTCCCACAATTCAATTCTCCAGTTTTCCACAGATGTCACCTGACTGTCTTTTCGTTAAACTTAATTCAGATAATATTCATTTTTAGATAATGGCGGGTCCCTAGGCTAAGGACTCAGTTCCACAGAACCGCTGCTCCATCCCACTCCAAATACTATTCCCAAGTTCAGGTTGTCACCTGTGCTTAAGACTGAGCAACTACAAATTGGAGGTTTGGTTTTCACAAATACCAACTTGGGTTCGATTGTTTGCCAGAATAGCTCATAAAATTCAGGAAAAGTCTTTACTTACAAGATCACTAGTTTATTATAAACACATGAAACTGAGGGTCAGTCAGATGGAAGTAATGCATAGCGCAAAAAAATGAAAGAAGAGGCAAAGAGCTTCCACACACCATCCAAGAACAATGCTCTCCCAGCACCTTCATATGTTCACCAACCCAGAATCACTCTGAACCCTGTCCTTTTGGTTTTTTATGGAGACTTTATTATATAGTGGTGATTGATTAAATTATTGGTCATTGGGGATTAACATAATCTCTGGCTCCTTGTCCTTCTCTCTTCCCTAGAGCTCAGAGGCTGAGCCTGAAATTCCAACCCTCTGATCACATGGTTTGTTCCCCTGGCAATGAATCCTCATCCTGAGGCAATTCAGAAACACGCACTCATTAGCATACAAAAAGATGCTTATCACTTGGGAGATTCCAAGAGTTTTAGGAGTTGTGTGCCAGGAAACTATACAAAGACCAAATATACTTTTTTTAAATGATTAATCACAACAGGACACTATCTCTTGAAATTAACTCTATGAATATACAAAATATTGAATGTTTAGAAATTAAAAAAACATTATGTTAGAAAATTTAAACAAGAGAATGATGACAATTGATGAAAGCCATAAAAGAACATCAGAAACAAGCTTCCTCAACCATCTACACTATCATTAATATATGTATTTATATACACTTCTATTTTCATATTTTAAGAAATCTTAAAGGATGATCTGCTTTTCTTTTTTTACTCCTATAGGTTCTCAATGTTTTGGTTTGTATTAATAGTATATTAATGGCAGCAAGTACTTAGTAAAAGAATGCTGAGTATTGTTGGAATTCTAGACCAAGAAACCTGTAGTCAGTTCTAGTGAATAAACAAATAAATATATTTAAATATATAATACATTCCAGCCCTGGGTGTGTGTGTGGGAAGTGGAGAGCAGGTGTCGATATGAGTTAAACCGTAACATATTGTTAACAAACTTACAGAAATTAGTGCCAAGCACAGTAGGGGAGTTTGCCTGTTAAGAGAAATAATAAAAATAACTCTTTATCTGTACTAGATAAGTATAAATAAAAATGATGCAAATGAATGAAATAAACATATTTCACCCAAAATATACCTCTTTAACAAATTTTGAGATGAGTGCTCAGAGAGCCAGCAAACAGAAGTACCCCTGCAAAACTGTCTTTTGTGGGGGACATTTGCATCTGTAGAGAGAGTCTGCATTGATGCAGTCAGGCTTTCTCTGAGAACTTTTCTTGTCTTCATCTAAGAAAGATTGGCTGAGACAACTTTAAAGGTCTAAGATAAATGCTTACCATCTATTATCTCTGAGAGCTGCTACCTGTGAGATTTTATCTACACAACAGACCACCTTTCCTAGTCAAGCCTATTCATTTCCCCCTCCTGTTTTGTCACTGCAAAACAAAAAGTATCTGAGACAGCTCTCTGTCAATTTACAGGTTTATTTTGCCAAAGTTAAGAATCATGGCCTGTGTCACAGGCTCAGAAGATCCTAAGACTGTGAGCCTAAGATAGTTGGGTTGCAGTTTGATTTTATACATTTTAGAGATAAAGAAGTTATAGGCAAAAATATAAATTAGTACATGTAAGGTACACATTGGTTAGGACCAGAAAATAGAGTATCCTGAAACAGGGAGCTTCCTGGTTATAGGTGCATTCAAATATTTGCTGATTGGCAATTGGTTGAAAGAGTTAAGCTCTACACAAAGAGTTAAAGTCAGTTTGAGTTAATATAAGAGGGACTATGGAAGCCAAGTCTCTTGTCATGTAGATGGAGCCTTCAGGTAGCGAGTTTCAGAGAGAATAGATGCTAAATGTCTGTTATTGGACCCTAAAAGTGTCAGTCTCTCCAGAAAAGACCTAGTAGGTGAGAATGTCAGAGGAAGTCAAATGCCTAGGCAGATAGGGGAGGGTCCCTGGTGAAATTCCACCTTCAAGCCGAAAACAGCTTGGAGACTAAAAGTCCAGACTACTGGTACCTGATGAAATTCACTACCCACAGTGAAAACTTCTGTTTCTGTTTGCCTGCCTTTTCTTAAGTGATTCTTTCTCAATAATGCCTTTTAACCAATCAAATGTTGCCTTTTTCAATACTGTGTATGGCCTGCCCCTCTGCTATTCTGAGCCCATATAAAGTCCTGGACCCAGCTACATGAGAAGCAGAGAACCACCCAACTGCAGGGGCCCACACCGTGCATCGCCTCTCCACTGAGATCTTATTGTCTGCTCTCCTCACTCTTCGATGTCCAGTGCATTCTTATCCTTCTTGGCCATAATACAAGACCTCAGGAACTGCTGAACATCGGTACAAGATATAACACAGGCAAGCGGGGGCATGCCAGTGTGGCTGAGTGAGGCCTCAGCAGGGCATCACCAGCTGGAGACCCCCAGCTTGCAAACTTACTGAAAAGAAAACCTTGCATCAATTTGCCAACTCATATGGGACACCTGAAGGGTGAGCAAATGCAGACATAGACTCTTCACTTATTTCTAAGTCTTCTTGTCCTCAGGCATTTTTCTGAAGGCAAATGAAACACCAGACCTCTAATTAGCTAGTTAAGAGTAATAGCAAAACTAGAGTCCTTTGGACCCCACCTTCCCATCACTCTCGGGGGTTGGGAATGTCGACCTCCTTCCAATCCAGTTTTTTCTATGGCATTTTTTCTTCCTTTTTTTTCGGGGCTGTCACGGCCTCTATCTCTTCTTTTACAATGTTAGGAGTGTTGTTGCCAACTACAGAGATATTATTCAGTGAAATGAACATTCGTCTCAGCCATCAGATATGCAATTCAGAACAATGTAGTTTCTGTCTATTCTAAGAGGCAAACAGGAAGCAGAGATTAAAAGTTTCTCTCTCTGTTGGAGGAACCCAGTTACATAGAGCAAGAGGCTTTTCCTTCCAGGCACCTTCACCACCCTGCACTTAAGCTGGCTTTTTATTGTCTTTTCTCCACCATATCAGGACTTAACACAGCCAGGTGAATATAGGGAGCTTTTCTATGCAAAAGGTGTTTTTTTGTTTGTTTGTTTTTAAATTTTTATTTATTTCTATTTACTTTGTTATTTATTTATTTATTTATTTATTTTACCTTTTGAAAGGCATATTACTAGACCAAGACCCCAATTCTCCCTTCCCCTTGTTTGAGGAGGATCCAGTTCCACAGCTTTACCTTAGCACTGGTCTTATGATAAGGAAGAAGTGAAGGAGCAGCCCTGCCAGCTGCTGGCTGCAGTCTGGTGAGGGACACCTGATAGTTAGTTTAATGAGTCCATAAACCCTCGTGAAGCACCTCCTTGCCCCAAACTTAAGTCCAAGCTTCAGGTTGAAGTCCTAGAAAGGGAAACTAGATCCGAGGGATCCAAAGGCAGGCACAATGGAAGTCAAAGGACACTGCACAGGTGGGCATGACTAATTTCTGCTCATTAGCCCTCTGCCCTGCCATTTTATGCATGGAGGTCATGCTGGCATCCATGGATAGATGAGGTTACTGAGAGCAGGAAGCATAGGCCTGCACATAGGTATGTGGGTATATTTCCTACCCTCTATTTTTCCCCATGAACATGGGTGAAACCCAAGCCAGATTGTCACCCATGGGCTGCACCTTGCTAAGGTTTCAGGGTCAAGAGGCTGCAAAGACAGAAAAAAGATAGGGGATGCCTTTTCTTTTTCTTCCTTCTGTACCTTGGGTATTAACTGGAAGGAATAAAGAACTAGGAGATGGCTTTTTCTCCTCTTTCCAGATGGGTAATTGGTCATCTTCTCTCTGTAGTGCTCTTGCATATGTCGTGAATCACTAGAACCCTTTGGCAAACAAAACAAAACAAAAACACCTACTTCTTTCTTTTTCCTCCTATGTCTTATCTTCATAGATGGATAATTGTGTCCCAATACCACAGGATACTCCACTCAGAAGCATTCCTCAAACCGGGAAAGTTAATTTTCCCACACCTTAAACTCTTTGGCTTAAAAATGAACTGGGAAGAAATTACAGATCTAACTGAGCAAATTTCTTGAGGAGGGATGACTTTTACAGTATGAAAATAACCTCTTTCTCTGCTTCCTCTTCACAGGACTCCAGGGTCGACAGGGCTCCGTATCTCCGGACAAGGGAATCCAGTAGCCTGACATGCTGGCAAAGGGCAAAAGTTTTTTTTGTTGTTGTTTTGTTTTGTTTTGGTTTTGGTTTTGGTTTTAGCAGACTTCTGGCCTCTCTCTCTCCCTATGCAAACCGGTAAAAGGAATGGTAACGATTACCATTTATATCCTCTGCAAATTTTTGATTAACGGAACAAAAGATTTGTGATGCCAGTCTTAAGCTGTAGTGAATCTGATGTACTTTTTGCTAATATTTGTCTTTCTGTATCTTACTATCAAAAAGATCATTACCTCAGGATAGAATAATCATTGCAGGATTATTAGACTTAGAACTCCATAAGCCCACTGTTTAAGCCAGACTAGCAAACTGGTCAGTAACAAACTTTGCTAAAAATCTCTACCTTGTTTTACATTCTTGGGAGCTTGACCTTGTAACCATGTGGCAAAACTTTCTTTTGGTTTCTGCCATTTTACAATGATGGCCCAGGTTTAATCCTGGCTTAAAGAATGAGTTAATATCTGTGTGACTTTTGCCATTTGCTCATTCTCTTCCTCTCCATGAACAAATTCTAGCTTCCTTTGTTAAATCCTCCTTTCTCTGGGCTACCTTTAAATTTTCTAGATTTTGTGAAATCTGCTTACCACCTCTTTGAAAATACCTTGTACACTCACAGTTAAGTAATAACCTTAGTTGAGGTTTGTTGATTTCACCTGTGAGGTTACTTTTGGTGATTTTCAAAAGCCAGAAATATTGGCTGTTTGGTGTAGTTTAAGTTGGGTAATAAGGGATTTATGTGGATTTTGTTTTCTTTTAAAGAACACTATGGTTAAAAGTCAGCTTAATTAAAAGTGGATATCCAAACTATAGGTATATTTTAAAAACCCTTATGTTTTTTCTTCTCAGATCTTGTTTTTCTGGAAAAGAACATTTCCTCAGTTGACTGAATTACTTTTTTCCATTTTGTCTTGTCATTCTTTTTGCACACATGAGAGGCCCTAAGGTAACTTCTGATAGCCTGAGACTTCTTGGGAAAAACAGTACCAAGAAGACACCAGTTATCCCATTTTGGGTAAAAAAATGATTTCCTCATGGAACCCCAGGAATTGAAAGCAGATAGATTCCTCTCAAAATCTGTGTTTGTCTGCCAGCTATGTCTGTTGGGCCCTCAAAACTGCATGCTTTCCCAGTCTTGCTTTTTGAAGGACTCCACCCAAAGGCCAATAATCCAATTAGGAGGTTGGAAAATGAAAAATCTTATAACTACTGGATCTTCTTCTCTCTGTATATGTAATCATATATGTGCTATGTGTGTAATGTTTGTATAAAAAAGAGCTCTAATTAATTGGCTTAAAGAAAATAAATACTTAGATCAAGTATTTTTGAAGGAAAAATAAAAGCTATAGTGTCTTTCAGTTCATGTGACTTTAATCTTTGAAAGATAAAAACAGTTTTCAAATATCATTCATAAAACAAAACGTCATCAAAATGTAAATATGTGGTCTAAATTATGCAGGTCAGATACTGGGTTTGCTAAGTGTTTTAAGGTTTTAAACTGCTTCTTCAGCTTTTGAGAACTGTTTGACTCACCTGTTTTACAATTCGTAAGGCCTGGAAACATATGGAATTAACCACATCCCTAAATATGCTGGAAATAGTTGGGCTTTATGTGTGCTTAGTGTGTAATTAAGATAACTTACTAGTTTTACATTAAAATAAAAATTGCTAAGAGTTTTGAGACTACTGAAAATAGATATACATGCAAGGTGTGTAAGAAAAGTAAAATGTGTTTTTACTAAAGGTTATAAGGAGATATGGAAATGGGAATGTAAATTTTTTCCTAGTTTAGAGGTTTTGAGGATTATTTTAAATTAGATAAGATAAAACTAAAGATTTAAACAAGTTGTGGAAGGTTTGTAAAAATTAATCTTCCAGAAGAAGTTCTGTGTGTGAACATTTTGACTAAATTACAATGGGTATTACATAGTTTTTCCATAAATTGTGTGTTGAAATGAAAGAAAAACAAGGTTTCTTAAGACACTGATCTACTCTTTAACAGAAATTATAAAGGATTATAAAAGGTTTATAAGAATCTCACCTCATAGTAAAACTAGTTAAGTTTAGCTAGAATTATCTATTAGGTTTTATTAAAAAAATTGGGGTTGACATTAATAGTAGACAAATGCAAGGGCGAAATTTTGCTTTCTCTCCATTGAGCAAGATTTTGATGTAATAGTAAAAAATAATGAAAGTTTTTGTTTGCCTTTTGAATAAACTGTGGAAAAAGGGAAGGGAGAAACAGGAGACAGATTGTTTGAACAGCTAAGTCCTCCTATTAATGAGTAAAAAGTTTTTGCCTTTTAAAACATTTTTGAGTCACCATTTTGGCTAAACAAATGACTTTATGGTAATTTGAAATTCCAATTCATAATATCAAGTGTTTTAAACCTCTTACATATTTAACAACCTTCCTAAAATCAAACTTTAGTTTCAAGGTTGGTTTTTCTGACCCCTAACTTTTGAATGCTATAGAGGGCCCCTGGAGTATCCAAACAAGAGGTAAGCAGGATTATTTGGCTTGGGATTGTCAATATTTTTTTAAAAAGTTTAATCTTCTTTAGGTTATATTTTGGCAAATAATATTAATACATGTTCCAATATTGTTACAGGATTTTAAAAATTCTTATGTCGGAGAATATACTCTCAACTATAATTAAGGTTATTATGTTACGTTATTGTAAACCTCCAGAAATAATCAAATGTATTTGTCCACTTTGTTTTTAACTATAACTGCTCTGGACATTTTGACATTCACAGACAATTATTGTCTTGTTTTGATCCTCTTCAAAAGATGGTTTATGGTCAGTTATAGAACTTCGCCAGGTGCTCTTAAATGCAAGTTTCTGATAGCCTTGAAGATTGTGACATTGAACTAACAGAAAACTGAAGTAATCTTTTTAACCTTTTGCTTAAAATATTGCTGATCCTTGTTTTATTTTTCAGAGTCAAGGAAACTTTTCTTTTTAGTTATCTACAGCTTGTAACAATTCAGCCAGGTATCCTTTTCTGAGTAAAATTTGTAGCTTATTTGTTTCTCTCTGCACAGTTTCTCCAGAATTTGGAAACTACTGTTGACTATTCTTAACTTCTGGTGATACAGTCATTTGCATAAGTGCAGTAAGAATCCATTTTCTTTAGCAACAGGACACGATTGGAGAAACTGGTTGTTTTTACCAAGGCTTTCACTGGAAGGGAAAGGCCTTTCCCTTTAAGGAATCAAGGTTGACTTGCAGAGCCAATAAAAGCCCTTTGAGAGTATTCACCTCATACCTTGTCTACACATTTTCCTTATAGTGTTCCTAACTTGTCATTAGTAAAATATGTCCGTTTCTAACAGCCCTAGGAGTCTCATGTTATCTTGGGACCTCCAGATGTGTGGAATTTACTCAACTCACAGATATTTGAGGGTAAAACCCATTACTGCATTTGCTTTTAAAAAGTCTTATCTGAGATTCCTTATAGAACAGAGTTCCATCAAAGCCAATTTAAAAAGCCTATATGAAAAATAATTATTTATGCTGCACTTTATGGAAATAATCAGGCCAAGTGTAAAACTAAAGTTTATTATGCAAACAACTCAGTCCTATCATAATTCATATTTACAAAAATGAACACTGGAGAGAGAAAAATTATATTTCAAAACTTATCATACACTTGTTTTTAATCTCATTAGTTGTTTTTCAGTTTTTGCCTACATTTTAAACTAACCATGCTTATTTCTGTGAACCAAACAGTAATCTCTGGCTGGAGCTCAGAAAAATCAAAAGGTATGGGCCATCAAAATCCAAACAGTCATGCAACCAGAGCTTCGGACAATGGATCTTTTTTACTGGGGACCTTTACGCAGGCCTCTGAGGAAGATTTGACTGACATTTTCCCAAAACAGTGCCCCCTGTTGGCAAGAAGCAGTTAAGATTTATCTTTGTCCTTGTTCTAATGGCAATTATATGTACCTATTCAGAAGGGGGAAATGAGAGTGGCAGGAGGCAGCCAAATGCCTATGCAGATAGGGGCAAGTCCCCGGAGAAGTCTCACCTTCAAGCCAAAACAGGCGAAATGCTGAAAGATAGGACTGCTGGTCCAGGATCAAACCTATGACCAGAGTGAGAACTTCTGTTTCTGTTTGCCTGCCTTTTCCCAATTGATTATTTCTGAATAATGTATTTTAACTAATGAAATATTGCCTTTTCCAGCACTCCCTATGGCCTGCCCCTCCCCTATTCTGAGCCTATTAAAAGCCCTGCACCCAGCCATGCTGGGAGGAGAGAATCAACAAACTGTGAGGGTGGAGGACCATGCCCCCGTGTCCCTTCTCTGCTGAGATCTGTTCTGTCACTCAAAAAAATTCTTCTCTGCGCTTTTCATATTCCTGTTTCCAGCTTATTCTCATTCTTCTTGGGTGTGGTACAAAAGTTCAGGAACTACCAAACGTGGATTCAAACTACAACACAGTTGAGTTGGGGTGTGCCAGCATGGCCAAGGGGATCCCAGGTGGGATTTTGCCAGCCAGAGGTCCCCAGCTTGCAAAGTGACCAAGAAGAAAATCCTTCATTGTAAGGGAAGAAGAATATAATGCAAATTTTCCCCACAAGAGACAGCTTTGCAGGTCTATTTCAAAACATGTCAAATAAATATATTTGGGGGTAAATTTATTTGATTTACTTCAGGGCCTGCTGTCTGTCATGTGATGCTATACCAGAATCAGGTTGGAATTTGGTGTCTTATTGTCACAAAGACTCTGTTTTGTCTGTCTTTAGATCTTTGTTTTCATGTTCATTCTGGTTAGAAGTGTCTAAACTCCAAAGGGAAGAACGTATAATGAGTCATATCTGACCCCTCCTTTCCCATCTTAGCCTAAACTACTTTTTCAGGTTTCTTTAGATTCTAGATGCTATACCTTTCAGCTGTGTCTGCTTTTCACATATTTAAATATTAAGCCCTAAAAACTGCAAATGCTTTACTGGTCCAGCTTCTTAATGGATTCAATCCTGAGCTCAGTAGTTCTGTTGGAAAATAAAAACTAAAATAAAAAGCCACTCGTGTAAATAAAATTGGTCTTCTATTAGAATTCTATGGCAAATTTTTATAATTTTTTGCTACTTTGACATTCATTTTTAATCTTCCCCTAACTATACACACAAACTCCTTCTTGAAAAGCTTAAATTCTTTCTCTCTCTGGGCTTCGAAATGTAAATTTGCTACCCTGTTTTCTCTAAAACTCAGTGAGTGATTCAGCCATGTGGGACAGATAAACCTTAACATTTTCCATTTACAAAGGCACAGTGAAAATCCAATTGTCCTTCTAAACTTGTGAGTTTTAGAGGTCTCATGGCTAAAATTTTAAAATCAAGCTATAGTCTTTCTGTTTGTCTGCATTTTTATGTATATGTGCATACATGTCTCTGTAAATTCTCCTTATGGTACCAAATTGACTTATAAATAAAAGAGTTCTCATACATTAAGTAAATAAGCCCAAATGGTTTTCAAGTTAACATTGCTTTAGTAATCTCATGGTATAATAAGTTTAATGTTGTTGGTTTAATAAAAATAACTATGTCTTTGAGTTATCAGCAATATATGCATGTGTTTAACTTTAAGGTCCTTGCTTTTATAATACTTGCTTAACATACCGTAACATAAAAGTAGTAAACAAAAAATTTAACTTGAAATGATGGCTGGATTTCGCTAATGTCTAATGAAATTTTTAAATTTTTTTAAATTTAAAATTTAAGCTAAAAATTGGTAACTTCCAAGGATTTTTTTTTACTGATATCAAGAGTTTCTAAGAGTTAGCATTGTAATTAGTATTTGTCAGAAAAACTACTCAATAGAAGGAAAATACATCTGTATGCAAACTCTAAAAAAAAGTGTTTTTGATAAAAAAGATTTTTTATTAAAGAAAAATTACTTTTTTCTAGTTAGGAAGTTACTTAAAGAGTTCTTTAATATAAATAAAATAACAAATAAAATTCAATGGGTATAAAACATTGGGAAAAGAAAGAGAATGAAAATATTGTAAGAGGTTGTAAAAGGTTTATAAAAATCTTATCTTATGGCATCCAGTTAAGCCAGAACTGGGAATGCCTCTGGGTCATCCACATCAGGAGCAGAAGCAGATGACTTGTCAGATCCCATAAGACAACCCTGGTTCCTTCATGAACCCTTCTGTTCAAAGCTTTTGCATGCTTAAAGATTCCAAATGACTAAGAAATTAAAAACAAAACAGGCCGGGCGCGGTGGCTCAAGCCTGTAATCCCAGCACTTTGGGAGGCCGAGACGGGAGGATCACAAGGTCAGGAGATCGAGACCATCCTGGCTAACACGGCGAAACCCCGTCTCTACTAAAAACACAAAAAATTAGGCGGGCGAGGTGGCGGCGCCTGTGGTCCCAGCTACTCGGGAGGCTGAGGCAGGAGAATGGCGGGAACCCGGGAGGCGGAGCTTGCAGTGAGCTGAGATCTGGCCACTGCACTCCAGCCTGGGCGACAGAGCGAGACTCCGTCTCAAAAAACAAACAAACAAACAAACAAACAAACAAACAAAAAAAACAAAACCAAACCAAAAAAAAAAGACTGTCATTCATACCATTCACACCTAAAGATTGATTTTTATCTGTTTTAAAAATGAACTTCTCTCGCTACACAGAAGTAATAAATATGGTAGTCAGTTTTGTATTTAGAGATGTACTGGTAGCAGGAATGTTTTCATAATTTTCAGAGATTATGTATTCTTCATGAATACTTTTATATTGCTGCTTGCAAATATGCATTTCCTAACTTGAAATATAGGTGTGAACATTGTACCAGTTTAAAGAAAAAATTTATCTTTTATGGTCAAAGCTGATCGAGATTGGATAGACCTGTTTATAAGGTTTTCTTAAGATGTGCTTTAGCATCAATAATACACTGATGTAAAGGTATAATTTAATTTATTTTTTGAATATTCTTTTTATGTAGTGTTAATAAGAAATAACAAAAGATTTTGTTACCTTCTAAGTAAACTACAAACAATTAATGGGAGACATTTTGTCCCATGCTGTCTTCAGTAGGTGTTTTGATTATTTTGAAAATTGAGTCTCTTCTCTATTGAAGAGTAAAGATTTTTGCTTTTTGAGCTCTTCAAATTCTCTCTTTGGCTAAATAAATATTTTACAGTGACCTGTAATTCTATTTAGATCAAGTGTTTTAAGTACTTGATATTTGACAAACTTTCCAAATCAGTTTTAAAATTCTAAATTAAGTTTTTGACCTCAAATTTAACTTTTGGACTCTGGTATATAAAAATCATATGGAAAGCTATGTTAAATAAGAAAGTAAGAAATGATGTTTGACTTTTTATAGTTATATTTGTATAAATGTGTTATTACTATGTCTTCCAAAATTGTATGAGATTCCCAAAATTCATATATATATTGGCATATGTTATCAGTCATAATTATAATTATTATGTGAAATTGTTGTATGCCAAACAAATAACTAAATTTCCTGGTCAATTGTGTCTTTTGCCAAGGTTATTCCAAGTCTTGTCGACATACAACTATTGCTTTACTTTGATTCTTCTCACAAAGTGGTTTATAATTATCCATGATCCAAAATTTGCATCTTCTTCAAGGAAATTAATGGAAACGACCCTGACAATTATTCCTGAGTACAGGTTTTTGATAACTTTAGAGACCATACTACTGGACTAGGTAGAAACTTTCAAAACTCTAATTAAAAAGCTGATGTGTTTATGAAAATTGCCAACTATATCAAGTAAAACTATAATTAATTACATGAAATTGAATTGATAGAGATCTAAAATGATTTTTCTGACTCCTTTTGCTTGAAACATTGATTGTTCTCTTTGTCTTTTGTTTTCCAAAGTCAAGAAACTTATTATATTTGAGCTGTTAATAGTTACAGCAATTTGAACAAAGTATGCTCTTGTGAAAAAAACTGAAACATTTACTTTTCTCTCTCTACCTGAATTCTCAGGGAGTATCTTTCTTTTATGGCAATATAGTTATCTGTATAAGTTCTATAAGAATATATATTATTTTGTAATATAACGCAATTGAAAATGCTGTTATTTTACTGAGGTTTGACTGAATGGTATATTTTCAGGTATGAACAAATTGCTTTGAGAAACTGAATTTGACTTATAGAGCTGATAAAATCATCCTTTAAAAGACTGGCCTGGCACCTTGTCTACATGGTTTCCTTACAAGATTCCCGACATTGTGATATGTAAAGAATGTCACTTGTTAACACTCCCAGGATCTGCAAGATATTTTAGAAACTTAAGCTTTTTTTGTGACCTGTAGATAAATGCAATTCACCCAGTTTGAATAGGTATCACAGGCACAATCTAGTGGCAAAAATTTGTCTTAGATTTTTAGCCTTGAGGGGCTTTTAAAGTCTAATCTTGTATTTCTTATGAAACCTTTCTAGAAAAGCCAGTTGAAAACAGCCTATATGTTCAATTACTATTTTGCATGCACTTTATTAAAAAAAATCAGACCAAGTATATTAAAACTAAAGCTTATTTCAAAAATAAATTGGTATTAATATGTGGTGGAAAAATGGGACTGGAAGAAGAAAGCATATGTTTTGGGAAAAAAACAACAACGAAATTACACCTATTATTAGATTCTAGTCCTAATCATTGTTTTTGAGTTGTATTCTTTGCCTATAATTTGGGCTAAATTCTTTCCTGGATACAAATGTCCAAATTAATGCGTTAAAAATTTCCTCCCAGATTTCTCACTTGAAATCACTAGAAATTAAAACTTTGCTTTTTCTGAAGCCCTGCAAACTAAAACTAGACAACTTAATATAATCTTAGCAGAAATCTCTACAGTGGCTTATATATAAACAGCCTTCATGCCTGTTGATGTATGGACTACCCAAGAAGTTTATTTGAACATCTGATTCAAACTACAGTTCAAGAAAAATCTTTCAAATTACCACTGCAATCTGAAGAGATTTCAGAAACTCTACAAAGTTTATAGACTAGTCCAAACATTAACTTTTGGTTTCCTTCTGTTTCCACAGAATTGCCTCTTATAAAACATCTGTTTGCCTGAATGATATATAAAGGGCTAGCCCATCTGCAATGTCACCTCCTGGATGGGACACAGCTGTTCAGCCAAACTGATGTATTCTCAGCACTAGGAGACTGATTCAAGCAGATATGAGATAATACACTTAAATTTGTTCTTGTCTTCTATCCCATTTTTTCCCTTCTTGTGTCTATGTTTTTCTTTCTTTTTTTTTTTTTTTGTCTAAGAACTTCTAATCCAAATCTTTCCACAGTAATGAATTAAACCTTTTATGTGTGAAACTTCTGGAAAATTTCAGACACGGCAAATAAAGCAGTGCAGGGAACTTTAGCCCCAAATATGGCTCCATGGTATAATGAGTATTTGAAATTAAAAGCACTTGGAGATCAACAGACTTTGGCAGAATCTTTTCCCCTATCTACATAAAGACCAGAGAAACTCACCAATGTAGACATTTATTTTTTCTTCCTTTCCCTTTTATTTCATTATCTATTGCACAAAAGAAGGCAGGAATAGAATGACACCTAGACAGATCTTTTCACAAGATAATGTCTATCTCAAACTCATTCAGTTTCTAAAGAGAACAATTTACAAGTTAATCTTTGTTTCCAGATCCTTTCATTCTCTCTGGTAATCATTTATTTCCTCTCCACAGAATTATCTATGTTCTGCATTCCTTCGCTCCCCTCTGAAATAAGAATATATAATTTGTGCCCCATTGGAATATTGACTAATTACTCTATGAATCTCTCTCATGTACATATTAATAAATTTGTATGCCATTGTTCATTTTTAACCTATCTCTGACAGTTGATTTTTCATGAACTTTATGAGGATAAAGGAATTTTTTCCCTTGGCCCCTACATAAGCAAAATGGATTTATCAAAGTAATTAAAAAAAAAAAGAATCAAAGAATATAACAGTTTGGTGATTATAGTAATTTTCACTTTAAGACAACTTCTATACACAATAGTATTTATAGTATTCATTCTGTTAACTTTATTATTTATCTTTTTAAAGCAATTCTTGATGTTAAAATTGGTGGGATGAAAATGACCTTTTATAACAATAAAATGTCTATTTTTTTTTTTTTTCCTGAAGCCCAAAGAGACCTGGTAATGAGAGGGAATGTCATATTTCTCAGGTTACTAAAAAAAATAAAATTGAGCCATATGCTTGTGTTTGTGTTATAAGTTATATTTATGAGATATTTGTAGTGATATTTTTCAAACTATTAGAAAACACTTGCTTATTAGCCTTTTAATGTTTTTTATCCTCCTGTCTCCCATTACAGAAAATTCAAAAATACATGAAAATATTAGCAGAGTTCAAATATATTTTATAGACAAAAATCTTCAAAAGGAAAAAAAAAATGTTGGGGGAAAACTCAATCCATGACAACCATTCCAAGATAATCACATTTCAAAAGCCATTATTAAAATACTTTATATCAGAATTATTTTTCTTTTTAACAATTGATTACATGGAGCCTAGCTTACAGGTTTACTTGAGTTTATTACACACAAGGTTTTTTATAATGATTGTTTCATTGTCAGATCATTGTTATTTCTGGATAGAATAAATTTTCTGCTATGGAAGTGCTTTGGTGGCCTACAATTATAAATCTGACTCAACTGATTTTGTCAGCAGTGGTACATTCATATGGGTCTGTTGCAACTTGATTCTTGCCTCCTTGGAAAAAACTTGGAAAAAAATTCAGCTGACGGATATAAGGCAGAGTGAGAGACCAAGGCAGATTTTGGAGCGGGAATGAAAGTTTATCAAAAAGTTTTACAGCAGGAACAAAAGGAAGTAAAGTACACTTGGAAGAGGGCCAAGAGGGCTACTTGAGAGATCCAGCTGCTCCATATGATCCTTGACTTAGAGTTTTATACATTGGTATGATCCCAGGGTTTGTGTTTCTCCTCCCTTGATTTTTGCTTGGGACAGGCTGTCCACATGCACAGTGGTCTGCCAGAACTGCATGTGCAGTGTGTTTACTAAAATTGTGTTCATGCTCATTTGAGGCATTTTCCCTTTACCAATCAGTTGTTCCTAGAGGAAGGTCAAACATCAGTTAAACTCTGCCATTTTGCCTCTTAATGCACATGCTTGAACCTGCTCTCCAAATTTCTAAGATCTTACTGGGAAGCTGCTGATCACCAGCTTAACATGTATTCTTTCTATTGGGAGACTGCCTTTTCCTGGCACCACCTGTGACCAGTGATTATCTTAGTTTAACAACCACCTACCTCCTGGGGCAGGGGACATTCCTGGGGTAGGGGACCTTCTCCTGCCCTGCGCATGTCTGTCTAGCTACCTACTCTAATCATTTCACATTTCTAGTGAAGTATTTCAGAGTCATATCCTCTTCTTGTTGCTTCCAGAAAAAGAAATAACTTTAAATAATTTAGAAATCCCATCTTGAAATTATGCTTTTTTCAAGATTTGCTACCTTTATTTGCTTTATTTCAGCTTAGCAGTCATGCATTAATATAAGTTTACCAATCATCCTGTTTTTCTTGAGACTGAGGAAATTTCCAGGACAGAGTTCTTTCAGTGCTAAAATTAGGAAACTCCTAGGCAAAAGCAAGGATGACTGGTCACTCTATCCTTACCCTTTATCTAAATATAGCATGGTTATCAGCTACTTTCTATCTCTAATTTTGAATACATTAGTTAGCTTCTTTTAGCTTTTTTGAGATTTAGTTGTTATGTATAACATGAAAATTAATTATTTTACCCTCCTAAAGTTGTTAAAGGAAACAAAAATAATTTGGTAAAGACCCTAGCACAGGTCTTTACTCATAATAGATGGGCAGTAAGTGATATTTCTCTGGATATTCTGTTCTATTCTTGGGAAATGAAAAACATTGCTAAGTACATATAATACATGAGGAGTCTTGGAAATGTTTATGAAAAATGCTTAATATATGAAAACTATGCATGCATTTTATTTTTCTGTGCAGCAAAATAAATTCATGTAAACTTGTTATAACATGTTTGAACATGATTTGCAAAACAGTATGGTTGGTAATCCTAGATAAGAACATGACTGATACATTGAAATGAAGCAAATCAAGGTGGTAAATCTTGAGAAGAGCATAATTTAATGATGAGATTTCTAAATTATTTGAAATTACATTTTTTTTTTCTAGAAGCAACACAGAGAATAAGACTTGATTCTGATATACTTTACTATAAGTAAAGTAAGTAAGGTGGGTTTATAATTATAGGTCACCAATTCTAAACCTCACATCCATTTGAGGTAACAAGAAAGATACATTTGGAAAAAACCCATCAGAGTAACATGAATTCTGCTAAAACTGAAGAAAGAACAAACATTAAATTTATAGTGAAGCTTGAGTGTAAGGAAAGTGAAATTATTGATGTTTTACAAAAATTTATGGAAATAATGCCCAAAAGAAATCAGCAGTTTAAAAATTGATAGCTTGTTTTACACGATAAAACAATGTTGAAAATGAAGTCAATAGCAGCAGACCATCCACACCAATTTGTGAGAAAAAAAAAAATCATCTTGTTCATGCCTTAATTGAAGAAGACCAATAATTAACGGCTCAAATGATAGTAAACAATGTAGACATCTTAATTGGTTCAGATTATACCACTTGACTAAAAAATTACAGTTGATCAAACTTCATACTTGATGGGTGCCAAAATCATTATGCCCAGTCAGCCGTAGATAACAGTGAAGCTTTCAGTGGAAAGTTTGAACAAGTGGGATAATGATTGTAAAACATTTTTTCAAATAATTGGAACAGGTGATAAAACATGGCTTTACCTGGACTATTCTGAAGGCAAAGCACAAGCAAAGAAATAATTACCAAGAGTTGAAATTGGTCCAGGTAAAGCAAAAACAGACTAGTCAAGAACAAAGGTCATGGCAGCAGTTTTAAGGGATACACAATATATTTTGCTTGTTGATTTTCTGGAAGGTCAAAGAATGATAACATCTGTTTATTATGAGAATGTTTTCAGAAAGTCAGTCACATCTTTAGGAGAAAAGCATCCAGGAAAGCTTCACCAAAAGCCCTTCTCCACTACAACAATGTTGCTGCTCACACCTCTCTTCACACAAGGTAAATTTTATGAGAATTGTCATAGGAAATCATTATACTTATACTTTAAAGTCCTGATTTGGCTCTTTCTGACTTCTCTTTGTTTCCTGATGTTAAAAACAATCTCTAAAGAAAACCCATTTTTCTTTAGTTAGTAACATAATGAACCATTGACATGGTTAAATTCCCAGGACCTTCAATTCATTTGAGATGGATGAATGAAATTACTGGTACTATCACCTATAAAAGTATCTTGAACTTGATGAAGCTTATAATGAGAAATAAATTTTACAGTTTTATTTTTTCTCTTTTAATTCAATTTTCCACAAATTTTTGAAGTTCTCCTGTGTAAATACCTTCCAAAATAAAAGAAAATAACATTAGAAAATTTGTGTAATAAAAGTTAAGTCAGTTCTCAGAAGAAATAATTTAAATTATAACATAAGCATATACAGAAGTAGAAAGACCCCAGAAATAAAAATAGATATGTTCTTGAAAATAGATTTTATTTTAAATTAAGTGACCAAGAAAACTATAGCAATAAAAATAATGTTCATGTGTGGTATTGGTGAGTGTTAGAAATCAATATTCACATACTCTTTGATGGAGATATAAATTTGCATCATCTTTGTAAAGGCTAATAGATACTACATCAAAGTTTACAATAAACACATCATTTGACCAATGATTTCATTACTAGTACTCTCTCCTACAGCAGTGCTTGCATATATAGCCAAAAACATGTAATCAAAAATTTCCATTTCAGCACATCATTTAAAAAGAAAGAATTAGTAAGCAATCCAAGAGTTAAAAATATTATGATGAGTGTAGCTGCCATACTATGAAATATTACAAAATCATTAAAAACAGTGATATAAATCCATGAGAAAAGTCTATAATGTAGTATTTTTTTTTAACAAAGGGAAGAAAAGACTAGGCACAGTGGCTCATGCCTGTAATCCTAGCACTTTGGGAGGCCTAGGCGAGTGGATCACCTGAGGTCAGAAATTCGACATCAGCCTGGTCAACATGGTGAAACCCTGTCTCTGCTAAAAATACAAAAATTAGCAAGAAGTGGTGGCAGGCACCTGTAATCCCAGCTACTCAGGAGGCTGAGGCAGGAGAATCGCTTGAACCCAAGAGACGGAGGTTGCAGTGAGACAAGATGGCGACAGTTCACTCCAGCCTGCGCAAAAGAGTGAAACTCCATCTCAAATAAATAAATAAATAAATAGGAAGAAAAGTAGTATGCATAAGTAAGCATATAACGCGATTCACAAATTGGAAAATATTTCTTCTGAAAGATTATATGCATATGAAAGACACAGAAAGAAAGGAAGACAGCAACAGACTGACAGTTATATAGAAATACGCACCATAACATTTAAAGTTAATTTGCATTGGAGAATGGCTCTGTGAAACAGGAAAAATATTTAGCATTGTACAGTCAGGCAGGTGGCACATAACAACATTTAGGTCAATGATAGACCATATATATGATGGTAGTCTCATATGATTATAGTAGAGCTGAAAAATTGTCTATTGACAAAATAGGCATCATAATGTCATAGTACAATGCGTTACTCACGTGTTTGTGGTGATACTAGTTAAACAAACCTACTTCATTATGAATTATTGATAATAATATTGTGTACGGTACACAATAATTGATAATAAAGTAGAAATGAATACATTATTAGCTTGAAGCTAGCCTATAGCGGGAAAAAGTATTATCAAGTACAGTGCATAATACTTGATAATAAATTACTGTTATTTATTTGTGTATTTACTATGCATTTAATCATTATTTTATAGTATACTCCTTTTAGTTATAAATACAAAAAGTTAGCAATAAAATAGCCTCAAGCAGATTCTTCAGGACGTACTCCAGAAGAATACATTATTATCATAGGAGATGATAGATTTATTTTATTGTCCCTGAAGACCTTCCACTGGGACAAGATGTGGAGATGGAAGATGGTAATATTGATGATCTTGACCCTGTGAAGGCATAGGGTAATATGTGTATGTTTGTGTCTTACTCTTAGCAAAAACGTTTTAAAAGTAAAATTTTAAAAATAATTTAAATAGAAAAAAGCCTACAGAATAGGGAAGAAAAAAAATATTTTTTACATTTATACAATATGTGTGTGCTTTAAGCTGTGTTATTACAAAAGAGTGAAAAAAATAAAAAGTTCATAAAGTACAAATGTTAAACTAAGCTTCATTCATTATTAAAGAAAATATTTCAAATAAATTTAGTATAACCTAACAGTACTAACAGTACATTCTTTTCTTTTTTTTTTTTTTTTTGAGACAGAATCTCGCTTTGTCACCCAGGCTGAAGTGCAGTGGCACAATCTCTGCTCATTGCAACCTCCACGTCCCAGGTTCAAGCTATTCTCCTGCCTCAGCCTCCCAAGTAGCTAAGACTACAGGTGCGTGACACCAGGTCCGGCTAATTGTTTTGGATTTTTAGTAGACACGCAGTTTGACTGTGTTAGCCAGGATAGTCTCAATCTCCTGACCTTGTGATCCGCCCCCCTTGGCCTCCCAAAGTCCTGGGATTACAGGTGTGAGTCACTGCGCCCACCCAAGGGTACATTGTTGATAAGTCTATAGTACTGTATGCTAATGTTCAAAGACTTCACCTTCAGTCACCACTCACTCACTGACTTACCCAGAGCAACTTTAATCCTGCAAGGTACATTCATGGTAAGTGTTCTATTCAGGTGCACCATTTTTTAAAATCGTTTTTACTATATTTTTACTGTATTTTTTTATGTTTAGATGTGTGTGGATACCCAAATATCACAGTTTTAAAATGGTATATAATAGTCGGTATAGTAACATGCTGTATAGGTTTGTAGCCTAAGAACAATAGGCTCCACCACATGGCCTGGGTGTGTAGTAGGCTACACCATGTAGGCTTGTGTAAATACATTCTGTGATGTTCACACAACAAAACCACCTAACAATGCATTTCTCAGAACATCCCTTTTGGCAAGTGATACAGTACCATACGTAAATTCTTACATATTTGAATTTTTACCTTATGCATATATTACTACTGTATTTAAAAGCAATAAATGATGTATTTTCCAATAATTATTATAAATACAGTTTGCTAGAAATTTGTCGAAGTTGGGCCTCAAAAAGTGGTGAGAAAATGAAGAAATATCCATTTTGTTAATTAGCTTACATGAAGGTGGGTCATGTTATAGCCTGGATGGGTTGTCAATGTATATCTTAAATATTTTACTACACTGGCCTGCCATGAAGCCCTGCTTTGATATCTGGAAGGAATTATACTTTTCATTAAAAAAAATAAAAAATAGGCCTGGTGTAGTGGCTCACACCTGTAATCCCAGCACTTTGGGAGGCCGAGGTGGGCTTATCATGAGGTCAGGAGATCAAGACCATCCTGGCTAACATGGTGAAACCCCATCTCTACTAAAAAAAATACAAAAAATTAGCTGGACATGGTGGCAGGTGCCTGTAGTCTCAGTTACTCAGGAGGCTGAGGCAGGAGAATGGCATGAACCCACGAGGCGGAGCTTGCAGTGAGCCAAGAGCATGCCACTGCACTCCAGCCTGGGCACCAGTGCAAGACTCCGTGTCAAAAAAATTAAAAAATTTAAAAAAATTAAAAAAAAAGTAAAAGCTTGAGCAGAAGTCCAAAGAATGGAAGTGTTTTAAATATTGGCATGAGCATGAGAGGGTGAATGTAGTGGTGCGGACTAATGGAAAACGGAAGCATGTTTGGACAAAGTCAGTGGAGGATCATCAAAGGTGAACAAGACTTTCAGTTCCATGGGCAGAAATCAGGTGACATGCCAGAGGGCAAAGTCAACATTTTTTTAATACCTTTATTTTTTTACTAGAGAAAAGCCAGTTATATCCATCCTATTTCATCAATTCATTTTTTAAAATTTTTATTTTAACTTTTGTGAAAACAGATTGTATCTTTCAGTTAACAATGGCTTCAGTAGTGTAAGTCAGCCATAGGGAAGCTGTGTGAAATTTTTTCCTTGACATATCCTGTTAATATCAAGAAAAATCCTGCTTCAAAGAATCTTAGAATTAACTTACAAATTCAATGCTCCCAATGTTATTGAAACAGATATTTTAAGAGTGAAGGGTTCTGTCATTTTAAAACATGTAAATGGTAAATGGTACATTTTATGTTGAGGCTTTAACATTTAAGGGAAATGTATCTGTGCTGAAACCTCTACATACCTCATCTCATTTTACTTTAATTACATCCCTGTAAAAGAGATATTATTATCACAACTTTCTTAAGAGGGAAATATGAGGCTGAAAATTAGGTGGTAAAGGTTAGATTTGAACCAAAGTGACTTGTCTTCAAACACCAAGTTCTTAACTGTAAACTGTAGAAAAATATTATTAATAAAATGTGTTTTGAAATAGCAGCAAGCAAACCATTCAATATTCAGCCCACTTTAATGTGAGCATCTGCCTTGAAGTGGGCACAGTGCTAGGTTATGGACCTATGAGAAAGATGAAGACAAAACACTTGACTTAAAGATAGCAAATGGATCATTTCCATTCATGGCAAAATAGGCTTGTGGATGGACTACATAAGGAATGAACTAGCACTTAGCCTAGCCAATAAGAAGCTTCTGTGGTTAAGTTAATCTGTAAGAGTTCTTCATAACAATGCAATAAACATTTTGTGGTATATGCTTTTCTCACATGATGAAGTAGAATTATGAATGGGAATGAATACATTATCTATTAACTTGAAACTAGCTTATAACATAAAAAAAGTATTATCAAGTTCAGATTGGTTTAGGAATTCAGCTATTCTGACATCAAATCAAATGCCTTCAAGTGAATTACCTTGGTATCTTTTCCACATGCGTCCCATGTCTGTAATCTAAGATTTAGTTTTTGCCTATAACAAAGAATCTTATAATGAGGCCCTGATGATAAGCTTTTATTAGAGAGGCATGTTCATGTTGTGTATGTTATCTGAGATTTTTAGATGGCTTTTTTTTATTATGCATCTACAATTACTATGCAACTCTGAGATATGAAACCTAGTATTATACTTGCAGAGTGATTTTGGCAATTATCTCATTCTACATGGAAAGGTAATATGAGGTAAAATGCACTTACTGTGGCAATAGAATGCTTCAGTGGGTATTACAGTTATTTGTAAATGTCTGAGCAAATTTAAATTGTCCCTTTCAATGTACATACACATTGAAACATTAAATCTGTTGATTGTTTTGCGACGTATCATGGTAGTACAATGTCTCATAATTACGTTTTGGGCTAAGAAATACCAGGGAAAAATAAAGTGTAAATTGCCCTTAAATGTATAATATTCTGTATTTAATACATGTACCAAAGCCTCTCCTACATTCTTAATTTTTCAGTGCTAACTTCACATATGTATTGTGCTCTTTCAAATTTTGAATTAAGCTGTATTTTAACAAAACATATAAACTTATTCTTGAGAAATCATATTTATAATTTAAAATGCTAAAATCTCCTTGGTAAGGTTTAAATGATTAATTTAATACTTTACATACCATGTAAAAATATTTTAAATAGCTAAGGTAAATCTAAAACCAGAAATATTAAAGGCCAGATCAATTATTTCTGAGAGGAAATGTATTCATTTCTTAGTATAGAATGAGACCACCACTTCTCCTGCTGTCTTTCCCAGCTTTTCCCCCGTCTCCCCTTTTCCCTAGTTTATAAGACAGGAGAAGGGGGAGAAAGCAAAAAGTTGGAAAGAAACAGAAATAAGATAAATAGCTAGACGACCTTGGCACCACCACCTGGCCCTGGTGGTTAAAATAATAATGATAATATTAACCCCTGACCAAAACTACTAGTGTTATCTGTAAATTCCAGACATTGTATGAGAAAGCACTGTAAAACTTTTTGTTCTGTTAGCTGATGCATGTAGCCCCCCGTCACGTTTTCCACGCTTGCTTGATTTATCATGACCCTTTTACATGGATCCCTTAAAGTTGTAAGCCTTTAAAAAGGCCACGTATTTCTTCTTCAGGGAGCTGGATTCTTAAGACGTGAGTCTGCCAATGCTCCCGGCCGAATAAAAAACCTCTTCCTTCTTTAATCCGGTGTCTGAGGAGTTTTGTCTGCGGCTCGTCCTGCTACATTAGCACTGCTGTGACAAATTATCACAAACTTGGTTATTTAAAACAATGAAACATATTCTCTTGCAGCTGCAAAGGATAAAATTCCAAGAAGAAGATGGTGACAGGACCATATTTACTCTAGAAGCTCCAGAGGAGATGCTTTTCCTGCTTTTTCCTATTGCTGCTAGCTGGTTAATGGCATATTACTTAAATCTCTGCCCCTGTCTTCGTATTGTCTTCTCATTTTTGTGTCCTCTTCTCCCTCCCTTCCCTTCCCTCCTCTCCTCTCCCCTCCCCCTCCTTTCCCATCCCATCCCCTCCCCTCTCCTCTCTTCCCTCCCTCCCTCCCTCTCTCTCGCTCTCTCTTTCTCTCTCTCTTTCTCTTTCTTTCTCTTTCTTTCTTTCTTTCTTTCTTTCTTTCTTTCTTTCTTTCTTTCTTTCTTTCTTTCTTTCTTTCTCTTTCTTTCTTTCTTTCTTTCCTTCCTCCCTCCCTCCCTCCCTCCCTCCCTCCCTCCCTCCCTCCCTTCTTTCTTTCTTTCTTTCTTTCTTTCTTTCTTTCTTTCTTTCTTTCTTTCTTTCTTTCTTTCTTTCTTTCTTTCTTTCTCTCTCTCTCTCTCTCTTTCTTTCTTTCTTTCTTTCTTTCTTGTTTTTTCTTTCTTTTCTTTCTTCTTCTTTCCTTTCTCTGTCTCTTTCTTTTTCTTTCTTCTTTCTTTCTCTTTCTGTCTCTTTTTTTTTTTTTTTTTTGATGAAATTTCACTCTTATCACCCAGGCTGGAGTACAGTGGCACCATCTCGGCTCACTGCAACTTCTGCCTCCTGAGTTCAAGCGGTTCTTCTGCTTCAGCTTGACAAGTACTAGGATTACAGGCACCCACCACCACACCCAGCTAATTTTTGTATTTTTATTAGAGACGGGGTTTCACCGTGTTGGCCAGGCTGGTCGCGACCTGCTGACCTCAGATGATGCACCCACCGTGGCCTCCCAAAGTTGTGGGAATAAATTTAGTTTATAGGAATAAATTTAGGAAAAGTAATAAATTTTAAAATTAGAGAAGAAATTTAGTAATTAGGGATAAATTTAGCAAAAGAAGCAAGTGCAAGATTTGTAGTCTGAAAACTACAAAATATTTGTGAAAAGAAGTAAAGACCCAAGCAAATGGTAAGAAATCCCTGTTCATTTAAGAGAAGATGTAATATTGTTAACAAAACAATACTTGGAAATTGATCTGCATATTCAGAACAATTCCTATTAAATTTCCAGCTTTCTTTTTTGTAGTTACTGACAAGTTGATTTTAAAATTTATATGGAAATGCTAACAATACAGAATAGCCAAAATTACGGTAAAAAAGAAGAAAAAAATTGGAGGACTCATAATTTATAAATTAAAATTTGACTGCAAAGTAGAATTATGCATATGAATGTGGTATTAGCATATGTGTAGAAAGTGGAATAAAATGAAGAATCCAAAAATGTTATTGGATGTAATATATTTAATAATTTTGGAGAGTCCAAAATTATTGAATATATCTTGTTGATACAGATTGATGAAATAAAATGGAGAGTCTAAAAATAAACCCTTATATTTTTGAACAATTAATTTTAGAAGCAGTGCCAAAGTAATTCAATGGGGGAAATAATAGTTTTATATTCACAAATGGTACATGGGGCAACTAGATATCTACATGTAGAAGAATGAATTTGTACCCTTATTTACTATTCCAGAAAATAATTTTAAATGCATCATATCCCTAAATATAAGGTCTAAAACCATAATAGTCTTTGAAGAAATCATGACAATGTGTTAGTCAGTTGTTTCTTGGATCTGACACTAAAAGCACTAGGGACAAAATAAAATATTGATAAATTGAATTTATTCAAAATTAAAAGCCTTTGTGCTTCAAGGTAGATATCAAAAATGTGAAAGAAAAACCCACAGGGAGAGAAAATGTTTATAAATCATATCTGATAATGGAACTTTATTCAGAATATATACAAAGCATAACTCAATAATGAAAAAAAGCTCAATTAAAAATGGGCAAAAGTCTTCTCTCTCTCTCTCTCTCTTTGTTTAGTATAGCTAAAGGTTTTTTGATTTTATCTCCAGAAAACCAAAATTTATTTTATTAATCTTCTGTTTTTTTGTCTCAATTTCATTTATTTCTGCTCTTATCCTTATTATCTCTTTCCTTCTACTAATTTTGAGGTTGGTTTGTTCTTGCTTTTCTAGTTCCTTAAGGTGCAGTGTTAGGTTGTTTATTTGAAGTCCTTCTACTTTTTTGGTATAAGTGTTTATTGATACAAAGAATCCCACTTAGTACTGCTTTTACTATATCCCATAGATTTTGGTATGTTGTATTTCCATTTTCACTTGTTTCAAGAAAGTTAAATTTTTTTTTTTCATTTTTTTTAATTGACCCATTGGTCCTTCATAACATTTTGTTTAATTTCCATGTGTTTGTATGTTTTACAAGGTTCCTCTTGTTATTGATTTCTAGTTTTATTCTAGTGTGGTCAGAGAAGATAGTCTGTATGATTTCTGCTTTTTTTTTTTTTGTCATTTAATTTGTATAGACTTCTTTCTAACCTAAGACATAGTCTGTTCTGGAAAATGCTCTATGTGCTGATGAAAAGATTGTGTATTCTGTAGCAGTTCTGTTCTATAAATGTCACTCAGGTTTATTAGATCTGGCATGTAGCTTAACTTCACTTTGTTGTTGTTGATTTTCTCTCATTTCTGTTCATTACTGAGAATGAGGTATTAAAATTTCCTACTGTTATTTTATTGCAGTCTTTCTCTCCCTTTAATCTATTAATGTTTGTTTTATATATTTAGGAGTTCCAGTGTTTGTTCCATAGATATGTATAATTGTTATATCCTGTTGATGAATTTACTCTTTTACTGTGATATAATAGTCTTCCTTATTTTAGTCTTTGATTTGGAGTCTATTTTATCTGATATGACTATAGCTACTTCTGCTCCTTTTTGGTTTTCAGTTGCATAAAATATGTTTTCACTCCTTCACTTTCAGCCTATATATTTAAAAGATATAACAACTGAGACCTAAGAAATACAAACACTCATCAGAGACTATTATTAACAGCTATATGCCAAAAAATTGGAAAACCTAGAAGAAATGAATAAATTCCTGGACACCGACAACCTATGACACTGAACCATGAAGAAATAGAAAACATTAATAAATCAGTGACAAGTAATTTGATTGAACCTGTAATTCAAACTCTCCAATCAAAGAAAACCCAGGACCTGATGGATTGACTGATGAATTCTACCAAACTTTTAATGAAAAGCTGATGGAAGTCCTACTCAAAATATTCAAAAAAATGTAGGAGGAGGGAATACTTCCAAACTCTTTCCATAAGACCAACATAACCCTGATACCAAAATCAGACAAGGAAACAACAACAGTGAAAAAAATAACAAAACTACAGGGCAATATCACTAATCAAAAATCCTCAACAAAGTACTAACAAACAGAATGCAACAAAACATTAACACTATCATTCATCATGATAACTGAGATCCATCCTGGGGATGCAAGGATGGTGCAACATATACACATCAATAAATGCAAAATGCTACATTAACAGAACCAAGAACAAAAAATATATACTTCTTTTAATAGATGCTGAAAAAACATTTGATAAAAACACCTTTTTATAATAAAAATGCTCATCAAAATGGGTATAGAAGGAAAATGCCTCAGAATAATGAAGATCATTTATAAAACACAGGTATCATACTGAATGGGGATAAATCAAATGCCTTTCTTTTAAATACTAGAATAAGACAAGGATGCACACTTTCACTGCTATTATTCACCATAACACTGGAAGACCTGGCTGAAGAAATTAGGCAAGACAAAGACATAAAGAGCATCCAAATTGGAAAGGAAGGAGTCAAATTACCCTGGTGCTCAGACAATGTGATCTTTAGAGGTAGAAAATCCTAAAGACTCCACCAAATTGATAAATTAATTCAGTGAAGTTGCAAGAAACACAAGCAGCATATGGAAATCAGTAGCATTTTTATATGCCAACGCTAAAAATCTGCAAAAGAAATGAAGAAAGCAGTCCCATTTACAATAGTTGCAAAAAGATGAAATCAAAGGAGACACAAAAAAATTCCATGCTCATAGATCAGAAGAATTAATATTCTTAAAATGTAAATATTACTCAAAGCAATTTATAGATTCAATGCAATTGTTTTCAAAATACCAATGACATTCTTTGCAGAAATATAAAATAAATCCTAAAATTTATGTGGAGCCACAGAAGATCCAAAGAGCCAAATCAATCCTGAACAAAAAGGACAAAGTTTGAGGCATCACACTACCCAATTACAAAATTTATTTCAAAGATATAGCAACCAGAACAGTATGGTATGGCATCAAAATAGACACATAGGTCACTGAAACAGAATAGAGAACATAGATATAAATCCACACATTTACCACTGACTCATTTTCAAGAAAGGTACTAAGAACTTGCAATGGAGAAAGGAGAGTTTTTTCAATGGTCATCCATATGCAGAAGAATGAAACTGGTTCTTTCACTGATCATCTTTCACTGATATGGTTTGGCTGTGTCCCCACCCAAATCTCATCTTGAATTGTAACTTCCATAACTCCCACATGTTGTGGGAGGGACTTGGTGGGAGATAATTGAATCATAGGGGTGGTTTCCCTCATACATGGTAGTGAATAAGTCTCATGATCTGATGATTTTTATAAGGGGTTTCCCCTTTTGCTTGGTTCTCATTCTCTCTTCTCTGCCACCATGTAAGACTTGCCTTTCACCTTTCACCTTCCACCATGATTGTATGATTGTATGGCCCCTCCAGCCATGTGGAACTGTGAGTCCATTAAACTTCTTTTTCTTTTTTTTTTTTTTTAATTATATTGTAAGTTCTGGGATACACGTGCAGAATGGGCAGGTTTGTTACATAGGTATACACACGCTATGGTGGATTGCTGCACCCATCAACCTGTGATCTACATTAGGTATTTCTCCTAATGCTATCACTCCCCTAGCCCCCTCATCCCACAATAAACTCTTTTTCTTTGTAAAGTATCCATTCTTGGGTATGTCTTTATCAGCAGTGTGAAAGCAGGCTGATACACGCACCATACACAAAATCAAATAAAAACGGATTAAAGACTTGAATCTAAGACCTGAAACTATGAAACTACTAGAAAAAATATTAGTCTGGGCAAATGTTTTTTATATGACCTCAAAAGCACAGACAACCAAAGCAAAAATAGATTTTTGGGATTCCATCCAGCTGAAAATCTTCTGTACAGAAAAGGAAGCAAGCAAAAAGTTAATAGACAACCCATCATATAGGAGAAAATATTTTTGAACTGCCCATCTAACAAAGGATTAATAACTAGAATATATAAAGAGCTCGAACAATTCGATAGCAAAAAAAAAAAAAATCAATAAGCTAATTAAAAAATGGACAAAAGATCAGAACAGACATTTCTCAAAAGAAAACATAAACACAGCCATGGGTGTAAGAAAGTAATTCTCAGCATCACTAATCATTAGAGAAATGCAAATAAAAACCACAATGTGATTTTATCTCACCCCAACTAAAGTGGCTTATGTCAAAAGATAGGCAGTAACAGATGCTAGAGAAGATTTGGAGAAAGGGGAACCCTCATAAACTGTTGGTGGGAATGTAAGTTGGTACAAACACTATGAAGAACAGTATGCAGACTCCTTTAAAAAAACTGAAAGTAAAACTTTCATTTGATCCAGCAATTCCACTATTTGGTATATATTCAAAAACAGAAGGAATTTGATATATCAAAGATATATCCGCACTTCCATGTTTATTTCAGCACTGTCACAATAGTCAAAATATGGAATCAACCTCAGTGTCCATCAGTCGATGAATGGATAAAGAAAATATGGTATATACTCACAATGGAATACTATTTGGCCAGAAAAAAAGAATAAACGTTATTTTCAGCAACATGGATTGAATTGGAAGTCATTATGTTAAGCTAAATAAGCCAAGAACAAAAAGACAAATATTGCATGTTCTCATTCATAGGCAGGAGCTAAAAAATTGGATCTCATGAAGATAGAGAGTAGAGCGTTGGTTACAGAGGCAGAGAAGGGGAGTGGGGAAGGGCGATAAAGAGGAAAAGAAAAAGTATATGCATGTTTTATTGCCACTGGACTATACATTTGTAAAGATGACAAATTATGTATGCATATTTTTACCTCAAGAAAACTGTTTTTTAAATGGGCAAAATATATGAATAGGTGTTTGTCCAAAGAAGATACACAAATGTCCAATAAGCAATGAAAATATATTCAAAACCATTGACCATTAGAGAAATGCAAATCAAATCTGCAATGAGATACCAGTCCACATTCAACGAGATGGCTATAATAAAAATAACTGGCAATAAGAGTTGATACGTGTGTTAATGCATTTTGTGTTTCTGTAAAGGAAGAAGTGAGATCATATAATCTATAAGGAAAAAAGGGCTTATTTGGCTCATGTTTCTGCAGTTTGTACGAGAGAATAGTGCCAGCATCTGCCTCTGGAGAGGCCTCAGGAAGATGACAGTGACGGCAAAAGGCAGAGGGGTTCCACCTGTGTATTGCATCGTGGGGTGGGGGAAGAAAAATGGGGTGAGGTGTCACACCTTTAAATAACCAGCTCTCACATGAACTGATAGAATGAGAGCTCACTCATTACCATGAAGACAGCACCAAGCCATTCATAAGGGATCTATTCCCATGATGCAAACACCTCCCACCACGCCCCACCTCTGACAATGGGGATCACATTTCAACATAAGATTTGGAAGAGATAAACATCCAAATGGTATCAATGAGGATATGGAGAAATTGGAGCCCTCATACATTTTATGTGTGTGTGTATGTGTCTGTCTGTGTGTATGTGCGTGTGTGTGTGTGTGTGTATAGTAATGTAATGTGGCACAGTTGCTTTGGAAAAAGTCCTGATGATTTTTTAAACTGTTAAATATAGAGTTCTTAGCATACAGCAATTCCATGTCTATATTTATACCCAATAAAAATAAAAATGTATGTCTGCAAAAATATTTGTACACAGATGTTCATAGCAGCATTATTATGTTAGCCAAAAAGTAGAAATAAATCCAAGTGTTCATCAGCTAATGAGTGAGTCTTGAAAATACGGTATATTCACATACTGGGATATTATTAGGCAATAATTACGAATGGAGTAGTAATGTCCACTAAACTGTGGATGAACCTTGAAAACAGCATGCTAAGTAAAAGATGCCAATTACAAAAAGAAAACAGTATGTGATTTTATTTATATGAAATGTCCAGAATAGGCAAATGTATAGAGACAATAAGTAGATTAGTGCCTGCTAAAGCCTGAAGGCAGAGGTCAGATTGGGAGATGGAAAGTGACTACTAATGTCAGGGTTTTTTTTTTTTTTTTTTGGAGGGATGATAAAAATATCTTAAAATTTGATGGTGGTCATATTTTTGCAACTTTGTATTTTAAAAGCCTTTGAATTATAAACTTTGCATAGAATAATTATATGGAATGTGAATTATGTCTTAATAAAGCGTTTAACACAAACCAATAAAAATTTAAAGCTAAAAGAATTTCTCAGAAGAATTTCTAAAATATTAAGTTATTTATGTGAACTTCTTGTTTCTTCTTCTGTGTTTTGATTTTGATTGTTTTTTCCTTCCTGTAGCATTGGCCAAAATGAGGAATAAGGAGCAGGATGGAAACTGATATTGTGGAAGTTTGGGTGAGAAAAGTAATTTGAATTTTCCTCTAGGGGCATACTGCTCAAAGTTGCATCATAAAACTCTTGTCAGTGTGCACCAGAGAATAGTTGGTGTGATAAATAATATCACAAACAATTTTAATAATGATGTTTAAATCTGAAAACATGGTTTTGCTTGTTTGAAAAGTGGTTGCCTGTTACATGCAAGTCACCTGATATGGGAAACCTGGAGGACCAGTCTAGTGACAACAACATTCTTCATTGCTACAGCCTACTTCAATGTATTCCAGGTTATATGGACTTACATATCACATCCCACAACTCTAAGGAACTGAACCCCCCAAGATTGTATGACACTTTAAAGTAACTATTATAAACAAATATTTCATGTAAACATACTTGAATAAGAAGAGGATAGTTTTGACAATCAGTTTTAGTGTATATAAGCTGTCTAATGGAACTATTATGAGGCTAAAACAAGAATAATCTATTCAAAAATAGTTACTTTTTAACATTTTACCAAGAAAATCTGAAGTTAAGAAAACTTATGATGATTTATCTATTTTGATATGAAATAGAAAACATTATTAACCTATGAAATGAATTAACATCATAATGTAGAGGTAATTCAATGTAATACATAATTTGAAGTTAGAAGTTTTAAGGAGGTAATCAATATAGTCAACTAAAGATAAAAAATAATTATTACCATGCTTTATAATGCCACTTAATAAGATGAGAATTTATCAGAAAGGTTTTTTACTTCACATAGGGATGCTGGTTAACTGTTCATGTAGTACCTAAGATGAGTTACAAAACGTGACTATTCCACATTTGTTGACTGTATCTGTCATAACAAGAGAGAAGTTAGGAGTACGTAACAGAGATTTTGAAAGAGAAATGGAGTACATAATAATTCCCAAGGGAAACATTTTTAGAAAGATAAAGAGGAAGCAGTTCTTTTTGAAAAAAACATGTTATATAGAAAGCATTTTTTAAAATACATGTTTTTAAACTGTCTCCATTGTCAGGCAATTTACTACTTAAAATTATGCTGAAGTTCAAAAATAAAAACAAACAGGTGTGTACTGTGGGGCAGGGAGCAGAAATTTTGGAAACTAATATTATATCCTATGTAAAAATTTTTCAAATAAAGAGTTATGGTTGGTTTTGAAAATGTTGTGAATAAAAAATCAATATATTTGAGATAAATTTTTGCATAATGTGATATAAGACTGAAAAAGATGTTCAGTGATTTAGAGTGCACAGGAAAGGACACCCTTCTTCCACTTGGATACACATAATCTGCTATATAGCTTTTCCATTTATGATAGCCAATATAACCAGATATGCAAGTAAACAAAACTTGGACCTTAAACCTTTAAATGCAATATCACAAAATTATTGTAGCAAATTTTTAATTTAAAATGTAGCATGTTCAATCTGCTGTAACTAATGTTACAGTGAGAAGTAAGTGAATTTTATAGCATTAATCAATATCATTAAACTAATATATAATCTAGTTTTATCATACCCATTGGTAGTTTGTGATGTCAGATATTTATCATACATTAGGACAAAAGTACATGTTTATAATTTACATACCTAAAAATACAAAAACTGAAAGTAGTAGACTATGTTATTATCCCCTAAAATGTACTGTTATTCCCAGAGGAAATTATATATCTAGGACCCACTGTTACCAATTTTTGCTATGTCATATTGGACAATGAAATATGATTGGTGTTATAAAGACATTTAAATAATGAATAAAAAGATGTGAATTAGTGTCCCATGGCTTCCTTAACAAATTGCCACAAACTTGTAGCTTAAAATAAAAGAAATTTATTTTCCCATAGTTTTAGAAGGAATCTGAAATCTAGGCATAAGCGGAGTTAGTTCCTACTTTGGAGGCTCTGTGGCAGAAACTGTCCCATGCTTCTTAGATTCTCGTGGTTGAGGACCATCCTTTTCATTACTTCAGTTTCTGTATCTAATATCACATAACCTTTTACTCTGTGTGTGTCTGTGTCTTCTCTTCTTTTTATGAAGACAACTGTCTTTGAATTTAGGGTTATACCTGAATCCAGGATGTTTATACCCTGAGATCCCTAAATATATCTGCCAAGACCTATTTCCAAATGAAGTCATATTCTGAGGTTCTGTGTAGACATTAATTCTGGGGGGACTCTATTCAACCTACTACAATAAGTAACTTGTATTAGATTTCTGGGGTTGCCATTGCACAATACTGCAGACTAGGTGGCTTACACAGCAGAAACTCACTCTGTCACAATTCTGGAGGCTAGAAATTTCAGGTGAAAGTGTCCGCAGGTTTGGCTTCTTCTGAGGTCTCACTCCTTGGCTTGGAGATACCTTAATCACTGTGTCCTGCATGGTTGGTCCTCTGTGTTTGTGCCCTAATCTTCAATCCTTATAAGGACATTAGTCTTAAGGGATTAAGGCTCAATTTCAGAACCTCATTAACCTTAATTGCATTTTTAAAGACTCATTCCCCATGTACATTCACATTCTGAGGTACATGGTATTAGAACTTTAACATACGAATTTTTGGGAGGATGTAATTCACCCATAATATAACCAAAGTAAAATGAGCAAAGAAATTGGACACTTAAAAGATAAAGATCTACTAATAATAAATAATTACATGAAAAAGTTTTCAATATTAGTGTCATTAGAGAAATGTAAATTAAATCCAAATAATAAGGATTTACTGATTCAGATTTAATATATGAAGAGTTTTGAAAATGTCACTCTTCCCTTTATGACAAAAGAAAGCTGAACAAATGGAAAATTAACACCTTTTCTTGGACACACTGGAGAACTGAGGTTGTAGGGCAAACCATAATTGGAAAATATTGAGACAGGTGAGTCCTAATAGTTACAGCTGGGACTTGCTCACGTGAAGCAAAAGGTTCTGTAGTCATAAAGTGCAGTAAGAAACTACCAGAGACATCAGGCTTAGGCAGCCCTCAACATTTGTCAGTTGTACCTCCAGGGACCCCACCATGATTTTACATTGAAGATCTGAGAAAGATCCTCTCAGTGCTCTGGTGGGTGGGTGTGTGGGGGGAAGAGTAATTATTATGAAAAGCCACAAAGGCCTTTTTTTTTTTTTCCTCCATTAAAAAGACTTACTTCCCAAGGGGAAAGGAAGTAAAACCCAAGAGCACTGGAAAGCTATATGGGGATGTTAGAGCACAGAGAAACAGACCCATTAAAAGACAGATTCTGTTACAAAATCACAACAAGTTTCTCGTCTAGTCCTTGTACTGTTAAACCAATAGTATTCCAGTATAACAGCAGTTGATTACAGTTGACAGGGCCAAAAGATGCAGACTGTATCTGAGAAGGAGTTCTTAGGGAAGCTCAGTGACAGCAGGGGAGATAGAAACAAGGAACCTAGAGGAATTTAAGCCCATGTACCTGAGAGTTACCATAAACATTAAGTGCAATCCAACTCCTGAGTCAAATTAACATAAATCCTCGAACTAAAGTCTGGTCTACCTCGGTTCCTATTACTTACAAAACGTTGGATTTTGCACAATAAAGTTTCTTTGTGATATTTCATTTTGAATTATACATTGAATAATGAGGAGCATTATAGAGAGAAACTCTGCCGACCTTTGTGCTATAAACATTATTCTTTGAGTATCTGAGGAATCACATTCTTAGAAACATAGAAAAGGTTGTGCATATTATCTGAACAATATTGAATTCAAACCCTGATTCCACTGCAATTTTATGACCACATGTATTGAAATGATAAAAATAGTCAGTAGTATCCTTATATCTGTTATACTTCAACAAGACGTGTTAGCGTTCCAACACTTACATTGTTTTTAGCTAAATGATGAAAGGCTATGTTATTAATTGTTAGGACGTCTCCATTATTCGATGTTGCTTTTTTTGGTTTGTAATGGACACTAAGATTTGATAAATATTTCCTAAAATTGTAATTGCTCGCTTTGTAATGTATGTCATTCTTCTCTCGTAGTTTCAAAGTGTAGCATTTTAAAGATGTATTAAACTGTATTCATTTACTAAATAGTATATTCCTCGTCAAAGGACACAAATCACTGTACATTTCAGACAGGGATATTACCCTATTATGACTAAACCACTTGCAAACTGAGGCCTCTAATTAAATGTCAAACAATAAATATCTACAGCGTGTATATTCCTAAGCCCTTAGCCTCAGCAAGAGAAACAACTGAAGTTTCTTCTCTCTGAAAGCCACAGAGCATTACCCTGAACAGATAACTTACTACTATATATTCTTTTTTTTTTTTGAGGTGGAGTTTCACTCTCCTTGTCCAGGCTGGAGTGCAACAGTGCGATCTCGGCTCACTGAAACCTCTGCCTCTCGGGTTCAAGTGATTCTCCTGCCTCAGCCTCCCAAGTACCTGGGATTACATGTGCCCGCCACCACACCCAACTATTTTTTTTTTTTTTTTTTTTTGCATTTTTGGTAAAGACAAGGTTTCACCATGTTGGTCAGTACTCGAACTCCTGACCTCAGGTGATCCACCTGCCTTGGCCTCTCATATTATGTGTTCTTATAACTGGTCCAGACCTCACCATCATGGCTTTGTAGATTCTATATTCTTTAGAAGGAATTATCATTTGAATCTAAAAACTCCATTGTCACAAGAGCAGGATGGGTTCATTTTCACCAATTGGCAGCAGAGAGGTGGAAGCAGCTCAGAGTGTATGCTGTCAAAAGTCAATTATATTTTATATTTGAAAGGGTTCTAAATGCAGCAGATTTTGCCAATGATTGCACTAAAATTTCAGAAATCACCACTAAATAACTTGTTTTCTTAACCAAAACCCACCTGTACCCAAAAACCTACTGAAATTTTAAAAAAAAATAGTAAGATTACGAATTCCTGTAGAAACAAAATCAACATCTCTGAGGGAAAGGTCTTTTATTTTTGAGCCACACTTAATGCTAGCATAGCCTGTCGAAGGATGAGTTTGCAGAATCTCTGCTCTGTATCCACCAAGCAGTGTTCATCATTACAAGGCACTTTCCCCAAAGTGGTGCTAGAAATCTGTGATATACTGACTTTCCTCTCATGAGATAGTCAATTCCCTCACTCTCCTCTCTGATCTTTTGCAAATTATGTATCAGTGAAATATTTCATCATATATGAGCTTCTGATTGTTACTTATGCAGTTGTGACAACTTTGCCCTGAATAAATGTGTCTAGCATTCCTAACATTTCTTCCTACTAGATAATTGGGCTGGATACAAATGTAACTAAATTTCAGAAAATCCCTATGGGGAAAAATAGTTATATGCAATCTTTCCAAAAAAAATTCTAGAGTAGTACCAAAATATCACAGTGCAAAATAAAAGGGGGAATTTAGAAGAAATAAAAAGCATTTAAACTAAACTACATGGTTTGCCTATAGCCTCGGGAAAAAAATACTGTTTGAAATTAAATAGACTTTTAATCCTGTATTTTTTTCACTTTTCCCCACCAGAGAGAATTTATTAGAGATAATAATACCTTACATCTGTATAGTATATTTCACTTTTCAAAGTGCTTTCCTATGAATTATTTAATTCTCTGAAGGTCAGTTGACATCCCATCTACACTGAACTGTGTTATCAGAATGTGCTTGGCCTTTGCCTCTGCGATTCCCAATGTTTGAAATGTTTTTGCTTCTTTATACCCTTCTGTGCTTGGCTATTACTCTTTTTTTCTGTTCCTAACCTAGAAACTGTCTCTTCAGGGAAGTTTTTTCTACCCTGGCCTCTGGTTAAAAGCTTTTCTCATTTATTTATACAGAATGGTGAATTCCATTGTCTAGAAATTCATTTTCATATAATATTGTGATTTTCCAGTTTCTGATGTGTCTTTTCCCATGGGATATAAATTCCTTTTAAACTGAGTCAGACCTGTTCATCATCTTTTCCATTACTAGGAGACATTTAGAAGGTGCTCTATAAAAATCTGTTGAATAAATGAATGAATAAATATTAATGAATGAACATATTTTAATACCTCCTTTGAAACTAGATATAAACTGGTACGGCTTGACTGTGTCTCCATCCAAATCTCATTTTCTCTCTTGCCTGCTGCCATGTAAGATTTGACTTTGCTCCTCGTTCGCCTTCCACCATGATTGTGAGGCCTCTCTAGCCATGTTGAACTGTGAGTCCATTAAACCTCTTTCCTTTATAAATTACCCAGTCTCGGGTATGTCTTTATTAGCAGCGTGAGAACAGACTAATACAGTAAATTGGTGCCAGTAGAGTGGGGCACTGCTGTAAAGATACCTAAAAATGTGGAAGCAACTTTGGAACTGGGTAAGAGACAGGGTTTGGAACAGTTTGGAGTGATCAGAAAAAGACAGAAAAATGTGGGGAAGTTTGGAACTTCCTAGAGACTTGTTGAATGGCTAGGACAAAAATGCTGATAATGATATAGACAATAAAATCCACACTGAGGTGTTCTCAGATGGAAATGAGGAACTTGTTGGGAAGTAGCATAAGGTGACTCTTGTATGCTTTAGCAAAGAGACTGGCAGCATTTTGCCCCTGCCCTAGAGATTTGTGAAACTTTGAACTTGAGAGAGATGATTGAGGGTATCTGGTGGAAGAAATTTCTAAGCAGCAAAGCAAAGCATTCAGGATGTGACATGGGTGCTGTTAAAGGCATTCAGTTTTTAAAGGGAAACAGAGCATAAAAGTTCAGAAAATTTGCAGCCTGATAATTTGGTAGAAAAGAAAACCCCATTTTCTGAGGAGAAAATTGAGTCAGCTGCAGAAATTTGTATAAGTAACAAGGAGCTAAATGTCAATCACCAAGACAATGGAGAACATGCCTCCAGGGCATGTCAGAGGTCTTCATGGCAGCCCCTCCTATCACAGACATGAAGACATAGGAGGAAAAAATGGTTTCATGGGCTGGGCCCAGGGTTCCTCTACTGTGTGCAGTCTAGGGACTTGGTGTCCTGAGTCCCAGCCTCTCCAGTTCCACATACACTTGAGTCATGGCTTCAGAGTGCAAGCCCCAAATTTTGGAGGCCTCCAAGTGGTATTGAGCCTGCAGGTGCACAAAAGTCAAGAATTGAGGTTTGGGAACTCCCACTAAGATTTTGGAGGATGTATGGAAACACCTGGATATCCAGGCAGAAGTTTGCCACAGGGACAGGGCAGTGTGGAAGGGAACTGTGGAGTGGGCACCCACACAAGAGTACCCACTGGGGCACTGCCTAGTGGAGTGAAAAGAAGAGGGCCACTATCCTCCATACCCCAGAATGGTAGATCCATTGACAACTTGCACTGTGTACCTGGAAAAGCTGCAGACACTCAACACCAGCCCATGAAAGTAGCTGTGAGGGAGCCTTTAACCTGCAAAGCCACATAGGTGGACCTGCCCAAGACCATGGGAACCCACTCCTTGCATCAACGTTACCTGGATGTGAGACATGGAGTCAAAGGAGATCATTTTGGTGCTTTATGATTTGACTGACCTGTTGGATTTTGGACTTGCATGGGGCCTATAGCCCTTTTGTTTTGGCCAATTTCTTGCATTTGGAATGGCTGTATTTACCCAATGCCTGAACTCCCATTGTATTTAGGAAGTAACTAACTTGCTTTTTATTTTACAGGCTCATAGGCAGGAAGACTTGCCTTGTCTCAGATGAGACTTTAGACTGTGGACTTTTGAGTTAATGCTGAAATAAGTTAAGAATTTGGGGGACTGTTGGGAAGGCATGATTGATTTTGAAATGTGACATTAGACTTGGGAGGGACCATGGGCAAAATGATATGAGTTTGCTTTGTCCCTACCCAAATCCCATTTTGAATTGTAGTTCCCATAATTCCCACCTGCTGTGGGAATGATCCAGTGGGAGATAATTGAATGATGGGGGTGGAACTTTCCTGTGCTATTCTCGTGATTGTGAATAAGTCTTGTGAGATCTGACAGTTTTATAAAGGGGAGTTTCCCTGCACAAGTTCTCTTCTCTTGTCTGCTGCCATGTGAGATGTGCCTTTCACCTTCTGCCATGATTGTGAGACCTCCCCAGCCACGTGGAACTGTAAGTCCATTCAATCTTTTACTTTTGTAAATTGCCCAGTCTCAGGTATGTCTTTATCAGCAGCATGAAATTAGACTAATATATAAACCAACTCTGAGTAAAGTAAAAATGTTAGTATATAAAACTGTAGATTTATATAGCCAAAACATAAATTGAGGTTTTTTCAAAGGGGAGAGATGTCACCTTATTCAAGGTATATTTTAAGTGCACTGCAAAAGAGGGAAACAAATATTATCATCTCAGTTTTGCAAAAAAAAAAAAAAAAAAAGAAAGAAAGAAAACTGTAATGAGATGCCAAATTGCTGTTCATAGTGTTTTTGTATGGGTTACTTCAAAAACCAAACCTGAGAGAAATATTTGGGTGCAGGTGGCAAGAATTCCTAGAAATTAAATGCACTACTTTTTGTGTGTGTGTGTGTGATCCCCTGAGAATCTAATTGTGTGGTAAGAAAATAAAAATTACAGCATATAACACTCATCCGACACATTTTATGTGCCAGACATTGTGATAGGTCCTTTTAATGGATTATCTCATTCTATTTTTACAGAAACCTTATAGAATAATTAATTTCACAATCCTCAGTTTTTAGAGGAGGAAACTGAGGTTTAGGAAATTGGTTTTGTGGTAGAGGTTACATGGTACAAAATCTGTTGGCTTGACAAGGAATCCCTGTTTTTATATTTTCTGTGTGTGATTTAATTTCTTTGTTATCTATTAAAAAGTATAATAGTGAACATCTCATGGGTTTGTTCTGATGATTAAATTAGATGATATATCTTACATGTGGCTGACACATACAGTGTTCTCTTTATGAGAGCTCTTATCCCTAGTAATTTTTCCTACAGATTACAAGATCTATGATGGCAGTGATGTATCTGCTTAGCTTAATATTCTTCTTAGTATTGCCTTATTAAATGGCTGAGTGATTGAAGTTTTGTGTGTCATTTAAAATCATTTAGTATGTGTTAGAATAAAAATTCAAACATGTCTCAAGTCAGGAGAATTCATGCTCTATAACCATTTGTTTCCACATTTCTTAAAATAGCATTATTCCAATTAAGCATATAATCAATAATCTATATGAGTTGCAATAATTAGCAAGATTTAATACTGGTTTATAGAAAATTGCTTTTAAATTCCAACATGGGATTCCAGGTGCATATATCCCTTAAGAACAATTTTAAATCCCAAGATATACCTGAGATATCTTTTTTTTTTCCTTTTTCTCTCTGTCACTTCCTACTCCCACTCTCACTTAAAAATGTTTTCTTTCCATTTTCATTGCTGCTGTATTTGTTGATGTCTTCTTTCCCTGAAACTTTACAGAAGAGATAACCAATTTACAGATTTTTCCTTATTTTTCTTATTTTCCTCAGTGTGAGATATTTGAGCAGCATCATTTTTATTTCTTAGATGTGGTGGGCGGACGTTGTGTAGGTGTGGCAAGTGATTAATATATTATGTGACAATAAAAAGCCTCCTCTCATGGTCATGTCAACTTGCACCACTTGCAAAACTGCATTTTATTTTGAATTATACATTGAATGAGTAGGACAATTACAAAGACAATCTCTGCAGACTTTGATGCATTATCCTTTGAGTATCTGGGGAATCCTTGGAGTATCTGAGGATGAGGAGCAACATAGCTGCATTTAGATGCTAATGTTAGTACTTTGTACATAAAAGACAAAAAAATGATGCAACCACATTTGAGAGCAAATTCAGTTCTAGACTCCATTGGGCAATTTGTAACAATAGTAGGCCTCTGCAGAAGCTCTGGAATGGAGAGAAGTGTGGAGCTTGGGAGAGGATGAGAAGGGTTAAGATGAGGCAGAGGCTGGAACTGTGACAAGGATTTCAGCAGGTAAATCTCTCAGTTCTGTGAGTTCAGTGAGGTGCAAGAAAGACCAGATGTGAAGTGCTGGAGGTGCTAGCTAACCTTGTGGCTAAATGCAGAAGGAAGAAAAATTTCTCTTAAGAACAAGAGATAAGCAGAAGCTAAGCCTATCGCATCTTTCAGATGATATTAACTGGTGGCAGTAATGTATTTTGTGCAGTTGTATATGACCTCAGTATAGACGATGATGCATAGTAACTTCTTCCCAAACATTATAATATTTAAATGGGTATAATTATGAAAATCCTTCTTCTTAGCATTGAAAAAGAAATCCTGTATGATCAACAAAGTTGCTTCATGGTCACACTAGATTTTAGTTTGTAATATTAGAAGCAATAAAGTAATTTTCTCTACGTGTAATTAATATAATTTTATCCCAATTATTTGCAATTTAGTTTTAGTATAGTTTTGTCACAAATTACAGTATTCTAATTTTACTTTTGAAATTATTTTCCTGTCTTTATTTGTGTATGATTAGCTGAATTATAATTCAGCTAAGCATGTATAGGGAGAAAAGAATTCTTTTGTTTAGAAAATTTCCAGCAGGCTTGACGATATAAACTTTGTAATTTAAGGCCTCAAGCAGGGAGAGGGAGGCATTACACAAATGCATTTTGTGTTTGTTCCAACAAATATCCAAATAATTTTAAATGTAGTTACTATAATTTACCAATGGCTGGTTTAAAACGTTTTCATAGCATAACTGTGTCACTTTTTATGTCATATCATAGTAAATAAAAATTGAAAAGCTAACTACCAGTAAATTGCTAATGGGTTAAGAGAAATTTAAGCATATGTATGCTATGTATGCTGCAATGAAATATTGGTCTAAGTGGTCATTTGATTAGCTGGCACTTTTTCAATAACCTTTAAACTCCCAGCAATCAATGAGTTTATCCATCAAGGTAGATATGTCTTTGAAGTGTTCAATCTGGCCATTACAGAAAAGGAAGTAGCAATTATTAGAATCTGATTGTTTGGATATGTGATTCAGATTATGATAAAAGCTGTTCATTACTCTCAGGGTATGTGATGCAGAGCATTCAAAAGCTCTTCATTACCCAGGAAACACCTTCTTTGGCCTTGAAGTTTGACTTTTTTACCTTTTAACCAAAATTGCACCAGATACGCATTCATGTAGAATAGTCAATTCCCATAGTCATTCTATTGTGATAGAAGGCTAACCAAAATATTATTCCATGGGTACCTATGACATTTCAGTGATGCATGTACAAATAACCTTTTGTATTTCTGTGGCATCATTTCTCCAAGAAGCTCAAAGCACTTAATAGGGCTATTAAATCTTCCCAACCTTACCTTTGAGGGAGAAGTAGAGATCTCTGACAACATAATTCACATGCAATTACATATACTGCAGATCAAGTCTTGCCTCTTATAAGGTTACTGTTTATAATAAAAGACTCCAAAATAGTATTGACTGTTAATGCAGGTATTGATAGATCTGCTCAATTTGCTCAATATCTATCTATTGAAAGCACAGACTGAGGCACTGTTTGACATATTTAATCTGTATGCTCTGACACTATGATAATAGCTGCCATTTATTGAGTGCCTATCATGAATGATTCACTGGGCTAAATATTTTTATGCATTCACTGTAATTTCTCACAATTAACATCTGATATAAATGTATGTATGAGAAGCTTCAGTTTTATGTAGTAGGCTGCCTGAATCCTCATAGCTGAGAAGTGTTGTTGGTGCTGGAAATTAAATCCAGTTATACCCAGTTCTAGAATTGTTGCTTTATCATTATCTCAAGCAGTTCTCTTTTGATGAAAAATATGACCTCCCTAAATTAAGATTATCATTCACACTGACAAAACTGATTTTTCTCAAAGTCCTTCATGAAATAATACTAAGTAAATTATTGAACATTAGGGCTGCTAAACATATTGAAGTCATTGCATTATTTCAGAGATGAGATTTTTAAAAAGACTAAAAAATAAATCAAAGATACTACCTCTTACATAATATCTTAGCTATATATTGATATAACGACAATATAATAATATAATGACATCATCTGTCTATCTAACTATCTACCGAGACTTATTAAAGTTAATATTATCTTTGATTACAGATTGAAATCTATGGAACACTATGCAGCCATAAAAAAAGATGAGTTTGTGTCCTTTGTAGGGACATGGATGCACCTGGAAACCATCATTCTCAGCAAACTATCCCAAGAACAGACAACCAAACACTGCATGTTCTCACTCATAGGTGGGAACTGAACAATGAGATCACTTGGACACGGGAAGGTGAACATCACACACTGGGGTCTATTATGGGGAGGGGGCGGGGGGAGGGATTGCACTGGGAGTTACACCTGATGTAAAGGATGAGTTGATGGGTGCTGACGAGTTGATGGGTGCAGCACATCAACATGGTACAAGTATACATATATAACAAACCTGCATGTTATGCACATGTACCCTAGAACTTAAAGTATAATAATAAAAAGAAAAAAAAATGAAACCTAAAAGTACATAATCCCAAGCTTAGGACACTCCACTGGTGTCCTAAGATTAGAAGTTATGATTTTTGACTTTACTATCCTCAGTGAAGGGAATAAGGACAATAGAAGTTACTAGTCTTCTTTTAAGTTATTAATTAAGAATACAAATTGTAAAGATCCTTGACTTTCCCTATAGAATGTGTTCACTTCCATCTTAATGCAGGTAATGTCTGCCTTCAACTGACATCAAACAAATTTAAATATTTCAACCAAATGAATATATTTAACTCAAAACTACATACATGGGCTTTGTGGGTAATTCTCTACCATTATCGTGAACACAGTTATCATGTACACAATATCATGTGTGCAATAAATATTGGTACAACAATTGTTTCAAAAGACCTGGTTGTATGTAGTGCCTTAAAAACTTTCAAAGTCAAGGTGTTATCCAGTTTATGTTGATATTGAAATGTGAGATCCGTTTCTAAAATACATGAGAACTTTCAGTAGGCTTATTAAGTAAATATTATTACTATAATTTAAATGATGGTAAAATACAAACTTATTGTTCTGATTAACACTATAAAATATTAGTAACTACACAATATGGCAAATATTCAAATTTTGGTAAGAATATAACCATCTTGCATCTTAAATTACTTGACATTAAAAAAAAACCACACATTCACTTGTATTTTTAATATATCTATCTGAATACTGATCTGTTTACTTATCTACATTTATATCGGTTTTCTATATGTTTTAAGATATTGCCAAGTGTGAGAATTTTTCAAATTATCATTTTCACGTTTATTTTTTGGAACTACAATTTGTTTAGTGTTTATTGTTTATTTGTTATTATTTGTATGGAGATATTAACATCCATATTGAGGGGTACCAAATATAAAGAGAGATTATTATATTATAAAAATCACTAAATTTCTATTTAAAGTGTCTAGTCAACTTGCTGGCAGAAAACATAATCTTTGTTGATTTCACAAAATCTTAGTTAATTCATAATTTCTTTCCCTCTTTTTTGTTGGAGCGGCATCTACCTTTCAAGGCATAGGGCATTAAGGTCAGGAGCATCGTGTAGCTTTTAAATGATTCCAAAAACTTACAAAATTTGCTACATGGTTAACATATATTTTGCCATGATAAAACCATGGAGTGTGATCCCTCTTTTCATGAGAATGTATGTCATACCTTAACAGAACACATGTGTTTGTTATTGGCTTCAGTTACTAGACTCCAAAACACATAGAAACCCATGATTCAACAGACACATTGAGAGCATAGGTTGTGACAGGGCTACACACTGCCAGCCTTTGAGCTATTTGCTGAAGCCTTGCTTGCCAACCCTGGTACCACTCGTTAGTGTTAAGAACCTTGTGTATCCTTGCAGATGTCGATTTTGTTCATCAAACCATGTCTTCCAAGAACCTTTCATAAAAAGCTACTTCTCAGATTTCGATTAGACTTTATATCTACCGGGGTCCGCTTCCATCCCAATTGAACAACTAAACTTTGATTATTTGACTCTAAGCAAAATTGAAACTTGAACAACTAGACTTTGATAATTTGACTCTACAGGTAATTAGAGCTCATCTGCTATTTGGCTAATGTATCTTGTCTATCTAGTGTAGTCCCTGTGAGATTTATTCTGATTATTCGCCATCTTTTTGAGCATTGTAAAAAAAAAAAAAAAGGAATCTCTTTGTGTGGTAATTAACTGTGATTTTTGAAATCCGATCACAAATAGGATAAGGTTTTACAAATTTCGTTATCTCCTCATTTTAACCATACAAATAAGGAGTCATTCACCCTTGTTTGATGTCTGTCTAAGAGGGCATTTGTTAAAAATTATTCATACCGTTCATGCTATCTTGGTACTTTCTCACTGACACATTTTAGGGTATCCTTGTTCCAAGTGGTTTGGTCTACATTGATTTCTACTGCAATGAATTCTTATCATAGTCATTAACAAGTTTGGGTTCTCCTTTACTTCTTAATAATTGCATAAATATTTCTTTTCAAAAAGATAATTATTTACCTATATTCAAGAATTAGGTGGCCCAGAAAATACTTAATGGGATGCTTCAAATACAGCTTACAGCCAAATCTAATCTTCTGCTAATATACCACATTGATTGGTGGGAATAGGAAATTATCTTCCTCTGAGAAATAAGGCACACGCTTGTTCAATTTCTCAGTATCCAAACTTATCCATGGTTTTATCACTACCACATTCACAGTTTTGTTCTGAGAGGAGTAGCGTGTTGAGATTGTTCCGAGGCTCACTTCAGAACTAAAGTCTTCAGATTTATTTCTGATCGTATTCCTTTCTCAGCACACAGGAGAGAAAAAGAAAATCAACAAGACAAGAGGTTAGTCAAGTGTTCTACCCAAACTGCTGTTTATGGGAGGTGCTTGACACTGGACGCTAGAAAGCCACAATATGGCTTGATTTTTGTTTGTTTGCTTGCTTCTGGCTTTGCTTTGAGTTATGCCCTAACCTCTCTGCAGAATGTAGACCAAGTTATAGTTGGAATGGTTGAAGATAGCAGAATATATAAGCGGAGAAGGAAAAGATAACACAGGCAAGAAAATACATAGATCTACATTAATTAATACTGCAAAATTTTATCTTACCTTATAATTCTTGAATTACATATACTTTTTTATATTTATAGCTACACCTAATACATTTTCAACCTTCACAGTAACTCTTTGAGAAACACAAGACTTGATCAAGTTGTTACATTTTATCTATAAGAAAAATTTGTTCTTGAAATTTGAGTGATGTGTTTACATTCATTTGTGCCCCTGAGAACAAATACCATTGTTATTCCAATATTCCAAACTTCAAGAAAAATTATAAAATTATTAAGAACACTAGTTGATAGTCAACTAAATAATTTAAAAAAACCCATGATCATAAATAATTACTTGTATAAATGCCACTAAATACCAATTGTATTTTCATATCACATTATATCTAGGAAAAAATGATAAAATTTTTAAAATTAGAAACATTATTTTGAGCATCAAGATATAGTTTTCTGATTTAATTGAAAAACTTTTATTCCAATTTTTCTACTTAATAGAATTCCAAGTACTACAAAATAAGATTTAATCATTAATTTTTTCTCTGTGATACTTTTTATTGCTGAAATTGATCATTTTTATTTTTTTCATTTTTATTTTATTTATTTATTTATTTATTTTGAAATGGAGTCTCGTTCTGTCAACCAGGCTGGAGTGCAGTGGCACAGTCTCGGCTCACTGCAAGCTCCGCCTCCCGGGTTCAAGCCATTCTCCTGCCTCAGCCTCCCGAGTAGCTGGGATTATAGGGGCCCACCACCACGACCAGCTGATTTTTTGTATTTTTTTTTTTTTTCAGTAGAGACGGGGTTTCACTGTGTTAGCCAGGATGATCTCGATCTCCTGACCTCGTGATCCACCTGCCTCGCCCTCCCAAAGTGCTGGGATTACAGGCATGAGCCACTGCGCCCGGCCTTTACTTTCATTTATAAGTAGGTTTATAGGTATCTCTTCATGTTAGAAAAATTATGTAATATTTTACCTACTTAAAATTTTATTGTGCTACAGACATTAAACTCGCATCTTTTTAGCAAAATTCAACTACGATTTTTTTTTTTTTTTTACATTAACCTCAATCAATTTAGAGTTAGTGGTTTAGAATTTAATAATGATAATATTGGAGCAATCACTACAGGAAGTCATCCAAATTGTCCTTGAAAAAACTTATGTTCCAGTTATTTTGGCATGTTATCTCAGTAAGCCTTCCCATAATCATTCTTCCCAAACACATAGATTGATTGGATATGTAAGTGAATCATTAATGACAAGTACATTAATGAGCACATAGAAAGAAATTTAGCATATTCTGAGCACATATACATGGCTCTTATTTGACAGTACTATAGATTACTTCTATCATGTTTTTACTGTATCCAGAATTATATGACTCTCTTTTGATACCACTATATTTGTTTATGCCCTCCATTTTTCGAATAAACAATTCATATGCTCCATTAATGTGTCAATAAAATGAATGCAATTGGACAAACTGCACTATTTTCATCTCTCAAAACAAAACATTGTTATAAAAAATAAAAATTTATAATCTCTCTTGTGTACAAATAAGACTATAAGATTGTATCAACATTTGCTGAGCCAAAATATATATGTTTTAGATAATATGTTACTATTCCATAGCCTTACTTAAAAAGCATGTATGTAAAAGTCAAAGTACACAAAGGCAATTGATGTTTTAGTCAATTGCATTTCCACATGCCAGTAATTAACAAGTAAAATTGAAATTTAAAAAATTAGCACTAAATAATTCAAAATACATTTAAAATTATTTTCATTTATAATTCAAAAGTGAATTATAAATCTAACAAAATAAGTAAACAGTCTGTATGCTGAAAATGACAAAATGGTAATGAAAGATGTCAGATTATTGAAATAAATTGAAAGGTATACATTGTTCATGTATTGGAAGATGCAATATTTTAAAAATGCCAATTCTGGTCAGGCTCAGTGGCTCACACCTATCATCCCAGCAATTTGAGAGGCTGAGGCAGATAGATCACCTGAGGTCAGGAGGCTGAGACCAGCCTAGACAACATGGTGAAACCCTGTCACTACTAAAAATATAAAAATTAGCCAGATGTGGTGGCAGACACCTGTAATCCCAGCTACTCAGGAGGGTGAGGCAAGAGAATTGCTTGAACCCTGAAGGTAAAGGTTGCAATGAGCCAAGATCACGCCACTGCACTATAGCCTGGGTGACAAAGCGAAACTCCATTTCCAAAATAAAAAAGCCAGTTCTTCCAAAATTTATCATAGATTCAATGCAATCACAATGAAAATCTCATTAGAGATATAGACAAATTAATACTAAAATTTACATGGTCAAAATACTATAATAATCAGAAGAATTCTGAAAACAAAAGAACAAAATCAGAGAAACTATATTGCCTAATTTTAATAATTACTATAAAGCTGTAGTAATCAACACAGGATAGTAATGGTAAATGATAGACATAGATCAATGAAATGGAATAGATAGCACAAAAATAAACCCATAAAAATACAGTCAAATTATTATTCACAAAGATACAAAGTTGTCTCAAGTAGAGAATGAGTATTTTCTCAATAAAATCAAGAAGTAGTGCTGGAACAATTGTACATTTCGGTATGTCACCAAAAAAAGGAAAATTGATCTTAACAAAATTAATCTAAAATGTTATCTGAAATGATTTTAGATTCATTATGGAAACTTTACATTTATTTTGCTAAGAGAAAGATGTCAGACCCAAAGGGCTACATGTTACAGGAATTAATCCATATGACATCATTGAAAGTGTAAAACTATATAAGTAGGAAACAAATCAGTGTTTACCAGAGAAAACTAGAAAGTAGTTGACTAAGAGGACACACACACTAATTTTGGGGATAATGAAACTATTCTCTAGTGTGTGGAAAAATCTAAGTGTGGAAAAATCTGTAGAACTGTATATTATAAAGCAGGAACTTCAATGTACACAACTTATACACACACACACACAACCAGAGGTTCAAAGATCTCAGCAAAGAATGCAGACTTGCGGACTTAGACAAAAGCATCTAATTCTATTACAGATAACTTCACTGAAGGGGTGAGTAAAAACAGGAACTGATTTAAGTACCTGTGAATTATGATATTTTCACTGCAAACTGTACAATTAAAGACAAAATAAGCTGTAAATAAACGCTGTGTTCTAGTTGCTAAAAATATTTCTCAAATTGATATGGGTTAATAATTCTGAAACTCCTTTCCATGTACACTGGGGTTGAAAAAATAGGTAAATGAAAGGTAGATAGTGAATAGCTAGAGTCAAGTTTCTCACTGTTGGACAGTGAAGTTACAGAGAAGAAAGGGGAAGACTGGAACAAATTGTATTCTATTGAATTAGCATTGGAGATATCAGTAGGGGTTGTTTTTAGCTTAAATACATACATACATATACAATTTATATATATAGACAGCAAATATTTGTATATATATAATTATACATAAATTTTAATAGATTTATGCAGGTTAAAATAGACATTGTATTAGAATATATTATATATTATAATATTTTATATTTATACATAGTATAAAATATATAGATATGTATATTTTTATTACATATTACATTAGCATATCTATATATCTATATATAGAGACAAAGAGATAGAGAGACAGTTGGCATCACTAAAAGTGGTGACATCCCAGTAGCTACAATGTCTTCTAATGTACTTGTCTTCTAATGCTACTTTCCAATAAATAAAACAAAAACTTATTGAAGGAATGGTAATTTTTAGGATTGGGATAGGACAACTGTAAAATGAGCTTTGAGTATCTTTAATTACATTTCACAAAAATAATTATTTAAATTTGTTCAGGGTTTGAATTCATACCCTAAAAACATTTTCAAAATGTTTAATTGGACATCTGAGGTACATTAATTATTTCTTTAGATACTGGTACAGTTGACAGCTTTGAACTGATTCATGGTTTGGTTGTTTGTTTTTATTCTGATAATGAAGAGTTTTAGCATCACCACCATAGTATTGCCCACAGGAGCATTAACTATACAGATAATAGTTCATTCACCTATTTTTCTCTTATGTATTAGATATCATCTTATATTACATTTTAGAAAATATTATTATGACTCTGTAAACTTGGCATAAATGTCTTTTATTTGCTTTCAGGACATCTATACTTTATGTAACTGATCACTTTGTACTGTCATTAATATGTCTCCTTCAACAGACTAAATTTTGCTACATAAAAAGGATTCATGTCTGTCAATAGAGTCCTAGTGAGCAGCTCAGTTCTGGGTACATAACTTAGATCACAAATATATTTTTAATGAATTAATGTTTAATAGTTCAAATATGCATGCGTTTACATCCAGAATGTAGCACTACTCATTTTGACTGCCTTAGATGTCAAACCAATTAATTGTTCAAATGATGAGAAATTAGCAAACTGAATTTAAAACTGTATTAATGGAAAATATTTCTAAACCACAAAATTGTTATCTAAACATCCTTTAGAACGCTTCTATAAATAGGGTCCCATATGGTATTAAATTAGAATATCTTCTCCTCTGAGAACACAAGGCATATTCTCGCAACAAGGTCCAAGGTCTCCCTGGGGAGAACAAAAGAAAAGATTTTAAAAAATAGGTGAGAAGGCTAACCTTGGAAATATGTAGATGCATTTTTTTTTTTCTATAACTTATGTTTTTAAAAAAATACACTAAGAGCTAGTAAAAATAACCTCTTGGAGAGGAAAAAGTAAAAGGAAAATTGAGGAATTTCATTATTGATTGGTCTTGCATCTTGGGAAAGTAGGTGGCTAAGCCTGAGACGGTGAGAGCCGTTAACAACGGGAGGAGGGCTTCACAAGAGTGAAGGATTTGCCTTTGTAGAGGGGCACTCTGGAAAATGGAATAGGCGGGCAATAAGAGATAAAATATTCATGAAAATTACATGGCATACGGGAATATCTTAAGCAAATTAGACACCAGAAATTAGCAAGTGCACTAGAGGAGATTGAAAAAAATACTAGATGAACAGCTGGGGCTAAGTCTGTGTGCACCGGAAAATAGTCTGGAGAATATTTTCCTAAAATATCATCATGGCTAACTGGATTAAAATCACCTGAGGGGCTTATGAAAAATGAAAATTCTTAGGCCACAAGGCAGTCTTTCTGAATCAGAAGCTCTGCAGGTGGGCCCTATAATCTGGAATTTAACAACTCCTGGAGTAAAAATTTATGCACATTAAAGTGACATATTACATTAGGAGAAAAGAGAGCATAAGTGAGCCCATGGGAGAGAGAGAGAAAGAGAGTGAGAATATGTGTGTGACAGAGAGAAAGAAGACATAGTAAAGGTACAGGTGTTTTTCAGTGGCTAAAATGAGCTAGGAAGTTTACCATAAAGTGGGATGTAGAAAATATTCTACCTGTGTTAACTATTTTGATGATTAGGAGACACAATTTTGATATAGCTGAACAACTAAAACTTAATTACTCTAGGCTTAGTTAGAAATACAAGTCTAATTTTGTCATAGGTAGGGGGACATACAGCTATCAGAAGGGTTGTATTAATAGCAGATTTTTAGAAAATTCTTCTTTCATAGAGACCTGAAACTTCTTGTCCCTCTATATAAATATTTTCCTTTCTATGGAAATACAATTCTTAATAATTGTTACTGTTTTATTTCTTAAAGAAGCATCACAGACATCACTTCTCCTTTAATCTCTGTGTTTCCCCATGTTTTCACTTATGCAGTGATAAATACATTTACATATTTGAATATACATATTTCTATATTTTCTTCCTTTGTTCTTGGTTCAGAAGCCTGTAACTTCATTATATTAAATATATACTTCCATATCTATTTAGTAAAGGCTTGGTTTTGTCACACCTAGGAATGTATTCATTGGCAGTGTTAAGGGCATTAATCAATGGGCTGAGTAAAACCCCTCATCAGGAAATAATCACTTTCCCCATCAGCCTCAGGAAAGTTTATTCATAGAGTTGAGGGCATTGCCTATAATTTCCAGGGAATATGGCTTATAATTTGCTACAGAGGGTTATCTGTAGACTGTGACATTTTGTATTCCTTTACCCTCCTCATTTGTCTATCTCCAAAACAAGCGAGCAGTGCAAACTCAGGACCCAGAGATACTGACACAAACGCTGCTCCCCACATGAAATCATAAAGTTAAAAGAAACACACATAAAATCTTTATGCTGTTGGACATTGATTTTAACATGGAAAAAGTGGCATGGAGAACACTTCAATTTATTCCTGTCTCTTTTTAAATTTTATTTTACTTTTTTTTTTTTTTTTTGAGACAGGGTCTAGCTCTGTCACCCAGCCTGGTGTGCAGTGGTGTGATCCCGGCTCACTTCAACCTCCGTCTCCCGGTTTCAAGGGATTCTCCTGCCTCAGCCTCCTGAGTAGCTGGGACCACAGGTGCCTGCCACCACGTCTGGCTAGTTTTTGTATTTGTAGTAGAGACGGGGTTTTGCCATGTTGGCTGGGCTGGTTTTGAACTCCTGACCACAATTGATCTGCCCACTTTGGCCTCCCAAAGTGCTAGGATTACAGACATGACCCACTACACTTGGCTCCTCTCTTCCAATTCTCTGAAATTTCCTGTTCACCGAAATTAAGAGTTGAATTGTGACCAGATTTGAATATGGGAATTACCATTCAAAATTTATGTAGACCACAAAACAAAGTGACATAAAATATTAAATAGTAACAGTAGTAATTCACTATAGTTTAAATCAATATAATTTGATAGAATACAGGCTTTTGGAACTAGTAGAAATAATAATAAATCAAACAATAAAACAGTGTCATAAGTATTTTTTAATATGGTACTTTAATCCTCAAATTCAGCCTAAGAGGGGTTTTAGACTGTTTGCACTTAGAATCAGTAGGTGGAGACCAATGATAAAAGTCTCCTCTCCTCGGCTGAGGAGAAAAACGCAGTGCCTTTAGTGGGCGTAGTATTTAACCAGGAGAGGCTGGGAGAGAGAAAGCACGTGGTAGCATACATAGGCAGACCTATGACGTCTAATTCAAAGTCGAAAGGAATCTGTACTACATAACACAAATTCAAAACCCTTAATAATTATAGAGTTATATGGATGTACGTACATGTTATTATATACATATATACTCACATGTATATATGCATAGTTACAATTATAATTAGTATGTCATTTTTACTTTGACAAGTTTCATTCAAAATTAAGAAACACTTATAATTAGATTATTTACATTCAATTATTTAAAAGATTTCTTGTGATATTCTTTCTCAATCAGTAACATTAGATAATAGTAAAAACAATGGAGCTATATAAGCTGGTCTGTTTCTTCTTCTCTGCTTGTAAAATATTTGGCAGCTTTTAATGTCAATTACCAATTGCATCTATTAAACAGGAGCTAGATAAATAGCACGATGGAAAGCAAACAAGACAAAAACAATTACAACAGTGTGAAGTATTTTCTAAAAACATGTTTTTCCTGTTATTCTGATGAAATTAATTGTTAAAAGAAGACATTTGTATTTTCTTTGTCTTTTTTAAATCACCCGTTTCATAATTAAATACTGCAGAAGTTTTCATTGTCAAAGATATATTCAGATATTCAGATGATTAGAGACTTTAGTTCTTCAACGATTTCACTGCGTTTTCATATATTGAATTAATAACGTAACTGTCTTTTTATAAACAGATCTAGTAGCTTAGTGTGAACTGACAGAATTTCAATTTAAATTGTCCAGTATTGTTATTGTTTATAATAATTTTTAAGAATATTAGTTATGTGTCAGGTTGTGAGCTAGATACTGAACGTGCATTTAACCCTCACAACAATTTCATCAGGTAGGCCTTAAGTCTGTCTCCATTGCACAGATGTGGCATCAGAGGCACAGAAATATTAGTAATAATTGAGAATTCATACAACTTGTTTAGAAACATAGATCTATGGCTGGGCGCGGTGGCTCAAGCCTGTAATCCCAGCACTTTGGGAGGCCGAGACGGGCGGATCACGAGGTCAGGAGATCGAGACCATCCTGGCTAACACAGTGAAACCCCGTCTCTACTAAAAAAAATACAAAAAACTAGCCGGGCGATGTGGCGGGCGCATGTAGTCCCAGCTACTCGGGAGGCTGAGGCAGGAGAATGGCGTGAACCCAGGAGGCAGAGCTTGCAGTGAGCTGAAATCCGGCCACTGCACTCCAGCCTGGGACAGAGCGAGACTCTGTCTCAAAAAAAAAAAGAAAAGAAAAGAAACATAGATCTACATACCTTAGAGAACAGTTTTGGTTTTTTTAAAGCCCACATTCTATAATACAGCATAATCCAGAAAATTTGATGGAAATAGTAAATTGGAGCTTGATTAAGAAAGTATGCAAGAGATAAGGAATTGTAAGCAGCTCACTCATTAAGTTACATAGAATTGAAAATGCATGGAAATTCAGCATGGATACATTCCTGATAATCACTGCCATTTAGATGCCAAGAGGAAGAAAAACAATTAGATATTCATAATGATAATGAGAAGCACTATTAGTTTTATGTATTGAATTAAGTCAATCAACCAGTGGAACATTACTAGAATTTATGTAATTGTACTATTTTAAAAATGCAGATTAATAATTTACTATTAAATGATTATAGCTCACTGATAGTTATTATGCTCAATACACAAAAGAAGCAAGGTAAAAATCTATATATTCTAGCAAATGTCACTAATAAAAACATATAAATGTTAGAACATGAGATGGTTTTAAAATTAATCGCCTTTTAAAAATTTGTCTGAAATTTAAATTTAAATAACTAATAGATAGCTAAACTTAATATTTTTGGTATTTTTCATTGCATCAGATTATTATACAAAAGTAGTTGCTTATTTATTTTCAATTGCAAATCGGGGTGTAAATTCTCCTGAAGACAAAAAAAAATTATCTCTCTTTATATTGTATGCAGACTGAAATATTAACATGATCGCTAGTGTTACCTTTTTCCTCAAATAAAAACTAAGATTATCTGATTGGTTTATGGAAGAGGGAGCAATTGAAGTAAAACTCAATTGACTTCAGTATTTACAATTCTGAAAACAGTCAGTGGATCATGACAAAGATGAAGGAGATCTATTACACATTGTAAAAGCATTCTTTGGTTAAAAATATACATATCGTATCATCTGTATTGTGCTAGGTTTGATGGCAGCAAGGTTTCTGACCACTGAAATTTAGGTAAAGCATGCATTCACTCATTGAACTTGCATCTTTGCTGAGCTAGAGTGAGTTACATGCTGTGATAAATATTAGGTATATATTCTGCATGTAATACCAATTGTTCCTGTCAATATGAAGCTTTTAGGAGTAACTTCTACATCGGTTTTTTCCCCCTTATTTTTCATTCACCTGAAAAAAATATTCTCACTGTGTTCCTAAGTCACAAGAAAATATTAAATGTATTGAAGGTAATGATGTTACAAAAATAAAGCCTCCTGCGAAGTATGAAATCCAAAGTGCTAACAAAGTTATTAAAGAAACTACAAAAAATATGATTAAAACATTGATGAGATGAAACATTTAACGTTACTTTTAAAGATAAAATTTATACATGAATAAACAAAAATTAGAGCAAAGAAAGCCCAAGGCTAAATGTGAAAATGTGTGCCACCTACATGCGAAAATACAGACAGTGAATGATAGCTAAGAAAGTACTTGTAAAATAGTAGACCTTGCCAAGTGGCAACTGATTGTCTATCAAAACTGGCACATTTATAACAGTAAAATAATAACATAGTACTAATTCATAGTACTTATTTAGTCATTGACACTATTGTCATATTTACTCTACCACCTATCCCTAACTACAGAAACAAATGTAATATTTCACAGTGTTTTTTTTTTTTTTTTAAAGGTAGGGTAGGACAGAAAATATATTAAATTCAATGATGAACGATTCCTTTTTGAATAAAAAAATGAGAAATACAGTGAATTCAGTTTTTAAAAAATGAGTGCTTCATCATTTCACTCTCTAAATGTAATAGGTATTTCTTTCTCTAGGAATCTCCCAGTATGTTTAAGCTCTTTTAAAAGGAAATATTTTTACAAGTGTAGCATACTTACTACACAGTAGCTCTCATAACTCAATGTACAATGTGAAGTTTAAGACGACCCTAACATTTCTATAACCACAAATCACATAAATACATTAAAAATCTACCTTTTTCTCATATATATGTTGAATATGCATATTTGTAAACCCTCATGGATATGAAATCGAATCACATTAGATACTACAATCTCATGTATACTTACCATGTATGCAATATTTGTTCAGTTTTATGTAAGTAAATTAGCTGATAATTAAAATTTATTTTAATGTACATTTCTATTCCTAGGACAGATCAGAATTTAGTGGAATCCTATTAATTGGTTTTGTACGTGCTTCTTTTTGTACCACCCCATTAAATAGGCTTCAATTTGAAGGTAAAGATCAGAGTTAATATTATTCACTGTTGTTTCCCCAACACATAGCAATTTTCTTGGTATACAATAGATATTATATGGATAGTTATAAATTCAATTGATTTATTAATTAATCTCTTAAAATATTTTTAAATTCTGAAAGTGTCATATCAAGGACATACATTGATTAATTAATTTTGAAATTGATTCTTTAAGATATATACAGTAAACTTCAAGGTTGTTGCATAAGAAGAGCTATGTTCCTTTTAGAATAGTGTGGCCAAATTTGACATTTCACTAATTTCTTTAGGAAGTTAAGTTTATGCATCGGGATTGAAACTTATTCCCTCTGAGATACTGTCTGGCAAAAAAGTTAAAGTTTAGCATTGAAGGGGATAAAAATCTCCTCTTGAAGTATCTTTCCCCGTATACCACTAGAAGGAAAAATCAGAAACAGGAGGAAGGCATTTGGCTTTGAGAAAGAAAGATCTAATGAATTGATCCTGGACTCCAATTGTACTATAAAGCAAGATGAATAATTTCCATCTGACTGAAGTAGCTCCCTTGTTTCCAGAAGCCTAAGGAGGTAAGAGGTGGCCTTCAGGCTTCACCCTCCTAAGCGAGTGCTTGAGTGTCTCCTGCGTTTGGACTCTTCTTTCCCTCACGCATTTCCAGCATTCATACGACGTATGCAAACTCTCTTTTCTCACAGTGATAAGCCAGGCTAGGGAGAACACTCTTCGAAGCTTCTCCTTCTTCTAGACCTCAGTGTTTTATCTTTTACACTGATATGGCATATAGAGGCAATCCCCATACCTTACAAATATACTTTTTCATCACTGATTACAAAGTGCATTAACCAAGCAAGTGAGTATGTTTGGAATCAGGGATAGGATGGGTCAGCTTCAATTCAATGGAGTTCAGTTCTACATTTTCAATGATATCTATGGAAAGCTGCAGAAATAACCCATATCAGGATATAATTTTTCATCTAGGTCTAGTTCCTCCCATAAGGGTGCTTAATGTAAAATGAAGTGAACTTTCAGAGTTCTAAGGATATTATTGAGGTTGCCATCAGGGAGTTCACTTTGTTATCATTTTGAAATATATACCCATTCCCTCAAGTTTAGCTTTATTCATAACTGAGATGAAGATCTGCATAAAAACATTACAAGTATCTGATAGATTTTTAAAAGTTACATTATTAGATCACTAATCTGGTATTCTTGGAGAAGTCTGTGAGTTTCCAGCAAAAATTTCTGAGGGATCCTTTAAGTAAACTCCTCCACCATGAGAATATATTGCCAATATTAACACAGTCTATTTTCTTTGAGTTTTGAAATTTACATAGCCAGTAACAAAGCTAACTTAATATGACATCTGCAAATGATGTGAAGTGGAAATTTACAGAAGAGAAAAAAAGAATGACCAGAAAACGTACTAAAATCTTTACCTTACCAGGCAATGTCATAATAAAGTATCACTCAACATCCATTACAAAGATAAGAATTTTAGATGATATTAGTATTGGGATGCAAAGATGTAGAAGCACTTACACTGTTGAGAATGCAACCTGTCCTACCAGCTCTAGTGAGAAATTTGTCAATATCCAACAGAATTCAAGATTCATATACCCTATAGATTTCCTTTACCTATAGAAAGTCTCACAAATGTGAACTATATAATGATAATTGAACATGTATGAATTACCCTAAGAACATGAGCTGACTTTCTTATTGGTTGTTTTATTTCTCTTTAGCACAGAAGTTGAAAGAGGAAAAGCATTGAATTCCTCAGAAAAGGATGATGAAAGCTAGCTTATATATTGCTTATTATTTTGTATTGTTTTTAGAAGCAGATATTTAACATTCCCATTTATGTTACTTGATCTACCATGGTATAAACATAATTGTGTTTATCTAAGTCATTAATAATTTTTTCAACAAATAATGGCTGTGTGTGTGTGTGCGCGCACACACTTGTTTCAGGATATAGACGCAAAGAACGGGCTTAGGTTTATATTGAAACATGTGCAGAGAAGAAGAGGGACAGAGTGTGTGGGGGAGGAGAAGATTCATGAGGTTTCACTGCTCAGAAGGAGCAGTGGCTGAGTCACAGATAACCATGCAAGTATAAGACACTCAGGAATTCTTTCAACACACTATAGCTTGAGACAAGACATCGATTTTACAATTTAGACAAACATATTTATATTAGGGATAGGTTGACTCTAGTCGCCAGTTTGTTTACATACGCAAATCATTTTTCAAGTGACATTTTATTGTGAGAAACTAATTTGTTCATAAAAACTCTGTGCCACACATGCTCATAAATCAACTGTTTATTTCCTGCCAAAATATAATGCATTTTGTTATATGTTGTGTAAACCCATGCTCAAGGCTCAAAAACCAATTTTGAAAACCCCAAACAACAAAAGTCAATATTTTATTTATAAGTGTTGTATAGGGAACTGCATATAATAAAGCAAGGCATTGAAACAAGGTCTTCTACTCCTATGGGTCCACTTTTCACCTCTGAGAAATCACTACATAGTAAACTCTATTGATATGAAACCAAAAATTATTCCCTTGGAGGAAAATCTTCCCAGTGGGAGGGAGATGAATGTGTTTCTACTGAGGACTCCACAGCATTAAATACAAATAGCTTTGGGCTCCTTGGTTGGCAAGATAGTGAGGAAATATTTTAGAAAGTGACAAGAAAGATACTGTGTAGAAATAAGTTGCTAAGTGTTTAAATTGGTATCTGTATTCAATATATAACATATTTATTTTAATTATTATTTTTAGAGATAGGGTCTGCCTATGTTGCCCAGGCTGGTCTCAAACACCTGGTCTCAAGCAGTCCTCCCATCTCAGCCTTCCTAGTAGCTGCGATTATAAGTGCAAGCCACCACACCTGGCTGGAACATCTTTTTAATGGATGCCTTTCACATTTGTGAGGGTTATCCAAACCAATAAAGGTATATTTGAATGATCAGTGAGGTTACGACTGATGACAAATAAATTAAAGTAGTGTGTGCGAGAAAAGGATTTAAGCACAGGTTTTAAATATATCAAGAGAAGAACTGAAATATTCTCAGACTGATACAAAGCCATTGAATGAATACATTCATGAATTGACAGACATAGAGATAGAGGTCATTTCTTTTCATATGAGTAGAATAAGTGACACATGCCTTCTTTAGGACCTTAATCATCACTTTTTTCAATAGCAATATTTTATCAATGTTATATAAGAAGTGATAACATGATGAAAGGTAGAGGTTACAATTTGGGTAAAAGGCAGATAATTAACTTGTAAAAATTCTCTTTGTGAGTAGCCTTTGTGTTTCGTTGTTCTCTCAGTTTGAGAAACATTGAACTGGTGCAACTTCTAGTATACAGTTCTTGACTTCCTCAGAAAATTTCTCATTTTTTCAGTATGATCCTCTGTAAACTGTCAGCTTTCTGTGATGGAATAAAATAACAGTTTCATTTATTTAAAAAAAAATGTGACAAGTTGTGAGTATTTAATGGCTATACTTTTTGCATACTGTATACAGTCTCAGAGACAGGTGCTCCCAAAATGTCCTAATTAAGGTGTTAATACTGCTGCTTGTTTATGTTGCTAGAGGGGAAAGCTAAATTTTTGCATTTTGGACCACCTGAAATCAGTGAAAGGGGAATGAATACTTAAGATTTGCCTGTGAAGGTGCTTGAAGTTAGTAATATAAATACAAAAAAAAATTACATAAAAGTTAATAAAGACAATCATTGACAACAATAAGGATGTCTTGTTTATTTAAAATGTACAATTTTTCTAGGTAAAAATGAAGAAGCTGGACACGGTGGCTCACACCTCTAATCCCAGTACTTTGGGAGGCCGAGGCAGGTGGATCACCTAAGGTCAGGAGTTCAAGAACCACCTGACTATCATGGTAAAACGCTGTCTCTACAAAAAATACAAAAAATTAGCCGGGCGTGGTGGTGGGAGTCTGTAATCCCAGCTACTCAGGAGGCTGATGAGGCAGAAGAATTGCCTGAACCCAGGAGGCAGAGGTTGCAGTGAGCCGAGATTGTGCCATTGCACTCCAACCTGGCAACAAGAGCAAAACTCTGTCTCAAGAAAAAGAAGAATGCTTTTTATTTAAAGCTCATCATGAGTATTACAAGATAATATTTATGTCTTAAGGTAATGAAACAACAAATTTTTTATTCATCAGAAACTGTCCTAAAGTTTCCTTTAATATATTAACATTTTTTTTTAATTGTAGTTCTATATACCAACCTGTTTGGTAAATACATAGGAAAACCTCAGAGGACTATATTCACATCAAACCTAAAGTTCATATTAACTCAGACAATCTTTTTCTCAGATAAAATGATACAATCATTCTACCTGGCTCTCACAATGAATACAGTAGTTCCAATTAAATTAGAAATGGAGTAAATTTGGAGCTAAATGAATCATAAATCAATAAATGCCTCAGCCTGCTGCCTCATGGTTTATTGATTCACAAGCTGTTTATCCCACACTCATTGTGCTTGAGTGCAATTATCATTTAATTACATTTTCTGTATGTACCAAACTGTATTTTACATGTCCTCCTAAACCAAACAATTTCAAGCTTGTATCTACTCACTAGCCATGGGTTTTGTTTATCTTTTCTTGTTCAGTATGCTCGTCTTGATTTCTGCTTGTACGCAAGACACATCTCATAATAGGATCTCATTAAAGCATATTTAACAAACTGTCCCTACTTATCATCACGTTTATTGTTCTCATTCTTTTTGCACCAAGATTGATTTGAAATGTAACTAATGAGGTGTGTTAGAGAAAATATAGCATAGTTTGAATCACATAAAACTGGTGAATTTTTTGAATCTAACTCATAAAAGCACACTTTTATTAAACCTATCAAATGTTCTAGAACTGTAATATGTTTATCAACTGACTTGATATGGATCATGTAAGACATTCCTTTTTAAAAATAATTGGGCACTAAATATTCTTTTTTTTTTTTTTTTTTTTTTTTTTGAGACGGAGTCTCGCTCTGTCGCCAGGGCTGGAGCGCAGTGGCCGGATCTCAGCTCACTGCAAGCTCCGCCTCCCGGGTTCCCGCCATTCTCCTGCCTCAGCCTCCTGTGTAGCTGGGACTACAGGCGCCCGCCACCTCGCCCGGCTAGTTTTTTGTATTTTTTTAGTAGAGACGGGGTTTCACCGTGTTCGCCAGGATGGTCTCGATCTCCTGACCTCGTGATCCGCCCGTCTCGGCCTCCCAAAGTGCTGGGATTACAGGCTTGAGCCACCGCGCCCAATTTTATATTATTTTGTGTTAAAAATGTAATATTTAATAAGCAACCCAAAGATACAGATCATTTTTTTCCTTTTATAATCTGAAGCATAAAGTAAATTTTTAATGTTTTTCTAACTGAAAATATGTATAGGGTGAGCACAGTGGCTCATATCTGTAATCTCAGCACTTTGGGAGGTCAAGGTGGGATAATCTTTTGAGGCCAGGAGTTCAAGACTAGTCTGGGCAATATAGTAAGACCCTGTCTCTACAACAAAATACAAAATAAAAAATTAGCTGGGTATGTTGAGATGCACCTGTGTTCCCTGATATTCGGAAGGCTGAAGCAGGAAGATCACTTGAGCCCAGGAGTTTGAAACTTCAGTGAGCTATAATTGTGCCACTGCACTCCAGCCTGGGTGACAGAGTGAGACCCTGTCAAAAAAAACACACAGTTTATATAAACTAAAAACTCATGAAATAATGCCCCAGATGGAGCTCTCTAAAACATCTTTAAGAAACAATAACACATGGCACATGATAGCTTAAAAAAATTACCCTGAAAGAAGATACAAACTAAACCTGATCTCGCAAAATAGGAACAGATTTCAAGATTAGATCAGAGATGTAGCGTCATTTTTATTATTATTTGAAATACATAATCCACGTTATTGTTATTTATATTGTGAGACCAAGGTCAACACTGAGACCTGTCACCAGAGGTTAGATCTGTTTCATATAAGACAAAAAGCATGAAGTTTACCATTGGCTCAATAGAACAGCTTCATTGACAGAGAAAGCCATGTAAAATTATTATTACTATTATTATTATTATTATTATTATTATTATTTGAGACAGAGTCTTGCTCTGTCACCCAGGCTGGAGTGCAGTGGCACTATCTCCACTTACTGCAAGCTCCGCCTCCGGAGTTCAAGCCATTCTCCTGCCTCACCACCCCAGGACTAGGGGTGCCCGCCACCGCGCCCGGCTAATATTTTTGTATTTTTAGTAGCGACGGGGTTTCACCGTATTAGCCAGGATCTCCTGACCTCATGATCCACCCGCCTCAGCCTCCCAAAGTGATTGGATTACAGGCGTGAGCCACCGCTCCCGGCTAAGAATTATTTATCTGTGATCCTAAACCCCAAAGTTAGAGTCTATTTTTAGATTTCAGCAAACCTTAGGAAATATTTAGTTGCCAATACATTACTTGGATCAGGTACTACCACTTAGATCGTAATAAGAAATACCCTGTTGATACCTCATAAATACACAAATGAAGAATTTTAAAGTGAATATTCTGCCATAGTCAATAGGTGCTTATTTTATGAAGTAATTAATAAATAAATGAAAATACAAGAATCTGGGAATCTATCAATGAGAATAAAAATATTTTACATAGTATTTCATTGATTCTAATTTAATTACAAGGCAAGCAATACTAGGAACTGTATGAAAAACAAGTTGCCTCTTTTCTAATGATTCTTCTCACAGATTAAAATATTGGATTTTGTGTGTGTGTGTGTGTGTGTGTTAAGTTAATGTAGAAAGGCGTGTTTTCTCATTATTTGTCCAGCACTATTGGAACACCTTCTGCCTTCCATAACAGGACAAAACTTTAAGGAAGTATATGAAGTAAAACATGTACATAGGAGAGCGGTAACTTTCTGCCGAGCAAAAATCACATTAAACAAACATTTCTACACATACATAACTACAAAAATATTGTACTTCCTACTAGATTTCCAAGCAGTAGATAATGTTTCAGAAATTAATACTGATACACATGCATTATAAACAAGTCTAAGACATAAACTTATCTACAAAATCAATATTACTCTTTGAATGAATGCCAACATGCAAATTGTCTGTCTCTGCTTTAAATATATCCAAAATTAGAGATGAGAATTAGGTAACAACTTCTCCACCATTCCAAAGTGACATGCTATACTTCTAAGTAGCACTTATAAAGAATGTTGTTGACTCTGTTGTGTTTGCGGTAGTAGTGGTTTCCCACAATTTTAATATATTCTTTGCACCTAACATATGTTGGTGCTCTATATTTCAAAAAGATGTTAACCTGGTCATGTCATTCTATCAACAATGTTTTTAACTCCTATAGCATTTTATTAAACACTAGTCATGTGAAAGTCTTTGGGTAGTTGAGTAGTAGTTAGAATTAGAGAAGGGGAAAAAGTTCTCCAATAAAATGAAAGATTTTACCCACTATGCTACTTTCTGGCAAATATCACAAATATCAAATCATACAGATGACTCTTAAAAATTCTAAAATTAGAAAATTGGTATGAATTATTATAATTATTTCACAAATATATTTGAAGAAATATTCTTTTTTATAAAACATAAGCTCTGTAAAATAAATATGTTTATATCATATTTTAGCATTTTATTTGATTTTTTATTAGATAAATTTTTATTAGATAATTTTTCGAGGAACTTTATTTCTGGGATACAAAATGTTATATAGTTTAAAAAGCAAACTTTAAATTTTAAAATCATATGTAAAATGAATATAATTCACCCATTAAGTTATTTTCTTTGTGTTTTTCATAAGACATTCCTCCTTTATGCAAAAATCCACAATAAAATACTGGCAAACCAGATTCAGCAGCACATCAAAAAGCTTATCCACCATGATCAAGTGGGCTTCATCCCTGGGATGCAAGGCTGGTTCAGCATTCCCAAATCAATAAACATAATCCAGCATATAAACAGAACCAAAGACAAGAACCACATGATTATCTCAATAGATGCAGAAAAGGCTTTTGATAAAATTCAACAGCCCTTCATGCTAAAAACGCTCAATAAATTCAGTATTGATGGAACGTACCTCAAAATAATAAGAGCTATTTATGACAAACCCACAGCCAATATCATACTGAATGGACAAAAACTGGAAAAATTCCCTTTGAAAACTGGCACAACACAGGGATGCCCTCTCTCACCACTCCTATTCAACATAGTGTTGGAAGTTCTGGCTAGGGCAATTAGGCAAGAGAAAGAAATCAAGGGTATTCAGTTAGGAAAAGAAGAAGTCAAACTGTCCCTGTTTGCAGATGACATGATTGTATATTTAGAAAATCCCATTGTCTCAGCCCAAAATCTCCTTAAGCTGATAAGCAACTTCAGCAAAGTCTCAGGATACAAAATTAGTGTGCAAAAATCACAAGCATTCTTATACACCAGTAACACACAAACAGAGAGCCAAATCATGAATGAACTTCCATTCACAATTGCTTCAAAGAGAATAAAATACCTAGGAATCCAACTTACAAGGGATGTAAAGGACCTCTTCAAGGAGAACTACAAACCACTGCTCAGTGACATAAGCTTTCTCAATCAGAAAACAATGATATGCACTGGGGGTAAAGTCGTAACAAAATCATATCTTTCCATTTAACTTTTCTAATTTTATTTATCTCTACTCCATTTTCGACTTCTACATATAGTCTAGAATTATTAGTTTGGTATTATTAGTATTGAAAGCAATGGCAAAATCCACAATTACTTTTCTAATAACCCAATAAAATTTAAAATCCATCTAATATTAATATAAAATTTTTTGTGCTATTTCTAACTGTTCTTTTTTTTCACTGCATTGCTATTTTGCAATAAAAGAGGTTTTTTTTTTCCTTCAAGAATACATTTTTGTTTTATATGAACATTCTGAATTTATTCTCATTTACGTATTTGTCTTATTCTAGAAATGCTATTCTAGAGCAATTGACGCTAACATCAAAATACTTTATAGAAAATAGTTTCAACTGGTGTTGTGTTTGGGCCTCTGGGCTGGTCCTAGATATTCAGCTCTCCAGGGCTGACTATTCTCTTTTGGTCTGATTCATAATGTCAAAGATGAATCTCAGACACTGGATGATCTTCAAGCAGTTTATTCTGGCCGTGCTGGCATGAGCTGGAGTGCAGGAGCAGGCCGGTGTCGTTACCAGGACACCATCTGGAGACTATTCTCAGAGTTTGGGACATCCTTCCCCCTTTCTTAGATCTTATTTCAGGTCAGTTATCAGATGTTTCTTTCGTTAAAGGGATTTAAACTATTCTTGTAACAGTAGCTTCTTTTTAAGATTTATGAGAGTTGTATCTGTGCTGAGATGGTATTTTCTCCTGGAAATCCCCTGGCCAGGTTGCATCATACTGCTAAGTGACACATGTTGTAGGCCATGTGAGTTGTCTGAGTGGGCCTCATGGCCATCATGAATCTTATAGTCACAATATATTTTATAGCATACTGCACTTTGTCAATGCTAGGATTTCTCTTTCTCCTTGAAAGTCTTTGGAATTACTAGTCTTTGAATGTTTTTACAAATTGAGAACACTGTCTCTAAAACCATTATGCTATAATTTATTTTTCATTAAACTAAATTGACGCAATGTTTGCTAATTATCTCCTTTTTCCTGTTCAATTGATGAGTGCAAGATTGACCTGTTTTCTATGTGTAGAGTTTCAGCAGTGGTACTCTAAAAGGAGAAAAAGAAGAAAAGAATTACCTAACTCAAATACAATTTCCCCTGATACCTGTATATTCTTCCTGGAATTAGTGTTATATTCTTCAAATATTATGGTAATTACAATACATTGATTAGAAAAAATGACCTTAGTTGGTATATATATAGACATGCTGGTTTATTTTTCATCAGTAAAATCATTTGGAGATGAGATGGTCTCAAGGCAAATAATTAAGGTTAAAAAATTTTTAAACTGAACAGACCTTGACAATGGAAAGTATCTTTCATTAGTAATTGGCATAGCTAGGAACTAGTCACACAATGATAACCCCAAAACTAGGCAAGGAAATATGTGTGGACTTGTGGTAAAATTGAAATTAAATAAAGGAAATATGGGTATATTTTAAGACAGACCTGTGGAAATTTAGAAATGATATGAAATGACTTCAGCAAAGTTTAAGGAATTAATTACAATGGAAACATGTTAAAATTTTAATGTGCATATTTACCCCTTGCGGCTTATTGGCCTATGTCCATATCACTTCATGATATAATTAAACTGAATTTCACAAATAAGGTAGCAGGGGTCAGCACAAGAGGAGAAAGCATCCAAGAGACTTGCCTGCTGTGTGCTCATTAGTTAGGTTGCTAATTTCTTTAACATGCACCTCCTTCCTGCTACTGCTAATCTGATATTTGCATAGGATATTTGTGGTATGCACTCATTTGTTTATAGATGTTCACTTCATTTAATAACATAGAATTATTAACCTTAAAATATAGTAACTCAGGACTATCCATGAAAATTCTAGCCGGTACACTCCACATTTTGTTGGACTTTTACTATTATGTTTATAAAACAGACTTCTCAGAATGTCTGATCCTGTATACCCTTAGTAGAAAACAATAATATAAAAGTATTGGAGGGTAAATAATATGTTTGAGAATTAATTCCCTAGTGCTGCAAAGGGAGTAAGAAAGTGAGATAAGGAAGGGAAGGCAGCTAGAATTTTGTTTTCTCAGCCAAGTAACCACTGTGAGCAGTTAGAGTTTACTACTACTGAAGAACTCTGAGAGTCAATCTAACGAATGTCTCCTAGAGCTATCCCACTCAAGGGACAAAGTAGTTGGGGCATTTATACACAAACGTCCAAGAGTCATTAGTTGAGGGCTTCTTGTTGGGTACACTAAATCTTCAACATTTGGCACTTGGGCAGAACAAGTTTCAGCAACCAGAGAAGGCCCTCAAACTAAAATTTAAAAAATAAAACAAATAAAAATACATGTATAGTAACTGGGAGTCTTCTGGCATACATTAGACTAGTAAAACCCAAAGAAATATGGGTAGGACACCCATAGAATCTATTACACAAATGAATATACTAATCTTATGATTATCATTAGACATCAGTTTAGCCAGATATCTAAACATTTTTGCTGTTGCTGCTTTCTTTTCACCTTTCAGAATAATCTCTACTTAGAAATACTTTTAATAATTATCCAAGAGAACATTTTTTACAAATTATGACATAGAGTGATATTTATCATTGTACTAGGGTTTTTCTCAGTGCAAAGGAATACATTATTAAACATTATTCTCTGGAAGGTCCTACTCTATTAACTGAGACAAAAATGACTTTTGACAACAGACTGCACAAACAGATTAGGGAAACATTTACTGAGATCAGGATGAATAATAATTGAGGCTTAAAACAGGGTAGCAGCAGTGCAGTTGTTGAAATATTTGGGCTGGAATATTTTTAAAACGGAAGTGGCAGGATTGGAAGTGGCACCAACAAATTGGACAAAGACCGTGAGAAAACAAGAGGAGTTCAGGAGGACGACAAGTTATTGGATCTGAATAACTAAAAAGACAGGATAATAATCTGAGATGGAGAGTAATATAAGCACATCACATTTGCAGGGGAATACTGGGAGTTCACTTCCGAATACGTGTGAAGTTCCTACTAAATATCCAAGTTGAAATGTCAGATATTGAGATGTATGTTTATTTCTGAATTGCAGAAGAGTAGCTTTGGATAGCAATATATAAATGTGAAAGACAGAAGAATGGATGAGATCATTGAGAGTAAGTAGACTGAAAAACTAAAGGTATCTAAAGAATAAACCAGAAAGCACTATAACATTAACAAAATGAGATCAAAGAAATGAAAAAGAATTAGCAAGAGAACCGGCAAGGAGCAGCCAGTGAGGAAAAATTAAAGATAGAAGTATGTAGAATCATGAAAGCAAAGACTTTATTTTATGAGTGAAGAAAAGATAAATGTAGTCAAATGCTGCTAAAAGGTTAAATAAAATGTCAAATGAAATTTAATTGTGGAATTGAGCAAAGTATAGGTCATTGCTAACTTTGACAAAAACTTGTTTTGAGGTGGAAAGGTGAGGATAAAGGCCTAATAGGAGTATATTGAAGAGATGACAGGAAAAGGGAAATCAAAGACAGTAAATCAAAATAGTTCTTTTTCTATGAAAGAGAGAAGGAGAGAACAGAAGCAGTGACTACACAGGAAATTCGGGCATACACACAGAGCTAATCATCAGCTGTTTGTTATGTGATGGGGACCATGGTGTCCCAGGTACATTGCTGAGAAAATAGTTGTGAACAAAATTTAAACAGAGCGTAGACGTACTATCTGCCTAACTGATACACCTATATCTTTTTATCAGCATCTTATCCCAGATGCAAGTTTGTTTTCACCAAAATAAATCTAAGGAATTGTTTTATTAATCTTAAATAATTGCTTTGTATCTATGAACTTTTTCTATCTTCCTAAGGATAGATCCCACCTCTTACCTTGCTATTCTTAATTTAAACACAACTTCTATTACTACCTACCAATTCACAGAAATGGAGAATTATATCTGACACCTCAGAATATTTATTTTAAAGATTGCTTCCCTCTATTTGAAATGAAGTTGCCAGGCAATTTTTTTTTTTTAAACACACTATACTCCCGGCTTTCTATGCCAGGTTGCAGAGCAGAAGACATGAAGTAGATGGGCCAAGCAAACTGAATAAGCCTCGAATGAAAACAGCAGAAAGACAGCTGCTGAAGTTCATGAGCTTCCTCTAATCCAGATCCAGATGTTGGATCAACTTAGTCTGGAATTCACATGTTCTCTCCTTACAAAACCATGTTTAAAAGATTAAGCTAAGAAAACACATGGAAATAGTTCCTTTGAACTAGCCTAAACATTATTCCTTGAATCAAATTAACCACATCTAACAACACTATTGTATCTGACCTGTTTTCCTCTCCCCTTCATTTGTATGTACACCTATTGTAATATTGCTTCTACCACCTATCCTTGTGTTTCTGGAAAAAATACTTAGATTGTGGCTACACATACTCTGTTACCAATCATTAGTCAACCTATTATAGAATATAAATTGATACATTTTTTTACTACCTGTAATTCATAACCTACAAATGTCTACATTTGAAGAAAGCAAAAAGGCAAAAGTTGCTGCAGCTTCAATTGAACAAAAAAGAAAATGATTTATGGCATACCATGCTATTGCAACCTGACCTGTGAACCCTCAATGTTCATTAGAATTCATCAGCACCAGACTATTTTCTCTTCTTTGCTTCTCCGTTCCCCCCCCCCCCCCCGCCCCCCCGCCCGATCTACTGGCTTTAGGCCAAGGAGAAATTTCTTCACAGAAAATCTCATTTAATTAGCTCTCCACTCTCCTGATAGATTCAGAATAATTGATACAAAATGAAAACTTCAAATCACAGTTCGTTTCATGAAAAAAAAAAAAAAAAATCACGGAGAAGCGGAAATTTCCAACTGTGTTATTCTCCCAAGAAAAGTTTTAATTCTATTACTTTTTTGTGGAGGCCATAGGCAAAGATCATTTTATCTCATTTCTGAGACTTAAAGAAGCAACTTAGATTTTTTCTCATGTAATAAAAATAATGGCCATGTTTTGAGTTTTCATTATGTGCCAGGCATTAGAGTGATCCCATAAAATGGGTTATTTCATTTAATCCTCAGGACGATTACATTTGGTTCCTAACACAGAGGGTCCCTAATTTATGATGATTGGTTTTAAGATTTTTTTTTTCTTAATTTACCATGGTGCAAATGCAATGCACATTAAGTAGAAGCTGTACTTCAAGTACTTATGCAACCATTCTGTTTTTCATTTTCAGTACATTTTTTTTTTCTAAATTATATGAGATATATGATGCTTTATTATAAAGTAGGCATTTTGTTAGATTATTCTGTCCAGCCCTAGACTTAAATTAAGTATTCTGGCCGGGCCCGGTGGCTCACTCCTGTAATCCCAGCACTTTGGGAGGCCGAGGCGGGCGGATCATGAGGTCAAGAGATTGAGACCATCCTGGCTAACACGGTGAAACCCTGTTTCCACTAAAAATACAAAAAAATTACCCGGGCGTGATGGCTGGTGCCTGTGCTCCCAGCTATTTGGGAGGCTGAGGCAGGAGAATGACGTGAACCGGGGAGGCGGAGCTTGCGGTGAGCCGAAATCTCGCCACTGCACTCCAGCCTGCAGAACAGAGTCAGACTCGGTCTCAAAAAAAAAAAAAAAAAAGAAAAAAGAAAAAAAGAAAAAAAAATTAAGTGTTCTGAACATGTATAACGTGGGTTAGGTGATCTATGATGTTCCATTGATTAGGTGAATTACATGCTTTTGACTTATAATATTTCCAATTTACAATGGATTTGTTGAGATGTAACCCTATCCTAAGTCAACGAGGGACTGTACTTTTGTGCTGCTTTTATAGATACGAACACTTAAAGTTTTACAAGGCTAAATGACTTATCCAAAGCCATACAGCTAGCAAATGTAAGAATCTACATGTCAAAATAGTTGATGTTATGCCAGAGCAGGAATCTTAAACACCAGTGATATTGCATAATATCTTGTTATGAATACGTAGTTTATGTTTATTAATTTCAGTAGTAGTAATAAATATTGTCTTATACCAATTCATGAAAAGTAGTTTAATGTCAATGAAAACATGTTGATATTTTATAAGTGAGGAATGAAATTTACTCACATATTTCATGAACTTGTATGTAGCAAGACATATAGACGGGAATAAAGGAGTGTTGGTGTTAGTTCAAATGCAAGAGGACTTTGGTTCTAATTTTCTTTATTTTCACTTTTTTTCAGAATTACATGCAAATATATATCTGAGATTTCTAGAATATGTCTAATCTCAATATTTACTTTTAGAACCACCGTATTCTTTTCCTACTACACTGACAAGATGGGCAAGGAGAAACAATCAGTTAACAAGCTGTCTTAACAAGAAAATCTAGTTTGTTTCTTTACTTCTTTCATTCAACGTATGGGAGGACATCCTGTTTGCTACGATGCTGATTCTCACTAGCCTGTCCTTTACATGAAGATCATCAGTCAACGAGCTCTTCATTATTTCGTATTATCATCCTATTATGTTTTTGGCTTTTGTTGTTGTTGAAATTTTTTGTGACATTTTAAATGGTCACAACATTATTAAAGGATAACATTGTTGACTACAAAGAAAGAGGACATTGAAGGACCTGCTTTCATGAATATCTTTATTTGTGTGGTGGGTTGCAGGGGAGCGGAGAGGAAAAAGTTAAGATATTTTGTCAGCCCGCAGCTGACTTGTGGAAGGTTGCAGCCCAAGGGTTATTTCAACGTCCTAGATATAGACTTGTTTTATTCCATGTTCTGTTTCTTTGTCTTCTCAACTTTCATTGACAAATTTGCATATGCAATCTAATTTCTCTGCAATGTATGTTCTTCCCCTACTCCCAACTAAAAGGACACTCTTAGTAACAGACTCATCCCTTCAGAGTCACTAAGCAATGAATAGGATGATTATATTCCTGATTTGATCCATACCACAAACTGAATATTTTATCAAATAAATTAAGTTTATACTTTCATTGAGTTATAACTGACAATCAACCGCATATATTTAAAGTATATAGCTTGTTAAGTTTCGACACCTGTGCATACCTGCAAAAGTTTCCTCTGACTCTTTGATGTCTATGTCCTCCCTTCTGCCCCTTACCCCCAGGCAACAACCAATCTACTTTTTATGACTGTATATTTTTATAATGGTAGATTTATGACATTGGCTATAATTTTACATACATGGAATTCTGTTTGTTACACTCAGTATAATTATTTTGACTTTCATCTCTTTTTATTACTCCTCAGTATTCTATTTTATGGAGATACAAAAATGACTATATTTATTTACCTATTCATGAACATTTGGGTTACTTCTAGTTTTTAGCTATTGTTAATAAGATTGCTTTATATATTTATGTCTAAATATCTTGCTCTTCAGTTTTATTAATAAAATGACACATTTAGTAATGCCTCAGAGCTTTAAGATTACTAGACATTGTCTGAGTTTCAAATGGTCAAAAGCAAGATTTGCCAGAAGTTTTACTATTATAATGTGGGAATCACTATGATGGCGTGGGTTCAAGTTTTCAGAGCAGAAACATGTAATTGGAAGTCCTCTCTAAAAAGATAACACTACTGGGCACAGTGGCTCACACTTGCAATCTCAGCACTTTGAGAGGCCAAGGCGGACAGATCACGAGGTCAAGAGATCAAGATCATCCTGGTCAACATGCTGAAACCCCACCACTATTAAAAATACAAAAATTACCTGGGCGTGGTGGCACGTGCCTGTAGTCCTAGCTACTCGGGAGGCTGAGGTAGGGAAATCGCTTGAACCCAGGAGGAGGAGGTTGCAGTGACCCAAGATCACACCATTGCACTCCAGCCTGACAATAGAGTAAGAATCTGTCTTAAAAAAAAAAAAGGAAAGAAAAAAGAAAAAGACAACATTAAATTATAAATATAAAATTAGGTACAAAATCAAATACTTGTTTATAATGAGAAAATAAATTATAAAATAATTACAAATAGAAAAAAAGAAACAAATACCAGCAGCTTTATACATTTAAAAACATATTTACCTGCTATGCCTATAAAATTATTTTTCTGTCTTTTTTGTTGCATTTTCTTTGATTACAGTTAATCTTACATTAATTTTGTAATATCATCTCTCAGAGGGTAGAAAAGTAATTCTTGCCTTTCTTAGTATAGTGGAGACTTTCTTAAAAAAATTGTTGACAAGCTGGGCACAAAACATATGATTTCATGCACAGAACTACTCACTGCTAGTAGTAATAGTGATAACATCCATAAAAAAGACAAAAATATATTGTGTTTATATATACATCACATTATTTACTATATTACAGACAGGAGAGAATTTCAGTGTTGACTAGGCTTCTGTGAGGAAACAAATTCTCTGCTTGTACTTTTACATTTGATAATTGGAAAATGAAATCTCATATACTTATTTCTAACTTCATGAAATATCAATTTTCTTATTTCTCCATAACCCATATTCTCTGGAGCCAGTTGCTACAGGCCACATTTCTATTGCATAACTCTGGGTTAATTGGCACAGAGAGCTGTAGAAATATTCTGGGATGCATTTCTGCAATGACATGGCTAACAACTTAGCTATAAATTGTGAGTCACATTGTTGTATTTCATTAAGCTTAAACTAAATGTGTCTCCAACTCAACTTTCCCTTAGCCAAATGCCAGAAATGGTGTGGCAATTCTAATTCCACTTAACATGAATATAAAATGTGATGAAAAGGAAGTTAGTGGAGACAGTGATTTTAATAAAGTGAGTATGCAGGCCGGGCGCGGTGGCTCAAGCCTGTAATCCCAGCACTTTGGGAGGCCGAGACGGGCGGATCACGAGGTCAGGAGATCGAGACCATCCTGGCTAACACGGTGAAACCCCGTCTCTACTAAAAAATACAAAAAACTAGCCGGGCGAGGTGGCGGGCGCCTGTAGTCCCAGCTACTCGGGAGGCTGAGGCAGGAGAATGGCGTAGACCCGGGAGGCGGAGCTTGCAGTGAGCTGAGATCCGGCCACTGCACTCCAGCCTGGGTGACAGAGCGAGACTCCGTCTCCAAAAAAAAAAAAAAAAAAAAAAAAAAAAATAAAGTGAGTATGCAATATCAATGTTTGCATATGTTGTGAATATATCCATTTGTAAAATCCATATAAACACATTACTAGGTTCCCTCCTAGGGGCTTTGAAATGGACTCTGTGTTTACTGTGCCCTGTCCCCAGAGGTGAGCTCCACATCATTCTTAGCAAACTATCACAAGAACAGAAAACCAAACACCGCATGTTCTCACTCATAGGTGGGAACTGAACAATGAGATCACTTGGACTCGGGAAGGGGAATATCACACACCGGGGCCTATCATGGGGAGGGGGGAGGGGGGAGGGGGGAGGGATTGCATTGGGAGTTATACCTGATGTAAATGACGAGTTGATGGGTGCAGCACACCAACATGGCACAAGTATACATATGTTACAAACCTGCACGTTATGCACATGTACCCTACAACTTAAAGTATAATAATAATAAATAAATTAAAAATAAATAAATAAATAAATAAATAAAAAGAAATGGACTCTGTGAAAGTGGGCAAAAATGAAGCCTAAGTTTGACTAACTTTATATTAAACCCGCCCCAATCTCTGTCTTTCTAGCTGTTGGTAGCATTTACCTATTACGTGCCTCTGAACACCTAATCTATTGCTACTTATTTTAGCCTTTTATTTATGTCAAAATCTCACATATACTAAGCATATCCTCTACCGGTCCTGGTAAACTCGGTTATGCTGTGGAATTAAACCGTCCCCAAACTTCAGTAGCTTAAGACAACAAAAGTTATTTTATATTGGTTGACAGGATTGAGGAGGTGTTAGTTTATTTTCTCATCCTGTTTTATAAGGGAACTAGCTGATAAAGATCTATCTCAACGGGTGCTTCCACAATCACTGTAGCAGGGGAAAGAGCACCCTGGAGTTTATCACACTGGGAATTAAATGTTACATCTTGGAAATAACATGATATTTTCCCTCTTACCTCTATAGGTAGTGCTAGACACGCCCATACTCAAGACACTCAGCAGGCTCAGTCTTCTATATGCCTAGAAAGAGTAAAAACTATTTATCAGTGAGCAGCATAACCCCCCTCCGTAATATAACAAGCATCTCAAATTTACCATATCAATGCCTGATCACCTGGGAAACCCATGACAGTCATACCCTCCACAACCCATGCTGTTGTTTCAACACATCGTATTGCCTACCATATTTTATTATGGAAAATGTTCATAATGGATTTTTTAAAATTAATAGCTGCATTATCATTTATGAAACATTATTTGTAACATATCTTACTATTTATGATATAGTAAAAATTAATACGAATTTTAAATGATATATGATATAAACTCAAGTACTGCACAATGAAGAAAAACATGTAGGGAATTATTTTTTCATAACAGTAGAGATGACACGTTGTCCCCCACATCAGAGAATCAGTTAATAGCAGATATGAAAAATTCCAGTATACCTACTCTCAATTAAGTGCTTTTTTAAAATTATGTAATTTTGTTCTAGTTTCTTCACTAAGAACTTTACCAAATAACAATAAGTACTTCAACAAAAATTGCTTTTTTTAGTTAACAATGCATTATTTCTTAAATTGAACCAATCTTGTTTTATATCTATTGGCATATTTTTCATCTCTCTGATACTTTGCATTTTACTCTTTCAATTATTTTAAAAGAACACTTGTATTTTTATTAGTTGATTTATTTAGACCTCTCAATATGACCTGTTTTGGAAATATAGAAAGGAATAAAACATAACTCCTTCTGCCAAGAACATTACTAGTAGAATCGAGACCAAAAAAAAAAAAAAAAAAAAAAAAAAAAAAAAGCAGAGACTGGAAGGAGAGTATTTAAGGAAGAGAATATTAATGTATAATAGCATGAGTGTCCGAGAGCACATTATTGAAGGACCATTGCCAATATACTGAATTTTAATAAAATTGGAATTTGGAATATATATACTTTGTCAGGAAGATTGGCCTCACAGCAGGATGAGAAGGCTGGTGATAGACAAAATAGAAAAAGTGTACAGTGGCCAAACTATGAACAATTATTTTTAACACAAAGAAGTAATCAACTCTATCCTGTATATAGTGGCAACTGTTGAAAGAAATACCACTATTGAATTTTCTCCTTGTTGTATTATATGCATTTATATTCTACGTTTTGTTTGTTTGTTTTTGAGATGGAGTCTCACTCTGTCACCAGGGTGGAGTGCAGTAGTGTTATCTCGGCTCACTACAACCTCCACCTCCCGGGTTCAAGCCAACCTCCTGCCTCAGCCTCCCGAGTAGCTGGGACTACAGGCGCATGCCACCACACCCAGCTAATTTTTGCATTTTTTGTAGAGACAAGGTTTCACCATGTTGGCCAGGATGGTCTTGATCTCTTGACCTCATGATCTGCCCGCCTCGGCCTCCCAAAGTGCTGGGATTACAGGCTTTAACCACTGCGCCCACTGTGTTCTATTTTTTAATATTCCATGAATGCCTAAGCCAATTTATGACTTTTATACAAATGCTCTATTTTTATAACAGTCCTCTTATGTTTTTGCCTATTTAATACTATTTCTTGAACTGTCTTCTACGGTGTGATATTTCTATAAGTATTATTTTCTCTTTATGGTTATTTTACATTAACCTGCTTTTTTTACAATCAATAGTTCACAAAGCAATAATGTTACACTTTGCTTTTAGATGAATTAATACAGTAGTAATTCAGTAACTACCATATTAATAATTTATATATATATTATGTAAAAATGGCCTCTACGAATAATTTAATACAAAGGTTAGCTCATAATTCTTACAAGAGAAACATACAGTGCTGAACACATTAGCATTTACTACATTTAAATGGAGTGCCCATATTGTGTAACATAGCTAGCTAGGCACTACAATTCAGGAAAAAATATAAGTGAGACTGTCGGTAATTTCCAGGAATATTCAAAAACATATCTTTAGTATGTCAAATTGATCAGATAATTTAAAATGCTATACTTTTATTTATAATATCTATTTTTTTTTTTTTTTTTTTTTTTTTTTTGAGACGGAGTCTCACGCTATTGCCCAGGCTGGAGTGCAGTGGCGCGATCTCGGCTCACTGCAAGCTCCGCCTCCCGGGTTCCCGCCATTCTCCTGCCTCAGCCTCCTGAGTAGCTGGGACTACAGGCGCCCGCCACCGCGCCCGGCCAATTTTTTGTATTTTTAGTAGAGACGGGGTTTCACTGTGGTCTCGATCTCCTGACCTTGTGATCCGCCCGCCTCGGCCTCCCAAAGTGCTGGGATTACAGGCTTGAGCCACCGCGCCCGGCCTATAATATCTATTTTTATTTTTCACTCCAACTATTCTGTTTTTATGCTTTATTTCCTTATTATAAAAACATGGAGCCTTGTTCATAAAACCGATAAGAAACAGTTTTGCAGAACCATGCAATTGATTCAGGCTCACTACACGTGCTATAATAACTGTGAATGTTTGCCAAGTTAATAGCAGGTTCTGCTCAGCTTACCTATTTTCACTGAAAAAAAAAAAAAACAGCTTTAGTATGACAGTGGCTTTAACAAGAAGTACAAAAATCAAATCCTTAATATCAATCTTTATCTTAGAGATTTTTAAAATTACACCGGAACAAAACAGGGCTATTTATATTTAGTCCAGTTATATTTGTGTTTATTAAGTCTTTGCCAATATAATAGCATAGCATAAAATTTGGGACCAGAAAAATCTACTTGGTGGACAGGTTTTGCCTGTTAAAAATGAAGACAAGTAGAGTAAACTCTTCATTTTCTTTAGCCTTACTTTTATCATACACTGATACAGTTTGAATATTTATATCTACCAAAATCTCACTTTGAATTGTAATTCCCAGTACTGGAGATAGGTCCTGGCGGGCGGCATTTGGAAAATGGGGCAGATCCCCAACTATTCCTCTCTTCCCTGCTCCTGCTTTCACCATGTGACCTATCTGCTTCCCCTTTGCCTTCTGCCATAAGTGTAAGCTTTCTGAGGCCTTGCTAGAAGCCAAGCATATGCCAGCATCGTGCTTCCTGTAAACCCTGAATAATAATAAGCCAAAAAATCTCTTTTATTTGTAAATTACCTAGTCTCAGGTATTTATTTATAGCAATAAAGGAATAGCATGATACATACAGAAAATGAATTTTAATATTAGAACTTATGGAATCACTGTGAGAATTAAATGAGATAATACATATATAGAATAATGCCTAACATGAAGTCATGTAGTCAATAAATGTGAGTTATTATTATTGCTGTTGTCATTATCACTATTATACCAGAAAATTAAGATAGTAAAAAAATTCAGATCAATTAAATAACCACTGTAAACATTGTTAATAATATTATATTAATTTAAATTACAGGCTTTTTGAACACATAAACAATTTAATATAGTGGAAAATAATCACGTTGAAATTGAAAAGCTCACTAGATTTATTAAATGGTTCACTTGAAAATTTCAACCTAAAATCTACATGCAAAGTTAAGATTGAAACTTATTTAGAATTAATTTAATAAAGTAAGCTCTACATTTTTGGTTCTAACTATGGAAACTCTAATTAAAGGGGAATTTATTGAAAGAATAGAAAACTATAGTCATAGAACCGAAAAAGGGAGCCTATATAACTGAACTAAGGAAGAAGAGTTCTGGGGATATCTGAAGGTGAAACTAATGAACATTCTATTTCTGGAATAGTCAGCTATAAGGCTTTGTTGTGTGTTTTGGAACTTGGTCAAGATTTAAATTCTAGAGACAGAGTAATTGATTCTCCTAATTTCTCCCACTATAAGATACAATGATTGAATATCTTTCCAAGATCAAACTGGAATGCTATTACCAGAAACAGAGGAAATGGCACATACCACAGATTGTCAGAGCTATCCCCTACCTCCACTGAGACCTTAATCCAGAGCTGACTTTTTTTCTGCAAACTTCCGTTCCCATTTCTCTTCAGCATATTGACCCTTCTCATGCCATATTACACTAACAGATATTATCATGTTTAAGCTATAGACTGGTATCTGACATGAAGTGAATCAAGGGCATTTACTGAGCTGGAAACAACTGTTAACATATATCTACTCAGTAACCATAATGTGTACATAACTGGTATTCACAATTCTAAACATACCTTATAACACAATGTGCTCAATTATTTGGTTACTGAATGAGAATAACCAGATTGATTTTCTCATCATTATTCCTCCTAAATATTTGAATGTGATTCTTTTAAATCTCACAAAACAAATAACAAAGAGTTTGGTGCATAGAAATATGGGAGGATTTTACAGGATTCACAATCTTTTGGACCTAACCAGCTTATGGAAACTTGTATATGATAGAATCAGTCTTCTTTGATTTAAACACAACAATTATATTCTTTCTCAATGCAGATAATTCTCAGGATTTGGCATTTATGGATGTTACCAAATTTGTGATGGAACACTGCCATATATACCAGCAAGGATATTGTTATGAAAGAAAGAACTCATGAAAATGTATCCTTGAGAGATGCATGATTTCCTCTTGAACAGTGCTTTCTTCTGTGTTGTGATTTCTCCACAGTGTTCAGATTCTTTTTCAGGTATACACGTTTCATACTATGTATGTGATTCACAACTGATCATTGCCACTTTCATGTTACTCTGTGAACTTAATATCCTATTACATTGGAAAACTTTGATATAAGATTATCACCAGACCAAGCAAAATTTTAGACTATGTAGATGTTGTAAAGCAGTGGTTCCCAACTTTTTTGGCACCAGGGATCAGTGTCACAGAAGACAGTTTTCCACAGACAGCAAGGGGGTGAATGGTTTCAGGATGATTCACCAACATTACATTTATTGTGCACTTTATTGCCAGGTCTGTCTGCAGACCCTGGCCAAGTGACAGATGAAAGGAGTACTCAGATACAGTTATGCAGTGTAAGAGCAGCTAGGGGACTGTCCAGCACTAGTGGCCAGAGAGGCAGCCTCAAGAAGCTGGTGCTGCCTGCTTTTATTTAGTAAAGGCATAATGCCAAAAGCCTGTAGCAAACACAGTCTGTGGGTAATTAACATTTATTGTTCCCCTTTCAGAGAATGGGTCAGGTGTGCAGATGATCAAAGATCAGCTCCTGGTTAATATAAGTTAACAAGCCTGTTGAAGATAAATGCCCCTATACTTTCCTGTACCTACTCCTTGCCCTCTGCCTCTGTCTTCATGTTGAAATGAAGGAAAAAATTTAAGGGTAGCCAGAGGGAAAGGTCAGGTTACCCACAAAGGGAAGCCTATCAGACTAACAGCAGATCTCTCTGCAGAAATCCTACAAGCCAGAAGAGAGTGGGGGCGGGGGGATATTCAACATTTGTATGTATGTATGTTTGTATGGATGTATGTATTTTTTGAGACTGTGTCTCACTCTGTCACAGGCTGGAGTGCAGTGGTGTAACCTCGGCTCACTGCAACCTCTGCCTCCCAGGTTCAAGCAATTCTCATGTCCCAGGCTCCTGAGTAGCTGGGATTATAGGTGCCTACCACCACACTGGTCTAATTTTTGTATTTTTAGTAGAGACACAACTTCTCACAGACTGGCAAATTGGATAAAGACTCAAGCCCCATTGGTGTGTTGTATTCAGTAGGCCCATCCTCCTTGCAAAGACACACATAGGCTCAAAATAAAGGGATTGAGGAATATTCACCAAGCAAATGGAAAGCAAAAATAAAACAACAACAACAACAACAACAACAACAACAGGGGTTGCAATCCTAGTCTCTGATAAAACAGACTTTAAACCAACACAGATCAAAATAGGCAAAGAGGGGCATTACATAATGGTAAGGGGATAAATGCAACATGAAGAGATAACTATCCTAAATATTGATACCCTAAATATGATTACTCCAAGGTGTATTCCTGATACTGAGATGAAGTAGTCTACCTTAAATTGTTTTATAAACTAGAAAGTCTAAAACTATAAATGTGGCCAGGCATGGTGGCTCATGCTTGTAGTCCCAGTGCTTTGGGAGGCCAAGGTGGGAGGATTACTTGAGCCCAGGAGTTTAATACCAGCCTGAGCAACACATTGAGACCCAATTTCTGCAAAAAAAAATTAAAAATTAGCTGATGTGCTACATGCCTGCGGTACCTACTACCAAGGAGGCTGAGATTAGAGGATCACTGGAGCCCAGGAGTTTGAGGCTGCAGGGATCCATGTTCATGCCATTGCCGTCTAGCCTGGGTGATAGAGTGAGACCTTGTTACCAAAAAATAAAGCAAAACAACAAAAGCTATGAATGTTCATTTATTTATTTCAAAATTACTTATTAGAATTATATGTAATGTAATTAGAAATTAAAAATACATTCTGAGACGCCAAAGTGACATGCATGAGTGTCATCAAATCCTGGCTATGCTGAACATTCTTGCTTCCATTGCTTATACTTCTGACATTTTTAATTTGATTTCAGATAACTTTACAGTTTATCAATGTTTAAGAATTACCTGGCAAACATGTAAACTACTGTGTTAGGATTAATAGAAATATGATGACTGAAGAAAATATGGAAGAAGTTGAGGCTATCTAAAATGACTAGCCTCTGAGACTACTTCTGGCTGAGTTTCCACTCCTCAAGTGTATGAAGTTTTAGAGAAAGAGTGTGCCAACACATGTATTATTTTCTGGATTTAGCTAAATGTCTAATGTAAGTTTATTGATTGAGGGTCTTTGGAAGTTTTTCTATTTCTTTGAACTGTTTTTTAAAAACTGCATATGGCAGAGTCGTCTGCAGGATATATGCTGTCTTTCTTTTGAACTATTATTACATTACTCTACCATAGCACTTTTCTCAGTGTATCCTAATGGTTGGTTTACTATCTTGTCACTCTCATTAGACAGAGAGTTGCTAGGAAAACATCATTTTTCCATCCAGCCTGCAGTGCAGTGCTTGTTAATACACTCTGTGTTGTTCAAATTAAATTGAATAACACTTTGTATCTTGCTGGTCACAACTTACAGACATTTTGTACCATAATATGTTTTTATTTATTTTTCTACTAGTGTATTATAAATTACTTGAAATATGGAGGTATAACTTTATTCTCTTATTGTCATGGTGTAATAATATATTTGGGGAGGTGAGTGCTGGATGGTGCTAGAGACAGTTTTTTTTTTTTTTTTCTTTTCTGTTTCTGCATAATACCATTGTAGCATTCTTAGTTTTCTTATTACCAGGAGCTTGATAACCCAGATGTGACAGCTACTTGGATTTCTAACCAAGTGAAAGGAAAGGAGAAATTAATGAAAGAAGAAAGGAATAAGTGGGCTAAACCAGATGCATAGAAATAGATTCAAATATGTCTATGTTTGTTGCTTAATAGGGCAAGGAAACATTTGTTTTGGCCAAAGTTTCAAATAATTAGTTAATGAGAAAGAAGCAAAAGGCAGCAATCTCCAAAATACCAAACCGAAGAGATACAATGAAGAATATAACAAGGCACAGAAATCCACCGAAGTGGCAACGCGAACAAGAATGTCTCAGGTGGACACATAAACTTATTGAATTATAGAGGCATAGATGGAATGTCATTAGTTGTATTATGAAAAAAAGATCATAGTTTGTATTTATTTTTTAGATCTTGATATAAATTACATATTTTATTGATCACATGTAGCTATTATTATTTTCAAATATATGAATAACTGATTACAGGTTCTACTGATGATTATACAATATTTTGGAGCATCAGTTTTGGGTTTTTAAAAATATTTTATAAATTTTGAGTAGAGTGCTCTTTACTCACATACTCAATTCAATATTCAAAAGGAGGACTCTGCATTTGTTTCTGTATTTATATGATTATTTCTGAAGGATTTAATTATATATATTTTTTCCTCTTTTTAGTAAGATATTAAACTATTCACCTTTATGTCACTTGACGTAATCTGGAAAAGGATAGGCATCTGTCTCAGAAAAAATCAGACATGAATTCTCAAATTAGGTATCTAGGTTCTAGGGCTATTCTGTATATGGCATAATATTGACTGGGATGTGAACAGTCTCTCTCAAAGGGTTAAAGTCAGGATTAGGGTAAGTATTAACGTTTTAACCCCTGTCTCATCTTCAAGATGAAGCAAGTAGCCGTAAGTGTTTCTAGGGTTTCCTAGCACAAAAACTTATAAATCTATGGTAAAAATGGAGAGAGAATAACAGATCCAAATAAGAGCTAAATGTATTGATGATTAAGAACTATCAGGGCTGAGTACAATAGCTCAAGCTTATAATCCTGACATTTTGGGATGCCAAGACAGGAGGATTGCTTTACCCCAGGAGTTTGAGACAGGCCTGGACAACATTGTGATACTTCATCTTTATTTATTTATTTATTTTTAAGTTAGGCCTGATGCACTCTTGTAGTCTCAGCTACTCTGGAGGCTGAGGCAAGAGGATTAATTGACCCCAGGAAGTCAGCGCCGCAGTGAGCTATGATGGCACCACACTGCACTCCAGTCTGGGTCCTGAGTGACAGTATGAGAGAGTGTTTATTTCTTCTTCTTTTTTATTTCCTTTCAAAAAAAAAAGAAAGAAGAAAAAAAGAAGAATCAGGATTTAAGGGCTCCCTAAATCACACATTTGGACAGACTGTAAAGGGCATCTATGCATCTGCTTTCTATTTCCTTTTGCGATTTGGACTACTATTATTTTACATGTATTGATTTACTTGGACATTTTTATTGGGTATCATTCTTAAACTCAGATTAACAGTGATCACTTTCTGTTTTCTTTTTTGCTCCTTGTCTTACTTAAAATATGGCCTTTTTTATTAATATCTGAACATACCATTTGATACTGAATTACATTGTTTGTAAGTATAACTAGAAACATTGCTCCTTCTCATAGTTTTTGTTGTGATTGTCTCCATAAATTTTGTATGTTAATGTGCTTTGCAAACCATAAGAAACTATGTATTACTTCTATTATTATCTTTGAATTTAGAGGCAGCAGTTTTTCATGTTGCATGTTCATTTCTTTCCACATGGCAAATTCAGGATTTGGGACTAGGCTGACTGCCCTCCAGGACATCATTAGTAGTGACCTTGTCATTTAATGTTAACTATATACCTCATTCGTACATGGTTGAAAATGGCTAAAAGCCAGTGCAAGTGAAGCATTGATAACCAGGTGAGATAGGCAGGTGCAGTCCCCATTTCCCATGTCTGTCAAAATAATGCTCAGATCTTCAGCTTACCAAATCTGTTTCATTATTTTTGTACAGAACTGAAAGTATCTTCCCAATTCTTTCTTTCTCAGATATTGTCTGGCCCAGAGAAACCAATTTCTAAAAATGTTAGATATGCAGCATTTCAAGGATCAACTAATCTTTACATGATTAGTGAATTCTGCTTCAATAACATAAACCAAATTTTTTTACTATATGAAGAAAAAAATGAAAAGAATGAAGAAACAAAATGCGTATCAATGATTTAATTTTTATTTAATAAACAGTTAACAAACTGGTGCTTTTAGGATTGCAATCTAAGTTTTAATGGATCAAATTTCTTTAGAATTATTGTTTCATGTTATTCATATGCTTTAGTTACAGGGATACAGTTGTGTTTCCTCATGTGTTTGTACGTATTTCCATTTACTTTTGTACTTAACACGGTCAAAATGTAAATATTTTTAGTGTATCTCATTTGATATTGTATTTAAAAGGTAAATGTCACATCAAAAAAGACATATATTTTTATTTACTCCTATAGTTATTATTAAAGCCAAAGCTAAATGAGAATAACAATTTTTTAGTCAAGCACTGTGTGTCAATAAATGAAATCATTTTTAGATCCTTAGAAAACACATAATTCTGGAAGACTTTATGAAAAATATGGGAACTCCTGCCTTTATAACAAGTTTGCTTAAAATATTAATTAGTAAAAAACCTTAAGTTTATAGCAAGTTTTTTAAATACCTGGGAAAGAGAGAAAATCTCTTTGAGAGATGGCAGCTGAATTCCCATTTCAATTGTACTTAACTGACAAGTTGTATACATTAAAGTACAAAAGAGTTATCTCTAGAGATTTCCACATTTCTTAACAGACTTTAAAATTGATATTTCATAAATAGTTTCTGAATAACTTCCTTGAAGAACATGCATTAAAACACCAATATAATATATGAATGGAAAAAATGTCTTGCATTAAATGAAGTGGTTGCAAAAAAAATCAAACATTGGGAGAAAGATGTTCTAGGAAAAAATGAAGAGATAGTAACAATATTCGTTCTTTTCCGTTATTTTCAGCTTTCAATTATTCTAGTTAAGGAGAAATATATTAAACAAGTAAACAAATGTATGCCATAAAAAACAATTTTAGGGTTGCATACCAACTGACCTATCATTGTAAATGTTTTACTACATACATAATTTTTGGTTTTGTTTTGTTTTTGTAAATCTAAAAGCTCTAGCATATATATATACACACACACACACACACACACATGCTAGGAAAAAATATATATATATGACATATATATACTAGGACAAAAATACCATCTATATATCTGCTATCAGTTGATAATAAGAATATTATATATTATATACATATAGGCATATGCATGCAAATGCATATTCATGTATGAGTTCAGGCATGTGTGTGTCTGTTCAAAGGAAAGACAAATTTACTCGATGAAACTTGCATGGAATCGTGGTCTCCACCAACTTAGATTTCTTACCGTCTAAAGTTTGACAACTGTGGGAACTGATCCTAGATTCAGGTATTAAACAAGTTTTGCTAAATTGACTAAAATTAATTTTACAAAATGAATTTGCATTTAATTGAGCTTGTATTCTTCAGCTGGCCATCACTGCCATCACACCTTGCTATGTTACATATTTTCTCTATACATTAAAACTACCTGTCAATTCCCTGGAGGCATTTGTTTTATGTCTTCTGTTTCTGATTTATGCTTCTGGAAGAACAGCAGTAAATTATCTTCTACAAATTAGCAGAAAAATTACATTTTCATTAATAAAATAAAATATTCCAGATTTTGCTTTGGGTCGCTAAAAGGCTTCTAAAATTTATGAGTGGAAAATTCAGAGCTAAATAATGACTTATTACAATCATATAATACCTGTCTTGTGGCTGCAATACATATCAATAATAAATCACATTTTGTGGTAAAATTACTGTCAAAATTTAGTAGAATAATGGTCATTATATCAAAAAAGTAGACTAAGCAGTGAATTTCTACACAATTATGATATGCTTAATACTTAACCAGGTGAAAATATACATACATGTATATATTTATACATATGCACCTAAAGTGTATATATACACATATATATGCACAAGCACACAAAACTGGTTAAATCATATAAACACGAGAATAAAAAAATACAGAGAAAATATAGAAACAAACATAGAAATAAGTAAAAGACATCAACAGTCAATTTATAAAAATTCAAAATGATTAATAAAAATAAAATATATTTTATTAATACTAATAAATAATAAATTTCAGAAGCTAGACTTATTTTGGTTAATAAGATTAACAATCTTTAAAATGTATTGTTAGAAAATATAGATGAGTGTCACTTAGTAGACAATTTTTGTGTAATATAAGGGATACATACTAGCACAATTTTTTGATGACAACTTTATGGTAGGCCTGCAAATGAGATATATGGATGTCTTTAGACCCAGAGTTTTACTTCTGAGAATGTGACTTAAGGAAAAAATTAGGTAAATGTACAAAGATGGATTGCAAGGATGTTCGTCATGACGTTGTACAAATAGCCCCATGTTGTCTTTTAAAAAGGAATAAATTATGTCAAATTACACAGTGAAATATTAAAAGAATGTTGAAATAATGATGCCCAGTCAGTCCTATAAGACATATTTATAACACTTACTTAAATTACAGGTATTATTCTGAGAACTGGGGTTTTTCTGGTTGGAATAAAGATATTAAATTAGCTGGTCTCATTTTCTCTCCTGATTACTGGAGCGAAGCCCCAAAAGAAAGTCAGTGACCCAGTCTAATCTTGTAAATACGTTGATAAGCAGACTCCTTAATAAATAAACTAAAAAGAATTGCTATGAAATGAAAACTTATATAGAATTATTTTAGCAGGTTGTCCCCAGATAAGATTGCTCATAATAAACAAACCGAGAACCTCTAAATGTGTCAACATGGATTTCTGGAAAATGTCAGGTTAGCTACACAAATAATGGTTTGGTATATAACTTGGTGTTATTAACAGAATGGTTCCTGTAAGAGGTAACCCACGAACTTCACTTAGAGGACTGATTTATCACTCTGAGTCAGAGAAAGTGTTTATCACATGAAAATCAAGAACCCAGGGAGCCACCATCAAAGTCCCACATCTTCTTTTGATTTGCTCATAAGTTAATTTCTTCTGTCATTGACTCTAGGTGTTATATTTGATTTATATAAGTCTGATTTGGAAATCTGTTCCTTTGTGTTAGTTCAAGGGTGAACAAAACAATTTTTATAAATGAAAGTGTGTTTCTCTTTCAATGGAAGAGCTAAAAATTTATAGACAAATTAAGAAATAATAAAACTTCCAACAAACACTTTGAAGTGCTAATAAAATTAAAAGAGAGCAATATAGTAGAAGATAACAATGTGAAATAGAGAACTACTTTAGCTAGTTTGATCAAGAAAGGCTTCTGAGAGGAGTTGACATTTGCGTAAGGATCTGAATATTAACAAAGAGGTCATAGAGAGAGCATGTTAAAGAGCCTTGTGAAAATTTTGAGAAAGATTTTAAACAGAAGGAAAAGCGAACTCTGAGGTCTGTTCCAGTGGTGTCTAATTGTTTGGTTTAAAATATCCTTTACACTACAAACTACTGAAGACCTCAAAGAACTTTTGGTTTGCGGGCTATTTTTACATGTTGAGTATCCTTAATCAGAAAATTCAAAATCTGAAATGTGCCAAAATCCCAAACTTTTTGAGTACAAACATGATGTCACAAATAGAAAATTCCACACCTGGCCTCATATGATGGGCTGCAAAATGCAGTAAAAACTTTGTTTCCTGTGAAAAATTATGTAAAATATGATATAAAATTACCTTTAGGCTCTGTGTATAAGGTTTGGTGTTTAGACTTGGGTCTCCTCCCCAAGATACTTGATTATGTACATGAAAATATTTTAATATAAAAATTCAAAACACTTCTGATTCCAAGCATGTTGGATAAGGGATACCAATCTGTATTAATATTTGGCATATTAGAAATTAAAATGGATAATTTTAAAATATAGTAGTTTAGCAATGCATTTAAATACAATAAACCACTTACATGTTTACATAAATGACATTTTAATTTAATGATGCTATTATCCAAGACAATAATAACGACAAAAAGATGGAGAGGAATGCTATTATGGTTTATTGGTACAAAATACTTTAACAACAGATGTCTTCATTCCTATATTTGATTCTGCCTTCAATCTGTTTGGTATCGTAGTTTATGTAGACTCTGGAAAATGCCACTATATATTTGTGAAAGTTTGAGACTACCAACTATATAAAGTCTTCTTATTGTTACTATAAAAAATAGGTTGATTTGTGGACCCCTTGAACATGTCTTGGTGACCTCCAGGGTTTGGCAGACCATAATTTAAAATCAGCAATGCTGATAATTAGCTTAATGCATTTAAGGAATGGACACAAGATTATTTAGCTGAGTAACATGAGAGAGTGAGAAGTGAGGTGTAACAGCACATGAGGTCAGAGATGTAAGTAGGAGCAGATTATTTCTAACCATGTAGATAATGGTAAGAAATTCAGATTTTTGTTTCAAACGAAAGCTGTTGGGTGATTTTGAGAAGTGGTGCAATTTGATTCATACTCTAGGAAGTCAACTATGGTTTGTTTGAGGGGAATTTAGCCTGGAGGAGGGTGAAGATTAGAAAAGGGATATTAGCTAAGAGAGTTTTCAATTGTAGGCAAAAGGTGATCATTGCTAAAGAAAAAAAGGTAACACTTGTTAGTTTGGTCACACCAACATTTCATGAAAGCAGCATGAGCTTCTTGCGGGGGACATATCTCTTCTGCTTAAATTGTACTCATCCGGTTGATGATGTCAGTCATAGCAGGGCTGTGAAGTTGCTGAGTATGATAACCTTTTCATGCATTGAGTCCAGTAAGATATGAATATATGCGGAAGATATCCCAGAGAAGACTTGGACAAAAAGTCCTGGAAAGCAGTCACACACCAAATTGCAGTGATCCTGAGAAACAGCTGTCCCTGATGATTTTCTAGGGATTTGACTGAATTAATAAATTATTCTTTACATTTGCATCATCCAGATGAATGGTTGTCATATTGAGACAGAAGAATTTTGATTAATACATGTTTAAAGTAAGAATACAATCCAATAGGGCCGGGCGCGGTGGCTCAAGCCTGTAATCCCAGCACTTTGGGAGGCCGAGACGGGCGGATCACGAGGTCAGGAGATCAAGACCATCCTGGCTAACATGGTGAAACCCCATCTCTACTAAAAAATACAAAAAACTAGCCGGGCGAGGTGGCAGGCGCCTGTAGTCCCAGCTACTCGGGAGGCTGAGGCAGGAGAATGGCGTGAACCTGGGAGGCGGAGCTTGCAGTGAGCTGAGATCCGGCCACTGCACTCCAGCCTGGGCGACAGAGCCAGACTCCGTCTCAAAAAAAAAAAAAAAAGAAAAAAAAGAAAAAAAAGAATACAATCCAATAAGAAATAATACGATCATTTATTTTTGTTAATATGAAAAGAGGTGTACAATATTATGTCAAGTTAATATGGATAGAGGGTTCAATATATTATGATTTGGGGTTATTTAAAAAATAAGACACACTAAGTCTTTCAACATTTTCACAATGATAGCAATGGGGTGGGTCAATTACAAATAAAAAATCATTAAAGAAAGTGGTTACCTTCACACAATGAGATCACTTTTGTTTATTTTTTTCTTATAATTTTCTGGAATTTTACAACAAATTGTAAAGTAATGCTTTTATTATAAAAACTGTAAAACGTTTTAAACATTTCTTATATTAATTATAACATAATTGGTCTTAAATTTTTTTAAAATACAATAACCAATAACATATCTTTTTGCACTAAAGTTCAGATTTTATACATTCATAAAACCTAACTTAAAAGAAATGTCCAAATTTTCCCATTTTAGCAACAGCAGGTTTTTTTTTTTTTTTTTTTTTTTTTTTGAGATAGAGTCTTGCTCCTGTTACCCATGCTGGAGTGCAATGGCGTGATCTCGGCCCACTGGAATCTCCGCTTCCTGGGTTCAAGCCATTCTCCTGCCTCAGCCTCCTGAGGAGCTGGGATTACAGGCATGTGCCACCATGCCTGGCTGATTTTGTATTTTTAGTAGAGATGGAGTTTCTCCATGTTGGTCAGGCTGGACTTGAACTCCCAACCTCAGGTGATCCACCCAGTTTGGCCTCTCAAAGTGCTGGGATTACAGATGTGAGCCACCATGCCTGGCCAGATACATCTTTTCACAAAACGAACTTCATCTGTGAAGAAAAAATATAAAATAAATATATTTTACAGTCATTTTATTATTATTTAAAAGATTATCTACAAATAGTTTAAATTTATTTAGCAACCATATCAAAAAAGGTATTAAGTATTTTTTTGAAACATGAATCCCAAATCTACGAAGTATTATGCTAAAAGGCTAAAAAGTTCATATTAAATCATGAATAAACTGAAATATACTTGATTATTTATAATGATGAGATTCACAATCAGCACACAGTTCAGTAAGCTTTTTGAATCATTGTGCACACATTCTAATCTGAGCTGGGTGTGTTAATGGTTTCAGCCACATTATGAATGCTCCATTACAGAATATAACAAAAGACTTGACTATAGATAAGTGAGCTTTATTGAACAGAAATGACTTGTTACATAAAGTGTCCTTGAAGTTCTATTATATGTGTAACTTCTGGTATTCACAATGTTTCTGAACTTTTTCATTTAGGTCTAAACCAAGTGAAACATATACTTTTCCACTTTATGGTCACAATATGACATTTTATTCAAATACTTGTAATTTCTACTCAAGTTTTATTTGGAAATGTACATTTTAATTTTAATAAGATGCACTTCTGACAATGTGATATGTCATATAGCCAAAGTCAGTTAACTCTTAGACACCTATCATTGCGTTTTGTGATATAGTTAGTAAAAGACCCTGTTATATATATTCCAAACATAGAGACACATTTTCTGAATTTTTCTAAGACAAATAAAAACCCACAAATGAAAATACATCCTTCACAAGCTCTCAGTAGAAATCCAGTGGGTGGAGACATGTCAGTTTCTTGTCTGTGGTCACCAATTTGAATAATTTGTCTTGCTTAGCTGTTTTTCAATGGGCATAGGCATTTTGGTTGTATTTTCTTCAGAGAATACCACCTGGCTTTGAATCTAGACTCTCTAGCTGTGACACATATCTCACTGTGACCATTGTGATTTTATTTAACTTTGGTAAAGAAATATTTCATCCTGAAAAACTCTAGGTGTTTTAACAAAGAACCATCTGTCAAAGCACTCTGCCAGAAGGCTGTTAAATATTCTCTAATGTATTTGGATTTCAAGCTTCTTTTTAAAGAAACAATGTTGCATTATGCAGTGAAGTTTGTTTTCAAATAATATTTTGTTTTGATTTAGCAATTTTTTCTGAGTCTTATGCAAATTTGTATAATCCTCCAAAACTCTAAAGCATAATGCCCACTATGTTTAAATTATGTCTTCCTCATCAATATAAAGGCTCCAGAGAGAAGGCAGAGAGACATATAATGGCAAACGCCTTATATGTTAGGTTCTATTGAGGAATTATTTATGCATTGTCAAAACAATATCGACAAGAAAAGTCTGCTAGTGGGATTATTATAACATACGCCTACTCTAGCGATAGCAACATGAGGCAGCCAAATGTCTGGCAAGATAGGAGCAGGTCCCCAGAGAAACCCCACCTCCAAGCCAAAAACAGTTTAAAACCCAAAAGCCAAGCTAACAGTTAAAACCTCAGACCAGATTGAGAACTTGCCTTCCTTTTTGGCGTCCTTTCTTCTGATTGATCCCCACCCCCTTTCCTAACTGGTTTTCTACATGGTTATCCCCACCTTTGGGTGGTGTCTTCTCTTTAACATTTTTGCATAACCACAAATCAATCAGCATGCACTCCCTATACGGAGCCATTAAAAGCCCCAGGCTCAGCCATATTGGCAGGGACTTTCCTGCTTTAGGGTATGGGAACACTGCTGACATCCCATATTTGCTGACACCTTTCCTTTTGCTTAATACATTCTACTCCACTCACTCTCCAGTGTCCACATGCCTAATTCTTCCTGGTTGTGAGACAAGAACTCAGGTCTAGCTGAGCTAGGGAGCAGAAAAAATCCTGCATCTTTACTACAATATTCCTTACATCATTGTATGTGGTAAAACTGTTGATATAACCCAATTGCATTTCAGTTAAAAGTGATATATAAAACCCAACTGCATATATATAAAAGGTTGTGCATACATAAAATAAAATGAAGCCTAAATAAAAGTGTAAAGCACTATGCCATACAGTTATCAATATTGTGTGCATAGATAATACAGTTAAGTGAGTGAGATGGACATTAATTCAAACAACCACCCATCTACTGTAATTATACACTATATAAAATGTTTACTGAGGGAAGTACAATTTGCTTTACATATAAAAAGTAAGTTGTAAATTAATATATAAAGCATTGTTGTAATTCAGTATTTCTTTATTATAAGTGATAATTATCAATATGCATATAAAAAATCTAAAGTAATAATTATTTGGGGTAGGAGGTATGGAAAGGTGGTTAGGTTTGAATGACTAAAACTATTTTCACATTTTCAGTATAATCCAGTTGTGGGAAAATATCAAATTACATTTGTACAAATGAATTGGTAAATCCTTTGAAAATGCTTACTTAATATTTTAACATGTGGTGGGTGTGGTGGCTCACACCTGTAATCCCAGCACTTTGGGAGGCTGAGGCTGGCGGATCATAAGGTCAGGAGTTCAAGACCAGCCTGGCCAATATGGTGAAACCTCGTCTCTACTAAAAGTACAAGAAAATTAGCTGGGCGTGGTGGTGCACACCTGTAATCCCAGCTACTCAGGAGGCTGAGGCAGAAGAATTGCTTGAACCCGGGAGGCAGAGGTTGCTGTCAGCTGAGATAGTGACACTGCACTCCAGCGTGGGTGACAGAGTGAGAGTCCGTCTCAAAAAATAGTAATAATAATAATTATTTAAAGATAAATATTTGTAAACTCATTGCTTTCCTTATTTTTAAAGGAACTATTTGAAAATTCAGTAACACAAGCAAAATCTTTGTTCATTGATTTGTAGCTACACTGGCTCAGTAGAAATTATACTGATTTACTTATTTTTCTCAACATGATAAACTTCGGTGAATAAAGAATGCAGGGGAGTCAGTGACCTGCCTGCGGGCAAGAGTTTATTTTCAGGAAAGTAGAAATGTTTTGTCTCTAGACCAGGGCCCAACAAAATAGAACCTGCAGGGCAAATCTAGCCCACAGCCTGTTTTTATAGGAGCTTTCAGCTAAGAATGAATGTTACATACTAGATATTTGAAAAAAGATGAAAAGAAGAATAGACGAGGCATAGTGGTTCACACCTGTAATCCCAGCACTTTGGGAGGCCAAGGAGGGTAGATCACTTGAGGTCAGGAGTTCAAGACCAGCCGGACCAACATGGTAAAACCCGTCTCTACTAAAAATACAAAAATTACCCGAATGTGGTAGTGCACGCCTGTAGTCCCAGCTACTTGACAAGCTGAGGCAGGAGAATCACCTGAACCCGGGAGGCAGAAGTTGCAGTGAGCCGAGATTGCACCACTGCACTTCAACTTGTATGAAATTTAAATTTTACTGCCTATAAATAATTTTAACTAGGTGAAATGCATATAAAATGCGTTAACCATTTTAAGGTGTGCACTTAAGTAGGATCTAATTCATTTAAGATGTATTGCAGCCAGCACCTTTCTAGTTTCAAAACATTTTTACCACTCCAAAGAACACTGTGTCTCACCTTTTCTCCCTTTATTCTCTGGAAAGCGCTCATCTACTTTCTCTTTCTGTTAATAATCCTAATTATTGATTTATTAATATAATTAAATGTAGTAATATTAATTAAGGTCAGTATGTCTATATATCAATATAGATATACACACATAACACACACAGACACAGTTCCAAAATTTGTTGTTTCTGCTTAAAATCTGTTATTTCAGTATAATATTTATTACTGTATATTGCTCAAACTTTAATAAAAATTTTGTAAGAGCACTTAACATATCCACATTCTTAGATTTTTAAGTGTACAATACAGTATTTTTATCTATAGGCACAATGTTGCACATTAGATCTCTAGAAATTATTCATCTTCATAATGAAATGTTATACGTGTTGATTAGCATCTCCCCATTTCCCCAAACCACCATTTTATTCTCACTTCCATGAATTTGACTATTTCAGATACCGCATTTAAGTGACTTCATGCAGTATTTGTACTTTTGTGACTAGTTTAGCATGTTTATTGCAGTGCTATCACAATAGCCAAGCTACAGAAACATCAAGGACCAGCTACAGAAGAAGGTGTAAATATAATGTAGTATGAACATGCGATGACATGCTATTCAATCTTAAAAAAGAATGAAACCCTGCAATATGTGGCAACGTAAATGAACCCAAAACTTCTTATTGAAATGAATCATTTATGGATGAGGCTCTTCAGTATGTATTCAATTAGTGAATCATATATTTGTGGTTTCTCAGTCAGTGTGAGAATAAAAGTGTATTTATCATGGCTACTTACTGGGTTTAAATTCCAGTGAAAGGGACTTATATAGAAACTGTACTTTCACATACATTTTCCAGAGAAACTACAAATAGATTATCGAATTCATTCAATTTCCTCTCAAGATAGCATGGAAAAATTACATAAAATAATAAACTACTGCTTGGTTAATGAGGACTGCTTAGTCAATAGATGTATACATGAGAACTACCTATCAGAAATAGTAAATTGGACCCTGGAAGAAATTTGTACTCAGAATTCAAAGCATATTGTCCAAAAAAATTCAAGCATTAAAGTTGAAGAGCCCAAAATAATAATTCTAACAGGGAAGAATTTTATTCGAGACTCTTCATAATTGCTCACAAAGCATGCTAGAAATTTATAGCTCTCAACAGTAGTATTTATTATTTCTTCTCATCTTGATGCAGTGAATTAGATGACATATTCATGATACCTGTGCTATTAAAGCAGATATGCATTTATTTTATCACAGAGTCCAGAATAGACCACAAAATAGAGTCCAACATTTTCTTTTTTTTCACATATAAATTTAGCAAACCTGTAATCGTTTATTTATTTATTAATGGTTAAATGGTAATTTAGAATAAAGTCTTCTGGTTTTATTTAATATATGTCATCTATAACATGACTTACAGATTTTCTGTTTTTGATGATAATGTCTGGGATGCAAGAATAACATTACAATATAGGTCGAATCTTTCAGGATATTCCTGAAATCAATAACAAAAAGGCATAGCTTGGCACTGAGAATGCTGCTGTAGTCTTTTGATTTCTGATATTGGAGACGGTAACATTTAAAACTGGTCATTGATTTATTGCTGAATTAAACAGAGCAAGGGTAGCCCAGACATATATCTATCTCTGATTTTCTCTAACAATATTGATTTGGCAATTTCTTTGACTGCATTTAGGTTTTTCAAGAACTTTTATATGTTATTCATGTTCATGTTACCCAAGACCTCTGCACTTTTTTTTTTACACTTCTCTCTGCTATAGTCAAGATTTTCTCCTTTGGTTTTCTGCCTATTGACTGTTATCTATTGAATCTAGTACTACAATTCTATGATTTTCTGGGTTTTTATTATTACTATTAATCTTATCTGCATTTCAACTCAAGGAGTTTCTATTGCTCTAACTTCAAGGTTTCTAATTTTTTCTTTAGCTGTGCCAGTCGACTAAGGGGTCCATCAATAACATTATTTATTTCTTTTGCAGTTTTTTGCTTGTTTTTTTCCCTGTAATTCCTACTTTTTAGGGCTTCTATCTCTCAGCTTATTTTACCTATTTGTTCTTGCACGTTGTTTACCATTTTTATTAGAGTCCTTAACATATTAATGGTAGTTATTTAGAATTATTTGTCTTATAATTCCAAATTGTGATAATATTTGAGCCCAGTCCTGAGGCATGTTTTTACCCTTTATGTTATTATTACACATTTTAGCATGCCTTGCAATTTTTTTCTGGAAAGTCAGACATGGTGTCTCAGGGAACAGAAAGTGAAGTCAATAGGCCTTCAGTGTCAGGTTTTATGTTAATCCATCTTGGAGTCGAGAAGTGTTCAATGTTTGTTGTTGTTGTAGCTGCTGGAGGCTGAACATTTCTCTGGTTTCCTTGTTTTTGTATCTTCTGTTGTCTTTGGAGTTTCTCAAGAATTGTTACTCAGATAGCGTCTGCCTTTTGAAGCTATTTCATCTGGAATTCACTATTATTATGCTGGAGCTCTTATTGCTATGGCAGTGAAGTGGGGATGGGGTATATAATTAAATCTCAGGCCTTTAGTGGATTCCTGCCCTTCGGCTGTGACATTTACAGATATTGCTTACCTTAGTTTCCTCTGTAAGTGAAGCATAAAGGTAAGGGGTCTGCAGTGGGGGCATTTCTCTTCTCTAAGCTGATAGAAGGCTCTAATAAATACTTTTTTCCCCTAAAACATAATTCTTTCTTATGGAGAACACTCTAGACATATTTGATCGTGTTTAATTTTTTTCCTTGCTCACACAGAGGCATGAGGGTGTATTTCTTGGCTCTTTATCATGAGAACCTAGTGGGGCTCTTACAGGTAAAATCTGTGAAAATGTGAGGGCTCCCCTATGACAGTCACACTCAGAATTTCCTCACTCTTATGCCAGTCTATATCCAGCCTCCAGTAATTCATCAACTTTACCATTTACGTGTTTCTAAGAGTTTATGGCTCTAGTGACCTCTGCTCAAGTAAAGCAATTTTTAGCTGGGACGCTTTAAATTTACCTCTTTGCAATTCAGATGGCAATCTATCCTGCAAACTCAGTTCTCTGATGAGTCCAAATAAAGTTATGAATTTTCAGTTTGTTCAGCTTTTTTCTTGTTATAAGAATGATAGTGAATACTTCTTACATATTAGAGCTGGAATGAGAAGACTGTATTTTATGCTTCTCCATCATGTATTTTTGGAAGAAACATTCTAATGAAGATATTAAGTTCACGCAAAAGTTACTGAAGTTTTTGTCATACTTTAATGGCAAAAGCACTATTAATTTTGTGCCAACCAAATAATTCCTGAATGCTGAATGGTGTAAATAAAATTTCAGGTATGCGGAAAAAAGGATAAGGTCCAAAAATGCTAGCATTGCGTTATTGCTAAAATCTTGTCAATGTTTTGCAATGGCATGCAAACAATTTTTCTTTATTAACTGATTATGCTTTTCATAGTTGGCATATACTATAATCACCAACAATGTGCACATGGGCATCACATTCTAATTAACAGTATTGCATTGTGTTATATATTCTGCAGCAACTACTTGGGCCTTAAATGATATTTTCACTCCACCACAGAAATATATTTTGAGCTAGTATACTGTTAATAGTGCTGTGTGGAGGCAAGATCCCATGGAAACCAAAACAACAATAATAAAATATAAAGTTTCAGCAAAAGAAATATTACAAATTGCTACAATATGAAGAGCAGAGACCATGGGTGCTGTAATCTCAGAAAGCTATGGAGAAATATGTGTGTATGTGTGTGATTTTAAAAAATCTTTTAAAACTGGATAGATGGAAAGGACAGATGATGGAATTACTTTCATATTCGGATTTAGAAGAGAGGTATCCAAAGAGTTTTGTTACAAAGAAGTGCAATGGGATACTCCTGCTTGATGAATAAACTTTGTTACTTATTTCCTGGTATACTGCAATTGTCTTTTTTTCAATAAATTTAAAAAGGCTAAATATGAAGCAGTGAATGTGAGGAGTATTTGGACAAATGCACATTTCACTTATCAGCTTTATAATTTTTTTCTCCAAGCATTCAATATATCTGCCCATTCACATACATCCTGCTGAATTTCTTTTGAAAAAAAAAATTATTTTTTACAGTATGATGTGGTAGAAAGAAGAGAGCAGAGAGAACAGTTTAAGAATATGTCAACGTAATATAATCTATGATACATAAAAATTATTTAAAATATTACACATGCACAAAAACAAATTGTGCATAGAAAACTACAACTGAGAACTAAACCTAAGGATGTACTCAAAGTAAATGTTATTTTGACATTCAAAATGTCTTTACTATTAAATAAAAATTAGTATTGATATAGGGTTTTATTTATACACATATAAATGTAAAATTATATTTACATTAATTGTTCTAGATAAGCATTTTTAGTTAACAGATTTTTGTAACTATTTTTCTGTTCAATAAATCTTTTTGTTATTTAAATATATTTTTGTAGTATTTATTGAGGATATGTATAGGTGTGATAAAATTGTATCATTCCATTTGACTAATCAGAAAGTAGTTTGCTAGTATAATTAAAATATTTATTTAACATAAAGTAATATGTATAATATCACAATATATTCTCAAATGGTAATTCACTTATATTTTTAACTTTTTGCATATGATAATCCATTTATTAAACTTCTAACTATTTAGTATCTAACTAAATCATTTTAAACAATTTTGATATGTTTTATAATAATGACAATAGCTTTTGATGCACTCTTTTTAAAAATAACTTCAACTTTTATTTCAGATTTTGGAGGTACACATGCAGGTTTGTTACATGGGTATATTGTATGTTGCTGAGGATTGAGGTAAATATGATCCTGTACCCAAGTAGTTAGTGTAGTACCCAATAGTTAGCTTTCCAAACTTAGCCCCTCTGTTCTCCCTCTAGAAGTCCCCAGTGTCTATTACTGCCATTCTTATGTTCGTGAGTACACAATGTTCAGCTCCCACTTAGAAATGAGAACATTTAGTATTTGGTTTCCTTTTCCTGCATTAATTTGTTTAAGAGAATGGTTTCCAGCTACATCCATGTTGCTGCAAAGGGCATGATTTCACTCTTTTTCATGGATGTGTAGTATTCCACGGTGTCTGTGTATATATTTTCTTTACCCAATCCATCATTGATGAACCTAGGTTGATTCACACTTACCTTAGTGTCATCATGAATGTTAAATAAAAATCTACACAAAAAGTATTTTCAATTTAAATGAATTATATTTTATAAGTATCATCCATTAGAACAGAAAAGTATAAAAATAAAGTATGAATTTTCAAAATATATATAGCTTACAGAATTACATATTTCTTGCACTTCTGTTTTAGGTATGGTTGTATATTTTTATATCCAAGTTTATTTTTTAATACTCTTCTTCTTAATATTTTATTTTGGAGCAATTTTAGATTTAAAAAATGGTGCAAAGACAGTATAGGGAGATTTATTATACCTTTCAACCAGTTTTCCCAGAGATTATCATCTGACATAATCATGGTGTATTTATCACAATTAAGAAATTAACATTAGTGAAATGCTACTGGCTAAAGATTTTATTCAAATTTTCCCAGTGTTTTCATTGTTTTTTCTGTCTTTTAACTTTTATTTTAAGCTCAGGGTACATATGGAGGTTTGTTACACAGGTAAACTTGTATCATGCTGGTTTGTTGCACAGGTTACTTCATCATCCAGGTATTAAGTCTTGTACCCATGAGTTATTTTTCCTGATCCTCTTCCTCCTCCCACTTTCCATCCTCCAATAGGCCCCAGTGTGTGTTGTTCTCCTCTGTGTCTATGTGTTCGCATCATTTAGCTCTGGGTTATAAGTAAGAGTCTGCAGTTTTTGATTTTCTGTTCCTGCATAAGTTTGCTAAGGATAATTGCCTCCAGCTCCATCCATGTCCCTGCAAAGGACATGATCTCATTCTTCCTTATGGCTGAATAGTATTCCATGGTGTAAATGCACTACAATTTTTAAATCCAGTCTATCACTGATGGGCATTTAGATTGATTCCATCCTTGCTGTTGTGAATATGCTCTACTGAATATATGTATGCATGTGTCTTTCTTTATAATAGAATGATTTATATTCCTTTGGATATATACACAGTAATGGGATTGCTGGGTCAAATGATGGTTTTACTTTTAGGTCTTCGAGAAATTGCCACACTGTCTTCCATAATAGTGGAACTAATTTACACTCCCACAAACAGTATTAAGCATTCCTTTTTCTCCACAACCTAGCCAGCATCTGTTATTTTTTGACTTTTTCATAATAGCCATTCTGACTGTTGTGAGATGGTATCTGATGGTGATTTTGATTTGCACATCCTTAATGATCATTAGTGTTGATTTTGTTTTCATATGAATCATATGAATGTTGGCTGCATGTATGTTTTCTTTGGAAAAGTTTCCGTTCATGTCCTTTGCCCACTTTTCTTTTTTCTTTTTTTCTTTTTCTTTTTTTTTTTTTTTTTTTTTTTTTTTGAGACAGTTTCGCTCTGTCGCCCAGGTTGGAGTGCAGCGGTGCAATCTCGGCTCACTGCAACCTTCGCCTCCCGGGATCACGCCATTTTCCTGTCTCAGCCTCCTGAGTAGCTGGAACTACAGGCTCCCACCACTGCGCCAGGCTAATTTTTTGTATCTTTAGTAGAGAAGGGATTTCACCGTGTTAGCCGGGATTGTCTTGATCTCCTGACCTCGTGATCCACCCACCTCGGCCTCCCAAAGTGCTGGGATTACAGGTGTGAGCCACCGCGCCTGGCCCTTTGCCCACTTTTTAATGGGGTTGTGTTTTTCTTTTCAATTTTTTTAAATTTATTTTTTATTATTATTATACTTTAAGTTCTAGGGTACATGTGCATAACGTGCAGGTTTGTTTCTTATAGATGCTGGACATTAGACCTTTGTTGGATACATAGTTTGCAAACATTTTCTTCCATTCCATAACTTGTCCGTTTACTCTGTTGATAGCTTCTTTTGTTGTGCAGAAGTTCCTCTTTTAATTAGGTCCTATTTGTCAATGTTTTGTTTTTGTTTCAATTGCTTTTGGCATCTTCGTTATGAAATCTTTGCCCATGCCTATGTTATGAACGGTATTGCCGAGGATGCCTTCCAGGGTTTTTATGATTGTGCCAAGACTTAATCCTGAATATTACATTGCGTTTAGTTGTCATGTCCCTTTAGTTCTCCAACACATATTAATTTCTCAGTCTTTATTTTTTATAAATTCGTTAGTTTTGAAGAATTAGTCATTGAGCATTTTACAGAATGTCCCTAAATATGCTTCTATCTAACAATTTCTTAAGACGATGTTGGAGTTAGAATTTTCGGGGAGAATACAACGGAAATTCTATTTTCCTTGCATCATATTAGGTAATACTCATTAGGGAAAATGTCTTATAATCAACTGATACTAAGTTTAGAAATTTCTTGGCTGTTATTTCTTGTTTTTTAATTTATTTTTTAGTATTATTATACTTTAAGTTCTAGGGTACATGTGCATAACGTGCAGGTTTGTTACATATGTATACTTGTGCCATGTTGCTGTGCTGCACCCATCAACTCGTCAGCACCCATCAACTCGTCATTTACATCAGGTATAACTCCCAATGCAATTCCTCCCCCCTGCCCCCTCCCCATGATAGGCCCCGGTGTGTGATGTTCCCCTCCCCGAGTCCAAGTGATCTCATTGTTCAGTTCCCATCTATGAGTGAGAACATGCGGTGTTTGGTTTTCTGTTCTTGTGATAGTTTGCTAAGAATGATGGTTTCCAGCTGCATCCATGTCCCTACAAAGGATGCAAACTCATCCTTTTTGATGGCTGCATAGTATTCCATGGTGTATATGTGCCACATTTTCTTAATCCAGTCTGTCACTGATGGACATTTGGGTTGATTCCAAGTCTTTGCTATTGTGAATAGTGCCGCAATAAACATATGTGTACATGTCTTTAAATGTTTCTTCTTCCACATTTTTCTTGCCTTTTCCCAGTTTCAATTACACATATAATAATCCTTTTTATATTGTGTCATTCTTTTTGGAATTTTTAAAGAAACTTTCTATATGCATTGCATGTGGGGTAATTTTTATTTACCTATATTCAAATTACTGATTATTTGTTCAACTATGTTGAATTTATTAATGGTTTCATTAAAATAATTCTTTAATTATGTTCATAGTTTTCTTGCCTTATTTTTAGCAATTCAGTTCGATTTCACTTACAGTGGAACTGTAAGTTTCCACTTCTCTGAAGAAATTATTCATCTTGTCTTGACAAAAATTTGTAGCAATCCAAATGTTCATCAAAAAGTAACTGGATAAATAAAATCCATACATTCATGCAATAGAATTCTATAGAGCAATAAAGAACAAACTGACAGATGCTACAACATAGAAAAATCTCAAAAATGGCTTTGTGAAAAGAGCCTGATTAAAAAACTACCTAATATGTGATGTAATTTATTTGAAATTTTCTTAAAAGTTAGATTTATAGAGACAGAATATCTATCCAAAACAGAAAAAAAGAAAGTCTGTCAATGTTTGCTTAGGCTGGGTGGGAATAGGACTTAAATGCAAAGGAACACAGAAATACTTTTGAGCATGGTGAAAATGGTCTAAAACCTGATTTTAAGGATGATTGCATAAATCTTTAAATTTACTGAATATTCTTAAATTATATACTTAGATACATTTTGCTGCATATAAATTACACTTTAATCTCTTAAGTTAACACAAATCTGACAGTTTTATACTAACTTAACCTGTCTGACCTCTATGATTTCATCTTCCATGACCTCAGTCATGAAACATTAAACTTAAACTCTATAGACATCATACTCCCTATACGTCTGACTAGTCCATAAACTTTGACACCTTTGGCTTGGTTTTCCTTTCACTTGAAGTGCATTAGTCATCTGTATGCTGGAGGTTTCCTATTTAATTCTTCAGAATCATGTTGACTGTTTCTACCTCTACAGCCATTCTTTGATCAGTTAGGGTAAGGTAGCCTCTAGACTTTCATAATATCTTCAATATAACTCTGACAAAGCAATTAATATATTGCAATGTACTTGAACTAGAGTTACTCAATAGCACAGAATTTGTCTTTATTGTTATCACTGGAAGTTATCACAAAGGCGAATGTAAATATTTGTTTAATAGTAAACTAGTAAATAGTAAAATAGTAAAATAAACTAATAAGAGTTTACACAATATTTTTATATAGCTGTTAATACACTATATAAAATTATCAATAACAGTACACTTACTGGCTAATACACTTACTGACCCTTAATAAAAACTCCCTGGACAAATGAATCAATGAATATGTTTATCACTAAATATCTTTTTCTATTGAACTTTTCAAACTGTGAAATTGCTAATAAGTAGCTTTAAAGGATATTACATAAATCTAACTTTTCTAGATTCATTTACCATCTCTGGGTTAGATTTTTTATTTTAACATTTCAGTATTTACTTTCCTTTTCTAAATTAGATATTTATTTGGAGCCAAAATTCTACATTAACCCTGAGTCTTTCAGTTAATCTCCAAAATATTATCATAATAATGAGCTAAAATCAAATATCTGCTGGGGCAAATATTGTTCTCTGAGCAGAGAGCGTTTTTTGAGAGGACACATTGATAGCAGAAAATTGTATGAGCTTCTAATTAACATAATAATGGCTGAAAATATTCAATCTGCATAGCACATTTTACCTATTGTAGCATAATTTTTGGTGTTAAATGTATAAAATGTACCTTTATCATTGCATCTTTAATAATATAACATTTGTGTTTAGTTGTATAAAACGTGCTTATGCTCTTGGGAATCCTCTGAGATACTTATTTCATGATGGTGTGGTAATTGCTGTCAGAACTTTGCTTGATGATGATGAATAATTAGGTTCTCATCTAGTACTTCTCTTTCTAAAAGACTTTTATCAACATTAACACTTCTGACCTTTTTAATTGCATGGATTAAAGCTGGAAATAGATGGTTATTAATGCTCTGTACTTTCAGTTCCTGGAACATGAAATAATGTTTTCTTTCTCAATAGCATTCAGCAAGTTTACATTTCCCCAGTAAATGTGACTTTAAAGGTGGCACCATAGTGGGTAACAATTTGGTATTCATAACGCTTTCGGCTACACTTAGCAGCTTCTTGGTGTTTGCTAAATCCTCCTTGATGCGTCCATGTCATTCTAATTACAGATTTTGACTGAGCCGCACAAATGCATGCACCCCTTTATTACAGAAACCAAGAAAAATTATTTACAAGTTTTTCTGTCTTTTTCTCTTTTCATACAAAATTAAAAATGGTGGCTTTTGCACTTGTCATTCAACCCTACCAGAGAATGACAAACAATATTGAAGCAATGTTGAGAACACAGAGCAGTACTGTAGAATTAAAGGTAGCTTTGATATATACAAGCTCCCAATTAGGCAGGTCGCCCATTAATCCTTTCTGGAAGAAATGAAAAAGTAATGTGTTCTGAGAAAAACTTTTGTTGGCATATGTGAAAGAAGGAAAAACTTCTTACTTGGGAAAAATGGGTTTTGCACAACAATATATCTATGAATAAAAGTTAACCTGCAGTTGTAATTTATGCATGTGCATATTCTTGTATTATGCACTTATAATAGCCATGTTTATATGTGCATACATTTATGCATAAATGTGCATCTATAATAAATATATATTAAACATATATGCATACAGAGTGATTAAATCTATCAGCTGTATATTAAAATATTCATATCATTTGTATCAGGGTATATTGCAAACCCAAGACAAATTGAAACTCGTTTCACATTTTTCTAATCATTATATGTGGACAAGCAGTTGAAAATTAAACTTGTAGTTTTACCTTTTATGGCTTTACATGGACATAGTTCAAACAAAATGAAGGTAGATTAGTGAGAAACTTGGAAAATATGAGAGAAAAATCTCTTACTTTTCACATATGCAAAACCCATTTGAACCTAATCATTTTAATGCTGACATGAACAGCTGTGCTAGTTCTCATGATTTGATAATGAGGGTTGTGAATATATAAGGCAGTTTCTAGAAAGCTAATGCTTTGAAGACTAAAAATAATTGTGTGTGTCAGAGTACATATGCACACAGGATTTTAAACCATTTTCATAATCTAGTTTCCACTTTCTCCATAATACTTTGTATTGGAATAGTATTTCAAAAAGAATGAAGTAATACATAATATCTTTTATAAGTTACTATAAAAGTTTCCAGAGGAAAAAAATATTTAATTTCATGATTTGTATTTGTTTTGCAGTTTTCATATGTTAGAATGTATAATAGGTATATTCACGTGCTTTTGCTTTACAGCTCTGTGGGAAAAAAAGCTGAAATATTATATTTTTATTACTGTTTGACAAAACTGAGCTACTTAGAGATTAAGTGACTTGCCAAAGATGACATGATGCATCATGATTAAGGTACCTCTTGATACTTTCACAGATTTTGTTGCCCTCTGAATATTATAATATGTTAATCACTAAATCATGTTATTTTTCATACTGCCCAGGAATCTTTTTGAAAATCCACGAACAAGTACAATCCTTGAGAAAGAGAAAATGCTCAGTAAGTAGCTATCAAAAATTTTAAGAAAAATGTAGATTTATGAATTTCATAATCTCATGACATTACAAATAAAAATAGTCTTCCAAGAGGAAAATATAGAGACAACTAAAATAAAATGGAAGAAATTTATTTTCTAAGGAACTGTCTTGACTATCTTAGCTTCAATTTGAATAACATTTCTGAGGAAATTACTAACCATATATCTATATGTTTATGAGGAAGTTTACTTAAACCATTATTTGACAATCTATAGCTGAGAAAAAATATGAGAAGTAAAACTACATTAAATTTCAGCATATTTTAGTTGGAACTTAGTCTAAATTATAAGGGTACTTAACACAATCCATATGAGAAGACGCCTACAAAACTATTTTTCTAATTCTAATATTTAATTAAAGTGGATAGGTTCAAAGAGACATTAAAGGAATCATAGGGAATATCACAGTCAGATTCTTTTAATGGCAACAATTTTTAAAATTAGCCCAAATTTTCATTACCAGAAGAATTAAAAGTTTCACAATAGGATAATTACTTATAAAGCTATGAAGAAAATATTGAAAGTAATAATGGCTAAGAGATTTCCAAAGTAAGCATCAGACACCTAAAATAAGGCACTTAGAATTATAATGTGAACATATTAGTGAGCTTTCTGTAGTTATTCTACAGTAATAATCCCTTAATACAACGATATTAAAGTTTTATTTCTTGGTCATATATATGTTGCCATGGTCAAATGTGGCCCAGCTTACCACCTGTCTGTTCTCATGCTGCTAATGAAGACACACCTGACAATGGGTAACTTATAAAGAAAACAGATTTAATTGACTCACAGTTCAGCGTGGCTGGGGAGGCCTCAGGAAAATTACAATCATGTTGGAAGAGGAAACAAACACATCCTTCTTTACATGGTGGCAGCAAGGAGATGTGCCAAGTTAAAGGGTGAAAAACCCCTTTTAAAACCATTAGATCTCATGCGAACTCACTCACTATCATGAGAACAGCATCATGGAGGTAACCACCCTCATGATTCAATTACTTCCCACTAGGTCCCTCCCATGACATGTGGGGAGCATGGAAACTACTACTCAAAATGAGATTTAGGCAGGACGCAGTTAAACCATATCAACACCTTTATCTTTTAGGGTCCCAATCAAAGGAAAACTTCTAATTTTGCCTCTTGGAAGTTTTACCGAGATGTGGCTTATATCACTCCTGTGCATATTTCCTTCTCTAAAGCAAGCCACATGTCCAATCCCAAAGTCGCTGTGGTGAGAAGTGTGCTCCTCCTCTAGGGAGAGACCCTGTAAGTATAAAATCAAGGAGGGGCATGGATATTTTTGAACAAATACAAAAACATATTGCAGAAAAATTTGTGAACATATTTTCAAAAGCTCTCACATCCAGAAATAGATACTTGGTTCTCTACGTGACATTACCCACTACTGCATATAATTGTGGATTCTTCAAGAATCTCATCTCATCCGTAAAATGTAGGAGCCAATTTGGGGAAAAAAAAAAAAAATCATTACTTTCCACTCAAGATTATGTATACAAACTGTAGAAAAATCTGTAATACTGACTACAGACATTTTAACAGCATCAGTCTTAGTAAATACACTGGGGAAAGGGATTACATATCTTTGTTAAGGAAACTGGGAGGTAAATAGTTGGCTACTTCTGAAAACATATAGGGGATGACTAGCCATGGAACTTAGCAGCTGAAACCCATAAATCAAAAACACATATTTAAAGACCCTACCCTGAGGAACCAGCGAGTAAGAAATGAAGGTTTATATTTTCCTAGTAGATGTATCTGAGCAGATATATATGTGACATATATATATATATGCGTGTCTTCTGAGGAAACACATCAAATTATCCCAAAATTATCTGAGTTAGGCATTAAGTGAATTTCTGGATGTTTTGCCTCTTTAATTCTATATTGCATAAATTTTCATTGATATTCCAAAATATGATAGAGATTAACCAGTATTTTAAGGAATTGGGCTGGTGTCATAAATGGTAAAATAAGTGGCAGAGTAACTCCATTCAGAAACCATCCAACGAAATCCAACCCACCACATTATATCTTAAGACACTAATGTTTTCAGATGATCTTAATGACCAAATGCTTTTTACAGAAAAGGCAAATAATTTATTCCAAATGATCTTTTGATTGTATTTCCATAATTTTAGCTTGTATACAATATGTATTCACTTATTTACATGTTTGTTTTGTGAAAGAAAATTGGATCATGAAATATGTGCCTAGGAAGATGTCTGTTTTACAATATGATCTGCAATTTTCATTTTTCGGATTATGAATGCTGCTGTTGAATAAATACAAGTGTATGCATGTACATATGTGCATATATGTACATTGAGAAAGTTATTTAAATTCTTAACCTTAGTCTCTTCTCTCTCTTTTTTTTTTTTTTTTTTTTTTTTTTTTTTTTTTTTTTTTTTTTTGAGAGGGAGTCTTGTTCTGTCGCCCAGGCTGGAGTGCAGTGGCCGGATCTCAGCTCACTGCAAGCTCCGCCTCCCGGGTTTACGCCGTTCTCCTGCCTCAGCCTCCCGAGTAGCGAGTAGCTGGGACTACAGGCGCCCGTCACTTCACCCTGCTAGTTTTTTGTATTTTTTAGTAGAGACGGGGTTTCACTGTGTTAACCAGGATGGTCTTGATCTCCTGACCTCGTGATCCGCCCGTCTCGGCCTCCCAAAGTGCTGGGATTACAGGCTTGAGCCACCGCGCCCGGCAACCTTAGTCTCTTCTTATGTCAAATTGAGAAAACATCTCTGCATTAGTTGAGAATCTTTCAGGTGCAAGTAAAAAAAAAAATATCTGAATTAATTTTAAAAATCTATAGATATAATAGCTTCAGATGTAACGATACTGAGAGTTCAAACAACGCAGTCAAGTTTCTGTTAACTTCTTCCTTTATATTATGCCCTTCTTCTGTATGTAGATTTAACACTTTTATCACATTTATTAGTTGCAGCAAGGAAGTTGATATTGACAGTCGAAGATTAGAATCCTCCCTACCTAGTAACCTATGGGAAGAAGAGCATCTACTCCTCTAATCTTAGGAGAAAATTATGTAGCTGACTTAGCTTTAGTCATTTTTTTTTTTTTTTTCTGAATTAATCATGTGATCTTGGAGATGTGTCCCTTTTGAGAAGGATAGAGATGACCATTGACACATCCACTTTGACCATAAGGAATTCAGGAAGGGTGAGTCCCTAAAGAAAGGGACATTGACCTAGACACATGTATCCACTAAAATTACATGTGGTGGTGACATAAAAATGCCTCTGAAGTGATTAAAGGTTGTCCAGAACTTTTCCAACTGAAAGAAAAATGTGATAATTTCTGGCAGATATGGTGGCGCCCATATTTCTACATAATTAGGAATCTATTTTCAGCTCTGAACTATCTTAAGTTTATTCTCCTCACTGAAAGACAATCTGGAAAAACATTGTTTATTATTTCAACAGGCAGAATATAATGACAAATGATCAGGAGACACATAGAAAAAACTACTACAGCACAGCACAAATAGAAATGGAAACCACTGTCTGGTAGGAAGTAAAACACTCTAGATGGATATTTTTATAAAGGAAGAAAGTAAAGGCGTCTTAGCAATCAATTAATGCAGTTTTTTTTTTAAATTTTATCTTTGCCCAATTATAGAGTCTTATTTTTTAATTAATAATGAATGTTATGATTTAAGAAAGAAAAAATTCATCCTAGAGCTGTGTGGATTGAATAAGTGATGTGAAAGATGGAAATAGTTGAAATATTTAAGCAGACATAGAACAAAATAGATGAAAAATTGAGACCATACTAAGGTCAAGAAATTTCTCAAACTTGTAAAAAACAAATTTGCTAGTTTTTAGGAAACAAAGATTTGATAAGTCAATTCAGGATGCCATTTTATATGCATTTATTACTTATTTATTCTTCCATTGGATCTATTTCTGTTATTCTCAAGTAGTATTTTCTACGTTGTGATAATTTTCTGATTCTAGTTCCTCTGTAGTGTGTTTTCTCTCTGGCAATATTTAGATTTTAATATTAAATCTTAGTGTTCTGAGATTTCACAACAAGTATAGGTGGTTTTTCACTCATTTAATGAGATACTCATAAGGCCCTTTAAATGTGAAAACTCCTTTTGTTGTTTGGCTATAGGCATTTATGTTGTAGTGTTCTTATTGTTTCTTTTATTATTTTCCTCCTCTTTCAGTATTTTTCTTTCAGAACTTCTCTTAGTAAATATTAACTATATAGTGTTGAGAAAACAAAAAATGATAGAGGGAGCCCTCTCCACAAGACGTAATAAAAGAAGGAGTTTAACTACTGAATAAGCATATCTAGAATACACTGCATATTATAAGCAGTCTGCAAAAGAGACTATAAAATCTAGATAGAATTTTCATAAATTAATTCGGTAAAGCACAAGAAAGAAAAATTAAAATTAAACCTTTATCTCTTTGAGAGACAAATTATTGCATCTTGGAATAGTCTCCTAAAATTCCTGGGAGACTCCTGAGGTCATTTTGGAGGCAAGAGTTTACAGTTCCAAGGGTCAGAAAGCCTTAAAAACAATAGGCCAGTGTTGAACCATCCTTCCATCCCAGGGATAAATTCCAGTTGCTCATGTGTGATACTGTTAATGTGATGTTGAATTTGGTTTGCTAGTATTTTGTTGAGGATTCTTGCATCTGTGTTCATCAAGGATATTAGCCTGTGATTTTCTTTTCTTGTAGTATCCTTCTATGGCTCAGGTATCAGGGTAATGCTGGCCTCATACAATGAGTTTGGATTCCTCCTTAGTTTTCATAAGAGTTTGAGAAGTATTATTCTTAAATAATTGTATCTTTTTTAAATGTTTGGTAAAATTCCCCAGTGAAGCCATCAGGTCCTGGATGGGCATCTTTTAAAAATGGGAATTCGCTTGACTTTGGTAATTTTTTCACAGGACATATGTATATAAAGATATCATGTTGTAGGCTCTAAATATATGTAATTTTTATTTGTCAATTATACTTCGGTAAAACTAAGGAATTTTTTAAGAAAAAACACAATAGAACAGGCCAATTTTGAAGTTTATGATGTTTTCAAGGAGACACACTGAAGGGTATGGGAAAAAATTTTATAAGTTTGTCCTTACAATAGTGATGCTAACTAACATTTACCAAATAATTATTAATGTCAAACACATTACTAAGGACTTTACATGTATTAAATGACTTATTCACATAATAACACTATAGAATGGTTATTATTAATATTATTATTATCTCTATTCTAAAAGTGAGAAAGAAACAGGGAAGCTAAATTATTTGCCTGAGTTGACACAGGTATTAAGGGACAGCCAGGGTTAATCCCTGGCAATCTGGCTCCAGAGCCTATAGTCAAGCATTCCACTTAGTATTTTTCCACATACCTTTTCTATCTCTGTTTTTTCTTCTGTTAAGAATATTATTTTAGTCTTCCTGGACCTTTCCCAGCCCATTCTTCTACTTCAACAATGCATTCCTCAGCTCTGTTCATTCTGCTCTTTGGTCTGTGAATTAAACTTTTATTCTTAAAATATACTTTTCAAATTAAAAGTACTATAGATATTTATTTGTTGTATATAACATATTGTAAAATATCTTGAAAATATTAAATAAAGCCATTCTAAAACTTCTGTTTTCCCTATTTTCATACTCAGTTTGAGCTGCTATAACAAATTACCTTAGACTGAATGGCTTAACAATAAATATGTATATCTCATAGTTCTGGAGGCCAGAAAATTGAATATCAAGATGTCGGATCCAGTGTGTTTTGTGAGGGTCTACTTCCTGGTTTACAGATGGACATTTAGTATTCTCATATGGCAGAGATCAAAAAAAAAAAAATTCTTGTGTCTCTTCTTGTAATAGCATCGATCCTACTCATGAGATTTTACCCTACTAACTTACTTACCTTCCAAAAAAAAACCCTGCCTCCTAATACAATCACACTGCAGCTAGTATTTCAGCACATAAGTTTTGAGGGCCACAAACATGCATGCCTAACACTCCTATGTATTATTTCTTCGAGTAATAAGTTTTTTTAGGTTTTATTTTTGTAGGTTCTCATTCTTGATGTTATTTTCTGTAAGTGTCAGGCAGTCTTTCTAATGAAAAGTATACGCTTGAATTTTCTGACTACTCAAAATTATGGCACATAGGATTCAAAGGGATATACTTGTAGCTTATCTTCAGACAATAGTGGCACTTTGTCATCCATTGACTTTTTTAACCTCTTGGGTCCAAATATCTATATTTTCTTCTTTATGATGTGGATAAATCCCACTTTTCCCAGGTGTTCAAAAAGGATGAGTTTGGAGGAGACAATGACTTATAAGTTGCTCCAATTTGATTCACCCGTATTTGTCTCACGAGTCCTTCTATCTCCTTATCTCAGGGTGAGCCCTATCTCCTACATGTCTCCTGCTTTCATTTTACCTCTCTCACCTCTACGTCTATACAGTCTGATCCCATCTGGAATTCTACTGATGTTCCTCTACCCACTTATTACTCACTTAAATCTTCTAATGATTTCTCCAAAAATCTATGAGAGTTCCTCTTTTCCCAAACATTGTTAAGGAAATACACATGTATGTATGTGTATTTATGTTTATATGTATCACATAGTATGTGGGGTGTGTGTGTGTGTGTGTGTGTGTGTGTGTGTGTGTGTGTGTGTGTATACACAAAGACTCTCCTTGACATAATGTTAGTGAGATTCCTCTAAACCCTTAAAGCTCCAACCTTGAGCTCTGTCCACGGCTTGTTTAGTCCAGTTTTAGCAAGAATTTTTCAGGTCAGTTTGGGAAAAATCATCCACTCTTGATATCTGATTAAATCCTCATTGCCCACCCCTGATATCTTATCACTCTGCCCTGTCTTCAGAAAAATTCCTGTCAAGTAGGTTTAGTCAAAATTATCCTTATACATTATGATATCTTAGTAATTTTCTATTCTGTGACCTCTACCCACCTTCTTAGCTATAAATCTCCATTTGTTCTTGTTATTTTTGGAGGTGAACCTAATATCTCTCCTCTATGGAAAAACTTAACTGTAGTAGTCCCTCTTAAATAAATTCCTCGTTGCCATATTTAACAAGGGCTATGAATAAATTTTTTATAGTTATGGTACAGTGATTCAGAGAGAATCAGACACATCATTGGACCCCTGGAGCTCTCACTCAGAACCCCAAGTGTGTATCTTTGAAGATTTCTTCTTCATTTCTGATTGATTTATCTGGGGTCCACTAGGACATCTAATTCCCGAGTCAGTGTTTGGGCAACAGTTTGTTGAAGAATGGTAGGGACAGATTTGGATCCTTAGGATTTGGAGTAGATCCTTGAAAACTGGGTTAGAGTCCCAGGCTTCTTTTGAAAGATACCTCCTGGGCTGCAAGTTGTTCTGCCTGGCTCCTTGTTTTGAGGTGGGTTCACTCCCTGACTTCTGGGCTGGAAAACAGTATTTTTTTGTGGTGGGGGACTTTCCCTCTGATGTCTCTATTTAATCCTGCTTCGCTGATGGAACTTCTCAATCCACTGAAATCACCTTCTCAGATCCTTGCTAACTATATGCCCTGCCAACTCTGTCCGCTTGTTTTTCTTGTTGTTGTTGTTGTTGGCATAATTTTACTAAAGAGCATTTGGGACTAGTTTAGCACCTTTGGAAAACTTAACATCTCTCCAAACTAAATCCTCTTAGACCACCTCTCTCTTACCATTACCTCTGCTTTTCCACCTTTCCTTTTTACCACCTTCGATCTTCCATTTGGCTTTTTGGCATCCATTGCTATATTCTCCTTCAGTCCTCTGCCTCTTCCTCACCTCCATTCACCCTGCGGACCTTTCTGCTCCCGCTCCAGCGCCTCAGCTTCTTACAGACACTTTGGCCTTTTGCCCAATCAGAGATTCTCAAGCGATTCATTGATCTCCAAAAGCAACTATCAGAAGCTGAACAGACTAAGATTATTAGTCTGTTTTTAATAAGAGATAATAAAATACTTTTCTTTACCTTTTCAATAATCTGCCTAGGAAACCATGATCTTGTGTCTTATCAAATTAATATCCCATGTGTTATGTTCATTTTTATCATGTCCTTAATCGTTAAAAAATCCACCAAGATTTCTTACATATATTTTAGAGACTGGAGTGCAGTGGCTCTTCACAAGTGTGATGATAGCATAGCACAATACAGCCTCAAATTCCTTAGCTCAGGTGCTTCTGCTGCTTCGGCCTTCCCAGTTGCTGGAAATACAAGTGCGTGCCACCAAACCAGGCTCTAAATTAAATATTTCTAAGCCTTCCAGGAATGTAGAAACTAATCCAAATGCTCTACATGTTCACATGACTTGGGTAAACTTCTTTTGATAAATAAAATTAGTTCAATATTGTTAGTTTAATAAAAATTGGTATTTCATCATTAATTATAATATTGGCATACATTTTTATTCTAGCTGGATTTACTAGTTAATTAAGGTTTTTATTTCTATTAGATGTTTAAGATTATTAAAAATAAAAATTCAACCTAAGAACAAATGTACAAGTAAAGATGCAATAAAAACGAACTGCTTGAAATACATTACTTCATGTATATCAAGCAGAGAAATAAAAATAAACAAAACTTCATGTATTCAACTTTTTAGGTTTATGCTTTTGTGATGCTTTGCATACCATGTATGTGCTATGAAATACTTAACAGGGAAATAACTTGAGATGATAGTTAGCCATGTTTAATGTTATCATATATCTGCCTAAGGATAATTTTTAAAATAAATTTTAACTAAAGTTATGCCAAGTTAAGTAATAGATATTTATTAAATGTCTGGGCCATTTCTAAATAAAGCAAACTACAGAAATGTAATTACTAACATATGTTTAAGATTATATACTTTTGACATAGAATACAGAGACTATGATTATATATGATCTGTTAATAAACAGTTTTATGCCATCTAAAAATTATACTTTATAAATGTGTATACCTCTATAATTATAAATCGTATATTCCTAAATTTGTTATTCTGTTACAGAATGCTGGTAAATGACAATTTTCTACTTCCTGGTTTCTCTGTAAAATGACGTTATTAATGGTTAAAAATATAATATATATGTACATATGTGTATAATATATATTATATACATTAATATATGTGTATATAATATATATACATATATACACACATATATATAACTAAACTAGAAACAATAAGTGTGAATGAAGAAAACAACTCAGTATATAAAATATGCAAAAAGTATGTGTTTTTAATAAGGAAAAATACATTTGTATGAATGATTTGTTTTCATTAAAGGAAAAAGAGAGTAGTTTTATCCTATGGATTTATGACTATTGATATCCATAGATAGTTTTTAAATCTTGCTAAACTAAATGAAGTGGTGAATACAGGTTGAAAGTATGTTTATGAGCCCACTATTGAAAAAAAGAAAGAAAAATGTCCTAAATTTCAAGATAATGCATTTGAGTTTTATTTAGGATGGAATGAGCAGTCATTAAAAATTCTGGATGAATGCTGTTATCATGACAATGTTTAGGAAAGTGAATATGACAATAGACAGTAAAATAATTTAGAATAAGATAAACAGAGAAATAGGTTTACTGTTAGAGAAAAATTTCAATAGTACTGAGGTAATTAAAGATCAAACAGGTATGGGAATGTAGTGTTAGGAAGAATCATAGATATTATTAAATTCAAATACCTTAGTGTGAAATGAAGAAAATTAAATTTAGATATGCAAAGAGACTTCTTCAGGGATTTACTGTTCATTTAAAAGAGTACATTCTAAGGCAGAATACAGTCATTTTTATTCTCAATCCAAGGTTCTATTACTCTTTTTCTATGATTTTAATATCAAATTTTAGTAATATTTTAAAATTTGTTTTGGCTTTATTCTTTTAGACGTTCAATACAATTCTGACAATTGGTACTTAAAAAAATAGTGATAACCCCCATTTTAAATCAGTATTGCCAATCAAATTTATAATGTACATGCACATTTATTTTGCAAATAATTTTCAATTGAAATAATGGAAATAGAATTCATGAATTATTTCATCCAAATTTTAACCTTTAGCTTTTGATTTAACATCTAGAGTATTCTTCCAGTCGAATTTTAATCTTCGATGGTAGAATGCAGAATCCATCACCCTGGATTGCCAAATCTAGAATTAATATAAACTTGACCACCAACTAGCTCTTTGTCATTGAGTAAGGTCTTTGAACTCTCTGGGTTTTAGATTTTCAATCTGTGAATTTAGAAAGCAGTTCAGAGGCTCTCTGGGTTCTTTCCATCTCTAACAGTCATTCATCTTTTCATCTCTAAAATTCTGAAATTTAGTAGAATTCAAAGCTTATTATGAGCGAATAGTTTCCATGACAACCATTGTATACTTGTTTACACAAGTTCTGAGGCCATAGGAGATTTGTAATAGGTTCAATATTTGTGATGAGTGAAATGAAAGCCTTTGCATTTCAGTGTTTTTATATATATATATATATATATAAAATATATATATATTATATATATATATATATATAGAGAGAGAGAGAGAGAGAGAGAAAGAGACTAACTCTGTCATCAGGCTGGAGTGCAGTGGCATGATCTCAGCTTACTGCAACCTCCACCTCCCGGGTTCAAGCAATTCTCCTGCCTCAGCCTCCCAAGTAGGTGGGACTACAGGTGCATACCACCACACCCAGCTAATTTTTGTATTTTTAGTAGAGATGGGGCTTCACCATGTTGGCCAGGATGGTCTCAATCTCTTGACCTCGTGATCCACCCACCTCAGCCTCCCAACGTGCTGAGCCCAGTCCCATATTTTGAGTCTTGTACAAATGCTCTGTTCTTACGAATTCTTTTGGGTTTTAATGTTCCAGACATTCTTCCTTATATTTCTGTTTAAGTTTCTATAGAATTAGAATATTCAGAGCACCTAGTTCAGAAGGTATGTGAACTTCTGAAGTATGAGAATGGCATGTCATAAAATTCACCATTTGCTTTCACATATGCTTACACACATGGCATATTTTATGACACGCCAGTCTCACAGCAATGATTAAAACAATACTTAGCACATAAGACTCAAAATGATAGTTGTTATAATTAACCTTCCCAATGTGGTCACCTTGGTCTCTCATCAGTTGTTATGTATTAGTAGTGTATTTGACAGTTGTTACATAGTTACCATTATGTAGCATGTCAAATATTTAATAAACCATTCGTTAATGTTCAAAAGCTAGAATGGAGATATGTGTTTATCTTTATTCGGAAAACAATATATTGAGGATATTTCTGCCCAATGTAGAAAATTTCAAGCCAGACCACAGATTTTAAAAAAAGCTTTCTCTATTGCCCTAATTTCCAATTGTTTTTTAATATTTCCCCAGTATCTTAAACTGAGTTAAAAACAAGGAAGCTTATCTTCACTGGATTAAAAACATAAACAAATGAATAAGTTACAAAACAAATAAGTAAGCTACAAAACATATTGTGGGCAATTTTTCTTCTTTCTTCTTCCTATATTTCCATCTTCCAGCTCTTTAATTTTTATTTTCACATTCCTGCTTCTGAAATCCCTTCACTGTGGTAACTTCTTGATCTCTATAATCTGCTAAATAAATGTGATTCTTGCTTTTCTCAGGAAAGAGGAACTAATTTTGAATCAAAGGTATGATAAAACTCTCAATCACTCCCATTTGTACCCGTACAACAGAGGCAAACCAGAACTGTGGAAAAAGTAAAACTAGTTGCATTAGCTGCAAACTTGTTCTTGGAGGGAATAAACTTCTGTACATATCAACCAACATAAAAAAAAAAATCTTGATTATAAACAACTTGATTAAACTATAGGAAATGGAGTATAAGACCTTTAAAAAATAAAGCAACATCCAAGCAGAGACTGGAATGGAAGGTGATGATGGTAGGCAAGAAAGATTCAGCAGAATTTGAAAAATCAAAAAAACATTTTTTTAGGATGTTCAATGGTTTCATGAAAAGGAATTGGAAATTGTATTAGAAATAAGACATTGTATTTAAATAGTCTAACATTTTTATTATGTAGACTACTACAAATATAGTATGGATTCGAAATTTCTCAATTTTTGCTTTTGCTTTTGCTTTCATTAAGTCACCTGTAATGGACACATATTAGTAAGTAGACTCAAAAACTCCAAATTTAATATGCTTTACATAGAACACTTATTTTACTATTTACAAGTTACCACATAGGAACGTTAGCACTTGATGATGAAAAATAAGATAGATTTACATGTTACTCAGCTCATTCACGTAATAATTAATTTTATTTACCCACCATTCAAGGGAAATTCCGTTTTGAAACTTCGTTAATTTGAGAAGAGGTTTCTTGTACATAACAAAGCTCTATTTTATACAATCTATAGAAATATTTTTAATTACAATATTATTACAATCAATCTTCTGCCATCCATAGGTTACAGTCTGAAATCATCTTAGAGAATTTTTACCAACACGGATTTCTTTCCTACCTGTTTTTTTATCTTAAAGTTAAAAATCCTTGTCATTAACCTATTTTTCTCTTTTCTGTTTATGGTTGCCTCAAATTTTTTAAAATGGTAACTAATAGATTACCAGATTGCTGGACAATTTTAAAAAACTTAATTAAAGTCACAAGACCGGAATTTCTTTCAGAACCCTCTCACTAATTAATTGTAAAACTTTAGAAAAACCATTCAACCTGTAGGTGAGTTTACCTAGATTTTCTGAGATCTTTTCTAAATTAAAATACTTTGTCATTAACTCTCCTCTGAGCTGACATTGTGAGATATGTTTTCAAAGATGTTTCTTATGATGAAAACATGACAAATATGACAATGATATTATAAATATTTTCATTTCCCCCACAGTTTTTGAGAAAAAGATACGGCAGACAAAGAGTTGGTAGATATTCTTAAAAATTGTTATTGAAGTTTACATTGGAGGCAATCACATAATAGCCCTGTGCTTTCTGAACTAAAATCTCAACCTTTTCTCACTCCATGAACTCTAAACTAGAGAGAAGTACAACTTTGCAAAAGAGATAAAAAAGCTGTAATAATAATGAAATCTGAATCACCCCACTACAATATCTACCAGTATGATTATGTCATATGTGACAAATTTTTAAAAGGTCTATACAACTATCAACTAGGCACCTCTACACTCCAGACAATTCTAAAGAAAGAAGGAAGAGAGGCTGTGATTTTTTTGTGAGGGGTGTGAAAATGTGTTGTTACTAATACTTTACTACAAGACAGAGGTAGCTATTAGATTGGTGCAAAAGTAATTGCGGTATTGCCATTAAAAGCAATGGCAAAAAACACAATTACTTTTGCACCAACCTAATAATAGGCACTTGTGAATTATCTAAAGATTATATGTAAGACCAGTTATTTGATATGTGAGATAAACACGATACTCTTGAACAATTTATGGCCTGTATATAATTTGTACAAACACAGTGGACATATTCTCATTAGGATAATGGTACTTAATAGTGTCCAAAAAATAAATCATACATTATAGTGATATGATCTCATGAGACCCTGAGGTGATCTGAATCCTGAAGTAGAATTATTAAATCAAAGCTCTATTTTCAGTTATTTTTTGACTGTACACATGTAGTGGTGGGCGGGTCATCAATCTCTGGGAACCTGTGTTCTCTCCTGAACAATGCCTATCCTAATCTTACAAAATAAAATAATACGGTATGCTTATGAATATTAAATAACTTCAGAAATTTTTGTGTGGCTTTTTATTTCAAATCTAAATATACTTCTATTTTCAGTAACTGAGGTTTTCTCTAATATTATTTTTTGAATAAACTTAGAAAAAAATCTCAGAATTTCCTGGTTTTTAAAAAGTGTATTGTAGTTTCTTTATTTCCTCTAAGTTGATATGTCGAACAAATAATGTTTAAATGGAGAATGTTATGGCCAGTTTTATGTGTTAACTTGACTAAACCATCAGATGCCAGATATCTGGTTAAATATAATTTCTTAGTGTGTCTGTAAGGATGTTTTAGGAAGAGATTGACAATTCACTTAGTGGACTGAGTAAAGCAGATGGCCCTCCCCAATGTGCATAGACAGGCATTATCCAAACCATTGAGGGGCTGAATAGAACACAATGGCAGGGGAAAGTTGAAATCACTGTCAGCAATGACTGCTGAGCTGGGACATCATCTTCTATTTGCGATTCTGGTTGTCAGAACTTTAGACTCAGATTGGAATCTATACCATTGGATCTCTGACTGTAAGGCTCTCAGGACTTCGAAATACATTACTGACTTTCTTGGGTATCCTGCTTGTAGATGGCAGATTACAGAACTTCGTAGCCTCCGTAATGGTATAAGCCACTTCCTTTATTAAGTCTTATTTTTAATTTCATATATTTGTACAAATATATGAGCATATCTTGTGTCTTTTTTTTTTTAATTCCTCTTCATTGTTCTTCAAAGATATTGAGATTTTTACAAATGGAAAGATTGTGGCAACCCTGGGTTAGGGAAGTCGGCACCATTTTTCCAACAGCATGTGATCACGTTGTGTCTCTCTGTTACAATTAGGTGATTCTTACAACATTTCAAACTCCTTCGTTATTATTATAACTGTTATGGTGATATGTGATTAGTGATCCTTATTAGTGATCTTTGATGGTACTATTGTCACTCTTTTGGGCTGCCATAAGCCATGCTCATGTAAGGTGATAAAATTAATCCATAAATGTTGTGTGTGTTCTATCTGCTCCACTAAACAGCTATTTTTAGTCATGCTCCCATTCCTCAAGCCTCCCTATTCCCTGAGACCCAACAATATTGAAATTAGACTAATAGTCTTACAATGGCCTCTAAGTGTTCAAGTGAAAGGAAGAGTGGCATGCCACTCACTTTTCATCAAAAGCTAGAAATGTTCAAGCTTAGTGAAGAAGACATGTCAAAAACTTGAGATATGCTGAAAGCTGTGTCTCTTGCCTAAAACAGCCAAGTTGTGAATGAAAAGAAAAAGTTCTTGAAATAAATAAAAAGTGCTGCTCCAGTGAACACATGAATGATAAGAAAGCAAAACAGCCTTATGCTGATACGGACAAAATTTCTGTAGCTTAGATAGATTGTTCCAGCCACAATGTTCCCTTAAATCAAAGCCTAATCCAGAGCAATGCTCTATTTCTCTTCAATTCTGTGAAAGCTGGGAAAGGTGAGGAAGCTGTAGAAGAAAAGTTTGAAGTGAGCAAAACTTGGTTTATGATATTTACAAAATAAGACATGTCCCTAAAAATAAAAGTACAAAATGAAGCAGCAAGTGGGGCTATAGAAGCTGCAGCAAGTTATCCAGAAGATCTAAGATAGTTGATAAAGGTGGCTACATTAAACAACAGATTTTTCAATGTAGATAAAACAGCCTTCTATTGAAAGCAGAAGCCATCTAGGACTTTCACAGCTAGAGAAGAGAGGTCAATGCCTGGCTTCAAAGCTTCAAAGGACAGACCAACTCTGTTGTCAGAGGCACATGCAGCTGTTGACTTCAAGTTTAAGCCAGTGCTCACGTACCACTCTAAAAATCATGGGCACTTTCAGAGTTATAGTGACTCTACTCTGCCTTTGTTCTATAAATGGAACAATAAAGCCTGCCCATTGAGCATATCTTTTTACAACATGGTTTATGGGATATTTTAAACTCACTGTTGAGGGCTACTGCTCAGAACAAAAGATTTATTTCAAAATATTACTGATCATTAATAATGCGTCCAGTCACTCCAAAGCTTCCCAATGTGGTCACCTTGGTCTCTCATCAGTAGTTATGTATTAGTAGTGTATTTGACAGTTGTTACATAGTTACCATAATGTAGCATGCCAAATATTTAATAAACCATTCGTTAATATTCAAAAGCTAGAATGGAGATATGTGTATATCTTATTCGGAAAACAATATATTTTGTACACCAAAGAGATAGGTGTACAATAAGATTAATGTTGTTTTAATGTCTGCTAACAAAAAACATCCTTTGGCCCATGACTCAAGACATAATTTTGACTTTCAAGTTTTTTTAATTTTTAAAATAAATTTTGTAAAGCTATAGCTGCCATAGATATTGATTCCTCTGATGGATATGGGCAAAGCAAATTGACAACCTCCTGGAAAGAATTCAGCATTCTAGATGTCACTAAAGGCATTTGTGATTTATGGAAGTAAGTCAAAATATCAACATTAACAGCACTTTAGAAGTGGATTCCAAAATGTATGAATAGCTTTGAGACACTGAAGACTTCAGTGGAGGCAGTCACTGCAGATGAGGTGGAAATAGTGAGAGAATTCAAATTACAAGTGGAGCATCATGATGTGGTTGAATTGCCACAATCTCACGATAAAACTTGGATGGATGAAGAGTTGCTTCTTATGGATGTGCAAACAAAGTGGTTTCTGGAGACGGAATCCACTTCTGGTAAAGATGTTATATACATTGTTGAAATGACAAGCAAGGATTTTAAATATTACATAAAATTGGCTGATAAAACAGTGGCTGGATCCAAGAGGATTGACTCCAATTTTGAAAGAAATTTCTACTGTGGGTAGAATTCTATCAAACAGCAGAGTATACTATACAAAATATTTCATAGAAGTAAGAACCAATCCATGCAACAAACTTTATTGTTGTCTTTTTGTTTAAGAACATGCTACAGCCTCCCCAATATTCAGCTATCACCACCTTGATCAGTTAGCAGCCATCAACATTCAGGCAAGACCTTCCATTAGCAAAAAGAGTACCTCTCACCGAAGACTTTGGTAGTGTCAGTATTTTTTAGCAATAAATATTTTTAATTAAGGTATGTACATTGATTGTTTTAGACATAATGCTATTACTCATTTAACAGTCTACAGTATAGCATAAAAATATCTTCTATATATACTGGAAAACAAAAAAAAAAAAAACAAAAAAAAATGTGTGACTTGTTTTATTGCAGTGTTCTGCAACTGGAGCTGCAGTATATTTGAAGTGTGCCTGTATGTGTGTCTGTATATAGATATATAGATGATTGATAGATTAGATAGATATAGGTATGTAGATAGATAGACAGATAGATAGAGAGACAGGTAGATAGATAAAGAGGGATGGAGATATTGATAGATATGTTCTCTTTATCTGCAGAACCCAGAGTCCTGGCTATTACAGGAGATATAAAAAACATGAGGTTGAGTGTAATGGCTCACGCCTGTAATCCCAGCACTTTGGGATGCTGAGGCTTGTGGATAATTTTGAAGTCAGGAGTTTGAGACCAACCTGGCCCACATGGTGAAATTCCACCTCTACTAAAAATACAAAAATTAGCTGGCTGTGATGGCACACACCTGTAATCCTAGCTACTCAGGAGGCTGAGGCAGGAGATTCACTTGAGCCTCAGAGGTGGAGTTTGTGGTGAGCTGAGATCATGCCACTGCATACTCCAGCCCAGGTGACAGAGAGAATCTGAAAACAACAACAACAACAACAACAACAACAAACTGTGAAGTGTCTTCCAAACACCATATATGCAACATGGTCAGGTATGAAGGAGATATCCATGGCTCCCAAGACCAAGGTATAACCAGTTCTTAAGTTTGTAAGGAGATAAATAGACATGAATGATGTTCTTCATGGACTTACGTGGAAAAAAGAAATTTTGGAACTTTACATTTGGACTACTGTGATTCTTTATCCCCCCTAATTAGATCCAGGCATCCACCAGGAAAGATTTCTTTTTTTTTTTTTTTTTTTGAGATGGAGTTTTGCTCTGTTGCCCAGACTGGAGTGCAGTGGTCGGATCTCGGCTCACTGCAAGCTCCGCCTCCCGGGTTTACGCCATTCTCCTGCCTCAGCCTCCCGAGTAGCTGGGACTACAGGCGCCCGCCACCTCGCCCGGCTAGTTTTTTTTTTTTTTTTTTTTTTTTTTTGTATTTTTTAGTAGAGACGGGGTTTCACTGTGTTAGCCAGGATGGTCTCGATCTCCTGACCTCGTGATCTGCCCGTCTCGGCCTCCCACAGTGCTGGGATTACAGGCTTGAGCCACCACGCCCGGCCTGGGAGAGATTTCAATATTCTTCATCTGTTCATAGGCCTGCCTCATATCTTCCTTAAGCCTCACTCTTGCATTGATAGACAGTTTTTACATAGATGACAGATACTTTTTTAATAGAAATTCTCTTAGTACAAACTTAAATGGTAGCATTTTTTGTCTTGTCATCTTAGGCAATATACAGAATGGAATTTGTGCTATTGATAATTTAAATAACTCTGCTTTACATTTGGTAAACATACTAACAGCATTAGCTTTTAAATAGCATTTTACAGCCTTCCGAATGAACAGTAATTTCTTTTAAAATATTGTGGGGAGAAAAGCATGTAGCATTGAGAATTGTCCTCAGAATCCTGAGAACTAAAATTACACAGCAGAAAGAAGTATGAGATTTTAGGATTATCTTACTATTTTTGCAAGTTTTTATTTATAATAATTATATATATATACTATTTAGTTCTAGTGTCACTAATAATGAAATATATTTTGTCAACTACCTCTCAAGATACCATTATCCTATTTTTTTTCCAAAAAATAAGTTGAATATTTTCCCAGGTATTGATTTTTGGTAACAACGATACCAATTTGGAAAAAGTAATTATGGTTACATAATTTTTACATATTTTTATCAGTATCTCTTAACTTTCCAATGAATAACTTCAATAATAACATATTTGAATTTTAGGCAACATTTTATATAACATAATGATATTGAAATGTGGAGATAATTATTGGGCTTTACAACTGAAGCCACGTCAAGTACAATGTTAACATGAGAAAAACAGAGAGAGAGAGAGAGAGAGACAGAGAGAGAGAGAGAATTGTTGGGATCTATAAGAGATGCTACATTAATTGGAATAGTAGTATGAGAAAGACTGAAAATGAAAGGGAGTAAGAGAGACTAGTTTTAAGTGAAAAAAAGGCATCCCCAATAAGATAAATTATTAGGATAATCGTAAAACAAGTTAGGGTCAGGTTAATAGAATTCAAATACTTATTGTGAGTCAAATTTTTAAAAATCTCAATATTCCCTACATTCTAAAATTAAGTGCATAACAAAATTTCTCTCTTTATTGTACTGTGTACTTTTCATTTTTATTTTCCAATACTACAAATTTTAATTGAATGTTCTATTTTTTACTGTTAACAGTACTATAAATATGAACCAGGTTAAATATTACATTTTCAGTAGTTTTTTTTTTTCTTATACACATAGACACATGCATTGTAATAGACTGTTGAAAAAATTAGGATTTATTTTTAGCCTTTGGTTTCATTTTTATCTAGATCATTGCAATGTAAAGGATATAGCAAGTTTTCTTTGAAATAACTTGGTTGTAACCAAATGAATTGGATTGAAACCAAGTGAAAGCACACACCAAATATTAAATTTATATTTAACAGAAATTTTTAAGATAAAATGTTTATTTTTGTTACATATAATTTAATTTTTTACTTGTCATTCAGAAAATCAACCAGAGCACCAAAACTATTTTTTAAAAAATAAAAACTACATTTTCATCTAAATTAGGAGACAGAAAATCTTGCAAATTCCTTATCTGTTGTAAATGTGGCCAAAGGGCTAAGCCAGTCAGTAAGCCCACATGGGAAGAAGCCTTGGGAGGAAAGTCGTCTTGTGGTTGTGTATTTCAAGTACCTCTAACATCTATCCACTCCTAGAATAAAAAAAAAAAAAATCCATCCTGATAAGAATCTGTAGTAAGTACAATATTATCACTGTGAATTGAGAAGAAAGAAGGCACAAAAGTGTGTGGGGATACCCAGAGGTGACTGATCTCATGAAGTCCCTTCCAAATACAACTTTTAAAAGTGACTGCTTCACATTTAAAGAAAAGGACTCTGTCTCTTGGAAACAGCGGACTGTACAGAAATGAAAGAAAACACAGGCCATTAGTAGAAGTCCTTATGAAATAGATAAGGTTCTGAGGGTCACGGGAAGTGTGGCCACACACAGGTGGCATGAATTAAGAAAACAGTCCACCACTGTAATAACAGAGGTGGGAGACCTTAAAATGCGAAGCCTCACAAGCTAGTCCTTTTCTCCAGTCCACAAAACCTTCTGCTGTTAGTCAGAAAAATTAATTCATTCCAACACAAATGCCAGAAAAGGAATACTCGAAGATTCATAGAAGTAGACTTGAATAATAAAATAATCAACATACCATTTATAATAATAAAATCTCACCAGAAAAATGTTTTAACAATGATTTTTTAAAAAGTGATAACCCAATTCCAATATAAACTTAAAAAAAAAATAAGCAATTAGATTTATGAAGTAATACTAAAGATAGATACAAAGGAGTTCCAGTAATAGTTAAACGGTAAATGCAACATGATAAGTAAAGTACAATGAAATGTAAAATAGGTTCTGAAAAATCTTTATAATTTTTTAAAATTATGAATAATTAATAAAGATTGAAAAAAATAGACATGACACAAAGCATAACGAGAACATAGAGAACAGAAAAATGTGAATACAATGATACAAATATAAAGAAAGAAAAAAGTATATTAAAGTGAAAAATTATAGATATGAATTATAGGAAAAGGCAAACCTAAAATATACATAATTGGGGTTGGCAGTGAAAACCCAAAGAAAAACAATTCAAAATATAATTGAAAAAAACTTTCCCGAAATTAACCAAACGTGGTTCTTTACCTATAATTCTAACCCCAGAATGTATAGGATAAGCTATCATCACATCACCCCGGGAGAAAACAAATGAGGTAAAGGGAAGATCAGTTATTGCTGAGGATGAGCATAATAATATTAATGTATTTATTTCTGTCCCACAAATGTCATGCTTATTTTCAGAATAATATGAATAAAGGTATCCATTAAAATCTTATCAACTTTTTGCAATCACCTTACATTCTAAATAATATTCAACTATATGTTTATCACTGACTAGCACATTTAAGTTCCCTGTCAGCCCAAGGAATTTTTTAAATCCTATATAAACAGAGGGGATATTCTATCCTATTAGTACTGTAAAGCCTGTCTCCAAAAGTCTCCGATAGCTCACTCTGATCCTGAATGAACCTTCATATGGCCCTGACTGGCATGTGATATTCCTTCTCTCCCAGGCTGTGAATACATCTGACTTTAAACTTCTGTTGACCTCATCTGTTAGTAAAAGAGGGATTAGCATCCTAGTTCATGAGGATGCCCAAGTGCATGTCATAAGACACTGGGCAGCTCTGTCCAGAATGAGCTATCGGAGACATTTGGAGACAGGCTTTATAGTACTAATAGGATAGAATATCCCCTCTGTTTATACAGGATTTTAAAAATTCCATGAACTGGCAGGGAACTTAAATGTTTTAGTCAGTGATAAACATATATTTGAATATTATTTAGAAATGAGCTTTAAGACATGGAGAAAACATACAGCATATTGCTAAGTTAATGAAGCCAGTTTGAAAATGCTACATACTCTATAATTCCAACTAAAAGGCCTTCTAGAAATGAACTAATATCAAAGAAGAACTAAATAAATGGAATGATATGCCAAGTCCATAGATAAGAAGACTTATATATATTATCAGTTCTTCCCAAGATTTAGATCTATAGTTTCAATACAATTCTGATTAAACTCCCAGCAAATTATTTTGTGTATGTAGACAAACTGATCCTAAAATTTATATGAAGAGGTAAAATACCGAGAATAACCAACTCAATACTGAAGGAAAAGAACAAAGTGAGAAGACTGACACTGTATGATTTTGAGACTTATTATAAGGCTTCTGTAATAAAGGCAGTGTGGTATTAGCAAAATAAAAGACTAATAAGCCAGTGGAACAGAGTAGAGAGCTTAGAAATATTCCTACATATAGTCAAGCGATCTTTGATAAAGGAGCAAAGGAAATATGATGAAACAAAGATAACATTTCAATAAATGATGCTGGAACAATGGGGCATTCACATGCAAAAAAAAAAAATGAGTATAAATACAGACCTTACACTCCTCAGAAATATTTCCTTAAAATGGCTCATAGAACTAAATGTAACATACAAAACTCTAAAACTCCTAGAAGACAATGTAGAAAAAAAACCCGTATTATCTTGGGTATGACAATGACTTTTACAGAGAACTTTAAGGGCACTATTCACTAAAAAGAAATAAGATGGATTTCATTAAAATTAAAAACTTCTCCTCTTCAAAAACCACTTTCAAGAGAATGAGAAGACAAGCCACAGACTGGGTGAAAATATTTGCAAAAGATAACTGCAAAATGTTTTAAAAGTATTATTTTATATAGCTTTTACATAATATCGCTTTATTTGTCCTGTATCTGTTGACTTGAAATATTTAAACAAAATTAGTCATTTTTTAAAAAAACGTTGCAATTCACAAAAATACATATTAAGAAATGGAAAGAGATATCACATGATTAGAGAGATTCAGCATGATAAATATATTTATACTCCCTAGATATTATATGCATTTAACATGTATTTTGGAATCCTTTATGTTTATTGATTTAAAATATTAATTTTATATTAAATAGAGGCCCGGTGTAATAATTTTAAATAAATTTGAGAATTGAAAATTAAAAAGAGAAAGTCTTTATTCCTTGCTCCTACCCAACTATGTCCTATATGGCCAATTTAATACTTTGGTGTATATAATTAAGGACATTTCTCCCTTTCTTGTTTTTAGTATTTTCTCTGTTCCATGGAGACTAAAATACATTCATTTTTATTTTACATGACATTACATAATTATATGAACTTGTTTGTCAAAGCAGTTCTAAGTTATTTTCTGCATCTTTATCCTCAGCAATAAAGGAGGATTTATTATATAAATTCATTTTAAAGCCAGGAATTGCTTAAGCCGGGAATTGCTTGTAGACCGATTAAACATAGGAAAGCGCTTCTCCTCTTTATTAAGTGATCCAGTGATTAAGTTAAAAAAAATAACTTTTGATCCAAAGACACTACTGGATGTGTTTACTTTATTTTTAAAGCCTGATTGATTATATAGAATAGTAGTACAAGTTTTTCTGGAGGAACGTGGTTAAGAACACAGGCTCTGGAATCAATTCCTATTTATTCCAAACCCAATTCTGTCATTTAGTAAATGTATGACCTTCGAAGGCTTCAGTTTCTCCAACTAGAAGATAGGAATAACTACAGTGTCTACGTCTAGGGTTGTTGTAAATAATGACAGTATTTGGTTAGTATTTAAAACAGTGAAATTCTGCTAGCCAGTTTTAGAGAAATGCCCCTTTTAAAACAAGTTTACATTTTTTCAGGTGTATAGCATATTTATACTATATGTATTTATACTATAGCATATTTATACTATATGTATTTATACTATATGTATCTGTATACATGCAAACACACATATATATGTAGTCAGTGTAGACAGTGAATACTTTGGTGGAAGTCAAATTGGCAGAAATCAAACTATGGATAATAAAATACTAAATTAACCTAAGTAGAAATATAAACGGAATGTAGAAGAAATCTGGAATATCTCAAAATAAATTACCATATTTCAAACAGTGCTGATTTATATCCCTTGAAAATTTTAAACTATACATTTTTGTTAATTTTTAAAGAAATATACTTAAAAGAGGACTAAGGTCAGACGTTAATCTGAAAAATGTTGGCAGTGAACAGAGAGGGTGGATAGCCAACACAATGGGTATGTTTGCCAACACTCTGATGTGCTCTGTACATATCTTCTTTTATTTTTTTTTCTTTTATATGAACTAGTCCTTTTAAAAACCTGTAATTACATTTTAGATAAATTGTAGAATGGTTAACTTTGCAGTTCCTTATTATAATTTTGTGCTTGAATAAACTTCCATCTATGCATTTATCTAAACAATTGAAAACTTAGGAAGCAACACAGATGGAAAGACAATTTATGTCACTACTAATTCATGCAACAATACAAAAGCAATTTTAAAACTGTATACAAGATGCCATAATACACATTTCTAGAAACATGAAATTGGACTTGTGTTCATTTTGAATCTTTAGAATAAACATTTCATGTCAACAATCAGATTGATTGTTCTATGAGGCAGCTCTTGCTACCAGAAATTTTTAGTCAGAGCCCAAATACCTAACTTTTGAAGATTCCTCAAGCTTTTATCTTTAAAAAAAATAAAATCAAGGTTGTTCAACAAATAAGAGAATATATTTCTTTCTAAACTGTATATACTCACTGGGAAATGTTTATTAAATTATAGATTTATGCATAAAATTCCCCAATAATAGGTGTTATTTGCATTTAAAAGTATGTTTAAAATAAAAACATAATTCTATTGTAAGAAAAATTCCAACTTCTCAGCCAACATTGGAAAATTAGGGCATTATATTTTTGAATTTTTGAGAAAGCTACATTTTTTAACTTAAACCTTGCTGTGATTATGCTTATTATTGTTCAAACTAACCATATACCCTGTTTTAACTTAATGCAAGTACCTTCCAAATGATTATAGCAAATATTAATAATGGTGGACACATTTAAAATAGCAAGTGAAAGAATCAGAAAAGTTGAAGTTTATTCAATATAAATTATAAACCCTAGAAAACCAAGATGAAATGACATTTGAAGACAAATGAGCAAAGTATCAGATCTGTGGGAAGACATTAAGCACACTAACATAGTCCAAGAAGAGAGTAAAAAAAGAAAAAAATAACAGCTTAGAAAACATAATGACTAAAACAAACTTGATTTAAAAAATCTACAAATTTTAAAAACTTACTAAATCTCAAAAAAGATGAACATGAAAAAGATCCACTTCTAAACAAATAATTGTCAAATTACCAAAATCCAAAGCCACAGAGATCTCTTAATAGCAACGCAACAAAATGACATCATATTTAAGGGAGCATCCATACAATCTACAGCTGACTCGATACAATTTATAGTGGATGTCTCATCTTAAACAAATGAAGCCAGAAGCCAATCAAATGATATATTTTATATGGTGAAAGAAAATAACTGTTATCAAAGAGTTCTATCTTAGTCAAAAATATGCTTTAGAAATACAAGCAAAGTAAATACACAGAAAGAATTTTAAAATACAATAATCCTGTGAGGATCTATTTCTAGAAGATCTGTTGTATGATAAACGCCAAAAAATTCCTTCAGGCTAAAAGAAAGTGTCACTAGACTGTAACTCAAATCCATAGAAAAAAATAAAGAGCAAAGGCAACGGTAAGGTATTGGAAAATATTTGAAAACCCCCTAAATATTTTATCTTTCTTTACTTACTTTATAAAAATTATGTAAGACTATGTAAATCAAAAATTCTAGCACTGTTTTGTTAGTCTTACAGTTGAAATCGATAATTTTTATGATAATGAAACAAAATAAGGGAAGAAAATGGTAGTATTTGCAGAAGCTTGCTATATTTTCCAAAAAAAAAAAAAACATTCGATATTAACCTGAAGTAGTTTGTGATAGCCACTTGTAATTTCTTGATAAACTAAGAAAATAACTTAGAAGTACACATAAAATATATCAACATTTAAATTTAAGAATTTAAATGGCATACCAGAAATATTTATTTACCAAAAGATAACACAGTAAAGGATCAACACAGGGAACAAAATAAATATGATCCATATAGAAAACAAAAAAAGGCATAAATAGACTACAAGGATGATTTTATTGAATGAGAATGAACTAAAATTCCCATAAAACTTCAGATATTGTCAGATAAAATATGAGATCCAACTATATTTCTAAATATGCTATTTTTTAAAAAGGAAAAATATATTATGAAAAATAGTCAGATAAAATATGAGATCCAACTATATTTCTAAATATGCTATTTTTTAAAAAGGAAAAATATATTACGAAAAATAATGGTAAATAAGCAGGAATCGTTATATTAATTAATAATACAAAATAGATATCAAAATAAGAAAAATTGCTATAGAATAGAATGTTTTATAATAATAAAAGATTAATACATTTAGAAGGTATGACAATTGTAATCATATATTCATCTAAAATAAAATTTCATATTACATAAAGTGAAAGCTGTCATGTTTGAAAAATAGATAACTTAGTGGTTATGATTTGTAATGACAATATCTCATTCTTGAGACTTGACGGAATAACTAGACAAAAATATCCATAAACATATTCAAGACTGAAATAACACTATCAACTCACTTGAATCAACTGATACAAAAATCTATAATTGGTGTGTATATATATGTTTACATATATTTCTATGTATAATACATATGTATATGAATATATATATAGAGAGAGAAGACTTAGTCTAACAACAGAAATAAATATTCTTTTAGTCTTTTCTTTTCTTTTTTTTTTTTTTTTTTTGAGAGGGAGTCTTGTTCTATCGCCCAGGCTGGAGTGCAGTGGCCGGATCTCAACTCACTGCAAGCTCCGCCTCCCGGGTTTATGCCATTCTCCTGCCTAAGCCTCCCGAGTAGCTGGGACTACAGGCGCCCACCACCTCGCCCGGCTAGTTTTTTGTATTTTTAGTAGAGACGGGGTTTCACCATATTAGCCAGGATGGTCTCGATCTCCTGACCTCGTGATCCGCCCGTCTCGGCCTCCCAAAGTGCTGGGATTACAGGCTTGAGCCACCGCGCCCGGCCCTCTTTTAGTCTTTTCAAGCACACGTTGGACATTATTATAGACCATAAAAGAGGCTGTATAACAAATCTCAGCACATTTATAAACACTGAAATATTCAAAGGTATGTTTTCTGAACCAATAAAATTAACTTAAAATTATCAGCACAAAGATATTAAAAGAAATTTCCAGATATTTAGAAATTAAACCATATAATAATTAATAATTAGTCAAAACATAATTTACAAGGGAAATTAGAAAATGTTTCAAACTAGATGAAAACTAGCACAAAATTTATGTGATGCGATATTTAAAGTGAAATTACTGGTTTAAATGCCTATATTATAAAAAAAAGACATAACAGTTGAGGTTTTATCCTAAAAACTGGAAAAGAAGAAGAAATTAAGCAAAAAAGAAGCTGAAAAAATAAATAATAAATATCAGAGAGAAAATAAATATAACAAAAAGAGAGAAGCAACTGGAAAACCCAATGAAACAAAAATTCATTCTTGGAAAGAATGAAATAATTGATCAACTTTTAGCGAGGTTGACATAAAGAGAAGCAAGAGAAGAAGAGAAGCAAATTAAGAGAGGAAAAGCAAATACAGTAATCAAGAATCAAAGTGATGATATAATAAAGGAATATTATAAATAAATGTATCCTTTATAATTAGACAACTTACACTGAGTCAACATACTAATAATAAAACACTTCTTGTCAAATTGATTCTAGAATATATGAAAAATCTGAATATACTTACAGTAAGTAAATAAATTGATTCAGTAATTAAAAACTTCCCCAGACCCAGATGCCTTTACTAGGTGAATTCTATCAAGTGTTTAAAGAGTAAAAATAGTGATTTTACAGAATACTTTTACAGAAAATATGAGGGGAAAATATTTACCTGTTCATCTTTGAGTCTATTATTAATGTTTTACTAAAGCCAGACAGTCACAACAAGACAAGAAAACTACAAATATATTTTATAAGGATAAAATTGAAAGTCCTTAACTAAATTCAGAAAAAAAGAAAATTCAGAAACAAAAATAATTACACACTATCTTTCTGAACTTTCTATTCTGTTTCATTGGTTTATGTGTCTCCTCATATATCAATCCGACCGTGTCTTAATTACTGCGCAATCATAGCAAATTTTGAAATTGAGTATCATTAAATCCTCTAACTACTTTTTCTTATTTTTAAACTTCCTAGATGTATTAGTCCATTTTCATGCTGCTGATAAAGACATACCTGAGACTGGGGAAAAAAGGAAGTTTAATTTGATTTACAGCTCCATATGACTGGGGAGGTCTCGTAATTGTGGTGGAGGGTAAAAGGCACTTCTTACATGGTGGCAGTAAGAGAGAATGACGAAGAAGCAAAAGCGGAAATCCCTGATAAACTCACTAGACGTCATGAGACTTATTCATCATCACGAGAATAGCATGGGAAAGACTGGCCCCTATGATTCAATTACCTCCCATAGAGTCTCTCTCACAACATGTGGGAACTCTGGGAGATACTATTCAAGTTGAGATTTGGGTGGGAACACAGCCAGACTATATCATTATGGGTATTTTAATTCCTTTACATATCTGAGTAAATTTTAACATCAGTTTGTAAATTACTATGATTCTTTAAATTCTTTGATTATTGATAGGTATTTATCTGATTATTGATAGGTATAAATACATTGAATGTATTTATCTATTTGGGTTAAATTGTCATTTTAATAAAATTGAGTCATTAAAGTCATGAAATTGCAGTCACTATCCATTTATTTAGATGGCCTTCAGTTTATTTGTGTAATGCTTCCTGATTTTTATTGTGCAGGTCTTAAAATTCTTTGTTAATTTCATTTCTAACATATTTTTCTGATGAAACTTTGAAAGTGTTTCATAACTAATTTTTGTAGAGTTAATTGCTAGTATATAGACTAAAACTTCATTTGTATGTATTGATTTTAAATTCTGCCAATTTGCTGAACTCATTTATTACTTTCAGTATTTTTTGTAGATTTCTTAGGATTTGCTACATGCAAGATTACAGCATCTGCAAATAAAAGAATATTACTTCATCTTTTTAATCTGGTTACTTTTATTTATATTTACTTACTGCACTGGATAGAACTTTCAGTTCTACATTGAGTAGAAGTGCTTAGAGGTATTATTCTTTTTTTATTCTCAATCTTGAAGGATAGCTTTTAGTCTTTTACCATAAAGTATAATTTTAATTTTAAGTTTTTTTTTTTTTTTTTTTTTTTTTTTTTTTGAGACGGAGTCTTGCTCTGTGCCCCAGGCTGGAGTGCAGTGGCGCGATCTCGGCTCACTGCAAGCTCCGCCCCCCCGGGTTCACGCCATTCTCCTGCCTCAGCCTCCCGAGTAGCTGGGACTACAGACGCCTGCCACCTCGCCCGGCTAATTTTTCTTGTATTTTTAGTAGAGACGGGGTTTCACCGTGTTAGCTTATAGATGTCTTTTGGGAAAATTCCTAGCACGGGATAATCTCTTTGGCAAAGCAGATCCCAAAATAAAAATGTGCATGTTCAACAGTCTCAAGGAAAATGAAGTTGTTAGTAACTTTGTAATTTTTACTTTAATGCAGAGATAGTATCTACACAAAATATCAGAGAGAGAAAACAGTATTTGCTCTTTATTGCTATTTCTTAAAACCATTTCTCACAATGTTCCAGATTTAAGTGGACGTAGAAATTGAACTGTTTTTGCTTAGATTGTTTTCTCTCCCAATGGACATTGGACTAAATAGATTGTAGATTTGGGAAGAGGTTTTCCCCCCTTTTTCTTAGAAAACGGAATTCATTTTGTGCGATAAACTGATGATCACTACTCATCCCCTATATGACAAAGACACACATTTTTCATATAGATCAGTGATGAGGTCGTATAAACAGTGAAGTCATCAAACTGAGGAATAAAATCCTCTTGAACTTGTAATTATTTGTATTGTACGAGCAAAACAAGAGAAACAAACAAACAAAAAAAAAAACACAGAAAGTTATGGATTTAGATGCCAATATTTAGGTCAACTCAATTAATTTGTGCTTTCAGCTAAGATATTGTATTGCTAATAGAATTTTAAAAACTTAAATGATAATTAAATTTCCACTTATAACAAAATTTCCATGCAAACTTTTTACTACTCATAACAAATTTCCCATAATAATTTTACCAGGTATGAATCATTTTATGAGCATAACATATTTAAGTTAAAAATTATGCTTCTGCATAATAAGTTTTAGTATATGGACCTATTTTGTCAATATGTTCAGTAAACATGAAAACTCACTGAAGTCAATGATAATTTTATTCTCAGAATTGAAGAGGACACAATATGAATGAAAGGCTTTTCTTAGGACTGTATGCATACAACATATGAATGTATTTAGCATCCATTAAATTCGCCCAAGGAAGAGTGTTGCTGTCATTGTTTTGATCAAGTAAATATTTTCATATACTTTATATTTTTGTCCACAGCATATTAACCATATTTTCTTAAGAAATATAATAGCATATGGTATTCAGAGCTAATTTAGAGCAAATGTCATGAGGAGAAAACAACAAGATCCTATAAAGTGCCTAGTTAGTTGTTACTCTGTTTACTTATAAAATGTTACATTTAGAAGTGAAACAGTTTGCTGAACATTTTACATAACCCTTAGAAAAACTATTCGTGTGTATTATTTAAGACATGAATTTTTGGTTGTTTACTTTAGGAAAGCCTCAAAATAGGACTTGATTTGTATGCTATAATCTATTTGCCTTATTTTAGGTTGCAAAGAGAGATTTATCTTGCTGTCAAGGTAGAAGCACTGATGATTGTACATTGGATGCATCTCGTCTTGCCATCTTGCCATCTCAAAGATATTTTCCTGATGTTTTTCCCTGTTTTAATTTGCTCACCAAGTATTAAAATTAAAAAGAAAACCTTTTTACATGCATGATACTACCATCCTATTTACATCATCCATTTTATAAGAAAATGTCTTAAGAAAATTTTCAATATCTGATTTCCCTTATATATTATTCCCTTTTTTACTCCTTCAATAAGAATATAGCTCACAATATACTGTCAAAAGCATTCTTGTACACTTTTCCAAGGATTTCTTTCTAAATTCACTGGTCAATTAAAACATGTCATTGAGTCATGACTTCACTTCTATCAGATTTTGATATTTTTGAACATACTGTACATAGTACAATTTATTCATTTGATTTCTAGAATAAACCATGATCATTATTTTTCTCTGATCTCCCTGACCACCTGAACTCCTCTTAGGAGATTCTTTTTCTTTGCAGATCTCTTGGTGATGGTATAACCCAGAGATTAAACCTTGACACTCTCTCGGTTTGTGCTCTTTCATTAGCTGATATCATTTGACCCTAGGCTAAAAATACCATTTATAATGTACAGAAAACATCCAAATTCATATCTCAGCTCTCATCTTGCCCTCATCCCAAACTTAATATATTGGATCACTTTACTTGAATTATTCATCTAGAGGATGCCTCAAAAGATCTTAATTCCTTCTCTCACCACTTATCTCTCCTTTGCACATATTTGGTAAAGACACAGTCCTAGAATCACTTAATTTTCTTCTTTTTCTATCATCCCTAACATGTAATTCCACAAGTTCCTTTTTCATCTATCTTGAAAATATGCTTCTAAACCACATATTTATTTACTTCTCAACACCTCCTTTCTTACCTTCTACTTCTAAGATTTTCACATTACTACCTAGAGAAATGTAAGGCCTTCACTAATTGTCTCTATTCCCAATCTTATCTTTCTACAATTTGTTCTTAACTGAGAAATTAAAGATACAGAAAAAAAAAATTTCTTCAGCTCTTCTTGATCTACTACCATAAGTTCTTGGTTACTGAGTAATAATCCATTCCGTGCTCCAGTTTTCAGATATCTGCAGTACATAGATGAGCCAGGAATTGAATTCTGATTATATTTACCTCTTTTGAAATAGTAATTTTAAAAGCCCACATTTATCTTGTTTTATTTAAAAAAAAAAGGTGGTTCTGATTTACTTATACCATCTAATTTCCACCCTCTTAAACATTTATTCAAAGATATTCCTTATCAATCTTATATTTGTTTCACTGGTATTTTACTTTCACCTCTACATTATGTAAGATTTTAAAAAGTAAGAAATAACTAATTTTACAAATATTAATTTATAATATAGAACCATACGGCTGCAGTTTTTAAGCTATTTTTTAAAAAGAGTTTGCACAGGATATTAGAGTGATTTAAACTGATCTGCTTTGCAATCATACTCACAACTTGCAACTAATTTTTTGAAGAAACAAATAGGACAAGGAAACAGTTCATAGATGTCAAGACTTATGAAGAAGGGAGACATAGGATAGAATCACTGCACATAATTAAAACTTTCTTGAAAAGCACAGATAAGGTCAAGTAACTTGTTCTAGGTCATGTATTCGGTGGTAGATCGATCCTTATTTGCTTGACTCTACCAATTGTATTCTGAGATTAAAACATTAATTGAATACCTATGTTGGTCACTGTCATATATCCACTTTTATAGATGAGTAAATTGAGACTCACAGAGGTCAGCAGCCCAGGATCACAAGAAAACAAGTAGCTTAGTGAAAAATAATCATTTTAGAGGTCTGTAAATATTAACACAGTGTCTTTTATATGATACAGAGTTCAACAAAACAGATGTGGTCTTCTTGTTCCTTATACAAATTAGTTTAGTGAAAATTAGTATTATATTTAATTATATTATTTCAATGAAACTCAATCTCATCAACTATTTTAAGTGGACTAAAGGAGATGAATAAATGTAGGAAATAATTCTCCATAAGTGTTCTCACTGCCTTTCATTTTTACAGATCGCTCTCTAAGGTGGTTGTGAGGATTGAATTATTGCCGTACAATACAGGCTGAAAGACCAGTGACAAACTTAATCAGGGAAGGACTGCTTTGATTAGTGATTTTTTTCATATTTATCAAATACTTAAACAGTCTTGGGTGTATTCCTGATGATAGACTTAATATCTTAGTATCTAAGAATGTCAGAGTTGAAAGTCAATTGCATCATTCAGGACTCTTCACTTGTAAGTGATAGAAACCCAAGTCAACATGACCTAAGAAAGAATGATTAAACACACACACTCACACACAAATTATTTGAAGAGAATGGGGGTAACTGTGAATTCAGAGTGGCACTTCGGGAAATGAGCCAGCTCTAGGTCTCTCAGGGACTGGACACTCAGGATACCATGTGTATCTCTTCTCTGTTTTCATTCTTGATGTCGCAGTGGGTTTTTGTTTGTTTTTTCTCATGTTTTATCTTGTGTGCTTCAGCAGGGTTTCAGGTAATTCTTGAGCTATTATCTTAAGATAATACCAAAGAGCCTTATGCCAAAGAGGAAGAAGAATACATTTCCCAGGAACTCAAGAAGGAAAATCCCAAAGATGAAGTATAGTTACTAAGGCTGAAGGCACAAGCCCAGGAATTCAAGACTGCAGTGAGTTATGATCATACAACTGCACTCCAGGCTAGGTGAGAGAGTGTGACTCCGTCTCAAAAAAAACAAACAAACAAGCAAACAAAAAGAAAGCAAAAGAAAGAGACTTAAGGCACAGGTACTTCTCTGACCATGGTCTCCCAGCATCAGCCACATAGTCAACTCTCAATGGTCAGGAAAGTAAGGTCTATGAATAGAAACTGAAGGGTAGAGATGCTGGCAGAAAAGGTCAATAGTCACAAGTTACTTCTTGGTTGTCCAACATACATGATTACACACATAAACATACATATTTCCTTTAATTTTCAGAATGTCCCCAACTTTATTGCAACTATTCACAGACAATCATAAATAATTCCAAAAAATAATGCCCACAGTAATATCTAAAATCTGTGTTGAACATCAAATCGGTATCTCAATGTGAATTCCTTTTATTAATTATAGAAGTGGCCTCTCTTCATTCTGCAACTTATTGCAAAAATATACATCAACATATGAACCCCAGAAACTGTGAGCACAGATGGAGGAAAAAACATGAGGGAATTTTATTTTACAGTCTAGAGGTCAAAGCAAATGCCATAGTTTTCTAAACAAGATTTTTGTAGGTTTCTTCTATTTGCTGAATGAGTGAGTTCCTTCATGTTTCCTTTGTACACTTGGTGGACATATCAGCATGGGGTACTGGGGAGCATTTCCCAAATGGGTACTACATGACTTTAGTGGTCCAAATTACTTTGGTCATGTTTATGATAGCCTGAAATTTGCTCTAGTACAGAACAATCACAAAACTCCCTTTTATTGTTTTAGAGTTGCAGGCACAATGCAACACCATGAAAACAGTTGTTTATTGATTTATTTGTATCTTAGCCCTGCCTTGGGGATTTCTATTTTAGAAAGCAGTTGGGGTTTCTACAACCTCAGTTACAGGGTACTGAATGGACTTTGCCATGATGATTAATTTAAAAAGCTCTTTGCTTTTCACCAGGATACATTTTCATAAATAATGCTTTCCAGGAAAGACTATTAACAATTTTGTTTTGGGACAATGAGGGAGACATGATTGTCTAGAATATTAATTTGAAGGGCCAGGAAAATTCATCCTTGCCCCATTTCTCCATCTCCTCCTGTGTGCTCATCTTATCTCCTACTGAGTTTTCCAGATTCCTGTCATTTTTCATATGACTTCAGTATGAGGCGCATGATTTAGCTTTATAATCTTAAAGATGCACGATTCCCTCAACTCCGCATTCATAAATAACTGGTTGTAGCAGAAAGGGCATTTTTAACAAAACCAATTACATGGATGGTTCTCTTTGCTATTCCTTTCTGTTTCCAGATAGGTCAGCTTGGAAAGCAGCTCCTTTTGTTGAAACATCTTACCACAGGTTGCAAGAAGCAGCCATGTATCCAGTATTCTGAGCTTTCATATCAGGTCCCTCACAACAAAGCTCCCCATCAGGACATGTGTGTGGTGTATTTATTCCCTCAATCCTGAGTTGATATGGTGGAAACAAAGACTATGGGAACCTCTGGGCAAGCCTCTGGGCTTCTTTAGGATCAAATGTTTATTTAGTGAGATAAGAAAATATAATTGTCTACACATGCGATTTTTTTTTTTCAAAAGTAAGTCCTGCCCTAAAGCTTTCACTGTAGCAATCATTTAACTAGTTTCATTGCCATTACATCATAAGAATGGTTGTTCTCACTTCCCAGAGTGAAGAAATCCTCATTATCTACCTTTCTCTCTCAATTCGCTCAGTTTCAAAGTTAAAGGTCACTTATGACGTCATTCAAACTTAAATACCAGTTTTTATATTAACTCAAGTTGCAAGTGACACTGACTTTAGATAACAGGAATGGGATTATTGCAAATATGTGGGATAAGTCTTTTATTGGAAGGAAAAGCTGCAGAAATTAGAGACGTTTGAATATACAGTCTGAATTCTAAGACCTGGTACTAGGTCATCAGGTAATCAGAAGTCTGGCTCATTTGAAGAATACAAATGACATAATATTAAAAAGGTGAATTAGTGAAAAATACAGTTAAAGATAGCTGAAGGGCAGATTATAGTCTAACCCTTTGAGGGTTATAATGAGTAAAATATAAAGATGCCTATGCAAGAGAGCTGTTGTTTCACCAAACTTAACAGTTCCAACAAACTTACCGTCAGTTGTTTATGATCTGTCTCTAGGAGTGTGTCACACATGGTATGGCAGCTTGTTAGGGATGGCAAGAACAGTGACAACAACAAAATTAAGGGCTTTTCATTTCAGCACTGAGACACAATTGAAAAGAAAGCTGTTGTGATAAAGTTATAACCACGTAGTGGCAAGGGAGAATAATAAATGCCAGACTGTAGCCAGACACAGTAGCTCACTCTGTTAATCTTAGTGCTTTGGGAAGCGAAGGCTGCATGATTTCTTGAAGCCAGGAGTTCAAGACCAAACTGGGCAATATAACAAGACCCCATCTCTACAATGTTTTTTTAAATTAGCCAGGAGCTATGATCATACCACTGCACAGAATGAAACTCTGTCTCTAAAAAGCAAAAATATGAATAAATGCCAATTTTTTTGCTCTGTCATGGAGACATTTTATTAATAAACTATTTAGCTATAATTGTAAAAGTAAACATGTAAAATTTAAAATTATGATGAGTTATGACATTTAATATGTTTTTCTATTTAACTTCTTAGATATTTTATGAGTAAAATTTGTATTTATTATCCCCAAACGACTTTATGGAAGTGACCAGTGCCTCAGACAGCACACTTGACTGTAAGCTGATACAGAGGCCCAGATAATGCCTTTGAATCCTATGGTGTGCATGCCTACATCGTAGAATTTCCCAATGATTATACGTATATGACCTATAAAGGTTTTTCTGTTTAAACTCCGCACATACCAAACGGTTAGATAGTTTTGTCTTCATAGCTACATATAAGCTAGAAGTTTCTTACATGTGTTGGATTAAAGCCACAGGTAATTCAGGCATTGAGACAAGTAACTCTGGAATAAATGCTTTGTTGCACTTGTAAGTGACAAAGAGTACAAAGGCTTCTGAACAGACAGAAAAATGTTTGTGACACAAAGAAATAGTAAATGCTTAGGGTAGTGGATACCCCATTTGCCCCAAAGTGATTATTGCACATTGTATGCCTGTATCAAAATATCTCATACACCGAATAAACATATGTACCCACTATGTACTCATAAAAAATAAAATAAAAGAGAAGTATGCTCTTTTGAAAAAATAGGATTGCCAACACATTTAAACAAACTCTTATCACGGAAACCAGCTGAAGTAGCTGTAATAAGCTTATCTTAATGTGACAAGACTGTTGATAAACACTTCAAAGTCCGATATAAATCAGTCCATTCATCCCTGCTTGATCAAAATATGTCTTTTTAATAGGAAAATAAATACAACTCCCTCCAATAACCACCATTTCCAAAAAATATAAGAGTGCAAGTCCTTTAATTTTAGAAATAGAAAAATTGACCTTTTTAAAGTGTTTGCATTATTTTGGAAACAAGATCAATAGCTGTAATACAAATGGATAAAACCTGAACATTTTAGATTTATGAAAATCAAGAACGTGTATTCAATGCATTTTTAAAATTGGAGTAATAAATTAATGCAAAGAGGCTTTCCAAAATTGGTGGGGAAAAAAAAATTAAGACTTAGTTTACAAGATCTAGCTTGGAAAGTTTTACGTGTCCCATTTATATTATAGAAACCTGCTGGGATATTGAAGATATGGAAACAATAAAGTAAGACAGTTCCATATTTGATTTACGGAATGAGTACTACTTTGTGGACAGCACTAATCATATGTATGCATTCTTTCCTAAAGCATTTGAAAGAATTATTTACTTTTTACCTAATTTCTAAGACTCCAGTGGCATATCTCAGAATAATAAAATGAAAGTTAAAATGCATAACCAATTAAATTTGGGGTGAATGTACATTTTTGGCAAGATTGCTTTCAATTATTATTTAGTACTGTTTAGACTTGTCAGTCTGTGCTGAATCAGCTGAGCAGTCAACATGAGCTCTAGCAACCATTTGTTTTTTACTTGTGTTTTATTTTCCATGTGACATTTAAATATGAAAGTACAACATTTGGTTAATGGGTGTCTCTTATATAAAGTTACTGAATTGCCCATAATTGTCAACTGTTTAATGGTTTTCTTTTCTTTTATGATTTTTTTTAGGAAACATTAACTTTCCTCAATTGGCAAGAGAGCGGTATCCACCTATGAACATGAAAGTCATAATGACCCAAATCTTTAGCATAACAAAGATATATTTAATATATTCATGGCAGAAATGAACAAGATGCCTCTGGACTACAAGTTGATAACAGGCAAGAACAAAAGAGATGGACTCGGTACAGGGAGCTTTGCAGAAGCCTTTCGTTTCCTCATATGCCTGATTTTTTTTTTTTTTTTAAAAACCTTATTTACTTGCCAGATTACAAAAAGCCTTAGTTACCTCCCATAGGCCAATCCATTTTTTAAAAAAAATTTTAGATAACCTTGCAGAATAACCACCCTGGCCCCAGACTGGTGAGACCACACATTGTGGTTTGCCCAAGACAGTTTGAGACACTTGCAACACTATATAATTATTAAAAGGATATCTTCAGTCTGTAAGTGCTCTGGTTTAAACAATCATGTATACAGTCTTCGTACCCACCATTGTGTTTAATCTTTTCAAAATATATCCCCCTAATGATTAGGGTTATTAGTTTGACATTAGAGTTCACCTCATATGAAATAGATTCCTTAGATCATTCAACCAGCCCAATGTAATCTCTGGAAATTGTACTTAGCTGTAAATTGAACATAACATATGATAGTATAATTGTTCAGTTTGATTTATTGTGATAGACCTTGCATCTATAAGAAATGTTTTCAACTATATGTAACACAATGACAATGGCAGGCTGGGTGTAGTGGCTCATGCCTTTTTTCCCAGCACTTTGGGAGGCCGAGTCAGGCTGATTGCTTGAGTTCAGGAGTTTGAGACCAGCCTGGGCAACATAGTGAAACTGTATTTCTACAAAAATAGAAAAACAAAAAAAATGGCTGGGAATGGTGTCATGTGCCTGTGGTCCCAAGTACTCAGGAGGCTGAGGTGAGAAGATTTCTTGAACCCAGGAGGCAGAGATTGCAGTGAGCCAAGATAGCCCCACTGCATGCCAGCCTGGGAGACACAGCAAAGCATATCTCAAAATAAATAAACAAATATATAAAACCTTTTTAGTTTAATGAGATCCCATTTGTCAATTTTGGCTTTTGCTGCCGTTGCTTTTGGTGTTTTAGACATGAAGTCTTTGCTCATGCCTATGTCCTGATACCATCAGAGTGAACAGGCAACCTACAGAATGGGAGAAAATTTTTGCAATCTACTCATCTGACAAAGGGCTAATATCCAGAACCTACAAAGAACTCAAACAAATTTACAAGAAAAAAACAAACAACCCCATCAAAAAGTGGGCAAAGGATATGAACAGACATCTCTCAAAAGAAGACATTCATACAGCCAACAGACACATAAAAAAATGCTCATCATCACTGGCCATCAGAGAAATGCAAATCAAAACCACAATGAGATACCATCTCACACCAGTTAGAATGGCAATAATTAAAATGTCAGGAAACAACAGGTGCTGGAGAGGATGTGGAGAAATAGGAACACTTTTACACTGTTGGTGGGATTGTAAACTAGTTCAACCATTATGGAAAACAGTATGGCAATTCCTCAAGGATCTAGAACTAGATGTACCATATGACCCAGCCATCCCATTACTGGGGATATACCCAAAGGATTATATATCATGCTGCTATAAAGACACACGCACACGTATGTTTATTGCAGCACTATTCACAATAGCAAAGACTTGGAATCAACCCAAATGTCCATCAGTGACAGACTGGATTAAGAAAATGTGGCACATATACACCATGGAATACTATGCAGCCATAAAAAAGGATGAGTTTGTGTCCTTTGTAGGGACATGGATGCAGCTGGAAACCATCATTCTTAGCAAACTATCACAAGAACAGAAAACCAAACACCGCATGTTCTCACTCATAGGTGGGAACTGAACAATGAGATCACTTGGACTCGGGAAGGGGGACATCACACACCGGGGCCTATTATGGGGAGGGGGGAGGGGGGAGGGATTTCATTGGGAGTTATACCTGATGTAAATGACGAGTAGTTGGGTGCTGACGAGTTGATGGGTGCAGCACAGCAACATGGCACAAGTATACATATGTAACAAACCTGCACGTTATGCACATGTACCCTAGAACTTAAAGTATAATAATAAAAAATATATATATATATATATAAAACCACAGTAGTGTCAATAAACTATATATCTAATTAATTCTTGCAGGATATATTGAGGTGGATACTTTCTGGTTTGGTAGTAGTTTTACAATATCATCAATAATCCAGATTCTGTCTCTTGTTCGATGCCACTAAACATTTCTTTTTCTTTTCCTCGTTTTACATGTGTAACCTCATGTTTGAAAAACGGGTATCATAGCTCCAGGTTTCATTTCCATTTTCAGAGGAGTAAAAATCACAAAAAATTGTACCAGCAGCTCCTCTCTTCTTTTCTTATGTCAATGAAGGAAACTTGTTCACAAGATTATAGGATGTCTTCCCCGTTTTACCACACTGAATTTGAAATAGGACCACCTATAGCAATACAGGTGACAGCAAATTCAAATTTCTGTCATTTATGTTATCTACTAGAAGGTAGTAAAGCTAAATTGGGGTAGAGATGTCTGCTGACATACTGTGTCTGCAATAGTACTTTATGTATTGCATTGCTTCTGTAAAGAGTTTAGTAGCGTTTTTAAATTCTAAAAGCACTTATCGTATAAGTCATCCTGAACCATTCAATCAATCAACTACTGTTGGACATTTATGCTGTTACAAATTTTATTACAAAACTTCTGACCATCCTTTCTTATTTCTTAGCATAAATTTTGATTAGATTTTTAGGGACAAAGGGTATGACTAAATGTATTAAAAAATACTTGTTGAAAATTTATTCCTCAGAAATAGTCCATTATCAACCATACCCTCACGATCAGTATAAATTATATTACTAATACAAACAGAAAAATTATGATAGTTACTATGTCATATTATATTTAAATATTGTCTCTATAATTTAAGCCTCAAAAAGCTGTTTTCTCAAATAATTTATATAAATTATTCTATGCTCATTTTTTCAGCATGTATGTTCGCCTCAAAATTTGGCTCAGATCTCCTGTCCTTGAAGACTCATATGTGAATGAATCATCTAATTAAATTGTAGTTGCTTTGGTGGGAGATTACTTCCTCTGTCCTCTAGCTTACTAAGTTAGATGGGATGCTCCCAAGGAGTCTCTTTTTTCTTTAAAATTAGGAATGGCTACTGGATATGCATCTACATTTTATTTCCCATTTGGATACTGATTAGGTAACAGGCTTGCTTCCCTGTGTTTTATCAGAGCCTTGGAAAACATTTGAAAAAGATATTAGGAGGGGAAAAAGCATAACAGTGTAACTGCTTATATTTTGATTTGTCAGAGATGAGTTAGGTCCCATGGACAAAGCAGACACAAAGAGAAAGCGAGAATAAACTGTTTCATCACTCCGCATTTTATCACGAGGGAAGAAGGTGAAAAATTGGACAATGTCAAACCACAGTTAAAAATATAATTTTACAGAACTGTGCATGGAAGAGATACCATAGAATCTACAAAGAATTCACAAGTGGGCCCCGTAAGGAACCAACATTTAAATTTCTACCAGATACACAGTATTGACAGCCAATCAGAAACAGCCAGAAAAGCAGGAATGGACTCTTCACATGATTTTTTAATGGTCAGCATAAAAAGATTTAATAGAGAATGGAAAACCCATTTACTGAAGAAAGCTTACAGTTTCAGTTTTAACTGAATACGTATGAAATTTGATCTGGACCTATGTTTCTCAATGTTTAATGTGGATATAAACTCACTTGAGCATCTTGCTTAGAATGTAGATTCTGATGTATTAGTTTGGGGGAGGGTCCTAAAATTTTGCATTTCTGTTAAGCACACTAGTGATGTGATTATTAATAATTGATGGGCCAAACACATTTCCAGTGTCAAGAATTTTTTAAAAAGTGAAATATGAAGAGTAAGCAAAAGCTGTTAAATGAAAATAAAAGACCTCATTTAAAAAAAAGGAGGGAATATAAGCTTGAAAAAAATAAATCTTTAAAATCTGATGTGAGACTAGGAAAGAGAAAGGTTGAATCTCAGGAATTAACAAAAACAAAATAGAGGGTCCATCCAGGAGGCTGAATATCTGAGCAATAGAACTTACAGTAATATGAACTGTAGGAATTATAGACAAAACAAAAAACAAAAAACAAAAATCTCAAACTGAGTATCAAGATTATATACAGTGGACCAGCCAATAAAAGAATAATGATCTAGGCTGGGTGCGGTGGCTCATGCCTGTAATCCCAGCACTCTGGGAGGCCAAGGAGGAATCCCAGCACTCTGGGAGGCCAAGGAGGATGGATCACAAGGTCAAGAGATCGAGACCATCCTGGCTAATACAATGAAATCCCTTCTGTACTAGAAAATATAAAAAAAATTAGCCGGGCGTGGTGGCAGGCGCCTGTAGTCCCAGCTACTGGGGAGGCTGAGGCAGGAGAATGGTGTGAACCTAGGAGGCGGAGCTTGCAGTGATCCGAGATCGCACCACTGCACTCCAGCCTGGGCGACAGAGCTAGACGCCTTCTCAAAAAAAAAAAAAAAAAAGAAAAAAGAAAAAAAGAAAAAGAATAATGATCTAAAGAATGTTTTAAAATCTTGAGGAAAAAAATTTGTATTCTTAACAACCAACTAACTAAACAAGTAGTTTATATAAAAAGAAAATTTAGGGTTTGAGAGAAGCAAAGCCACAAGATAAAATGTGTGAGTAAACTACAGTATTTCCTAAACAATGTGGCAAAAACTGGGAAAGTGAAGTTCTGAAGGTGGAGGCTAATTAGAGACTGGAGTCATTTAATCAGTTTACCAAAAGTATCTACCTGTGTGGGCAAGTTAGGACTTTCATGAGAATTTGAGAACCCAAGCACATCCAGCCCCTGAGGTGTGTGTAAGGAGCAGATGTGGCAGTCAAGAATCCTGGGAAAGTGTTGCCTCTGTGTAACTATCACTTCTGAGGTCTACATCCAAGTGTCTAGTTGTGAAACTGAGTCTGTTTTGGATACTAGGCATAGCAGCTGTTAAGATGAGATATGCATGATGTGGAAGAATGAGGAGGAGGTAGTAACCGCTAGGAACCTCTGAATGTATTGACCACTTGTCTTACCTTTGAGAGTACTGACCATCGATTCACTTTAATCTTCTAATATTGTACAGTTCCTCTTTTGGCAACTGTATACTGTAATCATACAGAAAAGGGAAATTGGAGGAAATATTTTCCATTTTAACTAAGTTTACAATAACTTAGTAGAAAGGAATTCTTTAGCACTAATAGTCAAAATATACTGATTTTCAAACTGGTCTAAAAGCAACTAAGAATGTTGGCTTATATCTGTGTAGAAGACAACAGTGTCTTCTTGAGAAAACAATTTTGAGTCAGTTTCTCCAGATCTCATTTTGTCTTGAAGGATCAGAGCCAGGAAAGCCTTGACAGAGTCATATTATTGGATTTCTCCTCCTTCATCTTATCTTATTCTCACTCGAGTAACAGAGTATCTGAAGAAACCCAAGAGCATGTCTTCTTGTCAGTATACTCATTCCAAATACACTAACCAAACCATTTCTAAAATAAGACAAGACTACAGCATTTTATTGACTTATTACATGTATTCCACAACATTTTGGAAATGTTTTGGAGATAGAATTCAACTGATTGTGTCTGGCATAATGACTATTTTATAAATTTATGCAGAAAAGATAAAATATGGCCATATTTTAAGAAAATTGTCCTGGATTTACCTACAATACCTGTAATGACTGCAGAGATAATAGAGTGACTAGTATCTGAAAAGAGTGTTAAAAATAATTTGAGCGAGTACATTATATAGAAAATCAAGGAAGTCATTTGTAGCCTGACTGTAAGCATAGAGTTTCTGAGTGTCTTAGTCTGTATTGAAAGATTAGTTGTGTGGAGATGTGGTAACATTTTATATTCTTGTTAAAAACATGACACTGCAAATCCAGTTAACTAAAAATCCCTATATAAGGCTGGGAGCAGTGGCGCACGCCTGTAATCCCAGCGCTTTGGGAGGCCTAGGTGGGTGGATCACTTGAGGTCAGGAGTTCCAGACCAGTAGTCAACATGGTGAAACCTCATCTCTACCAAAAAAAAAAAAAAAAAAAAAAAAAAAAAAAAAAAAAAAGCCAGGCATGGTGGCACACGCCTGAAATCTCAGCTACTCCGGAGGGTGAGACAGAAGAACAGCTCCACCACACTCCAACCTGGGCAACAGAGTGAGACTCAGACTAAACAAAACAAAACAAAACAAAAACAAAAAACAAAAAACAAACAAAAAACGCCATATGATTATGGCAAAGGTTTATTACTTGTATCTTTGTATTCTTTATAATGCCCATTATGTTACTCACTTCGGACATGAAATACTTCAGTAAGTTTTTTATCACCGAGATCTAATGAACATTTTAAAAATTAATTTTCAAGTTTTTTCATCAAAATAATCTTATGACTAAAATTTTTCATTGTTGACTTAAATGCAGTGAAAACGCATATCTTTAAATAGCAATTAGTATACTGTAAATATAAAAACATTATATAGACTTATACAACCCAAAGTCATTCATACTTTTGAAAACTTGATATAAGGTAGATGATTTAAAATAATAAATTCACATATTGAGTGTGTATATATATATATAATATACCTGTATTTAATAAGATCTAAAGGAATTAATCTATATTGAAATTTGGGAATATTTTATTTTTTTATTTATAAAAATTATTCTTTCCATACAATAAATTAATACATACATAAATCACAGTACAGTATAAGTATGGCAGGTACAGAATTAAAAAATATTGTTGGATAGATAATGCACAACATTCCATTACTAACTTATATTGATAAATTGTTTTAAAAAGTCACATTTATATGCATACTTCCATTTTGCATATTTGACAGCCTTATGATGTAGTCATTAATATAACTATTTTCCAGTGAGAAAGATAGGAGTTACACAGTTTTCTCAAGTTGAAATTAAATTTAATTTTAATTCCTCAGATTTGTTTTCTCCTTCTTTTTAAAATAACAAGTCTCAGGAGTAAAAAAGGATTGTGGAAATTTTGAAGTGAGTGCTCACTTGTGCCCCAGGGAAATTAAGAGAGGCTTCAGAGAGGGTGAAATAGAAACGAACATTGAGTGAAATACAGGAATTTTAGCTAAGAGAAGATATTGTGAGAAGCAAATTTTATTATCAAAATCTATGTGCAAAGGAGAATGAGTAGGAAATTTACCTGGACAAAGAAATAATAAATCAGGGTAGAAGGGTATTATGATGAAAGAAAGAAAGAATATAACACAGTGGAAGAAGGCTCTGGGTGCTAACTAGAAAAATTATCTTGTGATACTTTGTTTTTTTTGTGTGTGACTCTAAAATATTTAATTTCAAAGCAATAAGATGACTTTATTGTTATAAAGAAGAAATTTTTTGCTACCAATTCAAACATGAAAGAAAATTACATTTATACACGTCACGTGTAAAAGCTCAACTCTTTTACACATGGCATGTATAATGAATAACTCAACTCTTTCTGTAGACACTGTGACAGAACTATTATGAAAGTGTCCAAAAGGCTGAGTGACCCTCCTGAAGGAAAAAATAAATTTTATTGCAACAGAAAAAGAATACGTATTAATATTTCAAATAATGTTGAGAAAATATTATATAGAAAGTAGATTAAAATAATAAAATTTGGCATAATTGATGGACTGTACAGAAATGATACATTAATTTTCTAATTTAAATGGCATGGTTTGAGGTTTGTCACATGATGACAAAAATGAGTCTTTTAATACAGTAAATCTAGACTTTTCAGAATTCTTGTTGTAAATGGATAACTTGCTAATTCCTTAGGTTCATCATGATTTATGTAAAAGTCCTTGGCACATCTTGTGTGTGGTTTATCCATTATCCATTACATACTTAGAAAAAGAGCAGAAAGTCATGTCAACAGATATGGTTGAATAAAAATCTCCTAAAATCCTCTCCTCCATTAAGTCATTAAGAATACTACTAAACATTGCCAAAGTCAACTTTTAAAACTCTGAAATTTGCTAAGATCTTTTAGCAATCTAAGAAGCATTTAGTCAAAAAAAGTAACCGAATCTCAATAAAATATAGTATTTTTACATTTTAACTTGCCGTATTTCCATTCCAAACGTTTTTGCTCCATTGTAGTCTTAAAGCCCAACAATCCAGTGGGTATTGTGGCTTATGCCTGTAATACAAACACCTTGGAAGGAGGAGTCAGGTGGATCACTTGGGCCCGGAGTTCAAGACTAGCCTGGGCAACTTAGGAAGACCCTGTCTCTACAAAAAATAAATAATAATAACAGTAACTAGCCAGGCATGGTGGCACTAGTCTCAGTTACTCAGGAGGTTGATATGGGAGTATCACTTGAGCCCAGGAGGTAAAGTCTGCAGTGAGCCATGAATGCACCACTGCCCTCCAGATTGGGCAATAGAGTAAGACTCAATCTAAAAAATAAACAAAACAAAACAGCCCCCTTCCAAAACCAACAATCTAACAGCCACAGTAGTCATGTAAATCAGTAGCCTATCAGCTCATAGCAGGAGTAGAATAGATTTAGATTTGTCCAAAAGCCCCATTCCCAGGAAATTATTATTATGACCTCTATAGCAGTTCCCTTGAAACTCTTCTTGTTTTTATTTGACCTGGTGCAGAGCTTATAAGCTGCAAAAAATTTTTTCCAAGGGTATATTTCAGAAATGATTAGTGATAATTGCTAAAGTTGCAGCTACCTGAGGCAGTGATACCAGGTAGAAAAAACATAAAGATGGCTAAAAAACTGAAAAGTAAAACCTGAGGATTCACATGTCCATAGAGAGCTTTAAATAGCATCATATATTCCTGGCAATCTAGAAAGACACAAACATATCCAGGGCTGTGGGCAAACCCACGAAATACATGAGAAGTCCCTAATTTCTTGCAACTGACTAACTTTGAGATACGTCACAAGCAAGCAGTGAAGTCATAATCGTAAGCTGCCTGTTGGAGCATTTGAAGATATGATTCAACATGCAAAGGAAGCCCATTTTCAAAGGCTGGGCAACTCAATAGTTTCAGGTTTTTAAGAAAAATCTCTAATCATCAGTGACAACTAACTAATAAGCAGAGCTTTGATGATTATACATATCATAGTACAGACTTTACAGAATTCATTCAGGAAAATCAATATACAAATAACAAACAGCAATGGCAAGAAACAGCAGCAACAACACAGAACGCTGGAATGTGGCTTCTAGAGTTGTCATCTATGCTACGTGTCCCTAAATCAGCAAAGGAAATTATGAGAATGGTGTTTTGTCAAATAAAGAGTATCAATACAAAGGTAGAAATTATTAAAAACAAAACAAATATAAATTCTGGAATTGCAAAGTACAGCAACTGAAACAAAAATTTACTGGAGAGGCTCAACACCAAATTTAAGCTGGAAGAAGAATTGGTGAATTAAAAAAGGACTAATTAACATTATCCAATCTGAGAAACAGAAAGACAAAGAATAAAGTAAATTAAGAGCATCAGGACATGTAGGATGAACAAGTGGCTTAATATTTGCACAATGAAATTTCAAGGAGAGAAAATAGAGAAAGAAATATAAAAAATAAATGAAACAATAATTACCAAAATTTTCTCAAATTTGATGAAAGCTATTAATTTACACATCTGGGAAACTCAACAAACTTTAAATGGTATAAACTCAATGACATACACTCATAGGCACATCATTATCAAACTGTCAAAAGCTGAATACAAAGAAAAGATCTTTAATATTCTGAGAGAAGTAACTCATAACACACAGTATTATACTACATAATACTGTAAAACAATTAGACCTAACAGGCTTCTATTTAACACTCCTTTTCTACAGCAGCAAAATGTATATTCTTCATAAGTGCACATGGAGAAGTGCACATGGAGGGCTGACATATTTGAGGCCATTAAACAAATCTCAATAATTTTGAAAGAATTCAATCATATAATAAGATTACAAACCTAATAAAATTACAAATTAACTAGAGTAGGAAAATCACAATAACAGGAGAATTTAACAAAACATTTCTAAGTAATTAATTGGTCTAAGAATAAATTAAAAGAACAATTAGAAAATATTTTGAGGTCAGTTAAATTGAAAATATAACATTCCCAAACTTGTGGGATGCGGCTTAGGTAACACTTAGGAGGGTATCTAGAGCTGTGAAGTCCTATATTAAAAAAGAAGAAATATCTCTAATAACTAAAGTTTCCAACTTAAGAAACTAGAAAATAAATAACAAACTATACTCAAAGCAAGGAAAAAGGAATAATGAAATTAAAAGTCAAATAAATGAATAAAAAATAGAAAAACGAGGAGAATCAACAAAACCAAAAGTTTGTTATTTGAAATAATCAGCAAAAATTGATAATGGTTTAGCTAGACTGACAAAGCAAAAAGAAAAAAGAAAAAAAAAACTGAGTTAGTAAAACCGGGACTGAAAGAGGAGATACAACTAACAAATTTAAAGAAATTAAAAATATATAAGATAATATTAGGAACAAATGCATGGCAACAAATCAGATATCATGAGCAAAATGAACCTATTTCTAAAAAGTATGGAAACTGACTCAAGAGCAAAATATATATATATATATATGAATAGACCTATAAGAAGCAGAAAGATTAAGTTAGAAATTTAGAAACTTCTTTCATCCTCACATACACACACACAGAAAGCCCAGATCCAGATAGCTAAACTGGTGTATCTAACAAACAAAAATTCATAAAAAGTCTTTTTACTAATCTTTCACAGACATTTTCAAACACTAGGAGAAGACAGTACTTCCCAATCCATTATTTGATGCAGTAAAATCCTAAGAACTAAAAACAAAGACTTTCATAGGAATAGAACACTATGGGCCAAGGTCCCTTACGGATATAGACACAAAAACTTTCAACAAAACGTTAGCAAATTAAATCTAGCAACATATGAAACAAATTATATACTATGACTTAGTGGATTTTTGTCACTATTGCAAAATTAGTATATTAGTTTTCTACTGCTGCTGTAGGCAATTACCAGAAACTTTGTGGTCTAAAACACGAATTTTTATCTTAGATTTGTGTAGGTTAGATTTTATCTTAGATTTGTTTAGGTTTAACCCATACAGGTCCCACTGGGTTAAAATAAAGGTGTTAGCAGATCTACATTCCCTTCCGAAGGCTGTAAGGGAGAATCCATTTCACAGGATCTTCTCAGGGGGTTCATTCATTCATTCATTTATTCTAGTAATATTTATTTAGTTAGTATATATGCCAAGTACTACTCTGGGATCTTGGGTACATGAGGCAACTAAGGAAACAAATAACTTCTCTTATGGATACTAGTTGAAGGATTTAGACAATAAACAGGAAACTTAACAATAAGTTGCTATTTTTTTTGTTGTTGTTGAGAGCTAGACACTGCAATGACAAACAATGCAGAGCAGGATAAATGAAGGTTGGGGTGTGAAGCAGTTTTAAATTTTAAAATTAAGTTGCAATTTTAAAAATTGTGGACAGCTTTATTGGGAAAGTGACATTTTAACAAAGATTAACAAAGGAGTCAAGAGACTCTGTCATAAGGTTGTCTGGGAGATAAGAATTCTGCACAGAGAAGATGGCCAGTTTCCAAGGCTCTAAGGTAGAAATATATTCAGTAAATTTAATCAATAGCCCAGTAAAGAATAAGCAACAACAAGGGAGAAGGAGAAGAGTTCAAGAGAAGTAACAGGGCAGAGCGGTAATAGGGTGTATAATTTTATTTGAACAGTTTTGACTTTTTCTCTAAGTGACATAGAAAGTTGTTGAAGGCTTATGAGCAGAGAATTGGTGTAATCTGACTTAATCTGTCAGTAGAATTACTCTGAGTACTGTTTTGGGAATAGTCTATAATAGCAATAGCTGTTCCTGACCCCATTCCCCTTGTGTTCAATCTATCTTTCACATTTTCTACTAGAAAGGCCTTTATAAAATGTAAAGTACATAATGCTATTCTCTAGTGCAAAACTCTTTGGTGGGTATTCATTGAAATAAAATAGCTGTGCCCTATAGTGTTCGGTGTTATCCAGTCCCTGCTTCCCCCTTTAGCCTCATCTAGTGTCACTCATCCCATTTGTCACAGAGCTGCAACCATATTGATATTTCCTTTTTAGGAAATTCAGCTATTTCAGATAGATATTTTATACAGATTTCTTGTATTCTGCCTGAGAGCAATTCTGTACACTCTTTTGCAGATTAAATCTTACATGTTCCTAAAGTCTCAGCTTGAATGTCACACACTCAGGAAGGCTTTCTCTGAACACTAAATTGAGTTAGGTTTCCTGATATAATTGTTCAATGTGGTCAGCCTTCCCTCTTACACTGTGAATTCCATGGTAATAAAGATTATGTTCCACTTTGTTTCTCTTACAGTAGTTGGACCTACAAATAAGTTATCTTCTCTATCCACAGAAAGTATGTCAACTCAGTTGCATCTCACACTTTCTAGTTATATGAATTATAGCATAACATTGATAAAGAATGAATATATTTTAGCAAAACTATTCTAAGTGACTATTAGAGATGTCATTCAATTTTTCTGAAAAATTTGGTTCATTTCTCATCATCACGTGATATGTTTTTGTAATGAGTACTTGGGTTTTACATAAAACATGCATTTTAAAGTGAGAATGCATGATGAATATCAAAGTAACACATTAAGGCTCTTATGTAACATATCTTGCTTTTTTTAGTTTCTTTTTCTTTATGATACTTTAAGTTCTAGGGTACACGTACACAATGTGCAGGTTTGTTACATATGTATACACATGCCATGTTGGTGTGCTGCACCCATTAACTCGTCATTTACATTAGGTATATCTCCTAATGCTGTCCCTCTTCCCTACCCTCTCCTCAAAATAGGACCTGGTGTGTGACGCTCGCCTTCCTGTGTCCAAGTGATCTCATTGTTCAATTCCCACTTATGAGTGAGAACATGCAGTATTTGGTTTTCTGTTCTTGCCATAGTTTGCTGAGAATGATGATTTTCAGCTGCATCCATGTCCCTACAAAGGACACAAACTCATCCTTTTTTTGGCTACATGGTATTCCATGGTGTATATGTGCCACATTTTCTTAATCCAGTCTGTCACTGATGGACATTTGGGTTGATTCCAAGTCTTTGCTATTGTGAATAGTGCCACAATAAACATACGTGTGCGTGTGTCTTTATAGCAGCATGATTCATAATCCTTTGGGTATATACCCAGTAATGGGATGGCTAGGTCAAATGATATTTCTAGTTCTAGATCCTTGAGGAATCGCCACACTGTTTTCCACAATGGTTGAACTAGTTTACAGTCCCAACAACAGAGTAAAAGTGGTCCTATTTCTCCACATCCTCTCCAGCACCTGTTGTTTCCTGACTTTTAATGATTGCCATTCTAACTGGTGTGAGATGGTATCTTATTGAGGTTTTGATTTGCATTCCTCTGATGGCGAGTGATGATGAGCATTTTTTCATTTGTCTGTTGGCTGTATGAATGTCTTCTTTTGAGAAATGTCTGTTCATATCCTTTGCCCACTTTTTGACGGGGTTATTTGTTTTTTTCTTGTAAATTTGATTGAGTTCCTTATAGGTTCTGGATATTAGCCCTTTGTCAGATGAGTAGATTGCAAAAATTTTCTCCCATTCTGTAGGTTGCCTGTTCACTCTGATGGCAGTTTCTTTTGCTGTGCAGAAGCTCTTTAGTTTAATTAGATCCCATTTGTCAATTTTGGCTTTTGTTGTCGTTGCTTTTGGTGTTTTAGTCATGAAGTCCTTGCCCATGCCTATGTCCTGAATGGTATTACCTAGGTGTTCTTCTAGGGTTTTTATGGTATTAGGTCTAACATTTAAGTCTCTAATCCATCTTGAATTAATTTTTGTATAAGGAATAAGGAAAGGATCCAGTTTCAGCTTTCTACTTATGGCTACCCAATTATCCCAGCACCATTTATTGAATAGGGAATCATTTCCCCATTTCTCGTTTTCGTCAGGTTTGTCAAAGATCAGATAATTGTAGATGTGTGGTATTATTTCTGAGGACTCTGTTATGTTCCATTGGTCTATATCTCTGTTTTGGTAGCAGTACCATGCTGTTTTGGTTACTGTAATCTTGTAGTATAGTTTGAAGTCAGGTAATGTGATCCCTCCAGCTTTGTTCTTTTGGCTTAGGATTGTCTTGGCAATGAGGGGTCTTTTTTGGTTTCATATGAACTTTAAAGCAGTTTTTTCCAATTCTGTGAAGAAAGTCATTGGTGGCTTAATAGGGACGGCATTGAATCTATAAATTACCTTGGGCAGCATGGACATTTTCATTATATTAATTCTTCCTATCCATGATCATGATATGTTCTTCCATTTGTTTGTGTCCTCTTTTATTTCACTGAGCAGTGGTTTGTAGTTCTCCTTGAAGAGGTCGTTTACATCCCTTGTAACTTGGATTCCTAGGTATTTTATTCTCTTTGAAGCTATTGTGAATGGGAGTTCATTCATGATTTGGCTCTCTGTTTGTCCGTTACTGGTGTATAAGAATGCATGTGGTTTTTGCACATTGATTTTGTATCCTGAGACTGCTGAAGTTGCTTATCAGCTTAAGGAGATTTAGAGCTGAGATGATGGGGTTTTCTAAATATACAATCATATCATCTGCAAACAGGGATAATATGACTTTTTCTTTTCCTAACTGAATACCTTTATTTCTTTCCCTTATCTGATTGCCCTAGTCAGGACGTCTAACACTGTGTTGAATAGAAGTGGTGAGAGAGGGCATCCCTGTCTTGTGCCAGTTTTCAAAGGGAATGCTTCCAGTTTTTGCCCATTCAGTATGATATTGGCTGGGGGTTTGTCATAAATAGCTCTTATTATTTTGACATACATTCCATCAATACCAAATTTATTGAGAGTTTTTAGCATGAAGGACTCTTGAATTTTGTTGAAGGCCTTTTCTGCATCTATTGAGATAATCATGTGGTTTTTGTCTTTGGTTCTGTTTATATGCTGGATTACATTTATTGATTTACATATGTTGAACCAGCCTTGCATCCCAGGGATGAAGCCCACTTGATCATGGTGGATAAGCTTTTTGATGTGCTGCTGGACTCGGTTTGCCAGTATTTTGTTGAGGATTTTTGCATCAATGTTCATCAGGGATGTTGGTCTAAAATTCTCTTTTTTTGTTGTATCTCTGTCAGGCTTTGGTATCAGGATGATGTTGGCCTCATAGAATGAGTTAGGGAGGATTCCCTCTTTTTCTATTGTTTGAATAGTTTCAGAAGGAATGGTACCAACTCTTCCTTGTACCTCTCGTAGAACTTGGCTGTGAATCCATCTGGTCCTGGACTTTTTTTCATTGATAGGCTATTAATTATTGCCTCAATTTCAGAGCCTTCTATTGGTCTATTCAGGGATTCAACTTCTTCCTGCTTTAGTCTTGGGAGAGTGTAAGTGTCCAGGAAATTATCCATTTCTTCTAGGTTTTCTAGTTTATTTGCATAGAGGTGTTTATAGTATTCTCTGATGGTAGTTTGTATTTCTGTGGGATCAGTAGTGATATCTCCTTTATCATTTTTTATTGTGTCTATTTGATTCTTCTCTTTTCTTCTTTAATAGTCTTGCTAGCAGTCTATCAATTTTGTTGATCTTTTCAAAAAACCAACTCCTGGATTCATTGATTTTTTGGAGGGTTTTTTGTGTCTCTATCTTCTTCAGTTCAGCTCTGATCTTAGTTATTTCTTGCCTTCTGCTGGCTGTTGAATGTGTTTGTTCTTCCTTCTCTAGTTCTTTTAATTGTGATATTAGGGTGTAGATTTTAGATCTTTTCTGCTTTCTCTTGTGGGCATTTAGTGCTATAAATTTCCCTCTACACACTGCTTTGAATGTGTCCCAGAGATTCTGGTATGTTGTATCTTTGTTCTCACTGGTTTCAAAGAACATCTTTATTTCTGCCTTCATTTCATTATGTACCCTGTAGTCATTCAGGAGCAATTTGTTCAGTTTCCATGTAGTTGAGCAGTTTTGATTGAGTTTCTTCGTCCTGAGTTCTAGTTTGATTGCACTGTGGTCTGAGAGACAGTTTGTTATAATTTCTGTTCTTGTACATTTCCTGAGGTGTGCTTTACTTCCAACTAGGTGGTCAATTTTGGAATAAGTGCAATGTGGTGCTGAAGAATGTATATTCTCTTGATCTGGGGTGGAGAGTTCTGTAGATGTCTATTAGGTCCGCGTGGTGCAGAGTTAAGTTCAATTCCTGTATATTCTTGTTAACTTTGTGTCTCGTTGATCTGTCTAATGTTGACAGTGTGATGTTGAAGTCTCCCATTATTATTGTGTAGGAGTCTAAGTCTCTTTGTAAGTCTCTAAGGACTTGCTTTATGAATCTGGGTGCTCCTGTATTGGGTGTATATATATTTCGGAAAATTAGCTCTTCCTGATGAATTGATCCCTTTACCATAATGTAATGGCCTTCTTTGTCTCTTTTGGTCTTTAATGGTTTAAAGTCTGTTTTATCAGAGACTAGGATTGCAACCCCTGCTTATTTTGTTTTCCATTTGCTTGGTAGATCTTCCTCCATCCCTTTTTTTTGAGCCTATGTGTGTCTCTGCATGTGAGATGGGTCTCCTGAATATAGCGAACTGATGGGTCTTGACTCTTTATCCAATTTGCCAGTCTGTGTCTTCTAATTGGACCATTTAGTGCATTTACATTCAAAGTTAATATTGTTATGTGTGAACTTGATCCTGTCAATATGATATTAGCTCGTTATTTTGCTCGCTAGTTGATACGGTTTCTTCCTAGCATCGATGAACTTTACATTTTGACATGTTTTTGCAATGGTTGGTACTTGTTGTTCCTTTCCATGTTTAGTGCTTCCTTCAGGATCTCTTGTAGGGCAGGCCTGGTGGTGCCAAATCTCTAAGCATTTGCTTGTCTGTAAAGGATTTTATTTCTCTTTCACTGATGAAACTTAGTTTGGCTGGATATGAAATTCTGGGTTGAAAATTCTTTTCTTTAAGAATGTGGAATATTGGCCCCAATTCTCTTCTGGCTTAGAGAGTTTCTGCCGAGAGATCTGCTGTTAGTCTGTTGGGTTTCCCTTTGTGTGTAACCCGACCTTTCTCTCTGGCTGCCCTTAACATTTTTTCCTTCATTTCAACTTTGGTGACTCTGATAATTATGTGTCTTGGAGTTGCTCTTCTCAAGGATTATCTCTGTGGCATTCTCTGTATTTCCTGAATTTGAATGTTGGCCTGCCTTACTAGGTTGGGGAAGTTCTTCTGGATGATATCCTGCAGAGTGTTTTCCAACTTGGTTCCATTTTCCCTGTCACTTTCAGGCACACCAATCAGACATAGATTTGGTCTTTTCACATAATCCCATATTTCTTGGAGGCTTTGTTCATTTCTTTTGACTGTTTTTTTCTCCACATTTCTCTTCTCGCTTCATTTCATTCATTTGATCTTCAATCGCTGATACTCTTTCTTCCAGTTGATCGAGTCGGTTACTGAAGCTTGTGCATTTGTCACCTAGTTCTCGTGTTATGGTTTTCATCTCTATCAGTTCTTTTAAGGTCTTGTCTGCTTGATTATTCTAGTTATCCATTCATCCATTCTTTTTTCAAGGTTTTTAATTTCTTTGCACTGGTTACGTAGTTCCTCCTTTAGCTCTGAGAAGTTTGATCGACTGAAGCTTTCTTCTCTGAACTCGTCAAAGTCATTCTCCGTCCAGCTTTGTTCCATTGCTGGCGATGAGCTGCATTCCTTTGGAGGGTGAGATGCGCTCTGATTTTTTGAATTTCCAGCTTTTCTGCACTGCTTTTTCCCCATTTTTGTGGTTTTATCTACGTTTAGTCTTTGGTGATGGTGACATACTAATGGGGTTTTGGTGTGGGTGTCCTTTCTGTTTGTTAGTTTTCCTCCTAACAGTCAGGACTCTCAGCTGTAGGTCTGTTGGAGTTTGCTTGAGGTCCACTCCGGACCCTGTTTGCCTGGGTATCAGCACCAGAAGCTGCAGAAGATAGAATATTCTGAACAGCGAGTTTTGCTGTCTGATTCTTGCTCTGCAAGCTTCGTCTCAGGGGTGTACCCTGCCATGTGAGGTGTGAGGTGTCGATCTGCACCTAGTGGGGGATGTCTCCCAGTTGAGCTACCCAGGGATCAGGGACCCACTTGAGCAGGCACTCTGTCTGTTTTGAGATCTCAACCTCCGTGCTGGGAGATCCACTGCTCTCTTCAAAGCTATCAGACAGGGGCATTTACCTTTGCTGAGGTTTCTGTTGCTTTTTGTTTAGCTATGCCCTGTCCCCAGAGGAGGAGTCTACAGAGGCAGGCCAGCCTCCTTGAGCTGTGGTTGACTCCAACCAATTCAAGCTTCCCCATGGCTTTGTTTACTCACTTAAGCCTCAGCAACGGCGGGTGCCCCTCCCCCAGCTTAGCTGCTGCCTTGCAGTTAGATCTCAGACTGCTGTGCTAGCAATGAGGGAGGCTCTGTGGGCATGGTGTGGAATATAATCTCCTGGTCTTCAGTTTGCTAAGACCCTTGGTAAAGTGCAGTATTAGGGTGGGAATTACCCCATTTTCCAGGTGTTGTGTGTCTCAGTTTCCCTTGGCTAGGAAAAGGGATTCCTTTCCCGCTTGCACTTCCCAGGTGAGGCAATGCCTCGTCCTGCTTCAGCTCTCGTTGGTCTCCACCAGCTGACCAGCACCGATTGTTCGGCACTCCTCAGTGAGATGAAATGGGTACCTCAGTTGAAAATGCAGAAATCACCTGTCTTCTGGGTCACTCACACTGGGAGCTGGAGGCTGGAGCTGTTCCTATTCAGCCATCTTGGGTGTGCCTAGTTTCTTTCTTTAGTAGACTTTATCTTGTGGAATTATGTCTCGCTTTTTAATAGCATTTTATTCTACATTGTTATGGTGGTTACCTTGACTTTCCCTGTTAACACCCAATATTAAGCAAAACTTGCCATGATATTATGGGGTCATTTTAATTCTCTTTTCTTAAATTTGTCAAGAAAGCAAGCTAAGTAGCATGGAAGAGCATTCCTTTCCATTTTACAGATATAATTGAAATATAACTGCATCTCACAAATGATAGAAAAGATGAATAAAAATAAAACCAATTTTTACATTACAGATAAGATTTATTTAATATAAATGGCCAAGGGGTGGCAGATACTCATGCATGCATCTTGAAAATAATTTTATATCAATGTGGAGTGTATCTTAGAAAAGTGTGCAGGCATTGGAAAGTATGTTGAATGCCTATGTTCTCTTTTGACAAAGATTTTTAAAAGAATTACTCTAAATAATTTTTAAATCAATAAGTAATTATGTTTTTCCCCCCCCCAATCAAGTAAATATTGACTTAGAGGAAGATATATACCTTTTCTCTATTTCTGGGAAATAATGCTTTGATTGCTGTTTGTCATTTCATGTTAAACAAATTCATATATTTGTTAAAAGAAGTGACACTAAATGCTTAAAGATATACCCATTGATTTTACATTGTTTTGTTGGGACTTATAGCAGAATATTCTGGCTTTCTTTTGACTACTTGGTCTTTGCATATCAGTTTGTAGGAGATATAATCAGACAATATATTAGTGTGTTTTTTGAGGCATTAATACCAGAGTCTGACAGCATTATCTCTAATGTTTATATCACCATAAAATTGGTTTTTAGTGATGCAATTAGTAATGTTAAACCTAGATATTATAAGAAGTAGTACTGATTGTTCCACAGTAAATCTCACTTTAGAGTGACATAAATGAACAATATTTGTGCCATCGTGGTTTATGGTATCAAGTAATCTCACGGGAACAAATAACAGTTATCCTGAATGCTCTAATCTCACAGTTAAACTTTCCATTCATATTACATTTTAAATCAATATTACTAGGATTCACATTCTCTTTTGATTACTTAAAGTTCTGATGGATTTTTTAGCAAAAATATCACAGACTTTGAAATATTTTGTGTCATTAAAATATTTTAAATATATTTTTTTCTTCTGAATGCTATTTGGATGTTTTACATTCTCATTAGGATATGAAAGAAGAGCATTTGCATTTTACTTTTTTTTTTTTTTTGCATAAGTCATTTTGTGATGATAGTATAACCTGTATTTTAAACAAGTTTTATCAAATGTAAGTTTTCTTTTACCACATGGTATATTCATGCCAGTAATATTCAAAATCCAGGATGTTTAATTATATTATTGTAAATCGATTTGTGTTTACGATACCATAACTACATTAGTCCATTCTCGTGCTGCTGTAAATAACTGCCTGAAACTGGGTAGTTTATAGAGGAAAAAGGTTTAATTGACTCACAGTTCTGCATGGCTTAGGAGGCCTCAGAAAACTTACAATCATGGCAGAAGTGTAAGCAAACATGTCCTTCTTCACATGATGTCAGAAAGGAGAAGTGTACACTGAAAGGGTTGTGGGAGAACCTCTTATAAAAGCCATCAGATCTCAGGAGAACTTACTCACTGTCATGAGAACAGCATGGAGGTAACATCCCTTATGATTTAATGATCTCCTACCTAGTGCCTCCCACAACACGTGGGGATAATGAGAACTACTATTCAAGATGAGATTTGGGTGGGGTAACAGTCAAATCATATCATTTCACACGTGGCCCCTCCCAAATCTCATCTCCTCACATTTCAAAACACAATCATGTCTTCCCAACATTCCCCCAAAGTCTTAACTCATTTCAGCATTAACTCAAAAGTCCACAGTCCAAATTCTCATCTGAGACAAGGCAAGTTCCTTCCTCCTATGAGCCTGTAAAATCAAAAACATGTTATTTACTTCCTAGATATAATGGGTGTACAGGCGTTAGGCAAATTTACCCATTTCAAATAAGAGAAACTTGCCAAAACAAAGGGGATAATCCAAAACCCAATAGGTCAGTCATTAAACCTTAAAGCTACAAAATGATCTCCCTTGACTCAACGTTTCACATCCAGGTCATGCTTATACAAGAGGTGGGCTCCCATGACCTTGGGCAGCCCTGCCTCTGTGGGTTTTCTGGGTACAGCCCCCTCTGAGCTGCCTTCATGGGCCAGTGTTCAGTGCCTGTGGCTTTTCCAGGCGCACAGTGCCAGCTGTCAGTGAATCTAGAGGATGGTGGCCCTCTCCTCCCAGCTTCACTAGTAGGGACTATCTTTGGGGTTCCAACTCCACATTTCCCTTCCACTCTGCCCTACTAGAGGTACTCCATGCGGACTCCACCCCTGCAGCAACCTTCTGCCTGCACATTCGGTTATTTCCATACATCCTCTGAAATCTAGGCAGAGGTTCTCAGTCCTCAATTCCAGACTGCACCAGCAGGCTCAACACCACATGGAAGCTGTCAAGGCTTAGGGACTTGCACCCTCTGAAGCCATGGTCTGAGCTGTACCTTGGCCCCTTTTAGCCAGGGCTAGAGTGGCTAGGATGCAGGGTACCAAGTCTCTAGGCTGCACACAGCAGGGGGGACTTGGACTTTGCCCACAAAAGCATTTTTTTTTTTTTCTCCTAGGGCTCTGGGCCAGTGATGATAGGGACTGCCACAAAGGTCTCTGTCATGTCCTGGAGACATTTTCTTTATTGTCTTGGTGATTCTGGTCCTCATCACTTACACAAATTTTTATAGCAGGCTTGAATTTCTCCCCAGAAAATGGGTTTTCCTGTTCTACTGCATTATCAGGCTGCATATTTTCCAAACTTTTATACTCTGTCACTTCTTGAATGTTTTTCTGCTTAGAAATTTATTCTGCCAGATATCCTAAATTAACTCTCAAGTTCAAAGTTCCAGAGATCTCTAAGGTAGGGGAAAAGTTCCACAGATCTCTAAGGCATGCTGTCAGGCTTTTCGCTAAAGCAAAGCAAGAGTGACCTTTACTCCAGTTCCGAATAAGTTCCTCATCTTTGTCTGAGACCATCTCAACCTGGACTTCATTGTCCATATCAGTATCAACATTTTGGTCAAAGCTATTCAACAAGTCTCTAAGAAGTTCCAAACTTTCCCACATATTTCTGTTTTCTTCTGAGCCCTCTAAACTTTTCCAGCCTCTGCTTGTCACCCAGTTTCAAAGTTGCTTTCACATTTTTGGGTAGCCTTGTAACAGCACCACACTCTCTGTGGTACAAATTTACTGTATTAGTGTGTTCTCCCTTTGCTATAAAGAACTCTCTGAGACTGGGTAATTTATAACGGAAATAGGTTTAATTGATTCACAGTTCCACAGGACTGGGGATGTCTCAGGAAACTTACAATCATGGTGGAAAGGGAAGCACACATGCCCTTCTTCACACAATGGCAAGAAGGAGAAGTGCAGAGTGATTTGTGGGTGGGGGAGCTCCTTACAAAACCATCAGATCTCACCAGAACTCTCTATCATGAGAACAACATGGAGGTAACCTCTCCCATGATTCAATGACCTCCTACTGGATCCCTCCCACAACACATGGGGATTATGGGAACTAAAATTCAAAATGAGACTTGAGTGGGAACACAGCCTAACCATATCAATAAAGTTGACTAAAAAACATATTAATTGAATTATTTGTCAATTTTATTCATTGGGTTAGATAGGATATAACTTGATATTCAATAATACAGCAATCTTACTGATATAGCACATTACTATTTCTTGTTTATAACATTTTAGTCAAATCATTAGACATTTGCTTTCCATAAAGAAATTATGGAGCCCAAGAAAGCCTTCATTATCTTATAACTGCATCATATTGAAATGGTTATACAATTACAGAGGCTCCCAAACTGGCAATTATATGGTTTGGCTGAGAAGCAATATGTATTACTTCTGATCACAAACTACTGGCTTTTGTTAGTCATATTACCACTTTCAGCTACGTGAAATTAAAACATGCAGTTACCCATGTGACTCAAATATGTGAACAGATAATATTAGTAATATATTAGAAACGTCTGCCGTTCATTGGAGCATTGGTCTATTATATGCTAAAATAAACATATATGCTTCCACCATTACTTATTAGAAAACAAGATGCTATAAGCTATTAAGTAAATAAACTTTCTCTTGTAAATCGAACAGTTTCAAAAATTTCACAATTCTTTATAGACATTAAAACATTATTATATTTGTGCTTCATTTATGAGTAAATGGAACAAGCATTCTTGAACCCATTGTATTCATGGGTTCATTTCACATACCTGGCAGCATGTGATTCATTACATTAAATTATGTTAAAGTATTTTTAGTATTTGAAAATATGTTATATGTCTAAAATGTTGTTATTGGTTAATTTTCTTTAGTATAATACTTTGGGTAATACGATCTGAATCACATATTGTTTACACTAATATTTTATTGTTGATTCAACTCTTCCTTCATTATTTTCTTTATATTAAATGGTATTGCTTGTAGCCCCTTTTGTTCCAAAACCATACATTTTCTAGTTCATGGTGTAACTGTGGTACCAAGGAATTGAAAACTCAAAACAAGTATCTGATTCTAGCTGGCTAAATGGGAAAAGAGACATTTAACTGATAGAGAACTGGACTGTAAGAGTGTCAGTAGAACACCTCATGATGGCAAAATGAGAGGAAAAAAATGTATAACCAATGTGCTTTTTCTGTTATATGATAGGCTTGGGTTAAAAAACACCAAGGAGAAATTTGTATGCATACTTTCTGTAAATGATCTGACAGAGATCAGAAAATAACTGTTAGGAGGCCGTGAACAGCAGAATTTCATAGATGTTTGCAATAGACTTAGAAACATTTGCTTAGATTTTGTAATCTGTACTGACAAGCTGAGATAAATGGGAGAACGCACACACATTTTCAACTTTTACATATTATGTTTGTTTGTTAGGGAATGTATCTCAAGTTTATGGGAAAGTTATGAGGAATGTAAAAGTTCAAGTTTAGGATTTTCTTTCTTCTCAGTAATGAAACCATGTCAAGTATGCCTTTTCCTTAATCCCATCTGATTTATGTTTGACCCGAGAAGTAATTTATTCAAGTTTTACAAAATGTTCTACTTGTTCATTAAGATTTCTATGTGTTCTTGAATGGATTACTTACTGAGTTATTCTTATGAAAATCTTCATTTTTCATAAGTTAATGTTTATATTACTCTCTCTGGTTCTATTACTTTAAATTTCCACAGTGAACAGAGCAGTCCTCAAAATGTATTCGTGAGTGTGTGGTGGTTTGGTGACAATGATGCTAAATTATTTAAGCTGCTTAGAGGATAAAAGTTGCTTGAAATTTATATAGTATTTTTAAAAACATTGTTTCTGTTCACATGTTTAAGTTAAAAGATAATTTCCTGCAGTATCTTCAATATAGTTCAATAAATAAAAACTGGTTTATTATATCCCATATTTGTTTTACTATCTAAATAAATTATTAATCATATTTTATTTTAATAATTAGCTTATTTTACATTTTCTGCTGAAATTTCACTACATTTCCTTTATTCTTTCACTCCCTAAATAATGTTAGGGGGAATTTCTGCTCCCCTGGCCTGCCCATGGTTATTTTCTGTTCTCTGTTAGATCACTTGCAGGAAGAGCACACAAAAATTTCTGTTTTACTTTTAACAGATTTTCTTTTATTGGTTAACTTAAACATGAAAGTAAAATGTTTCTAAATATACAAGATATTTACCAGATTATGTATGGGCTACAAATAACCTCATATTTAGTGAGAATATAGCCAGAAGCCTGGATTCCACACAATTTTGCTAACAACTAACAATAAGACTTCAGAAATGTCACATAACCTCAATGGAATTCAGTATTTTAATCTGAGAAGCGAAAATAAAAGTTCTAGATTATCTCCAAGTGTTTTTACAATCAGTTTTACATCAGTATGATACATGGAATTAATGAACCAATATCGATATATTATTATTAACTAAAGTCAATGTTTTTTCATATTTTCTTAGTTTGTACCTAATGCCACTTTTGTGTTTGGGTATACTATCCAGGGAAAGACAGTATATTTAGGTGTTATGTCTCCTGTTAATTTCTAAAGACTTCTTCCTTTTTCTCTGTCTCTTTCTCTCTTTCTCCCATTCCCCTTTCCCTCCCTCCCTCCCTCCCTTCCTTCTTTCCTTCCTTCCTTCTCTCCTTTTCCTTCCTTCCTTCTTTTCTTCCTTCCTTTCCCTTTTTTCTTTTTCTTTCTCTTTCTTTCTTTCTTTCTTTCTTTCTTTCTTTCTTTCTTTCTTTCTTTCTTTCTTTCTTTCTCTTTCTTTCTTTCTTTCTTTTTCTTTCTTTCTTTCTTTCTTTCTTTCTTTCTTTCTTTCTTTCTTTCTTTCTTTCTTTCTTTCTTTCTTTCTTTTTTCTCTCTTTCATCTTTCTTTCTCTTCCTCTTTCTTCCTTCCTTCTTTCATTTTCTTCCTTCTTTATCTCCTTTTCTTTTCTTTTTCCTTTCAGTTTTCTTTTCCTCTTTCATTGTTCCTTTCCTCTTTCCTTTCCTCTTTTTCCCTTTCCTTTCCTCCCCTCTCTTCTCCTCTCCTATCTTCTCCTTTCTTTTATCCGTTCCTATCTTATTTTCTTCCTTTTCTTTCTTTCCTTTTCTTTTGGATTACCTAGACAATTTCTTCTACTAGCACTGACCAAAATGTTGTGCAATGTTCCTTTATTGGTATTTATCTGATGTTTTTGTTTTGATTACATTTTTTGTGATAGGTGTTGGATAAGAAGACTACAGAGGTAAATTTTCATTTCCATGAGATCATACTAAGCCTGACTTATTGTAGAAGTGGACCTTGATTTAGGTAACATTTGTCAGGTTTCTCCACCATAAAATTACTTCTTTATACCCATTAGATTGACGTTTTATTGCCTTACTTTCTCTTTTATTTTAGTTCTATCTATCTATCATCTATCTATCTATCTATCTATCTATCTATCTATCTATCTATCATCTATTACCAATTTAAGTTATATTTGGTGTATGATCATTTGTTTTATATCTATTTTTCTTTCTAAGGAAACAATATGAAGTTTATGAAAAGATAAACTGTATTCCAGGTTATATCTTCTCTACTTAGATGCTTTAACCTAATTAAGTTACCTGAAAGTACAAGATCAAACTCTCCTATTTTTACATAACAGTAAAATTTGAATATATATTTTTGTCACACAATATGTATTTCACACTATGAGTTTTTAATACTTATGATGTGCTAATTTACAGAGTATAGTATACTAATCTCACTCTCAAATGTGTACAATCTTAAGATCACCTTTAAAATACTGATTCCCTGGCTCTCTCCCTCAATATGTAAGTTTAGTTAAAATTTTGTGTGGGACCTAGAAATGGGCATTTTTAAGAAGCACTCCAGTTAGTTATGGTATTGGTGGTTGAAAGACGACACTTCTGAAAAAATTAGGTGTAATATTTAAAAGTGTTAGGTTTATCATCACCAATATTGAAATGTTACCCTATTTTCAACTTTTATTACCTGTGTGATTTTGAGCAAGTTACTTATTGTCTCAATATCTCAATTTATCTGTAAAGTGAAGGTGATAATAGAGTTTTACAGAGATAATGTGGCTAATACAGCACTTAGCCAAGTTCCTAGTATATATTAAATCATGAGTAAATTCTAGATCTTATTTTTAAGCAAGAAATATTCATCTCTTTCACTTATTTTTTCTAATTACCTTTAGATTTTATACAGTAAATATTATATTTTTCAAATTAAATTCTATGGCTTTCAAAACTACAACCATATTATTTCTAAATTGTGCCACTTCTCCCAATATGACAATAAACCTAAAACTTTTAATAATACATCAAATCATTTGGAATAATATTTTCTTTATGCATCATAAAACATTCAGGCTCTCTACAGGGGAATGTGATTTTAAGAATTAAACAATCAGGCAATGAGCTGAAAGGTAAACTTTCTAGCTAACATTGTCCTAAGTCCTTACATATCCCTTAAAGAAAGAAAGTACAGTGTGTGTTTCCTATGAGAATAACAATACCTGACATCATTTAATAGTTAAAAACATTTACAAATTTGGTAATGCATAGAATTTTAACACAAACATGATTTTAATGATGTAAATTGTCAGAACACTGAAACACAGAGATTCTCAGGGAAATGCCTTAGATTATTTAGTAAATCTAAATCTCGTAGCTACAAACAGCATGTTGGGAAGAAAGACAGAAAATTCAAAAAATATATATTTTTTAAGTCATAACAGAATGATGACATCATTAACAGAAATATTGTGCTAAACGATTCTGTTTTGGAATAGAGGGGTTGTAAGTTTTATTTGTATATTTGAACATTTTTGGTTTGAAGTAAAGATAGTATATTTTCGTTAAGGCTTCTCAGTGGCTTTTCTTTGAGTCTTTCATCTTTATAAAAAAATTGAAAGCAATAAAAATAATGAGGTGAGGATCATAACATACAAGAGTTTTATACTATTAAACTTTATTTATAATTTACCCTAGTACTATGTAAATATTTTTTATTTTTCTAAAATAATTTTATTTAAATAATTTTGATTTGGACATTTGACATTCAAGTACTATAATATATTTGCATGTTTTCTTTTAATTGTAAAGATAAATTTTGTTTTTAGAAGAAAAAATACATATTTGAAACATAAATATTATATTTGTTTTGAATTTATACATGTATTTTAATTTATATTATTTGATAAAATATATTCACATTTTACATACTTTGAATACTGTTAGGTCTTATTTTATAGGTTTCTTATTTATGATGATAGTGACACTTTTAGGGATTTGTTTGTAAGAAAAAATATGTCTAACTAAGTTCATTTTTAAAATGCTATTTTATCCTTTAGATTTATTTATATTCTTTAAACTTAAAAATTATTATTATATTTTATTTTGTTAATAGTGCATAAATGTATCCTGAAACTCTTATTGGCCATTTTAATTTCCTAGAAAATGTTCTTAGAATTAGCATTCTTAATTTGTTAAGTTGAAAAAGTATTTTCAACATTGATGTGTTATTTCATGATAGTCCACTGATATTTAAAAATATTTGCACTTTAGGCCGGGCGCGGTGGCTCAAGCCTGTAATCCCAGCACTTTGGGAGGCCGAGACGGGCGAATCACGAGGTCAGGAGATCGAGACCATCATGGCTAACACGGTGAAACCCCGTCTCTACTAAAAAATACAAAAAAAACTAGCCGGGCGAGGTGGTGGGCGCCTGTAGTCCCAGCTACTCGGGAGGCTGAGGCAGGAGAATGGCGTGAACCCGGGAGGCGGAGCTTGCAGTGAGCTGAGATCCGGCCACTGCACTCCAGCCTGGGCGACAGAGCGAGACTCTGTCTCAAAAAAAAAAAAAAAAAAAAAAAAAAATATTTGCACTTTAATAACAAGTTAAAGTGTTTTACATAGAGAGATACTCTGAAGTTTAGTTAAAAATCTAATATTTCTTGCAGTGAGCTGAGATCGGGCCACTGCACTCCAGCCAGGGTGACAGAGGGAGAGTCCATCTCAAAAAAAAAAAAAAAAAAAAAAAAATCTAATATTTCTGAAAATTTACATGTAATACAGGTTATAGACATATTATGTAGCTTCTGGAACAGAACTACTCTTGCAATCTCCCTTTGTGTTTTCTTAATATGCCATAATGATGTGCTCATAATCAACAACATTTCTTGTTTTTTTGTTTGTTTGTTTGTTTGTTTGTTTGTTTTTTCCCGATAGTTTGGGACACACTAAAACCTCATTTTGTGTGTGTGTGTGTGTGTGTGTGTGTGTGTGTGTGTGTGTATACATGCACTTGCTTCATAAACTTCTATTCTGGTAGAGAAAGAATATACTATGTTGGTTTGGGAAGTATTTCAATACGATAGAACTGAAAGTTTGAATTATAATTTTGGCAGCTAAAAATCTAGTGTGAGGGTTAATATTGAGTGTCAACTTGATTGGATGGAAGGATACAAAGTATTGTTCCTGGGTGTGTCTGTGACGATGTTGCCAAAGGAGATTAACATTTGAATCAGTGGGCTGGGAAAGGCAAACACACCCTTAATCTGGGTGGGCACAATCTAATCAGCTGTCAGTGGGGCCAGAATAAAAGCAGATAGAAGACTGTGGAAAGATTAGTCTGGTTTTGTCTTCTGGCCTACACCTTTCTTTCATTCTGGATGCTTCCTGCCCTCCAACATCGTACCCTAAGTTCTTTAGCTTTGGGATTCAGACTGGCTTCCTTGCTCCTCAGCTCGTAGACAGCCTGTTGTGGGACCTGACCTTGTGATTGTGTGAGTCAGTACTCCTTCATAAACTCCCCTTTATATATAAATTTATCCTATTAGTTCAGTTTCTCTAAAGAACCCTGACTAATACATCTAGTAACTATGCAGTGTGTGCTAATGTAGGAAAGCTTTTGGAAATTTGGCCAAGTGTTTAATTCTCGTCAATGGTTACAAAGAATACTTTTAATACCTCTAAACTGGGATTACAGTTTACTCTAACTACAGACTACCACTTCTTTATGCAGTACTCTCACAATGTTTTATAATTATGTTTTCAGTGTAGCCACAACAGACATTTGAATTTTCCATACCTAGTTTAGAATCTCTATATCAATAGATTCCCATTTTTTTCACTAAACTTTCAAATACTGCAAAATTTGCCCCGATTATTTAAAAATATAGCTTTTCTTGTAGATTTCATCATATTCTAATTCCTTTATAATTAGTATGTAAAGAAAACTATTTGAAAAATAATCAAGCCCTTCAAATTTCAAAAATCTTATTTAACAGAGAACCCAGAAATAAAGCTGCACATCCAGAGCCATCTGATCTTCAATAACATTGACAAAAATAACTAATGGAGAAAGGACTTGCTATTCAACAGATGCGGTGGGATCGTTGGCTAGCTATATGAGGAAGAATGACTCTGGACCCATACCTTTCACTATATACAAACATTAACTCAAGACGGATTGAATATTTACAAGTAAAATATCAAACTGTAAGAATTCTAGGCCGGGCGCGGTGGCTCACGCCTGTAATCCCAGCACTTTGGGAGGCCGAGACGGGCGGATCACAAGGTCAGGAGATCGAGACCATCCTGGCTAACACTGTGAAACCCCGTCTCTACTAAAAATGCAAAAAATTAGCTGGGCGAGGCGGCGGGCGCCTGTAGTCCCAGCTACTCGGGAGGCTGAGGCAGGAGAATGGCGTGAACCCGGGAGGCGGAGCTTGCAGTGAGCCGAGATCGCGCCACTGCACTCCAGCCTGGGCGACTAAGCGAGACTCTGTCTCAAAAAAAAAAAAAAAAAAAAAAAAAAAAAAGAATTCTAGAAGAAAACCTAGGAAACACCATACTATACATAAGCCTTGACAAAGAATTTATGACTAAGTCTTTAAAAGCAATTGTAACAAAAAAATTGACAAAAGGGATTTCATTAAACTAAAGAGTTTTTGCACAGCAAAAGAGGCTACCAACAGACTAAACAGACAACCTACAGGAAGAGAAAAAATATTCACAAACCATGCATCCAACAAAGATCTAATATCCAGAATCTACAAAGAACTTAAACAATTAAGCAAAAAAAAAAAAAAAAAAAGTCATTAAAAAGTGAGCAAAATACATAAACAGACACTTGTCAAAAGGAGACATAGAAGCAGCCAATAAACATATGAAAAAATATTAAACATCACTAATAACCAGAGAAATGCAAATCAAAACCACAATGAGATACCATCTCACACCAGTCAGAATTGCTATTTTTAAAAAGTCAAAAACCAGCAGATAGTAGTGAGGCTTCATAGACAAGAGAACACTTATGTAATATAGGTGAAAATGTATACTATGTCAGCCATTGTGGAAAGCAATTTGGAGATTTCTCACAGAACTTAGAACTACCATTTCACCCAGCAACCCCATTAGTGGGTGTATTTCTGAAAGAAAATAAATTGTTCTACAAAAAAGCCACGTGCATTAGTATGTTCACTGTAGCATTACCCACAATACCAAATACATGGAACCAACCTAGGTGTCCATCAGTGGTGGATTGGATAAAGAAAATGTGGTACATATACACCATGGAATATTATGTAGCCATAAGAAAGTACAAAAGTTTGCCCGTTGTAGCAACATGGAAGCAGATGGATGCCATTATCTTAAGGGAATTAACACAAGAACAGGAAACAAAATACTGTATGTTATTACTTACAAGTGAGAGATAAACTTTGGGTACTCATGGATAAAAAGTTTGCAACAATAGACACTGGGGACTATTAGAGCAGGGAGGCAGAAAGAGGGGCAAAGACTGAAAAACTAACCACTGGGTACCAGGTTCATTATCTGGTTAATGGGATAATTCATATCCCAAACCTCAGCATCGTGTAATATATCCATGTAACAAACCTGCAAATATGCCCCCAAATCTAAAATAAATGCTAAAATCATAAAATATAAACATAAGTTGAGAAATCTTCTTTAACTTAAATAATAGGATACATTTTTATCAAAAATCATTAGTCTAAGATTTGCTTTTAACTATAAAAATATTTGACCTAAAGTAAACTTTTCTTATTCCTCCTTGTTAGATGATTAAAAACTTTCCATTTCTCCAAGCACTTAGAGTAAGTAGTTCCACTTATCCAACTACTTTTGAATTATTCTGACTTTCCTTGCCTTTCATAACTGACTTGCATGGGTTCTTAATATCCTTAACACCAGTCTTTTTTCAGATATATATTATATTAATATTTTCCCAAATCTGCATATTTATTTTTCTAACTGCATCTGCATCTTCTGCTGAGTAGAAATTTTTAATTTTGTTCAATTCCATTTTATCACATTTTTCTTTATATTTGCTGCTTTCTGTTACCAGTGTACAAAAGGGTTGTCGTCATGGGAGTATTTTACTGTATTGTCTATTAAATATGTTATGGTTTTAACTTATGTTGTCTTATTAACTTTGACAATGTTATTTAGTCATATTAAGTCTGTTCTTGGGTCTTTTTAATAAGTTTTGGAGTAAGGCAGTGAGTCTTAGGAAGTTTTCCTTTTTTCAAGATAAATTTGGATATTATAAAGCCCCATTTATTTTCCACATACATTTTATCATCAGCTTGGAAATTTCAACATCAGTAATGAAAAGAATGCTGGAATAATATTTGAGACTCCCTTGGATTTATAGATGATTTGGAGAAGAATTGGCATCTTAGCAATATTGAATCTTCCAATCTGCATCCTAGGAATAATGGCATACCAAATTACTAAACAAAATCTAACACTAGTCAAAATACTGTGTTTCAAGTTCAAATTAGATCAGCCAAAAGGTACTGAAACTACTGAAACTCTCATAGATTTGTTGTGGCTATAAATTGCTACAGCCATTCTAGAAAACTCTTTATCAGACTCTAATAAAATGTGTACTTACACTGTGACACACAATTTTTATCATAGCTATATATCCAAAAGACATGAAACTACATGTTCACCAAAATGCAAACATACAAACAAGTGCAGCAAACTTTTATACCAGTTTTATTGCTAAAATTCCAACCTAGAAACAACCCACAGAAATTTAAAAAAAAGGAAAAAAAAAGTATGTTTTGGTACATTTACACAATGTCATACTACATATCAGTGAAAAAGGATAGGCCACTGGTGAAACAGCAGCATGGATGAATTTTGCAGAAATAATGCTGAATGAGAGAAGACAACATAAAAGACCATATGTCGTAAGATTATATTTGTATTACATTCAAACATAGAAAGAATTGATCTATGGTTGTAGAGGTCAGGTAAGTGGTTAATTTAAGTGACATATTGTCTATAGTGTGATGTGCTAGAGCCTTCTTGGATACTAATCTATCCTAATGTATATGGTGACTGTAAATAATATTGATACATAAAATTAATTGAGCCATATGGCAAATATTCATGTACTTTATTGCATGTACATTAAACACCAATTTAAAAGAAAACATATTGAATAATTAGATTCCTCCACCTTATGCAGAACACAGACACTAAAGTAGCTCTTTCTAAAGCAACTTAACAAATGGATGTTATAAGAAGAAAGCAAAAAGTATAAAGAAAAGACTTCCATCTTCTAAAATCTGGGGGATACCTCATTAAAGTAGTTTACTCTGCAGCAATTGTAATGCAGTGAATCCTACAAGCTGACTGTCCCTATGCACAGCCATAAATTTCTCATTAGTTTAGTACTTTCCTCTTTTTAGTAGAAAGAGATAATCAAGAATCAGAAGTTATGAGAGCAAATATCCAAACACGACAGTCTACAAGATGAGGAATAAAATAATTTAGAGGTAGCAATGTATTTTGAAAGAAAAAGAGATCTTATTTTAAAATAAAACTAGACTCTAAGGATGGCAAAGAAAGATGTGCACCATGAATTTAAGAATAGATTCAGGATTCTGCAAAAAACAAAACAAAACAAGCAAAACAAATACAAAATGAAAAGATGTTCTTAAGAAAGAAAACTAATATTACAATTTAAAAAGGAATTTCTCAATAGAAGATTTAAAAGATTATGCCAAGTTAAGCTCTCAAAAGGTAGTAAAAAAATGACAAAATGAAAATATGACAATTAGAAAATGATTTTGTGGAGTTCTCATATCCCAATAATATTTCTTCTAAGAACAATGAATAAGAAGGAGAAGATTAATATATTAAAATAGTATAATAAAATTTCCTGAAGACTGAAGAACATGTGTCTTACAGAAAAAAAAGTTCCACTCTAGAAAATAGGATACAAAGGGGGCATGCTGGATGGTACGGTTTAGCTCTGTGTCCCCACCCAAATCTCATCTTGATTTATATTCCCATAATTTCTGCTTGTTGTGAGAGGGACCCGGTGGGAGATAATTTGAATCATGGGGTGGTTTTCTCTATACTGTGCTCTTCATAGTGAATAAGTCTAGTGAGATCTGACCGTTTTAAAAGGGGTTTCTGCTTTGGCATTTTCCTTATTCTCTCTTTGTCTGCTGCTATCCATGTAAGATGGGATTTGCTCCTCCTTGCCTTCTGCCATGATTGTGAGGCTTCCCCAGCAACATGGAACTGTGAGTCAAATTAAACCTCTTTTTTCTGTAAGTTGCCCAGTCTCAAGTATGTCTTTATCAGCAGTTTGAAAATAGAATAATACAGCAAATTGGTACCAGTAGAATGGGGCATGGCTGAAAAAATACCCCCAAAATGTGGCAGTGACTTCGGGACTGAGTAACAGGCAGAGGTTGAAACAATTTGGTGGGCTCAGAAGAAGACAGGAAAATGTGGGAAAATTTGGAACTTCCTAGAAACTTGTTAAATGACTTTGACAAAAATGTTGATAGTGATATGGACAATAAGTTTCAGGCTGAGGTGGTCTCAGATGGAGATGGGGAACTTTTTGGGAACTGAAGAAAAGATGACCCTTGTGATGTTTTAGCAAAGAGACTGGTGGCATTTTGCCCCTGCATTAGAGATATGTGAAACTTACAACTTCAAAAAGATGATTTAGAGGAACTGCTGGAAGAAATTTCTAAGCAGCAAAGCATTCAAGAGGTGAACTGGGTGCTATTAAAGGTATTCAGTTTAGTAAGGAAAACAGTATAAAAGTTCAGAAAATTTGCAGCCTGACAATGCAATAGAAAAGAAAATTTAATTTTCTGAGGAGAAATCCAAGCCTGCCACAGAAATTTGCATAAGTAATGAAGAGCTGAATGTTAATCCCCAAGACAATGGGGAAAATATCTCCAGGGCATGTCAGAGGTCTTCATGACAGTCCCTCCCATCACAGCTCCAGAGGCCTGGAAGGAAAATGCGGTTTCATGGTCTGAGTCTAGGGCCCCTGTGCTGTGTGTGGGCAGCCTAGGGACTTGATGCCCTGTGTCCCAGCTGCTCTTCCCATGACAAAAAGGGGTCAACATAGAGCTCGGGCATGTCTTCAGAGGGTGCAAGTCCCATGCCTTAGCAGCTTCCAACTGGTGTTGAGCCTGACAGTGCACAGAAGTCAAGAACTGGGGTTTGGGAACCTCTGCCTAGGTTTCAGAGTATGTAGAGAAATGCCTGGATGCCCAGGAAGAAGTTTGCTGCAGGGATGGGGCTCTCACTGACAACCTCTGCTAGGGCACTGTGGAAGGCAAAAATGAGGTTGGAGATCCCACACAGAGTCACTGCTGTGGCACTGCCTACTGGAGCCGTGAGAAGAGGGCCACCATCCTGTGGACCCCAGAATGATAGATCCACTAACAGCTTGCACCATGTGCTCGGAAAAGCCACAGGCACTCAACACCAGACCTTGAAAACAGCCAGGAGGGAGGCTATACCCTACAGAGCTACAGTGGAGGGAGCTGCCCAAGACCATGGGAACCCACCTTTTGCATCAGCATGACCCAGATGCAAGACATGGCATCAAAGTAGAACACGTTGGAACTTTAAGACTTGACTGCTCTGCTGGATTTCGGACTTGCATAAGGCTGGTAGTCCCTTTGTTTTGGACATTTTTGCCCATTTGGAAAGGCTGTATTTACCTAATGCCTGTACCCTCATTGTACCAAGGAAGTAACCAACTTGCTTTTGATTTTACAGGCTGATAGGTGGAAGGGACTTGCCTTGTCTCAGATGAGACTTTGGATTGTGGATTTTGGGGTTAATGCTGAAATGACATAAGACCTTCGGGAACTGCTGGGAAGGCATGATTGATTTTAAAATGTGAGGGCATTAGATTTGGAGGGGTCAGAGGTGGAATAATATGGTTTGGCTCTGTGTCCCCACCCAAAGCTCATCTTGAATTTTACTCCCATATTTACCATGTGTTGTGGGCAGACCCGGTGGGAGATAATTTGAATCATGGGGATGGCTTCCCCATACTGTTTTCTTGGCAGTGAATAAGTCTCACAAGATGTGATGGTTTTATCAGAGGTTTCTGCTTTTGCGTCTTCCTCATTCTGTCTTTGCCTGCTGCCATCCATGTAAGGTGACTTGCTCCTCTTTGCCTTCTGCTATGATTGTGAGGCTTCCCCAGCAATATGGAACTGTAAGTCCAATTAAACTTCTTTCTTTTGTAAATTGCCAGTCTTTTATATGTCTTTATCAGCAGCGTGAAAATGGACTAACACATTGGGAAAATGATTTTTAGTGTACCATTTATGTCTAGTTACACACTCCAAAGGTAAATATAAAATAAAGACAGGATATGATTCAAAAAAATCTACCTCTTATGCATACTTTCATAGGAAGCTACCAGAAGATGCTTTCTAACAATTCAAGGAAATAAATTAAAACAAGAAGATGCGAGGTTCATAAAACAGTAGCCATAACAAATGAAAGCAGATTAGAGAAATTCCAAGGTTGCAGTTGTGCTTCAATCATAGATATCAAAGCATCCAGATTAGAACAAGAGGTTGATTCCTGGATGACCCTTGCAGGCCACTGATTCATTGAGTGATACACTGGAGAAGTTCAGCTATAAACATATATCAGCAGCATACACATGACACACCGAAAGCCCAAACCTGCCTACTGCCACTACAAAGGATTTTTGTTATGTAGCAGCCTGGAAAATGAAAAGTTGCACAGAAATAAAGCACTGATATTTGGTTTATTAACTATTATATCTTTTATTTAATTCTTCTGTGTTATAATCTTAGCAGAAATGATAAACATTAAAATAATTGCTAACAGCAATTTGGTAATAATAATAAATAAAACACATATCCTACTTTGACACTATACTTTTTGTTTTGTATAGTAGAGCATCTATGATTGTCATAAAAACATGTTGGCTAGGAAGAAAAGAATTATTCATATTTAATAGAATATGAACTAAAAATTTTAAAATATCACAAAGTTTCAAAGTTCATTTAATGAATAAATGAAAAGATGATACTTTGATGAGAGGTTGAATATAGAGCACAGGAAAGTTGATAAATCAAAAAATAATTTAATCATGTTATTTTGACATACATGATTATCTGAAGTACTGAAAATGAGGATGTTTGAACTGGATACTTTGAAAGACTGCCAAGTTCAGCTCTCAAAAGGTAGTTAAAAAATGATAAAAAAGAAAAAATTAGAACATGGTGTTTTGAAGTTCCCATATCACAATAATATTTCTTCTAAGATAGAACAATGAATAAGAAGAATAGTAAAGGGCGATTCAGTGATGAGACATTGGTGTTTGATTTGCTGCTTTTGATTACAATACTATTTGTACTATAATTTTAAAACTAATATGTGTGCATGTACATTGATAGGATTTTTTTAAAAAAAAAAACAACAACAAATAAAGTGATGCCATCTATTTCAGGGAATATAGAAAGAGTAATTTTATTTTTAATTTTACATTATTTGATAATGTTATTATCTATATGTAATATGTTATAATGCTTTAATTTTGTGTTTTATGTAATTTAAAACTATTTTAAATTAAATTAAATTAAGCTATGTATATTTGGTTTCCTTTGGCTTAGCTCAAGAATTGCAAACCACAGCTTGTATGCTAAATCTGGTTCACCTCCTATTTTTGAAATGACCTGCAAGCTAATAGCTTTGTACTTTTAAAGTCTGAAAATAAATGAAAGAAATAATATTTTTTTGATAATTGTATGAAGTTAAATTTCAGTTTCCATATATAAACTTGTAATGAAATACATCCATACTATCACTTCTCCAGTGTATCATAAAACAGTAGCCTTATTCACAAATCTGGTGATTATTTCACAATGCATAGGTATAGCAAATTATCAAGTTATTCAGCTTAAATATATATATAATTTTTAATTGCCAATTGTGCCTTAATAAATCTGAAAAACGTAAAAAAATAAAAATAAAATGGCCATCAATGTGGGAGAGATTCCCCAACCTACAATATTGTTCTCTAAGGAAGAGGTCAAAAGGAGGACATTAGCCTGGATGTCCAAGAGTCTGCTATCAGTTCTTGAACTTGAGTTGTGTAGTTGTGTGTGAGATGGTACGGATTGACTTTCCATCTGTGTTGTGGTTGCAATGCTGCCTCCACTACATGGCTGGCAAGAAGGGCAGAGGTGATGGAAAGCCTTCTTGGCTGTCTCTACCCTCTACTGTGGACACCCAGAGAACTTACCCTAACCCCATCACAGACTCTACATTCGTTCAGGTTATCCTCTGTAAGAGGTCATGCCTGTTTCCTCAAAGACTTTCAAAAGCTTTGGTTTACAAAATCACTAGACAGATAACTTCCAGTGATGCTTACTTTTGCCTGTGATCATGCTATACTACCCTGGGAAGATCTTCATCTGATCTGGCTAAGAGATGTACATTTTTGCACAAATGGAGCTATTCTTTTTGCTTTCTTCATGAATCCCTTCCATTTTCCTCATATGGTGCCAGAATCATGATGCCATCAATATTAAAATATATTATAAAAATATATTATATAATCCATATATAAGGCAGTGGTTACAGTTTGCATATTTCAAGCTATCTGTGAAAATGCTTTGTGATGTGCTGTTTTATATCAAAGAATTGAACCTGTGTTTTGATTCACCAGGTTCAAAACACTCTTTTTGTAGAATCTATGAAGTGACATTTCTGAGCTTATTGAGGTCTATAAGGAAAAATTGAATATCCAGGAAGATAAACTAGAAACAAGCTAATGGAATAAATAGTTGGAGGATATACTGTTCTACATTTATGCTAGAAATATTCCAGTGGTAAATATAACATAACCAGAAAATAAATAATCATCCACATTTTCAAGCACACTCTGGGTAAAACTTAAATTTGTGCTATTATCAATAAAAACAAGTAACAAAGCTTGAAACAGTAACATTTTCATTGACAAATTGATATACCTCCATGAGCACACAGATATGGAAAGACACCCCGGAAAAAAAATATTTGTACTGGGTCCTCACAACCTAGGATCAGTACGCGCGTGCACACACACACACACACACACACACAGACACACACACAGAGAATAGAGTGTATCTGATGAAATTAGTTTATTTTATAATCATTAATAATGAACAAAATATTTTGTGCTGGGATTAAAACTGAGATGGTGAGATTGTTGTGAATTTTAGATACTGATTAAGATATATTATCTGATAGCTCTATTTTTTTTCCTTATTCCCCTGAAGCCTAATTTTATTGATTATTCTGGGTTATTGAAAGACCAAGTTGTATAGTAAGAATTGATTTGTATGTAGTGATAAAACTGTTGTTACTTGAGATTATGTCAGAGTATCTCTCTTTTTCTAAATTATACTATAAGTTCTGGGGTACACGTGCAGAATGTGCGATTTGTTACATAGGTATACATGTGCCATGGTGGTTTGCTGCACCCATCAATCCATCATCTACATTAGGTATTTCTGCTAATGCTATTCCTCCCCTAGCTCCCCACCCCCTGACAGACCTCAGTGTGTGATGTTCCCCTCCCTGTGTCCATGTTCTCATTGATCAATTCCCACTTATGAGTGAGAACATGCAGTGTTGGTTTTTCTGTTCCTGTGTTAGTTTGCTGAGAATTATGGTTTCCAGTTTCATCCATGTCCCTGCAAAGGACATTAACTCATCCTTTTAATATGGCTGCATAGTATTCTATGGTGTATTTGTGCCACATTTTCTTTATCCAGTCTATCATCGATGGACATTTGGGTTGGTTCCAAGTCTTTGTTATCATGAATAGTGTTGCAATAAACATATGTGTACTTACGTCTTTGTAGTAGAATGCTTTATGGTCTTTTCGGTATATACCCAGTAATGGGATTGCTAGGTCAAATGGTATTTCTGGTTCTAGATCCTTGAGGAATCGCCACACTGTCTGCCACAATGGTTGAACTAATTTACACTCTCACCCACAGTGTAAAAGTGTTCCTATTTCTCCACATCCTCTCCAGCATCTGTTGCTTCCTGACTTTTGTGGTTGCCATTCTAACTGGAGTGAGTTGGGATCTCATTGTGGTTTTGATTCCTGTTTCAGTAACTACCAGTGATGATGGTGATGATGAGCTTTTTTTCATATGTTTGTTGGCCTCTTAAATGTATTCATTTGAGAAGTGTCTGTTCATAGCTTTCAACCACTTTTTAATGGGGTTGTTTGTTCTTTTTCTTGTAAATTTGTTTAAGTTCCTTGTAGATCCTGGATATTAGCTGTTTGTCAGTTGGATAGATGGCAAAATTTTTCTCTCATTCTGTAGGTTGCCAATTCACTCTGATGACAGTTTCTTTTGCTGTGCAGAAGCTCTTTATTTTAATTAGATTCAATTTGTCAATGTTGGCTTTTGTTGCTATTGATTTTGATGTTTTAGTCATGAAGTCTTTGCCCTTGCCTATGTCCTGAATTGTATTGTCTAGTTTTCTTCTATGGTTTTTATGGTTTTAGTCTTACACTTAAGTCTTTAATCCATCTTGAGTTAATTTTTGTATAAAGTGTAAGGAAGGGGTCCAGTTTCAGTTTTCTGCATATGGTTAGCCAGTTTTTCCAACACTATTTATTAAAGAAGAAATCCTTTCCCCATTGCTTTGATAGGTTTGTCAAAGAAGAGATGGTTGTAGATGTGTGGCATTATTTCTGAGGCCTTTGTTTTGTTCCATTGATCTATATATCTGCTTTGGTACCAGTACCATGCTGTTTTTATTACTGTAGCCTTGCGGTATAGTTTGAAGGCAGATAGCATGATGCCTCTGGCTTTGTTCTTTTTGCTTAAGATTGTCTTGGCTATATGGGCTCTTAATTGTATTTTTAAAATTCTATATGAAATTTAGTTTTTTTTTTTTTTTAATTCTGTGAAGAAAGTCAGTGGTAGCTTGATGAGAATTTGGGCAGTATGGTCATTTTCATGATATTGATTATTTCTATCCATGAGCACGGAATGTTTTTCCATTTGTTTGTGTCCTTTCTTATTTCCTTGAGCATTGATTTGTAGTTCTCCTTGAAGGAATCCTTCACATCCCTTGTAAGATATATTCCTAGGCATTTTATTCTCTTTGTTGTAGTTGTGAATGGGAGTTCACAATTGGCTCTCTGTTTGTCTATTATTGGTGTATAGTAATGTGTGTGATTTTTGCACATTGAATTTGTATCCTGAGACTTGGCAAAGTTACTTATCAGCCTAAGGAGATTTTGGGCTGAAACAACAGGGTTTTCTAAATATACCATCATGTCATCTGCAAACAGAAACAATTTGACTTCCTCTCTTCTTATTTGAATACCTTTATTTCTTTCTTTTACCTGATTGCTCTGGCCAGAGCTTCCAATACTGTGTTGAATAGGAGTGGTGAGAGAGGGCATCCTTGTCTTGTGCCAGTTTTCAATGGGACTACTTCCAGCTTTTGCCTATTCAGTACGATATTGGCTGTGGGTTTGTCATAAATAGCTCTTATTATTTTGAGATGTGTTCCATCAATACCTAGTTTATTGAGAGTTTTTAGGATAAAGGGGTGTTAAATTTTATCAAAGGCTTGTTCTGAATCAATTGAGATAATCATGAATATCTCTCTTTTTCGAATAAAGACAAAAGTATTGGTGACTTATAAATCACAAGGGCTCACCTAATTGACATATGTGATTTATAGTATTTAACTTCATGATGTGGTGGTTACTTCTTCAACTGCCTCAATCACAGAAATAAAAGCATTGTAATTTGTGCTTGATATGTTTCCAAATGACTAAGATGAATATGATTGATCAACTACTATTTTTGATGTCATATTTTCTTTAAAAATATGCTCATTCCTGACATGGAAAATAGGTCCCTTTTTTAGAGAAGTATAGATATTTTGGCTGCATTTCAAAACTGGGCAGGAGATCATCAGTGTTCAATCTACCAGTCATCTTTTTTCAAACTCCCACCGAGCTAAATGGGAGTTTTGTACTTTAGCAAACAGTGAATTAGGTCTCCAGTGACGTGAAGAGAGGAGGGCAGACGGTTCCAGATGGCAAGTGCCACCAAAGCTAAGGGTAAATGTTTGCAGAGATGGGAGTGGGTGCAGTATACAATCTCAATGATTGAAAGTCAGTAGACAGGAAAACAACCCAAACGGTAACAGATGAATGAAATGACTCTGTTAGAATGAGCAAGTACTGTAAGCCTTTGCAAAGCTCCCAAGGGCAAATACATTATTAGTAGATTTGTATTTATTAGGAGCATGCCATGTGATTAAGCTGCTGTGGGCTAATTCTTACTTTTTAAAAAAACTTTTCTATTTAAAAAAAAATTGAAGTAGCAAACCTTGGTAGTTAACAGATCTTTCATTACTTGGAAATAGTAATTCTACAGAAACATACTTGTTTTTGGCTTACCTGAATGTAGTTACTTACCTTTATATTTTTCCTAATTATAGTGTACCATATTAATATTGTTGGAATTGAAATAATACTATTTTTTTTTCTTTCCAGAGGAGCTGAAAGTATCATACAATGTTTGCAGCATTAACTTTTCCTTCCCCTTTGACTAGTTATAGTGCAATAGATATCAGTTTTGCTTCCAACATTAAATTGTTAATGCCTCATGCAGGATTCATGCATGATTATCTCAATTTAGTGTTTTTAATTTAACACAAACATGAACAAGAAGAACCAATTCACCAAACCTAATGACTGGTCATAATGCAATACAATAAAGTGTTACTTTCTACAACATTTTTTTATGCAAAATTCATCTCAAAACACATTTCAAAGTTAAGTGAAATCATTATAGATTTAATATTATCTCATTTAATGACCTAATACATAAGAGCAAAGAGAGAGATTAACTTATCTACAAATCAGAAAAAAGAAAGGTTTAGGAGACACGTATTTCAACTGGGTGGTAGGAGATTCCAGAGGAAGGATAAGGAACAAAATTACTGGGAACTCTAGGAGCCATGGCTGCGAGCTTTATGAGACAGAGGTTTTAGTTGTATTTGCTTCTTGTACTTGAAATTGCTTTGTGAACTTGAGCAAAATAGTAAATTGTCTGTAATTTAGATTTGCCTTGTCGATAAACTAAAACGGTGTATAGCTTTAGAATGGAGGGCTGCTCCCATTGAAAGTAAGTTCAAAAATATTGTGTTTTGGTGAAGACCATTTTTCACCCTTTTCTGGGCAGTAAGGCTCTAATACAAATTGTTATTATTATTAAAAAATTAAATTAATGTCCTAAAACAGAGTATTCTCCTATCTGCAAAACTATACAATATAAAACCTATTCTCTATACTTTATTGATATATTCTTACATGCTGAATTATACCTTTAAAAATTCACCAATCATTAAACACTGGAAGAATTTATACCTTCTCATTGTATTAGTATTAGAAAATTGAAGTAAAGTTCACAAATCCACAATGTTACTCTGTTTCTCATTAAATTATTTAAATAAATTAACGTGTATCCTAGCCAAGGTACCTCTTAAGAATGACAATTACTCTTAAGAGTGATTGACAATTAACTTTATATTTTTAAAATATGGGTATCTGTTAGAATAATCAAAAGACATTGCTTAAAATTTTCAAACTGTAAGAATGGATGAATTACTACTGTATGATAGAAACATAAATCAAACTTAAAGATTTATTCTGTTCTAACCAATTTTCATCACCATCATCTTCAGTGAGGTCACCTATCTCTGACTATAATTAAACTCTAATTTCTCACCTGTGAAATTAAACAATTAGTCTGACTATGAGACACAGATTCAAATACCCACAGAGATGTAATAGATAATTTATGTTAATTAAATGTATCAGGTGACAATTTTAGCAAACTAAAGAGTAAATACTCCTTCCAAAAATGGTCTTCTGAAATTGTTACCATGCAAGAATTTGGACTAATACAGCAAATTTCTTATTTGCATGCATATCGAACTGTTTTATTTCAAATGTCTGAATGCTAATTTTTAAGTGCTAGTCCAAATATTTTTCAGCAGACAATACAAAATACTTACATGGCACAAACAAACTAAAACCACCAGTTTATAAATATTACAACTGATCGATTTTTAGATTACTCCAAACAATCCACTTTTGAAATATTTTTCTAAAGCTAAAATGATACAAGTATATACACATTTTCATGTGAGATGAGGAAATGTGGAGTGTAGTAATCCTTATATAGAGGTAAATGAATAGGCAAGGATTTTTTGTTTGTTTGTTTTATTTTTTGTTTCTTAGACTTTAGTCTTGTTCTGTCACCACACTGGATTGCAGTGGTGCAATCTCGGCTCACTGCAACCTCTGTAAAATGCAAGTTTTGTACAAAAAAATTATTGGTTTTTGGAAAAATAATATTTCCTCTGTCATTTTTTCCAGTTTTTACCTTTTTAACACGCCTTCTTTGATGAGATGTAAAATGGCTACTATGGTGTTAATGTGTATCTCAATAATCACCATTTTAAAATATTAAGATATTAATAATTAATTTTTTATGATTCCTACCTTAACCTTACAACCTAAAGAGGAAATGGTATCCTAGATGGAACAGAAATGTTGAAACGGAGGGGTATCTCACCTGAGAAAAGCCAGCTCCTCCCCGAGGATGGCAGGACCTTGGTGTTGTCCCCAAACTCCAGGGTCTGTTGTTTACCATTGCAATCCTGGAAAATCAGTTATTATTTCAGTAATAGAAAAACAGCTTCCCAAGTCCGCTCATGGAAACTACCTCAATAAGAAACACATGTACTTAAAACATAAATTTCACATTTATTTTTTAAAAAGAAATGTAATAAGCAAACAAGATATTTGTGCTCACTCAGTATTTCCTGCTACTATATTCCAACCTAATTGAATTGCCAATTACAATCTGAATTTTTCTCAATGATTATCAATGTAACTAATTCAAAGTAGATTGATGACTTGTATTATAAGGCTGATATGTACTGATATGTTCATCTTCACTATACCGATCTTTCTAACACAATTACTAAACACATAGGCCGTGACAGGCTCCCAACTAAATCACTCTAGACATACGATATCATCATGAGCTTGTCTCTCTTTGCCTTGGATATTTAAACTCTCTTTTAAAGTTGTAGATCACATATGCAAATAGTTGAATTATTCATTCTCATTTGTTCCTGCAAAAACCCTTGATATTCATTCAAAAACCCAATTCCCATCCCCTTCCATATATAGACACCTACTTTGCTCTATTTAAAATAAGATATAGTTTTATATATATAAATATCTTCTGAAGCTATAGAATTAAATATTTTATTTTCAAAACCAGTATTTTTATGAATCATATTTTAACATAAAATTAAATTTTACCCTTTTTATTTTTCTATACACATCCAGTTAGTTGTGCTTGCCTGCATCACAGTATTCAATTTTACATACCTAGCACACTTTACTTTTATTCATGCTCCCACTAATAGACTTTGTATCTAAATTTCTGCCACCCCTCTTATTACTATCAAGAATATATCAATATCTATTCCTAAAATGATCTGTTACTAAATTTAAGCATATAAATACAATTTTGAGATAGTAAGTACGTAGAGAATTTACATTAATATCAAGGTCATCTGCTCATAACAGGAAAGGGAAAGTGTTGTCAAATACGTATATCATTGTCATTATTTGGCATTACCAAAATTTTACTTCTTTGAATCCTATCAGGCTAAAGTGTTATGTTAGTATTGCTCATATTTGTGTTGCTTATTACCCTAAGAATATTGTCAGACATATTTTATACCTGTTTACCTTTTATGTACTGGCCATTTACGTCCTTTGAACATTTTTCTAATATATTTACTATTTTTCTTAGTTTTTTTCAGGATTAAAAATATATTATATTAATGTATAATTAGTTTTAGAAATTGCAAATATTATCTTCCAAACTTGTATAGAATTGTACTTTCTTTTCATATCAAATTAGTTGACATTTTTCCTTACGGGTTATAGTTTGTTCATTATTAATAAATTTATTGACTTTATAGTTTTTTGAACAGGCCCAAATGTAGGCATTTAGGGTATAGAAATTAAAAGTAATAAAAACTAGTTAACTAACATACTAAATAAATAATATAAAATCACTTTTCTCAATGGAGCTTACCTATTTTGGGGGATATGGACAATCATCAAATACATTAACTTAAAGTATGGAAGGTGACTATATGTGCAATGAGAACAAAATATGCACAGGAAACATACAGCAAGATAGCGATGGGTGATAATTTATAAAGGAAGGTGAAAAAAGGTTATATTTGAACAGAAGCTAAAAGAGTAGAGAATAATCTCCATATGGTTATTTACGAAAAAATAATTTCAGACAAAGGAAAAGCAGAAGCAAAGCTCACAGTTTTTTTTTTTTTTTTTTTTTTTTTTTTTTTTTTTTTTTTTTTTTTGCAAATACATTATTTGAGTAAATCATTGTAATAGAGGATCCAGAGTTCTTGGATGTTCCTACTTTAACAGCACCTTGTGTTTATTCCTAAAACTTTAAAGCACATATCTTAATATCGAGTATTATATGTTCTCCACTTTTGTCCTTTATTTAAAAAAGTCTCAATATCAGCTATTTATTTCCGTATAAGTTTACCATATCTTACTTTAGATTTCAAATTTCAAAATACTAAGTAAATATTTTAGTTTATGAGACAAAACTTGTTATAATATGATATTGCAACATTTCCCTGGTACCAAAATTGGAAAACAAGTTATTAAAAATATAAAACTACAGATCAATGTTCCTTATGAATGTATATGCAAAAATCCTCAACAAAATATTTGCAAATCAATCCAATAAATTAAGAAAAGGACAAGATATTACAACCAAGTATGCTTTATTTTAAAAATGTAAGGTTGGGGGGGGCGGAGCAAGATGGCCCAATAGGAACAGCTCCAGTCTCCAACTCCCAGCTCCAGCAACACAGAAGACAGGTGATTTCTGCATTTTCAACTGAGGTACTAGGTTCATCTCACTAGGGAGTGCGGGACAATGGGGGCCGGTCAGCTGCTGCAGCCCATCCAGCGAGAGCTGAAGCAGGGCGAGGCATCGCCTCACCTGGGAAGCCCAAGGGGGAAGGGAATCCCTTTTCCTAGCCAGGGGAACTGAGACACACAACACCTGGAAAATCGGGTACCTCCCACCCCAATACTGTGCTTTAGGGATGTTAGCAAACGGGCACACCAGGATATTATATCCCACACCTGGCTGGGAGGGTCCCACGCCCATGGAGCCTCCCTCATTGCTAGCACAGCAGTCTGTGATCTACCAGCAAGGCAGCAGTGAGGCTGGGGGAGGGATGCCCACCATTGCTGAGGATTAAGTAGGTAAACAAAGCCACTGGGAAGCTCGAACTGGGTGGAGCTCACAGCAGCTCAAGGAGGCCTGCCTGTATCTGTAGACTCCATCCCTGGGGACAGGGCACAGCTAAATAACAACAACAACAACCAAAAAAAAAAAAAAAAAAAAAAGCAGCTGAAACCTCTGCAGATGCAAACGACTCTGTCTGACAGCTTTGAAGAGAGCAGTGGATCTCCCAACATGGAGGTTGAGATCTGAGAATGGACAGACTGCCTGCTCAAGTGGGTCCCTGATCCCTGAGTAGCCTAACTGGGAGACATCCCCCACTGGGGGTAGACCAACACCCCACACCTCACACGGTGGAGTACACCCCTGAGAGGAAGCTTCCAAAGCAAGAATCAGACAGGTACACTCGCTGTTCAGAAATATTCTATCTTCTACAACCTCTGCTGATGATACCCAGGCAAACAGGGTCTGGAGTGGACCTAAAACAATCTCCAACAGACCTACAGCTGAGGGTCCTGATTGTTAGAAGGAAAACTAACAAACAGGAAGGACACCCACACCAAAACCCCATCAGTACATCACCATCATCAAAGACCAGAGGCAGATAAAACCATAAAGATGGGGAAAAAGCAGGGCAGAATAGCTGGAAATTCAAAAAATAAGAGCGCATCTCCCCTGGCAAAGGAGTGCAGCTCATCGCCAGCAACGGATCAAAGCTGGACGGAGAATGACTTTGACGAGATGAGAGAAGAAGGTTTCAGTCCATCAAACTTCTCAGAGCTAAAGGAGGAATTACGTACACAGTGCAAAGAAACTAAAAATCTTGAAAAAAGAGTGGAAGAATTGATAGCTAGAGTAATTAATGCAGAGAAGGTCATAAACGAATGGACAGAGATGAAAATCATGACACGAGAAATACGTGACAAATGCACAAGCTTCAGTAACCGACTCAATCAACTGGAAGAAAGAGTATCAGCGATTGAGGATCAAATGAATGAAATGAAGAGAGAAGAGAAACCAAAAGAAAAAAGAAGAAAAAGAAATGAACAAAGCCTGCAAGAAGTATGGGATTATGTAAAAAGACCAAATCTACGTCTGATTGGGGTGCCTGAAAGTGAGGGGGAAAATGGAACCAAGTTGGAAAGCACTCTGCAGGATATCAGCCAGGAGAACTTCCCCAACCTAGTAGGGCAGGCCAACATTCAAATCCAGGAAATACAGAGAACGCCACAAAGATACTCCTCGAGAAGAGCAACTCCAAGACACATAATTGCCAGATTCACCAAAGTTGAAATGAAGGAAAAAATCTTAAGGGCAGCCAGAGAGAAAGGTCGGGTTACCCACAAAGGGAAGCCCATCAGACTAACAGCAGATCTCTCGGCAGAAACTCTCCAAGCCAGAAGAGAGTGGGGGCCAATATTCAACATTCTTAAAGAAAAGAATTTTCAACCCAGAATTTCATATCCAGCCAACCTAAGTTTCACAAGTGAAGGAGAAATAAAATCCTTTACAGATAAGCAAATGCTTAGATATTTTTTCACCACCAGGCCTGCCTTACAAGAGGCCCTGAAGGAAGCACTAAACATGGAAATGAACAACCGGTACCAGCAATTGCAAAAACATGCCAAAATGTAAAGACCATCGAGGCTAGGAAGAAACTGCATCAACTAACGAGCAAAATAACCAGTTAATATCATAATGGCAGGATCAAGTTTACACATAACAATATGAACCTTAAATGTAAATGGACTAAATGCTCCAATTAAAAGACACAGACTGGCAAACTGGATAAAGAGTCAAGACATATCAGTTTGCTGTATTCAGGAGACCCATCTCACATGCAGAGACATAAATAGGCTCAAAATAAAGGGATGGAGGAAGATCTACCAAGCAAATGGAGAACAAAAAAAAAGCAGGGGTTGCAATCCTAGTCTCTAATAAAACAGACTTTACCATCAAAGATCAAAAGAGACAAAGAAGGCCATTACATAATGGTAAAGGGATCAATTCAACAGGAAGAGCTAATTTTCTGAAATATATATACACTCAATACAGGAGCACCCAGATTCATAAAGCAAGTCCTTAGAGACTTACAAAGAGACTTAGACTCCTACACAATAATAATGGGAGACTTCAACACCCCACTGTTAACATTAGACAGATCTACGAGACAGAAAGTTAACAAGGCTATCCAGGAATTGAACTAAACTCTGCAGCAAGGAGACCTAACAGACATCCACAGAACTCTCCACCCCAAATCAACAGAATATACATTCTACTCAGCACCACATTACACTTATTTCAAAACTGATCACATAATTGGAAGTAAGGCACCCCTCAGCCAATGTAAAAGAACAGAAATTATAACAAACTGTCTCTCAGACCACAGTGCAATCAAACTAGAACTCAGGACTAAGAAACTCAATCAAAACCGCTCAACTACATGGAAACTGAACAACCTGCTCCTGAATGACTACTGGGTTCATAACGAAATGAAGGAAGAAACAAAGATGTTCTTTGATACCAATGAGAACAAAGATACAACATACCAGAATCTCTGGGACACATTTAAAGCAGTGTGTAGAGGGAAATTTATAGCACTAAATGCCCACAAGAGAAAGCTGGAAAGATCTAAAATTGACACTCTAACATCACAATTAAAAGAACTAGAGAAGCAAGAGCAAACACATTCAAAAGCCAGCAGAAGGCAAGAAATAACTAAGATCAGAGCTGAACTGAAGGAGATAGAGACACAAAAAGCCCTCCAAAAAATCAATGAATCCAGGAGTTGGTTTTTTGAAAAGATCAACAAAATTGACAGACCATTAGCAAGAGTAATAAAGAAGAAAAGAGAGAAGAATCAAATCGATGCAATAAAAAATGATAAAGGGGATATCACCACCGACCCCACAGAAATACAAACTACCATCAGAGAATACTATAAACACCTCTATGCAAATAAACTAGAAAATCTAGAAGAAATGGATAATTTCCTGGACACTTACACTCTCCCAAGACTAAACCAGGAAGAAGCTGAATTCCTGAATAGACCAATAGCAGGCTCTGAAATTGAGGCAATAATTAAGAGCCTACCAACCAAAAAAAGTCCAGGACCAGATGGATTCACAGCTGAATTCTACCAGTGGTAGAAGGAGGAGCTGGTACCATTCCTTCTGAAACTATTCCAATCAATAGAAAAAGAGGGAATCCTCCCTAACTTATTTTATGAGGCCAACATCATCCTGATACCAAAGTCAGGCAGAGACACAGCAAAAAAAAAAGAGAATTTTAGACCAATATCCCTGATGAACATCGATGCAAAAATCCTCAATAAAATACTGGCAAACCGGATCCAGCAGCACATCAAAAAGCTTATCCACCATGATCAAGTTGGTTTCATCCCTGGGATGCAAGGCTGCTTAACATACGCAAATCAATAAAGATAATCCAGCATATAAACAGAACCAAAGACAAAAACCACATGATTATCTCAATAGATGCAGGAAAGGCCTTTGACAAAATTCAACAGCCCTTCATGATAAAAACGCTCAATAAATTCGCTATTGATGGAAAGTACCTCAAAATAATAAGAGCTATTTATGACAAACCCACAGCCAATATCATACTGAATGGGCAAAAACTGAAAAAATTCCCTTTGAAAACTGGCACAAGACAGGGATGCCCTCTCTCATCACTCTTATTCAACATAGTGTTGGAAGTTCTGGCTAGGGCAATCAGGCAAGAGAAAGAAATAAAGGGTGTTCAGTTACGAAGAGAAGAAGTCAAATTGTCCCTGTTTGCAGATGACATGATTGTATATTTAGAAAACCCCATTGTCTCAGTCCAAAATCTCCTGAAGCTGATAAGAAACTTCAGCAAAGTCTCAGGATACAAAATTAATGTGCAAAAATCACAAGCATTCTTATACACCAGTAACAGACAAACACAGAGCCAAATCATGAATGAACTTCCATTCAAAATTGCTTCAAAGGGAATAAAATACCTAGGAATCCAACTTACAAGGGATGTAAAGGACCTCTTCAAGGAGAACTACAAACCACTGTTCAGTGAAATAAAAGAGGACACAAACAAATGGAAGAATATACCATGCTCATGGATAGGAAGAATCAATATCGTGAAGATGGCCATACTGCCCAAGGTAATTTATAGATTCAATGCCATCCCCATCAAGCTACCAATGAGTTTCTTCACAGAATTGGAAAAAACTGCTTTGAAGTTCATATGGAACCAAAAAAGAGCCCGCATATCAAAGACAATCCTAAGTCAAAAGAACAAAGCTGGAGGCATCACGCTACCTGACTTCAAACTATACTACAAGGCTACAGTAACCAAAACAGCATGGTACTGGTACCAAAACAGAGATATAGACCAATGGAACAGAACAGAGTCCTCAGAAATAATATCACACATCTACAATTATCTGATCTTTGACAAACCTGAGAGAAACAAGAAATGGGGAAAGGATTCCCTATTTAATAAATGGTGCTGGGAAAATTGGCTAGCCATTAGTAGAAAGCTGAAACTGGATCCTTTCCTTACTCCTTATATGAAAATTAATTCAAGATGGATTAGAGACTTAAATGTTAGACCTAATACCATAAAAACCCTAGAAGAAAACCTAGGTAATACCATTCAGGACATAGGCATGGGCAAGGACTTCATGTCTAAAACACCAAAAGCAACGGCAACAAAAGCCACAATTGACAAATGGGATCTCATTAAACTAAAGAGCTTCTGCACAGCAAAAGAAACTACCATCAGAGTGAACAGGCAACCTACAGAATGGGAGAAACCTTTTGCAATCTACTCATCAGACAAAGGGCTAATATCCAGAACCTACAAAGAACTCAAACAAATTTACAAGAAAAAAACAAACAACTCCATCAAAAATTGGGCAAAGGATATGAACAGACATTTCTCAAAAGAAGACATTCTTACAGCCAACAGACACATGAAAAAATGCTCATCATCACTGGCCATCAGAGAAATGCAAATCAAAACCACAATGAGATACCATCTCACACCAGTTAGAATGGCGATCATTAAAAAGTCAGGAAACAACAGGTGCTGGAGAGGATGTGGAGAAATAGGAACACTTTTACCCTGTTGGTGGGATTGTAAACTAGTTCAGCCAATATGGAAAACAGTATGGTGATTCCTCAAGGATCTAGAACTAGATGTACCATATGTCCCAGCCATCCCATTACTGGGTATATACCCAAAGGATTATGAATCATGCTCCTATAAAGACACATGCACACGTATGTTCATTGTGGCAGTATACACAATAGCAAAGACTTGGAATCAACCCAAATGTCCATCAGTGACAGACTGGATTAAGAAAATGTGGCACATATACACCATGGAATACTATGCAGCCATAAAAAAGGATGAGTTTGTGTCCTTTGTACGGACATGGATGCAGCTGGAAACCATCATTCTTAGCAAACTATCACAAGAACAGAAAACCAAACACCGCATGTTCTCACTCATAGGTGGGAACTGAACAATGAGATCACCTGGACTCGGGAAGGGGGACATCACACACCAGGACCTATCATGGGGAGGGGGGAGGGGCGAGGGATTGCATTGGGAGTTATACCTGATGTAAATGATGAGTTGATGGATGCTGACGAGTTGATGGGTGCCGCACAGCAACATGGCACAAGTATACATATGTAACAAACCTGCACATTATGCACATGTACCCTAGAACTTAAAGTATAATAATAATAATAAATAAATTTAAAAAAAAGAATAACCATATATTCATCTCCACAGACACAAAAGTACATTGTAGAAAGTAAATTTAGCAAATTTTTACATCCTCACATAAAAACACACACGCACACACAGAGACAGGCAGACTCTCAGCAAACTGAGAAGAAAGTAGCACTTCCTCTACTTGATAAAGGCTGAGAAACTCACATTAAGCTTATGTCTAAAATATTTAATGTAGAAAGACTAAAAGGTTTTCTCTTACACAGGGAACAAAAATATATCTATTTACTATTGTACTGAAGGCCCTAGTCAGTGCAATAAGATAAGAAAAAGCAATCAATGTCATAGAGATTTTTTAAAAATAATAAAATTGTATCTATTTGCATATTATTTGTCCATCTAAAATAAATACTAAAAATTACAAAAATGTTATCAAGACTAATAAATAAGTTTAGCAGTTTGCAAGATACAAAGTAAATATATAAAATTATATTTACAAATTTGAATTTGTTTTTGTAATTGTTTGGGGATATATATTTTATATATTTGTAACATATATATGAAAATATGTAACAGAAATATTAAAATATTTGTGGACAAGATAGATATAGTTAAAAGTACTAAACATAGATGAAATAAATCAAAATAAACCTAAAAAATTAATAAACATACTATTTTCATAGATTAAACACTCAATAGTTTAAAAAAATCAATTTGCTCTGATTTGCCTATAGATTCAACACAACTCCAATCACATTTCTAGCAGGAATTTCTAGAAATTAGCAAACAGATTTTAACACTCATATTCAAAAATAAAACAACAAAAAACAGTAAAACAATTTTCAACAACAAAAAAAGAAAAAAGCTGGAAGGTACTTTTCTTTAAGAGTTTACTGTAAGCTTGCAGTAATCAAACAGTGTGGTACTAGCAAAAGACTAGACATAGAACAAATGAACAGAATAGAGTCTAGAAATCATGGTGCACACATTTGGTCAATTGATTTTCAACAAAGATACATAGGTAAATCCATTAAGAAATAATTTTTTTCTAAATTAATAATGATAGGATATTTGGATATACACATTTTTTAAAAGTTTTACTTTTTTGTATTTTTTGCTTATAATTTATTGCATGATAAATGTAAATTAATTCTAAACAGATCATAAATCTAAAATGAAAAATCTAAAACTAAAGGAGAGATAAGAGGGGAAGGTATAAGAGGAAGAGGAAGAGCAGAAAATATAGGAGAAATATTTAGCAATGTGACTTTGGAATAGGCAAAACGTGGCTTAGGTATGACACCAAATGCATACTCCATGGAAGAAAATTTGATAAACTGAACTTTAAAAAAATTAAAACCATTTGGTCTTAAAATGACATTCTTAAGAAATTGAAAAGACATATATTAGGAGACATATTTATAATATATATATCTGATAAAGCACTTATGAATACATGAAAACTTCTTAAACCTTCAATTTTGAGAAATAACATAATTTTTACAAGTCAAAAAATTTGAATAGACAAATCACCAAGAATTATACTGGTGGCAAATAAACACATATGAGGGAACTAAACATCATTGGTCATTGGAGAAATGCAAATTAAAACTACAATGTGATATCACTACACACCTATTATAGTGCCTTGGATACAAAATAATAGTAGCAGAGGCAGTAGTAGTAGTAGTGGTAGTAGTAGTAGTAAAATACGGAGTGCTAGTAAAGATGCTTAGAAATTGAACTACCTTGCATGACTGGTGGACAGCAAAACAGGGCCAGCACTTAGGCAAATAGTCTGGCAGTTTCTAGGAGATATAATCATAAACTTACCATGCTACCCAGTAATTCTACATCTCTATATTTTCCCAAAAGAAATAAAAATGTATGTTAACACAAAAATCTGTACACTAGTATTTATAGAGGTCTTTTTATGTAATATCAAAACTAGAAATTATTTTATTTTATCCTATTGCAATAATATAATCACTCAAATTTGGGAGCTGATAGGATGTTGCCCTTCCATCTTCACCTGGCATTGATATGACTTTTATGGTTTGCTAATATTTAATAAATATGAGATAAATAGTGGATCAAGGAAATGAAGATAAAATAAATCAAACTAGAAAATTACCTTAGAGCATAGGTATTCATTTAAGACTTCTGTTTTTTCTCATTTTATTTCTAGGCTGACATTCACCTGGTCTCAGTCACACACACATATACATATACACACACAAACATTATTCACCTCTCTTCTCTCTATTTACTGTAATAGCTAATGAATCTTATATAGGTTTGACTTTTGCACTTAAATGTCTGAGAATATGCTTTTAATACCTTAAAAATGGCAATTGACTAGTAGATTATAAATATGGAGTAGTCTGCTAACTTGGAAACATGTTTGAATAGAACGACTAAAGTTTTAGCCCTGAATTTATCCATACAACTCCATCCTGTAGGGATATTAATATAAATAAGTAAGAAAATGCATTGAAGGACATTTTATCAACTATCAAATTATTAGTGATATTATGAACAGGGATTTTTTAAACATTACATACATAATGAGTACATTTGAATTTTCTTTTCAACATAAATAATACAAGAAAATAATTTTATGAATGTCCTAATCTAGAAAGTGTCTATGTGACAGATTTATGACAGCCAAAATAGGGACTGAAGCAATGAAGCAATATGTGCTTCACATGTATGCAGTATGTCACCTTTCTTCTTTAAAGGAGAAGTAAAGACAATTCTAAGACCTGGTATGCAAATATCTTCTATACTATCCTTGGTTGCTACAAATTCATGCAAGAGGTGCACAAAGACATACAACACAATCAAACATTTTGGCATTCTAACTTTTATTTCTAACTTCTTAGGTGGATTTTCTGCCTTAGATGAATCATAGAGCTTAAAGATCTCTTCCATCATGAAGCAGAGCCTAATAAACCCTTTGACTGCTCCTGTTAGAGCACACTGTTTAATATTTTGTGTCTATAAGTTAATACTGCACTGCTAAGATAGAAGCAAAGAAAGGGAGTTACAAGGCAAAACCTTCCAAAAAAACATCATTTTCTCTAAATCCCGGAACAAACCTCCTTGATATCTCTGCAGCCAGGGCGTCCTAAGACAATGATTTAGGTGGTAGCTACGGGACAATTTTACAACTAAGGCATTATTGAAGGAATCAATTCCAACATTTTACATAGACTCAATCATTGGAAAATCCTCTTTCTACAATTCAGAAGCTATCTCCTTCGTTTAATAATATGTTTGACTCTGATCAAATATATTTTCAGTTATTCTTAGTGATACAATTAGTTGGGGCAATGTGTAACTGAAAAAAGATACAAAGTACTTGGAATCTAAATGTCTGCTAATGGACCAAGATTATATTATGAGGTGTAAAATTAAATTCAATCTCCATATGGACAAAGTTCAGTATATTCACTGAAGGAGTTTATTGACTACCCTAGCTGTGTGATTTTTTGTTTTGTTTTGTTTTTTTGTTTGTTTGTTTGTTTTTTATTGAGATGAAATCTTGCTCTCTTGCCCAGGCTGGACGATCTCAGCTCACTGTAACCTCCACCTTCCGGGTTCATGCCATTCTCCTGCCTCAGCCTCCCAAGTAGCTGGGACCACAGGCGCCCACCCCCACGTCTGGCTAATTTTTTGTATTTTTTTTTTTTTTTTTTTTACAATTTTTAGAGATGGGGTTTCACCGTGTTAGCCAGGATGGTTTTGATCTCCTGACCTCATGATCCACCCGCCTTGGCCTCCCAAAGTGTTGGGATTACAGGCATGAGCCACTGCACTCGAACGACTACCTTAGTTTTATCAGCTAGTACTCCATGACAGAAATAGCACCTTGGAGTGTCTTTATTCTCACTACCCTAAATGATCTTATTTTAGTAACAGTCATAAGTAAAGACTTTACAATTATATTATGATTACCTAATTATTTGAAAAAGCATTTAACAAGTTTTTTTTAAATATAATCTTACACTTAAATTAACACCATAAATATTCAGGGATAGATCAAGAGTAGATATTTTATATGTCAAAGGTAGATATTGTTTTCCATTCAGACCGCCCATTTTCTTTTTTCTGTTGTCCTACTTATTTGACAACGATGCCACTTTTAATTGGACTAATGGCTCGAAGCCACACATTTAAATTATTTGAATTAAAGCCTGTGCCTGCACTTGCTCTTCTGGCAATTGATTCATATCACCCCAGGAATGGTCTTGGAAGTTTTTACCTATTAGGCTAAATGTTGAGTGTGGACAAAGGTTTTAAAAACATAGACTATAAAAATATAAAAATATAGATTCCATAGATTGCTCAAGGAAAAAAGATAGAAATATTGATAGTAGATGGGGAAAGGAATTATGCTCATGGTTCACTAATATAAGGTATATTTTTACTAGATGAAATGTGATTTAAATATATTTCCTAAACAAATATTAGATCTGTTTTCTCATCATGTTTAGTTAGAAATAAAAGCAACAAAATTATAGAGTATGGTAGGCAGAGATAACTGTTTTTTTCAGGGCTTTAAAATATGAGTGTGTATGTATACGCATATATTGTATATGTATATGCACATATACATATATTTTAGAAACTGAATGTTTCTGTAAAGTTCTTTTCTAAATGGCGCTTTGTAGTTTCTCAGAAAACCATGTTGAGTGAGAAGCTTTCTCTATATCTCTGTGTCCCTCAATCTTCACTTTGTTGGCTTGTAGGAGCTTCCTTTCATCTTGGCTCTTAAACTATCTGTTACTGTGATCTCCTCCATTATTTTTCCTCATTAATTTAATTTTACAGAAAATAAAGTGGAGGTTCAGAAATTAAATACTTCAACTAAAAGAAGAATTCCATTAAAATTATAGTCCTTGTTCATTTTCAAGTGTTTGCAAAGTCACCTAGTACCTCATATACATTTTTTTTTGATTTTTCCCTTCAAGTCTTCATATTATATGTGACCCAGCATAAATGAATTGCTTCCCTTAACAAGTATCTATGAGCATTTTTCTGTGTACATGATAAGGTCTTATAGGTACACATTAATGTTCTTAGAGGTAAAAAACTCATTTAACTTAAGCAAAAAATACACTTATTTGATGGATATCTGTGTGCCCATGCAATTTGCTGAAGGAATAAACTGTGGTAAAGAAAGAATTATGGAGAGAAGATACAATCAGGATTATCTTCAGTTGTAGATTACATGGGTCTCTCCTACAGATTTAATCGCTAGAATTTGACACAAATGCACTCATGATTCTGAGATAGTGACTATGCATAACATCTTATTATAAAATACTCTTTGGAATTTCATCAATAAATGTAATAAAGAGACCGAGAGGACAAATTTGCCAGTAACAGAAACTGGGAATGAGAGAGAGTATATAAGTAAGACCCTTCAGATATTAAAACTATAATTATGATAATTATGAAACAATATGAACAAATTTACATGGATTCATTTGACAACTTTGACTAAATTCTTCAGGTAAACACTGCCAAAACTCACTCAGGATGAAAAAGATTCTATGAATAGTACTATAACAATTAAGATATTAACTCTGCAATTTAAAATGCTTCCTAAAAACATCTCCAGGTCCATATGGTTTTACTGGAAAATTATACAGTTTGTAAAGAGTAAACATAAATTCTTCCAAATTTCTCACAGAAATTAGAAGAGGAGGCAAAACTCTTTGACTCTTATGAGGCCACTATTATTATAATACCAAAACCAGAAAAAGACAGTACAAAAAATTTACACATCAGTATAGTACATGAACATGAATACAAAAATCCTCAACAAAGCAAATAACAAAGTTGTATACACCAATATATATGTATGTGCACACATACCGGTGTATATACACCACATCCAAACCAAGTGGAGTCTATTCAGAAATAAAAGTCTTATTTAAAATCGAAATGTCCATCAATGTCAGATTGATCATTTGCCAAATTCTGAGATCTATTCCTATTAATCTCTTGGTAAAGTAGGAATAGAATGTAACCTCTTCAACCTGATAAAGAACACCAAGGAAGAACCTGTATCCAATATTACACTTGACAGTGAAATATTGAATGACACCTGTAGGAGAATAGGGAGTTAAGAGTAAAAAGAAACATAATCTGAAAATCAGCAACATTTAATTGACTGCCATGAGAAAAAAAGTTCATATAGGAAGCTAAGAAAGAATATTTTGAGGTATGTTCCTTTGATGCTTAGTTTTTTGAGGGTTTTTTATCATAAAGAACATTGGATTTTTATCTAAGATTTTTTCCACATCTATTGAGATGAACATATGGTTTTTATTTTTATATCTGTTTATGTGGTGAATTATATTTATTGATTTTTGTATGTTGAACTAAATTTGCAACCCATGAGTGAAGCCTACTTGATCATGGTGAATTAACTCTTTGATGTGTTGCTGGATTCAGTTTGCTAGTATTTTGTTGAGAATGTTTGCATCTTTGTTCATCAGCAACATTGGCCTGAACATAGTTTTCTTTATTTTGTTGCATCTTTGCAGGTTTTGGTGGCAGAGTGATGCTTCGTTCATATAATAAGTTAGGGAAGAGTTCCTCCTCCTTGATTTTTTGGAACAGTTTCAGTAGAATTGCTACCAGCTCTTCTTTGTATGATTGGTAGAATTTAACTGTGAATTCATGTGATCTGGGACTTTTGTTGGTTGGTGGGTTTTTATATTTCAGTATTTCAAAACTCAACATTGATCTGTTCAAAGTTTCAATTTCTTCCTGACTCAATTTCAGGAAGTTGTATATTTCCGGGAATTCATTCATTTCCTTCAGATTTTCCAGTTTGTGTGCATGGAAGTGGTCATTATTGTAACTGAAGATATTTTGTATTAAACGTTTCTGTGGGATTGATTGTAGTTTCATCTTTGTCATTTCTGTTTGTGCTTATTTTGATTTTCTCTTTTTTTTCCTTCATTAATCTGTCTTCCAAACTATTGATATTGTTTATCTTTTCAGAGGACAAAGTTGATTTTGATGATTCTTCATATGGAATTTTTGGTCTAAATTTTGTTTAATTCTCTTCTGATTTTATTCATTTCATTTATTCTGTAATATGTTGAGTTAGTTCATTCCTGTTTTATAGTTCCTCCAGATGATTATGTCGGATTGTTAATTTCAGATCTTTCTAACTTTTTGAGATAGTCATTTAGCATGAGAACCTTTCCTCTTAACACTGTTTATGCTGGCTAAATCTAGTTAACTTCGAGCATCAAAATAAATGAAAGTAAGGTGTTGTAACTTATTAAATAAAAGAAGAATCCATGAGTCTATTTCATTATAAATATATAAATTAACATATAACTACCTGAGGTGAAGGAGAAACTCTGTTTCCCTATAAAATACCAACTAATACATGTAGAATAAACGATAGAAATAAACAATTAGCATTTGACAAACATCATAAGGTGGTTCGAGAAATACTTTTTAAAAGATGCCAATGCACATATGTGGAGTTTGGATGCAAATCAGAAAGTGGGACTTTAAAGTATAATAATTTGATTTTAAAGCCTTAATGCTATATACATAAGGATAAAAACTAAGTATTTACAGTCAGGTATATTATTTCTTGTAGCTAGAATTGGTAATTTAAGGTTTTGTGTTTGCACTGTGGGGTAAAGCAAATATTTTATTCTAATTTCATTATTTTTCATGTAGTTGCAAATTGAGATGCTCCGGGAGAGAAAAAAAAAATTGTGTGATATAAGAGGATAAGCCTTTGTAGTCTCGAATCTGAATAGAAAGTTTAGCATGAATTTATAATGTGTGCTCTCTTTAGGAATAAAAAAGTTATTTAACTATTTATTTGATCTAGTCCATTGATAAGAGCTAGCACAACCAACTCAGTAGTAAAATACATGTGACCCAGAGTCTGTTTTCTAAATACCATTTTCCTTTAATATTTTCACATATCCAACAGCAAACAAACAATGAAGAATGCAAAAATCATGCCAAAAGGACTCAGGAACTAAGTTGCAGATAGTTCCACTTTCCAAAGATGGAAAATCTCAACATTGATAAGTGTAATGTTTGCAATGGATTGACACACATCAAATACGTTAAAAAATATGTGAGTCATATTTATACAGAAAAAAGGGAAATTAATAGAGGAGGTGTGTGAATCAGAACATTATGTTGTATACTGGTAAATAGAGTAAGTATTCTGTCTTTTCTATGTAAGCTATGATATTAGATAACAAATAATAGATGAAGAAATATTTCCCTTTCCAAAAGCATTCCAGTTAGTAAACTAAGAAAGATTGGAAGAATTATAGTCAATTTTGAGACACTGGAATAAATTAATGGGCCTAAGCATTGATCATCAATGACTGCTAACTTCACAAAAAGAGAGGTAACTAGATAGCATGTACTCCAGGATAGAAGTGTACTCTCTACGGCCTATTAAGGATACTTGAAAAGAAAAAAAAAAAAAAAAAGCAAATTCAAATCTGATTAGCCTCTAGAGCCAAGGACCACATTTCAAGAAATACAGAGACAATGCCACAGGGATATAATTAGCAAAATTCAGTCTGTGAGAAATACAAGAGGTCAAGTGATCCAGTTTCCTCAACAAATGAACTGCGGAAAAAAACAAATGCAGGTGGCGCCTCTGAATTAAAAGAGACATGAGTTTACGAATTGAAACATGTAGAACTTGTTTGAATATTCATTCAAACAAACGGAAGATGAAATTGACCTTGATGTGGTAACTGAGATTTAAAACATTGAGTAGATATTTGAAATTATGCTTATTCTTAAGAGTGTTTATCTGATAATAAAACATACTTAAATTCTATGGGCAGAAATGATATAGATAATGGGAACTTTCTTAAAATAATAGGTAAGTATTTGAAATAAAATCAACAGGATTAATAATTACTGAAGCTGTGTGATGAGTATATGGGGTCCACCATGCCATTCTACATACTTTTGAATAGGTTGAAGTTTTTCTATAACAAAAAGTTAAAAATAATCAGAGAAATATCTTGAGTTTCCCACACTAATATAAGATTCATCATTCTATGACTCTCATTTTTCTTATAATCATCTTCTTTTCTACTTTTCTGTGTTAAACTGTTTTCTAGCAAATCTAGTGACACACACACACACACACACATATATAAAATATTTCTATCTTTAAAAGTTCTATTTTGATATATTTTCAAACATATATCTTTTCATTCTTCCATTGCTTTTATTTTATTTTTAATTATAACATTTTAGAAATGTTCCTCATAAGTTATTATATTATATTGTATATATTTCAACATCCGAAGTCCCAGGGTTCTCAATCTATTGTTTGTTATTTTTACTCAGTATTGCTCCTAGTGGATTGTCTCTTCATGTGTTTGATTTTTTTAATTAAGAACTTACATTAATTGTGATTAAGAAAATATCAGCAACACTATCCTCATTTTTTATTGGTGCTCTTCTTAAAGATTGATGTTTTCTGTGCCACACTTTAACCAATGATATTGGCCCTTCTATTGCTTTATTTTCATTGTGTGTCTTAGATCTAAATATCTTCTCCATTGCCTTGAAATCTTTATTTTCCAAAGTTTTCGTTTGAGCCACCAGCATTTGTCCCCATTTCATCCAGCCTCCTTGATCTCTTCTTGCTCTGGTTTCAGCTTGATCTTACATTGTGTTGAGATTTCAGATAAAGAAAAATGAACTTAAGCGTGTGATGGTTTTAATTCATCAAGAGTAAGTTTGTATTTCTGTAGGGGCAAAGGACCTTTAAAGCTACACCATCTCACTGCCAGAAGTAAAACATCGTCTTAATATTTTAATATTTCTTCTTCGTCAAGAAAGTTCCTATGTTCACTACTAAAACTACAGATTAAAGAAGATAAATTTAATTCAACATTGTATACATTGTATGTATGAAAAATACACAGTTAAAATAAAAGTTCATGTCAATTTATAATAGAAGCAAATACATTTGTAGGCTTTTGTAGTGGTGGTTAGAAGTTGGAGGGTAGAGATGGCAGCGGATTGAAATAACTATTCTAATAAATTTTAACTTATTAGTTTTTTATTTTAGCTGAAAGTCTTATAAGTTTGTTTTGTCTTAAAATACTCTAGAATTATTTGTTTTTTTTTTTTTTTTGTCATAGCCATGTTCTATAGAAAGCTCATGGTAACAGAAAACATTTTAGGACACCAACTTATTGGATCATTTTTCAGTGTATGTGCATATGTGATCACAGCAATATAGGACAAAAAGCTGAGATAAATGAAAGCTCTGTATTATTCATAAAAGTCTGTCCTCAAAATATCTGGACACACATTAAAAGCATTTAAGATGGATAGAGAAGCATTATTAAGTCTTTTGTAAGGTACATTATTATGATAAAATATTCTGAGAAAATTTCATACTGTAAAAATGAAACGTCCATTTATAAGCATAATATCAGAACTCCATAAATCACAGTGTTATGACTTCAATTTAATGAGTGTCAGAGGAATAAACAAATAATGATCAATCAATAGTGCAGAAGAAAATACATCAAAATTTCTGTAGTAAGTTGTAACATAACATAACTGAACACCATATAAACACATAAAATTGAACACCTTTTTTTAAAATTCAAACTAAATGAAACATGTTTCTACATCTAACATAATTATGAAAATATTAAAATTTGTCATCCCATAGTTCTCAATAACTTAGGACACATCTAAAGAAAATTGGAAATATTTAAAAATATTAAGTGAAGCCTTATGCAATTGTCATAGTCAAAAAACTCTGACTTTCAAAAATGTCATTTTTATATGGTCCAGACTAACAGAATCTGAAGTGTTGAGGAATATCAATGTTTTACGATGAGGTGTTTAATTATTTTTTTGACCTTGCTCCAGACAAACTAAGGTAGAGAATATTGAAAAGATCCTCTGTGTACATAGAAAAAGAAAGAGAATAAGGTCCACAAATTTTCACTTAACTTTCAAATCTGAGCTTCAGTTATTCAAGATATTCAGTTTTAGATTCCTGCATATCTGATGTAAAATCTGAACTTAAGGTAGGTAGGACACAATTGCAGAACATCAGAATTTGAACTTGTTTCTATACACATGCTAAACATTTCTACAAAGTTGTAAGCACAGGTCCACCAAATATAGAAAAAAAGAGTAGGAAAGGTAGTACAATGAATAAAATTAAGTTTAATAGTATACTTGGCATTTGTTGTAAGTCAAAAACTGTTACAACAAACAAAAGAAGGTTATTATATATTGATAAAAGAGTCAATCCACCAGGAAGATACAGCAATTATAATATATGTGCACATAATTTCAAAGTTGTTTAATACACAAAGCAAATATTAACAGAACTGAAGTGATAAATAGATGGAAATACAATAACAGGGGATTTTAATACTCCACTTTCAATAATGGATAGAATACACAAACAGAAAATTGATAAAGAAACAGGAGACCAGAATAAGGTTATTGATCAAATGGATGGAACAGACTTATCCAGAACATTCCATGAAACAGTGGCAGAATATACATTCTTTTTGAGTGCACACGAAACATTCTCCAGGATAGGTTACATGTTAGGTCATAAAACAAATATGACAACTCAAGATGATTAAAAGTATGCCAATCTTTTCCAATCACAATGAAATAAAACTAGAACTCAATAGCAGAAGTAAAACTAAAAAAAATAAAAATGTATAGGAATTTTATAGGATTCTATTGAGCAATATGTGGGTTAAAAAAATGAAAGAAAGTTAGAAAATATCTTGAGAAAAGTAGAAATGAAAACATATCAAAACTTATATGATGGAACAAAAACAGTACTAAAAAGGAAGCTTACTTTGAGAATGCTTACATTAAAGAAAGAAAGATCTCAAACAACCAATCTAAACCTATTCTTCAAATAAATAGAAAAATTAAAGCAAACTCAAGTTACCAGAGGAAAAATATAATGGAGATTAGAGAAGAAAGCAATTGCATAGAAAATATAAAAACAATTTTAAAATCTACAGTTTTTTTTTTAAAGGTAGACAAGTGGTTAGCAATAATAGCTAAAAACAAAAAAGATAAGACTCCAAATCAGAAAATGAAGGATATATATTACAATTGATGCCACCAAAACATAAAAGAATCACAGAAGACAACTATGAGCACTCATATGACAATAAATTAGATAACCAAGAAAAATAGAAAAATCCCTAGAAACATAAATCTACCTGAGTCAAAACGAAATAAAAAATATAAGTAAATATATAATCAGTGGGGAGATAAAATCAGTAACCAAACACATCCTTCCAGCAAAGAAAACTCCAGGACCAAATAGCTTAATTGGTGAGTTGTGTGAAACATTTAAAAAAGAATTAACACCAGTTCTTCTAAATCTCTTCCAAAGAATTGAAGAGAATGAAAAATATTCAAACTCATTTTCTTAGTTCAGCAATATCATGATATCAAAACCAGACAGATACCACAAAAAAAGAAAATGCTAGGTCAATATTCATCATGAATATAAATTCAAAAACTCTCAACAAAATACTAGCAAACTGAATTCACCAAAAAATTAAAAGCATTAAATATCACGGACAAGTAAGATTTAACCCTGGGTTTGAAAGATAGTTAAGCAAATACAAATCAAATAATATCATATAGAGCATTAACAGAATGAAAGATAAAATTTACATGATCATCTCAATAGATGCCAAAAAATATTTGACAAATTTTACAAGTTTTCATGATTAAAATTCTCCATAAACTAGGTTTAGAAGGAATGTTCATCAATACAATAAAATCCATATATGAAAAGGCCACAAATAACATTGTATTCAATGGTGATAATCCAAATGCTTTCCCTCTACGATCAAAAACAAGGCAAGGATGCCCGCTGTCTCACGTTTATTCAATGTAGCAATGGAAGTCTCACCTGGAGCAATTAGACAAGCAAACACGGCATAAATATCAGAAAAAAAGAAGTAAATTACTCCTGTGTGCAGATGACATTATCTTACATACATAGAAAATCCTAAAATCGTTATTTAAAACTCCTACAATTAATAAATGAATTCAGCAAACAAGTAGGATACAAAATCAACATACAAAAATTATTTGTGTTTCTATATACTAATAGTGAGCTATCTGAAAAGAAAATTAAGAAAGCAATCCCATTCACAAAAGCATCAAAATAATAAAATATTTAGGAATAAATCTCACTAAAGAGGTGAGATACTAGAGACTATAAAACATTGATGAAAGAATTTGAAGACACAAACAAATGAAAATAAATCCTGTGTTCATAGATTGGAAAAATTAATATTGTATCTACAGATTCAATGCAATTACCATAAAAATGCTAATGGCATTTTTATAAAAATAGAAAAAATGATTCTAAAATTCATTTGCAATCACAAAAGACACTGAAGGGCCAAAACAATCTCGAGAACTGAGGACAAAGCTGGAGGCATCAACTTTCAGATTTTAAATATATTAAAAAGCTACTATACTTAACCAGTATGTTACTGGGATAAAGACAGTAGACCAAAGGAACATAATAAAGAGCCCAGAAAATAAATCCACACATATATGGTTTAACTTTAAGGAGGATTCTAAGAATACACAATGGGGAAACGATTATTTCTGTAACAACTGGTATTGGGGAAACTGAATATCCACATGACAAAGAATGAAATCAGATCTTTATCTTATACCATGCACAAAAACAACTTAAAATGCATTAAAAACTGTAATGTAAGACGTGAAATTGTAAAACTCTCAGAAAAATATAGGGGTTGATCTTTGGGGCATTGATTTTTATGGCAATAGATCCATGAATCTAATCATCGAAAGCACAGGCAACGAAAGCAAAAATAGGCCAATGTGTCTACATCAAACTTAAAAGCTTCTGCATACTAAACAACAAACAAAGTGAAAAACAAGCCTACAAAATGGGAGAAAATATTTGCAAGTCATATGTCAGATAAGGACTTAATTTCAAAAATATATAATAAATTGCTACAACGTAACAGCAAAAAAAAAAAAACAAAAAAAAAAAAACAAAAAAAAAACCCTAACAACCCTACTAAAGAATTGACGAAAGAACTAAATATGCATTTTTCCAAAGAAGACATGCAACTGGATAACAGTTATATTCAAAAATGCTCAATGTCAACAATCATCAGATAAACAGAAACCAAATACACAATGAGATATCACCTCATATCTGTAAGGATAGCTAATATCAAACTTTAAAAACAAAACAAGTATTATATCAAGGATGTATATAAGTTGGAACACTTGTTCATTCTTAATGAGAATGCAAAATGATGCAGCTGCTTTGAAAAATAGTATGGAGGTTCCTCAACTCATTAAAAATAGAACTACCTGGCTAGGCATTGTGTCTCATACTTGTAATCTCAGCATTTTGGTAGGCCAAGTCTGGAGGGTCACTGGAAGCCAGGAGTTCAAGACTAGTCTGGGCAGCAAATCAAGACCCAGTCTCTCTATTAGAAAAAAAAAAAGATAGCCAGGTATGGTGGCACATGCTTGTGGCGGCAAGGGGATTTCTTCAGCCCAGGAGTTCAAGGCTGCAGGAGTTCAAGGCTACAGTGGGCTATTATAATCCCACTCCAGCCTGGGTGACAGACCTCAACACTGAAAAAAATAAAATAAAAAAAACCAGCACCACAAAAATGATCCATCAATCCCACTTCTGAGCATTTATCCAAAATGACTGAAATCAAGATTTTGAAGAGATATCAGCAGTGTTTACATGTACATTGCATCATTATGCACGATAGCCAAGACATGGAAACAACCTAGATGTCTATCAGAGATGGATGGATAAAGAACATGTTGTATATACATACCATGCAATATTATTCAGCCTTGACAAATAACTCATCATGCATTATGTGATAATATGAATCAACAATATTATGCTACATGAAATAACTCAGGCACAGGAAGACAAATACTGCATAATTCCACTTATATGAGGAAACTAAAATAGTTAAGCTCATAACATCGGAAAGCAGGATGATGATTACCAAGGGCAGAAAGATGAGGGGAAAATGAGAACTTGTTAATCAAAGACTATGAAGTTTCGATAATGAAAGACGAATAAGTAATGCTATACAACATTGTGCCTATAGTAAACAATATTGTGTGGTACACATAAACATAAAAGAGTAGATACTGATTTAAGTAAACTTACCACAAAAATACAGAGGTATTTATGAAATTATATTGTGGCTGTTATTATTTAATACACAGAACAGTATGTTTAATTTTTCACAGCAATAAATTGTGCCATAGTATACTTTTTATATATCTAAGCATAAAGTGTTACTTGATTGGTTGACATTTGAAACCCCAAATTGTGATATAGTTTAATCAGAAACACTTCTAATTAATGAAAACAGACTACTGTCTCCGCATTGTTTTCATTTCAGTCATAGGCAGACTAATTGCTATTATATAAATGAAAATACTCAAGGAAATGTAAATAAAAAATAATTGTATGTTCTTGTATTATAGTTTATGATAAAATAACTAGATTTTTATTTTATAATTTTTTTGATTCTTAAAAGGTAATTTCACATTCATGAACACTACAAAAATTTTCAGAAGTAAATTTTCCTAGTATACGATCTCAGTATTAAAGCTGGTTATCCATATTTATCAGAGTTAACAATGCTTTGGGTCGCTTATTCCTTTTTCAACAGACAGATTTTGAGTCTTAGATGTGTGCAGCATGTATCAAGTGCTAGAGATTAAGCGATCAACAAGATGCAGTCTCCACTCGCAAATAATTTAATGTCTAAACCAACCAGGCATAACATTTAACAGTGTGGGATAAAGATACATGGTAGGCTACCCTAGTAAATTTAGGAGAGTCTAAATGAAGTTACATATAATTAAGAGGTCCTGAACACAAGGGGATTGTTTCTTTTTACATATATTATTCTCTTTCTTTTGATCCTAAGAATCTTCTGTAGTCTCTTACATCTTATAAAACCCTTTATGTAATCCTAAATTGATTTTTTGTGACTCAACAGTTTCCTTTGTAGCTAAACTAATTTGAAGAGTAGTCTGCATTCAGTTTGAGCATCCCTGGTTCAAAAATCTGAAATCCAGTATGCTCCATAATCTAAACCTTTTTGAGTGTCAACATAACATTATAAATTAAAAATTTTCCACCTGACCTCATGTGACAGGTTACAGCCCAAATGCAGGCACAAAAACACATAGTATGTTCAGTGTCCTTAAGGAGGAAAAAAAAGAATCTACCATCCTCTTTCAGCTGCAATATTACTTTTTATTCTTTGCCTATATTTCCCTGCACTAGCAGCACTAGCACACCAAACAAGGTTAGAAAATCGTACATGACGGGCCAGATGAATCTACATATACGGGTTCCCTACAATATCCCACATGGGTCCAAGACCTACATGCATTATTTACTGTGATTTTTCTTATTATCTGTTCAGTGGTGTAAATACATGGTTAAAAATATTGAAAGGGCCTACAGCTGTTGGAGAAACTGGGCAGCAGTGTAAGTCTGAAATATCTTACATAAAACTGTATTGTTGGAATTACCACTATATATGACAAAAAGAAATAGAAGTATAAGAGTCTATGATGGAAGTTAATGGGAAATAGAAAAACACTGTATAAAGCTAAAAATGAAGATCTCAATTGTGTATTGAAAGAGTGGATTTACTGGCATGTGAACACACATCAGTTAACAGTATGCTGATCATGAAACAAAGATTTGTTATGATAAACTAAAAATAAAAAAAAATTTCTGAATGTTCAATAGGCTGACTGTAAACATTTAAGAAAAGACATGGGATTAAACTTTTTAAACTTTGTGGTGATAAAGCATCTGCTGATCACAGATAAGCAGAGAAATTAATCAATTCGTTTGCCAAGGTCATCGGTGATAAAAATTTGATGATGCAAGAACAAGTCTATAATACTAATGAAACATCATTATTTAGGTATTATTTCTCCAGAAAGACACTGAATACAGCTGATGAGACAGGCCTTACAGGAATTAAGTATGACGAGGACAGAATAACTCTGCTGAAAGATGCTAATGCAGCAACACTCGTAAGTATAAACTTTACTTAATGTTATAGGCAAAAGCTGTGTCTTCTGCTTTCAAGGAGTGAATTTCTTACTAGTCTATTATTATGCTAACAATAAGGCATAAATCATCAGGCATATCTTTTTAAATTCATGTCACAAACATTCTGTACCAGTGACTGGTACTCACTGCAGGGAAGCTAGACTGATGAAGAATGCAAGATTGTGTTATTTCTTCACAACTCTTTGCTTATTCTCCAACTGACATTTTTATTAAAATAATGTTTATGCCATGTACTTCCCCTAAACAGTGACTTCATTAAATCAGACACATGACCAAGGAATTCTTAGATCAATGAAGGGTAAATAGAAAAATACTTTCTTGAACAGCATGCTAGCAGCAATGAACAGTGCCGTGAGTGTAGAAGTTTTTGGAAGAATTCTAATATAAAGGATGCTGTATTTCTTTTTACTAATGCTTGGAACACAGTGACTAAAGACACAGTCCTGCATGCCTGGCACAACCTCTGTCTTGCGTCCATATTCAGGGAGAATGATGAACAAGAGAAATCAAAATGATGTCTGACCTCCTTACACATGCAAAAAATAAACCTTTAGGTGACGTGATGAAAAAGTGTCATAGGCTTGTTGAAGGAATAGAGAGAGCATCATGCACTCATGACAGAAAAAGAAAACATGTCAGTTTATAAAATCAAAGATAGACTTCTGGACAAAAATAAATAAATAAAAATAATAATAATTAAAGTTGTTAATGAGGCAGGTAACTCTAGAAGTAACCTTTAAAAAGTCAATCTACAGAGTGCTTTCTAATCCAAGATTCCTAGAGGACCCATTTCCTGGCCCCTCAACTGTTTCTGATGTTTCTTATCACCTAAAAAGATAAAATACAGAGTACAGTAACCTTTTTTTTTTTTTTTTTTTTTTTTTTTTGAGACGGAGTCTCGCTCTGCCGCCCAGGCTGGAGTGCAGGGGCCGGATCTCAGCTCACTGCAAGCTCCGCCTCCCGGGTTCACGCCATTCTCCTGCCTCGGCCTCCCGAGTAGCTGGGACTACAGGCGCCGCCACCTCGCCCGGCTAGTTTTTTGTATTTTTAAAGTAGAGACGGGGTTTCACCGTGTCAGCCAGGATGGTCTCGATCTCCTGACCTCGTGATCCGCCCGTCTCGGCCTCCCAAAGTGCTGGGATTACAGGCTTGAGCCACCGCGCCCGGCCCAGAGTACAGTAACCTTTTAAACAAAACACAAAATCATACCTAGAAATATTAGTAAATGTCTCATTGGTTTTCTTAGATATATATGTACTCATTTCTAATTTTTCTGTGACAACTTGACAGATTTCCATAGTTGTCATTCTCAGGCTTCCCTTTGTAATCATCGGAAGTACTAAGATTTTATATTTTGTGTGTTTATTACCTGGTTTCTGGGAAACAATACCTCCCTCTTTTCTTGGTCATTCCTCCATGTTTATGGAGTGAATCAATAAGTAACTTTTTATTTAATGTCTGAAAGAATCTGTATTCTATCTTCACGTTTTACATATAGTATATCTGGGTATAAAACTCCAGTTTAGATATCAATTTTTACTTAAAATAGTTGATGTCTTCACTCTGTTGTCTCTAGCCCCTGATACTTTTGTTGACAAGTTTATTTTTAATATCTGGTGAACTCATTGGTTGAGACATTTTTTCTTCTTTAGGAAGGTCTGAGGAAAGAGAAAGAAGTAGGTGAGAACATATACTTCTGGAAACTTCTTTGTTAAGTTCTCCAGTGATATCCTAGTTCTACAGCACATCCTTGTCTTCTATACTACTTGTTATTTTTAGTACCTTATATTTGCTCAAGTTCTTTGCAGTCATATAAGCTTATTTCAGTAAGGATCTGCACCACTGTTAGGCAATTATTATTCATTTAACTACAGTCTATCTGTCAAAAGTATATTAAAAATTAAAATCCCTTTTTATACAATTATATTTTTGAGGTACATGATTTAAATTCATTAAAATACATACATTAAAGTGTACAGTTTGATAACTTTTGAAAATATATGCAGTCTTATAACAACCATTGAAACACTACATAGACTATTTCAATCAAAAAAGATGTTTCCTTTGATGTAATCACCCTCCAACTTAAGCAATCACTGATAAGTTTTATATTTGTACACACTTGCTCTGTCTGTCTTAGAAAATAATATAAATTAAATTTGATGCTATGATTTTTTTCAATTTCTTTGGAAAGTGAAATATTTTGTGAGATGTCTATGCTTTGGGTATCAGTAGTTCATCAATGAAGTCACTGAAGAAAAAATTCTTATATATCATAGCATTTATACTTATTAAAATAGGGGTAGATACTGGATAAGTTTTACTCCTGATAATCCATAAAAACAATTTCCAAGATTATAAAAGAAGTAATCATCTGGGACAATAGAGAATGCATTATATAAAGCTATCTTTCATGATTCTTTGCACTATAGTTCATTCAATATAACATAAAAGATTAAAAATAATAGATAACACATTGCATTGTTTAAGTACAGTATGACTTATTTATATCAAAAGTATGCTTTTGACTGGGTGTAAAACATATCTTTTCATCACTGTAAATTTGTTGTTATCTTATTCTGACCAAATATTGAAAATTATGCAATGTATAATATTCTGCACATGAGAAAAACAACTTGGTAAGCAATCGGATCCTACCAGATTTCAAAAGTCAAACACTGGCCAGGGTGATGTGATGAAATTTCTTCTAGCAATAGCTAAGACAACAGTGGGTTAATGTATTCGCACTGGGCACAATGCTAGGGGAACAGTAATAAAAACATTGCTCTCTCAAAGCGTGGGGTTTCTACATGATTTTATTTGCATTGGTCTAGAACATGAGTGACCTGTATTCTAGACCCAGTGTTTACATTTGTTAACTAGGGGAGATTGAAAAACCGAGGTAGCCTCTTCAATGAGGCATTGATTATGATCTTCTAAAGTTTTCATTTTTATTTTCAAGATTTTGATCAAGTTCGTGGCTGAAGAAATGTATACATAAGGAAATCTTAAAGATATATTATTGACAGAAAAATAGTGGTAAATGATAAGGAGAAGACAAATGGAAATAGAAATCAAGGATAATGATGTTACATTTTCAATATGATGGATACTAACAAAATAGCCTAGAAAACATAGAAATAATAGAAAGTCTTGTGTAACTTGGCAGAATTGCTAGGAAATGCTTTAAATCAAGTACAGTTTTCAAATTGAACTAAATATGAACACATACCTGTTTTAGACTAATGAGATTTTCAATTCACTAGGCATTTTCTTTACTATTATTTTTTAAATTTAATAATCAACTGTAATTGGTTTAAAATATAAGGGAATACATTTGATGTTCCTTAGTTGGCATCAGTTTTGTAATATGGTATTCAGCTAATAGACTAAAATGATAGATTAAATTTTTAATGAAGTTAAAAACAAGTGAAAGAGTATCATCTGTGTCAATGGTAAATTTTCTGAAATTTTTGTATTTTTGTGGTTACAGCATACCCAAAAACTAAGTTGAGCATGAGTGAGTAGGAAGTTAAGAAAATTACTCTGTAAATTTACTCTATTTTGAAGACAATTTCTTTTAGTGGGATGCAATGACTATTTCCCAGATAAAATTCTTTTTCTTAATAGAGAAGAAGAAAGTATGTCACTCCACTTAAATTGCCATAGGGCCATTGATTACATATTGACTTTTACATTTTTGTTACAGTACTTTGTTTTTTTAATTGTTAGTATATTATGAATAAGTAATGAAATTCAACTCATAAGATTTACATATAAAGTTATTACTTCTAAGTAGGCTAAATTTGCATTTTTAAATTATTCAGGTTGCTTACCAATGTAAATGGCATTTTAAGTATTAATGATATTGATGTGCTACAGTGCTTTTAATTTTGTTTTTAATTTTTTTGTTGTACAAAGAAAACATCCCGCTTATTTACAGGATAAGAAATGAAGGCTCTCAGAGCATTTGTGGGTGTTAGGAATGTAAAGATCTCAAGTGTGCACGTGAAAGAGTCATATATATTTTACATGAGATGTATGCATAAACACTTCATAGAGAATTATTTACTTGAATAATTGCTTTATTTCTTTATTTCAATAAATTAAAGCTCTTTTCCCTCTTGATGATATCCCCTTAGAAAGACAATTTGGCCATTGAAGGTACATTGGCATAACAAAGAATTCTATTAAAGTAAATTAAAATGCTCCCAGATGTAATTTTCTCATATCAGATTTGCAATGTGACATTTTACTCCAGCTGCAGTATGTGAAGTAGATACTACATAATGTAAGAGCATCTGAGTGAGTATTAGGAAACAATTACAGTGGTCCAGTTAGGAGATGACAATAAATTGAACTATGGTTGTGGCAATAGAAACGGCAAGAGGTGTCCAGATTATTCCCCAAAGATGACTGGGGAATAAATTCATACTACTTTCCATATAAGGAGAGAGTAGAAAAGAGTGGTAGATGTCAAAGAATGCATTCAGATTTCTGGCTTGCACAACAAGCTGGTATCATTCCCTGGAACAGAAAACCTGGAGAAATGCTAGGTTTGGGGGAGAGAACTAAAGTGTTTTTAGTTTTAAGACTTGTTGAATTTGAAGTATTCTTGAAACATGGAGAAAATAGGTTGCTTCTAAAGTGTTTGAACCTAATGATGTAAATGTGAGAAATATATGGATGCATCAAGTCACCTGGGAAACGAGTATATGTCATGTCAACAACTACGTCCCAAGAAAGTATTCTGAGGAAACAACTGTGATGTTTATCACAACCTAATGTGGAAAGATTAACAAGCAAAGGAGATTGAGAACAAAAAATAAAAAAAATAAAAAAAGGAGAAGAAGCACTTCAAGAATTTAAAAACCTAAGTGGTAAAAATATAGATACATATAAAATAAAAACGTAAATCTAATAAAGGTATGGCTGACTCACTGATCATTGAATCTGTAGAAATACTTGTACCTCTGAAGAGAGAGAAGCCTCTGATGAGATTATGTGGTAAGTGCTTATGTTTGAAAATCAGCAGGATTTGCCTGTATGACAAGGCGGGAAAGTAATTAAAGAAGAACGAGTAGTGCATGCAAGGGCACAGACTAGACAAGGACAAGTCTCAGATCGTGGAAACAGAGAGGTAGTTTCGCTTTCGTTTATGAAGAATTTTGAAGCCAGCAGGAATATGGTAGAAACTGTAAAGCTCTTTACTACTAAGGTGACCAAAATATTAGCATCTAAATTTGTGATTTCCTTCTTCATCTCCTGTATAATATATGCAGTTGAAAGAGTGATGAATCCCACCTTTTTTTTGTGCTTTGAAACACAAAGTCGATACTACATTCAAGATATAGTATCTGGAAAATGTAAATAAATAGGCATATAAATAACAGGCAATACATAAGGCCCAGCTGGATTGCTGTCCGGGATTGCTGTCATTGCAAACCTTGGTATCTTTACACATGTAAAGAAGGCCAGATAGAGGCTTTGAAAACCTCATCTTCATTGCATTATATTAAGGACCATTAATTTAGCTTCTAGCTGGCAGAGTAGATAAGTCTTCAATCCATTGTTTCCCACTTAGCACGAAACCAAGCAGTTTAAACACGTTTCTGCAAATTATTTTCAAATACACGGACAAGAAATATAGATGAAATCCATAGTTTATGGATATTAAAAATACATACAAAATATATGTAATAATTAGTTACCAACATATGAAGAAATAGCTCATTGAAGAGCCATTAGAAAACAAACTGCTCAGAAACAATTTATTTTAATATATTACATATTTTTAAAAATGTTTTTCTCTCTCATTCTTTATTAATAGCGATATTTGCATTCAAATAGAGATCATTTGTTTTTAGGAATTCTTCTGCTCCTGCTGTTTGTTCTCCACCTACTATTTAATCCTCAGTTTATAGCACAACTATTGGTTGCAATGAAAATGGTTAGGATGTCACTAAAGTTTATGCCTTCAGGTAAGAAATATGCTACATTTTAAGAGCAGTATACCTGGGAAACTAATGCTTTATGCTTATTCAAATTGTTTTAGATTAAAATAAGCAAGGGCTGATAAATTTAAGAAAAAATGATACATTGTTTTATTCTAACTAAAATATCTCTGTATGGTATATAGCTTTTTACAATGTGCCACCTGCTCTCCAGAAACATAATAGCAATATGATAGACATGCTAAAATAATTGCCTTAGAAACCCCACAAATTGCAGAGCTATGAGATCAGCATGTTGACAATACCTTTCTATTGCTCTACTGAACATGTAAATCCCTGTTTATGGGACTGGGAATTACTATTTACTAGAAGTGAATATAAATTAATCAGAGTAATTCTGCATAGCATTGATATATGGAGCCTTAACATATTACATATTTGTCAGAATGCAGGCTATTATGCTTCTTGTCTGTAATCAGCAGAGATTTAAGTTCATGGAGAGAAAATGTGACTAGAGTTCTGTGTTGTATTGACTTGTGACAAAGTCAAATGTTACAACGTGTTCCGTTTCAAGTGCAAAGCTACTAATGTAATAACAATGTTACTCTTCTAAGCAATATGTTCTTAGAGTTATTGTAGAACAATGGAAATGCCTGCATTAAAATTATTTGGCAAAATAAATGACAGCTAGACAATTTAAAATTCTGATTGAGTGTGACACTCAGAAAAGAAATCAAGAACAAAATGCCTTTCTCTTAGTTTGAATATAAAGAAAGTGCTGGTGGGTGGAGAGCATTTGAAAGAGGATAGATTTTATAATAGAATAGGTAGATCTCCAGGTTTAGATAAAGGGTATTCTTGAAGATAAGGGGGAAAAAGGAGTGCTGTTCACAATCTGTTATGACAATTTTGGTAAAACTTATTGAAGGTAGGAAAAAGGTAGGGAAAAAATCTTTTACTTCAGGTTGATAAGGGGCTGAGCATTAAATAGACCCGTTATCATTATTGCTATGTTTTTTTAGAGACAGAGTCTCACTCTGTCACCCATGCTGGAGTGCAGTGGTGCAATCTCAGCTCACTGCAACCTCCGCCTCCTAGGTTCAAGCGATTCTCCTGCCTCAGCTTCCTGAGTAAATGGGATTACAGGTTTGCACCACGAAGCCTGGCTAATTTTTTGCATTTTTGGTAGAGACAGGATTTCTCGATGTTGGACAGGCTGGTCTTGAACTGGCTTCAAGTCATCTGCATGCCTCAGCCTCCAAAAGTGCTGGGATTACAGACGTGAGCCACTATGCTCAGCCTCTGTCTCTTTTTTTCTGTGACAATAACTGGGTTACTGTTGGTAACAATATTTTTTACCTTACAATGGAAGAATTTGTAAATATATTTATTTTATTTCCAAGTACAGTTCAAGAACTGGGAGCCTTGTCTAGGTTTATTCTTAGATGAATACTTTACAAACTGTGAATTATGACTCCATTAATGGGTTATAAAATCAAATTAGTGGTATTGACAAGCATATTAGGTAATCAGTTTGAATGAAATAAAATACAAAATAATATGTCAAGATATAACACAAGAAATAAGTATAATTTCATTTCATCAATATTTTCTTTCAGTTTTTGCATATGAGTATGTTTGAACATAATAGAGGTGGAAAGATCATAAATAGTATGAGTTTTTAAATTATATGTTATGACCAAATTTAGGAGGTCATTGATAAAGAAAATCATATAAATGTGTATAACATGAAGTATTGAAATGACAATAATTGTAAACAATTTAAATATTTATAAACAGAACGTTAGATACATATATATGAGTTATATATTAATATAATTGAGTGTATACAATGTTTAAAATTGATAAACTATATATGCATGTTTCAAAGAAAACACTATAATATAAAATTAAATGAGGAAAGAAAGATGATAATATATTTTAACATTATTAAACATTTAATATACACTGCAATTTTATATATTGTGTGCATGCACATATACATAGTAATACAAATATAAGTGAAGGATTGGAAATTTTAAATTTTAATTCCCAATAGAGTTTATTTGGTAAAAATGGTCAGCTATGGTATTAGAAAGAGTGCAAAGAAAGCTTCAACTGATTTTGTCATCTATTATATCTATAAAACATAAAGAAGTCTAAAAATATAAAATGTTAAAGTTTTACAGAGATGGGTGCTATGTACATTGTTTCTGTTACATTGCATATTTTTTCACTTGAAATATTTCATAAGAAAAGATGTTAGAAAATAGAAATGCAGCAGAGACACAGAGAAGACTAATAGCTTTTGGCAAACTTACGAGGCACTCACCACTTAAGTTATGCCCTTCAACACACAATCTTAACTCTTACTGAATTCAAGAGGGATCATATGCTTACATCTCAAGGAAAGTTTTATTTCTAAGGAGTAAGATGCTTGTGCCAAATAATAGAAAATTATTCTACTAGAGAATAGCATAGAAGTCAAGGTGACAGCTGAATGGCCTACTATTTGTTTTGTGACTTTTTCTGAGATTACACTAGGCATCGATATTTTTAGTGAGAGAGAATTTAGTGATCCTGTGTGTTACCGCCTAGAGAACAATCAGCAGTAGAGGTGATGTATGGGGCACATTTAAAGGAGGTGGGCTATAACTGCAATTAGGTGGAAATAGTTTTATTTCAGGCCAAATCTGAAGATACCAGATATTCATACATTGTTTCACAGTTTTCAAGTTTTACACTTTTCAATTTAAATAAGTAGAATGTTGTGGAGAAAAGAATAAAAGAGGTACTTACCAATTTTTTTTTTTTTTTTTTTTTTTTTTTTTTTTTTTTTTTAGTAAGAGTCATTCTGCACATATGGCAAATTACAAAAAAAGAACATTATTTGTAAAAATGTAAGACTCTAGGAAGGAAAGTGTATTAGTTTGTTTTCACAGTGCTCTTAAAGACATACCCGAGACTGGGTAATTTATTAAGAAAAGAGGTTTAATTGACTCACAGTTCAGCATGGCTGAGGAAGCCTCAGGAAACTTACAATCATGGCAGAAAGGGAAGCAAACATGTCTTTCTTCACAGGGCAGCAGGAAGGAGAAGTATGAAAGCCAAGCAAGGGGGAAATCCCTTATAAAACCATCAGGTCTCATGAGACATCACTCAATATTATGAGAACAGTATATGCAGCACGAGAGTAACCACCACCATGATTAAATTACCTCTCACTAGGTCCCTTCCATGACACATGGGGATTACAATTCGGATTACAATTCAAAATGAGATTTGGGGAGGGCCATAGAGCCAAACCATATCAGAAAGTACCTGGGAGATTTTATCTAATGTTCAATGAATTTATAAATTAAAAGTGTGTGTGAAAATGGAGCCCTTCAAAAACTTCCCTACTCAATATCTTTTATATAATTTATATATTAAACATCTGTATTTGTCCTAAACCTGTCTTATTGATCAATGTGAGAAAATTTTCTTATCAAAAAATTTAGAAATATGTTTTAACTGGGATATAGATATTTTAATTAAAAAAAAATTCACAAACCTAGATGGGTCATCTAGCTTGAAAATGAGATGGCTCCATTAGTCCTATAGTGTAAATCTGCATTTGTTAAGGTTCAACCTCATATATTTTACTAAAAATTTGTGAGAAACGCTTAATGTTGGTAGGAGATACTGATTCTGATATTTGAAATAATTCTGTTTAAATTGTTTTCTATATAAATCTCGTGATCAGCAAAGATTATAAACAAGATCCACACCTTTATATTAAAATGAAAAAAAAATGCTATAAGACATTTTTATTTTGGCTATTAATAGACATAATGACTAACAGAAATAATTCATTCTTAAATAAAAAATACCTTTTAACAGGAATATTAAAGAATTAAAGACCATTATGAACATTAAATACCTAAAAAGATATTTTAAAATATTTAAGTGAAAAATAAATTTATAATATCTAAATTAATTCTCAACTAATGCATAATTTGTTATCAATGTTTTTACTTTAGATAAATTAATAAACACACAAAAATTAGTTAATTATTATTATATGGGATCATTTTAATTTTGTTTTTGAAAGATTTTCAGTTATATATGGACAAAAGATGCATTTCAGCATGTGTGTACATATACTAAAAGTTATTAATGGAGGAATGTCTGGGCTAACACTTTGGATACATATTTTGTATGTAGTATTTGTTCCCTTAAACTCTACACTAAATCAGAATGGAATGATAAGGGTTTTAGGAAGCATCAAATCTTGTGTATTCATGAGAAAGTATGGAGAGATTCTTTTAATCAATAAATAGTAGTTGCACATGGCAAACTGGGATAAAACATTGCACTTTGTCTTTATGTAATGATTGGCTTTAAAACAAAACAAAATAGAAAATTTCTTATGTATTCACTTTGTCCACTGTCCTTGTAGGTGAACTCATCCATGCTCATAATATCATCCTGAATGTGACTATTCTAAACTATTTGTGCCTAGCCAAGGATTATCTGAATGCCAAATATTCACCTTCAGTTGTTAACCTGATATCTCTAGAGAATCTGATAAAAGTCAAAATGTACATCCAAATTGAGACTCCTAATTCTTTAAGTAATCCCACACGGCGCAAAATGCATATTGATAATGACATTTGTGTTTATCCCCAAGCCTTCCTCATCTCAGTGAATGACTTTACTACCATCTCAATGCTTAGGCTGCAAACCTAGGGGTCCTTGGCTCTCATTCTGCACATCCAACTAACTGAGTAGTTTAAGTAGAGTCTCCCTTTAAAAACAATTTCAACTTTACAACTGCTCATTCCCATTTCACAGACTCGAAAGTCAATATGACCCCCTGAAATAAAGTAATAACTTTCTAACTAATCTTTAATTGTATTTTACACATCCTTTAATGCATTTTTAACATAGAGCCAGAATTATTTTCTTAAAAAATAGAACAGATCAAATCAATCCCTGCTTTAAATCCTTAAATATCCACTTATTCTACTTATAGTAAATTATAAAACTTTTACTTAGGCTTACAATGCCTTATAGAATGTAGTCCTTGAATCTCTAACTTGATATAAGAAAAAAAATTGCACCTTTTTCTTTGTTCCAAATTCATTGGTATTGTTTTTTAAGGTGTAAAGATAGAAAGCCCATTAGCAACCCAGAGCTTTTGCATATTATGTTTACCTTTCCCTGATCACTATGGCTCCGTCTCATCCTTTTGTTCTCAGCTTCCATAATATCTTCTCAGACAGGATTTCCCTAATCACTTTATCCAAAATAAATCCTACATTTTTCTCAAATTCTTTTCCAGTATATTTCCTATAATGTACTTATTATAATTTGTAATTACTGCATGTGTCTATTTATATGGTTTGTTATTGTTGCCATCTCTTCCAGTAGAATTTAACTAAAGACTGAAGCTATATGTCTCTTATTTATCTTCATGAATCTGACTTGTAACACTGTATGTCTATTCTCATGCTGCTAATAAAGACCTACCTGAGATGGCATAATTAATAAAAAAAGATGTTTAATTGACTCACAGCTCCACATGGCTGGGGAGGTCTCACAATTATGGCCGAAGGTGAATGAGGAGCAATGTCACATCTTACATGGTTGCAGGCAAGAGAGCTTGTGTAGAGGAACTCCCCTTCATAAAACCATCATATCTATTGAGACTTATTCACTATCTGGAAAGATTCAACCACATGATTCAATTACTTCCCACCAGGTTCCTCCCTTGACATGCGGGAATTATGGTAGCTACAATTCAAGATGAGATTTGGACCCATCCAAATGCCTTTCCAACAGTCCCCCAAAGTCTTCACTCATTTCAGCATTAACTCAAAAGTCCACAGTCCAAAGTCTCATCCGAGACAAGGCAAGTCTCTTCTGCTTATGAGCCTCTAAAATCAAAAGCAAGTTAGTTACTTCCTAGATACAATTGGGGTACAGGCATTGGGTAAAAACACCCTTTCCAAATGGAATAAGTTGTCCAAAACAAAGGAGCTACAGGCCCATGCAAGTTCAAAATCCAGTGGGTCAGTCAAATCTTAAAGCTCCAAACCTTCTTTGACTTCATAGACTTTAACCTTTGCAGGGTAAAGCCACTGCACTGGCTGCTTTCACAGGTTGGCACTGAGTGTCCACAGCTTTTCCAGGTGCACAGTGCAAGCCGTTGGTGAATCAATTATTCTGGGGTCTGCAGGATGCTGGTTCTCTACTTACAGTTTCACTAGGCAGTGCCCCAGTGGGGACTCTGTGTGGGTGCTGCCACCCCATATTTCAATTCTACAACACCCTAGCAAAAGTTCTCCATAAGGGCTCTGCCCCTGCAGCACACCTTTGCCTGGACATCCAGGTGTTTCCACACACCCTCTGAAATCTAGGTGGAGGTTCCCAAACCTCGATTCTTGACTTCTATGCACCCACAAGCCCAACCCCACTTGTAAGCTGCCAAGGCTTGGAGCTTTCAGCTTCTGAAGCCTTGACCTGAGCTCTATATTGGCCTCTTTTAGCCAAGGCTGGATGCTGGGCATCAATTCCTGAGACTGCACAAAGCATCAAGGCCTTGGGCCCAGTATATGAAATCACTTTTTCCTCCTAGGCCTCCTGGCTTGTGAAGGAAAAGGCTGCCATGAAGACCTCTGACATGCCCTGAAAACATTTTCCCCATTGTCTTGGCAATTGACCTCTGGCTCCTAGTCACTTATGCAAATTTCTGCAGCCAGTTTGAATTTCTTCTCAATAAATGGGTTTTTATTTCCTATCTCATTGTCAGGCTGAAAATTTTCTGAAGTTTTATACTCTACTTCCTTTTTAAACATATGTTCAAATCCCAAACCATATCTTTGTGAATACATACAACTGATTTCTTTAACAGCACCCACATCGCGTTTTGAATGGTTTGGTGCTTGCAACATGGCACAAGTATACATATGTAACAAACCCGCACGTTATGCACATGTACCCTACAACTTAAAGTATAATAATAATAAATAAATTAAAAAAATAAAAAAATAAATTAAAAAAAAAAAAAAAAAAAGAAATTTCTTCTACCAGATGCCCTAAATCATATCATCTCTCTCAAGTTCGAACTTCCACAAATCTCTAGGGCAGGGGCAAGATGCTGCCAGTCTCTTTGCTAAAACAAAGCAAGAGTCACCTTTGCTCCAGTTCTCAACAAGTTCCTCATCTCCATCTGAGACCACCTCACCTGGACTTTATTGTTTATATCACTATCAGCATTTTGATCAAAGCCATTCAACAAGCCTCTAGAAAGTTCCATACTTTCTCACATCTTCCTGTATTCTTCTGAGCCTTCCAAACTCTTCTAACCTCTGCCTGTTACCGAGTTTCAAAGTTGCTTCCACATTTTTGGGTATCTTTACAGCAGCACCCCACTTTACTGGTACCAATATACTGTATTCATCTGTTCTCATGCTGGTAATAAAGACACACCTGAGACTGGGTAATTTATAAAGGAAAGAGGGTTAATGGACTCACAGTTCCACATGACTGGGGAGGCCTCACAATCATGGCTGGAGGCAAATGAAGAGCAAAGTCATGTCCTGCAGGGCAGCAGGCAAGACAGCATTATGTAGGGTAACTCCACTTTACGAAATCATCAGAGCTTGTGAGACTTACTCACTATCATGAGAACATTATAGGAAAGACCCGCCTGCATGATTCAATAGCTCCCACCGGGCCTCTTTCATGACATGTGGGAATTATGGGAGCTACAATTCAAGATGATATACTGGTGGGGACACAGCCCAACCATATCAAACCCATTCTAGCAATAGAGGTGAAAGATGATAAATATTTGTTGACTAGGTCAATAAATGTTTTCTTTGATGTATGTTTTAATAACTTACCAAACTCATTAAAATTTTTAATAAAAGACATGTAAAACTTTATTTCTGGCTAGCAGAAGTCTTACGTATTACATACTGTTTATAACTATATTTTATATATTATAGCATATATGGTATACAAAAAAAGGAATTCTAAGATGAGTTACTTCAACTGAAGACTACATAGAGAAAGTAAGAATATATACACGTGCAATCACATAGAAATTCAGAAGCTCAGAACTTAATCCTATAAATAAATAATATATTTTATCCTTATACAGGGTAAATTCTAACTACAGAGTGCTTAAAGAATGCAAACATGTTATATCAAGGCACATCAATGATTAGACAGTATCTCATTAGTGCTGATTATAATTTCTCTCTTCTTTCCTTTTACCGATTTCCTTCTTCCGTTTCTCTACCCTCATCAGTTGCAAATATGGTTCAGCCCAAAAGTGTTGGACCACATGGCTGGCAAACAGCAGTAATCAACAGACACTTCATGATTGTTCTAGAATCAACTACCTGCTGAGGATTAACCAATTAATCTTTCCTCTAATAATCGAGAGATTAGTGCAGTTTTCTTTGAACCATGATTTGGGCTTTTACCTGTTTTTCTTCCCCATGCCATCTCAGTATGCCCACTTATCAAGGGCTATTTGTAGCTGATGGTCTGCTAAATCTCACTTACACAGGCTCCCCAGACTTGCCTCCTTTCTTTGGTAAATTTTTATAGCACTGATTTTTATTTCACAGTGGTATGTATAGACACTGATAGCTTTAGCAGCTGTTCAGATGAATAACACATAACCTGATTCATCCCTATTTTCCTTCACCTCTCAACCCAAACCTAAATATAGCTGATTCAAGATATTTAGAAATTCATCAAGTGTTACTTTGACTGACGTGGAAATTTTAATTCAGTAGATCACAGAAAACTGGTAAGCATACATTTTCTTATATCCCAAATAGTACATTTTCAAATATTATCCCCAGATTGCTTTTTTACTAAGAATTACTTATGCTAGGAATGAAAATTGAAACACTTATCATGAAGCAATTGCTCTTTAAGGATTTTACATATATTAACTTAGGACAGAGGTTTAAGTGTCAAAGCTGGGTTTCAAACTTAGACAGTTGAGTTACAGAGCCCATTCTCTTAGCCAAAGCCACTAGGCTTGGCCCTTTTATTCTGTAATTAGTAGTTGTTAGTCTTTGAGTTTTCTGTCATAAATTCTATTGTGTGTTATTGTGAATTTTCTATTCCATGATCAGATGGTCATTCTTGACAATATGTTCTGACACATTGTCAAACAATATGTATGACAATACCATACAATTAATTGAATGGTATATAATAGGAGAATAATCAATTCTCAGAAAACAGAATTAGACTTGTGTTGGAATCACAGCTATGCTTGGAATCCCTGTGAAATGTTTAGCAAGATATTGAACTTTTCCAATACACTTTATTTTTCATTAGTAAAACTGAAAGAATAATATTTGCTTTCAGGGTGGTGACACAATTAGAATATACTGGTAATGTGTGCTGCTTGGTATTTGAAAAGAGCTTAAGAAGTGAGAATTACTAATCTATCACTTATAGTAATAAGTGATATAAGTAATTTAATAATACAGTTAAATCAGTGTTCAGATATTTTAGCTCCAGATATTATTAAAACAAAATATTTCTCAGAAATGTTTTATCCCCACCCTCAAGAGGTCAAAGATTCATAAGACAGCTACACTAGGGTTCTCCCTGAGTACAGTTTTAAAAGGATGGGATTGTATAAGCTCTCGTATTCTCCAAAGATTGCATATCATATTAAGATAATTTTTCCACCCCAAATTAATTCATGGCCATGCATATATGGTCTCTAACTGTCATTGTCCTGAATTGGCAGAACATTCAAAACTCAATAGGGTGGTATAAAAGTTTTCTTATCCCATATTTATTACACTTAAAAGTGAATAGTCAGAGGCTAAGTGCTCTGACATTAACACTGTATCACTAAACACTGAGATATCAATGAAAAGGTTAAGTAAATCAATATTTATGTTAAAGCACAAAAAAAATGAAGCAAAAATATTGCATGTCTTACTATGTGACACAATGTAAACCAACTTTCTGCCAGCTTTCTCTGTTATTGTCAGAAAAGTGTTAAAATTTGAAAAAATAATCATACATTTATTAGAATACTTTGAAAATGTATTTCCAAAGGCAGACAACCCAGTTCCACTCCTACACATTAATTACAATATTGGTTGACTAATATAGAAAATACATTTATATTTGTTTGTCAAGTTTTACAGTTCCTATTTGTTAAAGATACCAACACTTTTACAATTTCTCTTAGCCACAAGCTAAGAAAATCTGACAAAAACAATTTCATAACATTTCTACAACTAACACTGGGCCCCATAAAAGCAATAAAATGAAGAAAATAGCTGTGCATATGTGTATGTATTGAGTGTGCATATTTTAAGGACTGCTTGCCTTAGTTTATTGCCATATGTTCCATACTTCTATTTAGAATTACCTATACAATCTCTGACATATAATCATAAGGGAGACGATGTCATATCATGATGACTTCATGACAAATAGATTTTTATGGACACAAAGATATAACCTGAGATAGACTGCATGTTAATTCATCTTTTAGGGTAAAAAAAAAAGTATGAATATCATAGTTGACCTATTTTCATAAACCGGGTAAAGTATCATACGATGAGGCTTAGCCTCTGGAATCATTGTATGTGGAATTGAAGTAACTTCCAGTAGCGACAGATAATAAAAACTATAGAATGTCCACTCTATTATCTGTTAGGTGGCTTTTCTAGTCAGGACATTCTCAGGTACAGCACATTAGATTAGTTTTTTTGAAAAGAACAGGGGCTGTATCATTCTACTGGTATCTCCTGAGAGACTAAGATATATTTGAGAAGTATATCAGAGGCTTTCTGAGTATTCAAGAACAACAATGAATATCATTAAAACATTAAAACATTAATTAATTAAAGGCATATCTCTTTGGTTTTTCAATACTAATGTTATTACAGGGATAGCCTACATGTATTTTTAGTATAAATTATACTAGTCACGTAAAGGAATAATTTATTTTTAATTGTTTATTGAAATTGTATATGTAGATGTTTAGTTTTTGATTTCTGCTGTGTTAGTTTTTTTTTTTTTTGAAACAGAGTCTTGCTCTGTCCCAGGCTGGAGTGCAGAGGCTCAATCTCGGCTCACTGCAACCTCTGCCTCCTGAGTTCACACCATTCTCCTGCCTCAGCCTCCCAAGTAGCTGGGACTACAGGCGCCCGCTACTACGCCTGGCTAATTTTTTTGTTTGTTTGTTTTAATTCTTTGGTAGAGACGGGTTTCACTGTGTTAGCCAGGGTGGTCTCGATGTCCTGACCTGGTAATCCGCCCGCCTAGGCCTCCTAAAGTGCTGGGATTACAGGCGTGAGCCACCGCGCCCTGCCGTTTTTGTTGTTTTTATTCCTCCTAATTTCACTAGAATGGCAACATTTTGTAGTATCCAATTGGATACTACATTTGACCTTGACCTTTTACCTTTGCCATTTGACCTTGTTATAGCTCCTGGTGTTGGTACATTTTATTTTTATTAATAAATACTTAGCTGTAGTAACATCCCAACTAAACTTTATTAGTCCTGAAACCTCAGAATTGAAAGAAGTGGTATGATAACCTCAATTGTTGAAAACCTATAAAAACTGAACATTTGACTTGGATGACAAGCTTATTTAACCAATATGCTGTACTTTCTTTGGACTTGCACAGCTCAGAAATTATAGAATCAGGTAGGCATATGTGTGAAACCTTCTATTCTACCTATTAACTGTCATTTTATGATCCTTGTTCTTTACCTGCAAAATGTTGTTTTATTACCTACTTCTCAATATTGCTGAAGGATTAATTGTGGAAACTTTTATATTTAAAGTAAATAAATCTTACTTTTCTAGTCTTGATAGCTTTTGTTAAAATTTGTCCCTAAATTAAACTTTTAAGAATTTAGAAACTTCTATAATGTACATTGTATTTAATATTAAGTATCTACATCAGAAGGATCAGGTATCAATAGACACTGTGAAATGTAATTCCATGTAATAGATCTATATCACAGACTTGAGCATTCATGTGCATTATATGCTCCATGTTACTATCACCATATAAGAATTTCAGCACACAAATGTTAAATATTTTCGTGTTTCTGTTCAGTGGTCTGTGTTACAACACAATAAAATATAAATCAGTTGGCTGACGAAGTTAATTTTCTTAAATGCCAGAATTACATATCAAGGTCTCTTAATTCCTCTTAATTCCTGCTCAGAAGTTGTTTTTCATTAAAATATGAAAAGTGGAGATGTTCTATCCTCCGAGCAGAAGGTGTATCCAAAACAATGTTAGCCTCCACAGAGAGCGTGATGATTTAGATTGTGGGCTAAAATTAGGTTCCTTTGGAATCAGTTCATTCATCCTGACCTATCAATTGTTAGCAAAAATTGTGGCTAATATTTCACACTATTATCAAAAAGTTGCATTTGATTTGGAATTTCAGACTTTTCACTCATGAGAGCATTAATCATATATAAATCTATTCCCCACATACATAATTTGCGTAAAGACTAAGTGTAAACTAATCTGGAATGTGTGCTAACTTGGTGACAACTACAGCACAGTTTGACTCAGCAATCACTGATATATTTTGCAATTATTTTCAATCATAGATATTCAACTGTTCTTGTAAATGCCAGACTGAAAACCTGGGGCATCGTTCTCTGATTGGATAATCGTCTCCTTGAGATGCTCAATCTAGGAAAGAACACTGCTGAGCTGAAAGTGCCTGTGAGCGAATAAAGACCTCTACTAAACACGTGTGGAGCTTTCTGCACATGCCACATTTTCTTCTTATTCTGACAACAATTTTGAATACAAGGGTTGATGATCACAGGGAAGAGGGAGAAAAGAGTAAATCTTTTCATGTTATTATGGCAGAAAACTCCTTGAATCTTGTACTTTATTGGCATTATGCCATCACCTGTGAATGGCAGTCAAAAAATATTTGTATCTCTCTGTATATATAAGGAAATACAGTACAAGATTTCTCAAGACAACTGTGATTCTTTCTTTTTTCATAACTTTATAATGTATGTCATCGTTGGCAAATGTATCAATTTTAAACCATACTGCAGTTTTTCTTAGCCCAGAGATTGTGTTTGTTTACCAAAACAATGCTGATATGACATTTTAGTTGTTTGATCCTAGCTTGGTAGACCATGAAATGAATATGTTATAAAAAAGAAAGGAAGAATTTCATATTTCCACCAACTTCTGGTGATGAAAGAAAGGGGTGAACATAGATGAGAAAGAAATGACCTCAGTAAACTGATGAGAGTATGAAGATTCAAGACAGTAGCTCTTCAGACTCAATACCTCAAAAGAAATAAAGTTAATTTATATAAAGAAATATATGCATCACAATACATAAGACTGTAGGTACGTGTAATACAATCGCATAGTCTGATACCTGTAGTTGTCATAGAAATGATGAATAAACCCTTTTGTTATTATGAAATATCTCTCTATCTCTGGCATATTATTTGCTTTAAAATCTGGCAAGCAATATTATTTGACTTAAAATCTAGTGTGTGGGTTTTTTTGATATTATTTATAGCTATTCCAGCTTTAATATGATTACAGTAATCATGAGACACATATTTTATCATTTTACTCTAAGTATATGTGCCTTCATATTTCCAATATGTTTCTTATATGCAGAGTATAGATATGGGTTCTGTATTTGTATACAGCCTGACTTTTGAGTGTGTTGTTCCGACCGTTTAGAATCCATGTGATTATTGATAAAGTTAGGTTAGGTTGAAGTATATTATCTTGCTATTTGTTTTGGGTTTTTTTGTTTTGTTTTGCCCCCTATGTTTCTTGTTCTCTTTTTCCTTTTTTTTTTCTTTTAACTTTGGATCGAGGTTTTTAAAAAAATAATTCCAGTTAATCTCAATTTTTAATTTATAAACTATAAATGCCTTTTTAAACAAAAATGCTGTTGATTGCTTTAGGAGTTATTGTATACCTGCTAACTTGCCACATCATCTCAAGTGATGGGCTTTCAGTTTCATTGTGCTTAGGATCTCCTGAATTGTTATTTTCATCGAATGTGGCTAATCATTGGATAATCATAATTTATTTTTCAGTAAATTTTTATGTCTCATTTCTCTATCCTCTCCTTAGGAATCCAACCACCCATGATTTAGACCAACTGAAACTGTCCTACAGTTCACTGATACTCTTCGTTTTATATTTGTTTGCTCTCTGTATCATTTAAATAGTCTCTATGGCTTTTTCATCAAGTTCACTAAGTTTTTTTCTTAAATTATCTGAATTTAATTCAGTCAGCGTATTTTCTTCTTCTCAGTAATCATCTATTTTATCTTTAAAATATTTTTGTGTGTCTTTAAAAATGTTTTCGTGGTCTCTACTTAACTTTTTCATGTACTGAATATGGTTATGATAGCTGTTCAAATATCCTTGTTTGCCAGAGTCCAGCATCTGCATCAGTTCTCGCTCAACTTTGACTGATTTATTTTTCCTCTAATTTAGGATATCATTGTGTTGTTTCCTCTATAGCCTAGTGATCTTCGATTAGATTGTAAATTTTACCCTGTTGGGTGTTGAATATTTTTGTATTCTTGTACATATTCTTGAGTGTTGTTCTGGCACACAATCAATTAACGTAATTAGTTTGATACTTTCAGGTCTTGCTTTTAAGATTTGTTTGGCAGAAGTATAGCCGTGTTTGGTCCTGACCTAATTCTTCCCCACAACTTAAGGCCTTTCTCTGTTTTCTACCTATGTCTAATGAATTATGAGATTGTCCTCATCTGATTGACGAAAAGGGACACCCACACCATTTGAGTGCCTGATACCTCTCTTCTCATCCTTTCTGACTATTCTTTTCTATTTTTATTTTTTTGATATTGTGACATGCACATGCTAATAAAGTTTCCACTGAATACCTGAGGAGGATCCTTGGCAGAGCTTCGGTGTTCTTTCTCTGTGAACTTCTTCTTTTCTTGTACTCTGTGCAGCAACCTCTGGTTACCTTGTTTCCTCTGAACATTCAGCTCTGTCTTCTGCTAGCTCTGCCATGTGTTCCCCTCCACACGCTGCAGCATGGAGACTTCCTCAAAGCAGTGAACTGGGACAATCACAGGGGCAAACTTATTGGTTTCCTGCCTCTCTGGGATCACTTTCCTTTGTTGCCTGATGTCCAATAACTTGAAAGCTCTGTTGTTTCATATATTTGGTTTGATTTTCGCTTGTTTCAGATGAAAGAGAAATTCCAGGTCATGTTATTCCACTTTAGCTGGAAGCAGAATTCAAGTTTTCATTTAAAAAAATATGTTATATATAGAAATATATATATATATTTCTATTGGACATGGAATCCTAGGATAGCAGGTTTTTTTCTCTTGTGAAGACAGTTCTTTTTAAAAATCTGAACTCGCATTATTTCTTGCAAAGCTAGCTATCACTCTTATTGTATCTTCTCTGTAGAACATATTTTCCTCTGGTTGTATTTAAGATTTTTTTCTTTTTATTTAAATGTTTTTACTGTAACATATCTTTTTATGTAAATGTTTTTACTGTAACATTATTGTTATTGATACTGCTTGGGTGTGCAATAATTCTTAATATTATTTGTTTGTCTATGTGTTTCTTGAGAACTCTGAGCCATCATATCTTTATATACTGTTCTTTCCATTTTTTTCTTTCTGCTGTACTTTGAGAACTCAGATTGTTAGTATGCTATAATATATTATAAATTGTATTTCCTGCATCTCTTTCACTTTTCTCTCTTTGTCAAACATTTGCTTTCCTGTATTTTGTGTACTTATTTTTTTTTCTTATTTTTTAGTTGCCAGACTATCTTTTCTGTTGTGGTTAATCTTTGTTAAACCCATTCACTAAATGCGTACTTTCACCTATAAATTTTTCAAATCTATAATTTTCATTAAAAAATTATGTAGTTTGCATAGAGCTGTGAGAGTACATTATCTTGTCATTAGTAATCTCTAAGATAGTAAACATACTATTTTCTAGAACCCACACCTGATAACTCCGTCTATTCTTCCTCTCCATATCAATTCTGATACCATGCCTTTAATTATTCATGTTTATTTTGAAATGTGGTCTGACAAGGCATAAAATAGAGATAACATGAGGCTTAGGATATTGCTTTATTTTTCAAGAATGCATGTTTGTGATGATAAAATAGGTCATTTGCAAACCAAGACCACCTTTATATAATCAAAGCCTGAAATATTTTGAAACAAAGCATCAATTCTAATGATGCATCACCTCTGAACTGACACAAATCTGTCTTTTAACTCCAAAATCTTTAATTCTGTAGTTATTTATATAATTAGGCTTCCACATAATTTGTAGTCTTCCTGGATGATGTTTCTTCACCATGCAATTTCACATCTCTCTGCTGTGGCATGTACTGCTCCCTTTAACTGAAATGGCATTTCCCATTCCTGTAAACAGCATGCTCACGTTTTACAACCCAGATTAAATGGTGCCTACTCTGTAATACCTTCCCTCTCCCACATTGCCTGGGCAAATAGCTCATTTCCCTAGATTCTCATAGACTTTTTAGTAAAATTGCTTGGCTGGTACTTTGACTTTCTATTATTAGGTATCTCTTGTACCTTTAAAACATGAAGTGTTTGAGGAAAGAACTAGGTCAAAGTTGTAATTGTAATAGGGGACCGAAACCTCAAAATCCTTATGTCCCAAATGTGTAGTGAATTAGCTGAAATATACTAGGCTACCTAATAATGTTTGCTGAATAGTGGTTCTGGGGTTGCATTGCTGTGTTCATTAGGACATCTCATGCCTTGTAGCATTCTCTGGAAATGTACTTCTGTGATCTCTGACCAAATCTAACTGGAGCACTTCTGTATTAAAGGGCTGTGAATCCCTAGGCAGTGATTTCAGCATGCTTCCATTCTTCTGCCAAATCTAAACGGAATGCTGTCAAAAGCATCGCCCTAGGGTTAAAATCAGATACAGAAAATTTAAGTGTTTCCAAGAATTCAGGCTAATTCCCAGTAGTTATTCTCGTTCCAATTTCTGCTTTCAAGTGATTAGAAAAGATACGGCAAAATAAGATAAAATGTCTATTTCCATATAGTATACATTGAAAAAAAATCCTTATATAGGAACTAAATCCTTATATAGGAACTAAATCTGAGCTCAAATTTATATAGAAGCATAGGCACTTAAATTTGGGCTCAGATGTAGTTGACTTTTCAATATGTCAAAATGAATCTAAGAAGCTAAACGAGTGGTGGAATAGCTGGATTGAAATCAGAAATATGAACATAAAAAGTTAAACCAATTCATTTGGGCCAGGACCCAATAAAAGTGATTAGAAAAAGTATGGGGAGACAGCAACTGGCATGTTTCTGGAATGAATAATAGCAAAGGCTAAGTGAAAACACTTTTGAAGATGCTGTCCTGGACACACAGCATGAGAAAGTATGTCTGCTACGTGGGGATAAATAATACATTTAGGAGTTGCATGGCACTCTTTTCATTCAGAGAAGTAAAAGATGCTAAAGGGGAATATTAGCAGGTGGAAGTCCTCTATGTTCTTGGAGAGACCTGACAAGAAAAATAGAAGGCTGTAATATTGTAGGAATTTGATATTGAGCTCTTCACAATTTAAATTTGATTTTTGTTATTTATTCCACCCTAGATATCTGTAAGTATATCTATATATACTTATGTATAAGTATATATATATCTTTTATATATGATATATATATAGCTATATAGACACATATAAGTATACACACATTGTATTTCAATAATTCTTTAAAACTCTTATTTTCAAAAAAGAAAAAAACAATAATAAATAAAATCTAAAAATCTTAACGTTTCTGACAAGGCCCTGACCGACCTCTTCAAACTTATCTCATGATAGACGCTCCGTGGTTTGCTAACTCCAGGTACAATAACTTTGGTTTAAATCTTTGACCTTTTCATACTCCCTCTCCCCTTTACCTAACAAACCATGCCTACCTGTTACAGATTGTAATATTATCCAAATTGCTTTTTAATATATATTACCAAATTATTGACATCATGAACTACATGTTAAACTCATTGAGAGGGACACTGTAGATCTTTACTTAGCATTTTATCTTCAGAACCTAGTATAATAAATGGCTCATCTGGGTTCATAAGGGCAAAGACTCAAGAAGAAAGGACAACCAGAGAAAAACTTATTAGGACAGAGTACAAGTCAAACTTTTGGATATTGGATCAGAATAGCGTTACCAATACCTAAGGGAGAGAAGAACACAACAAAATTGGCAGAGATGGCTGAACTGCCTGTGTAGGACTCTAGATAAGAGCAAAAATTACAACCTTTAGCAAAATGATATTTTTATTTGATAATAATATAATCTAAAATAAATAAATAAGTTAATATTTACTGAGACTAAACCATATGTCAGAAGCTTGTCTACACATGTTAGCTATCTTATGCGAGACACATTATCCTTAATTTTGAAATAAAAATACTAAAGAACACCATTGTTTTCTTATCCGGAAATATTCTTGCAGCTACATCTAGGAAGTAACAGAGCTTAAATATGAACCCATGCATTAGTGCATAGCATATATTCTTTGCTTGGATTGACATTCTCTTTTATGAAAGTCTACTCACACTATATAAAGAACCCAAGCAACAACTTATTGGTGAAGGATGGTTATTATAACACAAATACAGGGTAGTGCTGACTAAAGTCTATTGTAATCACTTGCTAACATGCATTAGACATTCCTTTTATAAAGAGCAATAATTATACTTTACTAATCTCTATTTCCTAGAAACTTACTACACCTTACCCAAAGCAAATATTCAACAAACAATGGCTTACTAGGTATTTGAGATTTTGTTCCAATGTAACTTTATTTAAATCAGATCTGTTCACTTTCAAAGACACTTGAGATTATTTCACATGAAAAAAAGAAAAGTGTGTGTGTGTGTGTTCATTTGTGTGTGTATGAGCCAAATATGCAAATATAATCGCTGCTATGTGATTACGTCTTAAATGTATATGCAATAGATATGTCAAGTATTCACTTAAAAACCTGTGGAAACCTCGTTCAAAAGAAGAAGACAGACCGACCAATTTCCTTTTACTTTGCGCTGGCTTAGCAAATTAACAATCAAAACATGAATGCATGCACACAAAAAATTAGATATTGAAAAAAGCAAATTATTATTGAATTACATACTAAATTATCTTGAAGATAATCATTAAGCAATGTTATTAGAAACCTGTGTCCTTGTGCTTTGAAAAGAGAATATTATTATAATTTTTGATACTCAAAATCAGAAGAGGATCACGTCCATCAACTGAGAAAACTAATCAAGATTATTTCACCTGTTTTTCACATGTTCATGATTTTTCATAACAGTATAGAGAATGGATAGAAACTCTAATACAATTCACCATTTTACATTCTGTGCATTAACAGGGCATCTCAATGCATTTCATGATTTAAAATTTTATGAAAATACAGATTATTCATTCTATGTTTTATCTTCCATTAGTAGCAAATATTTGGTATTTGAAAAAGTTCAGAGATTTGATTGATATTAGCCAATATTCATCCAGGTATTTGGTACTATAAATGGTATCTGTAATAGACGTGGAGATCAGTACTGCCAAGAAAGCATACTTACTTTGACCCACACATAAATAACCCAATTTTTTTAGGATGTATTGTGTTCTGTTATTTTGAGTCAGAAGTATAAAGCTGAGAGCTTCACATAGTTACTCAAATACCAATTTGCAAATCAGAAAATGAGAGTCAATATATTTAATTACCTAATATTTCTGCATGCAGTAGGAAAAATTCTGGGGAAATTATGGGAGTCGAAGAATCTGGGTTGTCTAATAGAAGACTGTGGACAAAATTTCAAACCAGAAGTTCAGATCCACTCCATATTGTGAATGAATGAAACTGACAAGCTATTTGTGTATAGATTCCACAGTAAAGTAAGTTCCTCATTGGTGGTTAGGATCTCTTGAATATATAAACTCTTATGGGTAACAAAGGCTTCTTTTAGGATATGTATCCATGAGGGGCTGGATTGTAAATTATACCCTGGAAAATGTGTCACACAAGAAAATGCTTCCCTTCTTTATAAATCACAAACACATTTTTAAGAAACAAAATGCTGTTCCCTCCAGTTAATTCTATAGAAGAATCTCCAAGTGGGGACAGGGAAAATCTGATCCCTGAAGTTTCATTTTACTTTGGCTATCTCTTTTTTATTATAAAAATATGAGTTATCCCAGAAAAAGAATGTGAATGATATAGGCCTGTTATTTTTTAGCACTTAGACCTAAAACTTTCTCTCTCTCCAACCCTCCCATAACACTGTCTGCTGGTCAACACTATGAGAAAACATACATTAGAAAGCATTGCGTAAAGTAAATCTTCTCACTTACACATTATGACTTCATTTATTGAATTTGTTGGTCTCACTCTGTACATGTTTTTGGCTTTCTTCTTTGGGTAAGTGATCTCTTATTGCGTAGCACACTAAAGCCCGTACTATGATGCCTGTTATGAAAATCTGGGTCCCAGAGATGAATACAAAGAAAAATACAGAAGCATTGAAAGCTATCACAAACATTCTTGAGAAGGTCTTTGTGTGAAAATAAGTTCAAATTATTTGGGTAAATACTAAAGAGCTTTATTGCTTGATTACATGGGAAGACAGTTTAGCTTTGTAAGAAACTGTCAACTGTTTTCCAAAGTGACCGTACCACTGCACGAGCAGTGAAAAAGAATTCCTGTCACTCCACATCCTTGCCTGCATTCGGTGTTGTCAGTGCATTGGATATTAGTCTTTCTAATAAGCATGTAGTGGTATCTTAATTTTGTATTAATTTGCAATTCCTAATAACATATGATGTCAAACATCCATTTACATGCCTATTTGCTATATCTTCTTTAGTGAGTTGTCTGTTCAGATAAGATCTTTAGCCCAGAAAATGGACTGAAGAGTCCACTTTCTAAATTGGGTTGCTTATTTACTTTTGAGTTTTAAGAGCTATTTTTATATTTTTCATTAAAGACCTATACTATATAAGTGTTTTGAAAATATTTTCTCTTAGTCTGTGGCTTGCCTTTTCATTCTTTTTAACAATGTCTGACGGAGCAAACATAAATAATTTTAGCAGGTTTACTGAGTTCTGCAACTACGGATATCATGTATCTCAATATAACCTAGACCACTGAGTCTTTAGAAATTCTACCAAGATAGAAGTCTATGAATTTGGTGAGGTGTAGTTCATTTTCTCCCATGTTTATGGTATATGATGGTGTTTTGCTACTTCCTCCTTTCTAGGTTCATTAGCCATGATGCTAGCCATTAAACCAAGATGTCCTGTGAGAGGATAAAACAATCAGTATCACTTCAATTTAGGAAGAATTGGCATGGTCCTGAGAAAGACAGTGATATGTTTCTGTTGTCCACTGAAATTGCTTCTGGTGGTCTTTGCTAAATGACATAGAAGCAAAAGCACTGACAGCTCATTAGTTTCATACCGTATGCCAGGGCTGTGTTAACTTTCTCCATAAAAGACACAAAATTTGGAACAGCAGCTGTAATTGGAGTCACCCTCACCCCCTGTTTATGATAATGTGCTATAGTTGACCAAGGCTATCCAATTTCTGCATAGACCTAATTAGTGAACTCAATAAAGTGAGAGGGAGGATTGAGGACCTCTCCTTTTGTCATATATTTAATGCTCCCCCCCTTTAGATTCCAAGTTTTATGTGAATTACAAATTTCAGGCCACCTGTATTACTCTGAAACTCTTGTTACGGATTTCAATATTTGCAACCGACTGAAGTCCCAAATGGAGTGTTTGTTGTTCACCTCACTCTCAGTTTGATTAATTAGTTCTCCTCCTATTCAACATTTTTCTCTTCCCCTCTCTTTCCTCCCCTCCTCCTTGCCCTACTTTTGCTTCTTTTTCTTCTTTCTGTATTTATTTTCTGCCTCTTCTTTCATCTCACCCACCTTCCTTTTTCTTGAAAACATTTTGCACTTTTCTGTGTCACAACAGTACCTAAGTGTGTTGTGGGATGTCCACCTTCTAATTGCATTACAACAGGAGACCTTGATATAATATCTTGTGCAGCCTCCTGCCAGAAGTGTAATTAAAAATATGAAGTCATTGCTTATTAGAATATGATACATGATTTAAAAATCACTAGCAACTCAAGCTGTGGTAACATCCTCTGCAACTTCAGAACTTATACTTTCATTTTGGAACAAACTTTATAGCGACGGTTTCTTAGATTAGGCATATCCTTTACTCTTGTCATTTTTAACATCTATTTAGATATTAAATTTTAAATCTCTCCATACCTTACTTGAAGTAGTTGTTTTTATGTGGCTTTCCCTATGTGTGTAGCTACTTTATATATAAAAGTAATTAATATGACTATCTTTAATAAACAAAAATAAGCTATTTTTCTCTTAGTTCCAGCACTTAGACTTTCCAGGTATCAATAGCAAGTTGAATTTATCCTGCCTCTTCTGACTGACCCTATGTTTAGCTATGAACAACAACCATTCTCACTTTTAGGTGTTTTAATCAGCATTACAGAGGCATACCTTTCCAAACAGTAAAATTTACCAATTTCAAGTACCTAATTCAATGAGTTTTGACAAATATATGCATGCTGTTGTATAAACACCCTGTGATTCATGATGCAGAGAACACATCCTCCACCCCATGAAGTTGCCTCATGTCCACTTGCAGTCAATTCTCTCCCCACGTATTCAGATCCTGACTATAGTTCTGCATTATTTCAATTTACTTTTAGTGTCTTTAAAAATTTTATATAAATGAATTATATAAATGCAGTCTTATGTGTTCAGCTTCTGAAATTGTTTTTTTTTCAAGTTCATAATTGTTTTCTTTTCAAGTTCATATAGGTTTCAGTGGTTTGTTCCTTTTTTAATACATGTTACTGTATAGAACCAACGATCTGTTCATAAGTTGATAGACATTTGGTTGATTCCAGGATTTGTCTATTGTAAATAAAGCTGCTATGTACAATAATGTGCAAATCTTTGTGTGATCATATGCTTTCTTTTCTATTGACAGGATTTTTGAGATTACTGGATTGAAATATGTTTAGTATATTAGTTGGTTCTATTAAGTTGGTGCAAAAGTAATTGGTGTTTTGCCATTACTTTTAATGGCAAATTACTTTTGCACCAACCTAATGCTGCTGCTATTAAAAACTACCTAATACCGGGTAATTTATAAAGAAAAGAAGTTCAATTGGCTCACAGGTCCGCAGGCTGTACAGGGAGCATGGCTGGCAGGCCTCAGGGAACTTAACCTTATGGCAGAACACCAAGGGGAAGTAAGCGCCTACTTTACATGGCAGCAAGAGAGAGAGAGATTATGAAGGGGAAAGTGCCACACACTTTCAAACAACCAGATCTTGTGAGAACTCACTATCATGAGAACAGAAAGGGGGAAATCTGCCTTTATGATCCAATCGCCTCATACCACACCCCTTCTCCACCATTGAAGATCACAATTCAACATGGAATTTGGGTGGGGAAACAGCCAAACCATATCATTTCACTTTATAAGAAACTGCTACATTATTTTCCAAAAGCAGCTTACAATTTTGAATTCTTAAAGAAATATATAAGAGTTCCAGTAACTCCACATTCTGTTTAACACTTGGTATTGTCAATTAAAAAAAAAAAATTGCCATAGTAGATGTGAAGTAGTAACCCATGTTGTTTTAATTTGCATGTTTCTAATGGCAAAAGATGTAAAGCATCTTTCCATATGCTTACTGTCTTTTTGAATATGAAAGGTAAATTTGTATGCAATTATTTTGTCCACTGTATTTATTTGATGGTTTTTCTGTGCATTAGTATCAAAATACTTCTTTTATAACTGGCAAGAGTCATTTATCATTTATATTTTGCAAATATTCTCTCTTAATTTGTGTGTTTATTGTTTTTTATTTTGTTAAGGAACATTTAAGAAGGAAATATTTTCATTTGATAAAGTCTAGTTTACCACTTTTATGCTTCATAATTTTCATATTAACCTATGAAATTTTCTCCCAATCTAAGATCCTGAATATTTTATCCTGTATTATCTTTCAGAAGTTTTATAATTTAGGCTCTTAGATTAGGTGTATGATTAGCTTTAAGACATTTATGGTGTGAGTAGATGTAGGTCAGAAGATGCAAGGTAGTATTTATGTAGGATGAACAAATCTAGAGGTATAATGTACAACATGAGGACTATAGGTAATGCAGTTGTACTATATTTGTGGTTCATGCTAAATAGATTTTAGCTATTCTTGCCACAAAAAACATAAACAAAATTGGGTAAATATGTGAGATGATAGGATATGTTAATTTCCTTCATTATAGTAACCTTTTTATCCATACTTATCCCATAACTTCAGAGTTTATATCTTAAATATATACAGTATAATTTATTTTTTAAAGTGTCCATTTTATTGCTCATAGATATCCAATTTTTCAGCACTTTTTGTTGCAATGACAATCTTTCCTTCTTAAATTGACTGCTTTGTTTAAATGAATAGGCCATATATGCAATTTATTTCTGAACTCTTCTTTCTAGTCTATTGATCTATCTGTCCATCCTTAGATCAATACACTGATGTCTAACCTTATGCCAGATTAGTGTTGGCTTGATGAGGAAAATTCATGTTGTGTATTGGAGAAAAAAAAGTGAAATTTGTGGCCAGAAAGACAATGGTTTAGCACCTCCAATCTATCAATTCCTCCCTGAGTGTTGTTCAAATTGTAACTTTTCTTCTCCTAATATCAATTACTTATTGTAAGATTGTTGTATGAAATAAATAACATCGTATTATACAAAGTGTGTTCCAGCACCTAGTAAATTAGAAAACACTTCATATATATTACCTTTTTATCCTTTGGTTAGGATAATTTAATAGAAAAAAGATTAACTACAGTGTTTGTGATAGTAACACCCACGTTATGAGTTCATGAAAAGGAAAATCAGAGCTCAGTTTTTCAGCTACACATGTACTTCCACTTTGCTACAATAAATTCTACTCTATTTCAGTCAAGATTGGCATATATGACCATGCTTGATTGATATAATAACAAATTAGAATCAGAAGTTACGATAGCTTCAGGTGGCATCTTTTTCTAAGAATTATCTATTTCTTGAGTCATAGCAAACTGTATACAAAATATACTAACAATGTTCTTGTCAGAGTACTGAATAAAATAGAGGTTTGTTCAACATTTTTATATGTTTGCATTAGAGAATAGTGGCCTAATTTAGAAAACATTTGCTATTTTGTGGTTGACATAAGTCACAAACTAACTTATACATTCTATTTTATCCTACTTAAAGCTCATTTCATGAATACTGGGAAGACACTTAACTAACAAAAACAGCACCAAGTATTTGAATGGATGTTTTTGAAATATAGTAGAGAATGAAAATTCAAAAGAAGTCTGGGTATTAGAATTTAGTAAAATGATTGTTTATGTCTGTTTTGTAACTTCAAGACCCAGAATGCTGTACAATTGTAAAATTCGTGGTAACTACTGTCTACATCTTACTGCCCAAGACCTCACAGGTTAAATGGGCACATACATACTGTCTGAAACATACAAAGCTGTTCTTTTACTCTGGTTATACAATATTTTTATATTTTTTATATAAAAATGGTTTTTATTATTTTATTTCATTAAGAAACATTTAAGAAGGAGACATTTTCATTTAATAAAGTATAGTTTACCTCTTTCATGCTTCATAATTTTCATATCAATCTATGAAATTTTCTCCCAAACCAAGATTCCAAATATTTTCTCCTATATTATCTTTCAGAAGTTTTATAATTTTAGATCTTAGATTAGGTGTATGATTAACTACATGATTAATGGTAAAACTACCGTTTGGTAAAACTACCAGTGGTAAAACTACATGGAAAATAGTAAAGACTAACTTTCCTTGAATTAGTAAATTCTGAGTTTTGCTATCTAAAGGTAACTCCATACAGATATAGACCAATTTGAGGAACCGAAGATATTTGGTCATTATAATATTCAGAAAATCTTCAGCTTATTTTTTTCTCACAAGATTACAGAATAGCGGAGTATTTAGAAAAGTCCTTAAATCATATCTAAATTTATGATACAGTTATGTCCCATGATTATGGGGCAACTTAATTACAAAATCATAAAAATATGATTATTAAAACAATTTCCTTCTTCTATATGTTTTTTTTTTCCTTAAATGGCTTAATTTCAAATATGGTTAGTGGACACCTCATAAGTATTCAACTCTCTACCATTTGAATTTTAAGGTGGGTAATTAATTTTATTTGGTTTTTAAAAATTTACCAATGACAGCTGGAATACACTATCATCTCTATTTTTTTAATCAAATAATGCTTTATTTTTTGTCTTAACCTCTTTTCTTGTATAGTTTGTCAGTTTTAGATTGACTCAGGGTTTTGTTACTCAGATATTTTTACTATAAAATATAAATAAATGATTGTGCACAAATTATAACGTCACAGTTTAATGAGTTTCAAAACTGAATATGCCCGTGAAACCACTGGGTTTAGGATACACACACACACGTGCGTGCACACACACAGAGAGAAAAGGAGAGAGAGAAAAGATGAAATCACTGGCATTTCAGAGGTGTCCATTGTTTACTTCCCTAGTCACTAGTTTTCCCAAAGGAAACCACTATTTTAACATCCATAATCAAATATTATATTTTCTGGTTTCTAATTTTATATAAATGAAATGAAACAGTACTCATGCCCTTATCTTTTAATGAATATATTTATAAATGTTGTACACTCAGTATTAAAACTGTTTATCCTCAATACTTTATAACAATGTATTCAGATGGTATAATAATACCAGAATTAATTCATCATTTTGTTGTAAATTAATATTTATAAATTTTCCAGTTTGGGGCTACTACATATTATACTGCTATGCCATTCTTGTGCATGTATTTCAATGAATGTAAATATTTATTTGGGTATTTGCGCAGGACTGGAATTACTTGTTCATAGTAGATAATTCCAAGCGTTTTTCTAAAGGGTTGAATCCAATTCGTACTACCTCAGAAGTGTGTTAATATTGCAGTTGCTCCTCTGTTTTATAAAAACTTTGCAATTATATGTTTTATGTTAGTAATGCTAGTGTATATGCAGATATATCTTACATAATTTTAATTTTCATTTTTTTGATGTCTAATGATGTTGAGGACCTTTTCATGTGTGTATTGGCTATTGGTCATTCTTTTTACATAAAATTTCTATCTATTCAAGTCATTGAACCAGTTTTCTTTTGGTTTCTCATCTTTTTTTCTTACCTGCTTTTTATCCTGATTAATTATTCATGAAATTAATTAATAAGCCTACTGCAAATTTTTTTTTTTTAATGCATGGGTTTTGTTTATTTAAAACCTGGAAGAAAGCATACTAAACCACAAACAGTGGCTGTCTCTGCAGAATGGGATGGAGGGGCTTGGGGGCTTGGGGGAGCACATGAAAGTTTTCCTTTCTGTTTTAAATATTTCAGCATCATCCTACTAATGGGTACATACTTAAAGGAAAATAAACCATTCTACCACAGGCTGCATGCAGCCGCATGTTCACTGCAGCGTTATTCACAATAGCACCAGATATAGAATCAACCCAGGTGGCCATCTACAGTGGATTTGATAAAGGAAATATGGTACATATACACCATAGAACACCATGCAGCCACATAAAAGAATGAAATCATATCCCTTGCAGCAACATGGATGCAGCTGGAGGCCACCATTTCAAGCAAACTAACACAGAAACAGAAAACCAAATCCAGAACTTTCCCATTTATAATTGGGAGCTAAACACCGAGTACACATGGTCATAAAAATGGGAACAACAGACACTGGGGAATATAAGAAGGGGTAGGAAAGGAACTAAGGGCTGAAAAAAACTACTTATTGGGCATTATTCTCACCTCTTCTGTGATGAATTCATTAATTCAAACCTCAGCATCCCACAATATACCATGCAACAAAGCTGAGCATGTATCCTGATTCTAAAATAAAAGTTGAAAAAAAAAATCAGCATCACTTGTTTCATCTTATAAGGACATTGTAAAATAACAGCAATAAAACTAAGAGATAGGAAAGGAAAAAAGGGGGAAAAAGAAACTAACTCTCACGAGAGACCTGTCCTGCCCACTTCTGGAGTATAAGTAAGCCCAGGTTTATACTTTAAAGCCCCCAAAGCAGCATCATCCACACCACCTTATCAGATCTGCAAAGCAAGTCCTCTAACTTGGCAGAAAGGGGTAATTATTGCAGGTGGTTATCCTGAAAATGGGGAAACTGAGACTCAGAGAGTGCAGTGACTTCCCCAAGGGCCCACAGGAAGTGGTGTCCCTGCAGAGATGGAGAGGGAACCCAGCTCTCTGGAATCTCAGGCCGCTGCTCCTTCTGCTGCAACTGCACAAGTAACAGGAGCAGGTGCGGCACTAAGTGTTTACAATCACGGGCCAAACACGTGACCCTGTTCAAGTTTGTGCCTCAACTCCTTCAATTCCTCTTCATCTTTCATTTTTTCAAAGTTGGTATTCATCTTTCTATGTAATTTTCATCCTTCTAGCTCTTCTTTTCTGAAGGCAAAACGTTTTAGAAAAAGCAGGGACTTCAGATCTGTCACTCCCCAGCTCAAGTGGCTTCACCTCTCTCGGCCTCATCAGGCAGAGAGAAGGAAGCAGGCACACCCCAAAAGCAGGTTCAGAACAAACCCACGCCACTGGGAGAAAGCAAACTGAAGAATAACAGGAATGTCTAAATGCATATTTCTTTTAATTTTTTTTTAAAGTATAGTTAGATTGTAGTCCAATTATTGATTTTATGCCTTGATGGTTTTCACTTTTGGAGTCATTGCTAAAAGTCAGTTCCTGCCAGATTCATAAAGATTTATTGTACATTTATATATTTATATCATTGATTTGTATCTACAGTGTGAGATAGGGGTAAAGATAAATTTTTTTTTTCTTGTTTTTGTTTTTGTTTTTTGAGAAAGAGTCTTGCTCTGTTGCCCAGGCTGGAGTGTAATGGCACTATCTTGGCTCACTGAAATCTCCACCTCCTGGGTTCAAGGGATTCTCCTAACTTAGTCTCCCTAGTAGCTGGGATTACAGGCAAGCACCACTATGCCCAGCTAACTTTATATTTTTAGTAGACATGGGGTTTCACCATGTTGGTCAGGCTGGTCTCCAACTCCTGACCTCAAGTGATCCACCCACCTTGGTCTCCCAAAGTGTTGGTATTACAGGCATGAGCTACCACACCCAGAAATTTTCAAATGTTTATTCAACCAGCATCAAAGTTGAAAACACTACCCTTTTCTGTATATAGAACTGTCCTTTTCACCATAATCATGAAATCATTTATATGTCATCTGTCCCTAATGTCGAAATAATTTTCTACTGGTCTCTTTGCATATTCTGATAGCAATGCCACACTCTAATTTTTTAAAATCTGGTAATATACATTCCCTAGGTTTGTTATTTTACTTAATTGCCTTGGTTATTTTACTTCTTTTATTCCATGCATATTTGAGAATTAGTTTATCAATTTCAAATAAAAACAAACAAGCAATTTTAAAAGGAATTAAATTTCCTTTGTAGAAGCACTTAAGAGAAACTATTATTAACAAAATTTAATTTTTTAATCTGTGAGATAATTTCATCCATTTGCTTAGTTATTGTTTAATTTCTATTTATAGATGTTTTGTGTGAATATGTGTGTTGTAGGTTCTAAATATCTTTTATTAGAATCATTTCCAAGTATTTGGTATGTTCAGTGCTATTACAAATAATTTATTTAAAATTTCATTTTCTAAATATTTATGGTATGAAGCAAAACAATGTGATTTTTAAAGTATTCTTTTATATCCAATAACTTAAAAAATCTATATCAAATATCTGACAGTTTACTGTATTAGTCTGGGTTCTCTGGAGGGACAAAACTAATATGATAGATGTATATATAAAGGGGCATTTGTTAAGGAGTATTGATCACACAATCATAGGGTCCCACAAAAGGCTGTTTGCAAGCTGAGGAGCAAGGAAGGCAGTCTGAGTCCCAAAGCTGAAGAACTTAGATTCTGATATTCGAGGGCAGGAAGCATCTAGCATGGGAGAAAGATGTAGGCTGGGAGGCTTAGTCAGTCTAGCCTTTTCAGGTTCTTCTGTTTGCTTTTAATGTGGCTGTGCTGGCAGCTAATTAGATTGCATCCATCTAGATTGAGGAAGGGTCAGCCTTTCCCAGTCCACTGACTCAAATGTTAATATCCTTTGGCAACACCCTCACAGACACACTCAGGAACGATAATTTGCATCCTTCAGTTTAATCACGTTGACATTGAGTATTAACCATTACATTTATGCTTACATAAAGAAAAAAAAAATCACTTCTTGAGCTCATCTACTCTGAAACCTTGTTTTAAAAATAATTCTGATGAGTTCCAGAAAAAAACAACTTTTCTAAAGAAAACGTTAGGACTGGGGTGAGAAAAATTTAGTCTCTTGATATCTAGTATATTTGGCTTTCCACTACAAGCACAGAGAATGTATTTTCTATTTGAAAATAAAGTAACATATATAGAAGATAATATTGTTTTAATTTATCAGAGATGTTAAGTAACAATCTTTTAGATAACCAAAGATTCATTGCTCAGTCTAGAAGTAAAACTTAATCACCTACCTAAATATTAGCATATTAAAAAAAATCTCAATAGTAGTTTATGTCATTCTGAAAATTTATTTGGTTTTACTGAGATGCATCATCTTTGTAGTCATAAGTATTACAAGTATTAGTAGGCAATATCATCATAAAAAGAAACCAAGAAAACATTTTATTTATTGTCACTAATTTTTAAAAATGTAATAGATAACTAGAACTGTAATTTACCCCTTGATTATATATAGCCATGCATTATTCTCAAAAGTTTAATGTGCACATGATTTGTTTCCCCCTGGAGTGTTACATTTTCTTTTAGCATAGAGATAATATACAGCCCAGTGTATTGTATTAAGCACTCAATATTTGCTTATAAATTCACTTTGGTGGCTTAAGGCTTTTGCTATTCCTGTCCTTATAATGAATTGGAAAATCTAATACGACTTGACTTATTCAGCTCAACAAAATGGGACTTCAATAGTTTTTGAAAAATCCAATTTACATTTATATGCTAATTTTAAATCTTCCAGAATTAAAAGTATCATATTCTTCAGTTTCCTTTAAGGTATCAAGTGGTGCCTACTGTTTGGGTAAATGATAACCTATTCTTTCAAAATTCTTCATCAGTTTATTACATATTTATTAAACACTAGTTTAATATTATTAATAAAATTACATATTTATTAAACACTTGTTATATATATGTAGATTATAGATATATATGATTTAAGGTACATGCAAGCAAATATTGGGACAAGCATCTGATACTTTTCCTTAGAATCAAGAGTAAGCAGAGGGAGCACATTTTAATTTTCTGCAACATTTTTTATGTGTGTGATTGGCCTACTTAGTAAATTTAACTTATTGAGTTCACTTTAATTTAAATGAAGCTGTTCTTAAGTTTAGCCAATCAAAGTAAAACCTATCTGACAATGCCTTTAGGGTTAGAAAATCAGTACTGACATTTGAAATGAGTACACATACAAAGCTTCCAAAGGATTCACTGCCTTTAAATAATACTATTGGAAACTTCAGTGTTATAATAGGAATTAATCAGAAACAATCACATCTTATATTTTACACAGAGTACACATTTACAGTGATTTAAGTTTATATTCATATTTACATGAATTTAGTCATATTTTTAAATCTGTATTTTGGGTCCGGGGTACATGTAAAGTTGTGTTATATAGGTAAACTTGTGCCTCTGGTACTAGCCTAGTGCCAAATAGTTAACTTTTTTGCTCTTGTTGCTCCTCCCATTCTCCACCCTCAATTAGGCCTCAGTGTCTGTCATTCCCTTTTTTTGTGTCAATGAGTTCTCATCATTTAGCTCCCACTTATAAGTGAGAGGGTGTGGTATTTGATTTTCTGTTCCTGTGTTAGTTTGCAAAGAGTAATGACCTCAGGCTCTATCCATGTTAGTGCAAAAGGCATGATCTCATTCTATTTTATGGTTGCATAGTATTTCATGGTGTATATGTACCACATTTTCTTTATCCAATCTGTTATTGATGGGCATTTAGGTTGATTCAATGTTTTTGCTTTTGTGGATAGTGCTGCAATGAACATTCATGTATATGTGTCTTCACGGTAGAATGATTTATATTCTTCTGGGTACATCAGTAATGGGATTGCTGGGTCAAATAGTAGTTTGGTTTTTAGCTCTTTGAGGAATCACCGCATTGCTTTCTATGATGGTTAAACTAATTTACACTCCCAACAACAGTGTATAAGTGTTTCCTTTTCTCTGCAACCTCACCAGCATCTCTTACTTTTTGTATTTTAATAATAGTCATTTTCTCCCATTCTGTAGTTTGTCTGTTTCCTTTGTTGATGGAACATTTTGCTGTGCAGACACTCTTTAGCTAAATTAGATGTAAATTGTCAATTTTTGCTTTTGTGGTGATTACTTTTGGCATCCTCATCATGAAATCTTTCCCTGTTCCTACGTCCAGGATGATATTGCCTTGGTTGTCTTTCAGGGATTTTATAGTTTTGGATTTTACATTTTAAGGCATAAACTATCTTGAGTTGATTTTTGTATGTGGTGCAAGGAAGCAGGCCAGTTTAAATCTTCTGCATGTAGCTAGCCAGTTAGCCCAGCATCATTTATTTAATAAGGAGTCTTTTCCCTATTGTTTGTTTTTGTCAACTTTGTTGAAGGTCAGATGGTTGCAGGTGTGTGGCCTTATTTCTGGGATCTCTGTTCTCCACTGGGGTTTGTGTGTGTGTGTTTGTGTTTTGCACCAGTATCATGCTGTTTTGGTTACTGTAGCTCTGTAGTATAGTTTTAAATGAGGTAACATGATGCCTCCAGCTTTGTTTTTTTTTTTTTGCTTAGGATTGCTTTACCTATTTGGGCTATTTCTGGGTTACATATGAATTTTAAAATAGTTTTCTGGTTCTGTGAAGTATGTCACTGGTATTTTAGTAGAAATAGCATTGAATATATAAATTGCTTTGTGCATTATGGCCATTTTAATGATATTGACTCTTCCTATCCATGAGCATGGAATGTTTTTCCCCATTTCTGTTGTCTCTAGTTCCTTGGAGCAGTGTTTTGTAATTCTAATCGCAGAGATCTTTCACTACCCTGCTTAGTATGCTCCTATGTATTTTGTTCTCTCTTTGGCAATTGTGAATGTGATTGTGTTCCTGATTTGGTTCTCAGCTTGTTATTGGTATATATAAATGCTAGTGATTTTGTACATTTATATCCTGAAAGTTTGCTGAAGTTATGTATCAATTGAAGGAGCTTTTGGCCAAGACTATGGGGTTTTCTAGATGTGGAATAATGTCATCTGCCAATAGGGATAGTTTGACTTCCTCTCTTCCTATTTCAATGCATTTTATTTCTTTCTCTTGCCTGATTGTTCTAGCCAGGACTTCCAACACTATGTTGACTAGGAGTGGTGTTGGGTTATTTCATACTCAAGAATTCTATTATATAGTTATCCTCACTTTATATATAAAGAAATCAAGCCAGAGAGTTTAGAACTTGATTTGCCTACCAATTTGTCTCCACAGTTACTACACTAAATTAACGTGATATCTCATATTGCCTTTGTATTCACAACTAGGAAAATGTGATCATATGACCATCCTACAGCTAAATGAAAACGTCCGCTTAATGTGTAGTGATGGATGCCAAATATTTGAAAATATGACTCTGTTAATGGTATTTGATATTTTAGGGACCTATTACTTTAATTCTAAGATAATGTTAATTCTGAGACATGGTTTTGTTTAATAAAATATATTCAGATAAAAATGATTGCACATATTGATTATAAGATGGCTCTTATTTTTAGAAGCATGAAATATGAGTAAAAACAAATATCTGTTTGCATTTTCATAGGTAAAAATTACAGCTGATATACATCAATAGGAGTTTATTGTTGTATCAAGTGTTATTTAATATTTTTATATCTTTATGCAGATAGCAGTATTTCACAAACCAAATTTAGGTTAAGTTAGTTAAACTTTTATGGGTGAATTATATTTTAAAAAGGAATATCAGAGCAGGATTATTATTTGTGAGTTAAAATCCTACTACTCTTTGTTTGATTATATTTTTATGTTATTTCTTTAATGATTGGTAATGTCAATTTTTGACATTATCAATAACATTTACTGACACTATTGATAATGTCAATTATTATCATTATCAAACATTAAGGAAATAACATGAAAATATAATGTAAAAATTATATATAAGGCCTGTATAAAAAATTAAACAAAAATAAACTTTGATAAGAAATTAGAAATGTAATTAAATATAGGACAACTAAAAAGAAAGAGCAGAAATACTCCATTACTCTGTTTAAAGACACCAAAAGTGATTCTCAGTAATTGCTTTGGAGACTGTCAAATATATCTGTGGAAGATTGCCAGATGGTGTCTAAAATAAAAAGAAATGAATTAAAACATGTTGAGAATCAGAGAATACAGATAAAGCATAAATATCATTCTTAAAGATAATTCTTTATGCTGTATCCCTGCTAGAGTCTTTTCTAAAATTGTTATTTACCGCCTATAACATCAACTCTCTACTACTTTATGGAGAGAATTTTGGCTGTGTTAAAAGTATTTTGGAATTTCCAACTTGAAAATGTAAAACCAAAAGCTAGTAGTAGTGATGTTTTCAAGCTTCAAAGAATGATTTGTTTATATGATTCTAGAATTACACTAAGTATATATCTTAAGAGCAACATTATATTATATTGGTTAAAAAATGCTTTTTGTAGATGTACAGGTGACATTTTATTTTCTTTTATACTATTAAACACACACAAATAGAGTTCACATTTTCTTTACATTTATCTGTTTAAAATATAATTATTGATTTTAATGATGCAATCTCTTTAAAATTCAAATAATGATTTCAAAAATTAAAATATTAAGCTTTAGCTAAAAATATTTTGTGCACATATTACTGTGCTATAAAAGTTTAGAAAAACTGTAACTTAGGTATAAAAACTCACTATTAGGTTTCATGAAAAAAAACAAACTGATATTTATTTTGGGCCTATGCCTCTGAAATTTGTTTCACCATAGCCAGTTACATACACACACCTCATTAAAGGTAAAGAATACGTAATTACCATATGGAATTAATAATTTGTACCATTTGAACTAAATTATTTAACTGTTTACTTTTATGGGATCATAGATAGTAAGTGCAGAAATTAATTAAGCCTTTTCTACACTAAGAGGAAAGCTTTGTCATCTCTAATACTTTCTGGGGAAACAAAATGTGAAGTTGTGGTTATTATCTTAGTGTTTAAGAAGGAGAGCAAGTGACTAGATATCTCTTATATGTCCTGAAGTCAAACAAACCCCTTTGGTAGGAAGATGGCTGAAGAAAATAACACAGGCTTTCTGTCTTTGCTTATGTATTGAACAGTACTAGGATGCTTCATGGGCAACTTTGAGGAATCCTTTGCATAACTTCAAAATGAGGTGGAGGAAAACATCTCCGCTGTAGGAATTCTTTTAACATTTTTAGATATGTGGGAATATGGCTTGGAGAGGAAATGAAAGGACAAAAGTATCTCAACAAATGCTTCCCCAGCCTTCATTTCCACCTGTCTTTTTTTTTTTTTTTTTTTAATTTATTTATTATTATTATACTTTAAGTTGTAGGGTACATGTGCATAACGTGCAGGTTTGTTACATATGTATACTTCTGCCATGTTGCTGTGCTGCACCCATCAACTTGTCATTTACATCAGGTATAACTCCCAATGCAATCCCTCCCCCCTCCCCCCTCCCCCCTCCCCATGATAGGCCCCGGTGTGTGATGTTCCCCTTCCTGAGTCCGAGTGATCTCATTGTTCAGTTCCCACCTATGAGTGAGAATATGCGGTGTTTGGTTTTCTGTTCTTGTGATAGTTTGCTAAGAATGATGGATTCCAGCTGCATCCAAGTCCCTACAAAGGACTCAAACTCATCCTTTTTGATGGCTGCATAGTATTCCATGGTGTATATGTGCCACATTTTCTTAATCCAATCTGTCACTGATGGACATTTGGGTTGATTCCAAGTCTTTGCTATTGTGAATAGTGCTGCAATAAACATACGTGTGCATGTGTCTTTATAGCAGCATAATTTATAATCCTTTGGATATATACCCAGTAATGGGATGGCTGGGTCATATGGTACATCTAGTTCTAGATCCTTGAGGAATCGCCATACTGTTTTCCATAATGGTTGAACTAGTTTACAATCCCACCAACAGTGTAAAAGTGTTCCTATTTCTCCACATCCTCTCCAGCACCTGTTGTTTCCTGACTTTTTAATGATTGCCATTCTAACTGGTGTGAGATGGTATCTCATTGTGGTTTTGATTTGCATTTCTCTGATGGCCAGTGATGATGAGCATTTTTTCATGTGTCTGTTGGCTGTATGAATGTCTTCTTTCGAGAAATGTCTGTTCATATCCTTTGCCCACTTTTTGATGGGGTTGTTTGTTTTTTTCTTGTAAATTTGTTTGAGTTCTTTGTAGGTTCTGGATATTAGCCCTTTGTCAGATGAGTAGATTGCAAAAATGTTCTCCCATTCTGTAGGTTGCCTGTTCACTCTGATGGTAGTTTCTTTTGCTGTGCAGAATCTCTTTAGTTTAATGAGATCCCATTTGTCAATTTTGGCTTTTGCTGCCGTTGCTTTTGGTGTTTTAGACATGAAGTCTTTGCCCATGCCTATGTCCTGAATGGTACTACCTAGGTTTTCCTCTAGGATTTTTATGGTATTAGGTCTAACATTTAAGTCTCTAATCCATCTTGAATTAATTTTTGGGTAAGGAGTAAGGAAAGGATCCAGTTTCAGCTTTCTACTTATGGCTAGCCAATTTTCCCAGCACCATTTATTAAATAGGGAATCCTTTCCCCACTTCTTGTTTCTCTCAGGTTTGTCAAAGATCAAATGGCTGTAGATGTGTGGTATTATTTCTGAGGACTCTGTTCTGTTCCATTGGTCTATATCTCTGTTTTGGTACCAGTACCATGTTGTTTTGGTTACTGTAGCCTGGTAGTATAGTTTGAAGTCAGGTAGCGTGATGCCTCCAGCTTTGTTCTTTTGACTTAGGATTGTCTTGGAGATGCGGGCTCTTTTTTGGTTCCATATGAACTTTAAAGCAGTTTTTTCCAATTCTGTGAAGAAACTCATTGGTAGCTTGATGGGGATGGCATTGAATCTATAAATTACCTTGGGCAGTATGGCCATTTTCACGATATTGATTCTTCCTATCCATGAGCATGGTATGTTCTTCCATTTGTTTGTGTCCTCTTTTATTTCACTGAGCAGTGGTTTGTAGTTCTCCTTGAAGAGGTCCTTTACATCCCTTGTAAGTTGGATTCCTAGGTATTTTATTCTCTTTAAAGCAATTGTGAATGGAAGTTCATTCCTGATTTGGCTCTCTGTTTCTCTGTTACTGGTGTATAAGAATGCTTGTGATTTTTGCACATTAATTTTGTATCCTGAGACTTTGCTGAAGTTGCTTATCAGCTTAAGGAGATTTTGGGCTGAGACAATGGGGTTTTCTAAATATACAATCATGTCATCTGCAAACAGGGACAATTTGACTTCTTCTTTTCCTAACTGAATACCCTTGATTTCTTTCTCTTGCCTGATTGCCCTAGCCAGAACTTCCAACACTATGTTGAATAGGAGTGGTGAGAGAGGGCATCCCTGTCTTGTGCCAGTTTTCAAAGGGAATTTTTCCAGTTTTTGCCCATTCAGTATGATATTGGCTGTGGGTTTGTCATAAATAGCTCTTATTATTTTGAGGTACGTTCAATCAATACCGAATTTATTGAGCATTTTTAGCATGAAGGGCTGTTGAATTTTGTCAAAAGCCTTTTCTGCATCAATTGAGATAATCATGTGGTTCTTGTCTTTGGTTCTGTTTATATGCTGGATTATGTTTATTGATTTGCAAATGTTGAACCAGCCTTGCATCCCAGTGATGAAGCCCACTTGATCATGGTGGATAAGCTTTTTGATGTGTTTCTGAATCCGGTTTGCCAGTATTTTATTGAGGATTTTTGCATCGATGTTCATCAGGGATATTGGTCTAAAATTCTCTTTTTTTGTGGTGTCTCTGCCAGGCTTTGGTATCAGGATGATGTTGGCCTCATAAAATGAGTTAGGGAGGATTCCCTCTTTTTCTATTGTTTGAATAGTTTAAGAAGGAATGGTACCAACTCCTCCTTGTACCTCTGGTAGAATTCAGCTGTGAATCCATCTGGTCCTGGACTTTTTTTGGTTGGTAGGCTATTAATTATTGCCTCAATTTCAGAGCCTGCTATTGGTCTATTCAGGGATTCAACTTCTTCCTGGTTTAGTCTTGGAAGAGTGTAAGTGTCCAGGAAATTATCCATTTCTTCTAGATTTTCCAGTTTATTTGCGTAGAGGTATTTATAGTATTCTCTGATGGTAGTTTCAACGAGACAGAAAGTTAGCAAGGATATCCAGGAATTGAACTCATCTCTGCAGCAAGCAGACCTAATAGACATCTATAGAACTCTCCACCCCAAATCAACAGAATATACATTCTTCTCAGCACCACATCATACTTACTCCAAAATTGACCACGTAATTGGAAGTAAAGCACTCCTCAGCAAATGTACAAGAACAGAAATTATAACAAACTGTCTCTCAGACCACAGGGCAATCAAACTAGAACTCAGGACTAAGAAACTCAATCAAAACCGCTCAACTACATGGAAACTGAACAACCTGCTCCTGAATGACTACTGGGTACATAACGAAATGAAGGCAGAAATAAAGATGTTCTTTGAAACCAATGAGAACAAAGACACGACATACCAGAATCTCTGGGACACATTTAAAGCAGTGTGTAGAGGGAAATTTATAGCACTAAATGCCCACAGGAGAAAGCAGAAAAGATCTAAAATTGACACTCTAACATCGCAATTAAAAGAACTAGAGAAGCAAGAGCAAACACATTCGAAAGCTAGCTGAAGGCAAGAAATAACTAAGATCAGAGCAGAACTGAAGGAGATAGAGACACAAAAAACCCTCCAAAAAATCAATGAATCCAGGAGTTGGTTTTTTGAAAAGATCAACAAAATTGACAGACCACTAGCCAGACTAATAAAGAAGAAAAGAGAGAAGAATCAAATCGACACAATTAAAAATGATAAAGGGGATATCACCACCGACCCCACAGAAATACATTTCCACCTGTCTTAGTCAGATCAGGCTGCAACAACAGATTATGATATAGTGGATATATATATATATATATATATATATATATATATATATAACAAAACAAAACAAAAAAACACACATTTATTTCTCACAATTCTGGAGACTGGGAAGTCCAAGATCAGTGTGTTGGAGGAGCTCAGTTTGATGAGAGACCTTTTCCTGGTTTATAGATGGGCCTCTTCTTTCCATGTCCTTATTGTGGGGTGCAGAGAGAGTGAGCCCTTATCTAATCCTTTTCTTATAAGAATATTAATTATGAACTATTACTTTGCAAGGCCTCACCTCTAAATATCATCACATTGGGAATTAGCCTTTCAACATATGAATTTTGGGGATGTACAAATATTTAGTCCACAGAAGGCCTGAAGGGCAGACTTTCTGTTTTTATCTGGAACATCTGTTGACTTACTTTTCCATTTTTGATACACAGTAAAACTACCATAGCTAACTTAAGAAACATAGAGATAAACAGAAGGGTTATTTATGGATTAATAAAATTTACTTATAGTTAAAATATTTGCCTAAAAATTTCCAAGGCAAGATAAAAATTTACTACTGCCAAAATCTATCACTGCTAAAAATCTACTACATAAGTAAGAAAGAAATAATATCAATTCTATACAAGTTCAGAAGAAACACTTTGCAGCTCATTTTACAGGGTTGGCATTACTCTGTTACCAAACCAGAAAAAATATATACAAAGAAAGAAACCTAAAGAGTAATATCCCTAAGGAAATAGACACCAAAATATTCAACAAAATCCTAGCTAGTCATATCCAGCAATATTAAATACAGATAGTAAATCACAATGTGAACTTTGTTTAAATATTAGAAAATCATTTAATATAATTCAGCCTACAGATAGGCTACTAAAGAAAATCCAAAGAATCATTTCAATAGATACAGAGAGCAAAAGCATTTGACAAAATGCAACACTTACTCATAAACATAGTCTTATAAATGTATTAACTTAATAAAGATGTCATTATGGGCTAAATTGCTTCCCTCTCCTGAATTCCATACGTTGAAATCCAAATCCTCAGCACCCCCGAATGTAATCATATTTGGAGATCAGGTCTTTACAGACATAATTAAGTTATAATTACTTCATTCAGGTAGGCCATATTCCAATATGATTCATGTCCTTACGAGAAGAGAAAATTGAAACACAGACACGTAGAGAGGGAAAACCTTTTGAAGACCCAAAGAGATTAAAGCCACCTGGAAACCAAAGACAGAAGCCTGGAACTGATCCTTCCCTCACAACTATAACCAAATGTGGTGACATCTAGAGTTCAGCTTCTTAGCCTCCAGAACTGTGAGAAAATAAATTTCTGTGATACTTTTGGGCAGCAACCTTAGCAAACCAATACAGGGATTTGCAAACAACCTGCAATTATCATTAAACTTGATGGTGAAAAATTGAATATGTTTCCTGTAATACCTGGAAAAGGCAAAAACGTTTATTCTCACCACCTCTATTTTAACATTTCACTAGAGCCTCCAGCCAGTGCAATAAAGCTGGCAAAAAATACAAAAAGCACGCAGATAAGGAGAGATGAAATAATGCTCTTTTAACAGACAACTGATAACACAACTGAGTGTACAGGCAATCTTGAAGAATATACAAAATGGCTACTGGAACAAATAGATAAATTTAATAAAGTTACAGGACACAAGATTATTAAAGAAAATCAATGATATTTGTTTATACTAGCAATAAGCATTTGGAAATTGTATCATTTACAATAACATCCAAAACATGTAGTATGTATGGCTAAATTTACCAAATACAGATTGTTGAGATATTCTGTGAAACGTTATTGACAGCTAAAGAAGGCCTATATAAATGGAGAGATATGTTAAGGAAGCTAAAGATTCAATAGTGTTAAGATTTCAATTATCCAGAGATTTATACAGATTTAACTAAAGCCTTATTAAAAATATTAGAAGCTAGCTTTATTAAATTCCAATGATATCTCACTATGCTATATATTTTTTAAATTTTAAAACTTATAGCTGTATAATATGAAATGATTGAACTAAGCTAATTGATATATCATCACTTCAAATACTTATCATTTATTTCTCCCATCTAACTAAAACACTGTACCCTTTGATATCTCCCAATTCTCCCCAGTCCCCAGCCTCTGGTCATAATCATTCTAGTCATTGCTTTTATGGGTTCAATTGTTTAAGATTCTTCATATAAGTGAAAACAGGTATTTTTGTCTTTCTGTGCCTGGCTTATTTCACTTAGCATAATGTCCTCAGGTTCATTAATGTTGTCACAAATGATAGGATTTCCCTCTTTTTAAGGATTTAATGGTATTCCTATGTGTGTGTGTGTGTGTGTGTCTGTGTTTGTGTGCATCTGCGTGTATATATACACTACATATAAAGAGTGTGTGTGTATATCACATTTTGTTTATCCATTCATCTGTTTATGGACACTTGGTTTGATTCCATAACTTGGCTATTGTAAACAATCCTGCAATGGAATATAGAAGTGCAGATACCTCTTAAACATATTTATGTTTATAAAATCCTTTGGATATAGACCCCAAAGTAGAGTTGCTAGATCATATAGTAATTCTATTTTTAGGTTTTTTAGGAACCTTCTTATAGTTTTCTGTGGAACAAATCAAGAGCAAGAGAACAAATGACCCAACTAAAAGTAGTCAATGCACTTAAATAGATGTTTCTCAAAAGAAGTTGCACCTAAATGCAAATGGCCAACAGATACATGAAAAAATAATCAACATCACTAAATATTGGTGAAATACAAATTAAAACCACAATGAGATAGAACAGCTACTATTTAAAATAATGAAAGATAAAATGTGTTGATGAGAATGTGAAGAAAATCAAACCATTTCAGACTGTTGAGGAGATTGTAAATTACCCCAATTATACTTGGCAGGGATATTCTAAACTGATTTTGGAAATATAAAGGAAGTAGAATAGCTTTTTATTTTATTTTATTTTTTATTTACTAAGAAGTACATAGAGGACTTACTTTTCTTGCTTCAAGGCTAACTATAAAGTATAGTTATAAAGACTGTGGTATTGGAGGACAGATATGCAGAAGTGTGGGACAAAATAGAAAGTACAAAAATTAATAAACACATATACAGTCAATTAGTTTTTGCCAAAGATCCTAAGGAAATTAATGAGAAAATGATAGTTTTCTAAAAATAATATTAAAGCAATTGGAATCCACATCAAAAATGGAAAAAGTTTTATGTCTTAAAGCTTAAATCATAAACCTAAATATAAGTGGTCAACTTCAAAAGTTGAAAAAGACCACAGGAAAAAAACGGACAAACAAATGTTGTGACATTGAATCAGGAAATATTTAAAAAATGCTCAAAGGGCATGAGTTATAATTTAGAATGAAGATAAATTCAATGTATAAATATTTTTTAAAAATTCATTTTCAAAAGAGGCTCAATGCATTGAAGAATCAAGCGAAACTGTGAGATGATGTTTTCAAATATAAATGGGTAAAGAAATTGTGTCCAGAACATCTAAGTTATACTTAAAACTCAATGATGAAGAAGATTCAACAATAAAACAAATGTTTGAACACTTGGACAAAGATACATGAATGATAAATAAGAACATAAATATATAAGAAAAATGGTTAAAAAGTAAAAAAAAAAAAATTCAAATTAAATTGGCAATCACATACCCCTACCTACCCAAAATATTAGATAAAATTAAAAATCTGATCATACTACACTGTATAACATTTCAGAAAAGAAGTATAAAATTCTTTAACTTTGAGGATTTGGATTATTTAGTGTCATATCAAAACATACACATGCAACATTTTAATAATGTATTATTTTCTTGTCTTAATATTCTAGAATGTTCAAGAATGATTCCATCTATTAATGAAATGGGATATATAGTAGAGAAACAATTGTTTCACAAGACGGTTCATCACGATAAAATGATAATAAATCACTGGAGATAATATGTTTATGGGACATTTGAACTCCTATCTGGGGAAAAATAATGTTACATCAGTGCCTAACATATTGCCTAAAATTAATAGAAAGTATATTAAAGAGTTGAATAGTAACAAAAAAGGAGATAAAGCAAGAGGAAGAGAAACAATAAATTCTAGGTGAAAATACATATAATTGTTTGACTTTAGTCTATAAACAGATTCCTATGCAAGCAATATAATAAATTCAATGAGAAGAATTTAGAGACTTGATAAAATATAAAAATATGTGTGATCAGCTTCCCAATATTTATCTTAAAAAGGAATGTAAAAATGAGAAAAAATATTTTATCATGTGTATCAAACCTAGAATATCATTATTTTAAAAATGCCTAAAGATGAACACAAAAAGTAGAAAAATAAAATAGACAAGCCAAACAAAGAATATCAATAGCCTTTTACACAAATAATAAATTGAAACAGTAAATTCTTTAACATCTTTAAAGGGGGGTGGTGCATCAAACAATTCAAGAAATACGAATGAAGATAACAAAAATGAAAAATCAAAAAGAAATTGGAAAATTTATTGTTTGATTTTGTTAAATATCAGTAGCATGGAACATTGAAATAATAACTTGAACTCTGCTGGTATGTGCATAAATTGCTTTAAAATACAGTAGGATGACAATGCTCAAAAATATTCTCTTAAACCCATTAATTCCCTTTCTAGGAATGTATCCAAGAACAATTTCATAGGTTTAGACAAAAATTATGAACAAAGATACATACTCTTTATAATAATGAAAAAAATTTAACTGCAATCTCTTCTTAATGAGGCCAACTTAGGGGCTTTTTTCAATCTCTTTTTAAATCCTTTTTATGTAGTTCTATATATTCGCATGAAAATCATCACCTTCTATCATAATGTTACAATTATTAATTGATTATTATTTATTATCATTTATTGGTAACTTCCTGCCATGAGAACATAAGTTTTATGTGTGCCGGCACTTTCTTCTTCCTAGCTGTGTTAACTGATGTATTTTAAGTGCAAAGAATAGGCCCTGCCTATATTAAGTACTCAGTAAATAATTGGTGACTAAAATAATTAATAATAATTTTGTTATTTATGTATGTATTTTATTTACTAAATAATAAAATTATGTTTTAAAACATAATGAGTATTTAGGCATATTTAAGCATATATAAATTTTCCTGTGTGTGCAAAAATCAGACAATAATCTATTTTTATAGTGACCATAATCATACACATATACGCATGTATGTATTCAAAACAAAAGAATGCAAAGGCTCAGATGGTAGAATTAAAGATGATCTTCATTTTCTCTCATCTCTAAATATTCTACAATTATTATACAAGAATTGAACACTTAGAAACAGTATAATTAAAAATATAGTCTAAATATATATTGATATATAAAGTAGTTCATAAAGATAATGTACTTCAATATCATATATTTAAGAGAAACAGAAATATCTTAGTATATGGATTTAAAATGGGGAATTGAGGAAACATGCATGATGTGAAATGAGAGCTCATACCACAGGACTGTGCCATGAAGAATTGAGACTTTTATAAAGTTATGAAAAATTCATAAGGCTGCCACCTTCCCCAAGCCACTGGCATCCCCGGGCTAGCCCATTTACTACAGTGGTCCCCAACTGCTTTCTCCGTTTGCTCATTTACCTCTACAATCTTTTCTCTTCACTGCAGCAGAGGGCTTTTAATATTACACATAAGACAAATTGCCTTTTTCTTCTCAAAACTCTACAATAGTTTTCTTTATCATTCAAGGCAAAAGTCAAAGCACTTAACTGTCCACACTGCCCTACTGGACATGAAACATCTACCCAATTTTGGGATCAGATTATGTCATACCAAGATTTATCTGTCTATTCTAAATAAAATAGTAAACCCTCAACCCACAGTAACTTATTCCTCAGTATCCGGGTTCAAGAAATTCTCCTATCTCAGCCGTCCAAGTAGCTGGGACTACAGGCGCCTGCCACCATGTCCAGCTAATTTTTGCATGTTTAGTAGAAATGGGGTTTCACAATGTTGATAAAGCTGGTCTCGAACTCCTAACATCAGGCGATTCACCTACCTCGGCCTCCCAAAGAGCTGAAATTACAGGTGTGAGCCACCACATCTGGCCTTCTGGCTTTTTCTTCACTGGAATTGTCGCTATCTGATATAAACCATGACATGGGTAGAAAATGCCACGTACTGTACATATATATTAAATATATATACATGCATACAGACATATGTTCAAACACATGTACACACAGAATATACATTACATACGCTTAACACGATTATTTAGTTCACACTCTAGTATGCCTAGCATATTATATATTTAATATTTTTATTTCACCAGTTAATGCATGTCTGCACAGGCACACACTTGTGCTGTTTCATTTATCTAAGTCTTTTGTCTTGAGAATGCAATTCTTCATAAGAGAATGAATTTTGATTATTTGATTCAATATTGTATTTTTTTTTAATCTAGCTGAAGACCTGGCACATGCATGGAAACTGGTAAGTATTTATTTATTGAATTAGACATTAAATCGGTGCATCTTTTGTGGTCACTCTTTCTACATAATAAAGATTTTACAGTTAATATCTGCATATAATGTGAAAGATGTTGTAAATCTACTTATGTATATGTATATATGTATGTATAAATATATATACACAATTGATTTGATCAATTTATTGGTCTGTCTATATCTATGCCCTATATTTATGCTTAACTTGCTCAGCAATTTTAAGTGAGGTGCCCTTGTATATGTGATTTCTTCTCAAGTTCCTGTTATTTCTTTAAATTCTCTCCCCAGTCCTAAACAACTACAAAACTTCCTAAGAAGATAAAGTTGAAGAAATAGTTCACAGTGACATTCTAGTTTAACTCTATTCATATATCCTGGATGGCACAAGAAGAGGTTGAAAAAATCTGCACAGATTGTTTTACATACCTCAGTAGAGCCTTTTATATAATTCTGAGTGACTAATTTCTTTCAGCCTGTTTAGACAGGATTAGATCAAACTGAGAATCTCTCCTAACATAATTACGTGATTATCTTGGGATTCTTCTTTTGTTGCTCCTCTTGTTACATCACATCAGTTGGAAAAGAAAATCTGTCGAATTATACATGTCGAGTTTTAGAATTTTGTGAATGTAAGCACACAGTCTTTGAGATATAAGAACTTTATGACATAATTATGAAGATAAACATTGATCCTCACATCTGTTCTGTCAAACTAAGCGTAAGTGGTTCATAGTCTGTACACACAGCTAAATTTAAAGTGAGCGATTATTTTGATAAATATTGTGACTGACATTTATATGGTCTAGAAAAGTACCTGACTGACTTTTATAAACTAGATCTATGAGTTGAGAATGGGAACACTGTTAGGCCCTTCACGCACAGTGTCTCACGCCTGTAATGCCAGCACTCTGGGAGGCCGAGGGTGGATTACGTGAGGTCAGGAGTTTGAGATCAGCCTGGCCAACATCGTGAAATCCCGTCTCTACTTTAAGAAATGCAAAAATAGCATGGCGTGGTGGCACGTGCCAGTAGTCCCAGCTACTCAGGAGACTGAGGCACAAGAATAGCTTGAACCTGGGAGACGGACATTGCAGTGAGCTAAGATGGAGCCACTGCACTCCAGCCAGGGTGATAGAGCACGACTCTGCCAAATAAAATAAAATAAAATAAAATAAAATAAAATAAAATAAAGTAAAATAAAATAAAATAAAAAGAATAGCAACATTGTTGACCAGTGAAACTTAAAGAAACAGTCCCAGAAAAAGTTATTTTTAATTTAATTTACCAAGTCCCTGAAATGTATGTTTTTCTAGTGAGCTAAGGAAAGAAATTTGATAATTTTACAAGAATTATCTAGAGATTATTTCTCATTTAATGAAGTTTTCAAAACTTAGCTCAGAATACCCTTACATCAGGAATTATATTTTAACTAGATAAGTGGAATTTTCATGACATTAAGCATAGTTTAAGTCAATGGTCATTTATAATTTAGAATGTCATCTCTGTCAATAAAAATAACAAGCAACTGCATGAGTATTGTAAAATGAAATAAAATGTTTGGATTTTTCAGTTTATTTCTCTTATAATGTATACAAATAAAGAACTGTGGCCTGAGATATTTCTTTTAAGAAGTACAACAATTTTTTTTTTATTTAGTTTGTTTTTTAAAATTCTTTCAATTGAATATTTGTTTTGAGGTTATGTTAATTACAATTAAGCTATTTTTGTAAAGTAAGTAGATTTGGGTGGCACCCTTTATAACTTCCTCTTTGATAGGCAGGTCTATTCTTGAAGAATCTCTCTATTCTTTCCTAAATTGAAAATTCGAATGTTGGTTAAGTAAATGACAATGAGGTAGATAATTGAAAAATATACTCACTTCAGAGAAACAGAAACATCATTTTTATTAGGCACTGTGTAAAACCAAAGTACACCCCAAAATTCAACCATATTTGGTTTCAGAATATTTACAACACTTTTTTTATTTACTTGTGTGGCAGACATGTAAGTAATAGTGTGGTAGCAACTATTAATGTTTTCCAGCGTAATTTATTTTTCTTTAGTAAGACTGAGATGTTGCGTGAAGTAACTGGTAGTGATTAAAGAGAGTTGTGTGCTCAGAGAATCTATTGATGGAGTTGTCGAGATATTTCAAGGGAAAAGAAGACAAAATAATTCTGGTAAAGTAAATTTATAGGAATATCTGTAGGGAACTCAGGGGTAAAATAAGATGTTAGAGTTATGTAAAATAAAAAAAAAGCCAATATGGGTATGTTTAGTAGATTTATGGATAATTCAGGAAAACGAAATCCTAAAGATATTCTGGAAAGTGCAGGAAAATTGGCTTATAATCAAAGTACCAATGAAGATACAGAGAATATTCAGCAGAGGATACTGTGGGAGAAGGGTGGTGTGTCTTTGTGTGTGTGTGTGTGTGTGTGTGTGTGTCTTATATGTGTGTGTGTGTTCGTGTGTGTGTGTAAGTTTAAATTCTATGTATCTTTAGCCATCATGAGTGGTCATTAGTAGAGACATTATCAATGAATAACTTACTACCCTCTGCCCACCCACTTATTGGAATTTTTAAAAATAATCTATAAGTCTATATATATTTTTATACCAGCTAATTGTGACCAAATGACACAGCCTGGACACCAAAATATAAAAGTGTTCTATAAGATTTCTAAAAGTATACTCATGCGTTCTAGAAATAAATATATTATATTTTGTAGTCAGTATTGGATACTTGAAATAAATACATATTTTTTAAATTTTGTTATTATAGAGTCTTCAAATGCTTTTGCATCTCTCTTTTGCAAGTCTGGTTTGGTATAAAATCCTTAATCAGTTTTTCCCTAATTGGACTGTGAAGAGAATCGCCTAGAGATTTTTAAAAAGTACAGATTTTGTCTAACATGACATCTTTTGCTACCAGAATCTTCAGGGTGCATGTTTTAAAATTGCAATTTTGAAAAATACCCCCAAAGATACCTGACAGGGAAATAAAAACTTGAGAACTCAATTCACTATGCCATAGAAAAATAATAATAATAAACTGAAAACTGAGTCATGCAAGAAACTACCTTTCCTTCTGTTCTGAAGCAGACAGCTACAGTTGAAAGGTAAAATACCTCCACAGGCAGCTGTGCCATGTTCACATGATCTTATGTAAAATGCCAATTTACTGAGAACAAGACAAAAATGTAATTGATTATTCTCCTACCTGCTCCTTTTCTCTTACAACACGTGGATTACTATACCCTCTCTCTTTCCCCTCCAGATTACTTTTCCTCATTAAATGTTGAAGTCCTCAAAATCATCTTTGGAAAAACGCACAGACCATAGCCTGTTTCTGTGATTTCATGTTTATTTCTTCTGGGCATATCCTTAACCTTAGCAAAATAAACTTCAAAACTGATTGAGATTTGTCTCAGATACTTTCTATTTTATACATATTTACATACAGTTGTAATGAAACTAGCATTTTACATGAGATATTGAAGGCATAACAACTTAAATCAAATGTTTATTGGAAAGCGATAAGTATCAGTTTGTTTTCTTTTTTTAACCAAAAAATAGGATTCAAAAAATTGTAAAGGTCATATGAATAGCTGACTAGCCCATGAACAAATCAGTTTAGCATAGACATTAATATCCAAATAATGAGTTAGTTATAAGTTTTATATTTGCTTAAGTTGGGTTCTTGCTACATAACTCAAATAAAATGATTTCTGTAGATGCTGTCATACTTGTTGTTTGGGCGATTTAGCTGTTCCAGCTTTCAGGCTTCAGAGTGTCTGAGGTGACCATGAGCTGAAGTGGTCCCCCAGCATAGCACAGCTTGTCTATGAAAACATGGTCAAAGCACTTTTTAAAGCAGGTCCCTGATCCCGTTCCTCCTGACTGGGCAAGACCTCCCAACCAGGGTCTCCAGCCACCTCCTACAGGTGCATTTGAGCCAGCAATATGTCCATACCTCCCTGTCACAGACCTCCTAGAAGATGGCGCAGACTGCCATCTTTGCTGCTTCACAGGCTTAACTGGTGATACCTGCAGGTACAGGAAAGTTTGAGGTGACTAGGCATTGAAGCGGAAACCCAGCATACCACAGCAAGTCTACAGAAAAGTGCACAGACTGTTAAAGGAAGAAAAATACACAAAAGCCAGCAACTTCAAATATTGAAGGTAAATAAGCCTGCCAAGATGAAAAAGAATTAGCACAAGAATGCTGAAAACTCAAAAAACCAGAGTGCCCTCTTTCCTCCAAATGACTGCAAGGGTTTGGAATCGGGTGGAGACTGAGGAAGTTAAAATGACAGAATTGGAATTCAGAATTTGGATAGAAATGAAGTACACTGAGCTAAAGGAGTACACTATAAACCAATGCAAGAAAGCTGAAACTCCTAATAAAACATTGCAGGAGTTGTCAGACAAAATAGTCAATAGATAAAAGAGTGTAATCAACCTGATATAGCACAAAAACACACTACATAATTTCCTAATGTGAACACAAGTATTAATAGTAGAAGAGATCAAGTGGAGAAAAGAATAACTGAGCTTGAAGACTACATTTCTGAAATAATGAGACAAAAACAGAAAAAAAAGAAAAGGAATGAACAAAACCTCCACAAAATATGGGATTATGTAATGAGACCAAATCTATGACTGACTGTTTTCCTGAATGATATGAGGACATTGGAATCAATTTGGACAACATATTTTAGGATATCATTCATGAGAACTTCCTGAACCTAGTTACAAAGGCAAACATTCAAATTCAGGAAATGTAAAAAACTCCAGTAAGATACACCATGAGAAAAACATCCCCAAGGCACATAATTATAAGATTCTTCAAAGTCAAAATGAAAGAAAAAATGTTAATGGCAACTAGAGGGAAAGGTCAGGCCACCTACAAAGGGAAGTACATCAGACTAACAGCGAATCTCTCAGCTGAAACCCTACAAGCAAGAAGAGATTAGTGGCCAATATTCAACATTTTATAAAGAAAATAATTCTAACCCAAAATTTCAAATCTAGCCAAATCAAGCTTTATAAGCTAAGAAGAAATAAGTTCTTTTTCAGACAAGCAAATGCTGGGGAATTTCTTACCACCAGACGTGCCTTAAAAGAGCTCCTGAAACAAGGACTAAATGTGGTAAGGAAAGACTATTACCAACTACTACAAAAACACACTGAAGTATGTATAGACCAGTGACATTATAAAGCAACCAAATAAACTAAGTTTGCAAAATAATCAGCTAACATCATGATGACAGAATCAAATCCACACATATAAATACTAACCTTAAATGTAAAAGTGCTAAAAGCCCCAGCTAAAATACACAGAGTGACAAGCTGGATAAAGAACCAAGACCTTGCGATGCTTTCTTTAAGAGATCCAACTCACATGCAATGAACAGATAGGCTCAAAATAAAGGGATGGAGGAAAATTTGCTAAGACAATAGAAAACATAAAAAAGGTGGGATTGCAATATTAGTTTCTGACAAAAAAGACTTTAAACCATCAAAGATCAAAAAAGACAAAAAGGAGCGATACATAATGGTGAAAGGTTCAATTCAACAAGAAGAGCTATCTTAAATATATATGTACCCAACATAGTAGGACCGAGATTTATAAAGCAAGTTGTTAGAGACTTTCGAAGAGACTTAGACCTCCACATAATAGTAGTCAGAGATTTTCATACCTCATTGACAATATTAGACAGGTCATTGAAACAGAAAATTAGCAAAAATATTCAAGAACTGAACTCAACACTTGATCAAATGGACCTGATAGATAACTACAGAACTCTCCACTCAAAAACAATCGCATATACACTCTTCTCATTGTCACATGGCACTTACTCTAAAATTAATTACATAATTAGAAATAAAACACTCCTTAGAAAATGAAAAAAAAAAAAAACTGAAATCATAACAAAGAACCTCTCAAACCACAGCACAATCAAATTAACAATCAAGACTAAGAAATTCACTCAAAACTATCCAACGACATGGAAATTGAATGACTTCTAAATGACTTTTGGGTAAATAATGATATTAAGACAGGTATTTGGAAGTTCTTTGAGACTAATGAGAACAAAGAAAAAACATACCAGAAGCTCTGGGACCCAACTAAGGCAAAGTTTATATGAAAAGTTATAGCACTAAATGCCCACAACAAAAAGTCAGAAACATCTTAAGTCAACACATTAACATCACAACCAAAAGAACTAGAGAACCAAGGGCAAAAAAATCCCAAAGCTAGTAGAAGACAGGAAATGACTAAAATTAGAGCTTAACTGAAGAAGATGGAGACAGGAAAAACAACAACAACAACAACAACAACAAAAATTAAAAAGATGAACTACGGGGGTGGAGCAAGATGGCCGAATAGGAACAGCTCCAGTCTCCAGCTCCCAGCGGGAGCAACACAGAAGACGGTGATTTCTGCATTATCAACTGAGGTACTGGGTTCATCTCACTGGGGAGTGCCTGACAATCGGTGCTGGTCAGCTGTTGCAGCCCGACCAGCGAGAGCTGAAGCAGGGCCAGGCATCACCTCACCTGGGAAGCGCAAGGGGGAAGGGAATCCCTTTTCCTAGCCAGGGAACTGAAACACACAACACCTGGAAAATCGGGTAACACCCAACCCAATACTGTGCTTTAAGCAAACGGGCACACCAGGAGATTATATCCCACACCTGGCCAGGAGGGTCCCACGACCACGGAGCCTTCCTCATTGCTAGCACAGCAGTCTGCCATCTAACCACAAGGCAGCAGCCAGGCTGGGGGAGGGGCGCCTGCCATTGCTGAGGCTTAAGTAGGTAAACAAAGCCCTGGGAAGATAGAACTGGGTGGAGCAGAAAACTCTGAAGACGCAAGCGACGCTGTCTGAGAGCTTTGAAGAGAGCAGTAGATCTCCCAATACTGAGGTTGAGATCTGAGAACGGACAGACTGCCTGCTCAAGTGGGTCCCTGACCCCTGAGTAGCCTAACTGCGAGACATCCGCCACTAGGGGCAGACTGACACACCACACCTCACACGGTGGAGTACACCCCTGAGAGGAAGCTTCCAAAAGCAAGAATCAGACAGGTACACTCGCTGTTCAGCAGTATTCTATCTTCTGCAGCCTCTGCTGCTGACACCCAGGCAAACAGGGTCTGGAGTGGACCTCAAGTAATCTCCAACAGACCTACAGCTGAGGGTCCTGACTGTTAGAAGGAAAACTAATAAACAGGAAGAACACCAACACCAAAACCCCATCAGTACGTCACCATCATCAAAGACCAGAGGCAGATAAACCACAAAGATGGGGAAAAAGCAGGGCAGAAAAGCTGGAAATTCAAAAAATAAGAGCGCATCTCCACCTCCAAAGGATAACAGCTCATAGCCAGCAACCGATCAAAGCTGGACAGAGAATGACTTTGATGAGATGAGAGAAGAAGGCTTCAGTCCATCAAACTTCTCAGAGCTAAAGGAGGAATTACATACCCAGTGCAAAGAAACCAAAAATCTTGAAAAAATTGTGGAAGAATTGATAACCAGAATAATTAATGCAGAGATGGCCATAAACGAACAGACAGAGATGAAAACTATGACACGAGAAATACATGACAAATGCACAAGCTTCAGTAACCGACTCGATCAACTGGAAGAAAGAGTATCAGCGATTGAGGATCAAATGAATGAAATGAAGCGAGAAGAGAAATCTAAAGAAAAAAGAAGAAAAAGAAATGAACAAATCCCGCAAGAAGTATGGGATTATTTAAAAAGACTAAAGCTACGTCTGATTGGGGTGCCTGAAAGTGAGGGAGAAAATGGAACCAAGTTGGAAAACACTCTTCAGGATATCATCCAGGAGAACTGCCCCAACCTAGTAGGGCAGGCCAACATTCAAATTCAGGAAATACAGAGAACGCCACAAAGATACTCCTCGAGAAGAGCAACTCCAAGACACATAATTGCCAGATTCACCAAAGTTGAAATGAAGGAAAAAATCTTAAGGGCAGCCAGAGAGAAAGGTTGGGTTACCCACAAAGGGAAGCCAATCAGATTAACAGCAGATCTCTCCGCAGAAACTCTACAAGCCAGAAGCGAGTGGGGGCCAATATTCCACATTGTTAAAGAAAAGAATTTTAAAACCAGAATTTCATATCCAGGCAAACTAAGTTTCATAAGTGAAGGAGAAATAAAATCCTTTACAGACAAGCAAATGCTTAGAGATTTTGTTACCACCAGGCCTGCCTTACAAGAGACCCTGAAGGAAGCACTAAACATGGAAAGGAACAACCGGTACCAGCCATTGCAAAAACATGCCAAAGTGTAAAGACCATCGAGACTAGGAAGTAACTGCATTAACTAATGAGCAAAATAACCAGTTAATATCATAATGGTAGGATCAAGTTCACACATAACAATATTAACCTTAAATGTAAATGGACTAAATGGTCCAATTAAAAGACACAGACTGGCAAACTGGATAGAGTCAAGACCCATCAGTCTGCTGTATTCAGGAGACCCATCTCACATGCAGAGACATACATAGGCTCAAAATAAAGGTATGGAGGAAGATATACCAAGCAAATGGAGAACAAAAAAAAGCAGGGGTTGCAATACTAGTCTCTGATAAAACAGACTTTAAACCATCAAAGATCAAAAGACACAAAGAAGGCAATTACATAATGGTAAAGGGATCAATTCAACAGGAAGAGCTAACTATCCTAAATATATATGAACCCAATACAGGAGCACCCAGATTCATAAAGCAAGTCCTTAGAGACTTACAAAGAGACTTAGACTCCCATACAATAATAATGGGAGACGTCAACACCCCACTGTGAACATTAGACAGATCAATGAGACAGAAAGTTAACAAGGCTATCCAGGAATTGAAACCAACTTGGTACTATGCAGACATAATAGACATCTACAGAACTCTCCACCCCAAATCAACAGAATATACATTCTTCTCAGCACCACATCGCACTTATTCCAAAATTGACCACATAATTGGAAGTAAAGCACTCCTCAGCAAACGTACAAGAACAGAAATTATAACAAACTGTCTCTCAGACCACAGTGCAATCAAACTAGAACTCAGGACTAAGAAACTCAATCAAAACCGCTCAACTACATGGAAACTGAATAACCTGCTCCTGAATGACTACTGGGTACACAACGAAATGAAGGCAGATATAAAGATGTTCCTTGAAACCAATGAGAACAAAGATACAACATACCAGAATCTCTGGGACACATTTAAAGCAGTGTGTAGAGATAAATTTATAGCACTAAATGCCCACAAGAGAAAGCAGGAAAGATCTAAAATTGACACTCTAACATCACAATTAAAAGAACTAGAGAAGCAAGAGCAAACACATTCAAAAGCTAGCTGAAGGCAAGAATTATCTAAGATCAGAGCAGACCTGAAGGAGATAGACACACAAAAACCCTCCAAAAAATCAATGAATCCAGGAGCTGGATTTTTGAAAAGATCAACAAAATTGATAGACCCCTAGCAAGACTAATAAAGAAGAAAAGAGAGAAGAATCAAATAGACGCAATAAAAAATGATAAAGGGGATATCACCACCGACCAGACAGAAATACAAACTACCATCAGAGAATACTATAAACACCTCTACACAAATAAACCTGAAAATCTAGAAGAAATGGATAATTTCCTGGACGCTTACACTCTCCCAAGACTAAACCAGGAAGAAGTTGAATCCCTGAATAGACCAATAGCAGGCTCTGAAATTGAGGCAATAATTAATAGTCTACCAACCAAAAAAAGTCCAGGACCAGATGGATTCACAGCTGAATTCTACCAGTGGTACAAGGAGGAGCTGGTACCATTCCTTCTGAAAGTATTGCAATCAATAGAAAAAGAGGGAATCCTCCCTAACTCATTTTATGAGGCCAACAATATCCTGATACCAAAGCCTGGCAGACTCACAACAAAAAAAGAGAATTTTAGACCAATATCCCTGATGAACATCGATGCAAAAATCCTCAATAAAATAGTGGCAAACCAGATCCAGCAGCATATCAAAAAGCTTATCCACCATGATCAAGTGGGCTTCATCACTGGGATGCAAGGCTGGTTCAACATTCGTAAATCAATAAACGTAATCCAGCATATAAACAGAACCAAAGACAAAAACCACATGATTATCTCAATAGATGCAGAAAAGGCCTTTGACGAAATTCAACAGCCCTTCCTGCTAAAAACTCTCAATAAATTCGTTATTGATGGAATGTATCTCAAAATCATAAGAGCTCTTTATGACAAACCCACAGCCAATATCATACTGAATGGGCAAAAACTGGAAAAATTCCCTTTGAAAACTGGCACAACACAGGGATGCCCTCTCTCACCACTCCTATTCAACATAGTGTTGGAAGTTCTGGCTAGGGCAATCAGGCAAGAGAAAGAAATCAAGGGTATTCAGTTAGGAAAAGAAGAAGTCAAATTGTCCCTGTTTGTAGATGACATGATTGTATATTTAGAAAACCCCATTGTCTCAGCCCAAAATCTCCTGAAGCTGATAAGAAACTTCAGCAAAGTCTCAGGTTAAAAAATTAATGTGCAAAAATCACAAGCATTCTTATACACCAGTAACAGACAAACACAGAGCCAAATCACGAATGAACTTCCATTCACAATTGCTTTAAAGAGAATCAAATACCTAGGAATCCAACTTACAAGGGATGTAAAGGACCTCTTCAAGGAGAACTACAAACCACTGCTCAGTGAAATCAAAGAGGACACAAACAAATGGAAGAACATACCATGCTCATGGATAGGAAGAATCAATATCGTGAAAATGGCCATACTGCGCAAGGTAATTTATAGATTCAATGCCATCCCCATCAAGCTACGAATGAGTTTCTTCACAGAATTGGAAAAAACTGCTTTAAAGTTCATATGGAACCAGAAAAGAGCCAGCATCTCCAAGACAATCCTAAGTCAAAAGAACAAAGCTGGAGGCATGACGCTACCTGACTTCAAACTATACTACCAGGCTACAGTAACCAAAACAGCATGGTACTGATACCAAAACAGAGATATAGACCAATGGAACAGAACAGAGTCCTCAGAAATAATACCACACATCTACAGCCATCTGGTCTTTGATAAACCTGAGAAAAACAAGAAATGGGGAAGGGATTCCCTATTTAATAAATGGTGCTGGGAAAATTGGTTAGCCATAAGTAGAAAGCTGAAACTGGATCCTTTCCTTACTTCTTACCCAAAAATTAATTCAAGATGGATTAGAGACTTAAATGTTAGACCTAATACCATAAAAACCCTAGAAGAAAACCTAGGTAATACCATTCAGGACATAGGCATGGGCAAGGACTTCATGTCTAAAACACCAAAAGCAACCGCAACAAAAGCCAAAATTGACAAATGGGATCTCATTAAACTAAAGAGCTTCTGCACAGCAAAAGAAACTACCATCAGAGTGAACAGGCAACCTACAGAATGGGAGAAAAGTTTTGCAATCTACTCATCAGACAAAGGGCTAATATCCAGATCCTACAAAGAACTCAAACAAATTTACAAGAAAAAAGCAAACAACCCCATCAAAAAGTGGGCAAAGGATATGAACAGACATTTCTCAAAAGAGGTCATTAATACAGCCAACAGACACATGAAAAAATGCTCATCATCACTGGCCATCAGAGAAATGCAAATCAAAACCACAATGAGATACCATCTCACACCAGTTAGAATGGCGATCATTAAAAAGTCAGGAAACAACAGGTGCTGGAGAGGATGTGGAGAAATAGGAACACTTTTACACTGTTGATGGGATTGTAAACTAGTTCAACCATTATGGAAAACAGTATGGCGATTCCTCAAGGATCTAGAACTAGAAGTACCATATGACCCAGCCATCCCATTACTGGGTATATATCCAAAGGATTATAAATCATGCTGCTATAAAGACACATGAACATGTATGTTTATTGTGGCACTATTCACAATAGCAAAGACTTGGAATCAACCCAAATGTCCATCACTGTCAGATTGGATTAAGAAAATGTGGCACATATACACCATGGAATACTATGCAGCCATAAAAAAGGATGAGATTGTGTCCTTTGTAGGGACCTGGATGCAGCTGGAAACCATCATTCTCAGCAAACTATCACAAGAACAGAAAACCAAACACCGCATGTTCTCACTCATTGGTGGGAACTGAACAATGAGATCACTTGGACTCGGGAAGGGGAACATCACACACCGGGGCCTATCACGGGGAGGGGGTGGGGGAGGGTTTGCATTGGGAGTTATACCTGATGTAAATGACGAGTTGATGGGTGCTGACGAGTTGATGGGTGCAGCACAGCAACATGGCACAAGTATACATATGTAACAAACCTGCACGTTATGCACATGTACCCTAGAACTTAAAGTATAATAAAAACAAAGAAAAAAAAAAAGAAAAAAAAGATGAACTAATTCAGGAGTTGGTTTTATTTTAAAAAGTAATGAAAAGATAGATTCTAACTAGACTAATGAAAAAAGAGAGAGACAAACTTATAAAAACATTATCAGAAACAACAGGAATACTGCCACTGACCCCACAGAACTACAAGCAAAACTCAGAGATTATAAACACCTCTATGGACATAAACTAGAAAATATAGAAGAAATAAATTCCTAGACACATACACTTTCCATGATTGAACCAGCAAGGAATTGAATCTCTAAATAGACCAATAATGAGTTCTGAAATTGAGTCAGTAATAAATAGCCTACTAACTAAAAAAAGCACAGGGCCAGATGGATTCATAGCTGAATTCTTCCAGATGAACAAAGAAGAGCTGGTACCATTCCTTATGAAACTATTTCAAAAATTCAAGGAGGAGGGACTTTTTCCTATCAAAATCTTCAGGGTGCATGTTTTAAAATTGCAATTTTGAAAAATACCCCAAAAGATATGTGACAGGGAAATAAAAACTTGAGAACTCAATTCACTATGCCAAAGAAAAATAATAATAATAAGCTGAAAGCTGAGTCATGCTAGAAACTACCTTTCCTTCTGTTCTGAAGCAGACAGCTACAGATGAAAGGTAAAATACCTGCATAGACAGCTACGCCATGTTCACATGAGCTTATGTAAAATGACAATTTACTGAGAACAAGACAAAAAGATAACTGATTATTCTCCTACCTGCTCCTTTTCTCTTGCAACATGTGGATTACCATACCCTCTCTCTTTCTCCTCCTGATTACTTTTGAAATTGAGTCAGTAATAAATGGCCTACTAACAAACTGGTATCAGCATTATCCTGATACCAAAACCTGGCTGATACAACAACAACAAAAACGTAAACTTTAGGCCAATATTCTTGATGAATATCAATGTCAAAATTCTCAATAAAATACTGGCAAATAAAATGCAGCAGCACACTAAAAAGGTAATCCTTCGCAATCCAGTAGGTTTTATCCCTGGGATGAAGTGTCGGTTCAACATATGCAAATTCATAAATGTGGTTATTCACATAAACAGAAATAAAGACAAAAACCTCATAATTATCTCAATATATTTAGAAAAAAATATTTCAATAAAACTCAACATCAGCTTATGTTAAAATCTCTCAGTAAACTAGGTATTGAAGGAACATACCTCCAAATAATAACAGCCATCTATGACAAACCAACAGCCAACATCATAATGAATGGGTGAAAGCTGGAAGAATTCGGCCTTGAAAACTTGCATTAGACAAGGATACCGTCTTCCATCACTCCTGTTAAACATAGTAGTGGAATTTCTGGCCAGAGCAATCAGGCAAAGGGACCAAAGAAATAAAGAAAGCGAGAAATCAGGAAGAAAGCAAGAGAGAAGAGAGAGAGAGAGAGAGAAAGAGAAAGAGAGAGAGAGAGAGAGAGAGAAAGAAAGAGGCCGGGCGCGGTGGCTCAAGCCTGTAATCCCAGCACTTTGGGAGGCCGAGACGGGCGGATCACGAGGTCAGGAGATCGAGACCATCCTGGCTAACACAATGAAACCCCGTCTCCACTAAAAATACAAAAAAATTAGCCGGGCGTGGTGGCGGCGCCTGTAGTCCCAGCTACTCGGCTGAGGCAGGAGAATGGCGGGAACCCGGGAGGCGGAGCTTGCAGTGAGCCGAGATCGCGCCACTGCACTCCAGCCTGGGTGACAGAGCGAGATTCCGCCTCAAAAAAAAAAAAAAAAGAAAGAAAGAAAGAGCGAAGGGAGGAAAGGAAGAAGGAAGGAAGGAAAAGAAGAAGGAAGGAAGGAAGGAAGGAAGAAAGGAAGGAAGGAAGGAAGGAAGGAGGAAGGAAGGAAGGAAGGAAGGAAGGAAGGAAGGAAGGGAGGGAGGGAGGGAGGGAGGGAGGGAGGGAGGAAGGAAGGAGGGAGGGAGGGAACGAGGGAGGGAGGGTGGGAAGGAAGGAAGGAAGGAAGGAAGGAAGGAAGGAAGGAAGGAAGGAAGGAAGGAAGGAAGTACTCAAATAGGAAAATAGAAAGTCAAGCTATCCTTCTTTGCAGATGACATAACCCTACATCTAGAAAACTTCATAGTCTCAGCCCAAAATTTTCTGAAGCTGATAAACAACTTCAGCAACAACTCAGAATACAAATTCAATGTGCAAAAATCAGTAACATTTCTATACACCAACAATATTCAAGCTGTGAGCCAAATCACAAATGAACTCTCACACAAATTACCATAAAAATAAATAAATGAATAAATAAAACACCTAGGAATACGGCTAACAAGAGAACTGAAAGATCTTCACAAGGAGATCAAACCACCGCTCAAAGAAATCAGAGCTGACACAAACAAATGGAAAAATATTTTATGCTCATTGGTAGGAATAATCAATATCATTAAAATGGCCACAATATGCAAAGCAATTTATGGATTCAATGCTACTGCCATTAAACTACCATTGACATTCTTCACAGAACTAGAAAAAAATTAAATTCATATGGAACACAAAACGAGTTTAAACAGTCAGTGCAATCCTAAGCAAAACACAAATTTGATTGCATCATGCTATCTGGCTTCAAACTACACTACAGGGCTACAGTAACCAAAACAACATGGTACTGGTACAAAAACAGACACATACACCAATGGAACAGAATAGAGAACCCAGAAATAAGACTACACACCTACAAATAACTGATCTTCAAAAAACCTGGCAAAAACAAGCAGTGGGGAAAAAATTGCCTATCCAATAAATGGTGCTGGGATAACTGGCTAGCCACATACAGAAAACTGAAACTGGACCCCTTCCTTACATTATATACAAAAGTTAACTCAAGATGGATTAAACACTTAAATGTAAAACTTAAGACTATAGAAAGCCTGGAAGACAACTTGGGCAATCCCATTTAGGACATAAAAGCACTGGCAAAGATTTCATGACAAAGATGTCAAAAGCAATTTTAACAAAAGCAAAAATTGAAAAATCGGATCTAATTGAACTAAAGAGCTTCTGCACAGCAAAAGAAACTATCAACAGAGTAAACAGACAACCTACAGAACGAGAGAAAAGTTTGGCAAACTAATGCATCTGACTAAGGTGAAATATTAAGCTTTTATAATGAACTTAAATTTACCAGAAAACAACAACAACAACAGCAACAACCCCATTAAAAAGTGGGCAAAGGAAGTGAACAGATACTCTTCAAAAGAAGACATACCTGTGGCCAACAAGCGTATGAAAAACAGCTCATCACTGATATTTAGAGAAATGGAAATCAAAACTACAATGAAATACCATCTCACACCAGTCAGAATGGCTAATATCAAAAAGTGCAAAAATAACAGGTGCTGGTGAAGTTGTGGAGAAAAGGGTCACTTACACACTGCTGGTGGGAGTGTTAATTAGTTCAACCATTGTGGAAGACAGCGGCGATTCCTCAAAGACCTAAAGACACACATACCATTCGACCCAGCAATCCCATTACTGGGTATATACTCAAATGTATATAAGTTATTCCATTATAAAGAAACATGAATGTGTGTGTTCAGTGCAGCACTATTCCCAATAGCAAAGACATGGAATCAACCCAAATGCCCATCAGTGATAGACTGGATTAAAAAAATGTGGCACATATACACCATGGAATACCATATTTAAAAAAGTGAGCCAGGCGCAGTGGCTCACGCCTGTAATCCCAACACTTTGGGAGGCCGAGGCTGGCGGATAACGAGGTCAGGAGATTGAGACCATCCTGGCTAACATGGTGAAACCCCGTCTCCACTAAAAATGCAAAAAATTAGCCGGGCGTGGTGGCGGGCGCCTGTAGTCCCAGCTACTCCGGAGGCTGAGGCAGGAGAATGGAGTGAATCAGGGAGGTGGAGCTTGCAGTGGGCCGAGATCGCGCCACTGCACTCCAGCCTGGGTGACTGAGCCAGACTCCATCTCATAAATAAATAAATAAATAAATAAATAAATAAATAAATATAAATATAAATAAAAAAATACAAAAGTGTACCTGACACATAGTAAGTACTACATAAAGTGCTTATCAAATAAAGATTAAGACTATGTTAAGAAAAAAACTTAGAATATTTACATAAAACTGCAGATGTTTTACATTACCTCATAATCACACCAAGCCTCTTGTCAAGGAGGTTGTAAAGCTAATAATGGGGACCTCTGTGTAAAGAATTTGTTGTTTATTTATTTATTCATTGTTGCAGTAGCTGATACATTTATCACAGTGTAGTCTTCAGAATTATGTTATTTAAAATGTCATGGTTAAAAAATGGAAATTTATGTATTTTTTTATTGTGGCTAAATTTTGTTAATTTTTTTCTTATGTTGATAGTAGTATTAAAATATTTTCATTTTTTTTTATCAAAGGTACTTTAGCTGAAGTTTTTACACTAGTATAAAAAACTGCTAGGTTACTTACAATTTTGTGTGATAGGTTTCTCTAGGTTTTAAGCTACCAAATGCTGAGCACCCATGTGTTATAATTACTAAAACATCCTTACATGGCCCAGCATATGTGAAGAACAAACGAGTATGTGGCTGAATCCATTAAGGAACAGATATAACCTGGTTTCTATTTAAAATTCTGAAAAAGAGCAGTGGTCAGTAAACTATCGGAATGCTTTATTTTTTCTAGTCTCTGACATTAATTATATCAAATGAAAATAGATTCTTGACAAGAGAGAATTAAAAGCTGTATTTTGCAAATATTATTCAATTTGTAATTGTCACGCTTTAATCCAATTATTTACACATTAAAGTATAAATAATAATTGGCCTTATTATGCCAACCATAAAAATGAAAACAAAAACTTTCATATTTGTAAAGAAAAATTGTTTTTCAACTGTCTATGGCATAAAATATGCTGCCATTAATTGTTTTACCGTTAGTGTTAGGCTTGTCAACATAGTCCTTATTTGTTGTTTTTAGGATATTTTATAAGTTGATGACTCCTGAGCCTGTTTGAACCATGAACTAGACTATAATTCTATTAATCTAAAAAGGGACACTCCTCAATTTCATATAAGTAGCATTATTTTTTATTCAGATAAATACAAGTTTAAAAAATTCTAAGTGAGGAATCCAAAAGAAAAATATAGCTAGTAGTTTTTGCTAATTTTGTTATTACCTCTCATAATTCCAGGCACTTTCTTTAACATCAATTAAAGTATTGCATGTGTTCTGACATATTTACATTGCCTGGAAACCTACAAATGCAGGTTCTAATAGAGGTATGCAAATGCTGAATGAAGACGCCATTTGTTTTTTATCTGTTTTGGCATTGGAAGTCACCTGATCACATTATATTTTGGGCACATGTAAGATTGCCCTCATATAAACATCACTGAATGGGAAATGAGGTGGAGATAATGTAATAATCTTCACATCTCCCAAATGAAAACATTTAATCAGTTATACAAAATTCTTAAAAACTGAAATATAATCTAATTTTCCTATGATAAATTGGCCCATTTCCATGGAAACATCTTCATCTTTGAGGGAAAAAAAAAAAATGTTCATCTAAGCAGCTGGAGGTAAAGATCGTTGTAATGGGCCACTAAGGATTTTAAAAATCAATGAGAAATGATTAATTCAGTAGAATCAGTACAATTTACCATCCTACTCTTCAAGTCAATCTTCACTTAATCTCTGTTGCTATTTTACTGTTTGACTATATTTTTAACTCCTTTGGCAGACTGTTCAGAGATAAGCTTGAGCTAAATTTTATCAGGTATTGAAATCCATTGGTGCTTAAGATGATAAGCATTGTTACATTTGCATTATACAAGTAGAAATGTTAATAGTTTTTGAAAATGCAGAGTGGAAGCTGTAGTTTGGAATGTTTTCTTCAATTAGAAAAAGCAAATTTGTTTTCTTTTGTATTCAGAGGCAAGGTTTCTTCTTTCACAGGCTAGAGTAAAGAGGCATGATCATAGTTCACTGTAACCTCTAATTCCTGGGCTCAAGGAATCCTCCTGCATCAGGCTCCCAAGAAGCTGGGACTACAGGCATGTGCCCCCATGACCAGCTGATTTTTTAAATTTTTATTTATTAATTTATACAAGGACTCACTATGTTGTCCAGGCTGGTCTTGAACTCCTGTCTTCAAGCAACCTACTCACCTCAGCCTCGCAAAATGCTAGAATTACAGGTAGGAGCCACTATGCTCAGCCAGAAATCATGTTTTAAAATAAATATTTTGCTAATAGTTTTTTGGCTATATGGGTTCTCACCATTTTTTCAATTTCTATCCACTGGAAAGTGAAAATAAACATAAATATTGAAATATTAATATTTTTGTTGGACTTCAGATTAGTACACTTCCTGTGATTATGGATGGTGCTTTAAAGGCTTTACTTCCACTGTAAAATGAGGGAAAAATATATATCTCAAATTTATTATATAGATTTAATAAGTCTATAGGTTTTTTTTTTTTTTTTTTTTTTTTTTACAATTTCTATTAACAAATTTACATTCCTATAAATGTATAGGAATGTTTTATCATCTCTTGATCAACATTAAAGCCCAAGAAAACTGGTGATATTTCTATGAAACTATCAGAAGATGTGAAAAATCTAAATAAGCTTATTGAATTGGTTTCTTGTTGGGTAGAATTGTCTTTCATTTTGGGGACCAGTTGAAGGTCAGTTATGTAATATCATGAGTATGCTACCATTTTAGCAGCAGAAGGGCCATATCAGGGCAGGAGACAGGGGAGGAACTGAAGATATCCACTAACAGTCAGTATCAACTTCCCAGCCTACAAGTAACCTTGGAAGTAGCTCCTGCTCCAATCAAGGTTCTGCTGACTGTAGTCTTGGATGATACTTTGTCTGAAATTTATGAGAGACTCTGAACCAAAATCACCTAGCTTAGTCATTCCAAAATTCCTGTCCAACTGACATTGTGAAGATAATAAATTTTATTTCAAATTATCTTTAAAAAGTAAATAAGCAAGTTGAAGATATACAGGAAGCATGAGAATTTATAAAATCGAAAAAAAAAAAGTGGCAATGATATCAAAATTAGCTACTCTGACCTTCAAATTTAAAATGAGTTAATAGGTTTGGGTTTATTATTAACCTTACCCCTTGATTCCTTAGTCCTCATCTTCCATCCAATCACCTCCGATTTTATTAGAGATGAGAGAAGAGGCTGTTGGTTTGAATGGGAAAATTGGATTATTCATTATACTCATTCATCTTTACATTTTCCAAAGATCCTCAATTAGGTGGAATCACATTTAAATGTATTTGCTAGGGTTTATGATTTTACTGGAGTTGGCCCAAATTTGCTTTCTCTAAGGTCTCTATAGTATTTGGAACCATATGTGTTTCTAGATTATCAGCTAATATCCAGTTTTATGTGCCTCAGGATTAAATAATCTTATTATACATTCCTTACATTTGTTCTTTAGATTTGAGTACAGTGAAAGAATTTACTCTGCAAAGTACTAAAATGTTGTGTTATACAGGATCTTGGGAGGTTTTTCCATGACTAATGATCTAGAATGGTCACTGATACCTGGGTTATAGCTGTCAAATGCCCTACAACGTCTTTCTGCCTCCCCATATCAGCTCTGTTCTCACCCGTTTATCTGGCCTCTGTCTCTTTTTAGTAAGGGACTCTCTTTTGAGCCTAGCTTCTAAGGTATACCTTAAGCAAGTAGTACACAACTTTGTAGTGTTCTTACACAATTCTTCAGGACATTTTATCACAAAAAGGGCACAGTTTATGAGCTATGAAGATAAATTGAGAACAAGCTTCTTGAGGGATGGTTAGGTGCAATACTTTATAGTAATTTTGCAAATAATATTTTCTCTAAGTAGCCAAAGGACTCATGGGGTGCTGAACGTTTTGTGTTTATTTGTTCTCCAACCTATGACATCCCTGTTTTCTTTAATGAAGATGTGTTAGAGGTTATAGGAGGTTAACCAGATAAACTGATTGCTGTGATCGATGCAGGAGGCAGATAAGGAGAGAGGGGTGGTCCTGGGAGAATCTCCAACCCACCCCACAAGTGTTTACATCAGATGCTTTTATGCAGGTAAGGGAACCCGCCCAGGGTCTTGTTTGCTCACGCCAGCAGCTGGGAGATTGGGGTGGAGCTAACGGGAAGTTTGTGCCTTGTGAAGGGAGGAGGAGCCTGACCTCTTCAGCTCCTTTGTGAGGACCTGGTATTCAATCTGTGAAGTGGGAGCCTGTTGGGACCCCTCCTTTTTTCACTGAGAGCTTTCTTTTAACAAATTCTGCTCTCCTCACCTTTCAATACGTCCACGTGCCTAATCTTTCTTGGTCAAGTGACGAGAACCTGTTTTAAGCGGAAATAAGGAGCAAAAATCCCGCACCAGTTAAAGGAGATTATCACTAAATAGGGAAACTAGTGTATCCCGTTTGGTCCATAAAGTACTGCTATTTTAATGTTAGCCATCTGCTGCTACTGTTTTGGTATTTTGATAAATGCTAGGACTAAAAATTAGTGTCTCAGCATATATTTTATTACAAGGAAAGGGTTAATGAGTATGAAAAACAATGACTTATAAATTATACCATAACTAAGTGTTGGAGACTTCACAGAATTCCCTACAAGGAAAATATGCCTTCTAGAAGGTCTTCCTGAGTGAATAATAATACATTAACAATGGAATAGCAGATCATGAAAAATCATTTTAGGGGGCTATTTGGAGATGGACTACTCTACAAATTTTGCTGGATTGACAACCCCTTCTCTATTTTTAAAAGGATCCCCATCATTACTATATTATGATTCAAGATAAATGTGGACAATTGTTGTCAAATTATAGTCATTAGCATATTAACATATTTTTGTTTCTCAGCATGACATTTACAATTCTATTGTGATTTATTGTGGTACATATATATATATTTTAAAAAACATGAATCTGGCTTCTACTTAAGATACGTAAGTATGGATAAATCACTTAACTCGCCTAACGTGAAGTTTCTTTCTAAGTAAATGGAATTGATGACACCTCATTGGATATCTGATAAGATTAATTAATAAGACATACCTGAGACATTATACATATTGTAGGTACATTATTTTTATTATCATCTTGCATATTTGAAAGCAATGCCCATTTTTATACCTCGTAAAATGCATTCATATCTTTATAGTTTTTGCTTTCCTAAAACAAAAGAAGAAATTCACATTCTTTCTTCAATGGTAAATATTTACAATTTTAACTCATCTTATAAAAGTGGGTTAAAAGTCTACAAAACAGGAGTAAGTAAGTCTTCGCATTTTAGAAATATAGCCCTGTTACATGAAGTTTTTGGGGGCCATTGTTTTGAATGAGGCTCCTAAACTAAGACCCAGATGAATAGACCAAACTAGAATGAAGTAACTCATGCTAGGTGCCGTGAAATCAACCTGAATTCAGAAATTTCCCAGTTTTCCAAAAGCAGGAGACTCATAGCAACCAATCAGAAGGTGCCTCGAGTTTACCCGAACCAGCATGAAAGAATGTCCCTCTACTTTAACCTTATGAGGAAAGCAGCTTTGAAAAGATGAATCTGGCCAGGTGCAGTGGCTCATGCCTGTAATCCCAGCACTTTGAGAGGCCGAGGTGGGCGGATCACAAAGTCAAGAGAATGAGATCATCCTGGCTAACAAGGTGAAATCCCGTCTCTACTAAAAAAAAAAAAAAAAATTAGCCAGACGTGGTGGCGGGCGCCTGTAGTCCCAGCTAATCAGGAGGCTGAGACAGGAGAATGGCATGAACCCCGGAGGCGGAGTTTGCAGTGAGCCGAGATTGCCACTGCATTCCAGTCAGGGTGTCAGAACGAGACTCCATCTCACAAAAAAAAAAAAAAAAAAAAAAAAAAACGGAAAAGGTGAATCTGTTTCTTGTTTTCTATTTCTACTTTGTTCAGTCCTTTTTTCTTTGTAAAGCCAAAATCTTATTCTCAACTCATTGGAACACTCATTCTCTTTTATAAAATGAGATAGTGCCGGATTCTAGAATTTCGAATAACATCCAATTACAGCTTTAATCAAAATTTGTTGTGATTTTGTCTTTTGGCAACCCCATATACACGTAACTGTTCACGTTTTCTGTTAAAAAAAATAAAAAGTCAATGACCTTATCAGAATTTTACTCAAAGAATATTCTTTAAGTGGCAGTATTTTCTGTACAGGTGATATAAAGCATTGTGCTTTTCTTTTCTCCGATTACCTCCTGAATATAATTGAAAAGAAATACAGCTTAGAAGAAAGCAATAAAAAGTGACAAAAATACATGTGTTACTTTTCATAGAATGCAATGTTTTATAAGTGTACTCTTATCCGGCAATGCCATTAAATATATTTCAGTGTCCTGGCTAGTAGCTCATAATAAGAGAATCTGTCTTTATGATTACAAAATTATATATATATATATTAATTATAAGAGATGCCTTTCTCTGTTTCTAGAGCAACAAATCTTTATAAGAAAGATGTTATTTTGATAATTACGGTTTGGAATATAAATAATTTAAATATCTATTCTGTCCCTATTTTATAGCCCAATTGTCTACATACAAATACTTTGAACATGAATTTAAACTTAATACGAAATTCTTCTAGACATAAGAAAATACGATATTGATGGGAAAATAATTCTTTTTTTTTTTTTTTTGGTAATTCACTCTCTGACTATTGACTAATTTAAGCACAAATGCAAATAAATACAGAAATATTTTTTAAAATTGCAAAAACTAAAATAAACAAGTAGGGGAAAAATAAGAGATGAGTAGAAGTTAAAGACAAAAGATGGAATTAATGCAGAGAATTCATAGAAACTGTCTGGAGATTGCAGACCACACTAGGGTAGATAAGAGTTAAATAAAATGATGAAATGAAGTGGTTACTAAGAGGTTGAAGAGGAAATTTTGTTGTTGTTGTTGTTGTTTATTTGTTTGTTTGTTTTTGGTTTTCTTTTTGTTGCTACTCTTCTTTCGAGATGGAGTATCTCTCTGTCACTCAGGCTGGAGTGCAGTGGCGTGATGATCTCTGCACACTGCAAGCTCCGCCTCCCGGGTTCATGCCAGTCTCCTGCCTTAGCCTCCCGAGCAGCTGGGACTACAGGCGCCCGCCACCATGCCCGGCTAATTTTTTGTATAGTAGAGGCGGGGTTTCACCCACCGTGTTAGCCAGGATGGTCTCTTTCTCCTGACCTTGTGATCTGCCCACCTTGGCCTCCCAAAGCGCTGGGATTACAGGCATGAGCAACTGCACCCGGCCAGGGGTAATGTTCTTTAAGCATCTGTGGAGAGAGTATGAAATAAGCTGAATTTCTTGTTTTTGCTTGCTAAAAGACGGCAGAGAACATTTGATATTTTTCACGGACATTTTGGTCGGTAGTATACCCTCACAGTATTACTTCAGGAAAATGCTAATTTTCCTGCTCTTTGCCATAATATGATCTGAAGAAATAATAATTTGTCTTGAAATTCCATAAGACATCACAAAATTTACTACAGTAACATTCGGCAGACTGTATATGATAATCAGGAATTGGCACGTATTTTGAATGAAAACTTGAAGGTAAGAGATTTTAAAATCCATACAAATTTATAGACCTGTCGTCTCAGTGAATTTTCTGATGGTTCATGTCTCTGGAGCATGTCAACATAGTCTGTTTATGATGAAAAACAAATTTCTATAGCTCACATGACCTGCCAGAAAAAAAACAAACTAGCGTAGTGCCTGTGGTCGGTCTTTTTGGATTTTGGAGAAAATGTATACTACATCTGAGTGTGTTACTCTGACCAATCTACAGAGTCACCAACAAGGCTTCAAGTTTCAAAAGGGGACAGAACAAAAGAAAGTCTGCAGCATGTTCAGGATGTGGTAAAAAACCACTCTTCAACTTGGCCCTTATGATCCAGCTGATCTGATGACAACTGAAATGTCCATGGGAAATACAGACGCTCTCTGCAGTCTCTGGCAAGGACAATAGATTCACAGCACTAACTTCTGTGATGTTGGAGAAAATCTATGCTTTCATTTTCACAGAACAATTCTTTAAATAAAAGATTTTTAGTTTAAGTTTGTATCAAATTTCTCAAGTCATAAGGTTTTCCCTTTGCCCATGGATCAGCATATAGGTTGGGAAGCACACTCAATTCTTACTCTCAATTCTCCACTGGTTTTGACTTTCTACCGGGCTCTCGCTGGCGGTACCTACACTTGACATAGTTTCCCACCTGGGAAAAAATATGTGGAGAATTATCTAACCATACATCCGCCTCTAATTTCCAGGATCTTCCTGTCACAAAAGCGGCTTAACTTTCCCTTCGGCTTGACTAAACTTCAGCTTCCTCCTGATTCCAGGCTTTTGATCTCTTTTTCTCACAGAGTATTTACTTCAGAAAACTTTTCATTATAAATTCTTTTTTGTTCCTTTGAGATGTAAATATTTTAAAAAGCCTCTTCCAGCTGTTAAAACCCAGGATTGTCTTCTCAAAGACCTGGGGAGCTATCCTTTAAAAATGTAAACACCAAGGAAGATAATGGCCTATCTCCCAATTTCTGTGCAGAAATAGAAGCCGAATTTGGAGTAGGCACCTTGCTCCAATTTGTAAATCTTCTACATGTCATAAAGATATGAGTTTAGTTTTCTTCTTATAAATTTAATTAGCAAACACAGATGGCCTACAATCTCTGCACGCCAGCTCATAAAATCTCTCTAACACTTTGATCAGCAGAGTTGAGTTCAGATTGAGTTTTGGCCTCTCTCTTGGTTATGGGCTGAATTGTGGTCTCCTCAAATGTATGTGATAAAACCCTGATCCCACAGAACCAAAGAATGTGACTGTATTTGGAGATAAGGTCTTCAAAAATAATTAGGTTAAAATAAGGCTATTTTTATGAGTCCTAACAAAATCTCACTATTGTCCTTGCAAGGAGAGGACATTTGGACAGAAAAGGAGACACCTGGGGAGCAGGAAAAACAGAAGACATAGTAAGAATGCAGGCACCTGCAAGCCAGGGAGAGAGGCGTCAGAAAAAGTAAAACAAACCAACACCTTTATCTTGGATTTCTAGCCTCCAGACTGAGAAAATAAATGTCTGTCCTTTAAGCCACCTAGTCTGTGATGTTTTGGCATGGCAGCCCTAGCAAATTAATACACTCTCTTATTCTAATGGTTTTGAATAGGGTCTGCCTTGCCTGTTTAACTTTGATAAAAATTTTTACTTTGACACCTGCTAGATTTCTTGCTGGATCATCTCTTGCTTTAACTAGGATCACAACTTCAAGCTAACAAAAGGAGGGGTTTTCTCCATTTTTTTTTTTTCTACGTAAGGCTTCATTTAATTTTCAGATTTGTGGTTTTACACCCATCCTCCCACTCTAAATTGAGAACACCTTCTTTTGTAATCTGGAGCAAGAACGGTCATACCCCAGGCATTGTGGGACCCTCATTGTGAGGCTGACAATGTCTGCTGTCTGCCCTTCCATCCTCCCTCTCCTGTTTTTTCAAGAAACAGAGAAACATGGGTCCAGTGTTGCCTCTGCTATCCAGTCATCTACCCAGGCACAGTACGGCAGTGTTTGATTCGCTTGATGGGGACAAGAAGAGGGCAATCGAACAAGATATAGGAAGCCAGGAGATGAGAATCCATCCCAAGAAGAAGAGAGATAGTGGAAGCATATTCTTCATTGTCTTATTGCAGTTACTTACAAAGCAGAAATGAAGATACAATCAAGAGTTTTAAAACAGCAACCACAGAGCATCAAGTCCCAACAATTAGGGATTCTGAGTTTATGGCCCTGTTAATAAAGGAGTTAAAAAAGACTTATTTAGGCAGATAGTGAGGGTACAGGAGTCCTTGGTAAAGCTTTTCTTTTAATGAAAAGCATCTCTCAAACCATTTCTTTTCTAACAGAAAGCTCCTGAAAAGCCAAGCTGCAAGGATAGGTAAACAAACTGGAAGCTTGCATAGGGGAATGTCAGCAGCCAGTTACACCCAATATGGTGACTCCCCAGCCCTTCTCTTGGTTGCCACCTGTGCAGGTGTCATGGAGCCAGCCAGGTAAATAACCCCATTTACCTAATTAAAAAGTTAAGGTGGGATGGCCAGTTTCTTCATGGGTATGTAAATGACACACCTAGTCAAACCAATCCCCTGGGCCTTATGTAAATCAGACACCTTCTCCTCAAGCATCCTTATATTACCTACTGCTTCCAGCCATGAGTGGGGATTCCATTCCGAGCCCTCCTCCCTCTGCATGAGGGAGTCGTTCTCTTATTTTCTGCCTATTAATTTTTTCGCTTCTTAACCCACTCTGTGTGTGTGTCCATGTAGTTAATCTTCTCGCCGCCAAATGATGAATCTCAGATATTTCCCCATACAACAAATCCACTTCACTGTGTGATTACACTGGTTACATTGGTTACATTGCTCTATCCTATTCTTCAATACTGACTTAGAGAGCATGGATTACTCTCTCTGATTTATGCTCAACACAGTTGCTAAAACAAGAGTATCAGTTATAATTTTACATATCCCTAGAAAGATCATGACCCACCAGACGCTAGGTGCGCACATGTAGTCCTGGCTATTTGAGAGGTGGAAGGATGGCTTGAAGCCTGGAGTTCTAGAATGCCGTGAACTATGATAGTGTCTGTGAATATCTACTGCACTCCAGACTGAGCAACACAGTCAGACATCCTCTTTAAAAAAATTTATTTTTTTTAAGTGAAAAACCATGTCCCAAATACATGTAGTAGAAGTAGTATTAGTGGTTACACTTTAGTAAAGTTTGAAAAGACTTGTGACAGGATTTTCTGGTAGATCAGATGGGGACCTGGGAGAAACAGAGAGTTCAAGAATATTTCTAAGGTCTTTGGTTAAAGTAGCTAGACAAAAAGAAGTTAGTAGTATTGAGAATTGGGAAGGGTATGGAAAAAAACAAGTTTGGATAAAAAGTAGAAATCAAGAGATTTGTTTTGGACATTTTAAGACTGAGGTGTATAAGAACTCAAGATAAGTTTTTGGATGTATGGAAAATGAGGGAAGATGTGAATTAGGGAGTTCGGTATATATATTTGGAGTTCAGGAAAGATGGCTCAATTGAAAATATAAATATCTGTGACCTCAACATATAGATTGCATTTACACGCTTATAATTGATTGAGATCACCAAGGAATTGCATGTTCAGAGGGAAAATAACATTTCCAAAGAACAAAACAAAACAAAACAAAAAAAAAACAACACAGAGTACAAAATTAAGATTTAAGGGAGATGAAGAGAAAAATAAAGAGCTGGAACATAAAGTCACTAGGTCAGAGAAAAAGCGGAAAAGTACAGCACCCTAAAAAACAAATTAGAAACGTTTTTTAAGCAAAAATGAGTGATCAAATCTTGCTGCTTGGTTAATTAAAATCAGGATTAGAAATAACTGCCAGATTAACAAAACACAAACACTGGTAATTTTGACAGGACAATTTTGAGAGGAAGCTATACTTTATTGGAATAGAATAAGATAAAAATGTTGACAGTGATGCATATAAAGCATTTTTTCTATCCTGGAAAGGAACAAAATGGAAAGACACCTACATGTGACTATAAAAGCAAGAATACTTTTATCTCAAAATAAAAAAGATGATATGTGTTTATGCCATTGGGAATGTCAAGAGGAGAACATTGGGATGCAAGAGAAAGAGAAGAATTTCTGGAAGTGGAAGGAGAGGGTACCCACCTAGAGGGGTTGGCCTTTATTAGAAGCATGAAAATTGCTGTAGTCATGAAAGAGAATATAGTGCCTATAGGATATAGTAGATGAACACAGTTAAAGTTAGGTGATAGAAATTTAATTCCTTCTTTTAGTTCAGCACTGTTTAGGAGTATTGAAGACAGGCACGAAAGCATGAATTTAAGCAGATGTAGTTTGCTAAGAAAATATGAAGAGGTAAGAGAAGAATAAAGGAGCTGAGGATTTAGGTAAGGGCAAAATTGTAAGAAAGACCTATCACATTTAAGTGAGTAAGAATAGAAGTAAAGCCCTGAAAGATAAGGAAGAATGGGGTCAACAGACTGTAGGTCCTGATGAGACTGAGTTTGTGTAATCAAGATATCTGGGTGAGGAAATGAACCAATAATCAACAACAAAAACAAAATTAGTTGGAGGTAACAAGTGAGATAATTGAAATTCTGGTTTTGCTTCTTTGGCCACTAACACCTATATTAAAATTTTGATTTTTTTCAGAAATATTCTGATTTAATAAGTATATTCAAATATTTTATTACACAGTTTAATCATTAAAAAATACAAACATATTTTATATCATAAACACTTGAACTATTCTCCCAAAATGTTAGGGGTGTGTGTGTGTGTGTGTGTGTGTGTGTGTGTGTGTGTGTGTATCAGATCAGATAATTACCATATTAAGCTTTGTGGGTCATATGTCTTCTGTTACCAATGTTGTTGTTCAGGGTTGCCAATGCAGCAGGAAAAAATAGCCATAAATAGTAAGTAAATAAATGACTAGCTGTTTCAATAAAACCTTATTTATAAAAAAGCAGGAAATGGAAAAGACTTGGCTCAAGGCTTTCTTTTGCACTTGTGATTGTCTTTAGTTTTCAGGAAATGGTTAAAGTAAAATAAAATAATGTAAATTGAATAGCTTAGCATGCTATGTTTTTATGTTTGAAAATTGGTAAGTCTTATCTCTCCTTTCCTTCCTTCCTTCCTTGTGTTTGTACTTCCTGTTCCTTTCTTTATTCCTTCTATTCTACATTTCTTCTTATTCTTCCATGTCTGAAAATTTAATATATATGAAAGTGCATTTATTTCAATGTATCTGTTTTGTTACTCTTAGCATATTTTTAAAACTTATTATATCAGTCTTCACCACTTCACATCATATGACATAGATTTATTTTGCCAATATTATTTATTATCATTTTTATTGCTTAATAATTAAATAAATAAAAGGTGAATTTGTAGTAATAATTACATTTTTACTCTGGAAATATTATGAGGGTATTTTGATCCCACCCATTTCAAATGAGAGACATGTAAAGAATAAAAAGATAGAAAGTTAAGACCAAGTAAACTGTTTTCAAAAATACATTTTCAAAGAAAAAATATATTAAGTATGAACAACATGCTGGAAATATATATGATATGATAGTAATTATTTTTAACTTGGAAAGTCTCTCTAAAATATGGGAGGTCCTATGGTATCTAAGGCAAAAGAAAATCATAGTTTAAATGTCCGTACAAAAAACACATTCAGTTGGGAAAATGAAAAATGCATCTCTATTTGTGCTAATACAGATGTATCTAGAAAAATCTTAAATGAAAACACAGTACAGAACAAGCATATAGAGTATTGCAATTTGTAAATATATAAGGCCAGGCATGGTGGTTCATGCTTGTAATACCAACACATTGGGAGTCCAGATCAGGAGGATTATTTGAGGCCAGGAGTTCAACACTAGCTGGGACAACATATCAAGACTCAATCTCTACAAAATATTTACAAATTAGCTGCACATAATGACACATACCTGTAGTTCCAGCTACTTGGGAGGTTGAGGCAGGAAGATCTCTTGAGTCTAGAAGTTTGTGATTACAGTGAGCTGTGATTGTGCCACTGCCCTTGGCCCAGGTGACAGTGTTATACTTTGTCTCTAAATATATATATATTTGTAAATATATATATAAATATATATAATATTTTATAGATATAACTGTAAATATAGATATACGTATAATTTTGTCAGTGTACAGACTGTCCCTGTTAAGATCTGCAATAAATTGGTCATGACAGACACTGCCTCTAGAAAGACAGGTCTTAAGTGGATGTACATAAAGGGCAGCAGAAAATTATTTACTGTTAATTTATTTGCATTTTTAACATCTTCAATGTTTTGCTATTGCCTTTTACAAAAGAAGACATTTAAAGATATTTTAATATTTGCCTAAGTAGTTAATTAATTGAAGAGTTCATGTTATTGATTTTATGTTACCATTAACCAACTCATTGGAAGGTAACTTACTCACACAAAAGTGGTAAAACATAAATCATATAATGCTTTTATAAGTTGATGTCTGCATAATTAGGTACAAATAAGAAGCAATCCCCATATGAGGCTTGTTAATCGTGGCAGAGCTACATGATGATGTAACAAGGTTACTGGTCGTTATACATTTCTGATGTTCAACAAACTACTTTTTTAATGACCTATAAAAGAAACTATTTTATAAAAAGAAATTAGTAGTTTATTTTAGGCATAATACCAACATGGACATCACAACGGACTTGTATGAGTGTCACTTTTGTTATTTATAGGCAATTCACTAAAAAAAGAACAGAGAGAAATAAGTTTGATCACTCATTTTTAGAATTAAATTTTCCTTGAAAAGAACATGTTTCTGTACTAAATATTGGCAGTTGTTTTAGAAATTTTATAAATGGTAGTATATATTATAACAGACCTGAGGGGTTTGAGGAATTTTTTAGTTTACATTTTCTTTTTTTTTCTTGTTTTTTTTTTTTTTATTATTATTATACTTTAAGTTCTAGGGTACATGTGCATAACGTGCAGGTTTGTTACATACGTATACTTGTGCCATGTTGCTGTGCTGCATCCATCAACTCGTCAGCACCCATCAACTCGTCATTTACATCAGGTATAACTCCCAGTGCAATCCCTCCCCCCTCCCCGCTCTCCATGATAGGCCCTGGTGTGTGATGTCCCCCTTCCCGAGTCCAAGTGATCTCATTGTTCAGTTCCCACCTATGAGTGAGAATATGCGGTGTTTGGTTTTCTGTTGTTGCGATAGTTTGCTGAGAATGATGGTTTCCAGCTGCATCCATGTCCCTACAAAGGACATGAAGTCATCCTTTTTTATGGCTGCATAGTATTCCATGGTGTATATGTGCCACATTTTCTTAATCCAGTCTGTCACTGATGGACATTTGGGTTGATTCCAAGTCTTTGCTATTGTGAATAGTGCCACAATAAACATACTTGTGCAAGTGTCTTTATAGCAGCATGATTTATAATCCTTTGGGTATATACCCAGTAATGGGATGGCTGGGTCAAATGGTATTTCTAGTTGTAGATCCTTGAGGAATCGCCATACTGTCTTCCATAATGGTTGAACTAGTTTACCATCCTACCAACAGTGTAAAAATGTTCCTATTTCTCCACATCCTCTCCAGCACCTGTTGTTTCCTGACTTTTTAATGATTGCCATGCTAACTGGTGTGAGATGGTATCTCATTGTGGTTTTGATTTGCATTTCTCTGATGGCCAGTGATGATGAGCATTTTTTCATGTGTCTGTTGGCTGTATGAATGTCTTCTTTCGAGAAATGTCTGTTCATATCCTTTGCTCACTTTTTGATGGGATTATTTGTTTTTTTCTTGTAAGTTTGTTTGAGTTATTTGTAGGTTCTGGATATTAGCCCTTTGTCAGATGAGTAGATTGCAAAAATTTTCTCCCATACTGTAGGTTGCCTGTTCACTCTGATGGTAGTTTATTTTGCTGTGCAGAAGCTCTTTAGTGTAATTAGATCCCATTTGTCAATTCTGGCTTTTGTTGCCATTGCTTTTGGTGTTTTAGACATGAAGTCTTTGCCCATGCCTATGTCCTGAATGGTATTACCTAGGTTTTCTTCTAGAGTTTTTTTATGGTATTAGGTCTGACATTTAAGTCTCTAATCCATCTTGAATTAATTTTCATATAAGGAGTAAGGAAAGGATCCAGTTTCAGCTTTCTACTTATGGCTAGCCAATTTTCCCAGCACCATTTATTAAATAGGGAATCCTTTCCCCATTTCTTGTTTCTCTCAGGTTTGTCAAAGATCAGATGGCTGTAGATGTGTGGTATTATTTCTGAGGACTCTGTTCTGTTCCATTGGTCTATATCTCTGTTTTGGTACCAGTACCATGCTGTTTTGGTTACTGTAGCCTTGTAGAATAGCTTGAAGTCAGATATCATGATCCCTCCAGCTTTGTTCTTTTGGCTTAGGATTGTCTTGGCAATGCAGGCTCTTTCTTGGTTCCATATGAACTTTAAAACAGTTTTTTTCCAATTCTGTGAAGAAAGTCATTGGTAGCTTGATGGGGATGGCATTGAATCTATAAATTACCTTGGACAGTATGGCCATTTTCACAATCTTGATTCTTCCTATCCACGAGCATGGTATGTTCTTCCATTTGTTTGTGTCCTCTTTTATTTCACTGAGCAGTGGTTTGTAGTTCTCCTTGAAGAGGTCCTTTACATCCCTTGTAAGTTGGATTCCTAGGTATTTGATTCTCTTTGAAGCAATTGTGAATGGAAGTTCATTCATGATTTGGCTCTCTGTTTGTCTGTTACTGGTGTATAAGAATGCTTGTGATTTTTGCACATTAATTTTGTATCCTGAGACTTTGCTGAAGTTGCTTGTCAACTTAAGGAGATTTTGGGATGAGATGATGGAGTTTTCTCCATCACGTCATCTGCAAGCAGGGACAATTTGACATCTTCTTTTCCTAACTGAATACCCTTTCTTTCTTTCTCTTTCCTGATTGCCCTAGCCAGAACTTCCAACACTATGTTGAATAGGAGTGGTAAGAGAGGGCATCTCTGTCTTGCGCCAGTTTTCAAAGGGAACGCTTCCAGTTTTTGCCCATTCAGTATGATATTGGCTGTGGGTTTGTCATAAATAGCTCTTATTATTTTGAGATACAGTCCATCAGTACCGAATTTATTGAGAGTTATTTTATGACACTGTTTTCTATCTTTCGAGATTATATGTAAGTGATGTTTATTGTCATATTCATTCTTTTATTGCATTATAAATGTAACATAAATATATTCTGCAAAATTTAGATAATATTCAATTGGTTCTAAAAAAAGTCAATTAAAAAACATGTTTTGTTTAAAAATAATGAAAGATATATTTCTATTCAGTGCATTTGTATGGACTTTCATGGGCAGTCATAAAGAACTGTTGCAACATTCTGCAGTCTAGGATATCATCATGTTGACGTTCATAGAAGATGCATTTATTCCTCTAAATTTATTGAATTCATGCCTAGAGAATGGTCCAAAAACTGGACAATGTCATTCTCAATATGTTGGAATTTTAAATTTTTCATAATTCTACATTAAAGTACTAGACATGTAATGAGGTACTAAATTGAAAAAATACATTTTGCTTCTAAAGATAATATTTCTTATTCATCTTTTATTTTAGAGAAATTAATCAGTATATTAAAATTTAATTTACTGTCCTCATAACCAGACTAAAATCCTAAGTAATTTTTATCATAAATAGGACATTTATCAGAAAAAAAATCTACTTAAATTCTGCCTTGATACTATTACTATATTTTAAAAATTTACTTTAGATATCGATTTAGCTTTATTCAAGAACTGTCAGTTTAGGATATATATGAAATCAAATTATGACTGTTTTACTATTTTTATTACCATACGTGTCCCATTCTGTTTACTATTCTCAGAAAAAATAACACAAGGCTATTATCCTTACTTCTCACCTGTGAGTTCCCCACACATTTCATAATAATATGGATGTCACATTATTTATTGGTAAATTGGCTTTCCATGTTGCTAAGTTTATAATCAGTATTTTCTACTTTTTCCCCTTATTTATTTATACCAATATTTCATGTTTTCATTGTCTGAGACATCCAAGGTCATTTACTGCTAGCTTCATTTCTCTCAGGCTTACAAGCCTCCTTACAAACCCACACATTTTATTGAGCCTTTTCTCACATTATCTCTCTAATCCAGATCTTCTTTTTATTTCCCAGTATTGCCAATTAGTTCAGTCTCTTTCCACTCTGTGATTGTGCTATAGCAATAGACGTATGATCTGGCTCCATCTGCTAAGAAAAAAATGTATTACTTTTGTTCAGTTCTGAATATTGTAGCTTGGAAAGTATCAAACAAAACAACAAACAAAAGTATTCTTGGGAGAGTATGTCTCCTAGCAGAATAATTTTCTGTTCATTTTTAATATATGTAAATCTCAGTAGAAAATTTGATTCTTATATTTCTAGTAACACATAAAAATAATTGAATACATAATTTTGATATATGGTATCAGCTGGAGTCTAGAACTCTGACCTGCTGCCCAAACAGTCTAATTACTCTGTGGGAGGTATTGACCTAGTCCTAAAAACTCAATTTTAATTCAAAGGGAGATCTAATGAGGAATGCAGTAGAGGCTTTGCAACACTTTCAATTACATATGTGGTTTAGCTTTCTAAATAGAAATTGCTATGGCCCATTTCTCAAAAATCAATGACAAAATCTATAATAAATTTGAAGTGTAGCACACATACAAAATGCTCATTAAAACCTAAACATAACTTCACAATAGAAAAACTATTTCTGCTATACTACCTCAGCTGAAAGTGAAATCTCAGCACAGCAAAAACACTTATAGTGACAAACCATAGCCATCTACATTTTTCTACTGATAGGAATAAAGAAAGAAAATATATTTATGCACAGCAAGTTCCTTATCTCTTCAACTACTTTTTTTCAACAAATATTTACAAACGACTTATTATATGCATGACAGTATGATAGTTGTTTGATGTTGATGTTGAAGAACTGAACAGAGCCCTTGATAAGAAGCTAATTATGTAAAATATAAATTTAGTTGCATATAAAAGTTTATATTTCTCATTCAAAATTGGCATATAGTGTATAATAAGTGATGTCTATTTCTCTATTAGCTCCATGATGAACTGAAGCTCTTTTGCTTACTCTTCATCTCCATAGTCTGCTTAATTCTCATCAGATGTCAAGGTTTTATAATCATTTGTTGAATGAATGGATGATCCAATGCTTGCAGTACAGGGTTGAATAGGATAAATATTCTAAAAATATGCTAATCGAGGAACTAGTGTTAATATCCAGTGACAAAATGAGGGAAATCACACATGAGAATGGCTTTAAAAAACAGGTAGAATTGAGGAAGATTGACATGGCTAGAAATATTCAAGAAGAAATATTCAAAACATGCAAAAAAATTGGGCATGTAATTGAGGAGGCAAATTCCGGTACCCAGGTGCTATTTGCTTTATGGATATGTACATCATCTGTATACGGCTTTTAATATCTGAATCAAGGGAGAATGACTGACTTCTGAGCCTCTTTCTCCTAAGCTTTTTATTGTTTCCACATATAAATCTAATACATTCACTTGTGTGTGTTTGGGGGTGGGAGAAGGTGTATGTTGGATGAGAGTGCTTTTCTGGAAATTGATATTATATGGGAACAATGAATATGGATATGGAATTTGCTGTGATTCTCTAATGTAGGCAAGCTTGCAATCTTTATTTCTAAGATTGAAATAATTTCTGTTGATATTGTATAGGTGGAATAATCTCAAGGGAAATATATAACAACTGAGAAAGAGTAGAAGTATCTGGGAGTTAATGGGAAATGTTGCTAGTACGATGTCACTATCAATGTATACTATGGAAGAATGTGGCCTAGAAACAAAGGATAAGCATGAGACAGCCAGGGAACAAAGTGTGTGCAGTAATAAGTGACAAATATCAAAAGCGTTATTTTAATAAACTTTATTGTTTAGACCATTTTAGATTCACAACAAAATTGAATGGAAGCTTCCTATATACTCCCTACCTGTACACATGCATAGACTTGCCCATTGTCAACACCCCACACATAAGCAATACATTTGTTACAATTGATGAGTCTACACTGACACATTCTTATCACCCAAAGTTCATAATTTACATGAGGGAACACACTGGTGTGTAATGGAACCTAGGTTTGGCTGCTTGCTGTTTGAAAACCAAACTCAAGGGACAAGAATGAAGAGGAAATGCAGGTTTATACAGGAGCCAGGAATTCAAGAGGATGGCGAACAAGTATCACCAAGACAATCTCAAGTCAGAACAAATTTCAGCTTCTTTTTATGTTAAAGGCAGGGGGAAGAGGAAGGGGTTGGAATCAAGAGATGACCAACAATCACAAACATAAAAGTGCTAGCAAGAGTTGTAGGAGGTTGGGAACATTTTGTCTGTGGTCAGGTCAAAATTTTCCGATAAATTTTTTATTTCATTAATTTTTAATTGTTATGGGTACATACTAGAATTACTAGATTTGTTCCTATTTGTTAGTTTGAGCTACTTATATATTTTAGTTATTAAACCCTTGTCAGATAGGGAGTTTGCAAATGTTTTCTTCCTTTCTATGGGTTGTATCTTCACTTTATGGATTGTTTCATTTGGTGTGGCAAAGCTTTTTAACTTGATGTGATTCCACTTGTCCATTGTTTACTTTGGTTTCCTGCGCTTTTGAAGTATTACTCAAGAAATTGTTGCCCAAAACAATGTACTGGCAAGTTTCCCCAATGTTTTCTCTTAGGGAGTACTTTTAGGCCTTCAATTTAAGTCTTTAACCCAGTTTGATTTGATTTTTGAATATGTTGAGAGATAAGGGTCTAATTTTATTCTTTTGCATATGGATGTTCAACTTTCCCAGCACAATTTTTTTTTTGGAGACATTCTTCTTTCCCCAGTATATGTTCTTGCCACCTGTGCTGAGCCCACTTTAGATGTATGGATTTATTTGTGGGCTCTCTATTTTTACCATTGATCTGTATGCTTGTTTTTATGTCAGTACCATGCTGTTTTGATTACAATACCTCTTTAGTATAATTTGAACTCAGGTAATGTGATTCCTCAAGTTTTGTTCTTTTGCTCAACATGGCTTTGGCTATTGTGGGTCTTTAGTGGTTCCTTATATATTTTAGGTATACTTTCTTAATTTCTGTGAAGAATATCGTTGGTATTTTGATAAGAATTGCATTAAATCTGTTAATTGCTTTTTGTAGCATGGGCGTTTTAACAATACTGATTCTTCTAATTCATGAACATTAAATATCTTCCCATTTTATTATGTCCTCTAGTTTCTTGCATAAGTGTTTTTGTTTCATAATTTACATTGTAGAGATTTTTCTCTTCTTTGGTTAAGTTTAATCCTAGGTATTTTATTTTACTTGTTGCTATTGTAAATGGGATTATGTTCTTGATTTTTTTATTGTTCACTGTTTACATATAGAGATGTTACTGATTTTTGTATTTTGACTTTATATTCTGAAGTTTTACTGAATGTCTTTATGAGTTATATTAGATTTTTTGTTTGTTTGTTTGTTTGTTTGTTTTTGTGGAGTCTTTTTGTTTTTTTCCGAATAATATTATATCATCTGAAAACAGGGATGATTTGACTTCTCCCTTTTCAGTGTGGATACTATTTATTTCTTTCTCTTGTGCAATTATAATGGATAGCATATCTAGTACTATGATGAATCACAATGATGAAAGTGGACAGCCTTGTCGTGTTTCAAATATTAGAAGAAAGTCTTTCAGTTTTTTTCAAATTAAGTATGATACTAGTTGTGTGCCTGTTATCTTTGTCTTTTATTATGTTGAGATATATTCCTTCTACCCCTGTTTTTTTAAGGGTGTTTAGTAGGATGAGTTGTTAAATTTTATCAAGTGCTTTTCTAGTATCAATTAAAATGATGATATATTTTTTGCCTAGCATTCTGTTAATAATGCTGTATCATATAGATTGATTTGTATATATTAAACCATTCTTGAATTACTGGGATGGACTCCACTTGATCATGATGAATGATGTCTTTAAAGTATTGTTAAATTCAATTTGCTAGCATTTTGTTGAGAATTTGCGCATTGATATTCATGAGGGATATTGACCTATAGTTTTCTTGATGTGTTTTTGTCTCATTTAGGTATCAGGGTACTATTGGCCTGATAGAGTTTAGAAGTATTTTCTTCTCCATTTTTCAGAAAAGTGTGAGTACGATGGGTATTAGTTCTTTTTTAAATGTTTGGCAAAATTCATCAGTGAAACCAATGCATCTCAAGTCTTCTTTGTTGGGAGATATATATATATATAGGCTTTGATCTCATTACTTGTTACTGGTCTATGCAGGTTTTGAATTTGCTCTATGTTTAATCTTGGTAGGTTTTATTTGTCTGCTAATTTATTTATTTCTTCTAGGTTGTTGGTGTATAGTTGCTTATTGTAGTCTCTGTGATGGTTAATACTGAGTGTCAACTTGATTAGATTGAAGGATACAAAGTGTAGATCCTGGGTGTGCCTATGAGAGCGTTGCCAAAGGAGATTAACATTTAAGTCAGTGGGCTGGGAAAGACAGACCCACCCTTAATCTGGGTGGGCACAATCTAATCAGCTGCCAGCCTGTCTAGAGTATAAGCCAGCAGAAAAATGTGAAAAGAGGAACTGGCCTGGCCTCTCGACCTACATCTTTCTCCCATGCTGGATGCTTCCTGTCCTCAAAATCAGACTCCAGGTTCTTCAGTTTTGGAACTCAGACTGGCTCTCCTTGCTCCTCAGACTGCAGATGACCCGTTGTGGGACCTTGCTGTCATTTGGGTTAATACTTAATGAACTCCCCTATATATATGTGTGTGTGCATGTATATATACATAAATTATACATGTATTTATATACATATGTATATGTATGTGTATATATATATTCCAGTTGGGAGTTGAAATATCCTTGCATGTGTATATATACATACATATACATATGTATGTGTATATATTCCATTTGTTCTGTTCCTATAAGAGAACCCTGACTAATACAGTCTCTAATGATCTTTTGAATTTCTGTGGTATCAGTTGTAATGTCTCCTTTTATATCTCTGACTTTATTTATCTTAATCTTCTCTTTATTATTAGCTAGTCTGGCTAAATGTTGGTTGATTTTGTTCATCTTTTCAGAAAAGCAACTTTTTATTTCATTATCGTTTTGTTATTTGGGGGGGATTAATTTCATTTATTTCTGCTCTAATCATTGTTACTTCTTTTCTTCTAATTTTGAGTGATTTGTTTTTGCTTTTCTAGTTCTTTAGGATGCATCATTAGTTTAATTTTTTCCATATGTGTGTGTGTGTATATATATACACAGAGAGAGAGAGAGAGAGAGAGAGAGAGAGAGAAAGAGAGACAGAGAGCACTTATTGCTAGAAATTTTTCTGTTAATACTGCTTTTGGTGTGTCACATAGGGTTTGGTATGCTGTATTTGCATTTTCATTTGTTTCCAGGGTTTAAAAAATATTCTTGTGGATTTCTTCATTGACCTCACTGGCCATTGAGAAGCATATTGGTTGATTTCCATGTGTTTCTGTTATTTTCAAAGTTCCTCACACTGTGCATTTCTAATTTTATTCCACTTTGATCAGAAAAGATGCTTGATATGATTTCATTTTTTTGAATGTTTTAAGACATGTTTTGTGATCCAATATAGGGTCTATCTTTGAGAATGTTCCATCTGCTGAAAAGAAGACTGTGTATTACAGTCATTGGAAGAAATGTGCTGTAAATATCCATTAGGTCCATTTGTCTATAGTGCACATTATTCCTATGTTTCTTTGTTGATTTTCTGTCTGGATGATCTATTTAATGCTGAAAGTGGGGAGTTGAAATGTCCAGCTATTATTTTATTAGGGTCTATCTCTCTCTTTAATATTTGCTTTTCTATCTGGGTGATCCAGTGTTGGGTGCATATATATTTATAATTTTTATATTCTCTTCCTGAATTGACCTCTTTATCATTATATAATGACCTTCTTTGTCTCTTTTTATAGTTTATATATTGAAATCTATTTTATCAGATATAAATGTGGCTATTCCTGCTCTATTTTATTTCCATTTTCATAAAATATCCTTTTTCATGCTTTTATTTTATTAAATAAAGATGTGTATCTTTATATGTAAATCATGCTTTTTTACAGGCAATTATTGTGTCTTGTTTTCATTTTTTAAATCTATTCAAACACTCTGTTTTTTGGATAGTCTAGTGCATTTATATTCAGTGTTATTGATAAGTAAGGACTAACTAGTAGTATTTTTTTATTTGTTTCTGGTTGTTTTATAGTCTTCTCTCCTTTTTTGTCTTCTTTCTTTCTTCCATTTTGTTAAGAGGATTTTCTCTGCTTCTATGTTTTAATTTTTTGCTTTATATTTTTTGTTCATGTGTTGTAGGTTTTTTAAATTTGAGATTACCAATAATTTTTATAATAACATCTTATACTTATTGTTTTAAACTGATTACAACTTAACACCAATGGCAAAAACTAACAAGCAAAGAGAAAACTAATAACACACTCTGCACTTTAAGTGCATCTCCTTAACTTTTTGTTGTTTCTATTAATGTTATACTATTTATTTATTGTGAAGTTGTTATAGTTATTATTTTTGATAGGTTTTTCTTTTAGTCTTTCTACTAAAGATACAAGTATCTTATACACCACAATTGATTGCACTGTTATAATATTTTGTCTGAGTATTTATTCCTATCAGTGGAATCAGTGAGGTTTTTTGGTTTGTTGATTTGTTTGTTTTGAGATGAAGTCTCATTCTGTTGCCCAGGCTGGAGTGCAGTGGCATTATCTTGGCTCATTGCAACCTCTGCCTCCCAGGTTCAAGTGATTCTCCTGCCTCAGGCTCCCAAGTAGCTGGGGTTACAGGTGTCCACCACCACACCCAGCTAATTTTTGTATTTTTAATAGAGATAGGGTTTTGCCATGTTGACCTGGCTGTTCTTGAACTCCTAGCCTCAGGTGATCCACCACCTCGGCCTCCCAAAAGTGCTGGGGTTACAAGCTTGAGTCACTGTGCCTGGCTTACCGGTGAGTTTTATACCTCCAAATGATTTCTTCTTGTTCACTAAGGTCCTTTTCTTTCAGATCGAAGAACATTTTAACACTTCCTATAGAACAGGTCTGGTGCTGATGAATTCCCTCTGCATTTGATTGTCTAAGAAAGTCTTCATTTCTTTTTCATGATTAAAGATATTTTCACTGTATATACAATTCAAGTTTGTATATTAAAAATGCACCATGCACTGTGCTAGGCAAATGGGTAATAATGCACCAGGAAAAAATTTCTTTTCTCATTGACTTTGAATGTGAAAAGATAAACAATAAACTTTCCTTAGACATTTAGGACTATCTCTTATCTTTGTCCAGTTATCATTTCCTCATGAAGATCTTCCTTAGCCACTTTATTCAAAATGACAATATTCTATTAGTTAGAATCCCCTCATAAATGTTATTTTTCTTCTTAGTATTAATGAGCACTAGAAATTACAATATGCGTGTTATTTGTTAAGCAGTTTATTGTTTATTTCCCCACATGTCAGCTCAACTGGGAATGAATTAATTAAAGAGGAGATACTATCCTACTACAATGTCCATATATTTAATATTTAAATATTATTCTGTTACAATATCAATATATGATAATAAAAAAGCATAAAATACAAAGAAATGAATGAAATATTCAGATATATCAGTGAGAAAAACAATTCAAGCAACAATTCAGAGAAAGCATTTGGGAAGAAGGGACAGTCAGGGAGCCAAAGTTAAGTGGTTATAAAGAATGTAAGTTATTTTAGTCAAGGTTTCCCAGAAAAATAGGATCAATAGGATGTCCATGTATACAGAGAACTATTTATTAAAAGGAACTGGCTCTCATGATTTTGGAGGCTAAGTACCAAGATCTGCAATTAGCACATTGGAGACACAGGAGATCTGATAGTTTAACTCCAATCTGATCAAAGTCCTGAGAATCAGGAGACTCAATGGTATAAGGTCCAGTCCCATGGACAGCAGTCACAAGACCTGAGAAAAGCTAATATTTGAGTTCAAGTCCAATGTGAGGAAAACACTGAGGTCCCAGGCCAAGGTAATCAGGCAGGAGAAATTCCATTTTATTTGAGGGAGGGTTAGCCTTTATGCTCTAGTCAAATCTTCAACTGGTTAGGTGGGGCCCACTCATATTTGTGAAAAAAATCTGCTTTACTCAGTCTACCCATTCAAATTTTAATTTCATCTAAAATATTCTCATGTGGCCTTTGGGTAAGCAATTCCAAGCTATTGAAAAAGCTGCTGTGAGACAGTTATTTGCATAAAAATCTTACAAGAATGTCTCCCTTATTTATTATTATTTATTATTCTACAGAATATTAACAATGGAACAAATTAAAGATAAGTGCAATATGGTGACTCATAAAACCTTATAAATATTCGTAAATGTAATTATTTATAGAAATCACAGTTGTTTTCTTTTTTAAAAATGTAGTATATCTCTAGTTATCAATAAATAGGACTAATGCTCAATCTGCTAAAGGTAATTCTTTTATTACAACAACTATTTTTCTTTGTTTGATTTGAAAAGCTTACTTAAGAGCTGGTCTAGTAAAAATATTGCCAAGTTGTGTTTAGTATGCATATTAAAGTAAAACTAAGCTGGCAAATTCAGCTTCATGTTTGTAAAGATACCACAGGGGAGAAAAGCAATGAAAACTAATGGAATTTTTAGAAAAAAATTGAATGCCTTGTTCTGTGTCTGTTTCTCTAACGGAATCTATGTGAGATTACCATTAGAAAAGTAGCTTCCTATTGGATGAAAACTCAACGTGAAAGACATATAACACCAACTGTGTTCAGCGTCATTGTTGACCAAAATGCTGCTGGATGCCTTTAAAATGACTGCTCAAATTCTTTTTTCCTAAGGAGCACATTTATAAATAGTAGACTACATCAATGCAAACGTCTCAAATAATTAAAATTTTGAATGTGAAAACTTTATTTGACTATAAGTATAGTAATCCCTACTGTGAATACTAAAGTGTGATATTCCATGTGTAGTGTAATATGAAGATGTAAAAACCCATTTAAAATTTTGATTAAATAGTGGTAAAAAGTAAGTTTAGTTGGTGTTGATATTCGAACTGTTGCAGATACTTTAAGCTTTCAGTAAAGCAGCCAGTCTTACAAGTGACAAACAAAATGAGCTATACAAATTTTTAGAGTCAAGTTTACTATTTTAGAGATTCTTATATAAAATCACATATATGTTTTAAAGATTTTTATATATGTCTGTAAATCTGTGAACACGTTGTAATTTGTTTTCACAGGTTTAAAGTAATCAATGCATACTCTTTTTAAGATGCTCAAAATTAAGAAAACAGCCTCTGAGTGATATTGGAGATCCTCCTATTCTTTCTCTCCTTCTAATCTCCAATTTAGTCAATTGTTCTATGTGGATGATAACAAAATCTCTTAGATTCTTATCCTCATCTCAGCTGAGACATAGTATTTGCAACTATGACTGAGGGTTTTTTTTTTCCTAGGTAACGGAGAATTTACTGAATAACTATTGGTCAGCATGATGGGCTCTTAAAACGTAGAAGAATAATAGACCTGATAATAATCTTGTTTCTTCCAATAGTTTATACTATTGGAATTTAGAGCAAAGGTAGATTATTTGTCTTGCTTATGAAAGTAAACCAGTTAACTTGATCCTTACAGTACATTAAATTGTGTGTCATTAATCCTTTTTTCACATCAATTTCTATCATTAATCTCATTTTTATCTACTTGAATTCTGAAAAAAAATGAAATATAAGCATTTGATAAACATTAACTCTAAGTATCGTTTAAGTATAACAAGTATAGTTACAAATGAAATAGACTAATTTTATATGTGTACATTTTTATTTTAATTAGACATGTTTGCTCATGTCTGAAAGTAGATGTCTTCCTTACACTATTTCAAAATGAATATATTACCATATTGATAAAGAAAATTGTTTTGGTGGGGGACTTTAAAGAGTATTCATTTGATAGAGCTTTGATTTAGAAAACAATATAGATTTTACTCTAAAAGTCTTTTTACTGAGTCTCAATGGAACGTTAATGCCCATATTTAAGTATCTTTCTCATCTAGCTCAATGTACCAGAGACAAAAATAGTCCATTATAATTTGTAGTGTGTGTGTGTGTGTGCGCGCGTGTGTGTGCGCGCGCGCACGCGCATATGCTCAGCAAGGTAGCAGTTCTTTAAGGTAAAAACAGGAAATGTAAGTCTATAAACCTGCATTTTCAGACTTCAGGCATCTTAACTGCTTTTCTCTTAAATCTGACCTTAGTAGTGTAAGAAAATTCTAACTTTAAACAGCCCTTTCTTTCAGGCTTTTAAATGTGACTCAATATTCTACTAAAATTTTATTTTTTCATTGCAGTCAAGCCTGTAAACAATACTTATAAAATAAAAATTATTTACTTTTTAAATTCCATGAACCAAAAACAATTATTTCACACTGTATAGGAGAGAAATATGATTTCCATGTTAGATGAGGCTTTAAAGCAGTATTTTCCTACATGTTAAGGTATATCCTAAAGAAACTGTAATACAATATATACATTTAGAAAAAATTGTGGAGATTTGACTTCTATAATAAATATTCATTGCAACTAATTGGCACTTCTCTTAACAGAGTTGTCAAAATACCTGATTGATCGTGATTAATTGATATTTATATAAAATTGTAAATTACCAGTTTTTAAATTTTGAATCCTTGATGATCATTTTCAAGCAATGTGATGTTTACAAAATGGATGTACAATGGTTGAACTAATTTACGCTTCCACCAATAGTATAAAAATGTTCCTATTTCTCCACATCCTCTCTGGCATCTGTTGTTTCCTAACTTTTTAATGATCGCCATTCTAACTGGCATGAGATGGTATCTCATTGTGGTTTTGATTTGCATTTCTCTAATGACCAGTGATGATGAGCTTTTTTCATGTATTCGTTGACCGCATACATGTCTTCTTTTGAGAATGTCTGTTCATATCCTTTGCACATTTTGATAGGGTTGTTTGTTTTATTCTTGTAAATTTGTTTCAGTTCCTTGTAGATTCTGGATATTAGCCCTTTGTGAGATGGATATATTCCACAAATTTTCTCTCAGGTAGGTTGCCTGTCCACTCTGATGACAGTTTTTTTTGTTTTGTTTATTTTGTTTTGTTTTTGTTTTGATTTTTGTGATTCAGAAGCTCTTTAGTTTTATTAGATCTCATTTGTGGCAAATCCTTAAGCATCTAGAACCAGAAATACCATTTGTTCCAGCAATCCCATTACTGGGTATTTACCCAAAGGATTATAAATCATTCTACTATAAAGACACATGCACAAGTATGTTTATTGCACCACTATTCATAATAGCAGACTTGGAACCAACTCAAATGCCCATCAATGATAGATTGGATAAAGAAAATGTGGCACATATACACCATGGAATACCATGCAGCTATAAAAAAGGATGAGTTAATGTCCTTTTCAGGGACATGGATGAAGCTGGAAACCATGACTCTCTGAAAACTAACACAGGAACAGAAAACCAAATACCACATGTTCTTACTCATAAGTGGGAGCTGAACATTGAGAACACAGGGACACAGGGAGGGGAACATCACACTTCAGGGCCTGTCAGGGGTTGGGGGGTTAAGGGAGGGAAGCATTAGGAGAAATATCTGATGTAGAAGTTGGGTTGATGGCTGCAGCGAACCACCACAGCACGTGTTTACCTATGTAACAAACCTGCACGTTCTGCACATGTGTCCCAGAACTTAAAGTATAATAATAATAATAATGATAAAATATTTCAAATGCTAAGCAATTTTGGTTATAGTAAAAAGTTCAATTAATAAAAGGCAAAACCCTAAAATTAAAAAAAAAACATAAAACTAAAGTGTTTTACTGTTCATAAAAATTTATCAAAAGTAGTTGAAACCATGCTTGCCTTCTTCTCGCGTAATTAACAATGTGGAGCACCATCTTTCTTTACACACTGGTGAATTGTCGTATGCTTTTTTAAGTTCGGACCGGCTTCCTGCATTGTATTCTTTGTTCTTTCAGTATCTTGAAACACCTTCAAGAGATTTTTCTAATGTGAAAATTTTCTGCCAGCATTACTTCCTCTAGGACATGTTCATTCTGTTCATCACAACTACCTTTCTCATTTATGTTAAGTTCTCTTCCAGTAAGTTTTCGTGGCCTTATACATACAGACCTCAAATGACAGCTGTGTCAATATTCCATGGTCAGCTGTCTTCTTATTGGATCTAATTTCACATCCAGCATTATTACTTTTCTTTTCTTTTCTGCACTTTCATCCGTTGCATATTTCCTTCTTTTAATCATCAGTTTGGTAAAATGTCATGTGAGTTTATCATGGGAAGACATAGGTGAGACACAATTTAAAAAAATGGATGTAGGACTTTCTCTCAACTTCTTATTTCTAAATCAAAAGATATAAATCATATAAACTATAGAGATATGTACATCAACAATGGAAACCTAGGGCGGATTTCTAATTTGTGAAAACTGGAAATATTTCTGTGTGAGATAGAATGCTCATTGCTAAATTGCAGAGTAGTGTATTGACACGAAAATCCACCTGCAAAACTAAAATCAAGACATCTACTCCAAACTAAAAACATACATACCAAACAGACAGGGCAATTACATTTGATGTGCAGTTGTGACAGGGTGCTGGTTCAGAGGAAGAAATTAATACAAAGGACATTATTTGAAAAACTGGCAAAAAATAACCTATAGGCTGTAATAGTTGATACTATTGTATCAACATTAATTTGTCTGAAGTAGCTAACTGATGGGTAATTATGTAAGAATATTCTTGTTCTTAAGAAATATACACCGAAATATTTAGAGATACAGAAGCATGATGTCTCAAATGTACTTTCAAGTTTAGAAAAAGACTAATATGGATTATGTACCTGTATCTAGATACAAAACCATATCTTATGTTTATGTAAATCTACCTATATCAACATTTATGTCAATACCTATACATATATTATATTTATATATTTCTCTATATTTCTCTATATCTATATATAGAGAGAGAGCATATGGGGGAAGAGAGAGAATTATAAAGCAAAATTCTAACCACTGGTAAGAGTTTATAGGACATTTTTTAATTTTGTTCTTGAAATTCTTCTACAAGTTGAAGTTATTTTATAATGAATAGTAAAAACAAATTGTTTTTGTGGTTCTTTCATTAACCCATATACAGCCAGGCACATATGTTTCATTCTGTTTTTGATCTTTCAGGATGGTTTTAAATAATTTCTTAAATTATGTGAAATATATCTGTGGTTCTGAAGTCAAAACTTTAAAAGCAAATTTATTCAAGGAAGTTAAGCTTTGATTTATGCAAGTCTCTTCTACCCTTTGCCTTCATGTCCCCCTTAAAACAATGCTTTTAATTTTTATAATTTATATCTTGAATTAATATTTATATATATTTGATTGCATTTATATATAATTATTTAATATATAACATGTACTTTTATATATATGTCATTTATAATTACACACACATATAAATATACACACAAAGCTTGCTTTTAATCAAAAATATATTCTGATATTATGCCAGTGACAGAGAATTCTTCCTCATTCGCTTTTACAGCTATGTAGTTATCATGTAGATATATCAGCTTATAAAATCAGTACTTTATTCATGGGAATTTAAATTATTTCCAAATTTTCTTATGTATTTGTTTTCTACTAATTATAATTAATAATTAATTTAATTCAAAATAGATTTCTAAACTGTAATAGTTTCAGTGCTTCTGTGAAAAGTCTTTTGCATATTTCTAGGGCTAATTTATGTGTCACCTTATAGCCTATGTTGCCCATTTGTTTGGTCAAGTATCATTCCAGATGTTTCTGTGAAGGACTTCTTTAGATGTGATTAACAATAAAATAAGTAGACTTTGAGTAAAGGAAATTACTGTTTATAATGTGAATGGACCTCGTTGAATCCACTGAAGGCCTTAAGAGAAAAGATGAAGTCTCAGAAGGAAATAATTCTGCCTCCAGACTGTTGTGAGACTCAAAACTGCAACATAAACTCTTGCCAGAATTTGCATCTTGCTAGTCTACCTTCTAGATTTTGGACTTGCCAAGTCCACATCTGCAGAAGCCAATTTCTTAAATCTCTGTCTCTGTCTCTGTCTCTCTCTCTCTCTCTCTCTATACACACACACACACACACACACACACACAGATATATATATACACACACACACAGATATATATCAGATATATATATACACACACACACAGATATATATCAGATATATATATACACACACACACATATACACACAAACACACATATATACACACATACACACACCAGTAGTGTGCATATATATACCTGCTGTTGGTTTTGTTTCCTAGGAGAATTTGATAAATAAACATATGTGTTTTTGTGTTTTAGCATTAATTTTTTGAGAATTATTTTGTATTTTATCATTAATTTTTTGAGAATGATTCTTAGAAGTGATCTTAAAAGTATAAATGTATATGCAACTTTGCTAGATATTGCTAATTTACCTTCTGTAGGTGTTGTGCCATTTTGCATTTTCAGTAACAAATTTTGAGAGAACTTGTTTCTCTACTTCAACAACAGCAAGTCTTCAAATTATTGCATTTTTTTGCCAGTATGATAATAAATATACCTGTATCCATATGTAATTTGAATTCAACTTATTATGTTTAAAATTATTTATTCAAATGGTTAGTGTCATTTTAATTATTTTTCTACATATTGTAGTCCATTTTTATTGTTACCACTTTATCTCTTCTCTGTTTTTGAAGCTTTTTCTATATTATTTACATTTACCTTTTGTTGCCTTATGTGTATATGGGTGTATGTGTGTATTACTAGTTTGCCATTTTTTAAAAAGTATATGTTTTCTTAAAACTTCTGGATTTTTGTGAGAGAATACATTTTTATTTTTAGATAATTTAAAAAATGTCATGTTTTCTCCTAATACATGTGTTTTTATCCTTACATTTTAATTTTGAATCTACTTGGAAGATTTGCCATATGGTATGAAAAATGATCCAATTTTACTACTTCCATTTTTTTCTCAGTCGATTGTAGATGCTGGAGTTTTTTCCTATACTCAGTTCCATTGGCCTATCAAATTTTTAATATACAAATACCACATTCTTTAGAATTTTAGTGTGTAGTAATGTCTGGTAGAGTTAGTAACCTTCCCCTCACTATTGATCTTCTTATTTACACTATTCCTACATGCTTGGTTTTCGGTTATGCCATTTCTCTTAACCCGATTCCATATAATGTTTTATCTTAATCACTCTACCAAACTCACTCTTTTCAATGGCATCTATGTCATCTTTATTTTGTTAAATCCAGTGCCTAACTACCGTATTCTCATTTTACCATATCCACCTGCAGTTCTTTAAAGAGTTACTATTAGCTCCTACTAAACTTTACTTGCTTTCTAGTTTACCACATGTGCCTGGTGTTCTGCCCAGATCATTGGCTACTTCTCCTCATGCAGTTTTTGCACAAATCCCTCTTCCTAGCTCAGCTTCTAACTGTGGAACTATCAAAGAAGTTATCCCTCCTATTCTCACATCTAAGTCTCTGATGCAATTCCATGTTGTTAAAATTTGCTATAAGCCAAATTCATACCTTCACCCACTCCTGATTGCTAGATTTATATATAGTTCTACATTTCCACTTGACTGTATAAGAAATACTTGAAACTTAACATAACAAAAAATTGAATTATTTGTTAATCCAAAATTTTGCTTCTCTGTAATCAACCCTATCCCAGTAAATGATGCCCATTTCCTTCCAGTTGCTTAAGAAAAACATTAACTTCATCTTTAAGTCTGCTCTCTTATGACTTACGTTTAATCAATTATCAAATATTATTGCTATAAATTCAAAATATATCCAGAAATTGTCCAATTCTTTTTATCTCTGTCACTGCTATATTCAACTAAGCTGGTACCATTTGTGATCTATTCTTTAAAAATGTAATATTTAAAGTGATATCCTGCTTCTGCCCTCAGTCCTCTAGAGTCTATTTCCAACACAGGAGAAAAATCAAATATTTTAATAGGTAAGCCAATACTTCAGAGTCATCATAATAGAGCATGGTACTGACATAGGAGAGACCTATGGTTCAATGGAAGAAAATTGAAAGTTTGTTAATAAAAAGTTATACATATGGTTAATTCATTTATTTTAAAATTTTAATTTTCATGGGTACATGGTAAGTATGTATTTATGTGGGGTATGTAGATATTTTTATTGAGGTATGCAACACGTAATAATCACATGAAGGTAAATGGAGTATCCATCACCTCAAACATTTATAATTTATTTGTTATGGAAACATCCTAATTAAAAAATTCCCTTTTAATTATTTGTAAATATACTATAAATTTTTTACTGTAGTCACCCTATTGTGCTAGCAAATACTATATCTTATTTATTCTATCTAACTATGTTTTTGTAACCATTAACGATCTCCACTTCCCCTGTCCCCCCACTATCCTTCCCAGCCTCTGGTCACCATCATTCTACTTTCTATCTCCACGAGTTCAATTGTTTTAAATTTTAGCTCCCACAAATGAGTGAGAACATGCAAAATTTGTCTTTCTGAATCTAGCTGATTTCCCTTAACATAATGTCCTCTAGTTCCATTCGTGTGGCAAATGACAGGATCTGTATTTTTTTATGACTGAATAGTGTTCCATTAGGTATATGTACCACATTTTCCTTATTGATTTGTCTGTTGATGAACACTTAGGTTGCTTCCAAATTTTGGCTATCATGAATAGCACTCCAATAAACATAGGAGTGCTGATACTCTTTGATATATGAATTTCCTTTCTTCTCGGTATATATGTAGAAGTGAAAATGTTGGATAATAGAGTAATTCTATGTTTAGTTTTCTGAGGAATGTTCATACTGTTCTTCATAGTGGCTGCATTAATTTAAATTCCCACTAACAGTGTTTCCTTTTTTCTTAATCCGCGCCAGCATTTTATTGCCTGCTGTTTGGATAAAAGCCATCTTAACTGGGGTGAGATAATATACCATTGTAGTTTTGATTTGCATTTATCAGATTATCAATGATGTTGAGCACCTTTTCATATACCTGTTTGCCATTTGTATGTCTTTTGTTGAGAAATATCTATCCAAATATTTTGCCCATTTTTAAATTGCATAATTAGATTTTTCCTATTGAGTAATTGGAGCTATATGTTCTGGTTATTAATCTTTTCACAGATTGGTAGTTTGCAAATATTTTCTCTCATTCTATGGGTTGTATTTTCATTTTGTTAATTGTTTCATTTGGTGTGCAGAAGCTTTTAACATGATGTGGTCCCACTTGCCCATTTTTGCTTAGGTTGCCTGTGCTTTGGGGTATCACTCAAGAAATCTTTGCCCGCTCCATCATCTTGGAGAGCATCTCCAATGTTTTCTTGTAGGACTTCCATAATTTGTGGTCTTAGATTTAAGTTTTCAATACATTTTGAATTGACTTTTGTATATGGTGAATAAGGAAGTGCTCTAGAAGTGATACCTCTCCCTTATTTTACATTCAAAAAGAAATTTTAAAATGATCATATCTAAATTTAAGGCCTAAAGTTAGAAATCTCTCAGGATAGAACTTAGGAGTAAGTTTTTGTGATATTGAATTAGGCATTTTTTTTTCTTTTACATGTCATACCCAATATACAAACAAACAAACAAACAATAAATAAATAAATAAAATAAATAAATTGGACCTCATCAAAATAAAAAAAGCTTTGAAAAATATCATGAAGAAAGTGACTAGACAGCCCACATATTAGAATATATTTGAAAATTAAATATGTTCTGGTAAGAGACTTGTGTCCACAATATATAAAAAGCAATTACAATGAAATAACTGAAGAAAAAAGAAAAGTAAAAAAAATGGCAAGCAATTTAAGTAGTTATTTACCCAAAAAAGATACAAAAATAATTAACAAGCACATGAGAAATGTGCTCAATTATGTTTAATCATTGGGAGACTACAAATCAAAACCAAAAAAGCAATGCCATGTGATATCCAAAAGATGACTCATACTGAAACAAAACAGAAAATAGTAAGTTTTATGGAGAAAATGAAAACCCCATGAGTGGTCATGATATTGTAAAATGATACAGACTCTTTGGGAAACAGTTTGGCCGTTCCTTTAAAAGTTAAATATGGAGTGACCACATGATTCAGCAATTCTATTCATAGATATATACTCAAGAGAAATGAAAACATATGTTTACACCATGTACATATATTCTATAGCAACATACTTGTCCTATGTTGGAAACAACCTAAATGACCACCAACTAAAAAGTGGATAAACAAATGTAGTTGTCAAAGATTAATACAATTAAATATTACACATTATTAAAAATTTTAATATTGTTTTGAAAACATTATGCTTAATAAGGGAAGGTAGTCACAAAAGGCAACATATTATATAATTTAATTTATATGAAATGTCCAGAATAGGCAAATTCATAGAAACAGAAAGTAGATTAGTGCTAGCCAGGAACTAGAAGAAGGAAGAGGTGGAGATTGACAGATAATGAGTACAGGGATTATTTTTGTGACCATGAAAATGTCCTAAAATTAAATAGTGGTGATGGCTCCAAACTACGTAAATAAACTAAAAAAGTAAAAGTAAAAAACCCTCAGTGAATTTTATGTTTTATTTATTTATTTATTTTATTTATTTTTTTAAATTATACTTTATGTTCTAGGGTACATGAGCACAACGTGCAGGTTTGTTTCATATGTATACATGTGCCATGTTGGTGTGCTGCACCCATTAACTCGTCATTTACATTAGGTATATCTTCTAATGCTATCCCTCCCCCTAACTCCCACCCCACAACAGGCCGCAGCCTGTGATGTTCCCCTTCCTCTGTCCAAGTGTTCTCATTTTTCAATTCCCACCTATGAGTAAGAACATGTGTTTTTTTTTTTTTTTTTTGTCCTTGCAATAGTTTGCTGAGAATGACGGTTTCCAGCTTCATCCATGTCCCTACAAAGGACATGAACTCATCATTTTTTATGGCTGCATAGTATTCCATGGTGTATATGTGCTACATTTTCTTAATCCAGTCTATCATTGTTGGACATTTGGGTTGGTTCCAAGTCTTTGCTATTGTGAATAGTGCCGCAATAAACATATTTTTTTTAAAATTATACTTTAAGTTCTAGGTTACATGTGCACAACGCACGCGTTTGTTACATATGTATACATGTGCCATGTTGGTGTGCTGCACCCATCAACTCGTCATTTACATTAGGTATATCTCCTACTGCTATCCCTCCCCCCTCCCCCCACCCCACAACAGGCCCCAGTGTGTGATGTTCCCCATCCAAGACAGACAATTTTATAAGAAGATTAACTTGAAGTTATAAGTAGACTAGTGATAACAATAAATACTAAGATCTGAATAATTATAATATGGTAAGTTTGAATGTGTTGTGTTCTTTTCCACATTTAAAATGGTTATTAACTTTGAAGGCTATTTGTGTGCATTTGTCATTTTAGAATTGGAATTAGTCTGTATTACTAGGTTTTCCTGATAAATTTTAACACCATGCAATTTTGAACTTGAGGCCTTTTACTATGCTAAAAAAAATTGTCCTAGTCTTTGATCATTACGGAGTATGATTTCCACAGATTTTTATTTTATTTTTAAAATGTAGGCTTATTCAATAGCACCAATCTTCATATAATTAACATTGGTGCCCTCTTATTTACTATTTTTGTCTTCATAATTTCAAGGATTAAACTTATATCCTTCTTTTAAGAACTGAGTAACTAAGGGTAAATCATACTGGTACCTGCAACAATTCTGTTTCCTTTACAAAAATCATACTAAAGATGTTTTTCTCTCAAATTTTTACTTAACATTTTTTACTACCTAATGTCCAATTGACACTTCAGAAACACTCTTTATTCTTCTCCATTCTACTATCTTCCCCTGGGACACTGACATATGTAAAACAGATCATAAGTGTCTGGGTTACATTTGTGTTCTACTAATATAGAACCTGTAAAGAAATCTAAAGGAATACAAAACTTGACATGAAGGTAATTATTCCTGTACTTCCTCTCAAAGTTACTTTGAACTGGTTGTTTTCTGACATCAAAAGTTATCTTTCCTATTGTTAGCTTCCTTGCAAGACATTGACCACTGCTAGGTTTTAATAGCCTCTACTTCTTTTATGCCTTAATGGTTCGGGATACTAACAGTATTGGAGGTATTAGACACACCATTCCTTGTGGTTTCCCTTAGAAATCTGGATTCCATTTCACTCACATATTTGCAATTATCCCTTTGTAAATAAACCCTCTTTGATTTACATTTGAATGTGTCTTCTGTTTCTTTTTGTGATACTGACTGACACAGTTACATTTGAGCACTAAATCATAGTCAGTGTGTTAAAAGCATTACATACCTTTTTAAAATAAATCTTTGCAATTACATTTGCAGCTTGTATAATATCATCTACATTTTAGAGATGATAAAATTGAGACACCAAACTGTCCTCCTGCCAATTTCATATGTGTAAATTCAGTGCCTCAGAATGACAGAAATTTAAAGACAGAGCCTTTAATGAGGCAGTTAGGTAAATGAAGTCCTATGTGTGAGTCCTAAATATGGCTGTTGTATTTCTAAGAAGGGGAGATTAAAACACAATGGTACAGACTTAGGGATGACCATATGTGACATAATAAGAAATACATGTTTGGTTTCTTCACCAACTTTCTGGCACAGAGATTCTAAAATACTTGTAACTTCCTAAATAATAATGGTGATAGGAGCATCTTGTGTTATAATATTTGATCTTAGTCTCCAGTTTCTGACACAAGAACTTCTAACACCCTTGAAATCTCTGAGGTCATAAGTGTCTTTTTGTATGTTAATGAGTTGAACAGTAGGGGGGGGCCCTAGATACCTTCTGGATGGGGGCTGGTTGCCAGAGCAATCAATCATATAATTAGAGGGTTGGAACTTTTAGTCTTACTCCTTCGCCTCCAGGTAAGGGAGAGGGATTGAAAATGGAGTCCAATAATCAATAAAAAATACTTGTAGTAATTGTTCCTACATAAAGGATCATAAAAAACTATAAATAGCATTTTGAGGGCTTCTGTATTGGTGAATACATACACAGCAACTGGCTGTTCAGTTACATCTTTTATAATAACCTGATTAGGGGCTGGGAGCAGTGGCTCACGCCTGTAATCGCAACATTTTGGGAGGCCGAGGTGGGCAGATCACTTGAGGTCAGGCGTTCAAGATAAGTCTGGCCAACATGGTAAAATCCTGTCTCTGCTAAAAACAAAAAAAATTAGCCAGGTTTGGTGGCGCACGCCTGTATTCCAAGCTACTTGGGAGGCTGAGGCAGGATCCCTTGAACCCGGAAGGCAGAGGTTGCAGTGAGCCGAGATCGCGTCACTGTACTCCAGCCTGGGGTACAGAGCAACACTCCATCTCAAAAAAGTTAAATTAAATTAAATTAAATTAAGTTAAAATATAAATAATAAAATAATATGATTAGGCTAAATAAAGCATTTCCTTGAATTCTGTGAGCTATTAAGGCAAATTACCAAACAAGAAGGGAGTTGTGAAATCCCTAATTTGTATCCATATCACACAGAAGTGCAGATAACGTGAGAACTTACTACTTATGACTGGTGTCTGAAGTGGGGGCAATCTTTTCAGGCTAAGCCTGTAACCTGAGGGTCTGCACTAACTCCAAGTATTTAGTGTCAAAATTGAATTCAATTGTAAGATACCCAATTGATGTCTACAAAGAGCTGGCTAATTGCTATGTGTAGAAAACTCACACATTTGGTGTGAGAAATGTTGAGAGTAGAGGAAAATGAGTTTTCCTTTTTCCATCTATGAACACATCAATAAGGTGGCTATTTCCAACTAAGGAGAGAGATTTCAAGAAACCAAACCTACCAATACCTTGATCTTGGACTTCCTAGCCTCCAGAAGTATGAGAAAATAAATTTTTGTTGTTTAAGCCACCCAGTCTGTGATCGTTCATTATGACAGCCCTAGCAAATTAATGTATATGCTTAAGCCTTACCTAAAATAACCACACCTAAAAAACTGCAAATATTAATCACAGTTCTGTCAATCCAGTACTATATTAACAATATAATTTTTCTCTTTAATGTATTCTAGCAATTACTTATCATTTGCTGATTGCTTCATGTCATTCATATTATTTTCTTAATTATATTATAAAACCATTAAAAATAGTTTAATAATTTTATATCTTCTAGTGATAAGAGCTGCCAATAATCATTTAAGATTTGACAAGTACCAGGCTAATTGTAATTGCATCACCTGTGTTATGTCACTTAATTCTCCAAAACGTCTTTTTTTTATTTTAAATTAACTAATTGTATCTGTATTTTGTAGATGGGAAAAGTGTAGTCAATAGAACTTAAACAAGTTGCCTCTGTTCACACAACTGATCAACTGCAAAGCCTGGATTCTTACTCAGTCATACTCAGGAACTCGACTATGGAGCCTATGCTACTAATTATAATTCCTACCCAAAGCACAGCACAATAATGACCTAGCATGTTGCAAGGCATATAAAATAGGCACTTATAAAATCTTGGGCCTATAAGAAAAATTTTAAATACAAAAAAGTAACCTAAAATAATTAGGGTTATGTTTAAAATGAGGATACCTTACTTATAACTTGTGAAATATAGTCAGCATTTCTTCTCAAATTATAATGATTAAAATCTTGTGAGTATTTTTAGCTAAAATAATAAACTAAGAGTAATAACACATTTTAATAAATATTCTTTCAGAGAGCCCACTCTATCATCATTAAATAGTGGCAGTTCCTGTACTTTTTTAAGGGTTATTGGAAGATGACTTTACTTGTCTTCATACAGCTTCACCTAAATTGTGAGTTCCAAAACAGAAAGGGTGTTTTATATTTCATTTACTATTACTTATCTAAGACCTAAAATAGCACTTGATAGAGTGTAGTCACCAGTAGATAATAGTGGAATTCATATATTAATCAATAATTAATATAAATTGACACCAAGTATATCCACCTTATTACAGTAAGGGACAAGATGGATAAGAAACACTGAAAATATAGTAAATATATATATATATATATATATATATATATATATATATATATACAGTAAAAAAAAAAAATTGCAACTGGTAAGTAAACTGCCTGGTGGGAAAGATAACACAAAATAGCAATAGAAATTTTAAATCACCTTGTTGATATTTGGTCACATCAAATTAAACATGCTTCTTAGTTTCAAATTAAATGTCTTCATCTCTGTCCTTCACAACAATAATTTCCAAACATATACATAAACGTATCCAAAATATCTCAAAATCTTTTCCAAAATACTTGTCCTGATCCTCATCTAACTTATTGTACTGCATATTTTACCTGTCTTATATCTGGGACTGTTTCACAAAATTTAAACACCACAAAGTTATGGATTTTTTATTTCAATTTTCTTGCCATCTTATGCTTATGAATTGGTAACTTATATATGAAAGATGAGTTAAGTGAGTATCCTTTATCCAAAATGTTTAGGACTAAAAGTGTTTCAGATTTCAGATTTTTTTTGGAGGGGGTGGAATATTTGCATACACATGATGAAATACCTTGGGGATAGGATGTAATTCTAACGCAAAATTCATTTATGCTTTATATTCATCTTATACAAATAGCCTGAAGTAGCTTTATTATAAGATTTTTAATAATTTTGTGCATGAAACAAAGTTTTGTACACCGAGCCATCAGAAAACAAAGACATCATGTGTAGAATTTTCCACTTGTGACATCATGTTAACACTCAAAAAGTTTAAGATTTTGGAGCAGGAATACTCAATCTGCAGCGCATTTTTTTAACAGTATTTTCTCTCAAAGAAAGCATATCAAGGGGGAGGATAGACATAGGCCTATGAATTGACATAGTAGGTATCTTCTTGTTGCTATTCTAATTTGTAAAACAGATTGTTATCCGTACAAATACCAACTCTCAAAAAATTACTTTTATTTATGCACAGTTGTCATCTAAAGGACCACATTCCCAGTTGTTTCAGGAAGATATTAGATTTTAAGTTATTTATTGACTAATGAATCATAGATTATTTAATAAGGCTCAGAAAAATTCAAAAATTTCATTCAATAAAAAACAAATCCAAATTAAAATGATACGTGATAGTCTTTCAGTGTCCTACACATTTTTTAAAAGTTTACATAAAACCAAAATTTAACTATATAATTAATCCAAATTTTTGCAAACCACATATATATGAAATATCTTTTATGTCTGGTATTTGTGTATAGCTTTATTTACATAGTCTACATAACAGTTCTCTCATTAGCCTCACTCTGTATAAGCACGAGTTAATATAGTACAGTTTTATATCACTATTAGAAATGTAAAAAATAATAAGCTACTTTGAACATGGAGATTTTCCAAGGTGATTCTTTTTTCTTGAATTTTTCCTTTTATTAAATATTAATGCTATGTAGCATACAGAGTAAAGTCATGATAAGTTAGACAATTCACCTTGTGGCAAACCTTTACTCATTTCAAAATTAATCATCAAAAGCTCAGCATTACATGGAAAATATTATGTCACTAATTTGTAAATAAACACAAACACATCCTTTCAGTTGACAAATGAGTCATCAGTCATAGAAAATGTACCAACTACATCTTTTTGTTTGTTTGTTTTTTACTTCGTACTTTAACTTTTAATATACTTTTTTGTCAGTAAAATTTGTGCTGTAAAATATATAACTTATTTTTACATGGAAACATTTTTGTTATTATTTTTAAGATTCCCCAAAGACTATCGCTATATATTCACATACACATTTTCCTCCAACCATGTAACTGAATCCACCTGGTATTTTTTTATGAAGTTAAACTCATATGTAAAACTCATACATACATAAAAATGGTTAAACTCATACATACATGAAAATATGTATTTTTCTAAATAGTCATTTTTCCTATGTTTTTGGTTTCAATTCTTGCAAAGATTCTTTATATTTTAAATATAAATGCAAAAATTTTATTAGGGATTATTTCTTGGTTGTCAATTACTATTCTAGTAACATTCTCTTTTCTCAACTGGAAGTTATTGTTTATTTTACTGTATGTCAAGGTGAGTTTGGAAGGTGGATATTGATTTGAGATAAGGATGCTTTGGTCATATTTATAAACTGAAATATATATGAACAAAAGTTAAATTTTAAGATACATAAGAGACAGCATAAATTATATAGAAAATATTAAATTAGGTTTAAAAATTGTTAGAACAAGGCTGACTCTTCCATTGTGACAAGTTGTAAAAAGTACACAGAGATGGTTTTAAGTGTATATTTGTTTATACATGAATATAACCAAAAATTCAGACTTTAAAGTTGATTATCTCACTTTCTGTGTAAATTAGGCAAAACAATTGCTGTTAGCTGTAAACAACCAAAATGGCAAGATTTAAAGAGGTATTAAATTGGTGTTTTATAGTGATTTGGGCTTTAGAGAAGGACGTATTATAGTGTTTAGCAAAAAAACAAAATCAATATACAATATTCTTTCTTCTCTCTTGGCCTCAACAAAGTTCAAATTTGGTTGCTTATCAGTTGACAAACGCAAAATTGTGCTTTGTCATAGTTAACTCTCTCTGTAATTAGCAAAATGAGCTAGAAAAATCGATATTACTAGAAATGAACATTTATGTCACCATAGTGGAATAGACTCTGTAGAACAATATAACAAGCCACGAGGGGATACTTTGCTCTGGCTTTTAGTGTTCACTAGATAAGCAGAAACTTCAGTTCTATATTCAATGGAGTCAGAGAAGAAATCATCCCACATATTACCCAATTTAGTTGGAAAGTCTTAGAAGGCATTTTTTGGTGTCATATTCTGTGTAGAGAGAGAATCAATTTCTATCTATATTTTTGACAAGGAAATTAGACATGTAACAATGTGCTCTACAGTGTGAGGCAGAGAAAGAATCTGTACTTGCTTTTGGAATTTGCTTTAGATGATGATGATGAAGATGATTATAATCATGATGTCTTTAGTCCTTCAAATCAGTGTGATTTGGGTTACTTTCATGTTACTGGATACTTTTCCAGTTGTTGAAATGAAAGCTTTGAAGATTATATTAAATCTTGTATTAATGCAAGATTAAATATTGTAGAAGATTAAATATAATCTTCTAAGCTTTCATTTCACCCACTGAAAAAGTTATTTACATGACAATTCGGTTAATATACCTGCAAGTATCTATTGATGTTTTTGTCTTTAATTTTTGTTCACTAATCTTAAGGAAAATTTAATTGGTTGATATGTATATTTTTAGAGCATAGTGAAAAAATTCCTACAACAATTCAGAAAGTACGTATAAGGTATATTGGGATAAACAGGGATGGTGCAGATCTTCAGAGTTATGTCATTTTGCCAACATCTAAATTTATTTTAGATACTTAACAAGGAGCTAGAGTGAGGCATTTGAGCTTTATTCGTTGAGTATCAGGAAGGGAAAAACTTCAGTTTCGAAGATGTAAAACAGGTGTTGTGCAGTGACTTTTCAGTTAGTATATTCGTAATCTTTCCCTATCTATGTGGTTTAAAATGTCCAGATAGAAATTCTTCCCACATGACTTGTGTCTGATGTCTTGTTGCTGCGGCAGCAGTGAAGCTTAGCAATCTGCCTGTGTTCTTCACTGGTGTTGCTCTCACTATGTCGGCTCTGCTGCCTTCTCTGCCTGACTCTAATTTTTCCTACTTATATGATTCTCCATCTGCTTCCTTTTCTGGCTGCAAAGTGGCCCTGCCTATATGTTCCTTTGCATTCTGCCATCTTTCTAGTTTTGCTGTTGCTTTAACTATATTTTAAACATGTAGCACAGTTGATTGAAAACTGAAGAAATGTCTAGTGCTTGTTTAGATTTTTTTGCAGAGAACAGTTAGTCTTTGCCACCAACTAAACTGTGCTTTAAACCTAGGTGCAGAAACTTCTTGCAATATGTTTTAAGTAACCAAAATGGAAAATGCAAGCAAACTGTTGCCTATGTTTATCCTTGTGATTTAAAGACAGCTGGTAGAGATAAGCACTAACATAAATCTTGTCTGAATTCCCCAAACCCAGTAAATGAATTGTGAATTCTTTATTGCTTTTTCTAGATATTTAACCATAGGTTATTGTGATATAATGAAAAGCACAATTAATTTGAATTTAGAAAATCTAGGCTTATAGTCTTTACCCACTTATGTGATATATGACCTAGGGGATGTAACCTAATCTGCCTATATCTTCCCCCATCGCTACCTTCACTTTGGACATGAGGACACTGAGGTTGAGAGAAAATATGCAATTTCCTGGAGTTTTCAAAGCAAGAAAGTGTCAGAGATATACATCAACTTAGTTATTTTTGACCTCAAAACCTATACTCAATAAAGACACACAGTACTCAAGTCTGTTTTTAAAAACTTACAGTAATGCATCTTAAAAGTGATGCTTATTGCTAGGGTTCACTCGTATTTGAACACTTGCATGACTTGTGACCAATTGCTATCTACCATTTATGATGCAGTTTCTCTTTAGCCTGTCACTGAATTCATGAGCCTCATTGATATACTTCCCCACCAAAAAAAATTCCTGAATTTTTTTTTTTTTTTTTTTTTTTTTTTTGCTCTGTGACCTTACATTTCTACTTTTTTTCTGAGTTTCTTGCTGAACTTATGCCCATTCCAAATTACATGAAATTTATGTGGGTCAATATTTTATCGATTTCTTTTACTATCTCCACAGTTCTTCTGATACACTCACCATGATACGCTCACTCTCTTGTCAAAATTTCAAACTCACTTGCCCTTTTATCCTTTCACCACATTACATAACAAAACCCTAATCCTGGATAATCCAACTACCTACATTGTCTTGTCCACAACTGGCCTGCTGAGTATTTATGATACAATATAAATACTATGGAAATATTTAACAGATATTATGATTTAACATCTATATACTTAATTGAGCATATTTACAACTACAGATTCTTAGCAATCTTAACAGGACCATTGATCCCAGTGAACAAGTATATTTGCCTGAATATTTTTATTTTTCACTTTTCCCAAGTGTTAAATCATTCTGAAGTATCATCCTGAAGTATCATCAAACTTCCAATAAATCTTTCTCAAGAAATGATTTTATATACTACTTCACAGTAAAAAACAAAAATAAAAACTAAACAAATAGATGGGAACTATTTCAATATCCAAGTGGCATAACACAAATATATCGATAATTGTATTTTTTTGTCCTGTCCTTCCTTCTCTTTTCTTCCTCTTAAAATGTAAGAGGATTAAAACAGATTATGTAACTTGCCAAAAGTCACACAAATAGTGGAACAAGAATTCGTACTTGACCTCGAGATGATGAATTTTATATGTCAACATGACCGAGCTTAGTATGTTTGGATAATTGGTAAAACATTATTCCAGGTGTGTTTGTGAGGGTGTTTTTGGAAGAGAATAATATTTGAATTGATAGATTGAATAAGGAAGATTACCCTCACCAATGGTGGTAGGCATAATACAATCGTTTGAGGGCTTGAATAGTGCAAAATTGCTTCTTGCTTGAACTGGGATGTCCATCTTGTCTTCTTTTCAGACATTGGTGCTGTTGCTTTAGGACCTTCAGACTTGGATGGGGATGTATGATCAGGATCCTGGTTCTCAGACCTTCTGGTTTGTACTGTAGTTATACCTCCAGCTTTCCTGTGCTGTCAGTTTGGAGACAGCAGGTCATGAGACTTCACTGCATGCATAATTATGTGAGCCAGTTTGTCATGGTAAATATGTATGTATGTATGTATGTATCCATCCATCCATCCATCCATCCATCCATCCATCCATCCATCCATCCTATTGATTTTGTTTCTCTGGAGAATGCTGATTAAAACACCTCTCTGCTTTCAGAACCCATTTTCTTTCCTCTGACATATTAATATTTTGAATTTTATAGAGAGAGATTATGTGAACAGATGTGGCATCTTTATTGAATTTAAAATGGTCAGTTTTGCTGCCTCACCCAATTTTCTTACTCTGATAAAAACTATAAGAAATGAGATGATAATTATAAGTGATTATGACAAGTGTAATAATAAAATCACTTTTATAAGGAAATAAGGAAAAACAATCATTTATAATGAAATAAAAACTAATGCTCAACATACCTTGCTGTGGTCGATAATTTAACTTGATGTTTAAGAAAGCCAGTTTTATTTCTTTGAACCTCCAAAGGATCTACTGCAATGTGATTTATTTCTGAAACACTGTGAAATTAATGAAAATATTATTTGTAGGGAAAAATGAGTTTACTTGCATTTGTAATAGGCTTTGCCAGAAGCAGCAGCTGTGCCTGTGCCAAGAGTCTGTCACGCTGGAAAATGGAAGGTTGATTTCTACTGGTTTTCCTTTCTTTCGCCTTATTTTTGTCATTTATCATTTTGAAGAAAAAGGGAATAATTTTAATTATTTAATTATAACATGGGGGAAGAATAATAGTGTGCCTAGAAATGCAGCTATGTCCAACTCAGCTTTGATATAATTTAGGTTGATTATTCCAGTCACTTGAGTTTGCCCAAATACTGTTAATTGTAAAAGATCAATCAATCCTAACTATCAAATTCATATGAAAATCAGTTTCTGCCCTTCAGAAAAATGTCAGGATCTTATTAAGGAGGTAAGTTATGCTCTGATGTGTTCCAGGCTTAAGAAATAGGTGCAGAAATAGACACTTCAGGCATATTCTATGAGTGCTTTCTACAGATTGTGCTTGTTTCATTACTCAGCACACCCTAGGAATGAAGGTTTAAACTGTTTCGTATTATCCACAAAGTTTTTTGAGTAAAATGAGTAAATATCTTCCAACAGTCATGTAATCTGTGATATCCCTGCCTCATGCAGAAAAAAATATATGTATATAAAATTACAAAAATGAAAGACAATATTGAGTTTAGGTTATATTATACTTATATTACACGAGCATTAGGAAATTTTGCTTGAACATTCTTTTCTAATGCCCTCCAAGCAAGTATTTACCAGTGCTTTTTGAGTTTTAGAAGGATTTAACATCAAACTTCCCAGTTTCAGTTGCTTAATTTCATTATATACCAGTTCATCTTTTTGAACATTAGTACGGAAACTGACTCAAGTATACTTGTGTCCCTCCCATTTTTTGTTATTTCTCGAAGAGCTATTATTTCTCCAAAGTGTTTCTTAACATACACTTGCAGGTTCTCTTTTGCTGGAGAAAGAACTCTGAATTCAAAACATCTGTCTTTAAGTCCTGAGTCCACTTCTTAACTCATCCAGGTCTTTAGATAAGTCAGGTACAGTTGCTGTTTTCATCTGTAGAATGGAAATAAGAATACATTTCTCAGACAATTATATGGACAAAGGTATGGGGTATGGTATAGTATTTGAAATAAATACAGCATATGGATAATAGTAAATCACTATATACATATAAATGCTTAAGGAGGATATGTTAATATCCTTGAACACCAAATGTCTAGACTAAGTGTTTTGGTCTTATTTTATTTTGTATTATTATTATTGTTGTTGTTGTTTTGAGACAGAGTCTTTGTTGCCAAGGCTGGTGGGCAGTAGCACACAATCTTGGCTCACTGCAACCTCTGCCTCCCGGGTTCAAGCGATTCTCCTGCCTCAGCCTCCCTAGTAACTGGGACTATAGGCACACACCACCACACCGAGCGAGTTTTTATATTTTTAGTAGAGATGGGGCTTCACCATGTTGGCCAGGTTGGTCTTGAACTCCTGACCTCGTGATCCACCCACCTCGGCCTCCCAAAGTCCTGGATTACAGACATAAGCCACTGCGCCTGGCCGTGTTTTGGCCTTATTTTATTAGAGTCAGTGGTTTTTTAAGTGTCTGTATTTGTCTTGGGCTCAAATTTCCTTTATTTAATGATTTGATTTTTCAGTTTGAAGGCGATTCTCTCCTTCTGTCAACTCCTGTCTCTCTTTCTTGCCATTGATGATAGAAAACACGTAAGAATTTTTTTTTTCTATCTTTTCTGATTTCCCTGCTAACCTTGCCTAAAGCCTTAACATTAGCCATTATTTATTCTACTTTTTATTCTAAAAGGAGCATAAAATCTATGTGTAAACTAATATCTTGTGCAACACTCATTTCATTGTGATATTTTAAACTTTTTTTAACATATTTTTAAATACTTGATTCTTATTTAGAAAGCCTTTATGTACCGATATTTAAGCTCGTTAACAGCAAAGATACATAATCAGAGGGATTCACTCCTATGCATTTGCAATGGTCTCATTAAAAACTCAAGTATGTTCTTTTAAATTTAGACTACTACAAATTATTTGTCTTTCATTCAAAAAGTAAACTATTATGTACCCAGTATTGGTAATGTAAAGATGAAGCATACATTTTTTTAAAGTATATCCAGTAGATAACAGTCTCGTGGGAAAGAGAAAAAATAGCTCTGATGCAGCAAGTCTGACGGATTGAGAGGAGTTTTTCCAGAGGAAGAGATATTTGAGCAAGGTTGAAGAGGATAATCAAAAGGAAAAGCAACAAAAGTATTAGGGATCCCGAGGTAAAGGAAACAATGCAAATATGGGAAACAATTCTACATGAGCATAAACAGGGGAGATGAGGCAATAGAAAATCATACACTTTTGGTATGTCTCCCACCACCAGGGTCCAGCTTTTGCATCAGTATTAGCAGGAGTGAAGAGGAAGCTGAAGGCTTCATTTCAGCAGTCCCTTTATCCCTGCTTGCTCAGTCTTCAAGAAAAACCCATGACTCTCATACACATTACTAAATTTTATCTTTCTTCTGGGCTTTTTTTTTTTTTAGGAATTTGTGGTCTATTACTATCAAATGTTCTATATCTCAATGCTTTCTCAGAAAATTCCTTTTACTATCTTGCTCTTATGAAAATATGCCTCTCCCTTGAGGACATTGTTGTCCTGGATTCTCAAACAAGTGGTGACTATTTTATCTTAATATTTGTAAGCAATACCTGTCACAGAATATTAACTATGATGGATGTATTTGGAACATATAATCTGGATTATCAATTATTCTTTATTGAAGTACTTTATCTACCTAATTTTCCCTGAGCTCAGTGACTCTATTACTCAGCCTGTTATGTGAGCTGCTTCACATCTACCCGTCCCTTGAATTGAGTGTATCAGTGGCATCTTGAAACCCCTATGTATCTCCCCCTGAACTTCCTCTTTTTTTTTTTTTTGAGACGGATTTTCACTCTTGTTGCCCATGCTGGAGTGCAATGGCGCCATCTCGGCTCACAGCAGCCTCCACCTTCCTAGTTCAAGCGATTCTCCTACCTCAGCCTCCCGAGTAGCGGGGATTAAGGCATGAGCCACTGTGCCCAGCTAATTTTTTGTATTTTTAGTAGAGAGAGTGTTTCTACATGTTGGTCAGGCTGGTCTTGAACTCCCGACATCAGGTGATCCGCATACCTTGGCATCCCAAAGTACTGGGATTATAGGCATGAGTCACCATGCCCAGCCATACTTTTTGATATGGCTCTTATTTCATTAATAACAGCAAATCCAGTTGAACAGGTATTAATAAATAGATTTATCCCTGACTCTTCTTTTACTTTCATACCCCAAATCCAATTTTTTGGCAAATATTTCCAGTTTGGCCTTCAAAATAAACCCAGAATTTGATAATCTGTATCTATCCAGCTTCCATTTTCCAGGTCTAACTCAGCATCCCCTCTCTTCTGGATTATTGTAATAGTCCTCAGGACTTCATACTTCTGTCCTTGCCTTTTTCATCCTTGAATCAATTTTCAGCAGGGCAGCAAGAGTGATGTTTTTCAATGATGGATAGATCATATCAGTCTTTTAAAACTCTCAAGTGGTTTTCCACATCATCCGAACAAAAACCCAAAGTCTTCAATGCCTTACCTGTACTGGCCATCCATTATAACTCTGACTTCGCCATCTAACATTATACCCCTTGTCATTCTCATTTAGCCACAGTGGCTTGCTTTCTGATCCTCAAATGGTCACACTCCAAGTTGGTTCTCAGCTTTGCTGTTGATGTTCCATCTGCCTGGACTGTCTTGTTCAGATATCTGTAAGTTCATTCCCTTGATCAATTCTGGTCTTTGCCCAGACATGTCAGTATAGTCTTTTGGGATCATCTTATTAAATGTACAAACACCCTCCCAAGAGGCATAAAATCCCTCTAGCTCTGTTCTGTATTTTATTGTGTTTGTCACTATACAATTCCTTATTTTGATTTTGTTTTTATTTGCTGACTAGCATGTGAACTCTATGATGCCAATGACTTTTGTCTGTTTAATCACAGCATGAGTTCAAAATATTTAAAAAAATTAAAAATAAAAGGGATAAGATACATATTTTTAAAACAGGAAACATTGAAATAGAAAAATGACTAGAAAATTTAACAAAAATATATAATTTGCAGAAATTAAAAATCATTGAATTTAAAATGCAATGAGAAATGGCAAGTTGCTCACATTCCTGTAGTTCCTTCTAGTTTTTGCCTTCTAATCACTCCTCATTTTTTCTTCCTCAAAGGCAAAGGTTATCTTGATATTTAACATCAAAGTTATTTTGGTCTTTCTTGCTTAATTGTATTGAAATGAAACCATATAATATGCATTTTTACACTGCTGCCATTTTCTTCCCAAGATCAATTTGTGGGATAGATCTACTTTGTTGTATGCAGTTATAGTTTATATAATTCTATTGTTATATAATATCTTATTTAAAAGATATATGGTTGCTTTTCTATACTAATGTTAATGAATAATTCTATGGTTTCAAATTATTTGACTATTGTTAATAATATTACGGGCATTCTTGTACATGTCTTTGGTCATTGCATAGGAAGACAGTATCTTGAGGCACACTAAGAAGAGCCTCTGGTGGAAAGGTAATCTACATTTTTCTAACCTATGGGGTAGTTAAAGGTGTCCTCCCTAAATTCTTACTCCACTCGGCCTCAACTGCAACAAATCTCAGTTTCTTGGAAGAGTTGAGGATTCCTTCAGTGACTATAGCCTGTAATCTTTCATTGTCAGGAGTTGTTTCCTATCCTTCAAATTTCAATTGATTCAAGCCACTCATTTATGAGTATCACTTTATAAAAACATATGAAGTATTAACAGAATATACAAGTTTATGATAAAATGAACCCCATATGCCTTAAATTAAAATAAAATAGAAAACTAGCCATATTCGAACATGAGAGCTGCCATTTTCTAAAAAATCATACTCATAAAACCAGGAACATAGTGTTGTTATAGATTATTGCAAAGAAACACGAATAACTCAGGGCCAGAGAGACAGAAAATATTTTTCTAGTGTCCCCTTGCCACTGTTCCATGTAATCTTTGACAATGTCCATAGCATGTGAAACTAAACTCAGCTGAAAAGAAAATCAGAAGGTTAATATTGGCAGTACACATTTTTACAGATGCAGGAAAATTTCCACAATGCAAATATCTCTCAGAGAATATCAATGATTAAAATACTTTATATTTATACAGTGATTGTACACACATTTAACAATATGTTACACTAAACAAACTATGCATCCACCCATACTTCATGTAATCGTTAATACAGTACTGAGATAAAGGTATTTTTTTTTCTTATTCAACGTAAGAGAGAACCTCCGTAATACATTCTCCACTCCCACTCCATCCTCCACAGAGGAAGAATCTGAGCAAACAGAGAGGTTCTCCCATTTGTGAAAAGCCACATTATTTTCTCTGGTAAGACTTCTGAATGTAACTGAGAAAAAAGAATTTAAGGACAATAAGACATATGAAGGTGGGGCATAGTGGCTCAGGCCTGTAATCTCAGCACTATGGGGGGCCAAGGTGAAAGTATTACTTGAGGTTAGGAGTTCAAGACAAGCCTGGCCAACATGGTGAAAACCCATCTCTACCCAAAATACAAAAATTATCCGGGCATGGTCATGCACGCCTGTAGTCCCAGCTACTCAGGAGGCTGAAGCAGGAGAATCGCTTGAAACCAGGAGGGGGATGGTGCAGTGAGCCAAGATCATACCACTGCATTCCAGAGCAAGGCTCCATCTCAATTTCTTTTTTAAAAAGCATGTGAAGCACATAAATATTGATTCCATTGTGACAGATGAGAATCTTAAGAAGCTAGAATAATATTTTCTTATTCTTTTCTTCACTATTTATTCACCCAATATTTTCGAAACACTATGGTGTATCAGGCACTCTTTCAGGTGCTGGAACTATAAAAAGAACAAGATAAAATACTTGCCTAATAAAAATTGTGTGCAGTTAGTGAAGACAGGTAATATGTTTGATAGTATTGGTTACGTAAGAAACCATTCCAAAATTTAAGGACTTAAAAGCCAACTATTATTTAGTTTATATTTCTCCAGGTTGACAACTTGGCTGAGGCCCAGCTAGTTGTTCATTTTGCTCTTGATCTGGTTCACCTAATCTCAACTGTGTTTGTTAATATATCTTCTAAGTTGGTGGGGCTGCTGGCTTATGATGTCCTTGCCTAATTTCAACTGTGTTTATTCATATATCTGGTGAGCTGGTAGGGCTGCTGGTTAATGATGGTCTTGCCTAGGAGGGCTGGAGTAAATTGACATCACTACACCTGGTCTCTAATCACATAGCAGGCTAGGCTTCAATTGTTTACTTACATGTTGCCAAGATTTCCAGAGTAGCATCAGAGCAAGCACCAGTGTTAAAGCACTTTCTAGGTCACTATTTATCTCATATTGCATACTAGCCTATTGGCGCAAGCAAGCGAAAGTGGTAGTATGTAAGAGTCCACGTATCAGGGGCTATTCAAGGGGACTGATACAGGGAAATACAACCAAATGAGAGAATTGTCATTGCAGCAATGTTACATGGATAGTAAATAGGAACATAAATGAATAAAAATATACCTTTAGCTGAGAAATACCAGGCTTTCTAAAGGAGTTACCATTTGACAACCTTAAAATGGCCAAGTATAAACTTGAAGTTATCAAGCATTTTTAAGGCATTCTGTTTCCTTGGAGTTTTGCAACAAGAGATAATTTAATAATTAATAGAATATATATATATGTATACACACACACACACACACACTCTTGCACAACAGAGCCAATCAAGAAATAATGAAAGAGACTATGGATGTAGTTAAAAGAAAAAGAAAAAGAAAAGAGAAAATGAGTGTAAAGCATTTTAAAATATAAATCTTAGAGAAATTCAAGATCTAGTAGACAACACACTATAGGAATTAGCAGAAGACAACCTGATGAAGATGAGTGTGTCTAAACCATTGCCAGACAATAAGGATGTATAAGAAGCAATGTCAGAAAACAAATTGACATTAGTCAATTTGGCAGAAACATTCCTATTTTTTATTTTTTTTTACTTCTTTTACCACATGGACACTTCTATGACGCAGACACTGAATCTAAAGAAAATAGTAGAAAAAAAATTGGCCCCATATAGAAACATTTTTAGAGAAATGAAAAAGCAAAACCATCAGACAGAACTTATGATGTATTTACATAAATTTACACAGCCTGGACCTGACTCCCCTTTTTATCATAACTCTTTACATCTCTGACACCTAAGACAGCAAGACTAACCCCTTCCTTTCCTTCTTTTCCTTAGCATACTCAATGTGACAATGATGAGGATGAAGACCTTTATGATGATCCACTTCCACTTAATAAACACTAAGTATATTTTCTCTTTTCTTTGATTTTCTTAATTTTCTCTACTTTACTGTAAAAATAAAGCATATATATGATATATATGATTATATATGATATATACATATATCATACAAAATATGTATTTTTCAATTTTACCTGTAAAGCTTCTGGTCAACAATAGGCTATTAGTAGTTAAGTTTTTGGGAAACCAGAAGTTATACATAGATTATTGACTATGCAGGGGGTTGACGCAGCTAATCCTTGCATCGTTCAAGTGTCAAATATATTTTATTATTTTATTTTGTTTTGGATTTTGGCAAAATTTTTGTTGTGTTACTTTAGTTATTGTTTATGCATTTTAGTGCACAAGTATAGCTTATCATGAGCTATATTCAAATGATATTTTACCTTTCTGTTTAAAATAAGAATTCATAACAGTAGCCTTTCAGTAATTGTCATATGTTTTATTCTTACATATGTTGTAAAGAAGGATTGGTACACTGTATCCTATGGACCACATTTAACACACAGCCTGTATTTCTTATAATCTCAGAAAAAAAAATAAAGTCTTTTTTTTCCTTTTTAAAATGTTATGAAACAGAATAATGTTCAATAGAGAACAAATAGGTTCTACAAAGCCTAGACTACTATCCTCTATCCCATTATAAATCCCTGCAATGCATTGCCATAGCTTTTCCCATATACAATAAATTAACTTTTAAAGAGCTTTATTTTAAATGTCCATTGTATCAATATTTTTTATTTTCTTCATTCCTATGTGTAGATTCAGATTTTTATTCAGTATTTTACATTGCTACCTGGAGGACTCCTCATTATTTCTTACAGTGAATGAAGTTGTTTCAGTTTTTGTACATCTCAAATATTTGAGTCTCCCCTAATTTCTGAAAATTATTTTCCCTGATTTTAAAATTTTAGACAGATGATACTTTATTTTTATTTCATTACTATACAGAGGTCCTCACTATCTTCCAGTTTACAATATTTCCAAAGAAAAGTCAGCTGTCATTCTTATATTTGCTCATTTGCTCATTTTTTATCTGGCTGTTTTTGGAATTCTCCCTTTATAACAGATTTTCAATAATTTTGTGGTAATTTTGTGTAGTTTTCTTCTTGTTTCATGTGATTAGTATTCTTTAATTTGTGTATTTATAATTCCCTTCAATTTTGGATAACGTTGGGCAATAATTTTTTGAAACATTTCTTCTAATTTTGACTTCCTTTGAGGAAATCCAGTTATACATATATTAGGACACAAACATACATACCCATCACCTCACTTATGTTTGATATTAATAAGTGTGTTTGTTTTCTAGTCATTCTTTTCTGTGTTTCATATTGGATCATTTTTATTACTTTGATCAATAATACTTTTTGCTACAATAAATAACCTTCTCTTAATTCTATCTTGTGTAGTGTTCATCTCAGTCATTGTGGTTTTCACTTTTAGAAGTTTCATTTGGGTCTCACTGTACTTTCCATGTCTCTAATTTACATGTTACAGTTTTCCTCTAGCTTTGTGGGTCTATGAAATACAGTTGTATCTGTTTTAATGCCTCCTATGCTGGTACCAACAGGTTTGTCATTTTTGTTACTTTTGATTGACTAATGTAATCCTTATAATAGGTTTTATCATTCTGCTTCTTTTTATGCCTTGCCAAATTTTTTAAAAAAATTTTTTCATTATGCTTTAAGTTCTAGGGTACATGTGCAAAACGTGCAGTTTTGTTACGTATGTATACATGTGCCATGTTGGTGTGCTGCACCTATTAACTCGTTAGCACCCATCAACTCGTCATTTACATCAGGTATAACTCCTAATGCCATCCCTCCCCCCTCCCCCCTCCCCACAATAGGCCCCACTGTGTGATGTTCCCCTTCCTGTGTCCAAGTGATCTCATTCTTCAATTCCCACCTATGAGTGAGAACATGTGGTGTTTGGTTTTCTGTTCTTGCGATAGTTTGCTGAGAATGATGGCTTCCAGCTGCATCCATGTCCCTACAAAGGACACAAACTCATCCTTTTCTATGGCTGCATAGTATTCCATGGGGTATATGTGTCACATTTTCTTAATCCAGTCTGTCACTGATGGACATTTGGGTTGATTCCAAGTCTTTGCTATTGTGAATAGTGCCGCAATGAACATACGTGTGCTTATGTCTTTATAGCAGCATGATTTATAATCCTTTGGGTATATACTCACTAGTGAGATCGCTGGGTCGTATGGTATTTCTAGTTCCAGATCCTTGAGGAATCGCCATACTGTTTTCCACAATGGTTGAACTAGTTTACAATCCCACCAACAGTGTAAAAGTGTTCCTATTTCTCCACATCCTCTCTAGCACCTGTTGTTTCCTGACTTTTTAATGATTGCCATTCTAACTGGTGTGAGATGGTATCTCATTGTGGTTTTGATTTGTATTTCTCTGATGGGTCTGGCCAATTTTGATTGGATTATAAGCCTTGAAAACTTTATGTAATTGATTGCTGGGTATGTTTTTATTCATACAAAAACGTTCCTATAATCATGCAGACAAAAATTATTTAGGTTTATTCTGGAATGTGTTTAAGTTACTTAAAAAGAGTTTGATACTATTGTAACATGGTGAGGTTTTCTTAATTTTTTTGGGGGGGACAAGAGAAAGATTTACTCTGTGTCCAATTTTTCTCTAATACTGAGGCAAGACTCTTCTGAGTAAGAAAAGTAGTGTGTTATAAATTATGAGGGTTTACCCTCCCCATCTGTGGAAAAAATTGTCTTCCATGAAACTGGTTCCTGATGCCAAAATGGTTGGGGACTGCTGTTGTAAAGATCTCCAGAGCTATCTCTCTGAGCAGCTCTCTTTTCTGATACTAAGGCCTGTTAATTGCAGCTTCCTTAGCTTCTCTAGAATGACAGCTTCATCTCCTCATGTAAGGGAGATTCAGGCTGCATTTGTTTTCTTCCTTTTTGCAACACAACCTGAAAGTATGGGGCAGTTGGAAGACTCTATTTGTTTTCAAAATCTCAGGTGCCGTTGTCTTTTGTTGCTTGTTCCAATGTCTTAAGAACTATTGTTTCATTTAAAAAATATATTTATCACTTGTTTCAAGCAGAAGTAAAAGGTTGGTGTCAATTTATCCATCTTGAATGGACATAAAATTTCTAATATTCTATTTTGAACTCAATTTGTAGTGGATTATTAATATAGTCATAAAAAGAATTACTTTTTCTGCAGTCTGCAGTCTATGTAAAATATATTACATTATGCTCCACTTCATTAAAAATATATTACTACCCCTGGAATATTAAGCTGAGTGCAAATAAGCCTACAAGTCCGAGAAAACTACCAAAGGCTGAGAAAATTAAGATAACATTTAACCATGATATACATAAGTAAAAATATGACAGCTATATACTAGTCAATAAACAAGATGCTGTTAGAGTATACATCAAGGCCTGAATATTTTCCCAGAGTTAGTGAAAGTCTCATTAAGAAAGTGATAATCATTATACACAATAGGAAAAATAACTTCCCTGATTATACAAAAGTAATTAATAAATATAGCTTTGAACAATACATAATATGTAAGCAATCTTTAAGACAATGCACATAAGATAATCATCATACATATTTTGGTGAAAAGTCTTTTGTGTGACTCCTTCCCTTCATGCTATTAGATTCCATGTAATAATGATGGAGTCAAGTAACATTCTCATGTATCTAGAGAAGTTCATTTCTGCATTTAATTAAGGTATACAAAAAAACAAATGGGAACATTGTATTTAATCTTAGAATATCAAATAGAAGAAAGGAAATAATACCTGTGATTCACTTCTTTAATATCATTCAAATACACTAAATACAGTAAATACACTTCTCTACAGACACTACCAGCACCTTGCTTCATGGTATTCTCATCTCCTACTTTATCATTTTCATGGCTTACTTATTACTCCATCTGGACCCAATCTTCATTCCAATTCATTCTGTATGTTCTTGCATACTAATATTTTTAAATTCTATTTTAAAAAGTATTTTTCCCACTGATGAATAACCTTCAATGAGTTTTCATTATCAGCAGGATAAAAGCCAGCATTTCTAAAATGATACTAAATGCTCATCAAAATCCAGACCACAAATGAATGGATGAAAAAAATGAACTAATCATATTAATTTTTTCATCCTTGAATATTGGAATGGTGATTCGTCCATAGTAGGTGCTCAAAATTATATCTATTTCAGGGTTGGATATTTAGCAGATAAGGACTTTTCTCTTTTTTTTTTTTTTTTTTTTTTTTTTTTTTTTAGCATATTGCTTTAGTGAAGAAATACGTAGAAATTATTATTGTTCCAGCAGGTAGATGAAAAACAGCATTACTGAGTCAAGCACTGGGCCTGGCATAGCTTGCATCTAAGCAATGTTTATTGAATAAATGACTCTGCATTTATGTATTACTTGGATTAATACTGTAAAAAATATGAAATAAAATAGTGTATACCCTGGACACTTAATGCCATTCACACAAATGTTGCCCAGGAAGTCTGCAGCATAGTTAATTCTAAATTTATTCAGTTCTCCTGCCTTCTTATATAAAATAGCACTTCTTTCATGCTGCATTATTTTTTGGGTCTTAATATGGTTCTTAACTTCTCTCATTACCTGCCATTATGTTACATTTATTACATAACATAAAGTGAATGTAAGGATTTTATTATTTTATATACTACTACTTGTCTAATACCAAAAATAGCACTTAGAGTATAGCAAAGATTCATTAAATAACTGTTAAATGAGTGAATACATGAATGAAAGCTTTCAGAGACCTCCCTCTTTATTCTTAATTAATTTCCATCACTATTAGAACGAGGACTCAATTTTGCAGTTAATAAATTAGATGAAATCTAGAAGATAGAATTGTTGGGGGACGGGAAACATTCTCAGTATCATTGCTGGTCATTGACATTTTGAAGACATATCTTCACATATTTTAGAATGATGCACCAACATGGCACATGTATATATATATGTACAAACCTGCACGTTGTGCACATGTACCCTAGAACGTAAAGTATGATTTAAAAAAAAGAATGGCTATAAGTCATTAATAAATGAAGCTCAAATACTATGTGCAAATGTGTTTATCCTTCTGAAAGAAAACCGGCATCATTAAATAAATTCTGCATCAAACTAAAGCCAATAGAATATGTGTCACTTTTTGATTTGGCTATTGTATTTACCAAAAAGAATTCTATTTTCTCACTAAGTCTACTCAAAAGACTCATGAATCTACCGGATCCAAGTCTGACTCTTTTCTGTTTCTCTGTTATAACTTATCTGATCACTAAAATGATGAGTTCATGAGTATAGATGGATAGCTAAAATGCGTAATATATGTGATCTCTCTTATTTGCACTGCTCAATTTGATGGAAATAGATACGCTAAAGAAAAGCCAAATAATGAAGTCACTCTGTCTGTCACAACATTGGCACTTGTATTTTCTTTGTTAAATACAAAACAAAAAGCAGAACATGAAAGGGTGAGAAACACTCATGTATTAGTTACCATACTGACTTCACTGCCTTAAATTAGAAAACACTCTACATTATAGAAATTGTTTTCACATAGATGATCTCACACTTTTTAAAAAATAGACAGTCGGTGTCAGCTTTTAAATATGCAAAACCTAAGAAATACGCTACTCAATATATTTTATTCATTTAGCTGCCAAAGAATATTTTAACATGACAAGATTTAAAACACAATAGAATGTATTTTTACCTTTTCTTGTGATTAGAGATTTAATTGGTCTATATTACTTTAAAATAGCCTGTGCTAGTTGCCCTATGCAATAATATTACTACTTGGGCAAAAAAGAGTATAGGTTGAAATAAACTTTTATGATTTTTAAACATCATTTCGCCTTCCTCACATTATTTGCTGCATTTGCCTGAAGTGAGTTCATTTGCCATCTTGTACCCTGCAGAGGCATCTTTATGAGGATGTCTTTTATTTAAAATAAGGAAATCATTTTCATGATAAGTTTTCATGTCAATTTCAAAATACCTTCTAATTGTCCAATGTATTTAAACTTGTGTCTTCCTTAATTCTTACCCAGCATATAAATAAACACTTTCAATTAATGAATTAATGCAGAATTACTGTGAGCAGTTCAGAGAGTTAAATTCCATTACATTTCCTAAGTGTTAATCAATTAGTCATTTCACTAGCTGTAGGTCATAAGATTGGAGTGCCCCAATGAATTGATTCCCTACTCTTTTCATGAATGAAAATACGCTTATTAATTCAATTCGATGAAATGTGTCACGTCTATAGGTAATTTTACCTTTCCCTTTTCAGTCTCACTGGAAAACTCTACCCCTGACCTTTGGACTTGCACAAAAGCTAACCTCTACACATCCCCCTCTGACATGTGATTAAGCTTGCTTCAAACTGCTGGCATACGCTGTATACTAAATATTGTACCTATCAAGGTTTTACATGTTTTCATTTTGAAATTTCCATTTAAATGCAAATTCCGCCATTTAAATAGAGTCCTTGTGTTCTTTATTACACTATAATTACTATTTCCCATCTTCATTGAACTGACTGCAGGAAAGGCCGTAGGTCACATTACGAACCCTCTAAAAGTGCAGTTGAAATCAAGAAGTCATCATCGCCAGCGTTTCTGAGTGACATCCATTCGTTAAGGGAGGCCTGAGGAACTGATTCAAACAGTGCCCTCAAACATGTTCTGTCCTGTGATTTACAGGAACAAAAACAAACAAAGTCCACAGCTACCATTTCTTCAGGACCATGTGAGTTAAATAATGTAGTCAGGATTTGGCACAAGTAAATAGCAACTGAAATGCTGGCCTCATTTTGAAAGGAGATACATGTCAAGTGATTCAAACTAATTCCGACATCAAGAGATAAGAAATACAAATGTATTTAGATATTCTCTATTCTGATTAAATGAAATGCAATCAATCATGAGTTAAACTGAATAAAAATATGTTAGAACTAATATTTTCCATATGTCCGGTTAGTAATATAATTGGCAATCAAATACAATGTATAAATTTAATACAAACTTGAAAGTCCTTAGGGTGTATGCATATAAATAAAATGAATACTAGGAATTTGAGACGGTAAAACTACAGAGTAACAAAATCCATGAGATATAACATTTTGAATACTTAATTATTAGCATTTAATACAACCTTAAAATTATATATTTCACACATATATTTTGTGATGTTTTTGGGGGAAAGGTTGAAGGTGAGAAAGTGAGGTTGGGATGTTGTGAGCGTCAACCAGAAAGAAGCAAACTTCAATAAGCAGTTTATCTCCAAAAAGTTTACTTGAATCTCTGTTTTGATAGGCTGCATTATACAGTGGAAAAAAAAAATATTTGAATCAGACAAACACGGGGACTCAATAGGATTAAAATTATGATATCGGTGTCCCTGAGCAAGATATTTAACCTTTTTCTGAAACTGGAAACTGAGAGTATACGATATCTCTGAGGGAAGCACATAGGAAGGGGAGAGAGAGAGAGATGGACAGATGGATTGCTTTAGGTAATAACATCATTAAACACAAGACAGATAACTTCCACAGACATTGAAAATACCTATGCACTTAGTTCCACACTCACTGGAACATATGTTAATATTTGATTATAGGAGAAAAACTCATCCCTTAACTCATAACTTCTTGATACTTTAGCCTCTCTATTAATTATGACAAGATTTGAAACACAATTGAATATAGGTTTACCTTGCCTTGTGATCAGATAATTAATTGGTCTATATTACTTTAAAATAGTCTGTGTTGGTTGTCTTATCAGTAATATCACTGCTGTATTTTTATCCCAGTCCACTGGGCTACAAATCCCAGGACACTGAGTGAAAAATGTTACACCAGCACTGAAGGAGCCAAACACAACCGTTTATATACAGGGTAGGTTCAATCTGAGCCCTGTCATCTTTGACCATATCCTTTTAAAGTGCATTAAATCACCAACTAAAAGTTTATTATTTGTTCTTCTGTTCACTTTCACCTTGACTCCTTGCTATCTTGTCTCTAAAATAGAGGTAAATCAGGCTTCATTTTCTAAGTAGAATTTGAAAATCATATTTGCTGTTAAGTCAACTTAAATGTTACTCACAAAGCTCTGATTTGGGTAGTCACTAGTTCATTCTGAACTGTGTAAAGCACATCATGCCAAAGTTGCTCTTTCTATCAATAATATTATTTATTCTCAATTGTCATCTGGGATTATGTCCCATATCAATATTGAGATCATATTTCCAGAATATTTAATGATTATTCAATTCTTTATAACTTCTCATTCAGGTAATTTATTATAACATAAAGTGCACTTATAAAAATAAAAATATATTTTAAAACACAAAGCTTTCCTCAGCATATGATACAGCTATTTAATAATGGGCATTATTTTCTTTTTAAAAAATAATATAAAGATTTGGCTCTCTCTTTAGCCTAAAGCAGTAAATAACCAGGCCCAATATTTGTAACCATATGGTTGTACTTACATACCTGATAAGGCTGTGACTGCAAGTCACAAATTTGTGACTGTTTGCAAGTTTGTCAAAACAGACCATAATGCTCAGTATTCGGACTAGGTGCACAGGTTTAGATTAATAATATGCAATTCCTGTTGAATGATTAAATCCCATTTTAAATGTTGTTCACAATTGGTGAATCCTGTAAGTTTCAGTTTTGCTTCTCAAACTGTTCATTACATTTTCTTCTAAGATTATGTTCTGGAGGATTTTTTACTTATTATATTCATTTCTGGAAATTAATAGCATGGCCCAACTACATTTTTTTCATGTAAAAATATATATTCTTTAAGCCTTTTGCTGTGGATTTATCTTTACCTTCATTCTATTTTCCAGACAACAGTATTTAAACTCCATAAATTGTTTCAAAATGTCAGCAGAACACAATTGCTTTTGTCAACATATTAACAATATCAATAATTGAATCTTTCTCCCTTCTCAATTCCTGGTGCTAGCTACATTATGACATCTCTCTAGTTTCTGGCTGTTCACCAAAATATTCCTTAATGTGTTTCAACCTCAAAAAGTGGAGCACCTGTAGAAGATTATAGTTACACTCACTTGTATTTCATTCATTCATTTATTCTTTCACACAACAGCAATATCTCTTGAGTGCCCACTTTATGCCAGGTACTAATCAAGCACTGAGGCTAGACATACAAGTGAGTCAGATAACTCTCTACCCTCATTAATTCTTAATTTAGTGAGGGAAAACATACAATCATACCGTATAACTAAATAAATATATTGCATAATGTCAACCACTAGCCCCACAAGCAAACTAGAGAGGACTAAAGTGAAAGAGAGTGGTGTGAGAAAGGAAGGAAAACGCGTTAGAAATGGAGTGGGCCTGGCATGGTGGCTCACACCTATAATCCCACTACTTTGGGAGGCCATGGTGAGTGGATTGCTTGAGCCTAGAAGTTCAAGACCAGCTTGAATAACATGAGGAAACCCCATCTCTACAAAAAATAAACAAACAATAGCCAGGCATGGTTGTGCATACCTGTAGTCCCAGTACTTGGGAGGCTAAGGTGGGAGGATCCATTGAGCCTGGGAAATCATGGCTGCAGTGTGCTAACATTATACCATTGCATTCTAGTGTGGGTGACAGAGCCAGACCTTGTCTCAAACAAAAAAACAAACAACACCAACAACAACAAAAAGGAGTTTCAAAATGTCTTTTACTAAGAGATGAAGTTTGAGAAAAAAACAAAAACTTCACTGAGGTGAAAGAGAAACTTTGCGAAGATTTGGGGCAAAGGCTGTCCCAGGTAAAGAACAGCCCTGGAATGGGAACTATTTGTTACGTTCAAAAAACAAAAATGCTGTTTGGTGCACACTGAGCAAAGGAGAAGATTGATTATAAATGAGGTGGGGGGTCTCCCTGGGCTGCATCAAAGGGCATTTGAAATTCAAAAGAAGGGCTTTGAATTTTGGTCCATGTGATGAGAAATTTTTGTTTTCAAAAAGATCCCTTGTGCTATCATTATTTCTTGATTGGCTCTGTTGTAAATCTGGTGAAGTCACACACAACATCTGAACACAGGTCTCCTGCAGAAATTTATTGGTTTGAGCTTGATAAAACTTTCATAGCTTTTCTGTAACAAGAATGCATCTTCAATAGTGTAATCATTGCACATTTTCATGATGTTCTCTCTATGGAGATCTATTCTATAATGTTGACAATCCTTTTATACTGTATCATTTATAGCGAACCTTAAAGGGCCTTATGACTCCCCTAATCTAGAGGCTGAATCAAATACATTGCATTTGGAAGCAAGTAGACCACTTCAATACTTTCAGTATAGTACTCATGGAGTTCCGGGTGGCTAGGGATATTGTTCAATACCAGAAGAATTTTCAAAGGCAATCCCTTTGCTGTTGAGGAACTTCTGACTTCAGGGACTAAGCATCAGTGAAATCAATCCAGATGAAAGGTTCTCCTTGCCAGGCCTTCTTGTTACACAACGAAAAGGCTGGCACCTGGTGTTTATCATTTTCCTTCAAGGTTTGAGTTTAGCAGCTTTTTAAATGAGGACAGTCCTTACCATTAACCCAACTGCATTTACACAAAACAGTAGAGTTAGCTTAAAATTTTCTGCCTCAAGTCCTGGTAATAGCTTTTCTTCCATACTCATAAATGTCTTTTTGGAATATTTTTCCCAGAATAGAGCACTTTCAACTGAATGAAAACCTTGTTCAGGCAGATATTCTTTCTTCTCATTGATTCTCTTAATATATAGAATTTATGCATTCATGACATACCTAACTTTTATTTTTTGTATTTTCAGGCTATGTGTTTTGTCTGGGATTGTTTTCAAATTATCATAAATCTTCAAATATTTTACAGCCCATTTACTGAAAAATATTCATACATATGTAGACCTATGCAGTTCAAACCTAGGTTGTTCAGGAGTAAATTGTATACTTAATATACTTTCAAGAGGCAGAAAAAGAAAAAAAGTATACAAAAAACAGATAGGACTAATAGAAAATACATAGCAAAGTGGCCTGGCATGGTGGCTTACACCTGTAATCCCAGCATTTTGGGAGGCCAAGGCAGGCAGATCACGAGGTCAGGAGATCAAGACCATATCCCGGCTAACACAGTGAAACCCCGTCTCTACTAAAAGTACAAAAAGTTAGCCGGGCGTGGTGGTGAGCGTCTGTAGTCCCAGCTACTCAGGAGGCTGAGGCAGGAGAATGGCCTGAACCCAGGAAGCGGAGCTTGCAGTGAGCCGAGATTGCACCCCTGCACTCCAGCTTGGGTGACAGAGCAAGACTCTGTCTCCGAAAAAAAAAAAAAAGAAAGAAAGAAAAGAAAATACATAGCAAAGTGATTTATTTAAAATGAACTATACCAGCAATAACTTAAATGGTCTGGATATCTCAATTAAAAGAAGTTATTATCATATTAGATTAAAAAAAAAAAAGGTGACACCAACATATGTTGACTAGATCACAGACACACACAGATTATAATAATGGAGGAAATATACTATCTTACTATCATGGTATAAAAATATATCAGGATAAATATACATTAATCAAACAAAAACTGGAATGTTAAGTTGGTTCTAGAGAAAAGAATATCGCAAGGGATATAAAAATCATTTTATAACAGTAATGCAGTGAATTCATCAAGAAGACCTAAATATGTATTCATGTGATATTAGAGCTTCAAGATATATGCACTGTATCTAATACAACTGATAAAAATACACAGAAAAATAAACATAACCGCAATTAGAAACTGAACAAGTAGATAACTTTCAATAGAAAGTCAAGAACACTATGTGGGCTCACATATATTTAGTGACTGAGAAATGAGAAGTGTCATTATATCACTTTCCCAGGGCTGCCACTGAAAAGTATAACAAACTAGGTAGCTTAAACACAGAAATTTATTGCTGCGAGACTCTGGAGAATAGAAACCCAAAGTCATGGTGTTTGTAGAATCACGTTTTCTTGAAGTCTCTAGAAGACAACCTTCATTATCTCTTCCTAACTTCTGTTGGTGGCCATACATCCTTGGCATCCCTTGACTGGCAGGCACATCAGTCCAATCCTCCCTTTTGCTGTCACACAGGATTCTCCCTGTGTTTCTGTCTCTCCTCTTATTGTAAAGACATTAGTTATGTTGGATTAAGGGTACACTCTACTGAAGTATGGCCTCATCTTGACATAACTAATTAAATCTGCAATGACTCCATTTCCAAACAAGTCACATTGTGAGGCATTAGAGGTTAGGACTTCAACATAACTTTTGAGGGACACAATTCAATCCATATTAGCTACAATTAAAATTTCGGTAATGTAGGGTATGCATTCATGGTAAACTGATTTTCAATTGCATTCATAAAATATTACAGAAAAAGGGAAGACCTGAAAGTTACTCCAAGCTTAAAGCTTGAGTCTCTAGGAAAAACACAGAGCCAGTTACAGAAAAAGGGAATAATATATTCTATTTTGAAATTGGTGAATTTTAGGCAGTAATGGGTCATTATTTATCATTTCTGTTTACTGATTTTCCTCCTGAAGGAAGAAGAGATGATTTGGACAAAGGTTGTTTACATCTGTATCTCCTTTCTTACCAAAAAAGCGCCGGTCTCTTATCCACTAAATCACTCCATCTACCACTCTATGTACTGGCTGTCATAACAAGTATTGAGGACATTCTCATTCTTTGCATAGATGTGACAGATGAAGTAATAATACTATACAATGCAAAGAAAAACTAATTTGTTAAACAAAACACGGAGTCCTACATCTGTAACGTTGGTGGATGTTGCATGCACTAAGGGCTTCAGAGGACACAAAGAGTCTGGAACAATGAGATAGAGGAGTAATCATAGTCACGGAACAAGAGACAAACCAGTACAATGACATACTCATCAATACTGGGAACCCAGATGATCAAGATCAGCTGTTGCCCAGCCAATTCTTACAGATAGCTAAAAGACGAAAGGAAAACACAAACAAATAATAAAAATGGAAAACTTTTTATTCAATTTGGAAGAAATAAGTGGTAGCCTTGAAGAAAGTAATTTCAATAAAATTTTTGTATTGAAAATAGAATTATTGAGATTTAAAGAGGAAATGTAGATGTTAATCATATTTTAAATTCTTTTTTATTCAAAGCAAAAAGACAGTGGTAGCATGAAGATGTACAAACAATGATTGGTTTTGGTTTTCTTTCAACAAGGGAATTATTCTAACCAAATACGTTAGATAAGAAGATGAAGCCTATGAATAAAATGTCTAAAAATACAGGAGAGAGAAAACATCACATATTGGATTACAGGATATTTGCAAAACTCATATTTCTCTGAACCATTGTATCTGCTTTTCCTTCCACTTTCCTTCTGAATCCATTCAATTTTCTCCACTGCAAATAATTCATTCACTGAGTGATAAACAAATATCATAATCTAGTGTGGCTCGATGTTCTGTAATTTGAGTTGTAATGTGGTAATATTATCAAATTCAAAAAGAGTTAATCTAATTTTGAGAAATGTTGTTATTTATTCTAAAATGATCTCAGAAATCCTGTCTTTTACTTTATATTGTAAGCTCCTTCCTTCCTTCCTTCCTTCCTTCCTTCCTTCCTTCCTTCCTTCCTTCCTTCCTTCCTTCCTTCTTCTCTTCTCTTCTCCTTTCCTTTCCTTTCCTTTCCTTTCCTTTCCTTTCCTTTCCTTTCCTTTCTCTTTCTTTCTTTCTTTCTTTCTTTCTTTCTTTCTTTCTTTCTTTCTTTCTTTCTTTCTTTCTTTCTTTCTTTCTCTTTCTTTCTTTCTCTTTTTCTTTCTTTCTTTCTCTCTTTCCTTCTTTATTTTCTTTCTTTCTCTCTTTCTTTCTTTCTTTCTTTCTTTCTTTCTTTCTTTCTTTCTTTCTTTCTTTCTTTCTTTCTTTCTCTCTCTCTCTCTCTCTCTCTCTCTCTTTCTTTCTTTCTTTCTTTCTTTCTTTCTTTCTTTCTTTCTTTTCTTTCTTCTCTCTCTTTCTTTCTGTCTTTCTGCCTTTCTGTCTTTCTTTTTGACAGAATTACACTCTGTCGCCCAAGCTGGAGTACAGTGGTGTGATCTTGACTCACTACAACCTCCGCCTCCCAGGTTCAAGAAATTCTGCTGCCTCAGTCTCCCAAGTAGCTGGGACTACAGGCACACACCACCATGCCTGGCTAGTTTTTGTATTTTTAGTAGCGACATGGCTTCACCATGTTGGTCAGGCTGGTCTTGAACTCCTGACCTCAAGTGATCCACCCACCTTGGCCTCCCAAAGTGCTGGAATTACAGGCGTGAGCTACCACTCCTGGCCTTGTTCTTTTATAATAGATATTTATTGCTCATTATTTAAAAAGTTACATTAGTTTTTTCAATGACTTTTTTTTAGAATCTATTAGTAAATATAATTGCTTTTACCATATAGTGAATGCTTGTTATTTTCTATGTAAATATTGACTAATTCAATCATTGCAATAACTATGTTAGTCAGTTTTATATGCATTTGCAATCGGGAAAACTGATACACAAAAAAAGTTGTTATATTCCCCAAGCTACATATTTTATAAAATGTGAAGATAGAGTGGACACTAAGCAATCAGGTTGTAGAGTTCTCATTCTTATTTGCTACAGTGTGCTGTCTCATGGGCTCAATTTACCCATATTTCTATCATTTCTAAGAGTGAGTGTGAAAGAGAATACATTTATATGTTTTGAGTAATATTCACTACTCTTCTCTTTGTTGTCTTTCCATGAACTTTAAACATAAGAAATTTTAAGTTTTACAAAGTGTAACATAAGAGAAATAAAACTCTGTGTGTGTGTGTGTGTGTGTGTGTGTGTGTGTGTGTGTGTGTGCGCACGCACTTTTGCTGCTCCTCACCTCTCCAGTGAACTTAAAGTTCAGGTATTAATTCTAAAAGTCAAAGTTGTGCTGCACTTTAATATTCTCATGTAACAAAACTATGAACTATCTGAAATAGTCGATATTACAAGAGAGTCTTATAAAGGATATGCCAGCCAATTTCTGACATATATAATGTTAGGGACCTTAGTACAACCATGTTTCAGCAGTAGCTGAAAGGTTAATGGAATTGGGATTTTGTATGGACATGACTGATTTTCCTCCTGCAGAAAGAGAAGGACGGGGGAAAGAAACTGATTTGGATAAAGACCTTTAAAATCATTCACATCTGCAGCTTCCTTTTTAAGGGAAGCACAGCGCATGTCTCTTTGACATCAAATCACTCTAATCTCTTAGAGGCATCCAAAGCTTATCAAAGGAAACATTGTTCAACCAAGAATAAGCTAAGAGACAAAATTAAAAAGTTTGAGAAGAGCAAAAACAAACCCTGTGATTCAACTAAATCTGAGTAGTATTTCTGTTTTAAAGCTAGTATGTTACTGGTATAAGACCTGAATATTTAAAGGCATGGCTTCTGGCTCCTGAACATTATATTACAATTTTCAGGGTACATTTCTATCATCGTTCCTATAAAGAATGAATTTAAAACTTCATTTTAAATAGTATCAAGATGACACTCTACAGCAGTTTGCCATGAAGGACATTACTTCTTTTTTCCTTATGCATGAAGAAACTGATTTTATTTTTTTTAAGCCTTCCAATAAGAAGTCTTTGTTCAGCCTTTGGATCCTTGTTGGGATATGGCCGTTGACTCACGATTTGGCAATTCTTCACAAGGCAATGCCATCGCAGCTACAAGGGCAAAGCAAGGCAGAGTTGAAACCATTTATTCAGCACTACATTATTCTAAAAATTGATTTTGATGCATATGCCCAATATAAGGTTTTGAGGAAATTATTATAATATATTCTGTACTTTCTAATTTTATGTGTGATTTTAATTTTTTTGAAGTTGAATAAAAAGTGTGCAAAGGAAGAAAAAGGCTGAAAATAAGCAGCATAGTGTTCCAGTTTTTTCGTTGTCATAAATTTTAAGTTGCCTTGATTTACAAATATTCTGCAAATTTACAAATGTTATAGAAATCTTACAAATGTTCTTTCTATTTTCTACATGTAAACTTCACTCATTTTTCATATAGAATATATAAATATCTTCCCTCTTAGAAACAGATTTACCAAAAATTATTTCTGCACTTAAATAAACAAAATATATTACATATTATAAACTAGGAATGTTGGTTGCAGATTGAAATGAAATAAGTGCATATTGATATTTAGCATCATTTTGATTGCAGTATTTTTTGCCAAAGATGTTTAAGATGAATAAAATAAACCAAAACTATAGCTCTGATAATATGCCACAAATTTTGATTGATTGTTATCACCTGATGGCCCCTCTTCACCTTTCTCTGTAAAACAGAAAATAAATTAGACACAGAAAATATTGATTCTTCATTCCTGATGCAGTTAATATTTACCCTACTGATGATAACATATTTATTTAATATTTCAAACTAGGAAAGGGAAAAGCAGAAACATAAATTAATACTATTGACATGAAATAGTAAATGTTAATATGGTCTGGGTGTAGAAACCCAGATACAGCTAAAGAAAGGCATATAAGATAAAGGAATATGAGATGGCAACAGTTTTAGAGTTCACATAGCCCAACACTTTTGTTAAAGCCAGAGAAACTGGAGCCCACATATGACAGATGCCAAGGTCAAACAATTATCAGTAATAATAAATTCTAGGAAGGAAAAAAATAACATGGTGGTTAAGAATAGTCCCTGCACTTAAGTGATCTGAATCTTGAAAGATAAAATGTTTTGTAGTCATTCTAAGAGTGGGGAAAAGAGAATTACAAGCAGAGAAAGTGAAATTAACAAAGTCCATATACAGAATCCTGAAAGAAATAGTACAATATATTTAAGAAAAAAAATTAAAATTTATCTTTCTGAGGAATTGAGCAGATGAATTGGGGAGCTGGCTAGAGTTTAGATAAATAGTGCTGAATCTTCTATGTCATGTTTAAGAATATTTCATGATAATATAAGATATTGAAAAAGAAATAAATTGTTGATATAGGAGCAAGAGTGAACAATAAGAAGTGTTTAGTTGCAAGAGTGTGGGGTAAGTGATGGGTGGGTGCTATCTATATATTAGAAGACAGAATGAATGGGACTTGCAGTTATGCAAGTTATGGAGAGAGAAGAATCAGGATTGATTGCCAGGTTTTGGATTTGAAAGGTGAATCTCATTGGGTGGGTTAAGGGTGAATGAGAAATAAAAAAGTGTTGTGAAGTCCATCAACTGATACAGGTTGGAGACACCATGCAGTGTAGAGTTCACAGAAGAGGTATAAGGCATAAGAGATTTGAGAATTGTCTGAAATGTTCCTAAACACTGAAGTGAATTAGATTTCCATAGAGAAAAATAGTGGGGGCAGAATTTTCTTAAATGAAAAAAACAGACGTCATTTAGGAGTTAGCAAGAAAATCAAAAAAGAAAACAAAAACAGTGTCATATAATCTATACATTTCGAGAGGGTGAAAATAGTAAATTGCGCCAAATATTGTCAAAAGATCAAGGAAACTGGAGACAGAGGTATCCACTGTATTTGGCAACAGACAATTTGACCTCAAAAAAGATCTGTTTCAGTAGAGCAGTGCTGACAAATCTAGAATAAAGTAAACAGAAGATAAATTGGACAATCTTTGCTAAACATGGCAGATGGAAAGCACACATTTATTTTCAGTTCTCCAAAAAATCCAGCTAAATGAGAGTAATGTATTTAAAAAACCATAAACACCAAATGACAAAGTGAAGAACACATTAAATAACAATAGAATAAAATATTGTAAATAAAAGCAAATTGACAACTGTTAGCATACTGGATAATGTTGAAACTTTAAATGAACAGCCCAGATGAAAAAATCTTTAGATTCTGACATTTGTAGATCTTTATATAAAACAGGCAGCTTGCTACTTCATTGCCTTACAGAGAAGCCTTTCAAACCAATCCCTATACACTACATGCACACAGAGATGCCAGTCTCTCTCATAAAATTGCACTTTTTACCTCAATAAACCCCCAAGAATCACCAATTACTTGGTAAAAATCTCTAATGTGGGACAAGAATGAAACAGGCACAATGAAACAATAACAAAATCAATCAGAACCAAAAATTCAGAGATGAAACAACTATAACATACAAATTACACATAATAATGAAACTGCTAGTAATACTAATATAAATAAACATTTAGAAATAATCTAAGAGCATTTGGAAATCAAATGCTGTTAACAAATACATAAAAGTAAAAGAAATATCGGTGATAGTATTGGGTGGGAGCCGACTGTATTAGCTCATAAAAACCACTTCAAGTTTCATGAAATTTTGTGAGCTATGGTTAAATAATAAATTATAAAGTTAGTGTTAAATAAATTATATTTAAGACAAAAGATATTCAAACATCAATTCCTAATTATTTTAATGCATTTTCCTGTTATATATGCTCTTGATGTTATTTAAATCTATTGCTCCTGTGACGACAGCAGCAGCCCATTTGGAACAGCTGCTCTGAAGACTCTGGCGGAAGTGAGGGAGGTGCTGCTTGGATTGGACGCTCTGCAGGGCTGTTGCCAGCCAGGAACAAGTGGGAGCCCCACCTTCTACTGAGTTAATGGGGTGGGAGTCCTGTACTCTTGGGCACAGCTGCAACTGCCAAAGCCGTGGCTCTAGATCTGGGCATCCCTGAGCTCTTGGGGGCCCAGTAAGCTCCTGCCACTGCAGGCTTGTAAGTGCCTGCTCCCACTGCCTGACCTCTCCCTGCTTCTGGCACCCGCTCTTGTGTGAAGCAAAGTAGTGGCCGAACCCAGGTGCTGTCATGACCTGGCCGGGTGTGTGCATGCTTGGGGCGACACTGAAACTCCAGCTCCCTGCCACCTTGGCTAACTCCAGACTTTGGGTGCAGATGAATGTGGGAAGGAGGAGTGGTGTGTTGGGGCGGGGGGCGGTTGCTGAGGGCAGCTCATCCCAGGCATGCAGGCACCCCTTAGCACAAACAGTCTGGGTGTTGTGGAAAGCATGTTGATGGCAGGAGAAAGACATGTTAATGTTCCTGGACAGAAAGGGATGGGTCCCTAAGCAGAAAGGGGTGGGTCACTGGTGAAACCTCACCTTCAAGGTGGGGACAGCCTGAACCCTGGGGGCTGGGCTGACAGGTACCGGTGGAGGCTGTGGCTGTGAGTGAGAACTTAGAGTGTTTTTTCTGGGCTCACCCATGGCCACCCAAGGCCCAATCAGCATACACTTCCTCCCTTCTGAGCCCATAAAAACCCTGGAATCTGCCAGACTCAGATACAGGGACTACCAGCTGTGGGAAGAAGCTACTCACTTCAGTTCTCCTCTCTGCTGAGAGCGAGACACTCGTCAGGCTGAGCTGCCTGCAGAAAGGAGGTACCCACTTTGGGTTTCCTGAGTCGAGCTCCTCTCCATCTTGCTCACCCTCTAGTTGTCCACATATCTCATTCTTCCTGGATGTGGGACAAGAACTTGGGACCCACTGAATGGCAGGACGGAAAGAGCTGTAACAAACAGACTGAAATATGCTCGCAGCTTGCCAAATTGTGGTCAATGAGAAGGAGAGAAGAATGGCAGCCCTTTGGGGAGCCAAGACCTAGGGTCTCCCCAAGCCAGGGCTTTGACACCCACTTTGGGGCTTTGTGGTTCTCAGCACCTCCAAACTTCTGGGCGCCACTGTGTTCCCCAGTGGCGGCGGTGGAAGCCTCTTCAGTACACCTGGTCCAGCCATAGCCTTGCACTAAACTGGCACCTGGGCTGGTGCCTGGAACTGCCACCCCTGCCACAGCTGGCACACTTGGCTGTGTGCTGCGGCCGGGCCCCACACTTGCTCACATAACCCTTGCCACTCCACACCTGGCTCACCCTTGGCAGGCATGGGATCTGGGCTGGCAGCCTGAGCGAAGCACAGCCTGCACCAAGCACAGCCTGTCGCGTCTACTGGGCAGAATGAGCCCAGCAGACCCAAGTAAAACTCGGGTAAAGGTGTCACCGGCCACAAAGACTTCTGGCTGGAAAAGTGACACCCTAAGGATTCTGTGACATCAGTAGATAGGAAATTCTATTAATAATGAGATATAACACGTCTCTTTCCACCTCCCCATTCAGTATTCTCAGGTTGCAGCTTGAAATTGGTCCTACAGGAAATGTTTATATCATATAAATTGGCAAACACAATAAACCTTGGCATGATTATTGTTTTATGAAATGTCTATAGATTTTCTTAAAATATAAAATCTTAAAAGTGTAAATTATGCTTAAAATTTATCATAGTTTTACACTATGAGTAGAATCAAAAACTGAGGAACTATTCTTTCAGTATTTCAGATGATCCACTCCAATAAAGAAATAGCACATGCCATTGATGAATGAGTGAGGTTCCTAATATATGTCTTTGTTGTTTCGCTGTTGTCGTACTTATTAAAGTAAATGAATATATCAACCAATAATCATATTTGTTAATTGCAGCCATAAGTTGAATACAGGGAAAAAAATTCTGAAAAAAAGTCAATGAAGTCATTCTGTGAGAATATATTGCTATTTGGAATTTAAGACTGAGTATGTTATATTTTACTGTATGTAACTTGTATGCTATATATCCTTTATATCAGGAAACATTTTATTAAACAGTCATGCACATGTATTTCCATACATTTTTCCAGAAAATTTTGTGAGAAAATACAAGAAAATCAATGCTTAATCCTGGTGATCTAATACTTAATCATGAGATTTTCAAAGGAGAGAAAGGAGAAATTGGAGAGTAGTAGGTTATTAAAAAATTATAGAGGACTATGTCTCAGAATAAAACTTACCTACTTAGAAACCAACAAAAATAATTTTAAAAATACAGAACAAAACACATGACCAAAACAAATCAGAACATTGAGATAAAGAAAAGTTATAAAAGCTTCCATAGATAGCGATAGAAAAGAACAACTAGAAAGTAAAAATATGAATAAATAAAAATCAAAATCATATTAACTTTAGAAGATAAATTTTGGATGTCTTCATACAGCCAACAGACACATGAAAAAATGCTCATCATCACTGGCCATCAGAGAAATGCAAATCAAAACCACAATGAGATACCATCTCACACCAGTTAGAATGGCAATCATTCAAAAGTCAGGAAACAACAGGTGCTGGAGAGGATGTGGAGAAATAGGAACACTTTTACACTGTTGGTGGGATTGTAAACTAGTTCAACCATTATGGAAAACAGTATGGCGATTCCTCAAGGATCTAGAACTAGATGTACCATATGACCCAGCCATCCCATTACTGGGTATATACCCAAAAGATTATAAATCATGCTGCTATAAAGACACATGCACACGTATGTTTATTGCGGCACTATTCACAATAGCAAAGACTTGGAATCAACCCAAATGTCCATCAGTGACAGCCTGGATTAAGAAAATGTGGCACATATACACCATGGAATACTATGCAGCCATAATAAAGGATGAGTTTGTGTCCTTTGTAGGGACATGGATGCAGCTGGAAACCATCATTCTTAGCAAACTATCACAAGAACAGAAAACCAAACACCGCATGTTCTCACTCATAGGTGGGAACTGAACAATGAGATCACTTGGACTCGGGAAGGGGAACATCACACACTGGGGCCTATCATGGGGTTGCGGGGGAGGGATTGCGTTGGGAGTTATACCTGAAGTAAATGACGAGTTGATGGGTGCTGACGAGTTGATGGGTGCAGCACAGCAACATGGCACAAGTATACATATGTAACAAACCTGCACGTTATGCACATGTACCCTAGAACTTAAAGTATAATAATAATAAATATATATATAAATAAATTTAAAAAAAGAAGATAAATTTTGGAAATAGTATTTTTTTTTTAAATGTCCTTTAAATTCTGAGGGAGTTTAGAATTCTACACGAGCCAAATTATCCATTGGATTTAAAGCAAAATAACAAACATATTCTGTACATGTAGCATTTCAAAACCTTCCTCCTATGTACCCTTTCCCCAGAAGCTCCTAGGGGATATACTCCATGAAAACATTACTAATGAGAAATAGGAACATAATAGATTCAGGAAATAGATTCAGTAATTCCAGTAGAAAAGAGGGCAAAGGGATTTTCTTGAACAATTGAAAAACAAATCCCTAGAAAGACATCTGTGAAACAGACCTACATAGCTTTTGATATTGCTTGAGTCAGGAGGGTAGATAACTTCAGGATACATATCACCAGGAAACCAACATACAAACCAAAACCTGTCAGATTGATAGTTTTAAACATTTTGGGAAGAATGTTATGACTGACAGAGAGCTGGAAAAAACAATCTACTTGGAACTTTTACAAAGATAAGTTAAAAAATAATCTTTTATGAAATTAGATAAAATGCAAATGCATATAAGGCAGAAAATTTAAGTAAAATATACTTTATGGTTAAGGCTAAAACTTCAATTTCTAGTAATCATAGTGATTTAATCAATTATGATGTATCTATATCGGAATTTAAGTATACAACATACCCAAAATGGCATCTAACTTTCCTCTGACATTTTTCCATTTTAATTTTGGCCTCACTTGTTATATTGTGTTTCTTCTGTGATGGCTTTTCTTTTTATCACTCCCTTTCTCCTTCTTCAATACAAGCAAAGTTATGTCCAAGCATGTACAAACAAAATTGTGTGTGCACACACACGTACACAACAAAATTCTTTATATGCATGGGTTTAACTTTTTCAGATAAAAAAATATCCTTGCTGGCCCTTACCTTGGAACTGCTTAAAGTGTCATATAATTATTCTTAATTACCTTAACAAGTTTCCAATATTGTTGTAAGCTAACCCTTGCCAGAAATATATTTTTAAATTTAATGAGATCAAGCTCTATTTTCTCTATATGTTTTGACATAAACTATTTTAAAAAATCGAATATAGAGAATTTATTCTCAGAAATCTTTCTGACTATTATTTAATGAAATGAATATGTGATTGGAAAATGATCATTGGCATGGTAGTTCACTGTGGCCTGATATGTGGATGAGAGGCATGTAGCTGTTCATGTTTTAGGCTGATTTATTTTTTAAAAAAACTAGAGATGTCAAATATAAGTCATTCTAAGTAGTTGAGAAAATGTATTTTTAAGTGTCTACTATGTTCACTAAAACACATCTATGTATGTTTTTTATATTATATTTTGAAAAGACTAAGTCTCAGGTTGCTAGTTCCACATGCATTTGATAAATTCATTTATTCTAAATTTAAAACTACGTAAAAGAGTCAGATTGCCTCTCTGCTGTAAACAGAAAGAAAAACTAATAATGGTAACAAAAACACTCACCATTTTGTTTGTTTGTTAGGTTTTCCTTCAAGTGTAAATTCCTGAAAGTGTTTATGAAGCATAAAGCCCATAAATACAGGTTCCAAAAGGAAAAACTTTTTGTTTTTAAAATCACAGCGAGAAGTCCTTGGTGTATCTTTTACTTATCAGTACATGGTAAATTATTTGTTTCTAAATTATCTAATAAAAAAACATTTTCCCATTCAGAATTAATCCAACTCATAATTAAGGGAGCTAACTGCCTTGTGCTCATTTCATTACACTTTTTGAATACTAATGATGTTGTACTAGAAATAAATTAATCACTTTCCATAGTTCATGCTTTAAGTTCTGCACTTTTGTCAAAACAGTTTTTCATCCTCTTCAGTCTTTCCTAAAGATGCTCATTGTCTTGCATTAAAATATTATTTCTTTCTTTCAATAATTAGAGCTCTTTTTTATTCCCCTTCCGTTGCTTTATTTTCTCTTGACTCATTGACTGTCCCATCTTATTCTTTCTGATCACTTCCTAAATTTGATGGCTTAAATGGCAAATCTCTCTTCCAGAATCTTACCAAATATCAAGACCAAATATTGATCTTTAATACAGAAGGAAGTTATTTCATTTTTTTTTCCATATAACAAATAAACACCATTAAAGGAATTAAAATTATTTGGAAAACACATGTGTTTGGGATTGTGGTAATACTCAACATTGGCATCCATATAAGAGCAAAGTAACTCTCTAACTATTCATACTAAAAAGAGAGCCCAGATGGTGGATCTACATTGTGCCTCTTCTCAGTAAACATGGAGCTGACTGATCATCAAATATATGACTCCTAAGAATTGGATAGTTTCCATGAGGCTGTCAATTGCAAGAAAACTTCCCGGTATATTAGTCAGTGTCCTAATCAGAAACAGATGGTACATCCAATTAAGTTCAAACCTTTGAAGAGTTGGGTTTTCTTTTCTCAATTTTTATTTTTTTTCTTTGCTTTGTTTTGTTTTAAATAGATCATGTACAAAAACTTACGGGCACGGTGTGAGAAAGACCTTAAAGAACGATGCGGTACTACCGGGCTGAGAACAGCAGGTCAAAATTAACACTCTTCAGTTTAAAGGAGAGGACAGGTGAACAGATACAGGGTTGCCACTAAGGGGCAACCTTAAAGGATACCTTCAACCTCAGTCTGTTTTTTTCTCATATTCTTTTTTTTTTTTTTTTTTTTTTTGAGACGGAGTCTTGCTCTGTCACACAGGCTGGAGTGCAATGGCGCGATCTTGGCTCACTGCAAGCTCCGCCTCCCGGGTTCACGCCATTCTCCTGCCTCCCGAGTAGCTGGGACTACAAGCGCCCGCCACCTCGCCCAGCTAGTTTTTTGTATTTTTAGTAGAGACGGGGTTTCACCGTGTTAGCCAGGATGGCCTCGAACTCATGACCTCGTGATCCGCCCACCTCGGCCTCCTAAAGTCCTGGGATTGCAGGCGTGAGCCACCGCGCCCGGCCTTTTTTCTTATATTCTTTTGGTATTTCCCATTGGGCAGACCTAAACCAAAGTCAGAGAGCCAGAGGGGAGGAGGAACTAAGGACTACACACAGTGAACCTCCCAGAACCCAGGGCAGAGTGGAGTGCAGATATGGCGGACAAATGGAAGGTGGTCAGCATACCTGGTATAACTATTCTTCTGCTTTCCTCTGTTGTCCCTTGTAAGAACCTATGTTAAACAAGGTATTATAGTTTCAAAGTGGGCATACCATTTTTAAATATCTCTTATTAAATAGGTCTGTGAAGTTAATGAAGTAATAGTTCATGACAAGCAAAAAATTCAAATTTTTTCTACAAATAATAAATGCACTTATAAATATGTAATTTTTAAATGAATTAATATCAAAGAGAAAAAGAAAAAATAATAATAGAAGTGAGATGTAGTTACAAAGTTCTCAAAATCTCAGTTACAAATTATTAAGATTTGTTATATAGTTGTATGCCACATAACAATGTTTTGGTCAACAGTGGAACACATATAGGATAATCATCCCATAGGATTATGATACCATATTTTACTATACCATTATAGAACCACTCTTATGTAAGTACACTCTCTGGTGTTTGCACAATGACTTATTTGCCTGTTAATGCACTTCTGAGAATGTACTTCCATCATTAAGCGATTTATGACTGCATAACAGTAACAATAATTTTAAATTTTTAAATTCATTTAAAATCATTTTTAAAAACATTATATTCAATATTTAAAATACATTATGTAGTGTATAGCCTTGCTTTAGTGCAATCTTAGAACTTTCATAAAGTTATATCACATTTAATATTATGAAGAAAATTCAATACATTATGAAAAGCAGAAACCATATTTTCTAAAATGAAACAAAATAAACTAATTGTTCAAGAAAATATTCATTTGAAAAAATTCTGAAACAATGCTAGTGAAAACTGATGGCATAAGAAAAATCAAAGCTGTACTTATATTTCTTAGAAAATAACAATCACAGTGTCAAGAAAAACATCTTTTTACTTTACTTATTAATAAGAAGGTATTAAAATAAAATAATATATGTTTAATTCAAAAGATTATTTTTCCTGATATGACAATTAAACAAGCCTGAGCTCTATGGAGATCAATAAAATCTAAAGAGAAATTAAATTGAAAAAGACAATTGATAAAGTTATTATTTTTTCTTGAGCTAATGTGAAAAATGTAATAAACAACTAGAATCTAACTGGAATATATATTCATGTACATGTATACAGATATATAGATCTTATAGCCTTGCTATAAGAATATATATATGTACATATAATAATTAAAATTCAAAAAAATTAAATACTGCTTTTTGTTAGTACCTTTTAAATCTTGATAAAATATCATTATAACCAGAAAATATTAACTCTCAATATTAATTACTGGAGTGGAAAATCTCAAAAAGACACTTAAAATAGAAAAAATAATTTTATAAGAGCACTCAAAATATGCACCAATTAAGTTTGATTAAATAAATCACTTAAAATAAATACATTCAGAAATGGATGTTTCCTATGCCATGTAAATTTTGTAATGTATAACAAAAATGGATGGAAATTTAACTTTTGGCTCTACTATGCCAAATGTGATTTTAATCTTTTGAAATTGTTTATATTTGATTTATGACTTAGGATATGGCCAATATTCATTATTAGTTTATGTATGTCTTAAAAATATATTGTTTAAATTTGTGTAAACTTACTGACATTTTGTCGTTTTTTTCTATTAATTACCAAGACAGATGTGTTAAAGTTGGGTGTATTATTATGTATTTGTCTATTTCTCCTTGTAGTTATTTTTATTTATTACTGTTTTGAATATTGTTCTCCAACAATCCAAGTCCACCTAGAACTTCAGAATATGACCTTATTTGAAAATAAACGAGTCTGCTCAGATGTAATCAGTCGAAAGGAGATATTATTGGATTATGATGGGCCCTGATTGAATAACTAGTATCTTCACAAGAAGAGAAAGCACAGACACTGAGACACAGAGGGAGTACACTGTGTGATGACAGAGATTAGATAGGTGAACTAGAAGCAAAGGAATGCCAAGGATTGACAGCAACCAACAGAAGCCCAGAGAAAACGTTGAGAGTTTCTTCCTCAGAACATCCAAAAGGAGACAACCTTGCCAATATCTTGATTTTAGACTTGTATTTTCAAAAACTTTAAGGCATTAAGTTTCAGTTGTTTTAAACCACAGTTTGTGGTACTTGTTTTGGCAGTACTAGGAAACTAGTACATACATGTCGAGGCAATACCAGTAGATTTTTACAAATTTGAAATTATCATATTTGTTTGGTGTATTGAAATGTTTATTCTAAATTGACACCTATGAGTGAGAACATGCGGTGTTTGGTTTTCTGTTCTTGTGATACCAAAATGTTCTTAATAGGAAACCAGTTCAGCCTCAATCCTTAAATAAAAATGTAAGTAAGTAAACAAATACAATATTTGATACCTATTTTCTATTTCAGTAAAGACAGAACTTAAAGCATGATGTGAACAAAAGATCACTTTCTTTAAATGCATAATGTTATTAGCAATGTGCAGCTAATAATGAATAAAACACAAGAACACCCTCTTCTCCTTTGCAGTGGCTGTTCCATGTGTCTAAATGATAGATATCTGTATTTAGATACCTTAATGAACTGTTCTTTCTTTTCTTTAAGTCTTTTTATTTGTGTCATCTTCTCACTGAGGGCTTTAGTGACCAAACACTCTTTCCAGTTCTAACTCCATAGCATTTGTCACCATCAGAGATACAGTTTTATTAAAAAAAAAAAAAAAAAAAAAAAAAAAAAAAACCCTAAAAACTTATTTTGGATTTATTTGAGTTTACAGAAAAGTTGCAAAAATAGTAATGATTTCACTCAGTTGGCCTTACTATTGGCATCTTTCACAGCAAGAATCCCTTGGTCAAAGCTAAGAAATTAACTTTGGTTAAAACACTTAACTACAAACTTTTTCAGATTTTTCCAGTTATCTATTAATGTCCTTTTTAAAATTTTAGAACCCAGTCTAAGTTACTGTGACACTTTTAGATATCACTTTAGTTTCTACCATCTATGTTAGTTTCTCAGTTTTGCTTTTCATGACCTTGATTCTTTGGAAGAGATTTGAGAGGATATCCTGTAGAATGCTCTTCAATTTGAGGCTGTCTGAAGTGAAGTTTTCTTGTGATTACACTAGGGTTATGAATTTAGATAAATAATATTATAGAGGTGAAGGATGCTGTTCATGACATTATAACTGGGATTCATAATGTGAATATGACTTACCACTGATGATGTCAACCTTAAACGTATGGTGCATGTTGTTCCTCACACAGTTCTTTACTGAAATGTCACTATATTTTTTCTCTTTGTAAAATAACACTTTAAGTTGTAGGGTACATGTGCACAACGTGCAGGTTTGTTACATAGGTATACATGTGCCATGTTGGTTTACTACACCCATCAACTCATCATTTACATTAGGTATTTCTCGTAAGGCTATCCCTCTCCCAGCCCTCCACCCCCAGACAGGTCCTGGTGTGTGATGTTCCCTGCACTGTGTCCAAGTGTTCTCATTGTTCAATTCCTACCTATGAGGGAGAACATGCAGTGTTTGGTTTTCTGTCCTTGTGATAGTTTGCTGAGAATGATGGTTTCCAGCTTCATCCATGTCCCTGCAAAGGACATGAACTCATCCTTCTTTATGGCTGCAAAGTATTCCATGGTATATATGCACCACATTTTCTTAATCCAGTCTATCGTTTATGGACATTTGGGTTGGTTCCAAGTCTTTGCTATTGTGAATAGTGCCACAATAAATATACGTGTACATGTATGTTTATAGTAACATGATTTATAATCCTTCAGTTATGCACCCAGTAATGGGATCGCTGGGTCAAATGCTATTTCTAGTTCTAGATCCTTGAGCAATCGTCACACTGCAGAACTAATTTATACTCCTGTCAACAGTGTAAAAGCATTCCAATTTCTCAACATCCTCTCCAGCATTTGTTGTTTCCTGACTTTTTAATGATTGCCATTCTAACTGGCGTGAGATGGTATCTCATTGTGGTTTCTTATTTGCATTTCTTTGATGACCAGTGATGATGAGCATTATTTTCATGTGTCTGCTAGCTCCATAAATGTCTTCTTTTGAGAAGTGTCTGTTCGTATCCTTTTCCCACTTTTTGATGGGGTGGTTGGCTTTTTTCTTGTAAATTTGTTTAAGTTCTTTGTACATTCTAGATATTAGCCTTTTGTCAGATGGGTAAATTGCAACAATTTTCTCCCATTCTGTAGGTTGTCTGCTGTGGGGTTGGTGGTGATATCCCCTTTATCATTTTTTATTGTGTTTATTTGATTCTTCTCTTTTCTTCCTTATTAGCCTTGTTAGTGGTCTATCAATTATGTTGTTCTTGTCAAAAAACCAGCTCCTGGATTCATTGATTTTTTTGATGGGTTGGTTGTGTCTCCAAGTCTCCTTCAGTTCTGCTCTGATCTTAGTTTTTTCCTGCCTTCTGCTAATTTTGAATTTCTTTTCTCTATTTCTTTTAATTTTGATGTAACTGTGTCGATTTTAGATCTTTGCTGCTTTTTCTTGAGGGCATTTAGTGCTATAAATTTCCCTCTACACACTGCTTTAAATGTGTACCAGAGATTCTGGTAAGTTGTGTCTTTGGTCTCATTAGGTTCAAAGATCATGTTTATTTATGCCTTCAGTTTTTTGTTTACCCAGTAGTCACTCTGGAGCAGGTTTTTCAGTTTCCATGTAGTTGTGTGGTTTTGAGTGTGTTTCTTTCTTTTTTTTTTTTTTATTACACTTTAAGTTCTAGGGTACATGTGTCCAACATGCAGGTTTGTTACATATATTTACATGTGCCATGTTGTTGTGCTGCACCCATTAAATCCTCATTTATGTTAGGTAAATCTCCTAATTCTATCCCTCACCCCTTCCCTTACCCCACCACAGGTCCCAGTGTGTGATGATCCACTTCCTGTGTCCAAGTGATCTCATTGTTCAATTCCCACCTATGAGTGAGAACATGCAGTGTTTGGTTTTTTTGTTCTTGTGATAGTTTACTGAGAATGATGGTTTCCAGCTGCATCCATGTCCCTGCAAAGGACACGAACTCATCCTTTTTTATGGCTGCATAGCATTACATGCTGTATATGTGCCACATTTCCAAATCCAGTCTGTCACTGATGGACATTTGGATTGATTCCAAGTCTTTGATATTGTGAATAGTGCTGCAATAAACATACGTGAGCATGTGTCTTTATAGCAACATGATTTATAATCCTTTGAGTATATCCCCAGTAATGGGATGGCGAGATCAAATGGTATTTCTAGTTGTAGATCCTTGATGAATCGCCATACTGTTTTCCACAATGGTTGAACTAGTTTACAGTCCCACCAATAGTGTAAAAGTGTTCCTATTTCTCCACATTCTCTCCAACACCTGTTGTTTCCTGACTTTTTAATGATTGCCATTCTAACTGGTGTGACATAGCTCAAAATAATAAGAGCTATTTATAACAAACCCACAGCCAATATCATACTGAATGAGCAAAACCTGGAAGCATTCCCCTTGAAAAGTGGCACAAGACAGGGGTACCCTCTCTCACCACTCCTATTCAACATAGTTTGGAAGTTCTGGCTAGGGCAATCAGGCAAGTTAGTGTGACAAACTAACTTTGTGACAAACTAACTCATTGTAGTTTTGATTTTCATTTCTCTGATGGCGAGTGATGATGAGCATTTTTTCATGTGTCTGTTGGCTGTATGAATGTCTTCTTTTGAGAAGTGTCTGTTGATATCCTTTGCCCACTTTTTGATGGGGTTGTTTGTTTTTTTTCTTGTAAATTTGTTTGAGTTCTTTGTAGGTTCTGGATATTAGCCCTTTGTCAGATGAGTAGATTGCAAAAATTTTCTCCCACTCTGTAGGTTGCCTGTTCACTTTGATGGTAGTTCCTTTTGCTGTGCAGAAGCTCTTTAGTTTAATTATATCTCATTTTTCAATTTTGGCTTTTGTTGCAGTTGCTTTTGGTGTTTTAGACATGAAGTCCTTGCCCATGCCTATGTCCTGAATGGTATTACCTAGGTTTTCTTCTAGGGTTTTTATGGTATTAGGTCTAACATTTAAGTCTCTAATCCATCTTGAATTAATTTTCATATAAGGAGTAAGGAAAGGATACAGTTTCAGCTTTCTATTTATGGCTAGCCAATTTTCCCAGCACCACTTATTAAATAGGGAATCCTTTCCCCATTTCTTGTTTTTGTCAGGTTTGTCAAAGATCAGATGACTGTAGATGTGTGGTATTATTTCTGAGGTCTCTGTTCTGTTCCATTGGTCTGTTCCACTGGTACTGTTTTGGTACCATTACCATGCTGTTTTGGTTACTGTAGCCTTGTAGTATAGTTTGAAATCAGGTAGCGTGATGCCTCCAGCTTTGTTCTTTTGGCTTAGGATTGTCTTGGCAATGTGGGGTCTTTTTTGGTTCCATATGAACTTTAAAGCAGCTTTTGCCAATTCTGTGAAGAAAGTCATTGGTAGATTGATGGGGATGGCATTGAATCTATAAATTACCTTGGGCAGATGGCCATTTTCACAATATTGATTCTTCCTATCCATGAGCATGGTATGTTTTTCCATTTGTTTGTTTCCTCTTTTATTTCACTGAGCAGTGGTTTGTAGTTCTCCTTGAAGACATCCTTTACATCCCTTGTAAGTTGGATTCCTAGGTATTTTTTTCTCTTTGAAGCTATTGTGAATGGGAGTTCATTCGTGATTTGGCTCTCTCTTTGTCTGTTACTGGTGTATAAGAATACTTGAGATTTTTGCACATTGATTTTTGTATACTGAGACGTTGCTGAAGTTGCTTATCAGCTTAAGGAGATTTTGAGCTGAGATGATGGTATTTTCTAAAACTACAATCATGTTATCTGCAAACAGGGACAATTTGACTTCTTCTTTTCCTAACTGAATACCCTTGATTTCTTTCTCTTGCCTGATTGCTCTAGCCAGAACTTCCAACACTATGTTGAATAGGAGTGGTGAGAGAGGGTACCCCTGCCTTGTGCCACTTTTCAAGGGGAATGCTTCCAGGTTTTGCTCATTCAGTATGATATTGGCTGTGGGTTTGTCATAAATAGCTCTTATTATTTTGACATATGTTCCATCAATACCAAATTTATTGCGAGTTTTTAGCATGAAGGGCTGTTGAATTTTGTCAAAAGCCTTTTCTGCATCTATTGAGATAATCATGTGGTTTTTGTCCTTAGTTCTGTTTATATGCTGGATTGCGTTCATTGATTTGTGTATGCTGAACCAGCCTTGCATCCCAGGGATGAAGCCCACTTGATTATGGTGGATAAGCTTTTTGATGTGCTGCTGGATTCAGTTTGACAGTATTGTATTGAGAAATTTTGCATCGATGTTCATCAGGGATATTGGTCTAAAATCCTCTTTTTTTGTGGTGTCTCTGCCAGGCTTTGGTATCAGGATGATGTTGGCCTCATAAAATGAGTTATGTAGGATTCCCTCTTTTTCTGTTGATTGCAATAGTTTCAGAAGGAATTGTACCAGCTCCTCCTTGTACCTCTGGTAGAATTTGGCTGTGAATCCGTCTGGTCCTTGACTTTTTTTGGTTTGTAGGCTACTAATTATTGCCTCAATTTCAGAGCCTGCTATTGGTCTATTCAGAAATTCAACTTCTCCCTGATTTAGTCTTGGGAGAATGTCCAGGAAATTATCCATTTCTTCTAGGTTTTCTAGTTTATTTGCATAGAGGTGTTTATAGTATTCTCTGATGGTAGTTTGTATTTCTATGGGGTTGTTGGTTATACCCCCTTTATCATTTTTTATTGCATCTGTTTGATTCTTCTCTCTTTTCTTCTTTATTAGTCTTGCTAGCTGTCTATAAATTTTGTTGATCTTTTCAAAAAACCAGTTCCTGGATTCATTGATTTTTTGTAGGGGTTTTTGTGTCTCTATCTTCTTCATTTCTGCTCTGATCTTAGCTATTTCTTGTCTTCTGCTAGCTTTTGAATGTATTTGCTCTTGCTTCTCTAGTTCTTTTAATTGTGATGTTAGGGTGTCAATTGTAGATCTTTCCTGCTTTCTCTTGTGGGGATTTAATGCTATAAATTTCCCCCTAAACACTGCTTTAAGCATGTCCCAGAGATTCTTGTATGTTGTATCTTTATTCTCATTGGTTTCGAAGAACATCTTTATTTCTGCCTTCATTTTGTTATGTACCCAGTAGTCATTCAGGAGCAGGTTGTTCAGTTTCCACGTAGTTGAGCGGTTTTGAGTTTCTTAGTCCTGAGTTCTAGTTTGATTGCACTGTGGTCTGAGAGACAGTTTGTTATAATTTCTGTTATTTTACATTTGCTGAGAAGTGGTTTACTTCCAACTATGTGGTCAATTTTGGAATTAGTGTGATGTGATGCTTAGAAGAATGTATTAGGGTGGAAGTTACCTGATTTTCCAGGGGTTGTGTGTCTCAATTTCTCTTGGCTAGGAAAAGGAATTCCCTTCCCCTTTGTGCTTCCCAGGTAGACGATGCCTTGCCCTGCTTCAGCTCTCGCGGGTCGGGCTGCACCCGCGGAACAGCATCGACTGTCCAATATGCCCCAGTGAGATGAACCTGGTGCCTCAGTTCAAAATGCAGAAATCACCTGTCTTCTGTGTTGCTCACACTGGGACTTGGAGGCTGGAGCTGTTCCTATTCTGCCATCTTGGGCGCCCCCCTTGAGTGTGTTTCTTAATCTTGAGTTCTAATTTTATTGCACTGTGGTTGAGAGACAGTTTGTTGTGATTTCTGTTATTTTACATTTGCTGAGGAGGGGTTTACTTACAATTATACGGTCAATTTTAGATTAAATGCGATGTGGTGCTGAGACGAATGTGTGTTTTGTTCATTTTGGGTGGAGAGTTCTGTAGATGTCTATTAGGTCTGCTTGGTGCAGAGATGAGTTCAATTCCTGGATATTCTTGTTAACTTTCTGTCTCGTTGTTCTGTCTAATGTTGACAGTGGGGTGTTGAAGTCTCCCATTATTATTGTATGGGAGTCTAAGTCTCTTTGTAGGTCTCTAAGGACTTGCTTTATGAATCTATGTGTTCCTGTATTGGGTGCATATATATTTAGGATAGTTAGCTCTTCTTGTTGAATTGATCTCTTTACCATTATGAAATGGCCTTCTTTGTCTCTTTTGATCTTTGTTGGTTTAAAGTCTGTTTTGTCAGAGACTAGGATTGCAACCCCAGTTTTTGTTTTGTTTTTTGTTTTGTTTTTTATTTTTTTTCCATTTGCTTGGTAGATCTTCCCCCATCCCTTTATTTTGAGCCTATGTGTGTCTCTGCATGTGAGATGAGTCTCCTGAATACAGTACACTAATGGGTCTTGACTCGAACCAATTTGCTAGTCTATGTCTTTTAATTGGGACATTTAGCCCATTTACATTTATGGTTAATATTGTTATGTGTGAATTTGATCCCGTCATTATGATGCTAGCTGGTTATTTTGCCCATTAATTAATACTTCATAGCATTGATGGTCTTTACAATTTGGCATGATTTTGCAGTGGCTGGTACCAGTTGTTCTTTTCCATGTTTAGTGTTTCCTTCAGGAGCTCTTGTAAGGCAGGCCTGGTGGTAACAAAATCTCTTAGCATTTGCTCGTCTGTAAAGGATTTTATTTCTCCTTCACTTATGAAGCTTAGTTTGGCTGGATATAGAATTCTGGGTTGAAAATTCTTTCCTTTAAGACTGTTGAATATTGACCCTGTTTACTTTTCCACATTGTATTCAAATTTCTCCATGCAGCCCACGTTCTAAAAAGAGAAATTAATCATATAATGAAATGCAGATATCTGTATGTAGATTTGAGCATTCTTCTCTAAAGAAACAGTATCTCTTCTGTTCCATGCATATATTTATTTAAACATTTATTCATATCAGTAGGGACATGAGCATTATATATTTGGGGTTATAGTACACTACTATATTATTGTTTTAGTCAAACTGTTCTCTCTTTCGAGTTCTTACAAGCTGGCCACTTTGACGTGCTGCCATCCATCTATGGGTTTTGTTTTGGTTTTGCTTGCTGGTTTAGTTAGCACTCCCTTACATTCTGGCAGTTCATGCCATTACAAGCTCATCTTGGATTTTCCCTGTCCCAGTTCTAGATTCAGCCATTTATCCAAGGAGTCTGTTTCTTTACACAGCTTTCTGTTTTACTTGTTTATTTTCTATTTCCTCACACTGAAATGTAAATTTAATGTAAGTAAAATTTCTATTTGTTTGATTACCTGCTGCACCCACAGTGGTCAACACAATGCCTGTCGCATAGTTAGCATTCAGTAATAATGTAAACAGGTGAATGAACAAAAAGAAAACTAAGTTTATCTATGCTTACTTCTCATAATCACAATTTTAAAATGCTTTTTATTATTTTTCTCTCAAACATTTGCCTTAAAAATGACCGTAAAATGTAGGTTATCCTGAAATTAATTTCCTCATAGATTTTTTTTTTATAATACTAAGTTTTTCTAAAAATGTAGCTATAGCTAAGATGACTCCTGGTATATTTTTAGATAGGTGTTCCTCCTCTTGCCGGTCTCATCATCAGTATTCTCATCACCATCATCTTCATGATCACTATTTTCTAATAGAACTTTCAACATGACCATAGCAGCAGTGGAATTTTACTGTCTTATAAACATGAGCTTAACAAAAACTTTCTAAATAATTATCCATGCCTAATATGACATGATACTTTCTTGTTCTGTCTAGCATAATTTTTATTGCTTCGATAAAATAAAAGAGAATAAAAAGAAGTCATTACTGAACACCCGTTTAAGTCAAATGTCCAAACCCTTTTGTTAATGCCAAAAGAAAATAGGAGAAAAACAAAAAGAGAGAAAGAAAATAAGAAACAAAGGCAGAAAAAGAAAACCTCGATGTTAAATTCAATGAAAGTTAAAATAACATATACATTAATATATTAATAAAATAATAATTTGTCAGTGTTAACATGGTTCTAGCCTATTAGTCTTGGTTATTCAGACCATTTTTCTTCAAATGGTTGGGAACTATACACATTGAAAATATGTCATAGTTTCACATTTATTTTTCCCCTGCTTAGGAACACTATAAAGTCCTAACTGAATGTCTTTCAAAGTCATATCAGCCAATGCACTTTAATCTTTTTAATTATGCAACACTAAGTTTACTGTCAGAAGCAGATATAAAAAATAACTCTAAAAATTGGAAGTCACTAAAACGGAAAGCTTATTTATCAATGCAATTTTGTTACTCCAGCACAAATTTCCTGATTGTATCAGGTGCTGTCATGCCTCAGAGGTGTTTGTTTTTGATGGTAGAGATGATATATATGGTTGAAACTGATAAAAAGAGACATATTACCATACCAGAAAATGCTGATTCCAAAATTGCTTTTCAATCACAAGTTTCGCACTCTGTACATAATCTCAGTGTATTATAGGCCTTTAGTCATTTGTGGTTTGATTTCTTCCAGTAAGTATTTGCATTGCTCATAAAATACATGAATTTTGTCAATATTTTAGACTCAGGTGGTGCTTTGTGGTGATAAATGATTGACTAACACTAAGAGAATTGGAACTATTTCTAAAAGATAACTGGAATTTTTAAAATTTGAAATCATCCTACAAAAGATAGAATTTATTTTTCACTTCCTGATTTGAAAATGGTTTAATCTCTTCCTAGCAATATGCATTGCGTCAAAACTGAGGAGAGACTTACTAAATATATATAACTCTCTCTTCTAAATAAGAATTATTGATGTTGTTTTCTAAGAAAGCTGTTGTCCACCTGCCCCCTTACCCTGCCAGATTAACTTTAGCAGGATGTGGACTGAATTGATTCCATCATTTCACAAATGACACGTCAGTGACTGATAGAGGTTGTGAAAAGATTTCACCAGTGTTGACATCAGATTAATCACTGTGTTCTAAAGTCGACAATAAAGAGTTTGCCCACACAGGGCAGATTTTCATATATATAAATAGCTATTTCTTTCCTTTAGCAAATATGGGTATTCTTGTTTAAGCCCCTAGTGCACTACAGAGTACAGCTGTATTTCTTGTCTCCTTTCCTGAAGGATGGCATATTGAAATTACCTGTGATATGGTTTTGCTGTGTCTCCACCCAAATCTCATCTTAAATTATAGTTCCCATAATCCCCACATCATGAGAGGGATGCAGTGGAAGGTAATTGAATCATGGGGGCGTGTTTTTCCCGTGTTGTTCTTGTCATAGTGAATAAGTCTCACGAGATCTGACAGTTTCATAAAGGGCAGTTCCCCGGCACTTCTCTCTTGCCTGTCACCATGTAAGATGAGCCTTTGCTCCTCCATTGCCTTCCGCCATGATTGTGAGGCATCCCTAGTCATGTGGAACTATGATTCCATTTAAACCTCTTTTTCTTTATAAATTACCCAGTCTTGGGTATGTCTTTATTAGCTGCCTTAGAAGGAACTAATACAATCTGTATATTAAAATAAAATTGTTTAAAGTAAACATAAATAAGATATTCATTGGCACTTTAAATTAACTAGTTCAAACTTAATTTCTCATTATTCCTGAACAGTAAAAGTAACATTCTATTTGCTACAAGATTTGTTGCCATCATTTTCTTTAGTACATTGTCTGCTCAGTATCCTTTTGTTTGCTTTTAGTGATGTATTTATGTGTATGCATTGTGTGTAACTGTTTAATGAGGGTTTATTTTCTTATATTTTTTCTTTGGTAAAATTATTGCTAACTTAAAAAATAGATTACTTATATGTAAATATCTGAAACTCGTTACATGTCTAATTATCCATATTATGTTTTTAAAGCTAAATTTGATTTCCAGGCATTTTGAGTTATGTTTAAAGAAAAAGATTATAACATCTGAAGGCCTTTAAGCATAGCTATGCAGTGAAACAGAAGATAATTATATTCAAAAGTCACATAGAATCATAAAATCTTATAATCTTATTTTATTAACTATGTAGAAAGTATTAAATGTATAACTAATATTTTAAATTCTAAAAGTTAAAGGGAATTTACTATGCAATATCGTAAGAGGTGATATGAGGGGGAGAAGTTAGCATGGATATTGATGGATATCTGAAAGTAACTCAAAAATGAGAAAAACAAATTTACATTTAAATACAAGTGTTATAGACTGAACCACTTTTTCCCCACTAGCCCCAAAATCTGGGTGTTTAAATCCTACTGTTCAATGTGATGGTATTAGGAGGTAGAGATTTTGTGAATAATTATAATTAGATGAGGTCATAGGGAGGAGTCGTTGTGAGTGGGATTGGTGTCCTTACAGAAGTCACAAGGGAGCTTGCTTCCTCTTCTTTGCTTTCTGCCATGTGAGGATACGGTGAGGAAGTGTTCTGAAACCCAGGAGAGGCTCTCACCAGAGCCTGACTATGCTGGTCCCCTGATCTCAGACTTCCAGTCTCCAGAAGAGTGAGAAATAACTCTTTGCTTAAAAGTCACCTCGTTTATGTCATAGTAGCCAAGTTAAATAATACAACAGATAATAGCATAGGCTAGGAAGTCTGTGTTATAATGTGGTTAAAAGAAATAAAAAATACTTTTAAAATTAAAGTTTTTTTTTTTTTAAGAGTACAGACATTTTGAGGAATACATTAGCTGACATTCATAAGTTTAAAAATTTATAGCTTCTGAATTGCATGTACTACTCTTTCTTTTTTTTTTTTTGTATTTTTTTTTTAGTAGAGACGGGGTTTCACCGTGTTAGCCAGGATGGTCTTGATCTCCCGACCTCGTGATCCGCCCGTCTCGGCCTCCCAAAGTGCTGGGATTACAGGCTTGAGCCACCGCGCCCGGCCACTACTCTTTCTCTCTATAAAACGTGAGGGGTAATGTAGGTGTTGGGCAAGAAAATATAGTGAGTGAATATTTGTCTAAATACAAATGTTCATGGGCTTCCTTTAGTATACATTATTTTCTCAGTAACTGATTAATGGCAGTCTCCTATAATTGTTTTAGAATTCAATATTATGATGTTAAAAATGATTTCACATTATAATGTAGTTTGCACTATATATGTCTCTCATTTATATTCTGAGCTTCTTGAAAAGGCAATAAAACCATTGCATAGAGACAACCTACTGTGTTACTTAAAACATAATTCTGATAGATTTGTTAAGTATTTTCATGTATGCTGATCCTTTTGAAAAAGCCATGAAGCTCTAATCTAAGCAATGTTTCTTTCCTTAGAAAATGAATTTAAAAATCAATCTAATCAATTGAACAACATAAAAAAGTAGGAAGGCAGAGGAAGTAGGCAGATGTGGGTGAAGATAATTATTGCAGAAACTTGTCACTTGATATGATTTTCAAACTTTATATTTACTGAATTTATTTTTTTTTCTGATTTTTTAACTTAACAAATTAATACTGTGTGACTAATTTCTTACCGAAGTAAAGTAGGTAAGCACTTCTGTTGCTACATCTGACTAGCCTTTGCTGTTACAGTCTCCACCTAACTCTGGTCTGAATTCAAGTCTCTGGTAAATAGATTCTATGTGAATTACAGAAACTTAGCTGAATACAACCCTAGTCAATGCAATTTTTTGCTCTGCTGTGAGTGAAACCCAGTAAGGTACACTAAAAGTTTAAACAAACATTGAACAAGCTATTTACCATATCTACTACAATCACTTAAGTCTCTGATTGACTGGAGCATTTATTAAAATAATGTGAGGGTTATTAATCTTTAAAAGAAAAAAATATTATTACTCTTCTTATTCTTATGTGTATTCAAAATAAAAATCTCCTCCTTCAAAAACAGTTTGATCTGTTTGCTACAATTTCCCTTTTGAAAATATTTTACCTTCATATGTTACAAATATGTAGGAATATAACATAGCTCCCATTCATGACTATAAGTCTTTCTGATGTAATCACTGTATATCATGCATACCATAAAACGAGTTGGATCCAAACAAGTATACATCAGTTAGAAGTAGTCTTCATGTCTGGCTTCCCTTTTCAAGGCATTCAGGGTATATTTAAATCCTGTTAGATAAAATAAAAATAGATAGTTGATAAGAAAAAAAAATCTATTTTCCTTCTACCCTCCTATATTCTCCAGCTGTAAATTAGATTTACAAAAGATAGATCAACAATATAAAAGCATATACATTTATGTAATGTTTTACATGATACTGGAGCTTTCCTAAGGAAATGAAGACACATGAAGAGGTGGTTAAACTAAACATGTTTATACTGGTTTTAATGACGAGTGGAAAATCACAGAAAAATGTGATAGGACAAAAGGTATGAGCTAAAGGTAGTAAACTGGAGGAAACTTATCAAGGCCTGTTTGTTCAGATTCCTCTTTACATCCTTCCATCTTTGGAGACAAAGCTGTTCTTTTTCTCTGTGTAGGGAGGATAGCTCTCACATGAGGGTCTTATGATCTACTTTCAAAGAAGGTAAAGATCAAAGCGTCTTTCTAGCACGCGCTCTTTCTATGACCTGCTTCAGGAACAAAAGAGGAAGTGAGAGAGTCCTCACACCTGTTCTTTAAGTTATTTCAACCTAAACTCTTCAATATGCCACAGCACCACATTTTGCGTAGTGTGTTCTGAACCTCATGAGACGCAAGAAAACCTGTGGAAATAAAAAAAAAATTAAAAATAAAACATTAAATTGTCAAAAAAGTCATAATTAAATAAGATGGAAAAATTACTATGAAATAGAAATGTTAAAATCATAACTGAATTTAAAATCAAATTTTATACCAAAGCAAAAAAAAAAAAAATGCCAAAGTTAAAAATGTTAAAAAATATGTTAGATGGACATAACCCAAGTATTAAAAAGTATTAAATTTGGGAAGAATCTATCATAATATCAGAAAGACATTTTCCTAGTCACTGATGCTGCTAAAAATTGAAAATATAGGGCTAAGCTGCCTATTAAAAACAACACATTTTGGACACAAAAACATATTTCTAAAAAATGAAAAAATCTACAAGAGGATCATCTCTGCTGTACCTTATGCATGTGATGAAATGTGCTTTTAAGTTCTCATTGATATACTTAAGCTAAATAGATGACAAAGTACTCTGTTGACAGTCTTCTTACAAAACACCTTTTATTCTCATACACCTCAGCAGGAAGGTTTAAATCAGCGAAAATGATTCACTTAGCTGAAGTAGAGCTGTGTAGCAATCATATGTAATGGAGAAGGGTTGATAAAATTGTAGTAAGGCTGAATTTTCTTTTTCTTTTTTTTTTATTTTTTATTTTTTATTTTTTAATTTTTTTTTTATTATTATTATTTTTTTTTGTGACGGAGTCTGGCTCTGTCGCCCAGGCTGGAGTGCACTGGCCGGATCTCAGCTCACTGCAAGCTCCGCCTTTCGGGTTCACGCCATTCTCCTGCCTCAGCCTCCTGAGTAGCTGGGACTACAGGCGCCCGCCACCTCGCCCGGCTAGTTTTTTGTATTTTTTAGTAGAGACGGGGTTTCACCGTGTTAGCCAGGATGGTCTCGATCTCCTGACTTTGTGATCCGCCCCTCTCGGCCTCCCAAAGTGCTGGGATTACAGGCTTGAGCCACCGCGCCCGGCCAATAAGTCTGAATTTTCTTAACAGGGAATCTGTTGTTGTCTATATTAACAAGAAATAGTGAAGGGGAAACTGAAAGGAGCCAAGGCTTCAATCAGGGAGGAATCTTTAAATGACAATCTCAGGCCTCAAAGCCTAGTGTCTTGTGTTTTATGACATGTGCAGACAGTTGTCTTCAAAGTGTTTCTTTGGGATCATGTTATATCCATTTATATAACAATACGCATTCTCACATTTTAGGGATTACATATTTAAAACATATGATAGGGAGAAAAATCATGTGGAACATTTATTTACTTAATGTTTATTTCCTGTGGTATTTAACCACACAAAATTTTATGAGTGAAAATCAGAAGAGACAAATGTGTGTGGAAGAATGCAGACCCTCCAGATGAGGCTAAAGTAAATGATTCTGCATGTTTTTTTGATTTTATGGGGTAAAAACTCTTAAAAATGGGAAAAGAGGGTCAATATGCTGCAGAGAATATGAAGTCATCAGAGTTTCGAAATTTCTCCTTTGATGTAAAATCCCTTTAATATATACAAACAGGAAATTATTTGAAGCCTTTTGCCAGGCCTACCACACTAACAAATACTACATAAACTAAAATACGAAACATACGTTCTGTTTACATTATGCCAGGTGCGTCGCAACGAGCTTCCCATTCACAAACATATTTAATACTTCTGACACCCCACTAAAGAAATTGGATGTCTCCTCCTGCCTGCTGATGCATAGTTGAGGGGGAAGGGGGGTTAATTGTCCACAGACACACCAATTGTTAAGTGACAGAGCCTGTATTTAGGACCCTTGCCCTCTTGTCATGTGGTTCATGTTCTTATCCATTGCACCTTTCTCTGGAATAATGATAATTTGTCATGATCTTTAGCATCATTATCCACAAGGGATAAGAAAAGACTAAAATTGAAATTTATTTTTAATTTTTGGGGAATATGTGCAGTACTGCTTTTAATTATGCCTAACTGTGCTTCTGAATTTCATAACACAACTTAATTTTTTTCAATTTGTAACAAGATTATATACAGAAATATGGAATTATTTTCTTTCATACATTTTACAAAAGGTAAAATGTAAAAAGATATTAGAAATTAAATGCATGATATGAGGGGGACTTATAATTGATGTTTAATAGTCAATATCCCCCAGAAAAAGTTAAATATGAGATAATATATGCAAGGACATTATAAATGAACCAAAAAAGCAAACAAAAAATGAATCCTTAAGATACTTTCCAATGAAATCCTGAGGGATTTTTAAATTACAGAATCAGAATCTCTGAAGGAGAAGTAGGTAATCTGCAATTTAAAAAAAGAGTTCCTGTCATACTGATGTATTTTGTACATAGTAGTTGGGAAGCCACTGATTAAGACTGTATATTATTAATAAGCTACTCATTGACTCCCTATCATATTCTGGATCTAGCACCAAACAATGAGCATGCAATTGTTTAATTTACCCTCAGAAGTATCCCATCCTTTTAAAAGACACTGAAAGAAAAACTCAAAATAACACAAAACCACATCTTAGAAATGTTATGCAATTGCCAACTTACCTGACTTTCAGGTATAAAAACGTATATGCTTCTACTAGAAAAGCACCAGAACTAATTCAGATTATATCATTATACAATAAAACAGAAATGGTTATATTTTCTTCCACTTGCTCTTGCTTGGATTTTTTCTTCTATAATTTCTATTACGCTAATCAGAAATGATAGAGTGGGAGGACAAATGTGGAAATCTATTTATTACTGACCTGCCAGACACTAATATTAAATATTTTCTTTGAAAAAAAAAATATACAGATGTGATGCTGAGAACATTGCTAATCTCTGTCTTCATTTTCCAATGTTTCTGAAAGATCATCATCGAGTATCTCCCTGATCATATTGAAATGTGACAGTGTTGCTTTTTCAGTATATCTATTCGATGTTGTAGAAGTTCTAAAGGTCGGAAATGTAAGTTTGTTTTTTCATATTTTCATTAGGCCTACACAAAATTAGTTTACTTTCGGCGGGCAGATCACACAGATCACAAGCCCAGGAGATCGAGACTATCCTGGCTAACACGGTGAAACCCCGTCTCTACTAAAAATACAAAAAATTAGCAGGGCGTGGTGGTTGGTGTCTGTAGTCCCAGCTACTGGTGAGGCTGAGGCAGGAGAATGGCCTAAACCTGGGAGGCAGATCTTGCAGTGAGACGAGATCGTGCCACTGCACTCCAGCCTGGGCAACGTAGTGAGACTCCATCTCAAAAAAAAAAAAAAAAAAATAAAGCTTACTTTCCCTACAAATTACACATGTAATTTGTGTTTGTCTTTTTAATTCCTATTTATTTATTTATTTATTTATTTTTGAGACAGGGTCTCACCCTGTCACCCAGGCTGTAGCACAGTGGCGAGATCATAGCTCACTGCAGCTTCTACCTCCCCAGCTAAAGTGATCCTGGCGTCTCAGCCTGCTGAGTATCTGGAACTACAGACGTGAGCCACCATACCCAGATAATTATTACTATTATTATTTTCCAATTTTTTGTAGAAACACAGTCTCCCTCTGTCACCTAAGCTGGTCTAGAGCTCCTGAGCTCAAGTGATCCTTTCGCCTTGGCCTCCCAAAGAGCGGGATTAGAGGCCTAAATCACTTCACTAGGCCTATAATTCAGTTCTTTATTGAAAAAAGCTACATCCGCATATAATCCCTTATGCCATCTGTCATTACTTATTTGACATCATTTTTTAATCCAGCTTTCCCTTTACTTCCCATCACACTGAACTTTTGCATGTTCCTACTGTCAATCAGGGAAATGATGAGACAAGTCTAAATTATTCTAGGAGATTTATTTGCCAAAGTTAAGGATACTAATTTATCCCAAGTGCCTGGAGCAGTATCCAGTATCTAGTAGTCACTAAATTATACTTGTTTAATAGATAAACATTTGCTCTAAATTTGTTTGCTTGTTTTTCTCATCCATCAGCTACTTTTCAAATCATTTTTCAGAGCCCATTCCATCTGGACCATAGACTTCAGGACTTATCCCAATTTGTCTCATGCTAAAAATTGAACACAATAATAGTAAGTGAGAATTGCACAATAATAAAAAGTTATATATATATATTCTTATATATACTGGCACCAGATTTCGTGCACATAGAGACGAATTGCTTGCTATTTTCTTACATAATTACATCAGATACATCACATTTTTACTTTGATTCACAATGAGGACATATTAAATAAAAGAATTATTTTTAAATGAAAAGCCAAAATTACATTAAAAGTTACTGCTAGAATTAGACAAAACTTTAAAAATCAAAACATTACATGCCAAATTTAATTGGTTTTCTCTGTTATAGACTTACAGGTAATTTTTGTTGTTTTTGTTTATCTCAAATTTTCACTTTTTTTCTAAAGTAAATAATATTACTTCTGTAAGAAGAATGATACAATATTCAAATGACACTTCTGCAACATATAATAAAGAAGCATCAGATTAACAAATCAACTATTCAATACATCCAACTGACATCTAAGAAATACAAAACCTCCGTGAAAATTCCATATTGTGGTTTACCTGCAAAGCAGATTTTGTTCTTTAAGTTAAAGTTACAAATGTCATTTATAATAGACAAACAGCACTCAGCCATCAAGAAAAAAATACCTCTTGCAGATAAGTTCCAGGTAAAATTTTGTCATTCACAAATTACTTTGTACACCTTTCACTTATATTGTGTGAATACCAAAAGATGAACTTTCCATATCAAAGATTATGTACTTTATATACAAATGTTATAATTGAAAATGCTAACCTTAAAGATAATTACATTTCTGCCATCATATTTAAATTAGAGTATAAGAAAGAGGAAATTCATGGCTATAGAGCAAGATGACCAGTTCATCAAAATCTTTTGAGAAATTGCCATAGGACTTACATAATAGCTTGTGTGGAGGCTTGATCCATGTGTTTGTTACTGATCTTTCTGAAGCTCAGTATCAGTCACATTCAGAGATTTATTTTAGACAATGAAAATACTTTAGCAATTAACCAGCATCCTTTGACTGCAGTGAGAATATGAGCAAATAAATTTTGCCAAGTGTGCTGATAGTTCAGTCTGGTTTATGTAACTAAATCTGAAGCTCTTTACATAATAATATAATCTGTGCATAGAAATATAGATAATGCATACAAATTACCTGTAGTAACATTTTTCAGAAGCTCAGTTTGTATATTATATATAATAGTGAGAAGAATTATTTAAGTTAGTTGAAATTTTTATTGTTAATATATTCAATTACTTGCCATTGAATTAGAATGTGTGCTATTGGGGGGTGGGGAGCAAGATGGCCGAATAGGAACAGCTCCAGTCTCCAACTCGCAGTGCGAGTGATATGGAAGACTGGTGATTTCTGCATTTTCAACTGAGGTACTGGGTTCATCTCACTAGGGAGTGCTGGACAATCGGTGCTGGTCAGCTGCTGCAGCCCGACCAGCGAGGCATCGCCTCACCTGGGAAGCGCAAGGGAGAAGGGAATCCCTTTTCCTAGCAAGGGGAACTGAGACACACAACACCTGGAAAATCGGGTAACTCCCACCCCAATACTGCACTTTAAGAAAACGGGCATACCAGGAGATTATATCCTACACCTGGCCGGGAGGGTGCCACGCCCACAGAGCCTTCCTCATTGCTAGCACAGCAGTCTGCCATCTAACCGCAAGACAGCAGCGAGTCTGGGGGAGGGGCGCCCACCATTCCTGAAGAATTGATAGCTAGAGTAATTAATGCAGAGAAGGTCATAAACGAAATGAAAGAGATGAATACCATGACACGAGAAATACGTGACAAATGCACAAGCTTCAGTAACCGACTCGATCAACTGGAAGAAAGAGTGTCAGCAATTGAGGATCAAATGAATGAAATGAAGCGAGAAGAGAAACCAAAAGAAAAAAGAAGAAAAAGAAAGGAACAAAGCCTGCAAGAAGTACGGGATTATGTAAAAAGACCAAATCTACGTCTGATTGGTGTGCCTGAAAGTGAGGGGGAAAATGGAACCAAGTTGGAAAACACTCTTCAGGATATCATCCAGGAGAACTTCCCCAACCTAGTAGGGCAGGCCAACATTCAAATCCAGGAAATACAGAAAACGCAACAAAGATACTCCTCAAGAAGAGCAACTCCAAGACACATAATTGTCAGATTCACCAAAGTTGAAATGAAGGAAAAAATCTTAAGGGCAGCCAGAGAGAAAGGTCGGGTTACCCACAAAGGGAAGCCCATCAGACTAACAGCAGATCTCTTGGCAGAAACTCTGCAAGCCAGAAGAGAGTGGGGGCCAATATTCAACATTCTTAAAGAACGAATTTTAAACCCAGAATTTCATATCCAGCCAAACTAAGTTTCATCAGTGAAGGAGAAATAAAATCCTTTACAGATAAGCAAATGCTTAGAGATTTTGTCACCACCAGGCCTGCCTTACAAGAGACCCTGAAGGAAACACTAAACATGGAAAGGAACAACCGGTACCAGCCATTGCAAAAACATGCCAAAATGTAAAGACCATCGAAGCTAGGAAGAAACTGCATCAACTAACGAACAAAATAACCAGTTAATATCATAATGGCAGGATCAAGTTCACACATAACAATATTAACCTTAAATGTAAATGGACTAAATGATCCAATTAAAGGACACAGACTGACAAAATGGATAAAGAGTCAAGACCCATCAGTCTGCTGTATTCAGGAGACCCATCTCACACGCAGAGACATACATAGGCTCAAAATAAAAGGATGGAGGAAGATTTTCCAAGCAAATGGAGAACAAAAAAAAGCGGGGGTTGCAATACTAGTCTCTGATAAAACAGTCTTTAAACCATCAAAGATCAAAAGAGAGAAAGAAGGCCATTACATAACGGTAAAGGAATCAATTCAACAGGAAGAGCTAACTATCCTAAATATATATGCACCCAATACAGGAGCACCCAGATTCATAAAGCAAGTCCTTAGAGACTTACAAAGAGACTTAAACTCCCATACAATAATAATGGGAGACTTCAACACCCCACTGTCAACACTAGACAGATCAAAGAGACAGAAAGTTAACAAGGATATCCAGGAATTGAACTCATCTCTGCAGCAAGCAGACCTAATAGACATCTACAGAACTCTGCAAGCCAAATCAACAGAATATACATTCTTCTCAGCACCACATCACACTTACTCCAAAATTGACCACATTATTGGAAGTAAAGCACTCCTCAGCAAATGTACAAGAACAGAAATTATAACAAACTATCTCTCAGACCACAGTGCAATCAAACTAGAACTCAGGACTAAGAAACTCAATCAAAACCGCTCAACTACATGGAAACTGAACAACCTGCTCCTGAATGACTACTGGGTACATAACAAAATGAAGGCAGAAATAAACATGTTATTTGGAACCAATGAGAACAAAGATACAACATACCAGAATCTCTGGGACACATTTAAAGCAGTGTGTAGAGATAAATTTATAGCACTAAATGCCCACAAGAGAAAGCTGGAAAGATCTAAAATTGACACTCTAACATCACAATTAAAAGAACTAGAGAAGCAAGAGCAAACACATTCAAAAGCTAGCAGAAGGCAAGAAATAACGAAGATGAGAGCAGAACTGAAGGAGATAGAGACACAAAAAACCCTCCAAAAAAATCAATGAATCTAGGAGTTGGTTTTTTGAAAAGATCAACAAAATTGACAGACTGCTAGCAAGACTAATAAAGAAGAAAAGAGAGAAGAATCAAATAGATGCAATAAAAAATGATAAAGGGATATCACCACCGACTCTACAGAAATACAAACTACCATCAGAGAATACTATAAACACCTCTACACAAATAAACTGGAAAATCTAGAAGAAATGGATAATTTCCTGGACACTTACACTCTCCCAAGACTAAACCAGGAAGAAGTTGAATCCCTGAATAGACCCATAGCAGGCTCTGAAATTGAGGCAATAATTAATAGCTTACCAACCCAAAAAAAGTCCAGGACCAGATGGTTTCAGAGCTGAATTCTACCAGAGGTACAAGGAGGAGTTGGTACCATTCCTTCTGAAACTATTCCAATCAATAGAAAAAGAGGGAATCCTCCCTAACTCATTTTATGAGGCCAACATCATCCTGATATCAAAGCCTGGCAGAGACAACAAAAAATGAGAATTTTAGACCAATATCCCTGATGAACATTGATGCAAAATCCTCAAAAAAATACTGGCAAACTGGATTCAGCAGGACATCAAAAAGCTTATCCACCATGATCAAGTGGGCTTCATCCCTGGGATGCAAGGCTGGTTCAGCATACAGAAATCAATGAACGTAATCCAGCATATAAACAGAACTAAGGACAAAAACCACATGATTATCTCAATAGATGCAGAAAAGGCCTTTGACAAAATTCAACAGCCCTTCATGCTAAAAACTCGCAAAAAATTCGGCATTGATGGAACGTATCTCAAAATAATAAGAGCTATTTATGACAAACCCACAGCCAATATCATACTGAATGGGCAAAAACTGGAAAAATTCTCTTTGAAAACTGGCACAAGACAGGGATGCCCTCTCTCACCACTTCTATTCAACATAGTGTTGGAAGTTCTGGCTAGGGCAATCAGGCAAGAGAAAGAAATCAAGGGTATTCAGTTAGGAAAAGAAGAAGTCAAATTGTCCCTCTTTGCAGATGACATGATTGTATATTTAGAAAACCTCATTGACTCAGCCCAAAATCTCCTTAAGCTGATAAGCAACTTCAGCAAAGTCTCAGGATACAAAATTAATGTACAAAAATCACAAGCATTCTTATACACCAGTAACAGACAAACAGAGAGCCAAATCATGAATGAACTTCCATTCACAATTGCTTCAAAGGAATAAAATACCTAGGAATCCAACTTACAAGGGATGTAAAGGACCTCTTCAAGGAGAACTATAAACCACTGCTCAGTGAAATCAAAGAGGACACAAACAAATGGAAGAGCATACCATGCTCATGGATAGGAAGATTCAATATTGTGAAAATGGCCATACTGCCCAAGGTAATTTATAGATTCAATGCCATTCCCATTAAGCTACCAATGAGTTTCTTCACAGAATTGGAAAAAACTGCTTTAAAGTTCATATGGAACCAAAAAAGTGCCCGCATTGCCAAGACAATTCTAAGTCAAAAGAACAAAGCTGGAGGCATCACGCTACCTGACTTCAAACTATACTACAAGGCTACAGTAACCAAAACAGCATGGTACTGGTACCAAAACAGAGATATAGACCAATGGAACAGAACAGAGTCTTCAGAAATAATACCACACATCTACAGCCATCTGATCTTTGACAAACCTGAGAGAAACAAGAAATGGGGAAAGGATTCCCTATTTAATAAGTGGTGCTGGGAAAATTGGCTAGCCATAAGTAGAAAGCTGAAACTGGATCCTTTCCTTACTCCTTATACAAAAATTAATTCAAGATGGATTAGAGACTTAAATGTTAGACCTAATACCATAAAAACCCTAGAGGAAAACCTAGGTAGTACCATTCAGGACGTAGGCATGGGCAAGGACTTCATGTCTAAAACACCAAAAGCAACTGCAACAAAAGCCAAAATTGAAAAATGAGATCTAATTAAACTAAAGAGCTTCTGCACAGCAAAAGAAACTACCATCAGAGTGAACAGGCAACCTACAGAATGGGAGAAAATTTTTGCAATCTACTCATCTGACAAAGGGCTAATATCCAGAACCTACAAAGAACTCAAACAAATTGACAAGAAAAAAACAAACAACTCCATCAAAAACTGGGCAAAGGATATGAACAGACATTTCTCAAAAGAAGATATTCATACAGCCAACAGACACATGAAAAAATGCTCATCATCACTGGCCATCAGAGAAATGCAAATCAAAACCACAATGAGATACCATCTCACACCAGTTAGAATGGCAATCATTCAAAAGTCAGGAAACAACAGGTGCTGGAGAGGATGTGGAGAAATAGGAACACTTTTACACTGTTGGTGGGAGTGTAAACTAGTTCAACCATTATGGAAAACACTATGGCGATTCCTCAAGGATCTAGAACTAGATGTACCATATGACCCAGCCATCCCATTACTGGGGATATACCCAAAGGATTATTAATCATGCTGCTATAAAGACACATGCACACGTATGTTTATTGTGGCACTATTCACAATAGCAAAGACTTGGAATCAACCCAAATGTCCATCAGTGACAGACTGGATTAAGAAAATGTGCCACATATACACCATGGAATGCTATGCAGCCATAAAACAGGATGAGTTTGTGTCCTTTGTAGGGACATGGATGCAGCTGGAAACCATCATTCTTAGCAAACTCTCACAAGAACAGAAAACCAAACACCGCATGTTCTCACTCATAGGTGGGAACTGAACAATGAGATCACTTGGTCTTGGGAAGGGGAACATCTCACACCAGGGCTTATCATAGGGAGGGGGAGGGGGGAGGGATTGCATTGGGAGTTATACCTGATGTAAATGATGAGTAGATGGGTGCTGATGAGTTGATGGATGAAGCACACCAACATGGCACAAGTATACAAATGTAATAAAAAAAAAAAAAAAGCTAAAATGAGCTCAAGTTAACAACATAAAATCTCAAAAAAAAAAAAAAAAAAGAATGTGTGCTATTAGTAAAACCTTTTTGTATAAAATTTCAGTTTGTTTCTTCATTGAAAAACAGAGCAAAAGAAACTATTTCCTAATAGAAGCATGGTTTAATGTTCTTTTGTGTTAAAATTTTCATTGGATTCATTATACAGTAGATTAAGAGGAAAAGACCATGGCAAGGTAACACTGGAGTGATGTAATGGGAGTTATTCTTTAGTCCACTTAATAAAAAAGTATTTTAGGAGAAGATGAGAGTACAAAAAATAGGAGAAAGTTTAGGATTAAAAATTGATTTGGACATAAATAGAAAAGATGTGAAGGACAAAAATTTTTTGCTCTGGGAGGAAAAAAATGTGTTCAAAGTATTAAAATTCATTTTCTAAAAAGACTCTTTGTGCTGAGGGATGACGCTTTTACTTGCTTGGAAGTAAAAGAATATTTATACAAAATGTTTATTTTGCTCCAGGTAGTTTCCTCTTTACCAAGATTCTTCAACTGTAGTCAAGCAAGTTCTTAAAGCTTAATGTGATTAGACATGTAAGAGAAAAAAAAGAGAAGCTCAAGACTGACTTGTAGAGAAGAATACAACTCCCAACTAAAGCAGAAACTTAAAAATAAGATGGAAACAAAATCAGTAAATGGTCATCCTAAAGGGCAAATCAAGGAGATAGTGGAAGACTTGACTAGACAATAAAATAAAGAGTAGGATGTAAACAGGAAGCTTGGAATAAATTAGAAAGCTGTCTTTGTATGTGTGAGTGTGAGTGTGTGTGTGAGACAGATATGGATGCAGATTTAGTGAAATAGTATATGCTGATACCCAATTGACAAAGACTAATATCTTACCCATGGCACTAGATAGATACTTAAAGTGTAGCCATGAACAAGCAGACAGTCCCTACCCTCTTGGAATTTGCAATACAGCAGACAAGACATGCTTAAATGTAACAAATAGTCAATAATTAATTTAAAAGTTATGAAAAAGAAAATTGCACAAATGTAAAATTCATGGTGATATGGGGTCATATAATAAGGATACCTAATCTAATCTGTTTAGAAGGGTCAGAAATAGTGTTCTATGGAACTGAAATTTCATTCGAAGTCTAAATGGTGAAGAGAAGAATCCCCAGTGTGAGAATTCTGCCAGTTGCTGACTGTACCTATGCCAATTATATATCCTGGAACTGCAGAAATAAGCACAGGATGGGTTCAGGGACCCACTAGGCCCAGTATGAGATGGATTTGAGATAAAATTCCACTGGTCACCTGACTTCCATAAGTCCCCACTCTTACTGGTGCACCATGGCGGCATATTGAGTCTCCTGGAATTAGTTTCAGTTTAGAACTGGAGTCCCTTAATTCCCAAAAGGTCTGATTACTTCCTTTCTCCCAATGCACAGTCATCCTGGTAAAAGGCCGTAGGCCCCTTTGGGGAAAGCCGGAAGAAGGATAAACAGTACATGGTTTGACAGTATAGTGTAGTCCTTTCTCAAAGGGACCTGGCTTTCTCTTTATTCAAGAGGTTCTGGGTCGGTGAACTGGCTGGATTTGGGAATTGATTGAGGGTTTGTGATGCTCTGTTTTTATTATTCAAGGTAGACTTTTGGTCACATTTTTCCCAACGTCTCATTTCTTCTTATATGACTCCAAATTGTTATCTACCTCCACTAGTCTTTTTTAAATTACTGATCCACACTGTACTCTGAATTTTAGTACTCTTACATGATTTCTTAACAACATTCCCCATGGTGAACCTCTTCTGTCTACCTTCTTAATATATCCCATTATATTTCATCAAAACAAAAGGTATTTTAGCAAAGTCTACATTTGATTGTGAAATCCCACAGGTAATATCACTGAATAACTTTCTATTCCCTTAATATAAAGTCCTGAAAACACTTATTATAATGTAAAAGTCTTTTCAAGTGGCCATCTCATCCTTCTAGGTATATTTTCATTAGTGGTTGAAAAGTATATACGTACATGTTCTGTTTTAAAATAATAAGCTATTAAAACAACAAAGGTTTTTTGTTTGTTTTATTTTGTTTTTTGTTTGTTTGTTTGTTTGAACACAATCTTGCTCTGTCTCTATCTCCCAGGCTGGAGTGCAGTAGCATGATCTCAGCTCACTGCAACTTCCACTTCCCGATTCAAGCAATTCTCATGCCTCAGCCTCCCGAGTATCTGGGTTTACAGGCACGTGCCATTATGCCCAGCTAATTTTTTGTATTTTTTAGTAGCGATAGGGTTTCACCATGTGCCCAGGCTTGTCTTGAACTTCTGAGCTCAGGCAATCCACCCCCGTCGACCTCCCGAAGTGCTGAGATTACAGGTGTGAGCCACTGCGCCCAGCCAAAAAAGTTTTATTCTCCAAAATAAACTAGAAGTATTTGAAATACAAGACATTTTATTTTACATTAAAGCAAGCATGTAGAGACATTAATGGAAATTAGACATGGCGTACTGACTACTTAGTGGATAAGAAAAGCAGTTTAGGCTAAAACTTAGGGCAGCAAAACTAGAAGATAGTTGATGAGATGAGAAGATCATACAACGATAGACTCTTACAGGAAAGAGAAGACTTTGGGCTCATCAATTAAGGGCAGCAATCCCCAGACCCTCGGAAAAGGGAAAATAATGCCTGGAGGGAAAATGATATATAATGTGAATCAACTCCGGCACACAAATATGCCGAACCAGTCTCATGTGAGACTTCACTAAATAGTAAATTCCCTTCTCCATTAAATGCATCACTCCCTACAGCAACAATCCAATTAGGAATTACTAGAAAAACAACAAAGTTTCAAATATTCAGCAGTAATATCCAGATACTAAATCCATAGTTAAAAAAAAGATTTCACCAGAAGCTCCTCACTCTGAAAAGAAAATGTCAAAGCAAGGAAGAATATCAGCAATGTTCAGAGGAGAAAGATGTGTTTTCAGTTATGGAAATTAGTCCGTAATTGAACGGAGAAGAGATAGATCCAATACTATTATAATACATATATTAGTAATGATGGAGAGATAAAGTGGAGACAGGAACCATCAAGAAACAGAAAAGAATGGAAACCAGGATACAGGAGACAAAACAAAATATATTTTACTTATAACAAAATAGTATTTTACTTTTATAAAAAAAATTAAATTACAAGTCTTGCGTTTCTCATTCTCTTCTATTATTTTCAGCCAGTCAGTGGGAAAAAGGTAGTCCCTTGATATCCTTGTAATATTAGAATTGCACACACTAAGTATTGCAGTAGGAGCTGTTATATAAAATATCTGATGTGTTATGTGTGTATAAGCAGAATAGTTTCCTGCCCAGAGGGCAGTTTCTCCTCTTGACATCTCCAGTCCATTTTGTCTAGCACCTGACAACACTACTATTGGCAGTCATGTCATCATTTGCTTTTTCCAGTCATTTAAGGATGTCATTAGGCCTTAGGCTTTTTGAAGCAAGAAAGGGCAGATGCTTTGTACTTTTTCTAGTGTCATATTTGGCAGCCTTTCTGTGAAATTACTGCAGTGTTCTCATCTGCCAGATGTCAATGAAACTTGAAGTAAAGAGACAAGCATCCCAGACACGTCAGTCGAAACTGATTTTTGTTGTTTTGTTTTTTGTTTTTAAATGAAGTCTCCACTAAAGACTGAAGAAGATATAAACTTACAGACGTTGCAGTTGCTTTTAAAGTGCTTTCCATCATAGCTTTAAAATATATAGAGAAAAGTAAAAGGCAGTATCAAGATAACATCAGAAAAATATACATGTAAATTTAACAGAAGCTAAATGGACTGAAAGAAGAACGCAGCACAAAAAATCTCAAAGATGAAGAAAACAACAGAAATATATAAAGAGAGAAGAGAAAACAGTGGTGAATCACAAGTAGATGAACCAGGAAATATGTAGCATGCAATTTCAAGGACCCTTAATGTTCTACCTTAACAAAATCAACTTGCCTTATTACACAATTTTAAAAAAATGTATTTGAGTATATATGCATTTTAATTTGTTCAAGCATAATCATAATTAGCAGAATTATTAACTAGTTAATATATTAGAACCAATTTTTGATGGTGCAGCAAAACACAGAGCTTTGAGGTAATAAAATTAATTCCTTGATTTATAAATTGTATTACCATACAAGATTGTATCTAATCATCCTGTCAATTCTGGGAATTAAATAAGGCAAGCATTGCTGTTATATATTATAGATGGGGAAATTGAGGTCTAAGATAAAGTACTACTCAACAATAGAAATTCAATAAAAAATTTGCTGTTTTCCTCCCAGCTAGAGTTTTCACAGTTTTCACAGTACAACTCCAATTACATCAGAAGAGACAAATTTTGATGAGTAGAGGAATATAATAAATGAATAAATCAGCAAGAAATCAAGCAAAATAAACTAAAATAAAAAATAAAAACGTGGGTATGTTACCCAGAAATACCAAATGGATACTCCTACATATTGTTTAGAAAAAAAAAAATGATGTAAATAATGAGATGGCTCTCTGAAACATGAAAAAGCAAGACAAAAAAGTATTGGATGCTTCTGCTCAATTTTACATCACAATTTTGTTTAGTGAGGCAAGGTACAAAATATTTATTTGTAAACTCTATTTACCAACTCCTCTTACTGGAGGAGGCTGGTATTCTGTTCTACTCAAGCCTTCAACTGATTGGATGAGGACAACTAATACTCTGAAAAGCCATCTGCTTTACTCCAAGTTCATCATTGAAACGGTAAACTGATTCAAACACACCCTCCAAGTTGACACACAAAATTAAGCATTAAAAATGTATCTTCTCAATAAAAATTTGAATTTCAACTTATTTTTAAAATATAACTTAATGTTTATTGATCTACTGAGTGTCATGCCCTTTTCCAGGCTTTTGGAACATAGTGGTAAAACTGACAGACAAATCTCTGAGCTATGCTCTATACATGGTCATTACCATTAATGCTTTAATTCTGGGGCAATGGCATTTAAATGACTTGTATTGTTAAAAGCAAAAGGGCTCTTTCTGCAACGTACACGTAAGACTTTCTTTCTCCTAGCAAAACTCAAACTTTTGCGTTCTTAGTAACATAAACCTATTGAAAACTTACAGCACATGAAAGCATTTAGAAATGGTTAGTGAAACACAGATCTCTGAACATCTACTCTGGGAGAAAACAAGATAATGTTTCCAAAAGCTTTCCATATTTTCTTATTGAGATCATTTTTATTAAAAGATATTACAGGGTTATTTCATTTCTTTGAAGTCTTCCCTATAGTATATTAATTGTTTGTCAGCACTGAAAACAGCTTTGAGAGGATATATACACATATATATATGTAAATATTATGTTTGCTATATACATTTGCTTCAAATGTAAAACAAAGTACTTATTATAAACTAGTATGTTCAGTTTGTTTTATGGGGTTTAGGACTTACTCATTGTTTAGTATTAACACATTTTATATGAAATCAATATTTATAGGGAAAACTTAAAAATAAATATATTTTATTCAAAGTGTTAGTTTATTGAAATATACAGCAGCTATAGTACATTAGTTTCCTAAGGCTGTTTTAACAAATTACCACAACCTTAGTGTCTTAAAGCAACATAAATTATTCTTTCACATTGCCAGAAGCCAAGAGTCCTAAATCAGTAGCACTGTGCTGAAATCAAGGTGTTGACAGAGCTGTATTATTTTCAGAGGCTCTAGGGGAGAATACAGTCTTTACCTCTTCTGGCTTCTGTTGGCTGCTGGCATTCCTTGGATTGTGGCTACATTATTCCAATCAAGGCTCATATCTTCAAATCTTTCTCTGCTCCCTTTTCATATTGACTTCTTCTCTGTGTGTGGCTGTGTGAAATCACCTTCTACCTTTCTTTTATAAAACTACTTGAGGTTGCAGTTAGATATCCTCTCCTGGATAATCCAGGAGAATCACTGTGTTTCAACATCCTTAATTTAGTCACATCTGCAAAGATGCTTTTCTCTTATAAAGTAACAGTTTCAGGTTCCAGAGAATAGGACTTGATATCTCTCTTTGTGGGGAGGAAGATATTAGTCAGCCTAATATAGCCACCTTGCAATACACGACTAATTTTCATTTTTATGAATGTATTGGTAAAGATAAATTATATTATGGTACTGTAAAAAAGAATCCCAAAATATTGGTGGCTGAAAATAAAAAGGGCTTATTTTTCCCCCATGCCCACATCCAGCCATACTATCCTCACCCAGAGATTGAGCCTTTAACCTTAAGGACATGGGCTGGTAAACACACACACACTCACAAACTATGTCATTGTGCACCACCATTTTTTTTTTGAAATCTCCACCTGGAAGCTGACAGTTCATTAGCCACCCCTAACTACAAGAGATCCTGTTGCGTGCCTACAAGGAAAGGAATCAGAAATGTTGGTGAATAGCTCTAATGACCAGCACAATGAGTTTGGATGTTAGGATCAAAAGACCCAATATGATATGAAGAAAATTGATTTGGGGCAAAAGTTAAGAATAAATTGAACTTACTTAGCATGACATTGCTTAATACCAGTGTCCAGCTTTTAACTTGATGATTCTGCTTTAAGTTTTGGAATACCAATTTAGAAAATATATTATTTCACATTTTTATCTATTAAATAATAGATTATCATAAAATATATTAGGTACTATCTGGAGAACCTGGATCATCTTTGTTTTAACTGGTATTGACTAAGATTTTGAAGCATAATTGAACTAGGTTGCTGTTTGAATGGACCTGAACATACTTCCTTGGGGTGATGGGAGAAGATGTGATATTGTCTCAAACAACAGCACGAATAAAAAAACCCTTTGTTAAGACTTTGATTTTTGTCTTGTCTTTAGAGTTGCTTTTTCAGCAGAAAGAGGGTATAGGTTTTTATGTACGGTCAAATAAAGAAAGGGCAGTGGCCAGTCAAAACAATGATGAATTATTGAAGTGTTCTGAAGCTAAGGAGAACTTGAAATAAGTTTTAAACATTGGCAGTTAAGGCCAGGTTCCTAAGGGAAAGCTTGAAGTGCTGCTTTTGGGTGGATTTCATTTCTCAATAACGTATCCTCAGCATTAACGAATGAGCTCACACATATTTGGTCATCTTGATAAAGACATTGTAAGAAGTGAGTGGTTTTTTTTTTTTTTTAATATAAAGAAGCACAGTGACATGATTTTTATGAAAGCATGTCCTAAACCGGAAAGCACTATACAAATGTAGACTTCTTTATCCCTGAAGTTTGCATGTTAATTCCCTGGAATGTTGTAAAATTTATAGCTCAAATGCATAGAACAGACACACTTTTTAACACATCATTTGGTATCATCTCTTATTTCCTGAACACTGGAACTCCAAATTACCATGTAGGAAAGCAAATTGCAGAGGAATGAAATTAAGAGGCCATCTCTAAATTATCAGCCAAGGCCAATATGTGGTCAGTCCCCTTTAAAGTGGGTAGAATGAAATTAGTAAAACACTTGTGACCTCTTGGGAGCACAGAATAAAAGATAAAGCTAACAAGTAAATGGATGCAGGCAGTAGAGTAGGATAAATATCATATAATTTTAGAAGCTAATAAATACTAGTAATATTACATATCATCCAAATAAAATTATTTTGATGGTGAAAAGAGGATGATTCTAATAACATCTCTACAACAGCAGGAGCAAACTAGGATTCTCCAAGCATACTAAGTTTTATCACCATCTTTTTTTTATTTTCTTGAGATGGAATTTCACTCTTGTTGCCCAGGCTGGAGTACAACAGTGCAGTCTCATCTCACTGCAACCTCCACTTCCTGAGTTGAAGCGATTCTCCTGTCTCAGCCTCCTGAGTGACTAGGATTACAGAGTCCCACCACTACGCCTGGTTAATTTTTGGTATTTCTAATAGAGATGGGGTTTCACCATGTTGGCTAGGCTGATCTCGAACTCCTGACCTCAGGTGATCCGCCCCCCTCGGCCTCCCAACGTTCTGGGATTACAGGTGTGAGCCACCATACCCGGCATCTTCACCCTCTTTTTAATGTTTAAATTCTAGAAGAATGTTTAATATCTAAAATACTTAATGTTTAAAAGGTTTAATCTATCCCCGGGAAATCTGCAAATTAAAATTCCCATTGGTAAATAATTCAGACATACTCCTCCACATACCAACACATGTTCTAAATATGTATTTTTATAGTCTGCAGAAATCTTAAACATACATTATGTTGTGTTGTCTAATCAAATATTTAAAATTACATTCTGAACCTACGTATGAAAAGTACTATGTTCATCCTATAGATAAAGACCAAATCTTACAGTAACTAACATGGTGATTAGGAGTTGGAGGATTATATGGTTTAATGCACTATACAAGTGGTTTTCAAAGGGTAATATATTTTGTTGTTGGTAGTGGGGCATGACGAACTTGGGTGGGGTTCAAACAATATATGCTTACCCCATTATCCTTCTATTCACAAATTCCAGAATCTCTTCTGTAAGACCTTTTTTTTTTTTTTTTCCAGTTACAAGGGATTGAATTTGCTCATTTCTGCAACCTCTGTAGAAAAAAAAAAAAAAAAAAAAGATTGCAAATGTCTTTCTCACCACTCTGCAAACTACTCAGTGGTTCCATCTGGGACAAATTGAAATCCTGTGCATGTCCAAATATCACTCAGTTGCCATAGCAGAAAGGAAAGGTCTCTACCAATTTTCTGTAGAGTAGAGTAGAGTAGAGTAGAGTAGAGTAGAGTAGAGTAGAGTAGATATTCAAGGGAACGCACACAGTGCATTGATGGGGGTTCTTACGGCTAATGGATAAGGATTCCTCCGTCAGAATTCAGGTCACATGCACTGTATCTCCCAGTGCATTCCCTCAAAAACCTCACTCAGAACTCCCTCAACTCCTACAGCACATCGTTTGAAGTAGATCTGTTCAGTTTGGTCCTGGATATCCAGCAACAATGCCTTCAGTTGGCATTCTGTCAGTTTTCCAAGTATCCATTAATCCTACCATATCCTTTTTGTCTCCTTTTGTCTATTTGTGTCCGTTTTTATGCATCACCTTGGCTTAATTTTGTGTATTTTTGGATGTTTGGATGTATTTATGTATTTCGGATGAGCCACGTCTCATTGACTCTTTTTTCTGGAGACCCTTAACTAATATGACATCAATATATTTTTTTTCTTTCACAAGGAAAATTAGTAGTACATTTTATAAAATAAGAAATAAAAGAAAGGGGGAAAAATCCCAGTCACGTTCATATACATACACATTCACACATAGAAATGTACATACACTTACACACACATACACACACATACACACACATGCACACACACACATCGATCATCAAAAAAATCAAAACCATTCCTCTTTACAACTAATGCTGGTAGGTCATAGATTTTACACACTCTTTTAAAATAAGTAAGTAAATTCACTGCTAAAAAGTATAATCAAGGAAATGAAAATGGTGATGGCTGAAGGCAGAAGGGCAAAAGAGAGAACAAGAGGTATTCAAATTCATCCTTTTGTAAGGGCAAAAACACTACCCAGGAAAGTGTAGCCCTCATGGCCTAATCACCTCTTTAAGTTTTCACCTTTGAATATTGTTAAATAGAAATTAAATTCCAGCATGAATTGTAGCAGGAGCAAACATTTAAATCATAGCAGCTACTAATAGTAGATTGGCAAAACAACAACAACAAAAACACATCATATGATTCTGGTCTTCAAAGGGATATATTCCTATGGAATTAAACAGGCAATAATTAAGATAGATACATAATATATAAAATAAATATAGTATGCCTACGTATGCATAGTTAGTGTTTCTGAAAGTGAGATATAGAACAATGGAAAAGAGAGAGAGAAAAAAAAACTTTGGTATCACAAATATTAAAAGACATCACAGGCTGAAATGCAAAAATCAAAACTACAAAAATAGTAGAAGACAACAAAGAAAAAAATAGATGACCTAGGCTTTGATAATAACATTTTAGATATGGCACCAATGGCACAATCCATGAAAGAAAGAATTGATAAGTTGGCCTTCATTAAAAGTTTATCATTTTTTCTCTGGGAAATATATTGTCAAGAGAATTAAAAAAAGAAGCCACAGACCAGGAGAAAATATTTGCAAAAGACGTAGCTGATAAATGGCTGTTATCTAAAATATGCAAAGAAGTATTCAAACTCAACAATAAAAAAACAAACAACCCAATTAAAATGTTGGACCAAAATCCTTAATAGACAACTCAGCAAGGAAGATATACAGATGACAACTAAACATAGGAAAAGATGCTCCACATCATATGTCATCAGGAAAACACGAAATAAAACAACAGCGAGATGTCTCTCCACACCATTAAAACAGCCAAAAATCACAACAGTGACTACACGAAATGCTGGCAAGGATGTCGAGCACTAGGAACTCACATTGATTGCTGGAGGGAACACAAAATGTTCCAGTCACCTTGAAAGACAGTTTGTTTCTTATCAAACTAAATATACTCTTACCACAAAATCCAACAATCATGTTTCTGGAAATTTACCCAAAGAAGTTGAAAACTTACTTTCTCACAAAAACCTGTGCGCAAATGTTAATAGCAGCCTTACTCATAATTGCCAATACTTGGAAACAACCAAGATATTCTTCAGTAAGTAAATGGATGAATAAACTGTGACATATCCAGGAAATGGAATATTATTCAATGGCCAGGGTTAGGGATGGCGTATTTTAATTGCTATATATACCCATTTCAAAGACACACTTGCAGATTGAATAATTGAATATTAGGTGGATCCATGGGCTTTGCTGGCTCAGTGTGTGCTATGACTTCAGCCGGTACTTTAATATATTTTCCTTGTAAGCTTCCACTTATAACAACAAAATTAAATTAAATTAAATTAAATTAAATTAAATTAAATTAAATTAAATAAGCTATCAAGCCATGAAAAACATAGGAGGTGTGGCATCAGCGTGGATTCAGAGAACAGCAGAAGGGGCTATCAGACAATTATACTCCCTGAAGCAGAGGCTCAGAAAGCCACATTTTCAGAGTTACTCCAATTAATCCTTCTTATGTAAAATATTTGCTTTTAAATGAAAATTTGGGAATAGATCCTTCACAGACCACAGGGTTTCTCCTCCTGAAAGAAAACATAAAAAAAGAGACTAACAGGACAATTTATAGCCCTGGTCACTGCAATTGGTTTTGAAGTTGCAATTGCATGTATCCTCTCTCTCCTACCTCATCGATTCTAATTTTTGCTTATTGTTAACCATTGCATCAGCATGTCTTGGTGGCCAACCTAGTCATGTGACCCAAACCTTCACTTCCAAGGGGTCATTTGACTTTCAGGGTTGCTGCATTTATCCATTCACAGTTTTAGTAAGGAAAGAGAATATCAGGAGTCACCCAAATTTATCATTTCAGCTTCCCAATGCTCCTCCCTCATAGGCTAAAAGCAGCCCTAATTTTTTCTGTTGATCAGAGTCAATTATTCTGGCCTGTATGCTGATTCCCCTTACCAGTTGGATGCTGCACACAAGGAGTCCAAAGAACCCTGGTGTAGCTTGCAGTTTTTAATCCAACGGCATCCATGCTGTGTCCCCTTAAAAAATATGCTCCATTTGGATTTCGGAGCAAGATGGCCGAATAGGAACAGCTCCAGTCTCCAGCTCCCAGCGCGAGCAACACAGAAGACAGGTGATTTCTGCAGTTTCAAGTGAGGTACCAGGTTCATCTCACTGGGGAGTGCTGGACAATCGGTGCTGGTCAGCTGCTGCAGCCCGACCAGCGAGAGCTGCAGCAGGGCGAGGCATCACCTCACCTGGGAAGCACAAGGGGGAAGGGAATCCCTTTTCCTAGCCAGGGGAACCGAGACAAACAACACCTGGAAAATCAGGTAACTCCCACCCTAATACTGTGCTTTACCAAGGGTCTTAGCAAACACCACACCAGGAGATTATATCCCACTCCTGGCCTGGAAGGTCCCACGGTGACGGAGCCTCCCTCCTTGCTAGCACAGCATACTGCGATCTAACTGCAAGGCAGCAGTGAGGGTGGGGGAGGAGTGCCCACCATTGCTGAGGCTTAAGTAGGTAAACAAAGCTGCCAGGAAGCTGGAACTGGGTGGAGCTCACAGCAGCTCTAGGAGGCCTGCCTGTCTCTGTTGACTCCATCTCTGGGGACAGGGCACAGCTAAACAAAAAAGTAGCAGAAAGTTCTGCAGTTGCAAATGACCCTGTCTGACAGATTTGAAGAGAGCAGTGGATCTCCCAACATGGAGGTTGAGATCTGAGAACAGACAGACTACATGCTCAAGTGGGTCCCTGACCCCTGAGTAGCCTAACTGGGAGACATCCCCCACTAGGTGCAGAATGACACCCCACACCTCACACGATGGGGTACACCCCTGAGACGAAGCTTCAGAGCAAGAATCAGACAGGATCACTCGCTGTTCAGCAATATTCTATCTTCTGCAGCCTCTGCTGCTGATACCCAGGCAAACAGGGTCTGGAGTAGACCTCAAGAAATCTCCAACAAACCTACAGCTGAGGGTCCTGACTGTTAGAAGGAAAACTAACAAACAGAAAGACACCCCACCAAAACCCTATCAGTACGTCACCATCATCAAAGACCAAAAATAGACAAAAACCACAAAGATAGGGTAAAAACGGGCAGAAAAGCTGAAAATTCAAAAAATAAGAGTGCATCTCCCCCTCCAAAGGAATGCAGCTTATCGCTAGCAACGGATCAAAGCTGGATGGAGAATGACTTTGACGAGTTGAGAGAAGAAGGCTTCAGTCCATCAAACTTCTCAGAGCTAAAGGAGGAATTACATACCCAATGCAAAGAAACTAAAAATCTTGAAAAAGGAAGGGAAGAATGGATAACTAGAATAATAAATGCAGAGAAGGCCATAAACGAACTGACAGAGATAAAAACCATGACATGAGAAATACAGGACAAATGCACAACCTTCAGAAACTGACTCGATCAACTGGAAGAAAGAATATCAGCAATGGAGGATCAAATGAATGAAATGAAGCAAGAAGAGAAGTCTAAAGAAAAAAGAAGAAAAAGAAATGAACAAAGCCTTCAAGAAGTATGGGATTATGTGAAAAGACCAAATCTACGTCTGACTGGGGTGCCTGAAAGTGAGGGGGAAAGTGGAACCAAGTTGGAAAACGCTCTGCAGGATATCATCCAGGAGAACTTTCTCAACCTAGTAAGGCAGGCCAACATTCAAATTCAGGAAATACAGAGAATGCCACAAAGATACTCCTCGGGAAGAGGAACTCCAAGACAGATAATTGTCAGATTCACCAAAGTTGAAATGAAGGAAAAAATCTTAAGGGCAGCCAGAGAGAAAGGTCGGGTTACCCACAAAGGGAAGCCCATCAGACTAACAGCAGATCTCTTGGCAGAAACTCTACAAGCCAGAAGAGAGTGGGGGCCAATATTCAACATTCTTAAAGAAAAGAATTATCAATCCAGCATTTCATACCCAGCCAAACTAAGTATCATAAGTGAAGGAGAAATAAAATCCTTTACAGACATGCAAATGCTTAGAGATTTTGTCACCACCAGGCCTGCCCTACAAGAGACCCTGAAGGAAGCACTAAACATGGAAAGCAACAACCGGTACCAGCCATTGCAAAAACATGCCAAAATGTAAAGACCATCGATGTTAGGAAGAAACTGCATCAACTAACGAGCAAAATAGCCAGCTAATATCACAATGATAGGATCAATTTCACACATGACAATATTAACCTTAAATGTAAATGGACTAAATGGTCCAATTAAAAGACAAAGACTGGAAAACTGGATAAAGAGTCAAGACCCATCAGTTTGCTGTATTCAGGAGACCCATCTCACATGCAGAGAAACACATAGGTTCAAAATAAAGGGATGGAGGAAGATCTACCAAGCAAATGAAGAACAAAAAAAAGCAGGGGTTGCAATACTAGTCTGTGATAAAACAGACTTTAAACCATCAAAGATCAAAAGACACAAAGAAGGCCATTACATAATGGTAAAGGGATCAATTCAACAGGAAGATCTAACTATCCTAAATATATATGCACCCAATACAGGAGCACCCAGATTCATAAAACAAGTCCTTAGAGACTTACAAAGAGTTTTAGACTCCCATACAATAATAATTGGAGACTTCAACACCCCATGGTCAACATTAGACAGATCAACGAAACAGAAAGTTAACAAGGACATCCAGGAATTAAACTTAACTCTGCACCAAGTGGACCTAATAGACATCTACAGAACTCTCCACCACAAATCAACAGAATATACATTCTTCTCAGCACCGCATTGCACTTATTCCAAAACTGACCACATAATTGGAAGTAAAGCACTCCTCAGCAAATGCACAAGAATACAAATTATAACAAACTGTCTCTCAGACCACAGTGAAATCAAACTAGAACTCAGGACTAAGAAACTCAATCAAAACTGCTCTACTACATGGAAACTGAACAACCTGCTCCTGAATGACTACTGGGTACATAACAAAATGAAGGCAGAAATAAACATGTTATTTGAAAGCAATGAGAACAAAGATACAACATACCAGAATCTCTGGGACACATTTAAAGCAGTATGTAGAGGAAAATTTATAGCACTAAATGCCCACAAGTGAAAGCTGGAAAGATCTACAATTGACACTCTAACATCACAATTAAAAGAACTAGAGAAGCAAGAGCAAACACATTCAAAAACTAGCAGAAGGCAAGAAATAACTAAGATCAGAGCAGACCTGAAGGAGATAGAGACACAAAAAACCCTCCAAAAAATCAATGAATCCAGGAGCTGGCTTTTTGAAAAGATCAACAAAATTGATAGACCACTAGCAAGACTAATAAAGAAGAAAAGAGAGAAGAATCAAATAGACACAATAAAGAAAAGATAAAGGGGATATCACCACTGACCCCACAGAAATACAAACTACCATAAGAGAATACTGTAAACACCTCTATGCAGATAAACTAGAAAACCTAGAAGAAATGGATAATTTACTGGACAATTACACTCTCCCAAGACTAAACCAGGAAGAAGTTGAATCCCTGAATAGACCAATAGCAGGCTCTGAAATTGGGGCAATAATTAATAGCCTACCAACCAAAAAAAGTCCAGGACCAGACGGATTCACAGCTGAATTCTACCAGAGGTACAAGGAGGAGCTGGTACTACTCCTTCAGAAACTATTCCAATCAATGGAAAAAGAGGGAATCCTCCATAATTCATTTTATGAGGCCAACATCATCCTGATATCAAAGCCTGGCAGAGACACAACAAAAAAAGAGAATTTTAGACTAATATCCCTGATGAACATTGATGCCAAAATCCTCAATAAAATACTGGCAAACCAAATCCAGCAGCACATCAAAAAGCTTATCCACCATGATCAAGTGGACTTCATCACTGGGATGCAAGGCTGGTTCAATATATGCAAATCAATAAACATAATCCAGTATATAAACAGAACCGAAGACAAAAACCACATGATTATCTCAATAGATGCAGAAAAGGCCCTTGACAAAATTCAAGAGCCCTTCATGCCAAAAACTCTCAATAAATTCGCTATTGATGGAACGTTTCTCAAAATAATAAGAGCTATTAATGACAAACCCAGAGCCAATATCATACTGAATGGACAAAAACTGGAAGCATTCCCCTGGAAAACTCGTACAAGACAAGGATTCCCTCTCTCACCACTCCTATTCAACGTAGTGTTGGAAGTTCTGGCTAGGGCAATCAGGCAAGACAAAGAAATAAAGTGTATTCAGTTAGGAAAAGAAGAAGTCAAATTGTCCCTGTTTGCAGATGACATGATTGTATATTTAGAAAACCCCATTGTCTCAGCCCAAAATCTCCTTAAGCTGATAAGCAAATTCATCAAAGTCTCAGGATACAAAATTCATGGGCAAAAATCACAAGCATTCTTATACACCAGTGATAGACAGAGAGCCAAATCATGAATGAACTTCCATTCACATTTGCTTCAAAGAGAATACAATACCTAGGAATCCAACTTACAAGGGATGTAAAGGACCTCTTCAAGGAGAACTACAAACCACTGCTCAGTGAAATAAAAGAGGACATAAACAAAAGGAAGAACATACCATGCTCATGGATAGGAAGAATCAATATTGTGAAAATGGCCATCTGCCCAAGGTAATTTATAGATTCAATGCCATCCCCATCAAGCTACCAAGGACTTTCTTCACAGAATTGGAAAAAACTGTTTTAAAGTTCATATGGAACCAAAATAGAGCTTGCATTGCCAAGACAATCCTAAGTCAAAAGAACAAAGCTGGAGGCATCACGCTACATTATTTCAAACTATACTACAAGGCTACTGTAACCAAAATAGCATGGCACTGGTACCAAGATATAGACCAATGGAACAGAACAGAGTCCTCAGAAATAATAACACACATCTACAGCCATCTGATCTTTGATAAACCTGACAAAAACAAGAAATGGGGAAAGGAATCCCTATTTAATAAGTGGTGCTGGGAAAATTGGGTAGCCATAAGTAGAAAGCTGAAACTGGATCCTTTCCTTACTCCTTATATGAAAATTAATTCAAGATGGATTAGAGACTTAAATGTCAGACTTAAAACCATAAAAACCCTAGAAGAAAACCTAGGTAATACCATTCAGGACATAGGCATGGGCAAGGACTTCATGTCTAAAACACCAAAAGCAACGACAACAAAAGCCAGAATTGACAAATGGGATCTAATTATACTAAAGAGCTTCTGCACAGCAAAGGAAACTACCATCAGAGTGAACAGGCAACCTACGGAATGGGAGAAAGTTTTTGCAATCTACTCATCTGACAAAGGGCTAATATTCAGAACCTACAAAGAACTCAAACAAATTTACAAGAAAAATCAAACAACCCCATCAAAAAGTGGGCAAAGGATATGAACAGACATTTCTCAAAAGAAGACATTTATACAGCCAACAGACACATGAAAAAATGCTCGTCATCACTGACCATCAGAGACATGCAAATCAAAACCAAAATGTGATACCATCTCACACCAGTTAGAATGGCAATCATTAAAAAGTCAGGAAACAACAGGTGCTGGAGAGGATGTGGAGAAATAGCAACACTTTTACACTGTTGGTGGGAGTGTAAACTAGTTCAACCATTGTGGAAAACAGTATGGCGATTCCTCAAGGATCTACAACTAGAAATACCATTTGACCCAGCCATCACATTACTGGGGATATACCCAAAGGATTATAAATCATGCTGCCATAAAGACACATGCACACATATGTTCATTGCAGCACTATTCACAATAGCAAAGACTTGGAATCAACCCAAATGTCCATCAGTGACAGACTGGATTAAGAAAATGTGGCACATATACACCACAGAATACTATGCAGCCATAAAACAGGATGAGTTTGTGTCCTTTGTAGGGACATGGATGCAGCTGGAAACCATCTTTCTCAGTAAACTATGCAAGAACAGAAAACCAAACACCGCATGTTCTCACTCATAGTTGGGAATTGAACAATGAGATCACGTGGACTCGGGAAGGGGAAGATCACACATCGGGGCCTATTACGAGGAGAGGGGACGGGAGAGGGATGGCATTGCGAGTTATACCTGATGTAAATGACGAGTTGATGGGTGCTGACGAGTTGATGGGTGCAGCACACCAACATGGCACAAGTATACATATGTAACAAACCTGCACTTTGTGCACATGTACCCTAGAACTTAAAGCATAATAAAAAAAAAATGCTCCATTTATGAACTAAGACCTCCAATCGTGAAGAGTACATGAATTTAGAGAGAAGCAGCACAAATTCCTTCCAGTTATGTTTTCACAAATATTAGTAACGAATCCATACTACTCCACTCCTTCATGTTTGTTCTGGGACCTATGTATTCTTCCTTTGGGGAACACAACACCATATAGATTTCTTGCATTTAATACATGTACTTTCTCCTGAAGGATGGCATCCCATTATTTTACACTGGCTTATGAGATAATAATTCAGCTGCCATTTAAAAGGCTTTTCCAGAAATTTATGGGGATCTTATTTTCAGATGGTGCAGTACGGGACATAATTTTTCAATGTGATATGAGTCCCCTGGTCACATGCTATGCTGTGTCAGATTTCATGCTTCTAGAACAGGTATTTTGTAAGTTTCTTTACAGTGGACTCTGCAGGCAAGGAAGGAAAATTCATACTCAGAAAAAGGTATAGCTTCTTGAGAAGACAGACAGCTGAGTTCAAACTGAACTGAGCTCAATGTACTCAAGTTGCCATAGAAAATCAACTCCTTAAGGAATATTGACATAATGCAGATTCAGTGTTAGCCTTTTTCTGGACATTTGGACATTCAGATAGACCAATTACTAGCAAGAATCCATATTGTTGGGTTTCTAGATAGCCTGTCTCCGTTACCTTCATTATTCCCTTCGTGCCTAGAAGGTGAGTTCTGGAACAGTCCATGAAGAAGTTTGACAAACTAACTGGTCAAGTCATTCAGTCTGGGTTGTTCAGTTCCTCATTGTTGTGGATGCTGTCTAGCAGGCTTTACCATGTGTCCTCAAAACCTTCCTGTTATCCCCCCACTCTCATGTATCTATCCATGTGCTTGTACCACAGACCTCCTTGTTTCCATTCCATTAATTTTCTGGTATTGCTGTAATAGATTGCTGCGAACTCAGTGGTATACATAAACAAAAAGTTTATTCTGTTACAGTTCTGTAGATTAGATGTCAAACACTGGTTTCACTGGGCTAAAATCAAAATATTAGCGGAACTACATTCCTCTCTAAGGGAATGTCTATTTCTTTATCTTTTTCAGCTTCTAGAGGCCACCCACATTTCTTGACTCATGACCCTCTGCATCTTTCTTATTAAGCTTTTGTAGTCACAGTTCCCTCCCCATACAGCCAGGAGAGGTTTCCCAGTGTTAATAATTCATATTATTAGACAGGAATCCCCTAATCATACAGGAAAATCTCACCATATCAAGACCTTTAATTTTACTTATGTCTACAAAGGCCATTTTACCATGTAAGATAATATATCCTCAGGTTCCAAAAATTAGGATGTAGACATTTTGGGGGGATGGGGACATTGTTCCCTCTACCACATGGGTTTTCTAGTTATTTTCCTTTTAGGCCCACAAGCACATAAACAGACCATTGGTCACTGTCTAGAAATCTATATGTATTCTCATCTTGGGCCACCTTTTCTTCACCCAATATGGATGACTAGGTGTAGTGCTGTAGGTCTGTCCATTGGGGAAGTTTCTGATCTCCACTATCTTTCAGGGCTACTTCTAATGTGTCCACAGTGCAGCTGCTATCCATTTTTGGTTTCCACACATGCTCTGAGACAATCTATCTGTAAGCCATACTCAGATTGTGTTTTCTCCTCCTTCGACTGGTTATGAGGATCTTTCCCCATAATATGACCACAAGCACAGTGTGGGTACCTGGTCAGGCAGCTTATCTATATATTTTTACTCTGCTTAGGCTGAAAGCAGTATAAAATATTTTTGTTAAGATTGTCTGCTGCCAGATTCATCTGAATTCTTACATTTAGTAGTTCCAACATAACACAACTTCTAACGGTATAGATTTTTTTGCCTATATTGTGATGATATAAATCTGAAACAAAACTGTAAATGAATAATGTCCAGCTCAAGTACATGTAAAATGTTTCTCATCTCCTTATCTAATTGGAATGGAAAATACATATTCACCAACTCAATGATCACATTACATGTACATGAGATCACAGCTGTGATTGTGTCTACAATTTGGTTTCGACTGTGGCAGTTTATAGTCATTTCCAGAACTCATTTGTTTTCTGCGGTGTCCAGATTGGAAAATGAAGTCGAGATATGATGCAGACAAGCAGCCATGCATCTTTTAGATCTTTATTGATGGCACTAATCTATACCATCTTCCTAAGGATGAAATATTATTTTTATATATTATCTTTCCTGAAGTGTTGGGGAAGGGTCCGAGGTTTTCTTTTGCCTTTTATCATTGTAATAGGTCTTACCTAACAATCTAAGGTCTCAATGGCAAGGGGGGGCATATTTTAATTGCTATATATACCCTATATATATGTTATATATAGTAGGACTTCAGCCGGTACTTTATTTATGACTTTTTCCTTGTAAGTTTCCACTTATAACAAGGGAGCTATTATTGTTGGTCTCTTAGTATGAAAGTAAATTTATTCCTTGAGTCTTGAGTGTAATAGTTCTTGAAATAACTGGATATTCTTTTTTTTCCCTAAGACTGGAAGAATCATCACAATATATACTTCTCATGGCATTGAAGGGTCTTTCCTCATCATGACACAGCCACTTCTTTAATCAATGAGTTCCAGATCTGAAATCTAGTTGACATTTGGGATCGAACAAGGAATTCTGGCTTTGGGCTGAAGTGAATATTCTCCACTTCTGCAGGTTCCTATACGAATGGCTAAATCCAAGACTTGATATAGTTAGTTTTCCATGAACCACCAGTGAAAATCTCTGGCCAAGTCCCTCATTAATTACAATTGTATCATTTATGTACATTGTGGGTAGAGAAAAATATGAAATGCATATTGTGGCTTAATTTCTTTGCTTTGGTGTCGGTGCCCATCATTTTCTCTGGCAAGTGAAATTCAGTCTCCTCAGCTTGTCTATGAAATCAATGACTTCTTGTCCATGGTTACTGTTAAACTATACAATGCAAACTTGTGTACTAATATAGCATAAAGGGGTGAAAAGTGTGCTGTGAAAGGAAAAATACAGATAGTTTGATACTATAGCATATATTAAAAGAAAAGAAGGCTAAGCATTTTGGCTCACACAATTTGGGAGGCCAAGGTGGGAAGATCACAAGGTCAGGAGATCGAGAACATCCTGGCCAACATGGTGAAACTCTGTATCCACTAAAATATAAAAAATTAGCCTGGCGTGGTGGTGGGCACCTTTAGTCCCAGCTCCTCAGGAGGCTGAGGCAGGAGAATCACTTGAACCCGGGAAGTGGAGGTTGCAGTGAGCTGAGATCATACCACTGCACTCCAGCTTGGTGACAGAGCAAGGCTCTGTCTCAATAAAAAAGGAAAAAAAAAAAAAAAAAGTAGAAATTGTAGATATCAGAGCATGTCTTTAGGAAAGTAGCCAGAAGAGGAAAAGTGTGAAATCTAGCACACATTAAGCACTATGATGGAAGGTCATTGAACCACTTTGCATGAAATCAGGAAGATTTAGAAAGTACATGACGATTGTTTTCCAATGTCTGCATTGTCTTCCAATTTCTGCAAGTTGTCCATGTGTAACATTTGTGCAGGGATCTCCAGTTTACTTTGAAGTGATCTTCATGAATTTGCTGATTATTTGATACCTATATTATCGTAAAATTATACCAAAAATGCCTAGAAAGTATGTCTGTAAATCTTCAGTTGTGAAAATTAATATCATTGAAATTAAACTGAAATTTGTGAAAACCTTAGGGTTATGAAGAAAAGTTATTGCATAAATGCCAAGAAGTTAATACATGTATATGTTTTGATAAAATGGAAACTATTATATTAATTTGTTTTCATATTCAGTGTTATCTAAGGATCACAAAAGATTTGATAAGTTAATGAATTCAATTGTTTTCAATATGTGAATAAAATACAAGTTCCAAGGAGTTCAAAAAATTCACTTTAAGTGGAGCTGACTAAGATTATAATCTTAATTCAAAGTATATCTAAACTTCCCAATTTAAGTCATATGTTATATTAAGTATAGTTATAGAATTATATTAATTACAAATTAAATAAACTATTGTGAATAGTAATAATAACTATGTTTTCTTTTACTAATCAAAGTACATTATTTCCTTTAGTCTTTGAAAAAGCACATGTATAAATATAAAAAGGCATGTCTTACTATGAATAATTTACAATGACAAATAAGAGGAATATTAGTGGTAGGTGAGTCCCCTCAGGTTACCTGTCCAGTGAGTAACAGGACCAGGCAGAAAAGGATCTTCTAGTGCAGATCTTTTTTCACTATTTTGTATTTACATAATTCATATGGTATTCAGAAGATTAAAGGTGGCTATTTTCATTTTATCTCCCATATCCACCTATAAGTAATTGAAAATCAGTTAATGTTTGTTGGACTCAAATAGTGGATAATGAATTACATAACCAGAAATATAGGTATTTTTTGTTCAATGAGATTATACTAAGTGGCTCTGGAGTTGGAGGGTTTGAGTTTAAATCCAGCCTCCTCCTTCTTAATAAATGTGTGAACTTGGTCATGTTTCCCAAACTCTAGGTCTCAATTTCTACATCTATAAACTAAAAGTAATAATAATGCCTACTTCGTAGGATAATATCCCACTTATAGCAGAGGAGCCATCATAGTTGGCTATGAATTCTATAATTTCAATGGAAATTAATTGAATTAACATATGTAAAGTGCCGAAAATATCATCTGGCACCAATAAGACCTCAGTAAACATTAGCTGCTATTATTATTGTTGTTGTAATTATTATTATGTTGGATTATTTTCACCATGGAATTATAATGCTTAGCTTCTGTCAAGAAAGAGTAGACCACCTCTCTGAGGATCACTTAAAATGGCATAATCATTAGGTATACAAGTGTTTACAGAAGCTGGTATAATTTACATGTGAGAAAACTAAGACCCAAAAAAGTTACAGACCTTCCCAATGATAATATTCCATGATCATATGTGCTCTGGTCACCATTTCTTACAGGAAAGTTGTCTCATAAAGTGTAATATGGAATTCATTTTACTTAAGTCAAGATAACAGAAATTGGCCAGAAGCGGTGGTTCACACTTGTAATCCCAGCACATTGGGAGGCCGAGGCAGGAAGTCAGAAGATCGAGACCATCCTGGCTAACACGGTAAAACCCTGTCTCTACTAAAAATACAAAAAATTAGCCGGGCGTGGTGACGGGCGCCGGGAGTCCCAGCTACTCGGGAGGCTGAGTCAGAATGGCGTAAACCCGGGAGACTGAGCTTTCAGTGAGCCGAGATTGCGCCACTGTACTGCAGCCTGGGTGACAGAGCGAGACTCTATCTGAAAAATAAACAAATAAACAAATAAATAAATAAATAAATAATAGAGAAGTTTTGCCTTTATTTATATTTGTTATGAAAGTAATTAACATTTTTAAAAATGTTGCTTCTTAAAAGTGTACGATTGTGTTTTTTTTAACATTTACCCAGGTACATTTGTATAGATGAGATACAATTGTGCTTTTTAGGTCAAAATACAATCATAAATTATTGGCTTAGTTCAATAAGCAGCAATAGTTTAATTTATGAAAAAATACGTGTAATATTTAGCTTGGATTTTCTGAGTAGCCACTCTCCACTAATATATTTAATGCTCTAGAAAAGATCTTTAATTCCTGAAGTATCAGAAAACTTATAATAAGGCATGATCTAAGAACCGTAGCAGACAAAGAAACATTATTATAGTTATTATCAACTTAATAATAATTGAAGTGAGTTTCAGAGATTTGAGTGTCTTTTCTTAACTAACTCCTTGATTTGCAATGAAATTTGATTTGCTTAATAAGGATATAAAAATTATTTTATGACCCAATGCTGGTAATATGAATAATGGTGAATTGAATGTTTAAATTTAGTTGAAATCTGTATTATGAGCACATTATGTAAATGTGTTAAAGTCTTAGATTTATTTTTTAAATGAAATGGGCATAGAATAAGAAATTGAATAATTGAATGTACATTGTATTCATTTTAAGAATTTCATCACTCTTTTTAATATGCTTAAATAACTCAAATATAATATCTTTTCTTTAGGCTTCTATACATTTGTTCAGTTTAAAGTTGTTTTTTGAAAATTTTTTCAATGCTTGAAAATGTACCATGAAAATTAATTAAGTTAACTTATATAAAAAAGTTTACTCCTGTGACATGTAAGATCATTTGCTTTGTGCATTCTCAAGAATACTTAGTGTGCAAAAGTTCTTCATCCCAATAGATAGGGCTAAAAGAGTGAATGCTTAACTCAGAAGTTTGTGTTACTCCAAAATGGAGAGATTTTAATTCAAATACAAGAAAAATCTCACTGACTTATATTTCATATATGGACATCTGCTTACCAATTGTGCCCACTCAGGTTTACTTATCTTTTAAGTTGCTTCTTGGAAAGATCATAGCAATTTAATTGAATGCAGATTACACTTTCAGGGTCAGAAACCTTAGGAATGAAGAGCATATTTCATGATGAATTTAAATAGTTTACACATTCTTTCACAGCACTAGACAAAGCAAAGTGTCATAATTAAACAGGTTCTTATACAAGATGGCACACCAACTGCAGCTCTGTCATACTTGAAACAACATTGTCTTCAGTTCTTTGATCCACAAATATTAAAATATTTCATTTATAAAGCTGCCTGTTGCAAATACCAGTGAAGACTTTTTATATGCATAGTTCCTGTACCTCAAGAGACATGACCTTCTGAACATAAGAGAGAAAGACTCACTTTTGATTTTCCTTTTTTTTTTTTTTTTTTTGTCCATTGTAAATGAGGTGGACCGTCTTTTGATATAACTCTGAAAAGTGCTCTAGGATGTGAACTCTTCCAACTCTTTCCAATTGCAACTAAATTGTCATTTTGACTAATGGGAAAATGTTCTGTTAGCAGAATTTTAAGAACATAAAGAAGCGTGAAGTTTGTGGAGTATTTTTAAATATAAATATATTTCCATTTAGATGGAAACACAATATGAAAATACTACCCTCAAATTCCAGAATTTATCAGCTTCTCAAATAACAGAACAAATGCAATAGCTTTGCTGTGTGTGTGTGTGTGTGTGTGTGTGTGTGTGTGTGTGTTCGTAGTAGTTATCTGGCAATGTTAAATGGAATTTGTTTTCTAATATACACCTAATGAATTGCTAAGCAGTTCCTCTATTGTGGATTCTACCTCTTACTCTCAATAGAAATGTCTTAGTATATCATAATTTATATGTATTTTACAGAATATTTTTCTCACTTCCTGAAAAAGAAATACAGAAAACTATTTTTTAGTGTTAGGGCTCCAGTTGTTAATATTTATCTGACACAGGCACTACATAACTTTACAGCATTCTTCAAGTGTAATACCTCCTTATGGCAGATATTTCATTCTAAAGCTCACAGTAACCTTTTCATAATAGCTGTTTCCTTAACTAGAGTTTAAGTCTTTCACCTACTCCACCTTCACTTTCAATCAAACAAAAGAAAGGTTTTTTTTTTTTTTTTTTTTTTCATATTTTCTCTCATTTTTACCCAAATATCAAAAAGGTTGATCTTTGTTTGGGGATCAAAAATATTTGTTTGTTTTCCTAATTTCGCATTTTAATTTCAATGAGAATCTCAATCAATTCACACACAAACACATATCCATTACATGCTGCCTGTTTCTTTGTATGTCTGTGTGTGTGTAGTTGGATTGTCTACATCAGCACTTTACTTCAGTCAGTATCATGTCGTTATAGTATCTTTCTTGCATCTTTACTTATAATTACTTTAGCAATAGATACTAGTCTAACTACAAAAAGTTACTGCCCAAGGAACAGAAACAGGAACTACTGTATGATGCATTTATATCAGCTAATGGCCAAATTATGCCATGACTACAAAATGAGGGCATCTCAGTAATCTGAATACATGACGTGAGAGAAGATTTAAGTTATCTCAAGACACATGGTTAAGGAGACGTGCTGAATTTAAGGAAAATCCTGCTATGGTATATCATACATTATTTATTTTATAAACAATTCCATTTGTAAACATCATCTGTTCTTAATTTAAGTAGCATTATTTGAGTATGTTTGTGTTTTGTTTTACTAAATTGCCTTTTTGATTATTATACATCAACTATGAGTTTATACCTAATTTCATTATTTTACATGTTTAAACGACATTATGCTACAAATAAATCAGCAATCAGTAGTACATGAAAATAATTTTGCCCCTTCAAGTGGAATTTTTTCTGTTACTTAAGGTTGAACAACACTGTTCCAAGGCATCAATGTATTTACTAGGAAAGTAAAAAAAATTGTAACTTTCCCATTTTATGAATAATAAAATTTCCCATGATTTAAGTTTCATATTCAACTGCATCCATTTTTAAAAATATTTCTTTGCTTCTAGGTAGTTATATTGCACCTTTATACAGTATCATCAGTATTCTAGAGAGAAGAAAACATTTCAGAATGCAGTGTTCAGGTTCCTTTGTCGGTATTTAATGCTGAATATCCATATAAGCCTTCGGCAGAGGTAGCAGAATGGTTAATGTCATCAGAAGACTTTTTATTTCTTTAAATAAGTTGAATAAGTTCTTTGGGAGCATTTTATTTCTTGTATGAAGTAAGCTGTTTTGGTTTGCCGATTATTGATATAATAAATTCAGTAGTAAAGGCGATATCTCCAGACGGTCTCCTTTATTGTCTGTCCCAGTTCTCATTTTAGCATATGGAAAATATCATCATCCTGTACAGTTGGAATCCTCAAGGCTATTTAAAACATAGAGGCTTCCTATTACTATAGATATATTCATTTGATATTGCTTGTTCAAACGTTTCTGTGCTTTGCTGGATCCCACTTGGTTTATGATTTCTATTCGGCCATTTTTAAGTGGAAATATCTACTGCTGTATGACAAAAACCATACAGCCTTCTTGTACTATTCACTTTAAACCCTATATAATCACAAGCTCTAAGAGAGCCATCAATGGACCTTGCCTCTTGGTATTCACATACTTGCATAGGTCCCTATCATGATGAATTGAGCTGACTTGAATAACCAATAGAATATTGCAGAAATGATAAGCATGACTTTAGAAGGTATGTCAGCAAAGGTGTCACGGCTCCCATCTTGTGTTCTAGGATAACTTTTTCTGGTATGTGGGTGTTTTGAAGACACCCAAAGAATCCTGTGGACAGACTCATATGGTAAGAAACTAAGGCATTCTGTCAACAGTCATGTGAATGAGCCATTTTGGAAGTAGACACTCTAACCTCAATCATGCGTTCTAATGATTTCAGCCCCAACCCACACCTTAACCACAAAATCGTGAGACCATAACGTTTCAAGGATGGCCTCAAAATGTAACAGCCCATTCACAAATGTTTTATATTTAACCACATTTAGAGGTAAGAATTTGGTGAAGAGTCTACCACTTTTCATAAAATAATTCATAAAGGGCCCTGATAATATAGTAGCAAATCACTACTTTTGGAGAAAGTACTACTTTCTTTCACTCATCTTTTTACTTGTATTACCCAGTAACCTAAGCTGGCTAAAGCATTCAACATTCACGAGAATGTACATGAATTTCTTGTCTTTCATAATTCTCTTATCTCCCTATCTCTTTCTCTTTATTTTCCTTTTGTTTTCTTTTTTTTTTTTTTTTTGGATTTCCAACTTTTATTTTAAGTTCAGGGGTACATGTGCAGGATGTGCAGGTTTATTCCATAGATAAATGTGTGCCATGGTGGTTTGCTGCACAGATCATCCTGTCACCTAGGTATTAAGACTGGCATCCATTAGCTATTCTTCTTCATGCTCTTCTTCCTCTCATCCCCCACTTTCTCATGGGCCCCAGTGTGTGATGTTCACTGACATGTGTCCCTGTGTTCTCATTATTCAGATTCCACTTGTAAGTGAGAACATGTGGTATTCGATTTTCTGTTTCTGCGTTTATTTACTGAGGATAATGGCTTGCAGCTCCATTCATGTCCCTTGCAAAGAACATGATCTCATTTATTTTTATGGCTGCATAATATTCCATGTTGCATATGTACTATGTTTTCTTTATCCAATCTATCATTAATGGGCATTTAGATTGATTTCATGTCTTGGTTATTGTGAATAGTGCTGCTGAACATACGTATGCATGTATATTTATGATAGAATAATTTCTATTCCTTTGGCTATATACCCTGTAATGAGATTGCTGGGTCAAATGGTTTTTCTCCCTCTAGGTCTCTGATGAACTGCCGCACTGTCTTCCACAATGGTTGAACTAATTTACACTCACCAACAGTGTTAAAGCATTTATTTTTCTCCACAACCTCACCAGAATCTGTTGTTTTTTGACTTTTTAGTAATAGACATTCTGACCGCTGTGAGATGGTATCTCTTTGTGGTTTTTATCTGCATTTCTCTAATTATCAGTGATGTTGAGCTTTTTTTGCATATTTTTTTGGCCACATGAATGTCTTCTTTTGAGAAGTGTCTGTTCATATCTTTTTCCCAGTTTTTAATGGGCTTGTTTTTTTTCCTTGTAAATTTGTTTAAGTTTCTTATAATGGTGGATATTAGACCTTTGTCAGATGCATAGTTTGCAAACTTTCCTCTCAATCTGTAGGTTGTCTGTTTACTTTGTTGATAGTTTCTTTTGCTATGCAGAAGTTCTTTAGTTTAATTAGATCCCATTAGTCAATTTTTGCTTTTGTTGCAATTGCTTTTGGCATTTTTGTTATCAAATCTTTGTCTGTGCCTACGTCCAGATTGTATTATCTAGGTTTTCTTCTAGGGTTTTAGAGTTTTGGGTTTTACATTTAAGTTTTTAATTTATCTTATGGTGCTTTTGTATATGGTGTAAGGAAAGGGTTCAGTTTTAATTTTCTGCATATGGCTAGCCAGTTATCTCAGCAGCACTTATTAAATGGGGAATTCTTTCCCCATTGCTTGTTTTTGTCAGGTTTGTTGAAGATAAGATGATTGTAGGTGTGCAGTCTTATTTCTCGATGCTCTATTTTGTTCCATTGGTCTATGTGTCTATTTTTGTACCAGTACCATGCTGTTTTAATTACTGTAGCTTTGTAGTGTACTTTGAAAGTTGGGTAGTGTGATACCTCCAGCTTTGTTCATTTGGCTGAGGATTGTCTTGGCTGGCTATTCAGGCCCTTTTTTGTTTTCATGTGAATTTTAAAATAGTTTCGTTTCCAGTTCTCTGAAGAATGTAAATGGTAGTTTAGTGGAAATAGCATTGAGTCAATAAATTGGTTTGGGCAATATGGGAAATTTAACAATATTGAATCTTTTTATTCATGAGCCTGAAATTTTTTTCCACTTGTTTGTGTCATCTCTGATTTCTCTGAGCAGTGGTTTGTAGTTCTCCTTGAAGAGGTCTTTCACTTCTTTTGTTAACTGTGTTGTTAGGTATTCTTTTTGTGGCAATTGTGAATAGATTCTGCTTATTTTTCTTATTGTCTTTCAAGAAGCTAACTTCAAAAGTTAAAAGCATGGGTTTGGAAGTTAGACAGACCTGCTTTAACTCCCGCTTATCACCCACTAACTAACTTACAGCCTTGGGCCAATTATTTGACTTGTTCATTTGCTAAATCCTAATTTTGATAATTGTGACATAATAATTTTCTTAATTATTGTGTACATTAAGTATAACAATTCACTTGAAATCCTTATTGTAAACATTTGATAAATGCTAAAAATCTTTAATTTGTTCTGTACCCCTTTTTATTGTAATGCCATTAATAATGTAAATGATGAGTTAATGGGTGCACAATATAGCACATGTATGCATATGTAACAAACCTGCATGTTGTGCACATATACCCTAGAATTTAAAGCATAATAAAAAAAAGCATAACCATAAGTATAAAAAAAAATGCACCTTGTAGACATCCAACTCAGGGAGTATTATGGACCAAGAGCCCCAGGTGCTGTGCTCTAAAATCCACAGCCATGACATGCTTCCAGCAGCCTCCTCCCAACCAGGGCTGAGGGTAGTTGTATACTAAAGCTTTCCTGAGACACATAGGTGTCTTTTGAAAGCTGACTTGGTCTCAAGGTTTCCAGATACCTTGCCAAGTCTTTCTTAGACTGCATGACAATCTAGCATGCTTTCTCCACCCTCCTCTTTCTCTCTTCTTATTGTAATGCCATTAATAATGTAATGATGAGTTAATGGGTGCACAACATGCACAACCCTCCTCTTTCTCTCTTCTTGTGTCTGGGGTAGAACTGCATTGTGATCTGGTGCCTCTATCAGCCTCCCCATATTCTTTCACACAAACAGTCACCCTATAAAAATATACACAACTCTAGTCTCAGTTTGGTGTGTGATTCTTAGAGAACTCAGACTTTATATAAGCATATGTCTTCAGAATACCTAACCCTTTGCCATCAGCTCCCCTTGTGCTGCTAACATACATGCAACCTACACCCAGCCTTGGCTACATTTTGCTACCCCACTTCCCTCTCGTGAAGTATCTTGCCAATAAAGTCTGGGAATCAATAAGTAGGATGGACTCAGGAATGATCTATGCAATTCAAGGGATTCTTCTCAAGAGCTAGATCAGCTTGCCAGCAATATTGCCCTCTATCAAATTCATAATAAATGAATGAGAAACTCAGCTCTGTTTAATCTTTAGTAGAGAACAAAACTCTTGAAAATTTTTGTTGAGTAAAAGTATAGAACACATGCCAAATCCACTGGGTATCAATTGATTCAAAAGTTTTACATGCATTTCACCAAGATGTCATTCAGTTTGTAGTACTTGACAAAAATGTCCTGTGCTATCTTTAGAGAGGTCTATGTGTGTAAGAAAATTTACCTCAATTTTTAAAGCAGAGATTAGTCCTTTTGTGCTTTAAACTTAGAAGAAGAACCTCAAAGTGAAAAGGAGACATTCAGTATTTATCAGTCCAGTAGTTTCCAGAGTGAAGCATCTCTCTTTGGAGTTCTCACACTTTAATTCCTGGTACTCCAGCATGGAGGCACCTCAGGAGTACATCACTTTCATTTTATAGTTTTCATATAGATTTGTTTCCCAATTCTACTCTTCAATTTTAGCTCAGCATAAGCAGCTCAGAAATATAAATAAATATCTTAATAAATACCAAGAAACAACAAATAGCAATAAAATAGAATAAAATGCTTTAGAGTACCTTAAACAGGACAAGTTTCTTGTGCTAGCACAGAGTTTGTTCTCAGGGCTGAAAGTGACTGCTCCATTTGCAGTAAGTTTGTTGGTGCCTTGAAGAGCTGATACAACTTTGTAGGTATATTTGAAGGTTTCTGTTTGCCTACCTTCTGTCCCATCTGTCTGCTTTCTTATTTCTTCATGATTTTGTGGTAAAGGTCCATGAAATAGATTACCTGAATGTGGCCCAACCAGGATCCTAAAAGTCCTCTTTTCCAGGTAATTGGTACACAATGAATGTTCTCACTGCTTTACGTGAAGACCCTGTTGCTACAGCAAGTGATGTAACTTGAAATCAATTTTCAGTTCAATATTACAGCCCTGTTATAATACATCAAAGCATTCATATAATGGGAATCAAAAAATAAACAAACCGTAGATTGTGACTCTATAAAGGAAGCAGAATGCTGCATCCCTCACAGTGCTTTCAATTTATTTGAAGCTCAGTGTAATTTTGAGAATGAAGTGTTTAATCGTTTTATAAACTTTTCAAACAATAGATGCCTGAAAGGTTCTATAGTGCCCTGTGTATTCTCTGAACTGCTTGCCCAGCCGTTAATTGGCAAAGTAACTCAGCACCAACCTCTGCTCAGTGTCTAAAAATGCAGTGCAGGGACCTTTTCCTTTCTTTCTCTCTGCAGGCCCCAATCTGAAAAGACCAAGCGTTAAATGAAACTAGTAAATCAGATTAGAAATACAAAGACATACAGTAATCTCAGATCTCAGTTTGAAATCAGCTTCTCTCAAAATGCTATTTTCATGTATATTTTCTTTTTTATATCTCAATGGTGACTCAAACTTAGAGGCAAATATTAAAGACAGTAAGAACTAAGACAAATATGCTAAGATAAATAATGTAAGCAAAAAAAGCAGTTTATACATGACGAAAGTCATATGGACAATACATTCATGAGATGCATGCCTTAAACTGGTAATCAAAACATGAAAAATAAATGAGATGCCAGTTTTCTCCTCACAAAATGGCAACTAAAATTATTCACAGTAGTTCAAAGATTAGGAAAGTAACTGTCCTCATTCATCGATAACGAGGATTATGAGTAGTTGTATATATTTTTCAGGATAATTTGTTTAAATAAAAAGCCAATCCATGAGCCCTTTCTTCTGTCTTTCCATCTCATTTAAATGATGCCAATAAAGGTGGCAACTATCAGCTATCTAGCCTCATTCTTGCCCTCAGACACCTCATGAAATCTAAAATTATAGATAGATAGACAATAGATAGAGAGATAGATAACCACAAAGTCAATTTGGCATGAGTGTCTTTGATATGAGAAAACTAGGAAAACTTGCAGGAAAAGAAAGAAACAGGTACAGATAATTAGATATAGAGTGAACTCAAGAGCCAATTTGTTTAATGGAAGAGAGATAGAGCCTGGTAGCTGTCAGATAGTTTGATAAGCATAAAATCTTAGTGTAGTGAAATTGCTAGAATTTTTCTTCTAAGAACCAAAAAGTTATGGAAAGACCAATCCAACTCTCTCTCATTATCATGAATTCTAATGCTAGACTGCAGGGAAAAGGAAATGAATAGACTATCTCCTTTTTTATTTTTTGAATTCTTAAACAAAGAAGAATTGGAACTGAAAAGCCACAATATTATGTATATACCCTTTGAACTGATAATCCTGTTGCTGCGAGTCGACCATAAGAAAGTAGTCATGTCTTTGTTCAGTGAATAAGCTGTAATCACTATATGAAATTTTAAATATTAAGAAACTGAAAAGAGCCAACATTTCCAAATCCAGAGTCATCATTAAATTCATTCATTACTTTATTCATTAAACAATTATTCAACACGTGGCTCATATGCCAGGCACTTTGGATGTTCATGTCAGTGAACAAGACAGACAAAAATTCCTTCCTTCATGCTAAATTTAAATTATTGTTCCATAAGGAATATTGGATATGCAGAAATTAAAATGTATTTTTTAAACTAATGAGATGAAATTTACAACTTGGAAAATAACATGTGTATGTATGTGTGTAAAAGAAACATATAACATATTAAATCTTCACATCTATTGTAGATTCACAAGTGATTTTTAAAATGGATTTTTCTATTGTGCACAGAATAAGTCCCATTACTTTTAAATAAGACTTAATTCTCCTAAATAAGACTTTTCTCCTATGCTTAAATTTATCATGATGAATAGAATTGTATATATTTAATAATTTTTACAGATGGATAATAAAATAGATAACACAATATGTTTGAGGAAAAGACACGCATACACACGCACATTGTTCCATCATATTTTTGGTAGATGGAAAGGTGAGTTTTTCTTCTTTGCTTTCTATTCACACACACATATAACGTGAAGTCCTTCACAGAGGAACAGTAGAATATTACAAAGGAATAATGATGGTCCTTTTATGTATAAGGTTTATAAAATATTCATATAATTTGACAAAAATTCCTTCCTTTGTATTTGGCATACCTGAAATAGGAAACAGCACAGTGCAATGACTGATGGCTAAGAATTTGTCATGTGCCTTCACATCCTGGTTGTACCGTTTCTTGGTAGTAAGATATGGGACAATCTTTACCTCTCCATGTTCACCTGCTATACCCATAAAATAGGGATCATAAGTATTTTTAGATATTATATTATAAAATATTCAAATTTAACAATGTACTTGGCACATATTAGGTACTCAAGGAAAGGAAGCTAGTATTATGTATGTAACATTACAAAATGAATGAAAAGAATTTTTATCAGAACAACAATAAATTAGTGATCTAAAGCATGACATAAGTTCAGTAGAAATTAAAGTATGTGAATTGAGATTCCAATGACTTAATACACCAATTACTTCTCATATCAAACACTGAGGCTGAGTAAAAGAGAACAATATTTATGAGGAGATATTGAGATAAATCTGCTTCCCATCTATTCAATTTAATAATTAAGTTGTGCAAGGAAAAGTGATATTTTATTTCTGCTATTTTTACAGCTTTCATGTTCCAATGGTGTAAGACAAATAAAAACTTAGTTCAATAAACACAAACATACAGATGAATAATTTATTATTCAAATCAGGCATCGGTCATAAAATCGGTCCAAAAATTGTACTATTGTGACCCTCATGGTTTTTCCATGTTAAGTTCTGATATTGGAATGTACACATTTTATTTAAATAATACTATTATGATTGATTTTACATTTACATTAATTGTCATGAAAACCAAATAAATTGTTTGTGAGCACCAAAAATTTACTTAATTACATGTTTAAAGCCCAAGCCTTCAGCTATGTATGTGTCTTTACTTTGCACTATGCAAGTGCCCTGCTGTTATGACAAGAAGTTACAGAGTAAACTTGTATCCTAGCCATGGGAGGTTGCCCTAAAGACAAGGCAGAAGCAATAACATGACAATGTTTAGAGCAGTATTTTGTTGAACACGCCAGATTCCTGCCCCACCCCAAAAGATTGCACATCTAGAAGGATGGATTGATCTTCTATCATGGAGGATAATACAACAAATATGTTTATTTAGCATTTCATAATGGCTCTAAGGGCTACAGTATTTTCATGTCGCGTCATAACCTCCCTGTAGTGAGTATTTTACAGTGAATGATTATTTGTGTGTGGGATTAGAGAACCTCAGTCTTGCAAATATCAGCAGAATCTAGTTCATGCAATTCCTTGGACTCTTAGGCCAGTAGGCGTTCCAAGTTTAGGTGCAGGTGTGAGGATTCCATGTGGGGTAGCAAAAAAACAAACAAACAAAATCAGAGTAGAATGTAATTATCCTAACATCCCAGTCTATGTCATATATAGACCAAACAATTCAAATGTAGAAACTTCTTGCAGTAACTTGTGGATTCAAATGTATTCTTAAGCTTGGGAGTAGAGGAAGGCAAAAACCAGACTGATGCATCTATCACACGTTTCCTTCCCCAGGCTCATTCATTTGTGTCAGTGAGGACTGAGAAATGTTGAGAATTCAAATGACAGGTATGTTTTGATGGGCATATTTTAAGTGAAAGAAGATGATATTTGAAGGATTTTGCTCATTGATAACAAGATAAAAGAAACTAATTAGAGCTAAGCTATCTAACTTCTATGTTTTCGTGGTTCTAATATGTTACAGAAGGTACAGCAATGGATCCCAAATCTGACAGACTATTAGAATTAGCAAGGGAGGTTATTTTTACAATATTTTCCAGACTTTTCCCCAGTATTCTATATCAGGGTCCCCAGGTGTCTGTTTTGGCAATGATCCATGGGAGATTCTAATTATCAATCAGGTTAGGAAAACATTAGTCTTGAAAAAATACTTTATTGTGCTGCCAATTGATTCCTAAATATATGTAGATTTTATGATTATATTATGCTACTCTGATTTTTTACAAGTTGGCTTTTAAAGAATCAGTTTTATTCTTCATTTAACTTAGATTTAAAAAATTTCCCTAATATATTTAAATATGTTTAATCATGGCCTTAAGAATTTAGAATCTATATTTTATGTTTCACTATGTATGCGGGACTGTTTTAAAGACAACTTACCTCATGATTTCTGTATTGAAGACACTTTTACTAATTATTTTTATTGGAATCAATTAAGAAAATTTAAAGTTGCGTATTGCCTAGATGCATTTGGACTAACATGGACTCCTTTCTATAAGCTCCTGGTTTCTCATCTTGGTTTTCTTAAACATAAGCCTTCTATAAATGTTCTCTTTGTTTATTTTTTCAGGGTCCTTCAGAGAGACAGAACAAATAGGAGATACACACACACACACACACACACACACACACATAATGTGTATGTAGATAGATGTAAGAGAAGGGATTTGTTAGAGAAATTGGCTCCAGCATTTATGGGGGCTGAGAAATCTCACAAAAGTCTTTGCAAGCTGTAGAACCAGAGAGGCTGGCAGTGTGGCTCCATGTAAGTGTGAAGGCCTCAGAACCTGGGAAGCCTATGGTGTAATTCTCATTCTGAGCTGAAGGCCTGAGAACTCAAAGGGGGATGGGGTCTTGCGCAAAAGTCCCAGAGTCCAAAAGCTGGAAAGCCTGGAGTTCCAATGTCCGAAGGAAGGAGAAAAAGTGTCCCAGCTCTAGGACAGAGGGAGAAGGAAACTCTTTTATTTTGTCTTTTTATTCTATTTGGGACCCCAGACAATTGGATGTTGCCCATCCACATTGAGGATAGATCTCCCCCATTCAGTCTACTGATTTATATTCCAGTCTCCTCTGGAAGCACCCTCACAGACACATTCAGAAACAATGCTTTACCAGTTATTTAGTTATTTCTGAATCCAGTCAAGTTGACAAGTTAAATTAACCATTCTACTCAGTGAACAAATGCATAAATCCATTAACTTCCCCCAGTTAGTCATTGAAAATGCATTGAGTCCTAAGTGATATGCCTAGCACTGTGCAATAGTTTTTATTGTGTAGGCTACAGGAATGCAAACTTGTAATTGCTTTTACAAAGTTACCAGTTGGAAATTTTAGATTGATTGTTTGGTTGCTTAATTTTTCTCTTACTTATTTTTTTCTTTCCCTCCCTCCCTCCCTCCCTCCCTGCCTTCCTTCCTTCCTTCTTTATCAAATTATCAATCCCTAGTAGAGAATTGACATTTAACGATAAAGAACTACTCCTATTTATTTCAGGGATTTTTCCATGCATCTCTGCATATGGCTGGTGAATAAAATGGCATGTTATACCAAATTTATTTGAGGATTCAGAAGACTTGTGAGAAAAGACCAAGAAAACAAACACATACAAATATATAAATGAAAACTTTCAACCTGTTTCTATCACTAAAGTTCAGACATATCTCAAAATAGAGAAAACCATTAGGGTGATTGGCCATATGTATATTTTTCAAGGGAAATAACAGGTTTATGAGAAGCAATACATTCTAAGAAAAGAAAGATAATGATCCTGACCTAATTACAAAGGCTTAGTCATTGATGAAGAGTAGACAGTTTGAATACAGGGAAGTGACTGCTGTTGGAATCCATTTTTAACCCAACCTCTTGGCCTTACCTGTGGCACAAAGTGAGAGGGCTGAAAGTAACCCAAAAATGTTTATTTATTTTTGTAAAAGATGATGTAGTAAGTAATTGAGCATACATAACAATATTTAGCATATTGTATCTGGTTAATTATTCATGAATTTATATGAATAGACAAGAATTACTAATGTCAGGTATTATGAACTATTTTATCTGGAATTTATTATAATTAATTGTGATTGAAATAGTCCCTCTAGATGCATTCATCCATATAGTTAACAGATATTTTCAGAGTTCTGCAACGTATCAAGCTCTGAGATAGGTTTTACAGTCTCGAAAATTTTTTTTTTTTTAATGAAGAGTTTTTAAACAACCCCATCAAAAAGTGGGCAAAGGATATGAACAGACATTTCTCAAAAGAAGACATTCATACAGCCAACAGACACATGAAAAAATGCTCATCATCACTGGCCATCAGAGAAATGCAAATCAAAACCACAATGAGATACCATCTCACACCAGTTAGAATGGCGATCATTAAAAAGTCAGGAAACAACAGGTGCTGGAGAGGATGTGGAGAAATAGGAACACTTTTACACTGTTGGTGGGATTGTAAACTAGTTCAACCATTATGGAAAACAGTATGGCGATTCCTCAAGGATCTAGAACTAGATGTACCATATGACCCAGCCATCTCGTTACTGGGTATATACCCAAAGGATTATAAATCATGCTGCTATAAAGACACATGCACACGTATGTTTATTGCAGCACTATTCAGAATAGCAAAGACTTGGAATCAACCCAAATGTCCATCAGTGACAGACTGGATTAAGAAAATGTGGCACATATACACCATGGAATATTATGCAGCCATAAAACAGGATGAGTTTGTGTCCTTTGTAGGGACATGGATGCAGCTGGAAACCATCATTCTTAGCAAACTATCACAAGAACAGAAAACCAAACACCGCATGTTCTCACTCATAGGTGGGAACTGAACAATGAGATCACTTGGACTCGGGAAGGGGAACATCATACACCGGGGCCTATCATGGGGAGGGGGAGGGGGGAGGGATTGCATTGGGAGTTATACCTGATGTAAATGACGAGTTGATGGGTGCTGACGAGTTGATGAGTGCAGCACAGCTACATGGCACAAGTATACATATGTAACAAACCTGCATGTTATGCACATGTACCCTAGAACTTAAAGTATAATAATAATTAAAAAAATGAAGAGTTAAATCATTACAAAATTTCCATTAAATATGGAAAACACACAGATATTCAAGATAGACTTATGGGGTCTTTCCACTTCTACAAAAAAAAGAATGAGGTAACTTCTAAGTCAGATCCTGAGGATGAATTAATATCTGACCATGGAAAGTAATAGGGACCATTGATAAAATATTTCTGCCAAGAAAAAAAAGGAAAAAGAAGAAAGAGAAAGCACTATATATTAAGCACCTTAAGGAGAGGAAAACCATGAGCAAAACAAAAATTTAAAGATGTTATTTGTAATAGCAAAGTGATTAGTGTCACACACACACACACACACAAACACAGACAGAAAGTGTTACCTGTTTTTCAATGTACAAGCTAAACATTGATGCAACTATACACTGAGAAAAGCTGATATATCTGAATTGCATAAGAGATATTCAGGAGTTTAGTTTTCTATGCTACAATTAATGACAGCTGTTTAATCTCAATGTCATGGAAGAGATTTCTTTGATGTAAAACACTAGCAAAACATAGATTAGATAAATAGATGATAGATAGATAGATAGATAGATAGATAGATAGATAGATAGATAGATAGATAAAGTAGATAGATATGCCCACAGCATTTTTTCTTGGTCTTTCCATTAAGTATTTTCTACTTTTGTATGCCTAGTGAGTACTGATGGTATAGATAGAAGAGCTCACAACTTTCCTGTAATAAACATCTCTTAAAGTACCAGCCCAAGAGCAAGATCCATTTCTCAGAGAACTAACCTGCTGTATGTGTCTATGTGTGTGACTCTGGACCCTGTCCCTAATTACAGTATAATGACCAGAAGTGGATCCCTAGACACACACACTGCCAATTAGATTCTTTCTCCTTGGAATTTGGATTCAAAGACATCTGACAGTTTGCTATCTTTTGATCTCTCAAAATGAAACTCGTATTCTATGAATCTTTATGCACTAAAAGAAAACCCCACATTTTAAAGAATTTACTCTTATTTAGCAAACACTTAAATTGTGCTCACTATGTGTCACTTCATATTCTAAGTAAGCATGTGGAGAATAGAAATAAGAGATAAGAAACCATCCCAGCCCAGAGGAAAAATAAAATGGCATGGATAACTCTTTGGCTTCTTAAAATTTTCAGTTTCAGTTCCTAGTTTCTCCTAGGGCCTGAATGTACCAAATAAATGTTCTGCCATTGTTTTCAGTAAGATAACTTTTATGTTTGTAACAAAGCTCTTTAAAATGCATCAAATGTATTCATTTATTTATTTACTTTATTTAAATGGTTTTTTAGTATTAAAACAATGTCTAAAACTGACCCTAAAATATCTCTGGTCAGGTGGAAAAGCACTGTCTTTAGATATTGTTTGTCATTTTTGAGAAATTTTAAAAATTATAAACAATTATTACATTAATAATTCAGTTGTTTTGGCAAATTATCAAAGAAGAATTTGCTCATAATTCAAAATTTACTTAAGAAGCTGACTTTCCTTTTTAAAATTCACCTTAAAGTGATATGAACTAGTACTTGAGAATAATAAAGTATCATTTTAAATTACAATTCACAAAATCTTATTTATGCCTCAACATCCTTAAGAGTGCTACTTCTCTATCTATAAAAAGTGGTCCATAAATGCTACTTTACATTCTGTGTCATCGTTATATAATAATAAAAATGTTTAATATAAAACAAATTTATAATCTGGTAATAGCTATTATTTAGAAAAGTTAGAGTAAAAAGTGATAATGAAATATTTAATTGTGGAGATTTCTGAATTTAGATTTTATAGGACAATTTTCTTAGTCCCTCTTACACACTGAAAGCTTTCCACATATTGTTTGAAATTTTTTTTTTTTTTACATTTTTTAGAATAGAAAATAAAGCCAAGAGAGTCTTAGTAAATTACTCAAATCCACATAAAATTGAACTTGACTTAAGATTTCACAGTATAAATTTCTTCATTGTGTTATCCTGGCTTATGAGGAATTATGCCTATTTCCTAGTGGAAAAAAAAAACAGTTAATAAGAAAAAAACTTACGTAGGTATAACTGCTTACAGTTTATAGAACTATCTTTACAACTTTCTCCTGTTTAAAATAACTTCAATAACATTCTTGTTCACTAAATGTAAAACTAAGGGTTTTTTATTTATTTATTTACTCATATGGAACATATAATTTCCAAGGAGCAGTGGAATTCAAAGCACATTTATTAGACACTAACCACAGACCAAAATTCTGAAAAGTCAGTAAGCAAACTAACTTCATGCAAGTCAAGGCTTCCAAAAGGTGTGGGTCTTGCAGTAAGAAGCATAAAACCTGAATAAACTACTCCACAAAATTTGGTTTGCTATTAAGAAAGCAAGTGAAAGGAAGGTTTATACATATTTTGTTTGCTTTTATTGATGGGAAATATTTTGGAGTAAAGGAAAATGCTCAATGTAAGTTAGTATAGTATAGCTTTGTTAATTTGTTAATTTGTTAAAGATAGTATAGCTTTGTTAATTTTTAGTGACCATGCATTAAGAAAACAATAACAAAAACAGGGATTCTGATTAATTACTCTAGCTGAAAATACACATTTAACAATTAAGAATCACAGACTAAAAAAGTTGCATTTCATACTTTTTTTTTTTTTTTTTTTTTTTTTTTTTTTTTTTTTTTTTTTTTGAGACGGAGTCTCGCTCTGTCGCCGGGCTGGAGTGCAGTGGCCGGACCTCAGCTCACTGCAAGCTCCGCCTCCCGGGTTCCCGCCATTCTCCTGCCTCAGCCTCCCGAGTAGCTGGGACCACAGGCGCCCGCCACCTCGCCCGGCTAGTTTTTTGTATTTTTAGTAGAGACGGGGTTTCACCGTATTAGCCAGGATGGTCTCGATCTCCTGACCTCGTGATCCGCCCGTCTCGGCCTCCCAAAGTGCTGGGATTACAGGCTTGAGCCACCGCGCCCGGCCGCATTTCATACTTCTACACAGAGGTATCTTAGGCATTCTCTTTGGCAGTCTACGCCCACTCTGATACATTATATAGTCACAGATTCTCTGTTACAAGCCACAGAGGAACTTGGCAGTCCTGAATATCATGATTAATAGCCATGAATTCACTCATCCTCCACTCTGTGTAGACAGCTCCATTAATTCCATGTACCCTCTGGTAGATTTATGTCTACTCAATTTGGTTAAAAGTCACCAGCACCTCACTTTAAAACACTCTACCAGAATTTGTCTACTTTATTACAGTCTTTCCTATTTTTAATCACTGCATATGTTTTCAATATTTCACTTTTCTGCTCCATTGTATTCCTTTTGTATTTCATTATGTGTCTTATCAGTCTAACATATCTCCACGTCATGTCGACTATTTCCTATAATCGTTTCATTTTGACCTTCATTGACAAGTCAGTTTTATGCTTTTTACTTTAATCAGTATCTGTTTAAAAATTATTTACTTTTGTTCACTGAATGGCTTTGGTGTATGGAAATTTTGTCATTCTTTATTACAACAAACTCTGATTGCATATACCTATTTTTCTAGATGTCAGCTTTCTATCAATGTTCAAGATGTATGTTATTTTACATCTCTTCGGACAATAATTTTAAATATAATAATATGCCTGTCTTCCTACAGAATACTATTTCAACAGCTAACATATTTTAAATGTTTTTACTCCCAATTTACAAAGTTTGAATAAATTTCTGAAATAGCTCTAGAGTAGAAAATGTATCTTAGAAAATAATCTTAAGGAAGGATTTTCAGTTGGACTTACTTCTTTTTTTTTTTTTAATTTATTTATTATTATTATACTTTAAGTTGTAGGGTACATGTGCATAACGTGCAGGTTTGTTACATATGTATACTTGTGCCATGTTGGTGTGCTGCACCCATCAACTCGTCATTTACATCAGGTATAACTCCCAATGCAATCCCTCCCCCCTCCCCCCTCCCCATGATAGGCCCCTCTGTGTGATGTTCCCCTTCCTGAGTCCAAGTGATCTCATTGTTCAGTTCCCACCTATGAGTGAGAACATGCGGTGTTTAGTTTTCTGTTCTTGTGATAGTTTGCTAAGAATGATGGTTTCCAGCTGCATCCATGTCCCTACAAAGGACACAAACTCATCCTTTTTGATGGCTGCATAGTATTCCATGGTGTATATGTGCCACATTTTCTTAATCCAATCTGTCACTGATGGACATTTGGGTTGATTCAGTGACAGATTGGACTTACTTCTTTATGAAAAATATATTTTGTCAAATATTGCTATCATAGTAATTGAATAAAATTATATTAGTAATGAATTAAAACATTGGCTACTGATTAATTATACAGAGAGAAATTTTACTCCTTGTCTTTAATAACTTAAAGTGTTTAGATAAAATTCAACATTTTCTAATGCTATAACTAATCACAAATTTTTATGAAGTTCGGTAGAAAAGTGTCACGAAAAACATTAAACTGTATTATTCCCTTCTTTGATTTTCCTCTTAATATTATCCCTATAAATGTTAAATTGTATCTACCTATTAGTTATTCACAAATTATACAATCTAAGTATATATACTATGTAATTCTTTGAGGATTTATGATGCTGACATTGATTATCCTCCCACGGCTGAGAAAAATCTTGTATCTTTTCAGGTAATGTTTAACCTCAATCCCTGATAAAACTGATACTCACACAAGAGCTCTGGGAATAAACGGGAACATGATAATTTAAAATTTGAGAGACCTGCATGTGATGGTCAGAGCATTCTCTTACTAGTTATGTGACATGAGACATATTACGTAACCTTAATGATCATCTGTTTTTTTCCACCTACAAACTAGTTTCATTTATAAACAAAGATCCTCCCTCACTGATATTTGTAAAATTAAAAGAGAGAATCTTTGCCATACACTTAAATTTGCACATTATGAGCACTCATGAAATCGTTGTTGTTTTTATATTTCTTACAAATAAATGGAAAAAGATCAATGGGGGTGATGCTGAGAGGGGAATAGTAAAATTCCTTCCTTCCAAAGCCCTGCATCACCGCCTTGAAAATCACAGGAAGAATAGGAGATAATCCAAATGCTACTGAAGTCACCAGTAGGTGGTAAGAGGAAAGGAAATGAATTCTAGCTTCTCACTCTTCTTCTCAGGTGTATAGAGAGACTTTAATAATAGAGACATGAGGCGACACTGGAGAATATTTTTGATATTCCCACTAGCTAAAAACAGATTATGCAATTTTAAATTATCTTTAAGTATCTATAGACATATCTCATAGATATGGTTTGGTTCCAGACCACAATATTAAAGCAAATATTGCAATGTAGCAAGTCTATTAAAAACATCTTATTGCTTAAAAATGCTAATGATAATCTAAGCCTTCAGTAAGTATTAGCCTTTTCACTGGTGGAGGGTTTTGCCTCAATATTGCTGGCTGCTAACTGATCGGGGTGGTGGTTGCTGAAGGCTGCAGTGGCTATGCCGGTTTCTTAAAATAAGACAACAACGAAGTTTGCTTATCCACTGATTCTTCCTTTTATGAAATATACATTTGTAGCATCAAATGCAGTTTCACAGCTTGAGACTTACAGTAGAACTTTTTTCAAAGTTGGAGTCAATCATCTCAAACCCTCCTGCTGATTTGTCAACTAAGTTTAGGTAATACTCTAAGTCCTTTCTTGTCATTTCAAAAATTGTACACCATCTTCACCAGGAGTAGATATCATCTCAAGAAACCACTTCATTTGCTCATCTGTAAGAAGCAAGTCTTTGAGATAGGGAACAATATAGCCAAATAGATGCAGCCAGAATGCACCACTGTCACAGAAAAGAGACTAAAATTGAGTAAAGCAATATTTTAAAAACATGTCTTTGGAGACAGAAGACCAAGAATCAATAGAAAGACAATATAGATACTGAGGCTGAAGAGGGAGGAAGCTGAGAACCCTGCAGGGGTTGCCCAATGTCAGGGTTAGTACCCATCCCTGAACTCCTCCTAGGGAAGTTGTGAGTGATGGAATGGTGGGTCAGCTCTCTCTCTCCATAGACCCCTGGGATTCTAATGTCAAGAGATTTCACATCCCCCATGGACACTCGAGCTGACAGAGGAGTCTGCCTAAAGAGTAAGCAGAGACAGAAATTCAGCCTGTGCTAAGCCAAAGGATTTTTGAGCACAGGGCAGTTGCAGCGGAACAGGGCCATAGGCACCCATCCCCCAAACCTCCCCATTTTCCTCTGAGTTGCTCTTACCTCAACATACTGAAGGCCCAAAAGAGAGCATGGCTGATTTTCCTACAAGATAGCATGGCTGATTTTCCTACAGAATTGGGGCACATTTGTTCTTCAAGCCCTCCTGCCTGCTAGCCCCTCCCAGAGCCCCTACCTGTCCACTCCTGCAGGAGCATGTGCACAGCAGTTTCCACTGCCCAGCCTTGGTGCATCACTGGCATCCCCAACTCACCAATTTCTGATGGCCTGAGATTATTTCTGATACTTCAGTGCAGCCAGTGCTCAACCCCAAGGGATAGGAGACTGGAGCTGCTGGCAGGTCTCACTTTTTCAGGGCTACATGGAAGGAGTGCCTTGCAGATACTGGTGTTCAGCACTCAAGCAGGGGAGAAGCCCCCACTCTCAGAACACTGACAGGGGTCAGAAATAATGGCTCATGGACTGGCACAGAAGCGGGGTGTGCCTTACTTTACAGAACCTGTCTGGGAAGGGTATCACCTATCTGCTAGCTATAGCTTCTGCTCAAGAGAGCCTCAGGGCATAGAACACCTAACAAAGGAAATGCAAGCATGGCACCAGTGATTTTAGAGGGCTCTCCCAAGACCTAGGAGTGAACTTAGTGATGGAGTCATCTCTCCCCCGACCCACCACTGTGAACATGTTGAAGTACAAAAGAGGCATAAGGGACTATCTGATGGCAATTACTCTTAAGTGCCATCTACTGGTTTGAATCCCAAATTACAACACCAAAAATATTCTGCAAATATTCAAAATGTATGACACTCAAGGCAAAAATTCACCTGCAAATAAAGGTCCTGTACAGAGTGTTGGTCCTCTGAAAACATCCAGAAATGAAGCCAACTGACTATACTCAACACACACAACAATTAAAGGACTACTAACCCTTTCAGATGAGAAAGAATCAGTGTAAGGACTGACAATTTGAACAGTCAGAGTGTCCCCTTAACTCCAAATGAGCACACTGGCTCCCAAGCAATGGTTCTTAGCCACTTTGGAAATGACTGAAATAACAGACATATAATTCAGAATCTGGATGGCATGGAAACTTATCAAGATTCTGGAGAAATTTGAAATCCAATACAAGGAATTCAAGGAAACTAATAAAATGATCCAAGAGCTCAGAGACAAAATAGCCATTTTAAGAAAGAACTAAACTGATGTTTTGGAAATAAAAAAATCACTACACGTATTTTATAATACAGCTGAAAGTATTACAAGCAGAATAGACCTAACCAAGGAAAGAATCTCATAACTTGAAGACCAGTTTTTCAAATAAACTCTGTTAGACAAAATGTAGGAAAAAAAATTATAAAAGTTAATAAAACCTCTAGGAAATATGGGATTATGTGGAGACCAAACCTATAATTCATTAGCATTCCTGAGAGAGGAGAGAGGGTAAGCAACTTGGAAAATAAATATGAGGATATAGTCCATGAAAATTTCACCAATCTCACCAGAGAGGTTTACATGGAAATTTAAAAAAATACAGAGAGACCAAGGAAGATATTATATAAGATCACCATCCCCAAGGCACGTGATAATCACATTCACCAAGTTCAATTTGAAAAATATAAATAAATAAATAAAGGCAATTAGTTGGAAGGGTCAGGGAAACCCATCTTGCCTAGCAGCAGACCTCTCAGCAGAGATCTTACAAGCCAGAAGAGACTGGAAGCCTATTTTCAGTGTCCTCAAAGAAAATAAATTTCAACGAAGAATTGTATATCCTGATAAACTAAACTTCGTTAGTGAAGGAGAAATAAAATTATTCTCAGACAAGCAAATGTTAAGGGAATTCATTACCACTAGACTGGTCTTATAAGAGGTTCAAGTCTACAAAACAACTAGCTAACAACATGATGATAATATCAAAATTTCACATAGCAATATTAACTCTGAATTTAAGTTATCTAAACATGCCAATTAAAGGGCATATAGTGACAAGCTGGATAAAAACACAAGACTCAGTTGCCTGCTTTCTTCAAGAGACCTGTCTCACATGTAAGAATAGCAACAAGCTCAAAGTAAGGGGATAAAGATTTACCATGCAAATAGCAGAAACAAACAGCAGGAGTTGTGATTCTAATATCAGACAAAACCGACCTTAAATCAACAAAGAAGGGCATTACTTAATGAGAAAGTGTTCAATTTAACAAGAAGACTTAAGTGTCATAAATAGATATACACCCAATATTGGGGCACCCAGAGGTGTAAAACAAGTTGTTCCTGATCTATGAAAAGAGGCATAAAGCTACATAATAATAGTGGGAGACTTCAACACCACACTGACAGCATTAGACAGATCATCAAGGCAAACAACTAACAAAGAAATTCTGGGCTTAAACTCAAAACTTGACCAATGGGACATATTAGACATTTATAGAATACTCCATCCAACAATGACAGAATATGCATTCTTCTAATATACACATGGAAGGTAGTGTAAGATTGACCACATGCTCAGTCATAAAGCAAGTCCCAATAAATTCAAAAACATTGAAATCATACAAAGCACACTGTCAGACCACAGTGCAATAAAAATAGATGTCAATACTAAGATATTTCAGTACTACACAAATATATGGAAGGTAAACACCTTACTCCTAAACTCTGGTGAACAACAAAATTATAGCAGAATTTTTTAAAAAAATTTAAATTAGGAAAAATAGAGAGAAAACTTGTATAGTTTTTAGAATACTCTAAAGCAGTGACAAGAGGAAAGTTTATAGCACTAAATGACTTCATAAAATAATTAGAAAGAGCTCAAATTAGCAATCTAACCTTGTACTTAGAGGAACTAGAAAAAAAAAAAAAGACCTAGAAAAAAAGACCAAACCAACCCTGGAGGAAACAGAAGAAAATGAATAAGTAAAATCAGAGGATCAAATGAAATAGATATGGAAAAATCCATACAAAAGATTGATGAAACCAATAGTTCATTATTGAAAAGAATAAACAAGAGCAATAGACCACTAGTCAGATTAACAAAGAAAATACGAAGAGAAAATCCAACTAAGCACAATCAGAAATGATAATGATGACATTACAACCAATCCCTCAGAAATACAAAAGGTCCTTAGAAGCTATTATGAACACACCCTATACACACAAATTAGAAAACCTAGAAGAAATTGATAAATTCCTGGAAACTCAAGATTGAAACAAAAAGTGAAAACCTGAACAGACCAAAAACAAGTTTTTAAACTGAATCAGTAACAAAAACACTTACCAAACAAAACGACCTGGGTTAGATGAATTCACAGTTGTATTCTACCAGATATACGATAAAAACAAAAACAAACAAACAAACAAACAAAACAAAAAAAAAGCTCCTACCAGTCCTACTGAAACTGTTCCAAGAAATTGAAGAGTAGAAGCTCCTCCCTAACTCATGCTGTGAAGCCAGCATCAGCCCGATGCCAAAATTTGGCATAGACACAGTGAAAAAAAAATTTATAGTCAATATTCCTGATGAACAAAGATGCAAAAATCCTCAACAAAAGCGAACAAAACTAAATCTATTAACACATCAAAAAGTTAATTCACCATGATCAAGTAGACTTTATTCCTGGGATGCAAGGTTGGTACAGCATACACAAATCAGTAACCATGATTCATTACATAAATATAATTAAAAACAAAACCCATATGATCACCTCAATAGATGCAGAAAAAGTTTTGTTTTGTTTTGTTTTTTATAAAATAAAACTTCCATTCATGACTTAAAAAACCCTCAGCAGACTAGGCATCAAAGGAAAACATACCAAATTATAAGAGTCATCTATGACAAATTCATAGCCAACATCAGACTGAAGGGGTAAAGGCTGGAACCACGCCCCTTGAGAACTGGAACTTGGGAAGGATGCCCATTCTCACCACTTAACATAGTACTGGAAGTCCTAGCCAAAGCAATCAGTGTAGATAACAAAGTGAAAGGCATCAAAATAGAAAAAGAATAAATCAAATATCTTTCTCTGTTGATGATATAATTATTTACATAGTAAACTGCAAAGACTATACCAAAAGACATCTAGAAGTGATAAATGACTTCAATAAAGTTTCAAGATACAGAATCACTGTGCAAAAATCAGTACTATTTATATATACTCCAACAATGTTCTAACTGAGAGCCAAATCAAGAAGTCAATCCCACTCACAATAGAAAAAAAAAAAAACAAAAAAAACAAAAACAGTGAGTTACCTAGGAATATAGCTGAAGATCTTTGCAAGGAGAACTAAAAAACACTGCTGAAAGAAATCAGAGATTACCACAAATAAATAGAAAAACATTCCAAGCTCATAGATTGGAAGAGTCAACATCATTATCATACTGCTCAAAACAACTTGCAGATTCACCACTCATTCTCTCAAACTGCCAATGTTATTTGTCATAGAATTAGGAAAAAAAATACTCTAACATTCATATGGAACAAAAAAAGAGCCTGAATACCCAGAGCAATCCTAAGGAAAAAGAACAAAACCAGAGGCATCACATTAACCATCTTCAAACTATACTATACTATAAGGCTATAGTAATCATAACAGCATGAAACTGGTTCAAAAACAGACAAGTAGACCAATAGAATAGAAAACATAACCCAGAAATAAAGTGATACACAACCATCTGATCTTCAACAAAGTCTGCAGAAATAAGCAATGGGGAAAGGACTTTCTATTCAATAAATGGTGCTGGGATAACAAGCTAGCCGTATACAGAAGAATACAATTGGCCCCCTACCTTTCACTATATACAACAATCAACTCAAGATGGGTCCGGCGTGGTGACTCATGCCTGTAATCCCAGCACTTTCGGAGGCTGAGGAAGGCAGATCACCTAAGGTCAGGAGTTTGAAACCAGCCTGGCCAGCAGGGTGAAACCCCATCTCCATTAAAAATACAAAAATTAGCCTGGTGTGGTGGCATGTGCCTGTAGTCCCAGCTATTCGGGAGGCTGAGTTAGGACAATCTCTTGAACTCAGGAGGCAGAGGGTGCAGTGAGCCGAGATCGCACCACTGCACTCCAACCTGGGCAACAGAGCGATGTTCTGTTTTTTTGTTTTTTGTTTTTTTTTTTTAAAGATGAATTTAAAGACTTAATTATAGGATGTCAAACCGTAAAAATCCTAGAAGAAAACCAAGGAAATACCTTTTTTGAGATTGGCCTTGGCAAATAATTTTCTACAAGTACCCAAAAGCAATTCCAGTAAAACAAAAAATTGATAAATGGGACCTATGTACACTAAAGAGCTTCAGCACAGCCAAAAAATTATCAATAGTGTAAACAGACAGCCTAAAAAATGGGAGAAAATGTTCTCAAACTACATATCTGACAGCAGTCTAATATGCAGAATTTATAAGGAACTTAAACAAATCAATGAGCAAAACATATAACCCCATTAAACATAAGCAAAGGACATGAGCAAACACCTCTCAAAAGAAGATATACAAGTGGTCAACAACAAGAATAAATGCTCAACATCAGTAATCATTAGAGGAATGCAAATAAAAACCACAGTAAAAGAGTATTTCACACCAGTCAGAATAGTTATTAATAATTCAAAAAATAACAGCTGCTGAGGGACTGCAGAAAAATGGAAATGCTTTTACATTGTTGGTGGAAATGTAAATAGTTCAGTCGAGATAGAAAGATTTCTCAAAGAACTAAAAACAGAACTACCGTTAGACCCAGTAATCCTACTAGTGGGTGTATAAACAAAAGGAAACTTAATTGTTTTACAAAAACAACACATGCATGCACATGTTCATCATACGACTATTTACAATTAAAAAAACATGAAATCCATCTAGGTGCCCATCACCAATGAATTGAATGAAGAAAACATGGTACATATACACCATGGAATACTATGCAGCCATAAAAAGAACAAATTATGTCATTTGTGCAATATAATTAGAGCTGAAGTCCATTATCCTAAGCAAATTCATGCAGGAATAGAACACCAAACACTGAATGTTTTCATCTGTGGGATGAAACATTGTGGGAGCTAAACTTTGAGTACACATGGACATAAAGACGAGAACAATAAACACTGAGGACTAATAGAGTAGGGAGGGAGGGAGTTGGGCATGGCCCAAAAAACTACTTGTTGGTTATTATACTTTATTCATTCAAGTTTTGTCATAAAATTATAGCAATTGTTCAGGGGAGGTGGTTCATGCCGTAATTCCAGCACTTTGGGAGGCTGAGGTGGGAAGATCACTTGAGGTCGGGAGTTGGAGACCAGCCTGGCCAACATGGTGAAACTAACTCCACCTCTACTAAAAATACAAAAATTAGCCGGGCGTGGTGGCACATGCCTGTGATTCCAGCTACTTGGGAGGCTGAGGCACGAGAATCGCTTGAACTTGAGAAGCAGAGGTCTCAGTGAGCCAAGATCCTGCCACTACACCCCAGCCTGGGTGACAGAGTGACACTCAGTCTCAAAACAAAACAAAACAAAAAATAGATTATAGCAATTGACTCATATCTTCAGCCTCCTTCTAATTTGAGTTATCTTGCCATTTCAACCACCTGTGCAGTTACTTCCTCCACTGAAGTTTTGAACCCCACCAAGTCATCTATGAGTGTTGGGATCGACTTCTTCAAAACTCCTGTTATTTTTGTTATTTTAACTTCTGTCCGGATCCACCAGAGGAATCGCTATCTATGGCAGCTATAGTCTTACAAAATGCATTTCTTTAATGAGACTTGAAAGTCAAAATTACTTTTTGATTCATAGGCTGCAGAATGGATGTTGTGTCAATAGGAATAAGAATAGCATTAATCCCCTTATGTGTCTTTGTCAGAGCTCTTGGGTGGCTAGGTGCATTGTCAATGAACAGTAATGTTTTGAAATACTTCTTTTTTTTTTTTTTCTAAGCAGACTTAAAATATTCAGTAATGCATGCTGTAAAAAAGTATGCTATCATTCAAGCTTTGCTCTTCCATTTTTAGGACACAGGTAGAGTAGTATTAGCATAATTTCTAAAGGTCCTAGGGTTTTTGGAAGAGTACATGAATATTGAGTTGAACCAGCTACATTAGCCCCTAACAAGAGAGTCAGCCTGTCCTTTAAAGCTTTGAAGCCAGGCACTGACTTCTCCTCTTTCACTGTGAAAGTACAAGATGGCATCTCCTTCCAATTGAGGGCTGTTTTACTTACATTGAAAATCTGTTGTTTAGTGTAGCCACCTTTATCAATTGTCTTAGCTGGATCTTCTGGATAACTTGCTGCAACTTCTACATTAGCACTTACTGCTCCAGCTTGTACTTTTCCGTTATTCCATATGGCTTCTTTCTCTAAACTTCATAAACTATCCTCTGCTAGCTTCCAATGATTCCTCTGCAGCTTCCACACTTTTGTCACCCTTCACAGAATAGATGAGAGTTAAGACCTTGCTTTGGATTAGGCTTTGCCTTAAGGGAATGTTGTGAATGGTTTGATCTTCTAGCCAGACCACTCACACTTTCCCCATATCAGCAATAAGGCTGTTTCATTTTCTTATTATTTGTGTGTTCACTGTAGTACCACTTTTTAACATTTTTTTTGAGACACAGCCTCGCTATATTGCACAGATTGGAGCTCAGAGGTTTGATTACAGCTCACTGAAGCCTCAACCTCCCTGGCTCAAGTGTTTCTCTCACCTCAGCCTCCTAAGTAGCTGAGACTACAGGTATGCCACACCATACCCAGTGATTTTTTTAATTTTTTTTTTTTTTTTTTTTTTTTGTAGAGATGGGGTATTGCCATGTTGCTCTTGCTGGTCTCAAACTCCTGGGCTCAAGTGATTCATCCTCCTTGGCCTCCCAGAGTGCTGGGATTGCAGGCATGTGTAACACTTCTGGTTTACTTCAAGAACTTCTCCTTTGCATGCAAAACTTGGCTGTCTAGTGCAAGAGGCCTAGCTTTCAGCCTATCTTTGCTTTTGACATACCTTTATCATTAAGCTTAATCATTTCTAGCTTTTGATGTAAAATGAGAAATGTGCAACTCCTCCTTTCACTTGAACACTTAGAGGCTATTACAGAAAAATGAATTGGCCCCATTTCAATATTTTATCTCAGAGAATGGGGAAGTCTGAAGAGACGGAGAGAAACAGAAGAATAGACGGTTGGTGGAGGAATTAGAACATGAAAAAATATTTATTAACTTTGCCATCTTATATGAGTGCAGTCTGTGACACTACAAAACAATTACAATAGTAAATTCAAAGATCACTGATCACAGATCTCCATAAAAGATACAATAATGAAAATATTTGAAACACTGTGAGAACTAACAAAATATAATTCAGAGACGTAAAGTAACCATATGCTGTTGGAAATATTGTGTCAATAGACTTGCTAGATGCAGGGTTGCCACAGACCTTTAATTTGTAAAAAGCACAATATCAATAAAGCACAACAAAATGAGTCACAATAAGATGAGGTATGCTTGTACTTTCGTGTTGGGAAATTCTGTAGATAACTAAAATTTAATTAATGTAAAAATGACATTATACTTTATCAAAATACAGGTTACCTTGTGTAATTACATCAACCTAAGATCAAAAAACAAACTTTTGAAGATAAATTTGAGGTAAATCCAGTTATGTGCAGATGGGTATTATTGAATTTGTGGTTATTTTTCATCCTCTCTGGAGGGTAAGTATTGAATGCTACATTTCTCAAATGTCAATCATTGCACTATACTACTCAAATCAAATCAAGTCAAGGCTATACAGCTCTCCATTTTTATAGTTCAGTTGTCTGAATTGCTCTACATTGATTTAGTGCACTTTGAAAACTCAGGAAAATGTGGGATTTGGGTCATTTTATACATTATATGCAATCCACTTATTCATGTAAAAATATTAGCTAGAGTTACAGTGTTTTAAATTTAAGAGAGATAGAGGAAAGAAAAAAATACCTCTGACTCTTGTTCTTTTTAAATGTGGATGGCAATTTGGACAAATATTCAGAATGGTAGTTAAAGAACAAATTACTCTTCCAATAGCATTACATTACAAAACCATGAATTACATAATATGGAAGAGTAATCATAACTTTGTGGAAATTCATTACAACAACTCTTTTTATCTACCTAATTATTCAAGTCAAATACTTGGAAGACATATTTAACTCTTCATCTTTCTAAATCTGATAAACCATCAAATCCTACATTCTCTTTCTAAATATCTTCCTAATACACTGTTTTCTACCAAGCTGATTATTGGATGTACAGAACTTGAGTAAATGTTTATTTTAGGCTCTCTATTTTATAAGCAATTTGTTTTAAAAATTATTCATCAGCCTGTGACAAGTATAGTGACTTATCAATAAAGATTTTGCAAAATGGGTAAAGAACATGTGCTTGCATATGTGCTAATTTTCTCATTCGTCTATATACACATTTTTTTGTAATAAGGTACTGTATCCATTTGTTTAGGTCCATAAATCATCCTTTACTTTATTTTATATTTTGGCAAATGTGTTATTGTGTGTTGGGAACAGGTCCCCAAATCTGGCCATAAACTGGCCCCCAAACTGGCCATAAACAAAATCTCTGCAGCACTGTGACATGTTTGTGATGGCCATGATGCCCACACTGAAGGTTGTGCATTTACCAGAATGAGGGCAAGGAACACCTATCCCACCCAGGACAGAAAATCACTTAAGGTATTCCTAAACCCCAAACAATAGCATGAGCAATCTGTGCCTTAAGGACATGTTCCTGCTGCAGATAACTAGCCAGAGCCCATCCCTTTGTTTCCCATTTTAGTTAATCTATAATCCATAGAAACAATGCTTATCACTGGCTTGCTGTCAGGAAATATGTGGGTAAAACGCTGTTCATGGCTGTCCACTCAGAAGGCTGTCAGCCCCCTGATTTCCCACTCCACGCTCTACATTTCTATGTGTGTGGCTTTAATTCCTCTAGCGCCTCTGAGTTAGTCTCCACGACCGAGTTTGTCTTGGCAATTGTGGCTAATATCTTATCTCCTACTGTGAGAAAAAGCTAGCAAACCCATTATTACAATGCAATAACTCTTCAGAACACGTTAGTATTGAAACAATTTGGATCTTCTTGCCTCTGCAATTCCCTGATACCAATTATTTAATACGGTTACATCCTCATATTATTATTTATAATGTTTCACCATCCATTGTGCCACCTTCTCCCCAATTCTTGGTTTCCAACGATTTTCTCAAAAATTGTTACTGTACTTAATTGATGATGAACAAAAATGCAAGCCTTGTCCAGAGTTTGCAGGAAAATGTGAGTTATTAATTTTCTGTATATACTACTTTAATATAAGATTATTTAAAAATAAATATGGAATAACACATTGTCCAATCTTCTTTTTTACTGAATGCATTATGCTATAATCACTGCATTCCTAGAATTTGATGCCTTTAAATATTAATTGCAACCCCTCCCTCTTGCACAGTTACTTGGAGGTGAGAACTGTAAGTCAAAGGCTATGTGTGAAGAATGAAAATAAGAGTTCTATTGAAACAAGGAATGAAAGCTCTGCCCCTAAACTGACATGGATTATGACTGATGATGTCACCAAATTGTGGAGAAGCATTCACTAACATAATTTAACAATAGTTTTGAAAGCTCTTGTACAAGTTGCAAGTAACCATAAGACTTACTGGCCTGGTGTATGGAGACTTCAGAGGAGGCAGAGCAACTCTTCTGGGTGCCATGAGCAAGGTAAGGTATGCTTGGACTACCCCAATTAAGATTCTGTAGGATAGTTCACCCATGTAAAGCTTATTTTATCACCCAGGGGGCATGTGCAATGTCTGAAAACATTTTTAGTCATCACATAGTGGCAGGTTGGGCAGGGAGGCAAGATTGCTACCTGTGTCTAGTGGGTAGAGGACAGTGATGCTGCTAAGCATCCTTCAATATGCAGACAGCCTTCTACAACAAGGAATTATCTAGCTTGCAATGTGAATAGTGTCAAAGTTTAGAGACTCTGCTGTAAAGCCAAGACCCCACTGAAGTAGAAATTCTAATGGGTAAGAGCTAAAGACATGGCTCACATGCACTGTTTGAAACTAAAGGTCAGCAGTGGACTATTAGTTTCTTAGATGTCTAGACTTGCCCTCTGTGCAACACAACTACAATCCCAAGTCAGGATGTGAGCACCCTACCATTCCAATCTCATATGACTCTGAAAACAAAATCACATGATCCACCCTTGTCGTGGGTCCCTTGGACAACCTCATGGTGTGAGTTCCAGAGCTTCTTACAAAATCAACCCCATGGTCTATATAGGAAATTGAGGATTAAGGAAAGTCCTAAAGGGGAAACACAGGTCACAGGGCCCAGGTAAGTCATGATCTGAGCTCACAATGCCCTGCCATCCTAAAGGTGCTGCCGTTCTGGACACTGTAGGTACCAGAGAGAGACTTAGAAGATATTAAAGAGGGCCCTTCAAGTTCAAGCTCTCAGAGCCATGGATCATGCTATCAGTTCTCCTTTCCACTTCCTGAAACATCACCGTTTCTTATCTCAGTGCCTACAGTATCCTCCTCCTAACTGTTCTCTCAAAGATACATCTGCCATCCCTTATTTCATTCTCTTCATTTCAGCAAGAGTGAGTTATCTCGCATAGTCATTTAATGCTATTTAAGATCATTCAACAACTTCTCACTTTTCTCAGAATAAAAACCTAAAATCCTTAACTTAATCTAAAGGAAATTCAGCTGTTGTCTAACATTCTAGTCTTATTTCATTCATCTTTTCCCCTTTACCTCTATATTTTACCACCGTACTGGACTTTTGTGTGTGTGTTCTTTAATAAATTGTGCTTATTTTAAAAAAGAGGAAGCTGAAAGGCCATCCACCACCCACTGCATCTCCTCTATCTGCACTTGAGATTCCTTCTAATAGGTACTTTTTCCTGAGAGATTTCATTTTGTCTCAGATTGAGTGAGATCCAACTGTCACTCACATTTGTAGCATCTCCCACTTTATTCTCATCCCTTTATAATGACCTGGTCAGTGCTTATCATCCCCCTTACACTGCATGCTCTGTGAGAGTAGAGAATAAATCACAGAAGCTCACTGTACATCACAGATATCATGGAAACTGGCCAACTATAGGTGGACAGTTAATGAATAGTTGGAAGCTAAATATTTGAAATAAAATTTTTTCTGTTTAGTTTAACATTAAGTAGACTCTATTTTATATTGCATTTTATTATTAAAACCTATAAATATGCAGAAATGAAAAAGGAAAAATATGATAAACCTTGAATTCCCATCATCAATATCTAACAATTGACACCTTATTTTATATTTACTTCATCTATTTTGCTCTAATATTTTAAAATAATTTCATATTATGTACCCCATAGTACTTCAGTATGAATACCAAAAACCAAAAGCATCCTCCTATATAACTTATGAGAATAATATGTCACGTCTAAAAAAAAATGATAACTTAATATTATCTAACTCCTAGAGTATATTCTTATTTCTCCAGATTTTCCCAAAAATATATTTTCCCATTCATTTCAAACCAGGATTGAGCCATATCCACACACTGCACTTGACCATTATATCCCTTAATTCCTTTTGATATCAGCAATTTGGTAGTTCAGCATTGATTTTATTTTTACAAACTGGTCATTGTCTAGATATGTTAATTTTCTGAGTTAAAACTAAACTGTGAGTAGAATTAAAATATGCACCTCCTCCATATCTTTTTCAGTAAATATGAAGAGAGGGATGCGGAAAAAGAAATAGATACTGAAACCATCCCTATAAGCTCTATAAAATTAATCAAAATGATGGTAGGGGAAAAACGAAAATGAACTAAGCTTGCAGCACATTCAGCATTAATCGAGGTTAGCTTGCTCTCTTATCTGCTTCTTCATGGTTGTTCGCTGTGTCTAGTCATAGACTTGATGGCAGTGAAGGCCCATCTGGAGTGCCCACTACCATGATGTGGCCTAGGCTATGTTATGTGCTCAGTGGAGGTGGTGGGAGCCAGGAACAGGTGAAAGTTCCACTTCCTTCTGAGTTGGAGTGGTGGGAGCCCCATCCTCATGGGTACAGTTGCAGCTGCCCAGCCCCGGCTGCAGATCTGGATATCCCCGCACTCTTGGGGACCCAGGAAAAACCCTGCCTCCACAGACTCAGGAGTGCCTGCTCCCACTGCCTGGTCTTTCCCCACTCCTTGTGTCTGCTCTGATTTTGGAGCAAAGTGGAGGCCAGGCGCTGTTGTCCAGCCCCCTGCCACCTCTGGACTTGGGCACCTACAAGCACTGGAGGGAGACCAAAGGAATTCTGAGGGCAGATTGGCATAGGCCTGCAGGCACCCCTCAGCATGAACAGCCTGGGCACCATGGACAGTAGTTTGATGGTGGTGGGAGGCTGACAGTGTCCTGTGCAGAAAGGGGTGGGTGTCTGGTGAAGCCCCACATTCAGGCCAGGGGGTTGAGTGGTCAGTTCCATAGACTGAAGTGAGAACTTATGGTGCTTTCTCCAAGATCATCCATAGTCACCAACGGGTTAATCAAAATGAATTTCCTCCCCTCTGAAGCCCATAAAATCCCCTGGACTCAGCCAGACTTGAGCAGTGATTATAGGACAACCTGTCTGCAGTCATGAGCTACACACTGTGTGTGTCCTCTCAGCTGAGAGCTGAGCATATGTTGGGACAACCTGTCTGCACACAGGAGCTACCACCTGTGGGTCTCCTCTCAGCTGAGAGCTGAACAGACATCAGGATGACCTGTCGGCAGACAGGAGCTATCCACTTCAAGTCTACTCAGAGTTGTTCTGTTGCTTAATAAAACACTTCTTTACCTTACTCACCCTTCAGCTGTTCACAAACCTCATTCTTCCTGGACATGAGACAAGAATTTGGGACCTGCCAAATGATGGGACTGAAAGATCAGTAACATAAACAAGGCTGAATCATGCACCTTGTTAGCCAGGTTGTGAGTAATGAAAAGGAGGAAGAGAAAAGGAGAGAAGCACTGCAGCACTTCAGGGAGCCCAGACCTGGGACTGTAGATGTCAGCTGATCTGAAGAACTCCACTGACACAGCTGGTCTGAAGGACCCCCCAAGGAGCTGACTCATTAAAAATGCAGATTCTGGCCAGGTAAGGTGGGTCATGCTTGTAATCCTAGCACTTTGGGAGACCGAGGCAGGTGGAACACGAGGTCGGGACTTCTAGATCAGCCTGGCCAACACAGTGAAACTCCGTCTCTACTAAAAACACAAAAATTAGTTGGGCATGGTGGCAGACACCTGTAACCCCAGCTACTCGGGAGACTGAGGCAGGAGAATTGCTTGAACCTGGGAGGTGGATGTGGCAGTGAGCTGAAATTGCACCATTGAACTCCAATCTGGGCAACAGAACTAGATTCTGTCTCAAATATATATATATATATATATATATTTATATGTTTTCCACATTGTGATGATTTCATCCCTCTTACCCCAACCAATCAATGATCTCAGTTTTCCAGCCACTCGTCCTCAATGATTCCCTTAAAAATTCCAGCCCAGAACTCCTCAAGGAAGTTGATCTTTCTCTGCTGTAAACCCTTCTTTCCCAGTGTTTTGATCCATTACTGTGCAGTGGGAACATAAACCTGTTGGTTTTAAGACAAGAGAGTAAATCAAATATATAGTATTCTAATACTTGAACATAACTGTAGACTTAATTAATTTGAAAGATTAGTGGAGGTTGAGTCAGGAAGGGATCTTTCTTGGTTCTTCACCATGAGAAAATTGTTGAGTTTCTGAAAGTAAAACCCCAAGAAGTATGGAAGTCACTGTAAGACTGTTACCCTTAGAGGCTTCTTACTTTCACTATAATCTATACTCAATCTCCAGCAATTCAAGGTAACCAAAATTTTTAAATTTTATATGTAGCATTTTCCTCCTTTTGCAAGTCCACTATAAAAAATATTAGATTAATTTATAAAATTTTACTTATAGAACTTTTTTACTTATTTTTGATACATAACGTAATTTATATGTAAATGAGTTAAAAATTAAAGTTTTCTGGTTTCCATAAACTTATTTTGGAAAAGATATAGGCTTCGAGAAAAATATGATGACAATAAGGTGTCACCATATACCCTACACCCAGTTTCCCCTATTATTTACATCTTACACTAGTGTTGTATATTTGTTACAATTAATGAACCAATATTGATTAATTATTATTAATTAAAGTTTACATATTATTCAGATTTTCTTAGTTTTTCTTAGTTTTAAACTAACATCCTTTTTATGTTCCATGATCCCGTCCAGAATCCCGTATCACATGTAATGATGACGTCTCATTACACTCCTCCTGGCTGTGCAGTCAAGATGTTCTTTGCTTGATGATATTGACAATTTTGAGGAGTAAAGTTCAAAATAAAGCTTTTCAAAGTAAAACTGTTTTTTAGAATGTCTATCAATTAGGATTTCTTTCATGTTTCTCTCATGATTAGACTGGTATTATGTATTTTTGAGAGGAAGACTACAAAGATTAAATGCCACTTCATCACATCATTACAAAGGTACTATCAACATGACTTATCACTATTGATATTCACTTTTATTACCTGACCAAAGTAGTATTTTTCAGGCTTCTCCACTGTAGTTAATATTTTTACCCAATTATACATACTGTACTTTTTGGATTGGTGTCACTATGCAAATACAATAAGTAAAATGTAAAACTAGGTAAGTTGGGTTTCATAAAAATTAAAAACTTTTTTTTTTGCTGCAAATGGCACTTCAAAAAAGTAAAAATGCAACTCAAAACAGGAGAAAGTATTTGCAAATCATATACCTGATAAGAGATTAATATACCTAATATATAAAGAACATGTACAATGAAATAATAAAAAGACAACCAATTAAAAATAGGAGATATAATTAAAACCACTATGAGATATGATCTTTACATAAACTTGAAAAATTAAAACAAAAAAGGCAGATAATAACAAGCTTTGATGAGTATGTGAAAAATTGGAACCCTCAATCATTGCTAGTTGGAATATAAAATGGTACAGTCAATTTGGAAAACTAGTACTATTTCTGAAAATGTTAAACATACTCTTACCATATTACCCAGTAATTTCACTCCTTGGTATATATAAAAGAGAAACAAAAACATATATCTACACAGAAATTTGTATATGAATGTGGAGAGCAGCATTTTTCACAATAGCTGTAAAATGGCAACAACCTAATTGTCCATTAAATGATGAATGCATAAACAAATGTGTATATTTATACAATGAAATGTTATTTATCTATGAAAAGTAATGAAGTACTGATTCATGCTGCAATACAGAAAGATCTTGAAAACATTAGGTGAAAGAAGCCAATCACAAAAAGTTATATTTTTGACACTTTCATTTATATGAAACATCCAGAATAGGAAGATATACAGAGACAAAAAGTAAGCTAGCAGTGTTTTTTGGGGGGGAAGGTATGGGCCCTAAGTACTGGTGGGCATCAGTGTTTTCTTTTCTGAAATGATAAAATTCTTCTAAAATTAAATTCTGTTGATGATTGCCAAATTTTTTGAATATATTAAAATATTTAATATTTAGTTATATACTTTAAATCAGTAAGTTTGTAACATTTGAATTATGCCTCATTATATCTATTTAAACAAGAAAATAGAAGAAAGGATAAAGGGACAAAACAAAGACAGAAGGAAGAAAGGCTGTTTCTTGAGCACACAATATGAGCCATATATGATGCTGGATATTTCCCATAACATTCATAATGCTCATGACAAACAATAGATTTTGCTACCTTTCATTTATGCAAAAGAAGATTGAGTCTTAGAGAAGTTAAATGACTTTCTAAAGGCTACTAGATAGCATATGATAAAATTGTGGTTCACACTAAGGTCCAGTGAATAACAAAACTCATGATCTTTCAACCACACAGGTGCATGAATTATTTCACCAACATAAACTGAGTATAAAGAAATTCACTTGGCTGGGCATAGTAGCTCACGCCTCTAATCCTAGCACTTTGGGAGGCTGAGGCGGGTGGATCACCTGAGGTCAGGAGTTCGAGACCAGCCTGGACAACATGGTGAAACCCCGTCTCTACCACAAAAACAAAAATTAGTTGGGTATGGTGCCGGACCTCTGTTATCCCAGCTACTCGGGAGCCTGAACCCAGGAGGCGGAGATTGCAATGGGCTGAAATTTCACCATTGCACTCCAGTCTGGAAGGCCAATTTGATACATTGAAAAGTTTTATTCAATAAGTAAAAATGTTGGGATATGAAAGGAAGTATTGAAACAGCAGATAACGTAGATACATTTTTAAAAGGTATATTGATTTGTGGAATGCATAATGATCATTTTGCTTGGTTTACCCCAAATAACAAATAAGCAAATTATTTTCTGGGACTATGTGAACTCCTACTGCTTCTGAGAATTACAGTTATCAAGAAATACACATTTCAACTTCAGAAACATGTTAGTGGTGTCAGACAAGATCTTGAAAATATTATTTTGATTTCATCTTCTATAAGAAAGTAAAAATATAGAGATATTGATCATTTTAAAGTGGGTGTGATTATTTTTATAATTAAATAAATTAAAAATTCTTAAAAAAAAAAAGAAAAAAGCTTTGTTAGCCTTAAAACACATATGAATGAAAAGTGATACTATTGTTACCACACCAGGTTTTAAATAATTATTAACTGAATACAATTTCTTAAAATAAATGTTGAGGCCGGGCACGGTGGCTCACACCTGTAATCCCAGCACTTTGGGAGGCTGAGGCGGGCGGATCACGAGGTCAGGAGATTGAGACCATCCTGGCTAACATGGTGAAACTCCTTCTCTACTAAAAATACAAAAATAAATTAGCCGGGTGAGGTGGTGGGCTCCTGTAGTGCCAGCTACTGGGGAGGCTGAGGCAGGAGAATGGCGTGAACCTGGGAGGTGGAGCTTGCATTGAGCCGAGATTGCACCACTGCCCTCCAGCCTGGGCAACAGAGCAAGACTCCGTCTCAAAAAAACAAAACAAAACAAAATAAATAAATAAATAAATAAATAAATGTTGAGTACTTCTTTCATTTACTTTGCCTTAAAACTTACTTTTCTTGCTAACTCACTTTTCTCACTAAGGTATCTTCTACAACCTATTAAAGATAAAAATAAATATTCAAACTCATTAGTCATTATAACATATAGCAACTGTAGTAATTTTCCTTCATTAAAACATAGAACTCTTTGAAATACAGGTTCTTGGGCTTGGCTAGATTAATAAGGAGTCAATTTAAGAAAACATCTGGTTGTTTGTAACTACCTAGTGTGGGAAGAAAGAAATCCAGATGCTTACATAAGTCATCTCTACATCTCTCTCTAGTTTACACAAAAACATTTTCACAATAGATATAGTAAGCAAAAATTTAATGTTATTTGGACTTACATATGCCTGGCAGAAATATATGTATACATATTCTTCCAAATTTCTTAAAACAGGAGTGTGCATGGACCTACTCAGCATGCATGTATGTATGTATGTGTTCTTATTACAACCCTGAATTGTATTTGTTACAGCTACTTTGACCACCACAGAAAGATACATTGGTAGGAAGAATTCTAAGAATGTTCCCAATGTTTCCACTCTCTGGCAGGCATATTCTGCATAATCAACCCCCTCTCTCTTAGTGTGACTATGCATTGTGGATATGATAGATGCCACTGTCATAATAGGTTGCATTAAATGACAGATATGAAATAATTTTGTAGATGTAAATCAGTTGACTTTAATTTAATCAAAATGAAAATTGTCTTGGCTGGGCCAGACCTAATCAGCTGAGCCCTTTATAAGACTCAAAGCTGCAGATAAGCAATTATCTTGGCCTTGAAGAAATAAGCTGTCACGATTTATACATCTGCAAGAAAAAGAATTCTGCTTTCAACCATGTGAGTTGGGAAGAGGACCCTGAGCCTCAGGTGAGGTCACAGGCCCAGTGGCAGATAACTTTGTATTTGTCTTCCTTCCTTCCTTCCTTCCTTCCTTCCTTCCTTCCTTCCTTCCTTCCTTCCTTCCCTCCTCCTTCCTTCCTTCCTTCCTTCCTTCCTTCCTTCCTTCCTTCCTTCCTTCCTTCCTTCCTTCTTTCTTTCTTTCTTTCTTTCTTTCTTTCTTTCTTTCTTTCTTTCTTTCTTTCTCTTTCTTTCTTTCCTTTCTTTCTTTCTTTCTTTCTTTCTTTCTTTCTTTCTTTCTTTCTTTCTTTCTTTCTTTCTTTCTTTCTTTCTTTCTTTCTTTCTCTTTCTTTCTTTTCTTTTATTTCTTTTTTTCTTTCTTCCTTTCTCTTTCTTCTCTCTTTCTTTTTTTCTTTTCTTTTTTTGACAGAGGGTCTCACTCTCTCTCCCAGGCTGGAGTGGTATGGTGGTGTGAGCTTGGTTTCCTTCAGCCTTGACTTTCCCCGGCTCAGGTGATACCTCCTATCTCAGTATCCTGAGTAACTGGGACTACAGGCAGGCACTACCATGCCCAGCTAATTTTTGTATTTTTTTTTTTTTTTGTAGAGTCAGGGTTTTTAATATGTTGTCCATACTGTTTTTGAACTCCTGTGCTCAAGTGATATTCCTGCCTTAGCCTCCCAAAGTGCTGGGACTACAGGCATGAGCCCCCATGGCCTGCTGACACCCTTGATATGACTATGTCAGATATTGAGCAGAGGACACAAATAAACTGTGTTCTGATTCCTGTCCTTTGGTAACTGTGTGATAATAAGCATATGCTGTTGCAAGCTGCTAAATTTGTGGAAATTTGTTACAGAGTGGTGGGAAAATAATAATAATAGCAGTGGGAATAATAATGGACTGTGTATATCACAAGGCCTTGCATTTGCTTGTATTTTATACATGGTAGGCATTAATTAAAACTATTAATAATTTCAGTTTTATAAACTAAAATTAATTTCACAAGCCTTCCATAATAACAAAGATTGGTTTCTGTCCTCACATTAGCAAATGATTCATTAGCAGAATTTTTTTTAATGTGGCAGCCACAGGTTAACCTCAAGCATACTTGATCCCAGCTAAACTTGATTAAAGGTATATCCTTGTGTATAAAAAGATGCTTACTATAGACAGGCAGAGTAAGAAAGAGGATTATTGTAATACATTGAAAAATAAAAGAGATTTATTGTATAACCAATTGAAGTTTAGCTTCTAAAGCTAGGAATATTGTCCGAGTTAACTGGGCTTGTGAGGCATAGGTGAAATGTGGCTTACAAAATAAAAAGGGTTTCTTTTTCAGGAAATATAATTGCAGAGGAAGATCTAGCAGGAAGCAGTGTAAAAAGATGTAATTTTCTATAAACATTATTTATTTACATTTGCAATAATACTTGAGAAATTCAGGAATTGTTTTCTAAAGGAGGGATAGAATAAACAAGCTTCATTTAATTGTGTTCTTATTTTTTTTCTTTTGCAAAACAGAAAGGTAAATGGGCAAGAATTTCTTTCGATCATTAAAAACATCTTGCGATAGTGCTAACAAGTATTATGGTTATTTATTAAAATTAGAAATATAGGATTACACAAAGGGATACAAATAACTTTTAGTATCTTTTCATAAAAAATGAATCATGGTCATAGGAAGAGCAAGAATACAGAAGACCAATTACAGCAGAAATAAGATACAGAGTATATTATTTGAGAGAAGCTTAGAAACATCTGTCCCCACTGGCAAAATAAAGGGCAAGAAAGAAGCAAGACAGTCATCACTTGTATATAATTGGAAAACAAATAGAGGAGTCATGTTATGTTGAATACCCATTAAACATTGCAAATTGTATTGAAATGTTTAAGAAGTGCAATGAATAACCAATGAGTTTATTTTACTCATCATTGCCAAAATGCTATATACTAAGAAGAACTTCATAATATAGAGTGTGTACTTCATTTACTAAATCTCTGCTTGTGACTTTGTCTAAATCTTTATAAAGAAATATACTTGAACAATTTAGCAAGAGAAAAATAAGCAGTCCAATTCAAAAATAAGCAAGGGGAGATGAAGATGGCCAAATAGGAACAGCTCCAGTCTCCAGCTCCCAGCGCGAGGAACACAGAAGATGGGTGATTTCTGCATTTTCAACTGAGGTACCTGGTTCATCTCACTAGGGAGTGCGGGACAATCTGTGCTGGTCAGCGGCTGCAGCCTGACCAGCAAGAGCTGAAGCAGGGCGAGGCATCACCTCACCTGGGAAGTGCAAGGGGGAAGGGAATCACTTTTCCTAGCCAGGAAAACTGAGACACACAACACCTGGAAAATCAGGTAACTCTCACCCCAATACTGTGCTTTACCAAGGGTCTTAGCAAATGGCACACCAGGAGATTATATCCCACACCTGGATGGGAGGGTCCCACACCCATGGAGCCTCCCTCATTGCTAGCACAGCAGTCTGTGATCTAAAGGCAAGGCAGTAGCGAGGCTGGGGGAGGGGCGCCCACCATTGCTGAGGCTTAAGTAGATAAACAAAGCCACTGGGAAGTTCAAACTGGGTGGAGCCCACAGCAGCTCAAGGAGGCCTGCCTGTCTCTGTAGACTCCACCACTGGGGACAGGGCACAGCTAAACAAACAAACAAAAAGCAGCAGAAACCTCTTCAGAGGCAAACGACCCTGTCTGATGGCTTTGAAGAGAGCAGTGGATCTCCCAACATGGAGGTTGAGATCTGAGAACGGACAGACTGCCTGCTCAAGTGGGTACCTGACCCCTGAGTAGCCTAACTGGGAGACATCCCCCACTAGGGGCAGACCGACACTCCACACCACACGTGGGGATACACCCCTGAGACGAAGCATCCAAAGCAAGAATCAGACAGGTACACTCACTGTTCAGCAATATTCTATCTTCTGCAGTCTCTGCTGCTTCTACCCAGGCAAACAGGGTCTGGAGTGGACCTCAAGCAGTCTCCAGCAGACCTACAGTGGAGGGTCTTGACTGTTAGAAGGAAAACTAACAAACAGGAAGGACACCCACACCAAAACCCCATCAGTACCTCACCATCATCAAAGACCAAAGGCAGATAAAACCACAAAGATGGGCAAAAAGCAGGGCAGAAAAGCTGGACATTCAAAAAATAAGAGCGCATCTTCCCTTCCAAAGGAACGCAATTCATTGCCAGCAACGGATCAAAGCTGGATGGAGAATGACTTTGACGAGCTGAGAGAAGAAGGCTTCAGTCCATCAAACTTCTCAGAGCTAAAGGAGCAATTACATACCCAGTGCAAAGAAACTAAAAATCTTGAAAAAAAGAATGGAAGAATGGATAACTAATCAATGCAGAGGAGGCCATAAATAAACTGACAGTGATAAAAACCATGAAACGAGAACTATGTGACAAATGCACAAGCTTCAGTAACCGACATGATCAACTGGAAAAAAGAGTATCAGCAATTGAGGATAAAATGAATGAAAAGAAGCAAGAAGTCTAAAGAAAAAAGAGGAGAAAGAAATGAACAAAGTCTTCAGGAAGTATGGGATTATGTGAAAAGACCAAATCTACATCTGATGGGGGTGCCTGAAAGTGAGGGGGAAAATGGAACCAAGTCGGAAAACACTCTTCAGGATATCATCCAGGAGAACTTCCCCAATCTAGTAAGGCAGGCCAACATTCAAATTCAGGAAATATACAGAACGCTACAAAGATACTCCTCGAGAAGAGCAACTCCAAGACACATAATTGTCAGATTCATCAAAGGTGAAATGAAGGAAAAAATCTTAAGGGCAGCCAGAGAGAAAGGTCGGGTTACCTACAAAGGGAAGCCCATCAGACTAACAGCAGATATCTCAGCAGAAACTCTCCAAGCCAGAAGAGAGTGGGGGCCAATATTCAACATTTTTAAGGAAAAGAATTTTAAATCCAGAATTTAATATCCAGCCAAACTAAGTTTCATAAGTGAAGGAGAAATAAAATCCTTTACAGATAAGCAAATGCTTAGAGATTTTGTTACCACCAGGCCTGCCTTACAAGAGACCCTGAAGGAAGCACTAAACACAGAAAGGAAGAACTGGTACCGGCCATTGTAAAAACATGCCAAAATGTAAAGAACATCGATGCTAGGAAGAAACTGCATCAACTAACGAGATAAATAATGAGTTAATATCATAATGACAGGATCAACTTCACCCATAAGAATATTAACATTAAATGTAAATGGGCTAAATGGTCCAATTAAAAGACACAGACTGGCAAACTGGATAAAGAGTCAAGACCCATAAGTTTGCAATATTCAGGAGACTCAACTCACATGCAGAGACACACATAGGCTCAAAATAAAGAGATGGAGGAAGATCTAACAAGCAAATGGAGAACAAGAAAAAGCAGGGGTTAATCCAGTCTGTCACTGATGGACATTTGGGCTGATTCCAAGTCTTTGCTATTCTGAATAGTGCCGCAATAAACATACGTGTGCGTGTGTCTTGCACATATGCACCATGGAATACTATGCAGCCATAAAAAAGGATGAGTTTGTGTCCTTTGTAGGGACATGGATGCAGCTGGAAACCATCATTCTCAGCAAACTATTGCAAGAACAGAAAACCAAACACAACATGTTCTCATTCATAGGTGGGAACGGAAAAATGAGATCACTTGGACTCGGGAAGGGGAACATCATACACCAGGGCCTATCATGGGGAGGGGGGAGGGAGGAGGGTTGCATTAGGTGTTATACCTGATGTAAATGACGAGTTGATGGGTGCTGATGAGTTGATGGGTGCAGCACTCCAACATGGCACAAGTATACATATGTAACAAACCTGCATGTTATGCACATGTACCCTAGAACTTAAAGTATAATAATAAAAACAAGTATAATTAGCACACACACTATGTATAGGTTGTCTATAAAAATAAAAATCAGGAGATGTAAATTTTTTCAGCAATAAAATTATACTGGGAAAAAAATAAAATAAAATAAATAAATAAACGATTGAACTTTGGCATTAAAAAAAAAAAAAAAAAGCAGGGGTTGCAATCCTAGTCTCTGATAAAACAGACTTTAAACCATCGAAGATCAAAAGAGACAAAGAAGGCCATTACATAATGGTAAAGGGATCAATCCAACAGGAAGAGCTAACTATCCTAAATATATATGTACCCAATACAGGAGCACCCAGATTCATAAAGCAAGTTCTTAGAGACTTACAAAGAGACTTAGACTCCCATACAATAATAATGGGAGACTTCAACACCCCACTGTCAACATTAGACAGATCAATGAGACAGAAAGTTAACAAGGATATCCAGGAATTGAACTCATCTCTGCACCAAGAAGACCTAATATACATCTACAGAACTCTGAACCCCAAATCAACAGAATATACATTCCTCTCAGCACCACATCACATTTATTCCAAAATTGATCACATGCTTGGAACTATAGCACTCCTCAACAAATGTACAAGAACAGAAATTATAACAAACTCTCTCTCAGACCACAGTGCAAATAAACTAGAACTGAGGACTAAGAAACTCAATCAAAACTGCTCAACTACATGGAAACTGAACAACCTGCTCCTGAAAGACTACTGGGTACACAAGGAAATGAAAGCAGAAATAAAGATGTTCTTTGAAACCAATGAGAACAAAGATACAACATACTAGAATCTCTGGGACACATTTAAAGCAGTGTGTAGAGGGAAATTTATAGCACTAAAGGCCCACAAGAGAAAACTGGAAAGATCTAAAATTGACACTCTAAGATCACAATTAAAAGAACTAGAGAAGTAAGAGCAAACACATTCAAAAGCTAGCAGAAGGAAAGAAATAACTAAGATCAGAGCAGAACTGAAGGAGATAGAAGCACAAAAAAGCCCTCCAAAAAATCAATGAATCCAGGAGTTGGTTTTTTGAAAAGATCAACAAAATTGATAGACTGCTAGCAACACTAATAAAGAAGAAAAGAGAGAAGAATCAAATAGATGCAATAAAAAATGATAAAGGGCATATCACCACCAACCCCACAGAAACACAACCTACCATCAGAGAATACTATAAACACCTCTACGCAAATAAACTAGAAAATCTAGAAGAAATAGTTAATTACCTGGAGACTTACACTGTCCCAAGACTAAACCAGGAAGAAGTTGAATGCCTGAATAGACCAATAGCAGGCTCTGAAATGGAGGCAATAATTAATAGCCTACCAACCAAAAAAAGTCCAGGACCAGATGGATTCACAGCTGAATTCTACCAGAGGCACAAGGAGGAGCTGGTACCATTCCTTCGAAAGTATTCCAATCAATAGAAAAAGAGAGAATCCTCCCTAACTCATTTTATGAGGCCAACATCATCCTGATACCAAAGCCTGGCAGAGACACAACAAAAAACCAGAATTTTAGACCAATATCCCTGATGAACATCGATGAAAAAATCCTCAATAAAATACTAGCAAACTGAATCCAGAAGCACATCAAAAAGCTTATCCACCATGACCAAGTGGGCTTCATCCCTGGGATGCAAGGCTGGCTCAATATATGCAAATCAATAAACGTAATCCAGCATATAAACAGAACCAAAGACAAAAACCACATAATTATCTCAATAGACGCAGAAAAGGCCTTTGACAAAATTCAACAGCCCTTCATGCTAAAAACTCGCAATAAGTTCGGTATTGATGAAACGTATCTCAAAATAATAAGATCTATTTATGACAAACCCACACCCAATATCATACTGAATGGGCAAAAACTGGAAGCAATCCTTTTGAAAACTGGCACAAGACAGGGATGCCCTCTCTCACCACTCATATTCAACATAGTGTTGGAAGTTCTGGTTAGGGCAATAAGGCAAGAGAAAGAAATCAAGGGTATTCAGATAGGAAAAGAAGAAGTCAAATTGTCCCTGTTTGCAGATGACATGATTGTGTATTTAGAAAACCCCATCATCTCAGCCCAAAATCTCCTTAAGCTGATAAGCAGCTTCAGCAAAGTCTCAGGATACACAATTAATGTGCAAAAATCACAAGCATTCTTATATACCAGTAACAGACAAACAGAGAGCCAAATCATGAATGAACTCCCATTCACTATAGCTTCACAGAGAATAAAATACCTAGGAATCCAACTTACAAGGGATGTAAAGGACCTCTTCAAGGAGAACTACAAACCACTACTCAGTGAAATCAAAGAGGACACAAACAAATGGAAGAACATACCATGCTCATGGATAGGAAGAATCAATATTGTGAAAATGGTCATCTGCCGAAGGTAATTTATAGATTCAGTGCCATCCCCTTTAAGCTACCAATGACTTTCTTCACAGAATTGGAAAAACCTGTTTTAAAGTTCGTATGGAACCAAAAAAACAGTCTGCATTGCCAAGAAAATCCTAAGTCAAAATAACAAAGCTGGAGGCATCACGCTACCTGACTTCAAACTATACTACAGGACTACAGTAACCAAAACAGCATGGTACTGGTACCAAAACAGAGATATAGACCAATGGAACAGAACAGAGTCCTCAGAAGTAATACCACACATCTTCAGCCATCTGATCTTTGACAAACCTGACAAAAACAAGAAATGGGGAAAGGATTCCATATTTAATAAATTGTGCTGGGAAAATTGGCTAGCGAAAAGTAGAAAGCTGAAACTGGATCCTTTCCTTACTCCTTACACGAAAATTAATTCAAGATGGATTAGAGACTTAAATGTTAGACCTAATACCATAAGAACCCTCGAAGAAAACCTAGGTAATACCATTCAGGACATAGGCATGGGCAAGGACTTCATGTCTAAAACACCAAAAGCAATGGCAAGAAAAGCCAGAATTGACAAATGGGATCTAATTAAACTAAAGACCTTCTGCACAGCAAAAGAAACTACCATCAGAGTGAACAGGCAACCTACAGAATGGGAGAAAGTTTTTGCAATCTACTCATCTGACAAACGGCTAACATCCAGAACCTACAAATAACTCAAATAAATTTACAAGAAAAAAACAAACAACCCCATCAAAAAGTGGGCAAAGGATATGAGTAGACATTTCTCAAAAGAAACATGTTTACATCCAACAGACACATGAAAAAATGCTCATCATCACTGGCCATCAGAGAAATGCAAATCAAAACCACAATGAGATACCATCTCACATCAGTTAGAATGGCAATCACTAAAAAGTCAGGAAACATCAGGTGCAGGAGAGGATGTGGAGAAACAGGAACACTTTTACACTGTTGGTGAGATTACAAACTAGTTCAACCATTATGGAAAACAGTATGGCAATTCCTCAAGGATATAGAACTAGAAGTACCATATGTCCCAGCCATCCCATTACTGGGTATATACCCAAAGGATTATGAATCATGCTCCTATAAAGATACATGCACATGTATGTTCATTGTGGCACTATACACAATAGCAAAGACTTGGAATCAACCCAAATGTCCATCAGTGACAGACTGGATTAAGAAAATGTGGCACATATATACCATGGAATACTATGCAGCCATAAAAAAGGATGATTCTGTGTCCTTTGTAGGGACATGGATGCAGCTGGAAACCATCATTCTCAGCAAACTATTGCAAGAACAGAAAACCAAACACCGCATATTCTCACTCATAGGTGGGAACTGAACAATGAGAATACTTGGACTTAGGAAGGGGAACATCACACACTGGGGCCTATCACAGGGAGGGGGCAGGGGGGAGGGATTGCATTGGGAATTATACCTGATGTAAATGACGAGTTGATGGTTGCTGATGAGTTGATGGGTGCAGCACGCCAACATGGCACAATTATACATATGTAACAAACCTGCACGTTATCCACATGTACCCTAGAACTTAAAGTATAATAATAAAATAAATAAATAAATAAAAGAAATATATTTTGTCTTTGTATGTAATTTACCAACGTTTCATTTTTTCTATCCATCATCCTAGTTAGTACATATTCTAACATCTCCAGCGATAAACTTTTGTAATTCATCAAGCATAATGTATTTAGTTCATTTATTTTTAATTAGAATTGCTTTTTCAACAAAAAGCTAAGAGAAACCTAAACAGGAGACTCGATTCAACGTCACATCAAAATCTTTTAATTTGATCATTAGATTTCCTAGGTAGGGGTTAAAAATATCATTACCTGTATTTTATAACATTTTTCATCAGGGATTTAAAATTAGCCTTAGGACTGTGTGCATAAAAGCTTGCAAATTTTCCAAAAAAATTATTCTTGGCTCCCTGAAAATGTTTCTCTATTCTTGTGCTTTCCCCTAGTCTCGGTTCTACAACATTCATGTGGTATTCCCTCAGGACGAAGGCAACACTTGGATATTATCCTGCAATAATCATTTCTTCTTGACACTCTCCCAGGTACTCTTTCATCAGTTTACGTTGATCTTGAATTTTTCCCCTCAAGTATGTCTCACCTTTGGAACTATTTTCTATTGATTCTTAACGGTGTGTTCCCAGCTAATATAGTGAGAGACATTTAATTTGCCACTTTAAAAGAATACTTCTCTCTTCTTCCCACCCACCCAAACTGCTTATTTCTCCCAGAAGAGAGGAAAAATAGAACAGAGCCACAATGCTACATTACTGCTACCAGATTTAATAATCAAATAACTCAACCCTTCTCTCTTGAAAAAGAGTAAATTAAGAATTGTGTTTCTAAATCCTAAACTCCATTCACACAGATTGCTGCAGGCAGAGAAAGAAAGTTTCCCAAATTGGTGTGGGGAGACTGTAGGACAACATTTATGTAATACACCTTACTAGATATCTCTACAATTTTTCTAAGAGAAGGGCGTGTTGTTGAATGTTGTTGAAGAAATCCAAAGGCCATTCTCTACATGAACTTATCCAAAGGATAACGAGAAAACATATAATTTTGGAATAAAGTCTAAATACTCTCATGTACATAAAAATCTGAGAATAAAAGTAAACCAGTGATTCTAGTTGTGAAGTATTCAAAATTGAAAACTAACCTTGATTTTTTTTTAGATTCAACTTAATAGCACTTATTTCATAATTTTTAGAAAATGATTACTTATTTTAATTTGCTACCATGTATTATAAATTAAAGTTTCTTCCTGAATTTTGTTTGTTTGTTTTTCAGAGGGAATCTCGCTGTGTCCCAGGCTGGAGTACAGTGACACGATCTCGGCTCACTGCAGCCTCCGCCTCTGGGTTCAAGTGATTCTCCTACCTCAGCCTCTCGAGTAGTTGGGATTACAGGAGCATGACACCACATCCAGCTAACTTTTGCATTTTTAGTAGAGATAGGGTTTCACCATGTTACCCAGGATGGTCTCAATCTCTTGACCTCGTGATCCACCCACCTCGGCCTCCCAAAGTGCTGGGATTACAGGCGTGAGCCACTGTGCCTGGCCTCTTCCTGATATTTCATTTAACTTTGAACAGCGATGCCTACGTATGCAGTTGTATGTCCACTGTGGCACATTATGCACAGTTACATTCTTCATTCCAAATTTCTCTATTAGGGAAATAGAAATGTTCTACTAGCCTCCTAGTAGTATTCTTCTTTCACCTACATAATCACTCAAGACTACCCTCTATTGATTAAAAGAAAGTCATTCTGCTTACCTGAATAATCCATTGTTGGGGTTTGATGCCACAAAAAGAAGCAAAGACTATATAGGCATTAAATCTGAAGCTATTGAAATGTTCCACTTTGCCATCACTGGTTCCCGTATGTTCTATATATTATCTATGTGTCTTTTCACATCCACCCTGCACATTTCTCCACTTTTCTCCTGCTCTCTGCACTGGAAGAATGACCTGCACAGATTATACAAACAAATTCCCTGCCTTCTGCCTTTAGGTTAGCTTGGGCCAATGGTATGCCCAGAGTTAGAAGGAAAGGCAAAAAGTGAGATAATGGTAATTGTTCCACTAGTTCCTTCTTTGAGGGGATGCCTCTGCTGACTGTGTCTCTCCCCTGAAGGTCACTGCCCCTCTCAAAGATTTCTTCTCCACTGGACACTCTCCTTCAAGTTTCTAGGAACCACCACTCTGTGTTCTTTGCCCCAGATTATTGTACTCTTTCTTACATCCAACCTACACCCTTGGGTTCTTTAATACCCAACCACACCTTTCTAAAGAGTCCCTTTTTAAGGACTCCTAGAACTTTCCTAATTTTAACATGCCATCTGTTTTATATAGACACCCAGACATGCACAGCCTGCATGAAAAAGTCTTTCTAAAAGCGTATCAATTATTTAGTGCATAATAAAGCCAGAGTACTTCTTAGACTCAGGAAATGCAAAAATTTAGTGTCAGGTAGGTAGGAGGAGCTCCTTACCTACTTTGTATAGATAAATTGCGTTTTAAATAAAGGTAGCTTATACCATGCTCATACGAACTTACACATACCTTTAGTTATCGAAGCTGTCCTCATGTATAGGCATTTAAATAACTTTAAGAGTGGATGTTTTCTCATCTATCTCCATAGCTGCCAAGGAAAGGCCTTTTCCTTAGAGCATTAGGATTATGTAAGGGGTGTTGTCTGATCAATATATTTCTACTTAAGAATGCCAGATACTTAAAGTGATGATCTTTCAGACTACTCAATATTAGAATCCATTCAAGAACTCCTAGCATCTTAACAAGGAAAATCATCTACAAAAACAACGTAATTCAAAGTATGGATTAAAAATGAAATTCAACTAAAAAGGTGCAGAGTTAGTCAACAAATAAATATATGGAAGTCACACTGCTTTCCCAAGAAGTAAAAGTTAATTACCTTTCTAAACCCTGATATGCACCTAGTGTTAGCAGCCTATTGTTAGCTTCATAGCCACACACAGATGAATACAAAACGACACAACAGGAAAACATTTTAAAAATAGTGTCTTAAAAATGAAATAGATAAATGCAGCATAAATGTTTTTATAGCTACTAGTAGTTTTCCTTCCATATTTTTTCCTTCTACAAAATAAATTCTCTTGAGAAAACACTTGTAGAAGAAGCCATGCATTTTGAAATACAAGTGAAGTAATATGTCCTTTATACAAAGGTGTTTCTATAATGCGCACATGCATGCAACGTTTGTTTTCTTGCTTTCCTTAGGAAACTTACGATAGTAACAATTGGAAGCATTCATGCAACTCCCTTTCATCTCTAAATTACTAAAAATAAATTGGATTAAGTTGTGAACAAACAATATTTCTCGAGCTTCTCTTCAGAAAGGAATATTGCTCTAGAGTAGTGAGAAAATGCAAGAGCAATACAGGTATGTTTTTGTCCTCCAGGGATCTGGTTTTAATCTGGAGCCCTTGATAATAAAGCACCAGGGAAAACACTCCAGGGTAAAGAAACCTATGAACTGAGAGATGCTTTCTGCTTTAAAGGAACAGTCTTTGACCTCATGTTTTTTCCTTGTTGGGCGAGAAAACGTCAAAGAACATTACAAAAGCTTTTTATGAAACCTGATATTAAACATAATGTCTATAAAATTTTACCTATTCTTTCTAACATTTGTCAAATAAATACATGTGTCTAATTATAGAATAAGTTGAATAAAACAGAGGAAAATATTATGCACATATGAGTCACAGTTTGAAATGGATTATTAAAGAAATACATTTCAAACCATCTGTTTTACAATCTGATTAACCTAGAGTGTAATCAATATGAATGGATCAGTTGTAGCACATACAAAAACTGTTAGGTATAAATGAGTTATGCATAACAATTGTCTATATATTTAAAATGAGATTTTCATACACCAAATCACAAGAAATATGTATCTTCCCCCTTAGTCTTCCAATGCAAATTACCATTGGTAATATTCCCTAACTTTACATTTGCAGAAATCTGTTTGCCTTTTTTTCATGATCAATTACTTGTTAATAAATTCTTAATTCTTACTTTGTTTGGTGAGAGACAAAACCAAAATAGCATAAGTTAGAGTGTTAGCTTATAAACCTCCTGGGAAAGAAAATAAATGCACATCAAATTCAAGTGAACACTATAAAACAATTCTAATACATGTTACAGGAATTTTGTAATAATTAATGCCCTATATAATTTACCGAAGTAAATTATTGTTCATGCACAATATTTAATAGTGTGTATAAAGTTGATTTTTTGGTGAATAGTTGATGTAAACATGCATGGTTCTACTCAAAAATCCAAGTTTTTTCTATTTTTTGAAATTTTAACATTGGTATTTGGAAAATGTGTGGCAAATTATGGGTGCTAAATCGATATTTATTCAATGAAAAAACAAGGGACTGTGAATTCCTCTGAACTGAGAAGATTCTCTAGTCCCTCAAAGCACTCACGGTTATGCAGGCATCTGGAGACAAATTTCCTAGTTGCCATGGTTGATTATTGTTTAAGCTGCAATATTGTTTAACTCTTTCACCATTTATAGTAATCGTGTTTGTTTTACAGTCATTATTGATCTCCCTGTCGGAAACCTCTGACACCTCAGAGGAAGAGTAGGTACTGTGAGGGCTGCCTAGAATGCCGTGAGATAAAGGGTGTTCTGTTCAACATCACGCATCAGGAAATGTCTCCGCCTTCTTTCCTGAAATGCCTCCCCATCTACTCTGGCTCTTGTTTAGCACATTTTCATTTCTAGAAGAATGTCAAGGTTCACTGTGGCTATTCGAACCCTCTACAGGTCCTGGAATCCTGACTTTGAAATTGTCTCTCTTGTCCCCTGCTTGGTGACATGTATTAAACCCCTTCTCATCATTTCTCCTTTTTTCTTTACTAACCTTAATAAATAGCCGTGTTGTTGATTGACTTTGCATGAACGTATCTTGCCATGTTTTTTGGTTTGGATTGCTTCAATGTATATCCATACATTCCAAATTTGCCTTGGGCGAATCCTTAGCTGTATTTAAACTACAGAAAGATAAGTATCAGGGGAAAGGAACAAACAAAAATCTCTATTTAATTTAGATGTATGAACCTAGATATCCTTCGTGAAGCAGAACATTCCCTAAGAAGTAACAGGCCACAAAAAGATTTAAGTAGTTATCTGTAATTAATACAAATGATTGGTAGATATTAACCTAGTTTCTTAGGGTAACGTTGGGACTAGGAAAATGCAAACCTTCTCATTTATTTATTTATTTGTCTCTTGTCATTAATATCACCTATGCAATAGCAAAGTGGTTCTCTGTAAATACAGCATAGAAGTATAGGTATAGCTATGTTTCTCCTAACCACCTGTGATACATATGTTTTAACAAGTATTTTTACTTACTTACTGTCTTGTTCTGGAGATTTTATATATCACCTACTTTTGCTGAGCATCTTATTTATAATCATCCATTCATTCATCAGAATGAAATGGGTTGTAGAAAGAAAATCTCCAGCACCAAAACCTGTAGTGTGAGTGTTAGTGGTTTGTAAGTGAATCCCAGAGACAGCAACACAGCATCCTTTAAGAAATGCTGTTTCTGCTAGGTTGTTCATAGCATGGAGGAGAATATTATGCAAGAAAACGTGAGCAATAGTGGTTGTGCCAGCTATTGAATTATAAGAGTCAGAACCTGAATGAAAACATATTTTAGATATAGCTTAATCAATTATAGGTTAATAAATTATATCATTTAGAGCTTTTTAAATGTATATTCAATAATTATATACAATAAATATCTAAGTCTAAATAAATCTCAAAGAGCTCATGAAATAAACATAAGTGAAAATATTGCATTTTATCACTATCTAACTAGAATATGTTTTAATATTAAAATACTGTTTTTTAAAAAATTGATAGAAATTAGGTTAGATGAAGTAAGGTAACTATCTAGTATCTATTTGATTAATCTACTTTTGGGTTATCTTTTGTACTTAGTTGCAAGGGAAAGACTCTGAGATGAAAATTTGTGTGTAGGTAGTTTATTAGAGTCCTCCCAGGATTAACTGACGGTGGCTGAAAATAGTAGGACTGTGCAAGGGAGTTAAGTTGAGATGGAGTAACAACAAAGGTACCAATGAATCAAATGGGGAATGTCTAGAGAACATTGGTGGAGCACATCAGAGTGGTATAAGGATCCAAAAGTAACTGGGCTGTAGTCAATTAGGACTCTTGGTCAGTTTTCTTGTAAAAGCATTTTCCTGCTACAACAGACTTCTATAACTAAAGATTTTGACCTCTAAATCCAAGTAGCCCAGAGTTATAGAAATAAGATGCAACATTCTACAAGTGGATCACTAAGAGTGATGAAGAGTGTCATCATCCTCACTGCTATTTTCATGCCTGAGTTCTTAGAACTAAGTAGTCTATCTACTGGAACACAGCACCATATAATTATCATTGAGATCTATCTATCTATATCTACAGATATACATATATACATGTACATTTATTTAGGCTTATATATAGATAATATAATTTATAAATAAATGTATACATGCATATTTATAAATGTATATATTTCTCCCTTCCCCTGAAGGATGATGTCTCATCTTGCCAAGTATCAGTTTTAATCTGAATACTCAGTTGTACTCTAAAGAGACCACCCCATATCCTATTACACTTTAAGGCCTGCAGCAGCTTCTGAATGATAACTTATACTGTAGGATCACTGGATCCCATGCCACACTTTGCCTTTAATTGGGTTTCTTAGTTGAATGAGATGTTATGTAAGATCCCTTGCTGAGTCATCAAACACTGACATGGATAGTGTTGCTGGCTGAGTTCAAAAGGGAAATATAAATCCACAGTCAATATACCTGTAAATCTTACTTACCATTAATTCATGCATTTTCCAGTTGCAAAGGGTCCTATTTAAATGGATTATTGATCTGCTTGAGGGATAATGACATATAATGGTCTCAGCTTTGGTCTGTGTTACTGGCAGGAGAGGTATTATACTTTGGCTGTACTGTCACAGGATCCCTCCTCTAGCTGCTTCTTTCTTTAGTGGGTTCCAGGTTTAAAAACTGGCTCCAGTTCAGGAACGAGGCAAAGCATTGTGACTTTTTATTAGATAGTTGTGTCAGTTTTCTTATCATCCAATCTTTATTTTGATTTGAAGAATAAAACAATGCCCTTATGGTCTACCCATCTCTCTTGCTCCTATGGATGTAGAGTCTCTTTTACATTCTAATACCTATCGACAGACTAAGTCCTTCTAGCTGCCAGTCCAATCTTGCTGCCCATTATGATAAGCATGCTCACCTTATTCCTGACACCGTTGATCTGCCATTTGGTTTCTGTTATGCTAAGGTTTATCATCACTATTGCCCTCAGCAACCTCTGTTCTCTTACAGCTTTTCCTACCATTAGACTGACCTACAAAAGCATAATCATCCTTGAGCTTCACAAAGATATCTAAGATTTAACTCTCACCAGCACGTTTGTTTGTTTGTTCGTTTGTTTATTTATTATTTATTTATTGAGACAACATCTCTCTCTGTCACCCAGGCTGGAGTGCAATGGCGTGATCATGGTTTACTGCAGCCTCTACTCACCAGGCTCAGCGATACTTCTACCTCAGTTTCCCAGGTAGCTGTGATTACATGTGCCCGCCACTGTGTTTGGCTAATTTTCATATTATTGATAAGTAAAGGGTTTCGTTATGTTGACCAGGCAGCTCTCGAGCTCCTGGGCTCAGAGGATCCGCCAGCTTCTGCCTCCCAAAATGGTGGGATTACAGGTGTGAGGTACCATGCTTGGATTGCTCTATCTACTTTATAAAATGGGATGTCTTCTGGGCTCCTCTGTGAAGCATAATCAGTTTGCGGGTTTTCAGTTCTCACAAAGTATAGCTACTCTAGCATGCCTACTTTTTTAAGCCTTCTGCCCCCCTTTTTCACTCTCCGTCAATGTGGAATATCCGCTGCACTTAATATGGTGAATTATTTCCTACCAGTTTCTAAGAGGCATTTAGCAGTGTTAACAGGGATTCATTCCCAAGGTCTTTCTTCCCATATACTAGGAGTCAATGTGCTTTTTTTTTTCTTTTTTTCTTCCCTCCCCCCCCCGCCACATCATTACTTTCCAACAGTTTTCCTATAGCTCTCTTGGGGTCTAGTATTATACATACTTTATGAGCTGTTTCCAAAATGAGTGGACTAGGTCCTGGAGCTCCTTTGGAATATAGGTCCTTTGCTTTCTTAGAAGGCCTACTCCTTATTTAGCTGAACCATGTAATATGACCGTAGTTAAAATCCAGTGCTCAAGAGAGAAAATGAGGGTAGATCCTGACGTGTTTGCATAATGTCCAAGCAAGAGAGAAATGCTAGCCATGGAAAGAAAATGAGGAATCATTCATGCATATTCAGTGGGTTCAGGAGGATATGAAATTTTGAGATTTCCAAGAAGATTAAGTCAGATATCTACATCTTAAGTCTCAGTGTCCCACTCCTTCTCAACCAGTGCCCTATCCTTGGCAGCCCAGAGTGGCCAAGATTGATAATTCAACTTTCTCTGGACTCTGAAACACGTATAATCTTCCTCTTGACTGCAGGAGGTGAGTTTCTCTTTGTATGCTGCCAAGGAGTCACTTTGACTTTTAGTCAGCATTGCTAAAACAGCTGTAAGTGGAGAATAATTACCCCCGGAGTTTCATTTTCATCCTCCAAAGTATCAATGGCACTCAACCTAGCTGTCTGATTCCATTTTCCTTATAATTAGTACTTCTTAGATCTCTTAGCTTAAGATACTGCAACCAGCATTACAATGTATTTTAGTGGTGTCAATTTTCTACCAGTAAATGTTTTAACAATTGCACTGCAATAGCATGCCAGGGATTATTAGAAATCCACCTACTACAAATGATGAGGGCTTTATTGTCAGGCAGTCTCTAAAATATTCTTAGAGACCATTCGTTAGATAATTCTTGGTACCAAATGTATTAGTTCAGTTTTTTCAGAAAATAAACTTTGAAATGGAGAGAAGCATGAATAAATATTGTTGAGAAGAAGTAAGTAATTGGAGTATTAGTTGACCCTTAGGCTCAACATTTTGTAGATGAGTGAAGTAGAATTGGACAAAGGAAGAGTTGAACTGTGGCACAGTATGAAGAAAAGGCTTTGGCCAATCCCATGGAGAGTTGGGATGTTTCTTTAAATTGACCACTTTGAGTCAAGGTTGTCACTCTCCTCCCATCCCTGTCTTAGCTGCTGCCTTGCACCAGTCTTTGGATGTAGGCTCTCCTAGAGGATGTGGTATGACTTGGATAATCAGTTTCTCTTAAACTGAGAGCCTTTTTCTCTCAATGTACTCAGCTGAGAGCCACTGGGAAGGTGGGTAATGTGCTACTCTATGCTCTGGACTCCTCAAGCTTTTTGATTTTCATATTCTTTCTCCTTGGTGTTTGCCTAGTTTGCTATTTCAATGCTATCCTTAGTGTTACTGTCTTTTACTCAAGTAACTTTCCGTACTGCCCAAAGCAATAATCACCCAGCTGAGATAACTCCCACACCCAACCCCTCTTCTCTTGCTTCTGGATGGTAAGGTATTGTTGGAGGAGATGTAACACTAGGTAGACCTGTCCCAGTACAAATTCATGCTGTGCGACTGCAGTTACATTTTCACAATTATAAGCACAAACATATGAAATCACCTCAGGCAATGCTTTGACAGCTCCCTAGGGTATTGCTCAATTCTGAAGAACACTATAAAGCAGCTTAAAAAAAATGTGCTTGTCTACCCAGCGCCAGCATACACAGACAGAACTAAGCCAGGCCTCAAGCAAAGTAAATTCTTTCCCCAACAACTTGACAATGTTATGAAATGATAATGAAAGTTCTGCATAACTAACAACTTAAAATTCATATCTATTATAATGTTTCCCAGTGTAATACATAATGTTACATTCATCGTGTAAAACTACATGAACAAAGAAAAGTCATTTTTATATCCTTATCTTTACTGAACTTTGAAAATACTTTAGAACAGAAGAATACTAGAAGTTTTAATTTCAGTCTGGAAGTATTATGGAACACCTAGAATAGTGCCAAGCATTATTTTAGGAATTGAAGATACAGCAGTGTAAAGTAATAGCAATAAGAAAACTCTCTACTTTTGTCGCAATTGCAATATTTTTCACTTACTCAGTTTCTCCCTTATTCCTCATCTCCTTGTCTCTGCGTCGGCTATCCCTTCCTCTGTCATTGCTGTGTTATCTATCGTATGGAAATCTAGTTAAGCTCAAGTGTAACCTTCTGTTTTCTTACCCATCTATCTCCTCTCCAAGCAATTCTCTGTAATCCACCATTTTCATGTTTCTTCAATCTCTTTTTCTCTATCTTTCTCATCATTTTCTTGTTTATACTGATTTTCAAGTTCCTCAGTGACCAGAACAATTTTATTCTTTGCATTTCAAGCAGTGTATTTTGACATGTTTGTTAAATACGTGCAAGATTCATATACATTGATAACCTATAGAAAGGAAAATATGAACTGATGTGTTAATAATTGCAGTTATGTATCAGTTTTTGTTTAGTAATTTCTCGAGAGGAAATACAATTGATCCATCTATAATGAAACTAGAAAATACATTCATATCACTTGCCACTTTCAGTAAATTGGTAATGATTTTGTGGAGTACCAGCTGGAGAAGAAATCGTGACTGTTGTGCTCAGGCTCAGAAGGAAAAATTATCACAACCCATTACATAAACCTACTCTGAATTTTTGAGAAGAGATGTTAGCAAAGATGCTACTCCTTTGCAACTCCTTCTTCTTCTTCCTCCTCCTCCTCTTTCACCTTCTTCTTCTTTTTCTTTCTTTCTCTTTTCCTTCTTTCTCCCTCTCCCTCTCTCTTTTCCTCTTTCTTACTCATTTACTCTAGGATTTTCTTTAAATTACACTAGTAAAGAGAAAAAGAACACAAGGTTATATAATGTAGTTTTCCTTCTTTGAAAGAAGGAAAATAATTCAATTGAACAAACTTTTTTTTTCCTGTAAATCTTTTTAAGAAAAATGTAGATTGCACATCTTTAATGAACATGGAGTAATGAAGTCACAATTAACTGTCATGTCAATTGGCATGCATTACTTGACTCTCCTTGACCTTTCTTTCTCTGAAACATTTTGTCTTCACTTTCTTTCAGCAACTCACATACACAACCATAACCTAAACCTTATCATAACTCAGAGCTATTTTATTAGGCAATTTGAACTCTGAAAAAATTCTCTCAGGGTGCAACTTCCTATCCTTCTTCCTCTCCCACTCATATTTTTTTCTATGAGTGGGAGAGATGGAAGGATGAAAACTAATCCTTTTATGGATTCACCTTTTCAAAAAATTTCAATTCTTTTTTGTTTGTTTGTTTGAGACGGAGTTTGCTCTGTCGCCCAGGCTGGAGTGCAGTGGCGCGATCTCGGCTCACTGCAAGCTCCCCTTCCCGGGTTCTCACCATTTTCCTGCCTCAGCCTCCCGAGTAGCTGGGACTACAGGCAGCCACCACCACACCCGGCTAATTTTCTTGTGTGTATTTTTTTAGTAGAGACGGGGTTTCACCGTGTTAGCCAGGATGGTCTCGATCTCCTGACCTCGTGATCTTCCTGCCTCAGCCTCCCAAAGTGCTGGGATTACAGACGTGAGCCAACACGCCCAGCCTCAACCCTTTTCTGACCTGACTTTCCTTTGTATTCTACATGGAAATTATAAGCTTATAGATACTCTGAATTCTGTCCTCCATTAAATAGAGAAAGTCACATATCTTTGGAAATCCTCTGTATTAGAAATGTTTGGATGCTTATGAAGTATGTTTCAGTTAATTGAAACCCATTCCATGTACATCCTTTCTTTCCCATTTTAAATATAACACAATATATAAAGAATTTATGACAAAAATAATTTTATAAAACTGCAAAATAAAAATAATTATGAAAAGTTTTAATCAAATGTTACACAAATAACATTGATAACACTATATTTCTAGTTTCTTGTTTTTGACATTTTTAATCATGGAATATTTTTCATACTCAATAATGCCCCAGATTTAGTATTTTTAAAACCTTAATGTTTGATTGTTACTATTCTTCACTTTGCTTTAAAGAAAGTAAAAGATATAGCCCAGGTTGGTACAGTTGATAACTTTCTTCTTCACCTAAAAATGATAGTTTAGAAGCAGATATGATATAGATTCTAGAAATTCATAGGTGCTGGAAATTTATTTTTTTTCTAAAACTGAACTTATATTTAGTCATGTTTTTATTTTACTGGCCACAAAAGCTTGAGTTCAGGTGAAAATTTATTTAAACTCTATCTTTTAGGCCACAGCCTAACATGAGGGCCTTACATTATACACCAGTCAGTGGAAGAAGGGGTCAGGAAATCCTGACATTAGATCTTTTACGCAGCCACATTTTTAATTGCTGAACACCATTTCACCTGGTTTTCAAAATGGTGTTGTATTCTCCCGTGTTTGAAAACAAAAGATCTGATTTGCTTCTCTCTCAGGGTTTTCCTACCTTTTTAAAGATATTTAAAAATGCATTATTCTCAATCCACTTGGGGGCTGAAAAAGTGAGTAGAATTGTTTAAAGCTCTTCATTAATTTAATGTTAATTTTGTTGGTGATGAAATACATTTCTTTATTATTTGCATCATGCTGAGGTATGAGAGACTTTTCAGCCTCAGCACTATTGACATTTTGGACCAGAAAATTCTCTGTTGTTTTCTGCACTGTAGGAAGTTTAGCCTTAATCCTGAAATGTACCCAATAAATACCTCATTCCCACAGGTCTTTAAAATCAAAAAGTCTCCAGACATCTCCAGTTACCTTGGGGGTAGTGTGAAATCGCCCCCTCCTAAGAACCACTGTACCCTTTCATATGGCTCACTAACCTGCATCTATTCTCTACTGCTTCCCATTAGTTGGGTAAAGAAAATCTCTGGAACCTTACCAACAAATAAAAATCTCTCAGTGGTATGGGGAATACAAATATTATTTTATTATTGATGCTCAAATCAATGCTTTATTCTACTCTGCACTTGACTTTGTAGGGCCTAGGACTCACAGAAAGAAAGCTCTTATCCCTGGTACACGCATCAGCCTCTCCCCTCCCCTCCCGTCCCCTCCCTCCCTTCTCTCTTTCTCTTTTTTTCACTTCTCTTTTTTTCACATGTCAGATATTATCCTCAATGTTTCACCTTATGTCTAGACCTTGAAGTTTGAATTTCAAAGATCAATAATTTGTCTCTGTTGTTCCCCCAAGAGAAATTAATTCTGTGCTTCAAATTGTCCAATTATGAAAATAATTAAGGAAATATTAAATGCCAGAGAAGAAAGTATCCATTAATGTCTAAAAATATAATGCAACTACTACCTTCTGCAGCTTACTAACCAGCCGGTATGACATACATTTTCAGTTCTCATTTTATTTAAAAGTTAAGAAACATCTAAGTGCACAGAGATCAACTTCAGCACATGTGTATAGTATGATATTACATGGCAATTGAAAGGGAGCTATTGGTCTGAAGATCACCTTTTACTATGCTGAGTAATTACTATGGGAGTAATCAACTGACTTCACATAGATACTTGTCAGTGTTCTTTAATTATGTTGCAAGCAATATATCTAAAATAAGCATTTAAAAATGTGAACCCAAAATTAATGTGTGTGTGGGTGTGTGTGTGTGTACACACCTACATATGATGGTGCTGATTTCTCTATTTCTTGATTTCTCTATTTAAAGAAAGACATACATAGACAAAATTTGGTTATCTATTGCTAAATAAATAATAAACAACTTCAAAGCTTAATAAACTAAAATAAGAACCACTTTTTCATCACTCGTGATTTTGTAGGCTATTTGGGTTTGGCCCAGTGATTCCTGTGCTGTAAGTAGTGTCAGCTGAGATGTACTTATCAATTAGGGAGCTCAACTAGGGTAGGCCATCCAAAATACCTCGCTCATATGGCAGCTGGCTTGCAGCTCAGCTAGGACTGTTAAATATTGTATTTTGGTTATATTCTATGTAGTCTTTCCATTTGGGATTGGGTTTCTTTGAGCATAGAGGCTAGATTTGAAGAGACAGAAAGTACAAGTTGCCAGTTCTCTTAAGGCCTGGGCTTGGGGGTGCCAGAACATCATTTTAACTGCATCCCATTCTAGAAAAGCTAACACAACTCATAAGGCCATTTGTAATGTTTTCAAAAATTATTGATAATACATCTTGAGGTGCTTGCATTAGTATATAATATTATGCATTTAAAGTTGAAAATGGAATGTGTAATGACAGTATTATATTACCTTAATTTAATATTTAATGTTTCAGTATGCATTCAGTATGCGTTCAATATATATGCATGCCTGCTGACCTTATTCTGTGCTACTCAGGGAGGTTACTTAGTATACACAGCAATGCACACTCCAAAAAGTGGTTAGTTATTTGAGCAATTCTGTTTCATAACACATGTTCTTACTTTTACTTATCCATTTCTGGAAGGTTGGTGGTAGTGAGGGAGAGAAAGTGATGGGAGAGGTGCAGAGTCTGCAGCTGGAGAAACAACCACCTGTATCCTTTCTGTTTGGCTTGACATTAACACTCTAAGATGCTATGAAATGGAGCACAAGAAGCAGCCAGAACGAAGTAGTCACATGAGGTGGAGAATATAATTGAAAAAGGAGAATCACCAAAGGATAGCCCAAAAGATGACAAGTGAGAGAAGCTGAAGTTTTGGCTGAACATTATCCAAGGTCCACGTGCCTAAGATTGAAGATTTAATAATGATAATGGCTGAAGCACTTTCTACAAGTTTGGGAGGGTGATTTGTGGAAGAAGAAAAATTGTCCCTTTTCCCACTACTTTTTATTGTTATATAATAAACTATTTTACTCCTTTTAGTGAAGTGAAAAACAAAACAATAAGGATGAAAAGCAAGAAATGTATTCCTGCAATGTCTGTCACTGAAGCTGAAGACAATGACCTTGCCTTAGACCATTCTTCTTCAGCAGACTGGGGCCAGAGCAGGAGAAGAGGAACCCTGGTCAAGAAACCTGTTTAGACTCCTAGGATTGGCTGGAGAAGCACTAATATGAAACTTATCCTATGAACAAGAAAAAGCTTTATTGTATCAGCATATCTAACTATGCTAGAGACTGGTAATTGGCTTCTCAACAATTCACTGTGTTCTTTTCTGACATACTACACAGAAATAGCAAAAGTCTAGATTAGTTCAGTTTTCCATGTAGGTGCTGACGCTGTTGAAACTAGAGTTAGCAATAGTAGCAACTTTAATAACTTCAGCCTTGCTCTAGGTATCATTGTATTCCTATCCAGCTGGACCCACTTAATCCCCAGAATGCCTATATTTCTTAAGCTGTTTTCACAAGAATCAATTTTAGTTCAACCTATCAGTGACATGCCGCTTCACTGAGATTCATAAAAGTGACTGCCCTGTGAGATGTGTCTTTTGTGCTTTGTGAGTCCACTGGTGTAAAACAAACCAGAGAGATGCAACAGAGATCAGCCAGGAATATTAAGACACTTTCCTCTCATGTCCTCAGAGGACACGTACAAATTTGGACAGTGTTAGTTAGTCCACTGAGTGGTCTTTTCAAACTCCCTGTTGTCCCTCACTGGACCTCAAGGATTTCAACTTCTTAGTGAATGCTGCATACAAACCAGCAACAGAGGTAGAGATTTAGGAAGGAATTATAACTTAACCTTTTACCAACAAAATAATTGTCAGTAATATTATTATGATTGTCAGATTGATGAAAAGACACTAATTGGTTCAGCATAAGAAGTGATAGAAAAACTTTGACTTTGCTGTTCTAGATATATGAGCAGGCTATAAATATTGTTCAAGAACAGCTGCTCTTGTTAGAACAAAAATACAACAATTTATACCAATTTCATTGGTGCTCTAGGCATAGAAGGTCTATCTGACTCTGTTTTCTTGCTATATAATAATGAATACTGTAATGAGATTCCAACTAAATGTTACCTGGTTTCTGCTGCTAAAATATCATGGCACGTGCCTTGAATCAATCATCCAAAGTGCTTAGGAATGTGTGAGACTTTGCTGCACTCGCAAAAGTAAGTTGTGTGACAATTTTTGCCTGTTTTCTGGTACAGAATTCATTTAGAGACTTGTTTTCATCTTGTAGCCCCACCTGGTACAGAGATTGTGGGACAGTAGAATTAGAGCTCTCACATCTAATTTCCAAAGTGTGTGTATATCTACCAAAAGAGCCTAATGCAATTGGCTGAATCGACTTAGTTTAGTTGACAGAAGCTGAGTGTTATGAAAGAAAGATGACTAGCTGACTGTCTTAATTGGCTGGCTGGCTGGCAATGTACCTCCCAATATAAAGAATACCTCATTGACTTAACCATTTTCCCAAATTTGACTGGAAGCTTCTAAAAGTAGAAACATTTCTTTCTCTCTTTCTTTTTAGCAATTAAAATTGTAAGGAATTCTCAGGGAAATATCATAACACCCAATTTTACACAGAATGGTTTATGACAGAATTATGATCTGGTATTTTTCAATCAGAAAATCAACTGTCCAGTGCATAAAATGTTTAAATAATTGGATCATTATATTCTGTCCTTAGAGGAAATCTTCATGGGAAGAAAAATTACAATCAGAAGTTGAAAATAGAAATGGAGCAACAGGAATAAATGGGCTAAGCCAATACAGGTTAAGAGTCATATCACAATCCACATATGGACCAAAGCATTAATATCTTCAGTCCAAGTTTGCCTGTGTTTTGAAAATGTGTTTTTTCCATAAGACTATGCAATGAACTACTTGCATAGTATTTCCCTAAACAGGGTCAATATCAATGATCAGATTTTGGGTGATAAATTATAATCCCTTTCAAGTACAGAATCTCAGATTACAGTTCCATGAAGCCTGATTGGTGCTTCAAGTATTTATAAAAGCCCAAGGAATACACTTTTGTTAAAGGCATACAATTCCCACTGGTTGCTACAATTGTACAATTGGTTGTACAATTCCCACTATTTGCTAATAATAACTGTGTGAATAAACAAATTTGACCAATTTAAGTCTAAGAAACTATTTTAGTACAATTGTTTTTTACATTTTCAGAGGACACCACGTTGGTCTACCGTTCTACACAGCTAATAACAATGTTTTGTAACACATAAGTAAAGGATTAATTTCTATTCTTCAATCCTTATATATGATTCAGTTTCCTCATTCTCAGTTTTAAATATTTTCCTATTCATTTTCTTTTCTTCTTCTTATGGTTTCTCCAGAAGCTGTTTGAAGGTGAAACATCATAAGAATGCACTAATTGACATGAAAAATTACAAAATGCATAGGATACAAAAGAGGAAGGAAACACACATTGTTATTATTTCCCTTCTGTGATTCCTCCTGAAAGAATGAACTACAGTTGAAGTAGGTGTTATAATTTTCATCTGGAACTTATTTTAAGTAAATTTACCATCTTGCCCATTACTAGATACATATTTTCACAAATCAGTTGCACAAGAATTTGACCACGTCTGAAGCTACAAAATCATTTGAGTGCTCTCATTTTGATTTTCTCAGAATGCCACAGACAGCTCAGTGTTTACCATTGGCTCTCTTTTAGTCTTCATGCTGCCAAGGATGTTTTTGATGTTTTACTAAAGTGTAGGATTCTTCTTATTGTTAAATCTTCATTAAGTTAGAGTCTGAGACCAAATTTCCTGACGAGCCTTCTAGGAATATGTCACAAATGACGGCAGACACAGTAATGTTCAGAGCAATATGGCAGCTGCCAGAGGGAAGCAAATAATAAGCTCTAAAAATGCCAATTTTTAGCCTAAAAATAAATATATAATTCTCACAAAGGAACTTTGCCTCACTATGAAATTTTCGGAAAATGCTGAAGAGTATGGATTCTTATGCCCTTGAAACCAACTCTGAGTAAGTCTGCTTTAGAAACAAAGATAATTTAGAAGCCTCTTTTTTTTTTTTTTTTTTTTTTTTCCTGGCCTCTCAGCTCTAATCAGACAGAAAGTTGCATATTTTGGAGAGGTAGCTTTGCTTTTGAATTAATTACCAATATCAATTCTGTAGGGAACTGACCTTTGCAAAGAAATTTTCAAACAACTCATAAAGGTGTCTCATGGTAATCCCTTGCCAGACAGAACCTTAGTAAAGTACAGGATGTTTGGAATTTTCATGTCTCACATAAAAGAATATCATAATACTATTGATGGCTCTGTCAACTGGGACTCATTAATTCTGATCACACTGTATTTTAAAATCCTTAAAGCCCAAAGTGACTACAAAAAATGTAACCATCTTCATAGACATATCTCCCATGTTGCATAAAGTATTAAGTATTTTACCCAAGTGTTTCAAATTATACACTTTTCTTATGGCCTATCATTTTAATAAATGTTTCATTTTTTGTTTTCCCAAAAACTATGCAAAATCATTTTTGTAATATGTATGTATGTGCATTTTCTTTAGACATTGTTCCTAGATCTAATTAGATTTGCTACTGGGTCTGTGACAGTCAAAAGTTAATAAACACTGCAGGACAATATTACTTATGTGCTTAGATATTATTGCTGTTTCTGCTGTTCAATTGTGTATTAGGGTTCTCCAGAGGCAGCCAATGGGATATATAGATATAGATAGATGTAGATACAGATATATCTATAGATATAGATATAGATATAGATATAGTACACAAGAGGATATTTTTTAGGTGAATTGGCTCTTTTGATTACAGAGGCTGAGAAGTCCCATGATATGTCATCTGTGAGCTGGAGACCCTGAGATGCTAGTACTATGGCTCAATCTAAGTCTAAAAAGCTCAGAACCACAGAAGTCGATGGCCATTAACTCTAGAGATTTGAAGTCCAAGGGCAGCAGAAGGAGGTCCCAAATCCAAGAGATAGAAAGAGGAAGAATTCTTGTTTCCTCTGCCTTTTTATTCTATCCAGGCCCCCAGCAGATTGGACTGTACTCACCCACATTGACCGCAGATCTTTCCCCCTCAATCCACTGACTCACACTCATCTCCTCTGGAAACACTATCACAGACACACCCAGAAATAATGCTTTTCCCACTTTCTAGGAATTCCTTAGTCAGGTCAAATAGACACCTAAAATTAACCATCACAATATCTAATTAGATCTATTTCTCTTTTTTTGGCTTTATTTTTAGATAATAGTATAATGCAATTCCTTAAGAATGTAGTACCTGGGGTTTGATTCTCTGGCTTTGAACACTGTTTCTTAACTTACCTACTGTGCAGTTTTCAAAAGGTTACTCACATTTTTAGAACCACAGTTTTTTCACCTCTAAGTTTAGAGTATGTCTTCTCATGTGGTTATTGTAAGGATTAAATGAATTTATGTATGTAAATCGCTCAACTCAATGCCTGGCACATAGTAGAAGCTCATTTGTTGAAGGATCTAGAGATGAAATTCTTATCAATACTGAAATATATGCTAGAAATCTAAAATGGAGAACAATTAGATTGATCATAATTCTATAATGTCATTTTTCATAGGATCAGACTGCATAAAGTTATCTTTACCATTAAAGTACATTTGCTACCTACCCCACATCACCACCTTAGACATTGCCAATAGCCAGCCTTGTGCTGTTTCAGTAATAATAAATTCAGCTGCTTCATTCTGACATCAACTTAACTTCTTTCTAGCCATCTCCCTCATGTATTCCACTGTGACTATTTTTCAGACTCACAACAAAACCAGTTTCTTGAATCTTTCTGTACTTTTATTTTTAGCTTTTTGACAGCCAATTTTGTTTCTCTTATGTTGTCCATGTGTGTATAAATCATAAGCTTACGTTGGACTTTCTAAATGCTAATACAGAAAAAAAGTATGCATATATGTATTTGCAAATGGACCCGCAAAGTTAATAAAAACTGCAATCAAGGAATATTTCACTTAAGTAATTTTTTTTTAATAGTGGACAATTCAGACAACTTCATTCATTCTTTCTTTCTGTTCTTTAAATATGATATCATCCTTTAACTTATTTTTTTACTTTTTCTCCAGTCTTATTTTGTAATGATTATTGAGTGAATGGAAATATTAATGCATGTATGAATGCGTTTCGGACATGGCATTGTCATTTGGACCTAAAAATTGATCAAGTTTTGCAGAAACCTGGTATTTCTCACGTTAAGTCATGTTCAAGAAAATATCCAAAAATATCTTAGTTTTAATACTTAAAATATACTTTGTTGAAGATTTAAATATATATAATATATTCTACTTTGAAGTATATTTAGTGTTGTACTTATAACATTGTCTTGGATTGACTCAATACAATTTTGATATAGGTAAAATGAAATCTCTCCCAACATTCTTATTGAATGAAGGGCCAAAAACTCAGATATTTTGTGAATTTCAGTAAATATGTTATCTGTCTCATGATTATTTGCTTTGATAATCTCATAACAATGTGTCATTATGTAATTTGTCAAAACTTTGAAGTATTAAAAGGGGAAGGGATTCACCAGAAACCTTATAACATTCCAATATAGTATATTGATATAAAATGGGCTGTGGAATTAATATAACTGACTGAAACATAAACAAGTTGGAAAACCATTCTGTTAAAGTGTCCACCTGAAAATGTACCTAACCTCCAGGTTGTTTAGAGGTATACATAGAAGTACCGTGTTGCGACTTCCTTGGCATTGCTGGGATGAAGAGGTGCTTGCATTACACTTCAAATACTTTTGTCTCATCTGCCCACTCCTAGAAATATGTCCTCTCTTTGCGCAAACTCTTTAAAGTCAGTTAGTATTTTGCACTTATCCTTAATCCCAAATTATTGAATGCAAACTTTAACTGTATTCATGTCTGAGATTTATAGAATTATTGGAATTTTATTTTGATTGTAAAAAGCTATGAGTACATGTCTTCCTTAGTAACAATAAAGACTTTTTGAACAACTCATGTCTTTGAGTCAATTATTTGTAATGTTCTCTTAATGTTTAAATGAATAATGACATTATCTAAATATAGTAATATTTAATCATTAGGGTTATGATTTATTAGAATTTATTAGATAATATTTTAATATTAAAGATCCCTTTTTAAAAAGCTTAGTGCAAAAATACAAAGCAAAGGTATATGCAAGTATCATTATAAGTCACATGTGTCATGTAAATAAAAAATTTTAAAGATCAAACCGATTATATACACTTCAAATGTCTCCTAGCATATTTCTTCACAGCCATATCATTCTCCCATGTCTTCCTACCCAGTTATGATAATGAAATGCATTAATTTTCAAATTTCTATTTAAACAACCAAAATAAAGCTTTCATGAAGTGCAAATTTTTCCTCTAAAAAGAAAGGAATATTGTGCAGCTGTAAACCTTGCATGTTGTCTTCAGTTTCCGTGTTTGTTTTTTACCATATCCTTTATAATAAATGAATGCACATATCTCTGGAGTACCTTTCAGGAACTTCAGTATTCTTTTTTGAAATTTTGGATTTGCTATCCATTTTGCTAGATAAAATGGACAAATAATAGGCTTTCATCAGTTAGAAAACAATGGAGTAAAGCTGCGAGGACATTGACATGTTGATATTGTGCCCAAATTGAGTTCAACTCAAAAATCTTACTGTACTAATTCTGAATGACTCGTGACTCTGTTTTTCATACTAGTAAAAAACAAATAAGATAGTATATTGTCTTCTACTCTAATTGGACATAGAATGGTTACTTAATTTTTCAAGTTCTGTAAGTTAAAGTAAATAAAAAACAAAACGAGTAATAGTACCTTATATTGACTCTGATATAAATATGACGTGTCTTCATGCTGACCGACCATATCTACCTTCTTACAAGACTAATCTATACATAACTTGTTATTGTTACTGCTCAATTTTTAAATTCCTAATCAAATTTAAAAAATTGTCTTGTGCAGTATGCATTTGATTTTTTTTTTTCTGGAATTCAGTACTTTTTTAATTATCCAGAAGCCAATTTAATGTTAAGATATTTCCTATGAAATTGGTAATTTTTTTGGAAAATGTGTCTGAGATGGGTAAAGAGAAAAGCAGAAAAGTATTTTTATGAAGCAAAATTTTGAAGGAGTTTAAATATACGGTTCAAAGGCAAACCGTAGAGTAAAAGGTAGACAGCAATCATAATAGTGCTACTAATTTAACCAATTTTTCCTACCATTGCCACTGAAACTTAGACACATCTTATCTATTACTTTTAACCCCTCACTTGTTCTGTCCTGAGAAGAATGGTGACATTGTACTTCCTGAACAAATGAAACTCATGCAAAGCTCTTAGCCTTTGTCTTTCTGAGTTCTCCCTTCCCTACCTGGAACATTGTTTTATTTTTAAACTAATCTGGAAGTTTTTTGGTTTTAAGCAACACAATGTTAATTTGAACCAGCTAAGAAAAATGGAAGTTCAAAAAAAATGAAAGTTGAAGGATTGAACTAGATTTCAGGAATTAACAAATAATCTTGAAAAAAAAAATCTGATTTCTCTTTCCATTGCATATCAACTTCCCCTTCTATGTCTTCTTATGTCCTTTCCATTATTTTTGACTGACATTGTCCCTGGATTTTGAAATAAGGCTCTCGGCAGTTTTTTGATGAATGTTTGTGAGCTTTGTTTTTGACATAGATTCAGTATTATCTTCAATATCAAATTTAAGATTCCTGTTAAAAAGACTCACATTAAGTTATGTTTCCACCGTGGAACCAACCATTTGTGACCTAAGAATGTGCTACAATGTTGGATCACAACTCCATCAATAGATAAACCAGTATGGCCAGGAAAGTACAATTATAAATAAATGAATAAAGCATTGGAACTCCCATGTGCGCTATATTGGTATATTGTTGGAATGAGCCCATTAAGTAGAAAGGAGAAAAGAGTGCTGAGCACTAAATCCTTTAAGATCCAGCACAGAAATCGCTTTGTTCATCAGACTTTGCAGATGGTGTTTCAAGACTGCACTAATTACTGCTTGTTTCATGTTCCCAATATAATTTTTTAATACTCATTTTATGCTATTACAGAAATTGTCATATAGCATTATATGATCTTACATACCTGTCTCCTCACAACCTGAGCTACTTTGGTTTGTATCATGTTTTATTTATCCAGAAATTACAGTAGATCTTGAATGTTTGAGCTGCTCAATATGTACTTTTGAATAAATGTATGAACAATTCTACATATTGTTTGGTATAAGTACAATGTATACACCTTCCTTTTCTTTCTTTTTTCTTCCTTCTTTCTTTTCATTATATTATCATAGGAAATGCTTTAAGCTGACTCTTTTTCCCTACCAAATGACTACAAATGCCCTCTATTATATTACTCTGCATTATTTTCTTTAAGGCACTACTCACTCCCTTAAGTTGTGTTTATTCACCTACTCATTTAATAACTGTTTCTCCCACTAAAGGAATGAATACTTTACTTGTCTTATTCATCTCTATATTCTTAAAGACAAGGATCTTGTCTTATTCATCTCTATATTCTTAAAACCCAGAGCAGTATTAGCTATGTAGCGGATGTTCTTTTTATAAACAACTTGATAATATATGGACAATCTATTACAAATTCTAGCCTTTAGAGATTATTGTTTTATACTGGATAAAATGACTAGCAATTAGGCACACAAAAATTACTATGAGTACTCACATCATTTTTTTAGTGGTGTAACGTGAAAAACTTTCTGCCATAGTTGACATTTGAATGAGCCTGGGAAGACGGATTGAATTTGTCTTGGTGTAACTAACAGTAAAAGGAAATCCTGATACAAACATCAACGCAACTATAGGGTCAAAGTTTGGCAGGCAAGCACAAGTATTGAAATGGTTTGACAGAGAAATAAGATGCTAGAAAGTAAGCACTAAAAAATGAAGTTAGAAATAATTGGAGGCAAGACCTTGATAAATTTAAAATTACAACCAAGGAAACTGGATTTATTTCTTAAATGCTGAAGGAGCATTGGTGATTTCTGACCGAAGAGTTCACCAGTGTTGATTTTCCTGAAGAAAGTATATGCTAACAATACATAGGGTAGTAATTAAGCTTGCTTGCTAGATGAAAGGTAATGAAAAGATGAAAGGTAAGGAAAATGTCAACTAGGAGAGCGAAAAACGGGATAAACAATGAGTATATGCGTGAAAACATTGTTGAGAAAAGATACATGCAATTGGCAAGAAATTACAGAGTCAAACAAGAAGAAAGGCACTAAGGTTTTGAGCTCAGGTGATTGGACAAATGAAGGTTAATACGTGCAGTAAGAAAAAATAGAAGAGAAAATTTGAGATGGGAGATGCACCATAGTTTGAAGCAATCCTAAGATATTTGGAGATATTAAGAAGCAGGGGCAGGAAATTCAGAATAGGAAAAAAGTAGAGGCTAAAAACACAGATATGGCAGTCACACACCCAGATGTGAAAATTAAATTCTGATCTGGTGAGATGATTGAGATAGAATAGATATAGAAAGATGATAAAGCAGCCTAGAACAGATCCATGGCAAATTTCTATTTATTTAATATTCCTTATAGAGTAATAACAAGATGAATAAATATTTTTGCAAGAAATAATGTATTACAATTAGAAAATGCTTGTGTTATAGAAATAATTCAATATAACATGGTTGTAGATGTCGGACTTCACTTTTATTCCTTCTTCCAAGGCAATTTGCCTTTCTGAAAAGTTGGCAAAAAATTCTTTATTGCTGCTGATCATTTATTCAGCAGTGAAAAACAGATGGCTCTTTTGTGGCTTCTCTGCACTAGGTTTGGCAATTGTTTGTCTTCCCTATGATTAAAATAACTTGCTGAGCTTATTGCTAGCCTTCCAAAGGAAGATGCTAAAAATGGATATTAGAATGTAATGCAATCCACACTTTGGGTTTTTCTTAATTTGCTATAACAACATTCATTCAATTTGTTCATTTTGCAAACAAGTAATGATTACCTATTGTGTGCTTTTCTCATTGATTGCAGTTTATTTGTTTACCAGACTAGACTCTTACCACTTGGAAGAACTATAGAGTTTATGTTGAGGGACTGAAATATTTTCGTGGAAAATGAACACTTTCTTAAATAAATAGCTGACTTTAGTTTGGGGATAATTTTTAAAATTGTTCCGAGGGGACTACAGCTGAAAAATTTAGCATAAAATCATGACACTGTTGTAATATGAAAAAAGTTCGAAGAAGCTTTAGAGGAAGAAATTTATATTTCTTTCCTTATTCAAAATATCTCTACCAAAAATGTGAAAATGAGTGAACCATTACAGAAATCAATATCAAAATGTTTATGGCAGAGCATAGAGATAATACTCAACTTCATTCTTATAAAATTTTTTAAAATTTCAAAACAATTTATGCCTGTTCTTTACCATTTTCCTCCATCCTGTCGCCTGACAATGGCAAGCTTTTAATTTCTGATTTTAAGGCTTTTATTTAAAATGTGCATGTTATTGCAATAGGTTGCTTTCAGCATAATGCAGTTCATCATTATATTGTATAGAGCATTTTGAACTGTATTGTCTTAAAATGCATTCAACTAGTAAAAAAATAAAGTAAATAATATGTACAAGATACTAAGTCCACAATGAAAATAGCAATACTTGACTTCAGCCTCCACAGTCCCTACTCTCTCACAAGAGGGCAACCATATTCAAATATTTAGCTATTATTAGTGGTATTAATCTTTATATTCATAAACAGTATGCTATGTTAGTAATTTCGTATGACAACATTTTACATTTTATGTCAGATTTCTGTATGGCAGGTAAAATTTGATTATACCAGTATTCCTTTAACTTCAACTCTCTACATATTGCCATATATGGCTATATCAGCATTTTCTTTCAATCAAAAGCTGTACTTTTTAATGCAAATTATATATTTAAACTATTTATCTCTGCATCAATATTCCATCATATTTAGTTTTCTTTGTTATAAAACTTACTGGTTTTTCTGAAATTAATGATTGTCTCATGTTTTTAACTTGTCTGCTTTATTTTTGTATCTAATTTAATTGCTTCCCGATGCTTCATTTGACCTGATATATATCTATCAATGTCACTTTAAAGACATCTAAACATATTAGATAATAATTAAGGTCACTTTTCATGCCCCCAGAGGCCTCCTTCTTTCTGCTACACTAAGTGCTGCCTGGCTATTCTAGCCTACTACCTGCTGTCATTGTAATACTTTGCTTGCGGAACCCTCACAGTCCATCGCCTCTTTATGGTGTTAGATTTCCTGTTTCCTGGATCATACATTCCATAGCAGCTTTATGTCAAAAGAACAATGGGAAGTAAATATTGAGAATGCTTGCATTAATGTAAATGTCTTCTTTTCTATCCTGCTTGACTAGTATTTGAGTGAGTATATAATTTTAAACTGGAAATTCTTTCTCATCAGAAATTTTAATCATATTGCTAATGAGAAATCTGATGTAATTTAAAATTTCTGTTCCATCATTTGTAACATAACTTTCATTCTGGTATTGTCTTTATTTCTCATGTTCTAAGACTTCATGATCAGCTGCCTTAGATTATGTTTTTTGCATCATTTCATGCATTTTGTTGGGTACACAGTAGGGTATGCCTTTCCATATGGAGACATTTTTAATGGTAAAGACGTTTTGAAGTATTAAAATTAATATTTATATATTAACATTATCTTTTAAAATATTATTTTAAAACAATTCATGTGTTAACTTATGCATTATTTGTTCTTTGTTGAAATTTTTGTCATGTATTGGAATTTCTGAATTTATTCTTTAATTTTTTTAGCTCTTTCTTTCCTTTATTTGATTTTTGTTTTATATTGTTATTTCTTTATACATGCTTATACATATCCTCTTACGTAATTATTGAATAATATTTTATGCAATTAAAGTTTTTGTTCCCAAGATCTCATTTGGATTAGTTGGGTTGAGTCTCTTCTCCCCTGCCACCAAACCCCACCCCAACTTTTTGATGACTGTGTTTCATGTTGTAGACTTTCTTTTCATGGCTGGTATTTGTTGGTTGTTCATTCAACATTAAGAGTAATTATGACTAATTACGATCTGAGAACTCTGCTTGTCTGAATAGGGAAAACTGACATGTGGACTACACTGTAAGAAGATGGTCACTCAATCCCTTCACTGTATTTTTTGAAGATTTTAATGAGACTCTTAATTTCCTTCAGCAAAGAGTTCTCCAATGCCCTGCCTAACAGAAACAGGCTTGGCAATGGACATTTTGAAGCAAGGAAAGGGAACGGGACAGAAATTGATCTTACTCTAGAGTGTAGACTTTCACCCTGCCCTCTGTTTTTTTAGTATGACTCTTATCTCTCTCCCTACTCTAAGTAGATACTACTTATTTGGAGACTGTCTTAAACCTACCTGCAGATGGGCTGAAGAGCTGAGGTCAATCACATGGGTGAGAAGCATAGGAGATAGAAATTGCAGATTCCCACTGTTCCGTATATATAGCAAGTTCTCAAGTTAGTGCCTTTATAATTCATGAGAAACTCCTCCTTCAGATATCCACATGGTTTGTTCACTCACCCCTTTCAACTACTTGTTCAAATGACAGTTTCTCAATGAGAACTTCATTTAAACATCACATTGAAAATTCACTCTGCCTCAGGCATGAACTTCCCTATGTATAGTGTCCCACTCATTTTTCTACAGAATTACTTGTAATTTCTTGATAAATTGTTTATTGCCTCTGCCTTTATCTTTAGGAAATAATCTTGGGGCTGGACGCTATGGCTCACGCCTGTAATTCCAGCACTTTGGGAGTCGCAGGCAGGTGGATCACGAGGTCAGGATATCAAGACCTTCCTAGCTAACACGGTGAAATCCCTTCTCTACTAAAAATACAAAAAAAAAAAAAAAAAAAAAAAGTTAGCTGGGCGTGGTGACAGATGCCTATAGTCCCCATTACTGGGGAGACTGAGGCAGGAGAATGGCGTGAACCTGGGAGGTGGTGCTTACAGTGAGCTGAGATCATGCCACTGCACTCAAGCCTGGGTGACAGAGTGAGACTCCGTCAAAACATCATCATCATCATCATCATCATCATCATCATCTTCGTGAGCATAAGGACCGTTAAAGCCCCGGTGAACAGTGTTTCAAATATAGAAAGCAATTCACAAATAACTGTTGGATAGAAAATGTTTGCTTTCTAAAAATAATCTTTGGAGAATTCTACATAGATAATCACTTTGTCTGTATTGTAATAGAAATATAAATGTAATCGACTACAAAACTATACAAATTCACCAATTCAGATAGTCAAAAATATTTACTTACTGTCGGATATGTACCAAGTACTAAGTAATACAGTAGATTCACACTAATGAATAAAATATACATTTAAAAATGTAGTCTTCTACTCCGCGAGAAGAACAACTCCAAGACACATAATTGCCAGATTCACCAAAGTTGAAATGAAGGAAAAACTGTTAAGGGCACCAAGAGAGAAAGGTTGGGTTACTCACAAAGGGAAGCCCATCAGATTAACAGCAGATCTCTCAGCAGAAACTCTACAAGCCAGAAGAGAGTGCAGGCCAATATTCAACATTCTTAAAGAAAAGAATTTTCAACCCAAAATTTCATATCCAGTCAAACTAAGTTTCATAAGTGAAGGAGAAATAAAATCCTTTGTAGACAAGCAAATGTTTAGAGATTTTGTCACCACCAGGCCTGCTGTACAAGAGATCCTGAAGGAAGCACTAAACATGGAAAGGAACAACAGGTACCAGCCATTGCAAAAACATGTCAAAATGTAAAGTCCATCGATGCTAGGAAAAAACTGCATCAACTAGCGAGCAAAATAACCAGCTAATATCATAATGACAGGATCAAGTTCACACATAACAATATTAACCTTAAATGTAAATGGACTAAATGGTCCAATTAGAAGACACAGACTGGCAAATTGGATAAAGAGTCAAGACCCATCAGTCTGCTGTATTCAGGAGACCCATCTCACATGCAGAGACATACATAGGCTCAAAATAAAGGGATGGAGGAAGATTTACCAAGCAAACAGAAAACAAACAAACAAAAAAGCAAGGGTTGCAAACCTGATGAAACAGACTTTAAACCATCAAAGATCAAAAGAGACAAAGAAGGCCATTACATAATCATAAAGAGATCAATTCTTCAGGAAGAGCTAACTATCCTAAATATATATGCACCCAATACAGGAGCACCCACATTCACAAAGCAAGTCCTGAGAGACTTACAAAGAGACTTAAACTCTCATGCAATAATAATGGGAGACTTCAACACCCCGCTGTCAACATTAGACAGATCAATGAGACGGAAAGTTAGCAAGGATATCCAGGAATTGAACTCAACTCTGCACCAAGCTGACGTAATAGACATCTACAGAACTCTCCACCCCAAATCAACAGAATATACATTCTTCTCAGCACCACGTCACACTTATTCCAAAATTGACCACGTAATTGGAAGTAAAGCACTCCTCAGCAAATGTACAAGAACAGAAATTATAACAAACTGTCTCTCAGACCACAGTGCAATCAAACTAGAACTCAGGACTAAGAAACTCACTCAAAACCGCTCAACTACATGGAAACTGAACAACCTGCTCCTGAATGACTACTGGGTACATAACGAAATGAAGGTAGAAATAAAGATGTTATTTGAAAGCAAAGAGAACAAAGATACAACATACCAGAATCTCTGGGACACATTTAAAGCAGTGTGTAGAGGGAAATTTATAGCACTAAATGCACACAAGAGAAAGCTGGAAAGGTCTAAAATTGACACCCTAACATCACAATTAAAAGAACTAGAGAAGCAAGAGAAAACACATTCAAAATCTAGCAGGAGGCAAGAAATAACTAAGATCAGAACAGAACTGAAGGAGATAGAGACATAAAAAACCCTCCAAAAAATCAATGAATTCAGGAGTTGGTTTTTGGAAAAGATCAACAAAATTGATAGACCGCTAGCAAGATTAACACAGAACACAGAAGAAGAAAGAGAAGAATCAAATAGATGCAATAAAAAATGATAAAGGGGATATCACCACCAACCCCACAGAAATACAAACCACCATCAGAGAATACTATAAACAACTGTACACAAATAAACTAGAAAACCTAGAAGAAATGGATAATTTCCTGGACACTTACACTCTCCGAAGACTAAACCAGGAAGAATTTGAATCCCTGAATAGACCAATAGCAGGCTCTGAAATTGAGGCAATAATTAATAGCCTACTAACCAAAAAAAGTCCAGGACCAGACAGATTCACAGCTGAATTCTTTTTTTTTTTTTTTTTTTTTTTTTTTTTAATTTATTTATTATTATTATACTTTAAGTTGTAGGGTACATGTGCATAACGTGCAGGTTTCTTACATATGTATACTTGTGCCATGTTGCTGTGCTGCACCCATCAACTCGTCATTTACATCAGGTATAACTCCCAATGCAATCCCTCCCCCCTCCCCCCTCCCCATGATAGGCCCCGGTGTGTGATGTTCCCCTTCCTGAGTCCGAGTGATCTCATTGTTCAGTTCCCACCTATGAGTGAGAACATGCGGTGTTTGGTTTTCTGTTCTTGTGATAGTTTGCTAAGAATGATGGATTCCAGCTGCATCCAAGTCCCTACAAAGGACTCAAACTCATCCTTTTTTATGGCTGCATAGTATTCCATGGTGTATATGTGCCACATTTTCTTAATCCAATCTGTCACTGATGGACATTTGGGTTGATTCCAAGTCTTTGCTATTGTGAATAGTGCTGCAATAAACATACGTGTGCATGTGTCTTTATAGCAGCATAATTTATAATCCTTTGGGTATATACCCAGTAATGGGATGGCTGGGTCATATGGTACATCTAATTCTAGATCCTTGAGGAATCGCCATACTGTTTTCCATAATGGTTGAACTAGTTTACAATCCCACCAACAGTGTAAAAGTGTTCCTATTTCTCCACATCCTCTCCAGCACCTGTTGTTTCCTGACTTTTTAATGATTGCCATTCTAACTGGTGTGAGATGGTATCTCATTGTGGTTTTGATTTGCATTTCTCTGATGGCCAGTGATGATGAGCATTTTTTCATGTGTCTGTTGGCTGTATGAATGTCTTCTTTTGAGAAATGTCTGTTCATGTCCTTTGCCCACTTTTTGATGGGGTTGTTTGTTTTTTTCTTGTAAATTTGTTTGAGTTCTTTGTAGGTTCTGGATATTAGCCCTTTGTCAGATGAGTAGATTGCAAAAATTTTCTCCCATTCTGTAGGTTGCCTGTTCACTCTGATGGTAGTGTCTTTTGCTGTGCAGAAGCTCTTTAGTTTAATGAGATCCCATTTGTCAATTTTGGCTTTTGCTGCCGTTGCTTTTGGTGTTTTAGACATGAAATCTTTGCCCATGCCTATGTCCTGAATGGTACTACCTAGGTTTTCCTCTAGGATTTTTATGGTATTAGGTCTAACATTTAAGTCTCTAATCCATCTTGAATTAATTTTCGTATAAGGAGTAAGGAAAGGATCCAGTTTCAGCTTTCTACTTATGGCTAGCCAATTTTCCCAGCACCATTTATTAAATAGGGAATCCTTTCCCCATTTCTTGTTTCTCTCAGGTTTGTCAAAGATCAAATGGCTGTAGATGTGTGGTATTATTTCTGAGGACTCTGTTCTGTTCCATTGGTCTATATCTCTGTTTTGGTACCAGTACCATGCTGTTTTGGTTACTGTCGCCTTGTAGTATAGTTTGAAGTCAGGTAGCGTGATGCCTCCAGCTTTGTTCTTTTGACTTAGGATTGTCTTGGCAATGCGGGCTCTTTTTTGGTTCCATATGAACTTTAAAGCAGTTTTTTCCAATTCTGTGAAGAAACTCATTGGTAGCTTGATGGGGATGGCATTGAATCTATAAATTACCTTGGGCAGTATGGCCATTTTCACAATATTGATTCTTCCTATCCATGAGCATGGTATGTTCTTCCATTTGTTTGTGTCCTCTTTGATTTCACTGAGCAGTGGTTTGTAGTTCTCCTTGAAGAGGTCCTTTACATCCCTTGTAAGTTGGATTCCTAGGTATTTTATTCTCTTTGAAGCAATTGTGAATGGAAGTTCATTCATGATGTGGCTCTCTGTTTGTCTGTTACTGGTGTATAAGAATGCTTGTGATTTTTGCACATTAATTTTGTATCCTGAGACTTTGCTGAAGTTGCTTATCAGCTTAAGGAGATTTTGGGCTGAGACAATGGGGTTTTCTAAATATACAATCATGTCATCTGCAAACAGGGACAATTTGACTTCTTCTTTTCCTAACTGAATACCCTTGATTTCTTTCTCTTGCCTGATTGCCCTAGCCAGAACTTCCAACACTATGTTGAATAGGAGTGGTGAGAGAGGGCATCCCTGTCTTGTGCCAGTTTTCAAAGGGAATTTTTCCAGTTTTTGCCCATTCACTATGATATTGGCTGTGGGTTTGTCATAAATACCTCTTATTATTTTGAGGTACGTTCCATCAATACCGAATTTATTGAGCGTTTTTAGCATGAAGGGCTGTTGAATTTTGTCAAAAGCCTTTTCTGCATCTATTGAGATGATCATGTGGTTCTTGTCTTTGGTTCTGTTTATATGCTGGATTATGTTTATTGATTTGCGAATGTTGAACCAGCCTTGCATCCCAGGGATGAAGCCCACTTGATCATGGTGGATAAGCTTTTTGATGTGTTGCTGAATCCGGTTTGCCAGTATTTTATTGAGGATTTTTGCATCGATGTTCATCAGGGATATTGGTCTAAAATTCTCTTTTTTTGTTGTGTCTCTGCCAGGCTTTGGTATCAGGATGATGTTGGCCTCATAAAATGAGTTAGGGAGGATTCCCTCTTTTTCTATTGATTGGAATAGTTTCAGAAGGAATGGTACCAACTCCTCTTTGTACCTCTGGTAGAATTCAGCTGTGAATCCATCTGGTCCTGGACTTTTTTTGGTTGGTAGGCTATTAATTGTTGCCTCAATTTCAGAGCCTGCTATTGGTCTATTCAGGGATTCAACTTCTTCCTGGTTTAGTCTTGGAAGAGTGTAAGTGTCCAGGAAATTATCCATTTCTTCTAGATTTTCCAGTTTATTTGCGTAGAGGTGTTTATAGTATTCTCTGATGGTAGTTTGTATTTCTGTGGGGTCGGTGGTGATATCCCCTTGATCATTTTTAATTGCGTCGATTTGATTCTTCTCTCTTTTCTTCTTTATTAGTCTGGCTAGTGGTCTGTCAATTTTGTTGATCTTTTCAAAAAACCAACTCCTGGATTCATTGATTTTTTGGAGGGTTTTTTGTGTCTCTATCTCCTTCAGTTCTGCTCTGATCTTAGTTATTTCTTGCCTTCTGCTAGCTTTCGAATGTGTTTGCTCTTGCTTCTCTAGTTCTTTTAATTGCGATGTTAGAGTGTCAATTTTACATCTTCCCTGCTTTCTCTTGTGGGCATTGAGTGCTATAAATTTCCCTCTACACACTGCTTTAAATGTGTCCCAGAGATTCTGGTATGTTGTATCTTTGTTCTCATTGGTTTCAAAGAACATCTTTATTTCTGCCTTCATTTCGTTATGTACCCAGTAGTCATTCAGGAGCAGGTTGTTCAGTTTCCATGTAGTTGAGCGGTTTTGAGTGAGTTTCTTAGTCCTGAGTTCTAGTTTGATTGCACTGTGGTCTGAGAGACAGTTTGTTATAATTTCTGTTCTTGTACATTTGCTGAGGAGTGCTTTACTTCCAATTACGTGGTCAATTTTGGAGTAAGTATGATGTGGTGCTGAGAAGAATGTATATTCTGTTGATTTGGGGTGGAGAGTTCTATAGATGTCTATTAGGTCTGCTTGCTGCAGAGATGAGTTCAATTCCTGGATATCCTTGTTAACTTTCTGTCTCGTTGATCTGTCTAATGTTGACAGTGGAGTGTTGAAGTCTCCCATTATTATTGTATGGGAGTCTAAGTCTCTTTGTAAGTCTCTAAGGACTTGCTTTATGAATCTGGGTGCTCCTGTATTGGGTGCATATATATTTAGGATAGTTAGCTCTTCCTGTTGAATTGATCCCTTTACCATTATGTAATGGCCTTCTTTGTCTCTTTTGATCTTTGATGGTTTAAAGTCTGTTTTATCAGAGACTAGTATTGCAACCCCTGCTTTTTTTTGTTCTCCATTTGCTTGGTAAATCTTCCTCCATCCCTTTATTTTGAGCCTATGTATGTCTCTGCGTGTGAGATGGGTCTCCTGAATACAGCAGACTGATGGGTCTTGACTCTTTATCCAGTTTGCCAGTCTGTGTCTTTTAATTGGAGCATTTAGTCCATTTACATTTAAGGTTAATATTGTTATGTGTGAACTTGATCCTGCCATTATGATATTAACTGGTTATTTTGCTCATTAGTTGATGCAGTTTCTTCCTAGCCTCAATGGTCTTTACATTTTGGCATGTTTTTGCAATGGCTGGTACCGGTTGTTTCTTTCCATGTTTAGTGCTTCCTTCAGGATCTCTTGTAAGGCAGGCCTAGTGGTGACAAAATCTCTAAGCATTTGCTTATCTGTAAAGGATTTTATTTCTCCTTCACTTATGAAACTTAGTTTGGCTGGATATGATATTCTGGGTTTAAAATTCTTTTCTTTAAGAATGTTGAATATTGGCCCCCACTCTCTTCTGGCTTGTAGAGTTTCTGCTGAGAGATCTGCTGTTAGTCTGATGGGCTTCCCTTTGTGGGTAACCCGACCTTTCTCTCTGGCTGCCCTTAAGATTTTTTCCTTCATTTCAACTTTGGTGAATCTGGCAATTATGTGTCTTGGAGTTGCTCTTCTCGAGGAGTATCTTTGTGGCGTTCTCTGTATTTCCTGGATTTGAATGTTGGCCTGCCCTACTAGGTTGGGGAAGTTCTCCTGGATGATATCCTGAAGAGTGTTTTCCAACTTGGTTCCATTTTCCCCCTCACTTTCAGGCACCCCAATCAGACGTAGATTTGGTCTTTTTACATAATCCCATACTTCTTGCAGGCTTTGTTCGTTTCTTTTTCTTCTTTTTTCTTTTGGTTTCTCTTCTCGCTTCATTTCATTCATTTGATCCTCAATCGCTGATACTCTTTCTTCCAGTTGATCGAGTCGGTTACTGAAGCTTGTGCATTTGTCACGTATTTCTCGTGTCATGGTTTTCATCTCTTTCATTTCGTTTAGGACCTTCTCTGCATTAATTACTCTAGCCATCAATTCTTCCACTTTTTTTTCAAGATTTTTAGTTTCTTTGCGCTGGGTACGTAATTCCTCCTTTAGCTCTGAGAAATTTGATGGACTGAAGCCTTCTTCTCTCATCTCGTCAAAGTCATTCTCCGTCCAGCTTTGATCCGTTGCTGGCGATGAGCTGCGCTCCTTTGCCGGGGGAGATGCGCTCTTATTTTTTGAATTTCCAGCTTTTCTGCCCTGCTTTTTCCCCATCTTTGTGGTTTTATCTGCCTCTGGTCTTTGATGATGGTGATGTACTGATGGGGTTTTGGTGTAGGTGTCCTTCCTGTTTGATAGTTTTCCTTCTAACAGTCAGGACCCTCAGCTGTAGGTCTGTTGGAGATTGCTTGAGGTCCACTCCGGACCCTGTTTGCCTGGGTATCAGCAGCAGAGGCTGCAGAAGATAGAATATTTCTGAACAGCGAGTGTACCTGTCTGATTCTTGCTTTGGAAGCTTCCTCTCAGGGGTGTACTCCTCCCTGTGAGGTGTGGGGTGTCAGACTGCCCCTAGTGGGGGATGTCTCCCAGTTAGGCTACTCAGGGGTCAGGGACCCACTTGAGCAGGGAGTCTGTCCCTTCTCAGATCTCAACCTCCGTGTTGGGAGATCCACTGCTCTCTTCAAAGCTGTCAGACAGAGTCGTTTGCGTCTGTGCAGAGGTATCTGTGTGTCTTAGTTTACTGTGCACTGTCCCCAGAGGTGGAGTCTACAGAGACAGGCAGGTTTCCTTGAGCTGCTGTGAGCTCCACCCAGTTCGAGCTTCCCAGCAGCTTTGTTTACCTACTTAAGCCTCAGCAATGGCGGGCGCCCCTCCCCCAGCCTCGCTGCTGCCTTGCCGGTAGATCACAGACTGCTGCGCTAGCAACGAGGGAGGCTCCGTGGGTGTGGGACCCTCCCGGCCAGGTGTGGGATACGATCTCCTGGTGTGCCTGTTTCCTAAAGCGCAGTATTGGGGTGGGAGTTACCCGATTTTCCAGGTGTTGTGTGTCTCAGTTCCCCTGGCTAGGAAAAGGGACTCCCTTCCCCCTTGCGCTTCCCAGGTGAGGCAATGCCTCGCCCTGCTTCAGCTCTCGCTGGTCGGGCTGCAGCAGCTGACCAGCTCCGATCGTCCGGCACTCCCCAGTGAGATGAACCCAGTACCTCAGTTGAAAATGCAGAAATCACCGGTCTTCTGTGTCGCTCGCGCTGGGAGTTGGAGACTGGAGCTGCTCCTATTCGGCCATCTTGCTCCGCCCCCCTCACAGCTGAATTCTACCAGAATTACAAGGAGAAGTTGGTACCATTTTTTCTGACACTATTCCAATTAATAGAAAAAGTGGAAATCCTCCCTAACTCATTTTATGAGGCCAACATCATCCTGATACCAAAGCCTGCCTGACAGAGATACAACAAAAACAGAGAATTTTAGACCAATATCCTGATGAACATCAATGCAAAAATCCTCAATAAAATACTGGCAAACCAAATCCAGCAGCACATCAAAAAGCTTATCCACCATGATCAAGTGGGCTTCATCCCTGGGATGCAACACTGGTTCAACATACACAAATCAATAAACTTAATCCAGCATATAAAGACATAATTATATGTCAAAATTCAAAAGCCCTTCATGCTAAAAACTCTCAATAAATTCCATATTGATAGAACATATCTCGAAATAATAAGAACTATTTACTACAAACCCACAGCCAATATCATACTGAATGGGCAAAAACTGGAAGCAATCCCTTTGAAAACTGGCACAAGACAAGGATGCCCTCTCTCACCACTCCTATTCAACATAGGGTTGGAAGATCTGGGTAGGGCAATCAAGCAAGACAAAGAAATAAAGGGTAGTCAATTAGGAAAAGAAGAAGTCAAATTCTCCCTGTTTGCAGATGATATGATTGTATATTTAGAAAACTCCATTGTCTCAACCCAAAATCTCCTTAAGCTGATAAGAAACTTCAGCAAAGTCTCAGGATACAAAAACAGTGTGAAAAATCACAAGCATTCTTATATACCAGTAAAAGACAAACAGAGAGCCAAATCATGAATGAACTCCCATTCACTATAGCTTCAAAGAGAATAAAATACCTAGGAATCCAACTTACAAGGGATGTAAAGGACCTCTTCAAGGAGAACTACAAACCACTGCTCAGTGAAATAAAAGAGGACATAAACAAAAGGAAGAACATACCATGCTCATGGATAGGAAGAATCAATATTGTGAAAATGGCCATCTGCCCAAGGTAATTTATAGATTCCATGCCATCCCCATTAAGCCACCAATGTCTTTCTTCACAAAATTGGAAAAAAAAACTGCTTTAAAGTTCATATAGAACCGAGAAAGACCCCGTGTTGCCAAGACAATCCTAAGTCAAAAGAACGAAGCTGGAGGTATCATGCTACCTGACTTCAAACTATACTACAAGGCTACAGTACTAAAGGAGCATGGTACTGGTACCAAAACAGAAATATAGACCAATGGAACAGAACAGAGCCCTCAGAAATTACACCACACATTTACAGCCATCTGATCTTTGACAAACCTGACAAAAACAAGAAATGGGGAAAGGATTCCCTATTTAATAAATGATGCTGGGAAAATTGGCCAGCCATAAGTAGAAAGCTGAGACCGGATCCTTTCCTTACTCCTTATACGAAAATTAATTCAAGATGGATCAGAGACTTAAATGTAAGACCTAAAACCATAAAAACCCTAGAAGAAAACCTAGGTAATACCATTCAGGACATAGGCATTGGCAAGGACTTCATGTCTAAAACACCAAAAGCAATGGCAACTAAAGCCAAAATTGACAAATGGGATCTAATTACACTAAAGAGCTTCTGCACAGCAAAAGAAACTACCATCAGAGTGAACATGCAACCTACAGAATGGGAGAAACGTTTTGCAATCTACTCATCTGACAAAAGGCTAATATCCAGAACCAACAAAGAACTCAATCAAATTTACAACAAAAAAACACACAACCCCATCAAAAAGTGGGTAAAAGATATGAACAGACACTTCTCAAAGGAAGACATTCATACAGCCAACAGACACATGAAAAAATGCTCATCATCACTGGCCATCAGAGAAATGCAAATCAAAACCACATTGAGATACCATCTCACACCAGTTAGAATGGCAATCATTAAAAAATCAGGAAACAACAGGTGCTGGAAAGGATGTGGAGAAATAGGAACACTTTCACACTGTTGGTGGACTGTAAACTAGTTCAATCTTTGTGGAAAACAGTGTGGCAATTCCTCAAGGATCTAGAACTAGCAATACCATATGACCCAGCCATCCCATTACTGGGGATATACCCAAAGGATTATAAATTATGCTCCTATAAAGACACATGCACACGTATGTTCATTGTGGCATTATACACAATAGCAAAGACTTGGAATCAACCCAAATGTCCATCAGTGACAGACTGGATTAAGAAAATGTGGCACATATACACCATGGAATACTATGCAGCCATAAAAAAGGATGAGTTTGTGTCCTTTGTAGGGACTTGGATGCAGCTGGAAAACATCATTCTCAGCAAACTTCCGCAAGAACAGAAAAACAAACACTGCATGTTCTCACGCATAGGTGGGAACTGAACCATGAGATCACTTGCACACAGGAGGGGGAGCATCACACACCGGGTCCTATTTTGGGGAGGGGGTAGAGGGGAGGGATACCATTAGGAGATATACCTAATGTAAATGATGAATTAATGGGTGCAGCACACCAACATGGCACAAGTATACATATGTAACAAACCTGCATGTTGTGCACATGTACCCTAGAAATTAAAGTACAATAAAAAAATTGTCTTCATTATTTTTGAATAATTAGCAAATAAAATATATCAAAATGTGCTACATAATTTAGATAAAAATAACAAAATGGTAAAAGTCATCAAGAAAAAGCAAAACAAGGACACTTTGTACTTGCGTTTAGGGAAGTTCTCTCTGAAAAAGAAACGCCTTCACTGTGTATTTAATGACGTTCAAAAAAATAACATACCAGGTAGAAGAAATAAAATGTGCATAGTGTTTTCGAGGATGTGGAAAAAGGTCATTGTAGCTGAAACTGAGAGAGTAATAAGGGTAGTGTCAGAATTTGAGGCTGCAGGTATGGGCAGGTAGGGCATATCCTTGAGATTCTGAAGGCTATGGTGGAAAAAGTACAGGCTTTTGTCCACATAAAATGTGAAGCTGTCTTCCCAATTCAGTAAATAGTAATTCTATTCTTTTCAGTTGCAAAGATTTTTGTGTTTTATTCACTTGTATATTCCCAGTGACAACAGGAATATACATGATATCCAATAAATGTCTGTAGCTCAAATACATGAATTTAACTTTTGTATAGCAAATTGTATTCAGATCTATTCATGTATATCTTTCTTTGAATTGGCATTATGTTTCTTCTCTTTATTCAAAGAATTTTGACAACTATCCAGTTGCTACTATTTGTTTTAACTAGCCTATTCTTTTGGAGGTGGAGGTGGGTACTGAATATAGCACTTTGGTTAAAATAGTTAAATTCACAGGCTGCTACATACAGATTTGAATTTGAAATTTATCATGTAACTTTGGACAATTTGCTTAACATTTCTGGCCTTGATTTCTTTTACCATAAAATAGAAAATTACCTTTATCATATAATTTTAGTAATAAATTCATAAAAAAGTGAAAGTTATTAACACCAAGAAAATATTCAGTAAATGGTATGCTTTTTAATTTTTATTGACAGTAGCATTATCATTATTTTGGTAATATAATTTCCTTAGGATGATCAACATTAAGTTAAAACTGTATTTTTCCCAAATAATTTTCTAAATGTTAGCCATACAATTCATTTCTCTTATTTAAAAATATTTTAGAATTCTCAATAATATCTTAAATCAAGTTTACATGGAGGTTATTGCAAAAATTATAAAGAATGCACCTGGAAGCATTTAGGAATGCTCTTAAAAACCAGAGGTTATGACTGAAAAAACAAACAAAAACCTAATGTAAGACATAAAACTATTTTCATATTTGTATTTGTTTGGCTAAATAATTACAAGTAAATAATATAAATAAACTTTTTTGTGGATATTTTCTTTTTCTTTTTGCTCTGCGGGAATATTTTCTCAAAATAACTTGATCTAAATTAATGAGGAAATTACATCGTAGCTCATATATATCTGTTTGCCAAATTCATCCCCTTCCCTTAGTTGTCTTTTACTTTACATTACTATCAAACTTTTGTCTAAGTACAATTCAAATTGAGAAATTTAAACGTTTGTTGTGTTTGATTTCAGTCTTAACTAGCAATTGTGAATTTCATTGACACAGGCATTTTATTTGACTATAAGCTGATTGAGCTTACTTGATTATTTATAAAACCTCAAAAAACTCTCTAATCTAAACACTTATTTCATTGATAAACAGTTTTCAGAGTCTGGTTTGATTAAATATAACCTGTTTGCAGGGAATAATTTATTCACTATTTCTTACACTGGCAGAAGAGTCTTGCTAGGAGTTAAAGATACCTGTGTTGTCAACACGCTCAAAAAAATCAGATTGCACAAATGTGAATGAGAAGATTTAAAAACTTTCAAAAGAGATAGGTCTGAGTTAAAAAATTGGGGCAATTACATTTCAAAGAAACACATAGATCAAGTGTTAAAATTGCAAACTCTATTTGATAGATGTGGACTATCAATTTTTTCTTGACCTTCGATTAAGACTGAAAAGTTTATAAATATAACCGTTTTTTGACCTAGCTGAGGGAAGTTAAGTTACCCTTGCTCCATTTCAGTTTTATTATTTATATTATGCTTTTTCCACCCACAGAGCTAATTGTGGGTTGTGATTTTTGGGTGTAGCTGTTTTCTGTTATATTGTACTCTTTGAAAGGATTGCAGTATCAGTATTTGTGGTTTGTAATAGCATTACTTCAGAAACTACTGAGAGTCCTTTAATCTCCTTTGTTTTTTTGCCATTTCTTATCCCTCACTTCTCCTCTTCCCCTTCTCATGCAGTCTCATCTCAGACTTCTCATGAGCACATCACCACTAATCCTTGGCAATTTTTCTTATCCTTTTACCCCCTTCCTCCATGGAAGAGTAGAATTTTTAATTTGTATTTTTTGTTACTTTGGAAAGCAAATATTTTATCAAGATCTATTGGTCAGAGGGCAGAAAGACTCACAAAGACTATCCTAAAACCTCTTCACAGAAGAGATAAATTTAGCAAATCAACACATCAGCCAAATGGGTTGAATTGCTCTAAAGACCACAGGGCAAAGCGGCTCGAAACCAAGAAAAACAGTAAAGACATTAATGGCAAGTAATACTTATATCAGAATTTTAAGATATATTAAATGTGTATCTTAAATTTTATTTCAAATAATATATTGAACATTAATGTCATTATTTTTGCTATTAAATTTGAGCTTTTAAAATAAAATATTGACATTTATAGCAAATTTTCTTTTGAGACAAGCTCTCACTTTGTCACCCAGGCTGGAGTACAGTGGTGCTATACAGTGGTGTTCACTGCAGCCTTGACCTCCTGGATTCAAGCAATCCTTCGGCCTCAGCCTCAAAAGTAACTGGGACTACAGGTGCACCCACTCTGCTCGGCTAATTTTTATATTTTTAGTAAAGATGGCATTTTGCCATGTTGCCCAGACTAGTCTTGAATTCTTGAGCTGAAACAATCTGCCTGGTTTGGTTTTCCAAAGTGCACCGTGCCTGGCCCTATAAGAACTTCTAAAATCTTACATATAATATATATCAATACATCAGAATTGTCATTTGCTTACACAAATACAGTCTTATTATTAGACTTAAGTATTTGTCTTACTGGTTAACAAATTATGAAGTCCTGAATAGATTTGATATTTACTTTCTGGTCAGTAACCTCACTTCAGGTATCTCCCATGAATGCAAATGTATAGATTAATTCAGGCTAAAGTGTTAAAAAATGTTTCTTTTAGAAATACTTGAATTTTTTTTTTTTTTTTTTTTTTTTTGAGATGAAGTCTCGCTCTTGTCCCCCAGGCTGGAGCGCAATGTCGCGATCTCGGATCACTGCAACCTCCGCCTCCCAGGTTCAAGCAATTCTCTTGCCTCAGCCTCCCGAGTAGCTGCCCCCCATGCCCGGCTAATTTTTGTATTTATAGTAGAGATAGGGTTTCACCATGTTGGCCAGGCTGGTCTCGAACTTCTGACCTCAGGTGATTCATCCGCCTTGGCCTCTCAAAGTGCTGGGATTACAGGTGTAAGCCATCATGCTGGGCCAATATTTGAACTTTAATTAAGGTTATTTCTAAAGATCAAGGAGAATTGTCTGTACTAGTGTGACATTTATAAATTATATTATGTATGAATGGTCAAGAATTTTTAATAAATGAATACAACCCATTTAAAGTTTTTTCTATTAAGTTTTATTTTACAGAGATAGATGCTATTGTGCTTATACTTAAAGTTTATCTTCTGTCTTATTTACTAAGATAGATGACATTTTATCAAACGTTATTATTGCTGCTACACAAAATTATTATAATTAACGTAATTTTATTAAACACATCTTTATTCTTTTTGTAGTGACTCTCTCATAACATACCCGTAAAGTAAGAAAGCACAAGATCTTGTGATTCACTGAGTGCTAGTTAAACCAAAGATCCTCATCCTAAAAGGATAGCTTCCAAATTTGGAGCATGCATTCTTGTTTTAGTTTGCAAGTAGCTAAAATACTGCCTCTCCCACTCCTTCCAATCCATCATCCCATCAGATGATATTCCTTAATTTAAGTAAAGCTACTTCCCATTAAAGAGGCCAGTGGTCTTGAACTCTTAACTTCAAGCAATCCTCCAGCTTAGGCCCTCCAAAGCACTGGGATTACAGGCATGAGCCACCATACCTACTAGCTAGACTAAGCAAGAAAAGGAGAGGGAAGATCCAAATAAACACAATCAGAAATGAAAAAGAATACATTACAATTTATGCCACAGAAATACAAAAGATCTTCAGAGACTATTATGAACAATACATGCTCACAAACTAGAAAACCTAGAGGAAATAAATAAAATCCTAGAAACACAACTTCATCAGAATTAACCGGGAAGAAACAGAACTCATGAAAGATGAATAATGAGTAGTGAGACTGAATCAGCAATTTAAAAATCTTCCAAAGAATTAAATTCAGGACCAGATGAATTCACAGTCAAGTTCTATCAAACATAGAAAGAATAACTAATACCATTCTCCCTTAAACTTTTCCTAAAAACTAAGGAGAAGGGAATTCTTCCTAATTCATTGTATGACACTAAAAGCAGACAAGGAGACAACAGAAAAAGAAAACTACAGACCAATATCCCTGATGAACATAGGTGTAAGAATCCTCAACAAAATACTAGCAAATTGAATCCAACAACACGTCAAGAAGATAATATATTATGATTAGGTGGGATTTATCTCAGAGATGCAATGATGGTTCAATATACAGAAATCAATAAATATGATATATCACATGAAGATAATTAAAAACAAAATATATGTGATTATCTTGTTAGATACAGAATAAGCATTCAACAAAATTTACCATCCCTCAGATTGAAAATCCTCAAAAATACAGGCATAGAGTCTTTAGTTCTGTTTATGTGATGAATCACATTTATTGATTAGCTTATGTTGAATGAACCTTTTATTCCAAACAACCTTGGTGATGAAGGATTAGCTTTTTCATGTACTGCTGGATTCAATTTGCTAGTATTTTGATGAGGATTTTCATATAGATGTTCATCAAGTACGTTAGTCTTAAGTTTTCCTTTTTTGTTGTGTCTCTGCCAGATTTTGCTATCAGAATAATACTGGCCTTGTAGAATAAGTTACATAGGCGTCCCTCCTCCTGAATTCCATGGAATAGTTCAGTAGAAATGGTACTAACTCTTCTTTGTACATCTGATATAATTCAGCTCTGAATCTGTCTGTTCCCAGGTGTTTTTTTTTTTTTTTTTTCATTAGTAGGACATTTTTTACTGATTAAATTACAGAGTTCATTACTGTTCTACTCAGGGATTCAATTTCTTCCTGCCTCAGTCCTGGGAAGGTGTATATGTTCAGGAATTTATCAACTTCTTCTAGATTTCCTACTTCATGTGCATAGAGGTGTTCATAGTTTTTTTTTTTAATGATTATTTGCATTTCTGTAAGGTCAGTGGTAATAGCCTCTTGTTTCTAATCAAGTTTATTTAAATCTTTGAATCTTTTATAATAGTCTAGCTACTGGTTTATTTTTTATTTTTATTTATTTATTTATTTTTTTGAGATGGAGTCTCGCTCTGTCACCCAGCCTGGAGTGCAGTGGCCAGATCTCGGCTCACTGCAAGCTCCGCCTCCCGGGTTTACGCCATTCTCCTGCCTCAGCCTCCTGAGTAGCTGGGACTACAGACGCTCGCCACCTCGCCTGGCTATTTTTTTTGTATTTTTTTACTAGAGACGGGGTTTCACCAGGTTAGCCAGGATGGTCTCGATCTCCTGACCTCATGATCCGCCCGTCTCGGCCTCCCAAAGTGCTGGTATTACAGGCTTGAGCCACCGCGCCCGGCCGCTACTGGTTTATTTTATTTTAACAAAGCTCCTTAATTCATTGATCTTTTGAATTTTTTGTGTGTGTCTCAATCTCCTTCAGTTTAGCTCTAATTTTGGTTATTTTTTTTATTTTTTATTTTTTGCTAGCTTTGGGTTTGTTTGCTCTTGGTTCTCTAGTTCTTTTAGTTGTTAAATTAAGATCTTTCTAACTTTTTGAGATGGTCATTTAGTGCTATAAATTTTGCTTTCAACATTGTCTTAGCTGTGTCCCACAGATTCTGGTATGTTTGCTCTCATTAGTTTCAAAGAACTTCTTGATTTCTTCCCTTAATTTCATTATTGACCCAAAATTCATCAAAGATCAGCTTATTTAATTTCCATGTAATTGTATGGTTTTGAGTGATTTTCTTAGTCTTCATTTCAAATTCGATTGTGCTGTGATCTAAGAAACTGTTATAATTTTAGTTACTTTGCATTTGCTGAAGAGTGTTTTGTATCCAATATGTGGTTGATTTTGGAGTATGTTTCATGTGTGATGAGAAGAATTTCTATTCTGTTGCATTTGTGTAGAGAGTTCTGCAGATTTTTATCAGGTCCATTTAATCTAGTGCTGAGTTCAGGTCACAAATAATTTTGTTAATTTTCTGTCTTGATGATCTGTCTGATACTGTAAGTGGGGTGTTGAAGTCACCCACTATTATTGTGTGGGAGTCAAAGTATCTGTAAACATCTCCACGAACTTGCTTTATGAATCTGGGTGCTCCTTTGTTGAGTGCATATATTTAGGATAGTTAGGTCTTCTTGTTGAATTGAACCCTTTGCCATTATATAAAGCCCTTCCTTGTCTTTTTAAAAAATCTTTGTGAGTTTAAAGTCTATTTTTTTCTGAAATTAGGATTATAACCCCTGCTTCTTTCAGTTTTCCTTTTGCTTGGTAGATTTTTCTTCATCTCTTTATTTTAAGCCTAATGGTGTCACTGAATGTAAGATGGGTCTCTTGAAGACAGCATACCAATGGATCTTGTTCTTTATCCAGCTTTCTGCTCTGTGCCTTTTAATTGGGACATTCAGACCATTTATATTTAAGGTTAGTATTGATATGTGTGGATTTGATCCTGCCGTCATAATGTGAGCTGGTTATTCTTCAGTTATGGTTGTTTTATAGTGTCACCGGTCTGTTTTTGTAGTGGCTGGTAACAATCTTTTCTATTCATATTTATAGCATCCTCAGAAGCTCTTGCAAGGCATGTCTAGTGGCGATCAATTTCCTCAGCATTTGGTTCCCTGGAAAGAATTTTATCTCTCCTTTGCTTGGTTTGACCTGATATTAAATTCTTGGTTGGAATTTATCTTCTTTAAGAATGTTGAATATTGGCCCCCAATCTCTTCTAGCTTATAGGGTTTCTGCTGAGAGGTCTAGTGTTAGTCTGATGGGCTTCCCTTTAGTCTGATGGGCTTCCCTTTGTAGGTGACCTGACCTTTCTCTTGAGCTGCCTTTAGCATTTTTTCTTTCATTTGGCCTTTGAGAATCTGATGATTATATGTCTCGGGGATGACCTTCTTGTGAAGTATTTTACTGGAGTTCTCTGCATTCCCTGATTTTTAACGTTGCTCTTTCTAACTAGATTGGGGAATTTCTCGTGGATGATATTCTAAAATATGTTTTCTACATTGCTTACACTTTCCCCATCTCTTACAGGGACAGGAATTGATAACAGATTTTGCTTCTTTACATAATCCTATATTTCTCAAATGTTTTGTTCATTTATTTTTATTCTTTGTCTTAATTCTTCTATGACTGTCTTATTTCATAAAGTCAGTCTTCAAACTCTGAGATTCTTCCCTCAGCCTGGTCTACTCTGCTCTTAATAGTTGTGATTACATTATAAAATTCTTGTAATGCTTTTTCAAGTCTATCAGGTTGGCTATGTACTTTTTATACTGGCTACTTTGTCTGTCAGCTCCTGTACCATTGTATTGTGATTCTTAGCTTCCTCAGATTGGGTTGCAGCATTCTCCTGAAGCTTGATGATTGTCATTCCTGTCCCTATTGTGAATTCTATTTCTGTCATTTCAGGCGTCTCAGCCCAGTTCAGAACCCTTGCTGGAGAGGGAGTGTGGTTGTTTGGAGGAAAGAAAGCACTCTGGCTTTTTACATTGTTAAATTCCTTGCATTGTTTTTTTCTCATCTTTGTAGGCTAATGTTTCTTCCATCTAAAGTTGCTTATCTTTTTTTTTGTTTGTTTTATCCTACTTGAAAACCTTGAGGAATTGATTGTTGTATAAGATGGATTCAGCCAACTAGCTTTGTTTTTGTAGGTTGTTGGGAAGGCAATATTCAGCTCTTAACTCCTGGACTATGTGCTCTGATGCCAAGGGACTTGTATCAGGCCCCAACTTTGTTTTCTAGCACCTTGTGGTTAGGAGTCCACTGCTCTGTAGGGAGGTCAAGGTGATCTTGAAGCATCATTGTTTACATATGCCAGCAGCAGTGGCAGTGTGGTAGGGTACACACTCATCAACTGGAGCAGGGTGCTAGTAGGTGCTGGGGCTCCTGCCTTTGTGTAGGCATTCACAGTAGTGGCAGAGGCAGCATGGCCTGGGGGAATGGGGGACCCCTCCTGGAAACTAGGCATGCAGTTGTACTAGTGGTGGTGTTAGCACAAGGGCAGGGCAATCGTGAATACTGGTCTGCATGCATTCTCTGTGTACTTCAGGCAGGGGTGGTCACTTAGGACAAAAGAGGATCTGCTGTTCATGGCAGTGCTGGCAGAAGGGCAGGGTGTTGGTGGGGATGGGCCTGACTAACTCTGTGCCTGCCAAGGCTCCAACTGCAATGGCAGTCTGGTGTGGGTAAGTGGGAATGGACTACATTCCCCCCACAGGAGTGGCAGGACAGGGTGAAAACAAGCAGCTGTACTGCTGGGACAGGCAAGGCAAAGTCACCCATACACATGTTGATAAAGGCAGACATGGCCAGGCTGGGACCCTGGAAGTGACCAGCAGACCAAGGGGTGCTCAGGTTGGAAAAGTCCCATCTGATGGGTAAAGCTGTCCTGCAGAGTTCAGGTCCAACAATTTCCCTGTAACTAAAGATTCCTATGAGAGAAAGTCAAGTCTAAAATAGACTTCCCTTGCTATGCTCCACTGCAGACACTGCCATACCAAACCCTGTAGACTCTGCTTCCATTGGTGTTCTGCACCTACCACTTCTCTAAGCAACTCTTTCCACCAACTCAAGTGTCCATGGTGGTTGAGGGGTCTCATCCTTCTGGGATTCCAAAGACCCATGGCGAGAGTGGGTTGCTCCTTGTGTATTCAACCCACCCATTCCTCTGGAGTCACTGGGGGCCAGGAATGAGTCCTGGTATATGATAATCCCTGCAGGGTTACCAACTTCATCTTCTTTCAGCCCAGCTTCTGTGTCTTCCCTCTGTCCTATGTCTGTGCCTACCCTCTGAGATCTGTTTAACAGTGTGCCAGTCATCTTGATCCCTCAGTGGGAGCTGTTTCACCTACCCGTGTCTAGTTGACCATCTTGTTCTCTCAGACATTTTTCAAAAAAAGACGTAAAAGCAGCCAAGAAACATGTGAAAAAAATGTTCAACATCACTGGTCATCAGAGAAATGCAAATTAAAACCACAATGTGATATCATCTTACACCAGTGAGAATAACTAGCCTAAAAACAGATGTTCGAAAGGATATGGAGAGAAGGGAATGCTATACACTGTAGGAATGTGAATTAGTACAGTCTTTATGGAAAACAGTATGAAGATTTTGCAAAGAACTAGAAATGGAACTGCCATTCAATCCAGAAATATCACTACTGGGTATGTAACTGAAGGGAATTAAGTTCATTTTATAAAAAAAGGACTTGTACTCATATGTTTATAACAGCACTATTCAAAATAGCAAAGATTTGGAATCAACCAAGGTGTCCATCAATGGAGGATTAGATAAAGAAAATGTGGTGTATTTTCTTTATATTGAATACACACACACACACACACACACACACACACACAGCATGGAATGTTACTCAGCTGTGAAAAGAGAATGAAATTATGCCTTTTGCAGCAACATAGATGGAACTAAATGCCATTATCCTAAATGAAGTAATTAAGAACTAGAAAGTCAAATACCACATCTTCCCACTTACAAGCAAGACCTAAACAATGGGTATACATTGACATACAGAGTGGAATAACAGACACTGAAGACTACAAATATGGAGGGGTGGGAGGGGTAAAGGTTAAATATTACCTATTAGATATAGTGTTCACTATTTGGGTGATTATTAAACCAAAAGCCTAAATTTCACCACTGCACAATACAAGCATGTAAGAAGCCTGAACTTGTACTCCCTAAATATATAGAAATAGATTACAAAATAAAATTACAAACAGAATAAAATCAAAGGAGGCTAATGGAAAGATCCACATTGACTTTACAACTTGTGTTTATCAATGCTGTGGAATGAAAGAATGCAACTGCTTTTTGAAAATGAACTTAAAACCTGCAGAGTTTTAGAAAGAGATAGTTGTCAAATAGGCATCAGGAAAAAGGACTCTGAAAATGTTTTTAGTAATTTTTTTTCCAGAATAGTTACTTAGATGTTTACTTTGACCAGAGGTGCAGCTGGTCATAACAAAGGCAATTGCAGCCAAGCCTCCCAGGTTTCCTTCCTCTGTCGTCACAATTTGCACCCTGTGGAATGAAATGTCAACCCACTGAACCATGTCAGGGCAATGAGCATAATGATAGGAACTCAGTGGTATAAATGAGGTTAATAACTGGTGAGAAAGCAGAGCTTTGTTCCTAGATCCTCTGCATTTTCTTCTCTGCGCAGTGTAGCTCTTTAGAAATATTGCCTGTCCGTGGAGAGCTAATGGCTCTCGTCATAAAGCTAATACACTGTGCTTCAGTAGTCTTAGAACTCATTTCTGAAGTCACACTAATCTGCCTCTCCTCTGCTATGTTTTGTTTTTACTCCTAAAAGGTTTTCTTATTTCCCAAGACTTCAAGCTGAGTGTAAAGCTTTTCTCCTGCTTCTTATGCCATTTCTAATCAGGGGTGACACTGGTTTTCAGGGACATTTTTCTAATTTCAATTTTTAATACATAGAAAAGCATCTTGTGAAAGAAATAAAGAATATATTGAAATGTCTCAGACTAGCTTTAATACTGCTGCTTTGTGAGCCACGTTCACCCTTCCTTTTCTTTCTTCACCATTCCCTAACTCTCAGCATTGTAGGAGGAATTTTGCTGTCTGCTGCTGGTACTCCTTGCATTCTGTCTCTCTTACATGCTGTTTTGAGGACATGGAGTCTCATAATAGACTAAGAGAACCATATATATTTTTTGAGTTGCCAGGGATTACCTAAAGGCAACTGGATCCATTTGATCACACACGGCATTAATGTATCCTTTGCAATCTGTTTATGTGATTTCTTTTGTTCATATGCCCATTCTTTGAACTTTTTACTCCTGCTCCTACATCCTGAAGGTCTGCAAGCTTTTAAGGAATGAACCTAAATAAGCAATCTTGAATGGATATCAAATCACAAAGGAAAAACGTGTTAGAAAAAAAAGACACCTTCATTTCTCACATTTATCCCCTTGCCTGAAACAGTATCCTCCACGAACAGAATCCTTTGAGTTCATCTTTGATCACCCTTCCCTTTTCATGTATCTTTTCCTTTTGTGTTTTAGCTTCTTAAAATACTTGTAGTAATATTTCTTTGGTAGTTAAAGGTTATCTAGTCCAGGCACTGCTTTTACATAAAATAACTCACTTGAGGTATATAGTATCATTAGCTTTCTTTTACAAAGGAAACCGTCAAGTAATCTGCTTTAACAATTTGCACAGAGAAATAAGGTGATTTGCTCAAAGTTGCACAGCCAATAAGTGGCAGACCTACAATGTGAATCAAGAGAATTTAGTTCTAGAAATAATATATCCCACAACAACAGCATACAGTGTGCAACAGGCTCACGTATAGCTTAAGAGAATCAGTGTATAGTCTGCTAGGTATGCTTTGAAGCCTAATTCTCCCTCTTTTAATAAGATTTATGATAGTGGACATACTACTTTGCTTCTTGAGCTTCAGCATTGTTGTTGGTAAAACAAACTAATAACCTTGTTCTAATTGTGATTTTTTATGGATTAAATATTTTTAAAAATGTATAAATACTACCTGTATAATACTAACTTTCGGATGAGAAAAACAAGCCATGGAGAGATTAAAAGACAGGTATGGCCATTTATTTAAATTTATGTAAATATACATATTCATAACTATCTATATATAATATTTTACAACATATTATTGAATAATATTTTTTCTTATGGTTATAACTTCCATGACCTGGACATATGAAATTATCTTCTCCAGCTAACCCCATTTCCTACTCCTCCAACAAGATCAGCTCTTCTCCATTGATTTGAGTATCCTATCAATGGATAGGATCCATTGATTTGAGTATCCTATCACTCACAGTGTTATTTAAATTTTTGATGTATTTCATTTTATATTCCACCAACATTGTAGGAAATTTATAAATTCTTCACATTCATATAAACATTTGCCATGTTCTGCGTTTTGTTACTAGCCAGCCTAGCAATGACGATGAGGTTTTATCTCATTGTTGTCTTTATTTGCATTCTTCCAATGATCAGTGATTTTGAGTACCTTTTCATATACTTATTAGTCATTTTTATGTCTTCTTTGGATAACTATTTATTTCAGTCCTTTTCCCATTTTAAAATCATGTTATTTTTGTTTTTAAGCTGTAGGAGTCACATATATTTTGAATATTAATCCCTTATCAGATATGTAGTTTGTGAATGTTTTCTGCCATTGTGTAGTCTGCCTTTTCATTCTTATTTCATTTGAAAAACAGAGGATTTTTAGTTTGATGTAGTCTCATTTGTCTAATTGTTGTTTTTTTGCTCATACCTTTGGTGTCATAGCTAAGAAATTATTGCTGAAACCAATCTTATAGAACTTTTCCTCTGTTTTCTTCTAGGAGTTTTACTATTTTAGGTTTTGTTTAAGTTTTTAATCCAACTTGAATTGATTTTTGTGTATGGTGCAATATAAGGGTCCATTTTCACCCTTTTACATGTACATATCAAGTTTTCCCAACTTGATTTTTTGAAGGGATGATCGATCTACCATTGTGTATTATTTGCCCTCTTTTCAAAATCAATTGTCTATATATGCAAAGGCTTATCGCTGGGCAGGCACCCTATGCTGTTCCATTGATCTGTACATCTGTTTTTCATGCCAGCACCATATTGTTTTAATTTCTGTAGCTTTGTAATATATTCTGAAATCCTAAAGTGTGATGCCTCTAGCTTGGTTTTTTCCTGTCAGGTTTGCTTTGCGTATTCAGAGTCTTTGGTGGATCCATATGAATTTTAACATTTTTTTCTATTTCTGTAAAAATGCCATTGGGATTTTGATAGAGATCACATTATATCTGTAGATCACTTTGTGTAGCATGAATATTTTAACAAACCAAGTCTTCCAATCCATGAACATAGAATATTTTTCGATTTATTTTCATTTTCTTTAATTTCTTACATCAATGTTTTATAGATTTCAGTGTACATGTTTTTCACCTCCTTAATTCAGTTGAATCCTAAGCATTTTATTCTTTTTGATGCTATTGTAAATGAGATTGTTTTCTTAATTTTTTGATGGGTGGGGATGGTTTGTTGTTAATATGTAGAAATATAGAATCCTGGTAAGTAAGCAAGAACAAGGAAGTGGCCTCAGATGCAGTAGAGTAATTATTCTGAGAAATGTCTAACTACAAACGACTCATGGCACAATATCCTGTTCCCAAATACTTCAATTTGCTCATAGCCCCAGCAGCATGACCTTATCTGCGCATAGTCCCTCCAGCACCACCCTTTAAATTTTCACTCCAGTCCTTCCCTCTTGGCAAAGAGCACCTTCTCTGCTGTGCTGCCCATTGCTTCCTTGTAACGTACTGTCTCTCTAATAAACTTTCTTTCTTTAACTCATTGCTGTTTTGGTCAATTATTTTACCACTCACAACATTAGTGACAATCTGTTGCAACAAGTGACAGGAAAAATAGTTGATTTTTGTTATGTTGATTTGTATCCTTCAGCTTTACTCATTGTATTTATTAGCTCTGACAGGGTTTTATTTGCTTTTCTTGTTGTAGTTGTAGTCTATAGGGCTTTCTACATGTAAGAACATTTCATTTGGGAATAGCGTTGATTTTACCTCTTTCTTTCTGAGTTGGATGTTACTTACTTATTTATAGTCTAATTGCTCTGCCTAGGCCTTATAGTACTATGCTGAATAGAAATAGAAAGAGTGGACAGCCTTGCTTTTTTCTTCATTTTAGAGCAAAAGTATCCAGTCTTTCACCACTGAGTATGATGTTAGCTGTGAGCTTGTCATATGTGGCCTGCAAAGCATAAAAGAGGTAGATACCTTCTATGCCTCATTTATTTTGTAGAGAATTTTTATCATAAAAGAGCATTTAATTATGTTTGATGCTTTTTGTCCCTCAAAAAACAAAACAAACAAAATACAAACAATAAAAGAAAAAAAAAGAGAATTATTAAATGATCCAACAACCCCACTGTGGACATATATCCAGAAGAACTGAAATCTGGATCTCAAAGAATTATCTGACTCCCACGTTCATTATTACAAACTGTATTTACAATAGCCAAACTGTGAAAACAACTTACATTTCCATTGACAGATGAATGGAAAAGAAAATTTAGCATATGCAAAGAATGGGGTATTACTCAGCCTTAGAAAGAGAGAAATACTGCCATAGTTGACAACATAGATGAACCTGGGGATATTATGCTAAGTGAATTAACCCAGTCACAGAATGAAAAATATCACATGATTCCACTTATATGAGGTATCAAAAATAGTCTAACTAATAGAAACACAGAGTATAATGGTGGTTACCTGGTGCTGCGAGAAGGAGGGTGAAATGGTAAGTTGCTGTTCAAGGAGTATAAAGTTTGAGTTATTCAAGATGAGTAAGTTCTAGAGATCTGCTGTAGAGCATTATGCCTACAGTCAACAATACTGTATTTTGTAATTAAAACCTTAACAAGGGGGCCAGGAGCGGTGGCTCAGGCCTATAATCCCAGCACTTTGGGAGGCCGAGGTGGGCGGATCACGAGGTCTGGAGATCAAGACCATACTGGCTCACAGGGTGAAACCCCATCTTTACTAAAAATACAAAAAAATTAGCTGGGTGTGATGATGAGCACCTGTTGTCCCAGCTACTCGGGAGGCTGAGGCAGGAGAATGGTATGAACCTGGGAGGTAGAGCTTGCCATGAGCCGAGATCGTGCCACTGCACTCCAGCCTGGGTGACAGAGCGAGACTCCTTCTCAAAACAAACAATCAAACAAAACCTTAACATGGATATCTCATGCTAAGTGTACTTACCACAATGAAAAAAATAATAATAAAAAATAAACTAATAAAGAATCTTGCTACTGTATGTGTCTATTCCCCTAAGGATGAGCTTCCTTTCTTTCAAGCGCAAATTTCTCAAGTTAATCTAAGCATTCAAGATTTGCTAAATATGAGAACTGTAAAGAGGTGAAGGATTTCCTAGATGATTATAAAATTTGAATAGCATTTAATGACAATGCCATTGATATCTGGTCCTGTAATGTATCATTAAAACTTCTGTCCTGGAGATGAAGACACATAGGAACCCAAAGAGAACATGGAGAAAATATCTCACTGCACTTTTCACTGTATACTGTATTGTTTCTTCCAAAGCAAAGTGTCCAGAACTGATTTCCAAGAATGCTTTGATAACAAGTTCTACGGAAATAGATTGTTTAATATGTGGTGCACTTTTCTCAAATAACTTTGAGAGATTTGCTAGATATATAAACCCATTGACCAAGTTTTGAGGAAGTAACTAGTGTTTTATATTCTCCTGATTGAAGAGTCACTTTATTGTTCTTTTTAAGTTTTATAATTCAGCATCATCAATGTGTTTCACATTGCTCTCTACTGTGCCCCGTGCACATTACATACAGAAATTAAAAAATAAAAATGTCTGTGTTCTGGATCTACTTGCTAGTTATCAGACCAATTACATATGTTCTTGCTTCTTGCTATTCTAAAGAGAATCCTTGTGTAAATACAGTCTATTTCTATTACACTTTGTGATTTACTTTCAAGGAAAATGTTTCCCTACACACAGACTTATTTTATCATTTTCTGTGTTCCACTTGCATTTTAATCCCTAAATTACATAGTATTTGTTATATCACAATGTTACCTTGTTTTCTAGTAATCTAATTTTTAGTAACCCAGTTGATAGTATATGACAAAAGAATGGTTAGTAAGAACTCACTTGGCACTCAGCACATTATTCAGTTTTGTGGGCAATATACAGTCTGAAATAGCTCAAATGCCAACAAGGCTTACAGCCTAGCTGGGAGAGGGGCACGATGAAAATATATAAGAACATGCTAAATGTATGTTTGTATATCGAGTCAATAATTTCTGTGGGAACTTCTCCATCATTGCAGACATTATGAAGAGCAATACAATGTTGTATGGGTGTGAAAACGTTGGGATATTTAAAAACTTTTTCTTCATAAGGTGCCCATACAGTAATGGATCACCTGGAAAGAAATAAGTCAAGATCCATCATTTGATGACATTCATTATCAAACAAGAATGACAGACTGACAAACAGAAAACACTTTCTCCTGGTAAGTGAATGAAAAATACAAACACAGTGCACTCTGAGAACAGAGAGGATGGGAATTCAAATTCAGCCTTCCCTGCGTTAGTTGGTCAGGAAGAATATCCCTGTGAAGATAATTGCAACCCAAATGCAGAGAGGAGCTTGAGCAAAGACATGAAGTTTCAACTGCAAGAAAATTCCCATCACTGGAGTATAAAAATCAAGACTAGGCTCATAGGACATAGGCTATGTATGTAGAACAGAGCAAGCTCTGTAATTTGGCGACACTGAATAAATGTGACGTTACTCACACAGTCTATCAGCCAGACCTTGCCCATAAGAGCAGGTCAATATGGAGACTCTTTAAATCACTGACACTCATATACATGAATATTCCAGGTAATTTGTTTTGTGATCACTCTTACAGTCTATAGAAATAACCCATATTTATACAACATGATATATCAGAAAATGATGTGTCTTTGCCTCCCAAGTGCATTAAAATGTGCACCTTCCTTCTTATTGCCCCTGTTGAGCATGGGAAGAATGAAAGCATATGAAGGGAATGGAAGCATGAAAGTATCTGGACCTTTTCCCTTGTGCTTTCAACAACCTGATGTACTTTCTTTTAGTGTCGAGACTGACTTTGGTGAATAAAAGAGTCTTAGAAGGAATCTCTTACATCAGAACTATAAATTAGAATAATGCTGCGGCTTCAGTCAGAGTTTAAATATTTGTTTATTGTAACAGAATTTTGAATAGATTATCTGAAACATCTTTTTTTAATATTCTGTGTTAATAATTACTAAGTTGGGTAATTGCAATTTTGGAAAAGCAAAATTGCAATTTTGTGTTCAAAGTATTTTCATTTGTACTTTTCATATTTCAAATTTCTATGATTCAGTTATATTTGTAAATTATTGTCTTAATATTGGTTGCTAAATACATATTGTTTCTCATACAAGTTTCATAATATGCATTACAATGTTATTATTACAATGTTTTTGGTGATACGCATAAAGAAACAATCGTAAAATATATCAGTTTTATATGGTCAGCAGATGGCACTGTTTCTGAGCTGGTGAGTACAGCTTCCTGTTAACCTATCAAATTTGATGTTTTTGGGATTGAAATATAGCTTTTTTTTTAATTTTTAGAATTCTAATACTACACCTTTCTATCGGAAAATATGTTAATGTTTTTGGAAAGTTTAAGCACAATAAATATGGGAAGTACTTTTCTCATGATTTAATGAAACTTTGTTTCTTTCAGTCTTCTTTCTCTTTCCCCCGTCTTGCAAACTTCCTTTCTTCCTTTTCCCTACTTTCCTTTATTCTTTCTCCATGTTTCATTTCTTGACTCTTCTTATATTTTTTATGCCACTCTTTTTTATTGCTATTTAAAACTATTCTAAAAAAAAAAAAAACCCTTCATTTGGAAAGTTAAAATTTAATATAAAATTCAAAGTGTTTATTGTAAAGATTAGTCTTGCAAAAGAAAGGAGTTTTGTAGAAGCTGTCAGTGAGTCTATGTATGAAAAACACTTTTATGCAGAATAATGCTTTTAAAGTTAGAATAATTGACAGATTATTGTTTGCTGATCAATTTAAATAACCCAAATTATCTAATTTTTACTGTGTAAAAAAATTGTTTTAGGCCAGATGTGGTGGCTCACGCCTGTAATCGCAGCACTTTGGGAGACTGAGGTGGGTGGATCACCTGAGGTCAGGAGTTCAAGACCAGCCTGGCCAACATGTTGAAACTCCGTCTGTACTAAAAATAATAATAATAATAATAATAATAATAATAATAATAATAAATAGTCAGGTGTGGTAGCAGGCGCCTGTAATCCCAGCTACTTGGGAGGCTAAGGCAGGAGAATTGCTTGAACCTGGGAGGCGGAGGTTGCAGTGAACAGAGATCATGCCATTACACTCCAATCTGGGTGAGAGAGTGAGATTCTGTCACACACACATAAAAAGTGTGTGTGTGTGTATATCATATAAAAGTATATATATGTAGATACTTTATATATAGTACAAATGTATATATATGTAACTATATATATTATATACAGTTTTATTTTGAAATTCACATGGCAATTTTCACTGTTTCAAAATAGAAAATGCCATCCTAATGCTTTCAAGATGCTTAGACATCCCCGTATTTTCACAAGCCGTGAAGTGTATTTACAGAGTTAGTTTTGAGCTGTTTGGGAGGTATTCCTTTCTCTTGGTGTCAAATTATTTTTTTTGTATTTTTTTGTTTTACTTAAGATCCTTCAGGACTTGCTTTAAAGTAAAAACTTATTGTCCTATTGGACAATTGAGTTTTGTCATGGATATTTCATAGCTGATGACGGTATATTGGATATTGTTTGAAGCAAGAAAAATGAAGAACTATTTAATGAATAAAGGCTCTATTTGTTTTTATTCTAAAAGCTTACTGTTCTGTGTAGGGAAAGGGTCATATTTTAATTAAGGTAATTAGTAGCTATTGATTAACTTTCATTGGGATTTTGAGAGTCTGTTTAACTTTTTGTATTTGTGTGCTTCTTATTAAGAAGCTAAACTCAATGAACATGTTTTCATTTAGAATATAGCAAGTTATAAACCCTCCATCTGCTATTCATACAAACACTGTGGTCAGAGGTTCGAATCTTCCATCACTTTCAATTAAGGCATTAGTTACTGTTGGATGCAAAGAAGCAACCTGACCAATCCAAATCTTTGCTTATTGTATATTTAACATTCCTATGTGTACACCTTCTCTGAAGTGCCAAAGAGGACCCTGAGAAACATCCCTGGATATAGTTCAGGGTTGTAGGGAATCTTGTTTCTAGCATTTACAGCAATATTGAGCAAATTGCCAATACTTGGGCAGAAGAACATAGAGAAGTCCTATACAATTTAAAATATAAACTTTAAGTCAAAGCTTATTATTGTTTTTACTCAAATTATAAAATACAATACTTTTCTATTTTACATGTATATAATAAAGATACCTAACACTTTTTGAACAACTGTATCAAGAATCCTAAGTATGTCTGTATTCTCATTATCGTCATCCTATAGCTGAGCAAATTGAGGCTTAGGAAGATAAGACAGCTGGATATTGGTTTACTCTTTAGGGAATGAAGACACATAGAAAGTCTTAAAAAAACAACTAACCAACCAACCAACCAACCAGTAAACAAATACATCAGAGGATAGCATGATTAGAGCTAATATAGAGAGATGCCTCTGAGGGCATTGTGTAAGAATCTTGTTTGAAAGAAAGCACAGAGACTCCTGGGCAGCCCAAACAGTAGGAGGTAATTCAGATCTGTCTAGTGGCAATAGTACAGAAAACTGAGAAGAAAGTGTAGATACAAAGGACATCAAAGCTGAGCTTGACATAATTGATTTCCTTTGTGTTGAGAGCAAAAGAGGATGGAATCTACTTAACTTTAGAGTAAACTTGAAGTTTTTTCCTGTTTACTCTGACGTCTACTCAAAGGGTCAGGGAACTCAATAAATATAAATATATTGAAGTGCAGCTGCTTTTAACACCTTGAAAATTTAATGTGACTTTTCCCCTTAGACAGATCTATAATTAACAAATGTGAGTTGATTAAATATGAAATGGATAACATTATTTGTTTCCTTTGTACCTCCTGAGCGGCACAAAATCAAAATTCATGAAGGCAGGCATTAGAGAATTAAGGCACACACCTTTTTTTTTTTTTTTCTTTCTGGCTTTGAAAAATATTAGCATTTGGGATAAACAGGTAATTCATACTGTAGTACTCAAAAATTAAAATGATTTTTAAAAATAATAATACCATGAATAAAACAGAGAAAAAAAAAGAGAAAGCATAACATAGACGCAAACTATACATTAGTCCTAAAAATAAACCCCCCAAAATTGCATGTTATTCTCATTAACAGTGTAAACAGAGTATTGAATTGAAAATATCTTTACTATGGTCTATTACTGGTGCAAGTTCATCATTCCTTTCAGCTAGTTAGATGCTTTTGAATAATCTTCATCAGATATATCAAAAAGTTCATTCAACTGGGAAATTATGGACAAGAAATTTGGGGAGAGAAAAAGATTTCTTCCATTGTAAGAAGTCACTTATTAAAAAAATAGATTTTTATTAGAAGATAGAATATTATTCTTATTGAAACATGTATCTTCCATAACTCCCTATAATTCTGCACATGTAAAAGAGGAGTTGTATGCAGGCTAGACAAAAGATCGTATACTGAATTCTCACTAGGTACAAAATACTTTTCTCTTCTCGGTGACCTTATTATTATCCTCACTTTACAGATGAGAAAATTGAGGCAGAAATAAATTAAATAACATGCATGAGACTTCAAATAATCTGCCTTTAGATTACTTATAATTACTTAACTGCAATTTGAATATTTCACTTGTAGTAAATACTAAATTAAAATATTAATATTTAATGTTTAATGTTTGGAATGTTTTCGGAGGAAAATATTTTTCTTATTTAAAAATTTATAATGTTTTGAAAAAATCCATATATGTTTGTACATGTAAGAGGGATTATGGAAGAAAAAAATTGCATTATAGAAGACAATGTATTCTCTACCTACATCTGTTTTCTTGTGTATAATTTTGTTTCTTAATGATGTTGTCTGTCTATGAAAAATTAAAGTGCCAATAAATTCCCAGATGGTCACTGATATAAGTCTCTAGATATTCATTATGCTTTAAATGGTGGTAAGACAATTAGTTTTGAAAATATGAATGGCAAGTTGAAATTATATTACTACATATATTATAGATCAAGTGAGAATAACTGTCCACTGCTTTATGACTCATCTAGCTCTACTTTGGTGGATATATAAGGCTTCCATATATGCAGAGTAAATGATAATTCAAGATTTAAATTAATTTTCAAGGACTTTTCTGTAGTTGAAATATAAGAGTTTTGTTTTCTTACTTTTAAGTCAATGGAAATGAATTCTTGTACAATTATATTTTGGAATAATTTCAAATTTACACAGAGATAGCAGAAATGTTATACTTACAGAAATGTTGTGTTGAAACTTCATACAACCTTTACTCAGATTCCCACTGATGATATTTTACCACATTTGCTGAATCACCTCTTTCTGGCTTACTGCACATAAATGTCAAGAACTGTGAATGGTCTGATATTTTATCCTGCTTACAAGCTAGCACGTTAGCTTGTCATAGTTGCATAGGTGCTGGCAGAATTCAAGAGACTTCAGGGTCAGAGACAAATACCTTATTACTCATGACATAGCAGGCAGCATTATGTTAATGCTCCCATTGGTTTCTCTTGGTCCCAGTGATGGGGATGTTGAAAAGGCAGGTCCAGGTAGACAATTTACATCAAATGGGTCTATATCATAACTAAATAATCACAAATTTAGAAAAGCATCTAACTTATACAGATATTGCAACCAAACCCATCCAACATTTATCCAAGAGGAGAAATTAAGTTTCTTATCTTAGTCATAAAACAAATCTCCTTTCTGCTGACTAAACGTTAATACTATCTCTGTATTCCAAGGCTATTTGCTATACAAAAATCCCTGCAAGAGAGTATAAGATAATGTATTTTTCAAGACATGCAGAAATGTAAAGATACATGGAGAATTGTCTCCTAACAATAAATATAAATTATCATTCTTCCCTTTTTCTAATCACTGAAAATGGCTCCAGACATCAGGTTCAATTAGTCCTTAATTAATACAACAATGCATATTTTACAAAAACAAAAATATTCTACATTACCATAGCACAACCATGAAAATCTGGAAATAAATATTAATACAGTATTCCTATGCAATGCACAAATTTCATTTACAATTCACTAACATCCAACAGTATCTCTTTCTTTCTTGTTCAAGATCAAATCCAGAATCATACATGTATGATCATATCTCTTTATTCTTCTTCGATCTAGAACATTTCTCCAGTCTTACATTGTCTGTCATGACTCTGACTCTTTGAAAGAATGTAGAACTTTCCACCTGAAGATTTTTTCTCAATCCTGTTCTGTCGAATAATTTCCTCATGTGCAAAGTCAGCTCATTACTTTTGGGGAAGAATGTTATCCAGTGATATTGAGACTTCCAGTGTGTCACATAATGGGAACAGGACATTTTCCCCTTCTCTCACTGGGTCTGTAACTCTAGTACCCTAGTTAAGTTGCAAAATTGTCTGCAAATTTTCTTTACTGAAAATGCGTAGTTTTTATTTGTGTAATTTTTAAATACCTAAAGAACAATTACTGTGAATAGGCTTCAGTACTCTTTTATCACCACGTTTTTGGCCACCAGTTTTAATAACCTTGATGCCCCCTGCTGAGTTGAAGTCCACTATAACGGTCCGTTGTGTTTTTTTTTGTTTTTTGTTTTTTTTTAATTATACTTTAAATTCTAGGGTACATGTGCATAACGTGCAGGTTTGTCACATATGTATACTTGTGCCATGTTGCTGTGCTGCACCCATCAACTCGTCAGCACCCAACTACTCGTCATTTACATCAGGTATAATTCCCAATGCAATCCCTCCCCCCTCCCCCCTCCCCATAATAGGCCCCAGTGTGTGATGTCCCCCTTCCCGAGACCAAGTGATCTCATTGTTCAGTTCCCACCTATGAGTGAGAACATGCGGTGTTTGGTTTTCTGTTCTTGTGATAGTTTGCTGAGAATGATGGTTTCCAGCTGCATTCATGTCCCTACAAAGGACACAAACTCATCCTTTTTTATGGCTGCATAGTATTCCATGGTGTATATGTGGCACATTTTCTTAATCCAGTCTGTCACTGATGGACATTTGGGTTGATTCCAAGTCTTTGCTATTGTGAATAGTGCCGCAATGAACATACGTGTGCATGTGTTTTTATAGCAGCATGATTTATAACCCTTTGGGTTATAAATTTTTAACCCTTTGGGTTTATAAATCATGCTTCAAAAAGCAGGTAAGTATAGATACTATACCCAAAGGATATATCCCCAGTAATGGGATGGCTGGGTCATATGGTACATCTAGTTCTAGATCCTTGAGGAATCGCCATGCTGTTTTCCATAATGGTTGAACTAGTTTACAATCCCACCAACAGTGTAAAAGTGTTCCTATTTCTCCACATCCTCTCCAGCACCTGTTGTTTCCTGACTTTTTAATGATTGCCATTCTAACTGGTGTGAGATGGTATCTCATTGTGGTTTTGATTTGCATTTCTCTGATGGCCAGTGATGATGAGCATTTTTTCATGTGTCTGTTGGCTGTATGAATGTCTTCTTTTGAGAAATGTCTGTTCATATCCTTTGCCCACTTTTTGATGAGGTTGTTTGTTTTTTTCTTGTAAATTTGTTTGAGTTCTTTGTAGGTTCTGGATATTAGCCCTTTGTCAGATGAGTAGATTGCAAACATTTTCTCCCATTCTGTAGGTTGCCTGTTCACTCTGATGGTAGTTTCTTTTGCTGTGCAGAAGCTTTTTAGTTTAATGAGATCCCATTTGTCAATTTTGGTTTTTGCTGCCATTGCTTTTGGTGTTTTAGACATGAAGTCTTTGCCCATGCCTATGTCCTGAATGGTACTACCTAGGTTTTCCTATAGGGTTTTTATGGTATTAAGTCTAACATTTAAGTCTCTAATCTAATGGTCCGTTTTCTATGTTTCTTATTCTTCCTACTTATATTGATATTCTAACATGAAGATGATATTTTCCTTTATCCTCATACATTTATTAACCTGTTAATTTATTTATATCTGTATGGAATTGTGGATTAGTATTTTATTCAATATTACATAAGCCATTACTACTGATATATTTCTTGATGCTCAAAATCCTCTAGATTTAGCAAATAGGAGCCCCTTCAAGCTGACTTCTGTCTCTTCTTGACATGTCTTGTTACTTCTTTGAGAATTTTTAAAATTTTTGTAACAAAAATGTGTTGCAGACTCATCTTCTATTTTTTCTGATCCAGTCTTGAAGCTAGTCATTCACTGATTTCCTGAAGGACTCTCATTTCCTTTTAATGGGTGATGGGTTTTGAGATCAAAATCTATGTGCTTGGCATCCTCATTGATACAGAGGTATCATAGAATCTGGGTCCTCTAGATAATAGAGCTAAGAAATATCTATATCTCTATCGAATATTACTTAAATATACATGCATACCTATATTTATTTGTATGTATAAATATGTAGAGGTCTATTCAGAATATCACCATGTCCAATCTAATACCATCTCTCTATATATATTTGTAAATTATTTCTCTAATTGTGAGAGTCCTGACTCCTATAATATAAATGTATTTATTTAGTTGCCCAATCACCCTAGGTGAACTCAATCTCCTGGTGATGCCAGCCACTTCTCTGACTGCTGGTAACACTGCCATCTCCTTGGCTCCACTCCTCCTCAGCCTCCCATCCCATCATCTATTCCTGGGCACTCACCATCTACTTGGCGTTATTGACACCTCCTCATCTACACTGCCTATTTGGTCCCTTTAAGGGAAGAGAAGTGGAAGAAAAAGCTGAAACTTTTTATTGTTTTTTTTTTTTTTTAAAGTAAGCATTATTTGTTTAATATTTGACCAGATAAAGTTCTGCAGCTGGACAAATGACATTTACAGGATAGCCCAGAATCAATAACATTTTGTGGAGAAGTTATTCTGCTCTACATTGCCTAGAACTGTCTCAATATGATTATATATAGATTTCAGTATTAAAGCATCAGTTTTTGAACTGTCACTGATACCCAACTCTTTTTCCCTCCCAGTTTTGTTACATTAGAGATGACATTCCAGTAAATCAATGAAATTCTGTTCAGTATTGTTTCAGTGATATGGAGTTTCTGAGAAAAAGGAGAAACCAGTTACTTATGAGAAATAGTATCTTTGAACCATGACAGGCCGTGATATACCTTCAGCAGAACTGGGACAGGGGGGTCCCAAGAGTTGCAGATAGAACTCTGAGTAATTTAGGTATTTTATACACACACATAAACACACACAAACACACATACACACACACACACACACACGTTGGAAGTATCTTAATATCTCTTCAGGAAATAAATATGACTTTCTAAATGTATGTATGCTAAAAAGAAAGATTGCATCACTTCTGAAATAAGTGTGAATCTTTTATCAAATCCAATTCAACATAAATTGAAGCTTCAAAAAGCAGGTAAGTATAGATACTATTTTTTAAAACTGTTAATAGAGCACTAGTGTAATACTTTGTGTTTTGAATAATCATTCAATGAATCTAGGAATGCTCATGTAATATTTTGAGTAAAAATATGTCAAAGTAAAATTTAAAGGCAAAAATGAAATCAAGGGAAATCGTGTTATTGGAATTATTGCCCTCAGAAAAGCTTTTGAAATAATTGTAATTAGTGAATGCAGCTGGAATGAAGTTCTGAACGTGTGTGTACAGAATATTTCTAAACCAGTAAATGCTGAAGAGCATATATTGATCTTAGAGTAAGATGGCATTGACAAATATTAAGTTCTCAAAAATGTTAGCTATTACTATTTCTTGATGTGGAAATTTGGAATGTGATTTTGAGAGAAAAGGGGTTCATTTTATTTATTACTTACCAGATCTGGGCTATGCACAAATCTGACCAAGTGAATAAGAATAATCAGTCAAAACTATGTTGGAAACCAAGACCCTGGCATATACATCAAACAAAATTTTATGTGAAAAAAAATTTAGCAATCTATTACTTTAAAAAGTGAATTGGCATGCTTCTTTGAGTCTTTATTTATTTTTAATCCAAGAATGAATAGTGGTGAGGAATGATTGATAGGGGCTGAGATCTGTTATAACCAACACGTCACAGGTAGGCAGGGCCAATGCCCATGTAAAGTGACTTTCTCCACTTGCAGAAAATAAAGCTGAGACATCGTTTGGCAGGAGTCAGAAGCATGACATACAGTGGTAGCTTCACCATCAGAAACATATAGTTCTTTACTGTGTGCTTAGTCATTGAGGGTGGATATACTTTAATGTGAGAAATGATTTAGGTGACAATTTTATCAGCACCTTAAATCTCATCAGGCCATTACCACGGGCATTTACATGAGTGATGCAAATGATCTGACTTTGTGTTGTATCCCTAAAGAGGGGTTATCTTTAATCTGCTAGTCTCTAGTCTTCTAAGTAGCAGACAAGGTGGTGTGGACATTGTCAACAGCTCAATTGTCAACTAAGCAGAGCAACCATGTACACTTTTGGTTTTGCACAGCTGGGTGGATATCACTGGGTTTCGGCTTAGTAGAAGCATCAGTGACCCAGGCCAATGCAATTAGGGGAATCTGTGTCAGTCAAGGGATCCATTGAGTCAGCAGGTTCATTTTACATGGTAGAGTAGGGTTGGTTGTTACTTTTAAAATCATTTTGTAGATATCTTATTTTTTCTATTATTTAAGTGAACTGCCATTTAAACGGAAATAAAAATTATAAATTAAATTATATAATCATCTTAGATATTAACCCTGGAAAGCACTAAAAATAGCATAATTTATCTTACAGATCACATAATTATATGCATTTACCCTGTTTCCTAGATAAGAGGGGCATCAACATGTGAATCTGGGACTTCTCATAACTCTTTCATAAAAAATGATAATGATCTTGAAGTTTGTTATTTTCTCTTTTCTTTTCTTCGCTGAATGTTTTTGTCATGTGGCTCATTCCCACCCCCATACACTTTTTTTTTATCAGCTTTATCTGCTTTAACATTGTCCTTTTTAAAATTTATCTCATGTATACCCAAAGAAGTTCTTTTCTGTCAAGTGATTTACTTGAGAAAACGTTCCATTACCCTTATACACATGACTTAGTCCTTCTCTTATTCATGTGTGTTTTGCTTTGTTTGTGTTTCTGTTTCTTTACTTCTGGTATATGTCGCTTTTTATCAAACAGCAGGATTCAGTCTTGACAAGTAACAACCCTTCATTGATTTATTGGAATAAAGTAGAACCAAAAATTGTATCAACATCTATAGTTGATATATTTTTATTACATAAAAAAGAAAGGGTTGATAAACAAAAAAGTCTTTTGATGAAATACTGAAGAAGATTAATGCATAATAATAATTAGCTTGTCTCCCTGTATCTTTCGGTTGTGGATTAATTCCTGTATAGACAAGTATTCCAGAACATAAGAGTAAAATATGTGAGAATGTCAGTAAATATAGGTAATGTTCCCAGATAAAATATAAAATTACATTCTGAATTTTTAAAGCACAAGACCAACATTCTGCTGAATAGAAACTCGAGAATCATTGAGGCAAAGCAAGAACTAAGTTCTATCTCTAGATTCAGCAGTAATATAAAAATTCATCTGGCAGAATTGGGCTAGAATGCCAAAAAGTTCCTTCAGTCATACAGCCACCAGTGGTATCGAATCTAGTGGGGTTACTGGAGTCCAGTTGACTGTGTGACAATATGTACTGGGCAGAAACAAACTGTACTAAACTTGACTTTTTGGCCATACACTGGAATCATTGTTTTCATCAGTATCACTGTAACTTTTTATTGCTTTCCTGACAAAAACAGAGTTTCTACTTTTGTGTTGTTTGGAAAACTTGGTCTCCTAACAACACAGAATGTGGGATAAAGCAACCTAATAGTGGTTAATAAATAATAAAAAAGACTCTCATTTCACATTAATTAATTCTGTTATTTTATTATAACTCAGACTTAAGTGATAGGTTAAAATGGAGTTGAGAAATTGCTATTTGCTTATGAAGAAAATTAGTGGTCATATAAATATTAAAAAATAAGCTTTCTGATATGAACATATGCCTCCACCATAAAGCTTCTCCATTCTTTGCCTGAATATACTTGTACAAGGATTTCTATAAAATTTTCTGAGTTAAGAAAATATTTCAAATATTTCATTGGATTTTTTAATTCCAATAAATTAATGTATTTTTCAAGTGTAATTAAGCTTAGTTGTATGGTTATAATTATTCTCGTGATAGATTAGTATTTCTGTACACACATTTGTTCCCAAGTCCCGAAAGACAATAAATTGGTTTGGTTTGGAGCACTGGAAAGATTTAAAATAACATCTTTGTAATCATATAGGTTGGGTTTGTACCTTCCCTCTCTTGCTTGATAGACATCAAAAGGCTAATTATTTAACCTAATTGTCCAAATACTTTAGCATGTTTTTTATTTTATTTTTGAGACGGAGTCTCGCTCTGTCGCCCAGGCTTGAGCACAGTGGCGCGATCTCGGCTCCCTGCAAGCTCCACCTCCCGGGTTCACACCATTCTGCCTCAGCCTCCGGAGTAGCTGGGACTACAGGCACCCGCCACCATGCCCGGCTAATTTTTGGTGTTTTTAGTAGAGATGGGGTTTCACTGTGTTAGTCAGGATGATCTCGATCTCTTGACCTCGTGATCCACCCACCTGGGCCTCCCAAAGTGCTGGGATTACAGGCGTGAGCCACTGGGCCCGGCTACTTTAGCGTTTTTGAATCCCAGTTTTGCTCTTTGTTAAATTTTACAAGATTAAATGACTTAAAGTCTGTTGTATATTATGCACATCTAACATGATCAATAACTGGGAATTCTTGTAAATGTCATTACCATCGCCAGTGCTATCATAATCATCGTATATAAATATCCTTCCTAAACATTTCCTGAGAGGTTTGTGATATCTCAGTTTTAAAAAATGGTTTACAAACCTATTTCTGCTGGAATAAGTTAAATTCTAATGTTAGCACATTGTATGAATCTAAATCCATTTTGCATTGTCAAATATGTATGCAATTGATCTTCATTTCCTGACCTAAGACGCTCTGGAGTAACCACATTCATCAATAAAAAGCTCTTATGCAAGACACGAATGGTGGGTGGAAAGTCTCAAAATAGTTTGTATATTATGTTTGCATCCATCAAGATAAAAGCAGAAAACTACAAAACACATTTTATTACCTGACAAGCACCATGAAATGTCTACCACTCCTGTATATAAAAATCATATTTTATTAACATAGGTTAACAGAAGGGAGCAAAATTTGTGGTGTAGCATGAATTTGTAAAGCATGTGGTCCCTCTTTGTGCATATGCCCATAAACTCAATTTAGGACTCATAGAGATTATGAAAAATCTATTGTATTGGTTTGTAAATGGTTTAAAGGCATTCATTAGTGCAGCAAACACTTTTGAGAATCAACTATGTATCAAGCAAATAATTAGATCAAGGGTATCCATAAGAAATTATACATGTTCCGGAAAAAAAAAAAAAAAAAGAAAGAAAGAAAGAAAGAAATTATACATGTTCCATGATTTCAAAAAGTTCACAAGCTAAGAAGAAAGATGAAAATCAAAATAATACCTTGGCAGTAACTAGATCACATCCATTCCTATTTATTGCAATTTTACTCATGGGCCGAAAAAAGTGTTACATCTGTTTGTGTCTATATGTTTCTGTTGCAGGGTTGGTGGTAGAGATTAGGAGGAAGAAAAAAGAAAAACTACACAAAGTAGGGGTCACTGTAAACAATATATTCATAAATATGTATGAATAGGTGTATTTTAGAAAGAGCATTTTTTTTTTTTTTTTTTTTTGAGACGGAAGTCTTGCTCTGTTGCCCAGGCTGGAGTGCAGTGGCCGTATCTCAGCTCACTGCAAGCTCCGCCTCCCGGGTTTATGCCATTCTCCTGCCTCAGCCTCCCTAGTAGCTGGGACTACAGGTGCCCGCCACCTTCCCCGGCTAGTTTTTTGGTATTTTTTAGTAGAGACGGAGTTTCACCATGTTAGCCAGGATGGTCTTGATCTCCTGACCTCGTGAACCGCCCGTCTCGGCCTCCCAAAGTGCTGGGATTACAGGCTTGAGCCACCGCGCCCGGCCCACAAGAGCATTTATTTTTACATAATTCTGTAGAGGTTGAACATAGAAAATATATTAATGAATTAAAGTAAAAAAATATTCAATGCTAGCCCCAGTAAACAAACAGAGATTTATCTTTTAGTTGTGTAAAGTGATACAAGTATTTCAGAAAATTCATTCATTCAGTAATAGTTATTATGTCAAAACCATTTACTCAATACTTAATAATTTCCAGCATTGTCTAAATGCTGGAAATACAATGCTAAGCGAATATTCACACATTTGTTGATCTTGCACAGTTTACAGTCCAATGGAGGAGTCAGCTATGAATAAAATAATCTCATAAAAGCATACATATTGATGTATAATTTGAAAAGAAGTACTTTGAAGGAAGGAAGAAAGTGATATGATAGCATGTTTCAGGTTTTTTTTTTTTTTTTTTTTTTTTTAAGAAGTGAGCATTAAATTTAGATTTTGAAAAATATAAGATTTCCCCCGAAAAAATAATAAAGGTGGGATGAAAACATTATGTTATGGAAAATGATGTGTTTTCAAATTTAGGTGGAACATAATAGGATAATAGTTTTGAGAACTGGTACAAAGTCCAGTGTGGCTAGAGCACAGGCCATGAAAAAAAGAGACAGTTTGGCACACAAATATTAAGGTCTCATATAATACATATAATGCCAAGTGTATGTTTTTGTTTTTGTTTTTGTTTTTGTTTTGAGATGGAGTCTCGCTATGTCGCCCAGGCTGGAGTGCAGTGGCGCCATCTGGGCTCACTGCAAGCTCCGCCTCCTGGGTTCACACCATTCTCCTGCCTCAGCCTCCAGACTAGCTGGGCCTGCAGGCGAGCCCCACCACGCCTGGCTAATTTTTTTTTGTATTTTTAGTACAGACGGGGTTTCACCGTGTTAGCCAGGATGGTCTGTATCTACTGACCTCGTGATCCGCCTGCTTTGGCCTCCCAAAGTGCTGGGATTATAGGCGTGAGTCACCGCACCCGGCCCAAATATATGTATTTTTAAGAGCTGTTAATAGCAAAGAACTTAATAAAGCAAATGACTTAATAAAGAAGTATATGTGCAATAAAGGAGAGAACTGTGACCTAGGTTATCCTGTAGTTCCTGGGGTAAATATTTCATAGTGCCATAATTCCCCGAGAAATGGAATAGTAACAACCAGACTTGGAAGGAAAGGGAGTGGTATTTTAGAATGATACTTCTGATAATAATGTAGACTGGACATGCGGAACTAGATGGGTATGAAGGAAGGATGATACTCCCAATGATGAGACTCTGTTAGTTTTCTTTTATGTGTAACAAATCATTCCCAAATTCATTTATATTTTTCACAATTATATGTTTTAGGAATTTGGACACAGCAAGGGTAGCTCAGATCTGTTTAACAGAGTCTGGAACCTCAGATGAAATAACCTAGCCTCTCTCTTTCTCACTCTCTCTCTTTCTCTACGAACCCTCCCGCCTTCCCTCTCTGTTTTGTTCTTTCTTTTCCCCTCTCTCTCTATCCTCATAACCCTTCCTCATGTCTATGTTGGTGATCTTCTCGATAACCTCAGCTACTGGTATTTCTTACATGAATACTCAGTGCTCCAAGAGGAAGGAAGAAAAAACTGTTGGTCTTCTGAAAGACTCGAGCATATTACACTTACTCTTTTGGTCAAAGCAGTGACAGACCCACCAGAATTCAAGAATATTTGAAGTCTAGGTTGTGCCTCTGGTTTCTCACCAATCACTGAATTCTGGGATGATGAATTTGGAAAAATAAGTTGGTTATAATTGTTAAATTGTAAAGTCAGTGAAGTCAGTAATCTGCGATCACCTTCAGCACAAACACAAAGTAGCTAAACTTAGTTTTACTGCATCCTGTCATTTACCCTTTGATGACTGTTCCTTTGTATTTTAAGAATCCCATAAATGAGGTAGCATCAACCAATGTCCAAGTCATTCCTCACATCTCGTTGCATAATTCACTCTCTATTGAAGCAGATTAACCTCAGCATGTAAAAAATCCCAACATCTTTTTGACACTTCAACATTTTACAAAGTATTAGTAAGCAATTTTTTAAAAATCGTATATGATATCCGAATTGTACTTGTTAAATGGCATTCTTTTCAGGAGGATCCAGGAGAAATACATAATTCCAGGTTTTGCACATTAATAAATAGATCAGTCACAAATATCTTCCTTTGCCAATAAAAATAATTGTTCCCCCCAAAATAATGGAAATATACCAGACAAAACTTCCTTGATGGATTTCTCTCTATCAACATTTGGGATAATTTTAAAATTAAAAAGAGTAATGATAGTACTGGGTTGTAACACATTGAATTGAAAAATACTTTATAAGTCTAAGAGCTATAAGAATGTGGGAGGGTGGAGAGAAAACTCTTCTCAGCTTGTAAATGAAGATTATAAAAGTAAAGAGAATAATAAATTTTTTTAAATAATCATTTTGCATTTACTAGCCTAAAAATTGATTCAGACAAAAGCCCTCAGTGGATTAGAAAACTATCAATTAAATGTGTGTGTGGTACAGAATATTAATATGTTCTATAATATCATCTCATAGATCCCCTACTAGTTTCAAAAGGTAAAGAGTATTTTCACAATGAAGAAATCTAGTGCATCTCACTTTAATCAAGTGTTCAAATAGCATCACATGCTTTCAGTTTCAGCTCAAAGAGGTAAAGACCTAGAGAAAATGTTGCTTTTACCAGTAATACAATATGAAAAATAACTTGGCAAACAGCAAATTAATGACTTCTTCTGCTCTCCTCAGAGAATTGAATCCACAGGGCAAACAGCTAATCTGAATCTTAAGAGAAACAGTCACCCACAGGGAGAGACAGGACCCAGGCATTGGTCTGAAATAGAAGAACACAGTGCCTTATAGATTTGAATGAATTCTTTGAGGCCAAGTGTGGGCAAGGAAGCATGAAACCGATTATCAGTTAAATTATGTCTACTCAACATTTACATGTTGAAGTTTCAACCCACAGTACCTCAGAATGTGACCTTATTTGGAGATAGTATCTTTAAATAAGTAATCAAGCTATAATGAGGCCATTAGTGTGCCCTCATCCAATAACACTGGTATCCTTACAAAAAGTAAAAATGTCGACACAGAGACACTGAAGAAGGGAAGATGAAAAGAAGAAACAAAGGGAGAAGGTGGCCATCCACATGCCGAGAGTAGAGAACTGGAACAGGTCTTTCCCCTCACAGTCCTCAGAAGGAACCATCCCTCTATGCACCTTGCTTTTTGACCTCTAGCCTCCAGGATGTGAGATAATACATTTCTGTTGTTTGAGCCACTCTGTCTGTGTTACTTTTTATAGTGTCCTAATACAAAGCCACTGAGGGATTAGTCACAGTGGGGTTTTCACCATCGCACAGACGTTTCCTCAAGGAACTCCACCAGATACCCACAGGGAAAGTCAGAGAGCATCCTGAGAAAGCCCAGTGGTGGAGGTGGCTTAAGGAAGGAAATGGCAGTCACTGCCAGAATCTATCTATGCCCTTCTCCCCTGTGTCCCTTTTGAAACAAAAGACTTAATTTTTATGAGCAAGAACATCCAAACATGCAGCATCAGAGTTCTATGAGAAGTCTATTGAGACTGGGGAAATGAATCAAAGCTCAACACCCAAACTCCTCACACACGCGTCTTGCTTATCATTCCTGAGTAGCAAAAACATTGATTTGTGGCTTGGAGGGAACTCACCCTCCCACGTCGCTCCAGTGAGCAAAACTCAAATAAAAATAACAGTAACATAGAGCTGGATGAATTATAAGAGCCAGGATCCCTCTGGGAGCAACACAAAAGCATGACCCAGAACCAATCAGAGAAACAAAAATCAGGCATGACTAAGTATCACTAGGGGAAATGGAGTCTCCAGTGCACCAGCCATACCATGGTAACAACAAACTTCAAACCTAACCAACTGCTGACTAGATTAACCCAAACACCCACATTAACGTTAACATTCATTAACGTAAAAAAGAAAAAGCCATGTTCTACAGCAAACTTAAAAATACATTGACATCAGTATCTATTATCTTATCCAGCATATTTTGCTTTCAACAAAAAAAAGTCAAGGCATACAAAAAAGCAAGATAAACACATCAGAAGATAAAATAATCATAAAAGACAGATTTAGAAATATACGGTTGTTAGAAATATCAGTCAGGTAATTTAAAACAACTAAAATTAATGCTAAAACTTTTAATAAATCAGGTAGATAACGTGCAAAATCAGATAAAAATGCCATCAGAGAGATGTAAATAAGAAAAAATAAGTGAAAATTCTATAAATTAAAAATATAGTCACAGAAGTAAAGAATATTTTTAAAAGGCATATCTTTGTACTTTATAGTAGAAAAAAAATGAATTTGACTTTACATCAATAGAAATTTTCCAACCTAACATTTAAACACTGAATAAGCAAAAAGAAGAACAGATCATTCAGAAACAGTGACTCAATATCAAACATCCTGAAACATATGTAATTTTGAATCCCAAAAGGAGAAGACAGAATGGGAAAAAAAAACTTGAAAAAAATGAATGAGAATTTGTCAAAATGATTGGGACACCAAACCCCCGACTCAGAACTCTCAGAGAACATGAAGTAGGATAAGGATCAAATAACCCACAGCAAGGCATATAATATTCACACTATTGAAGCCAAAGAGAAAAAAAAATTGAAGCCAGCAGAGGGGATGATATTACCTACATCTGTTGTTAGAAACCTGAAAGCAAGAAAAAGCTACTAACATATTTAAAGTAGGAACAACAACAACAAAAAACCTGTAAACTCAGAATTCTATAGTGTACATAGCAAAATATCCTTCAAAATTGAAGGACAAATAAAGACTTTTTTCAGGCAAATAAAGACTTTTTAAGACAATTAAAACAAGGAATTTATTGTTAGCAGACATACTCAAGAAATGTTAAAGAAATTCTTCAGGGAGAAGTAATATGCTGTCGATCAAGGTTTATATACACAAAAGAACGTACAGTGTTGAAAATTGACTAAATGGAGTTAAAATATAATTAGTTATTATGTTTAATTTTTCTGAAAAGAACTGATGGCTTAGAGTAATAAAAGTAAAACTGTATTGTGTGTTCACAGCATATGTCAAAGTGAAGTATTTGACAATTATGGCACAAGAGATGAAGGGAGAAATTGGATAGATACTGTTCTAAAGTTCTTAGACCATTTTAGAAACAGTACAATATTTGAAGATGGATTCAGGCTATTTGAAGTATATACAGAAAATCTATGAAAAACATTTAGAAAGCTAATAAAATAAAGATACTGTTACAACAAGTCAAAAGAAAACATGAAATGAAATCATAAAAAATGTTAACCCAAATAAGGCAAAAAAAAATTTAAAAAGAAACAAAGAATAAATGATTGACATAGGTTGAATTGTATTATCAATACTTTAACAGTAAAGGAGCCACTACAGAAAAAAGTTTGACAGTTCCTCAAATAACTATCATATGATGCACAATTTTACTCCCAGGTATATACACCAGCATTTCCCAGGAAATAATTTTAGACTGAAACAAATGTGCCTGACTGTACTACAAATGTTTGATACAACCTCAATATGGGGCACAGAGGGAAAGGAACTGAGTGTAATAAAATCTGAATCCATTGTTGATGTTTGACTGTTGGCAGTTTTCAAGTCTCATCATTCTGTGTTCTTCTCTTGTCCTATCTCTCGGCTACCTGATAAGAAAGGCCACACTATTCTATCCTTGATGCCAAAGGGGAGTTAAAATCGTGCAAGATCCAAACTGCAAGAATACCGAATACTCATTTTAGCCTGATCCCTCAACCACACACACACACACACACACACACACACACACACACACACACACGCAAAGGCACAATTAGTTGCTGCTCCTCGATTAGCTGCTGCTCCCTTCTTTCTCAGGCAATTTTTGAACCTGTTTAAATGTCTTCTCTGCACTCTGCCGAAAGCCTCACTATGTGAATAGTAAATATCTTCAGATCCGTTTGGTGCCTGTATGGTGTCATCGGTGTCCACGTCTTGGGATGAAAAAGAGTGTGCATGCACCTTCAAAGTGTGCCTATAGTACCACCGATATATGTAGGTTTGAAAATGGTATTTTCACTGGGTTCTATAAGGATATAGACACAATAAAATGTACATAAACACTGTATTGTGAAGCATAAGCTCCCCTATTCACCACAGAGTTAGTGACTCTGAAACTAAATGTGTGGCAGGTTCAAACTAACTATACTTTAACCAAGTTTCTCAATCTCAGAGTAACAATTTACTAACAAGACTAACAAGCAGGTAAAATTTTACAAATAAACAAGTGAGCAAGTTAGAAGAAACTCTTTTGTGTAATTAGAATTGCAAATATTGGTATGTACTTATTTCAATGTGTATGTGTGTTTTTTAACAGATAGATGGTGAACTACGTATAGATACATGTATAGAGTGCATTCAATGTCTACATACTGGTTTCCTCACATTATATTTCTTAATAAAAAAACAGCATTTCTTAGAGAAGTAGCTGATCTTAGAATCTCAGCAGAGAAAATACGAGATTAGCCTGGAGCACCTTACAGTGCCAGAAACTAAAGAGGTGTTCAAAAACAAAAGAAGAGGGCAATGGCAAAGAGACACAGGAAGCAACGTGAAGGAGCTCATAATAATCAAAGCTGGAATAATCTGAGTAACAAAATCATAACAACAAAAATAATAATAGTAATAATTATAACCCAAGTATTAAAATTAATAAGTATCCACACATCCATATTGACACAAATAAATGACTGGAAAAAATAGTCAAAAGTGAGGGAAAAAGAATAATTCATTTTTACAAGACTTTTACATTATTGTGTGTGTGTGTGTGTGTGTGTGTGTGTGTGTGTGTGTGTGTGTGTACAGAGAGATAGAGAAAGACAGGACTCCTTTTGTAGGAGGTGGAACTTAACCCTCCCCTTAAGAATGGATTGGACTTAGTGACTCTCTCAAATAATAGAACACGGAGTGAGAAAAATGGTAACTTTAAAGTGGAGACAACTGGAAGGCACCACCTTAACCAAACAATGAGGATTAATATCACCAGTAATAAGTCATGATGATATCTATCATATATCCTTCACATTTACGATATTATTTCCAAAAATCAATAAACCCAGTGTGATAATGAGACAATATCAGACAAACGCCAGTTGAATGGCTTTCTAGAAGAATGTTTGATCATATTCCTTCAGAAATGTCAAGGTCATGAAAAATAAGAAAAAGGTATAACATAGACAGACAGAATAAGGAGACATAATGGCTAAATGCAACATTGTATCCTGGATTGGATCTTTGAATAGAGGAAAAGGGCCTTAATGAGAAAACTGGTAAAATCAGAATAAATCAGTAATTTACTTAATAGCATTGTACTAATACTAATATATACTTTTGGCAAATATTCTATAAGTATGTAAGATGTTAACAGTAAAATCAAGTTGTAACTTTTGTAATAACTCTCTGTATTCTTTTCAACTTTCTATAAATCCAAATTATTAATGCTTCAGGGCTTACCACGAAAGTTACTTCCAGAAAAACTCGTTATCAAGTTGAAAAATCGTAAGTCAAATCATTAGTTGGGTACTGTCTGTTTTCCAAAATAAACGTGTGTTTTAAAAAGCACAAAAATAGTATAATAAGATTATATTACATGCCTGTGATTATGATGTAATAACACATAGCACAACCTATACTATATTGTTACCAAAAAAGTCTCATCTCAAATATGAGATAATAACAATAATTATCTCTAGTTATGGGGGAATAACAAAACAAATATAGACGAGATATTCCATTAAACAACTGGTGTGGGTTTAAGGGAAAAAAAAGGCAATACTTTGAAATACTGAAAAATAGAGAAGGTTGGAGTGTGCATTAGTTCCCTAGTACTGTCCTATAAAATCACACATTTAGTGGCTTAAAACAAAATAATTTCTCATTTCCTAGCTCTGGAGAGAGGAAGTCCAAAATCAAGATGTCATCAGATCAGTGCTCCCTTTGTACACTCCAGAGGGAAGTTCTTCCTTGCCTCCTCCATGTTCTGTTGGCACTTGGTGTTCCTTTGCTTGTGGCTGCACCCCCCTCTTTGCCTCTGTCTTCACATGAGCTTTCACTCTGTATGTTATCTCTTCTGTCTCTCATAAGGACATTTGTCATTAGATTTAAGACCCAGCCAGATAATTCAGGATGATTTTATCTCAAATCCTTAACGTAATTACATCTGAAAAGACACATTTTTTCCTTGTTTTTTTTTTGTTGTTGTTTGTTTGTTTGTTTGTTTTTATTTTTTATTTATTTTTTTTAATTTATTTATTATTATTATACTTTAAGTTGTAGGGTACATGTGCATAACGTGCAGGTTTGTTACATATGTATACTTGTGCCATGTTGCTGTGCTGCACCCATCAACTCGTTATTTACATCAGGTATAACTCCCAATGCCATCCCTCCCCCCTCCCCCCTCCCCATGATAGGCCCCTGTGTGTGATGTTCCCCTTCCTGAGTCCAAGTGATCTCATTGTTCAGTTCCCACCTATGAGTGAGAACATGCGGTGTTTGGTTTTCTGTTCTTGTGATAGTTTGCTAAGAATGATGGTTTCCAGCTGCATCCATGTCCCTACAAAGGACACAAACTCATCCTTTTTGATGGCTGCATAGTATTCCATGGTGTATATGTGCCACATTAAAAAAAGTAGGGTTACATTCACGTGTTCTGGGGCATGAATATGTCTTTTCTGGGCCACTATGTAAGCCACCATAGGAGAAAACAAAGGTTACTAGATGGTAAGGAGACATGAAAGTTACATGCAGTGAGCTATGCTTGGCTGGATATGGATGGGAGAATGCTTAGGGAAATGTTAATGAAGCAGTCGTGACATCATAAAATAAAATATATTTATTATGTATTATTTATTATATCAATATTATGTTTCTTAAATATAATAATGATATTTTTATTATACAGAGAAGAGAACACTGGTTCTTAGGGGTGAAATGTAGATATAATTGAATTTGAAATAATGCCTAGAGCTTATTCTCAAATAGTAAAAATGTATTATGTGTGTATAGGTGCACAAGCATGCATGTATAAAATAGAGGGATATGTAATGAGACAGAGAAAGAGAAATGAAAGAATGTGGCAAAATATTAACAATCTAGCAAGTCTAATTTTAGACAAGTTTTTACTGCATTCTTTATATTTGATATTGGTTAATCTTTCCTTAATATTATTTAGGAAAACAAAATAATGCATTAGTAATTTTCTATCTGTTTTTATATTAAAGAAAAGAGCTGTGACTCAAGATTTAGAGATAAAATATAGTTGACCTTTAACCAATGCAGTGATTAGAGGCACTGACTCCCTGCCCAGTCAAAAATCCTCATGTAACATTTTACTCCCCCTAAACTTAACTACTAATAGCTGACTGTTAACTGGAAGCACATTAATTATATATACTGTTGATTAACACATTTTTAATGTTATATGTATTATATGCTGTGTTCTTACAATCAAGTAAGCTAGAGCACTGAAATGTTATTAGGAAAATCACGAGGAAGAAAATGTGTTTATTGTTCATTAAGTGGAAATGGACCATCATAAGGATACTCATCTGCCTGGTCTTCACATTGAACAGGCTGAGGAGGAGGAGGAAGAGAAAATATTGTTCTTGCTGTCTCAGAGGTGGCAGATATGGAAGAGGTGGAAGAAGTGTAAAGGGAGTCATGAGAGGCAGGCACACTTGGTGTAACTTTGTGTAAATACTTCAGAATTTCTGTTTGACTTTTTTGCTTTTTCATTTCTCTAAAAATCTTTCTATATGGTACAAATACTCCTTTCATTGTTTGCTTTAGTTTTGGTGCCCATATCATAGAAAGGTCCATTCACTAAAGAAGTTGAAAGTGATCTTGAATAATTGAAGTCCTTCTGCCTGATTATCTCATGTTAACTTGTTTTTCACACTGCTTCTTTTGAGTCTTCTTCCTCATCGTCTATCACTTAGTGGAATTCACAGCCATTAAGTCATCTGTTAATTCCTCTGATGTGATATTTATACAGTCTTGAATTTCCTCATTATCCATACCTAAGACCCTTCGTTTCTCACCCTCTATTTTTACCATATCCACAATATCTTTTATGATTGCCTTCATTGGCTCTGTCATAAATACTGTGAATAGTGCTCAACATCTGAATACAGTTTTCTCCAGTAGAAATATATTGTTTCAGACTTGATGGCTTTCTCTATAAGAATAGTGATATTTTCAATGATGTAATCCTGCTAGACTTTGATGATCTCTCCAGCAGGTTCTCTTCCATGGAGGTGACAATCTTTTCCATAGAGTACCATGTATAATAAATCTTAAAGTTCTTTATAACCCTCCAATCTAGAGGCTGAATTAGAGGTTGTGTTTGGAGGAAGGTAGACCACTTCAATGCATTCAATGTTGAACTCATGGGGCTCTGGGTGTCTAGAGGCATTGTCCAATATCGAAAGAACATTAAAAGACACTTCCTCTGAGTTCCTGATGAGGTACTTCCTGACCTCAAGGACAAAGCATCTTTGGAATCAATCCAGAAAAATGATTTTGACTGTCCAGGCAGCTGGGGTGTATCTTTCCCTTCAGGATTTGGGACTTAGTAGCTTTATAAATCAGGACAATCCTAGTTATAAACCTAAGTGAATTGCCACAAAACAGTACAGTTGACTCTTGAACAATATGAATATGAGGTGAGCTACATAGGTCCACCTATTCATGGATTTATTTTTCAACTAAAATATTGAAGTTATAGTATTTGTGAGATGCAAAATCTGCATGTATAGAGGACTGACTTTTCCTATACACAAGTTTTACTTGTGAGACTTGAGTATGCATGAAATTTGGTATATGCTGAGGGTTCTAGTTCCAATCCCCCACATTTCCTGAAGCACAACTGTAGAGCTAGCTATCCAGTCCTGCCTTAGATCCTGGTGCTCATTTTTCATTCTTACTAATAAATTTCCATTATTACATTTTTTCTTCTAAAACAGGGTACTTTTGTCTTCAATAAAAACCTGTTCAGGCAGATATCCTTTCTCCTCAATGATTTTCATAATGATATCAGGGAACTCGTCTGCTGCCTCTTCATCAGAAGAAGCTGGTTCTCCTAATATTGTGAAATTTTCTTAAGCCAAATCTCTTTCTAAAATTATTAAACTATCCTTTGCTGGCATTAAACTCACAAGCCTTAGATCCTTCGCCTTCCTTTTGCTTTAAATTGTCATGTAACTATTTCATGTCTTCTCAAATCATTTTAAATTTCATAGGTATGTATTTCTTGTAGAACTTCACTCACATAAAAGCTATATTTTCAATAGGATATTAAAAGCTATTTCACAACAAGTGGAAGGTTGTTGAATCTGCTGGTATAGCTGCAGCACGGGCTTCATAAATTGTTTTTATTTATTTACAATGGCTCTTATGCTAAATTTCTTTATCTTGAAATGATAAGTAAAAACAACTGCAGAGCTCAGCCTATGGTACATATCCAGCAATCCAGCTTACTCTTTTAATGTAATGACTTTTCTCTGCTTCTTGGCAACACTTCCAGCATCACTAGTGTCACTTCATATAGATGCCGTGGTGTTATTCAAGGTTTGTAATATTGCTCTAAACACAACTAATGATACATAAAAATCAAGAGAAATCACTTTGTACTGCAATGTGTAATTGTCTTGACAGATGAACTGCTTACAAGAAGATGATTAGTGCCACACAGTGTTTTAAGTGGATACTCAAACCACTTGAGCTCAACACAATAGGAACAGGAGGTGGCTACAAAATTATTATAGTGATACAGTATGCACTACAGTTAATTTTATGCAGCTGTTATTTAATACTACATTTTTGTGCTTGTTTACATTTGTCTGTACTGTAGATGGCATCATGTGAGTTCTGACAATATTTGAGTGCATAAGTTTTGATACATTTAAACTTTTTATAACAGGTTCATATTTATAGTTTATTATATAAATGATAGAATAGAACATTATCTACATATATTTTATGCATTCAAGACATATCTAAACTTTTTTTGATATTTCTAAGCTATATGGTTCATCTATGAGTTTTTTCAAATTGTTGCACATCTCCAAAAATTTTTCAATAAGAAAAAAATCTGCAAATAAGTGGACCTGCATAGTTCAATTCTGAGTTGCTCAAGGGTCAACTATACATTTCCCCCCACCACTAAAATTTATGTAGTTAACAATCTTAGGAATTAGTCAAACTGTAAAGGCTGAAACTTTTATCCACAGAAATTAATAGTTCTTAAAATTTAATGCAAAAGATAGCATATTCACTTATTAAACAAATAATATTTGGATAATACCTATATAATTATATGAGAAGATTTACATATATAACAAACAACAGGATTTTAAAAGCAAAATGTTAAGTTTTAGGGAAAACACACAATGTTGAATATGTCAATAAATGCTTATATCATTTACTTGTGAAAATATATCAAACATTCATATATAATAATATTTTAGGATCCAACTAATTAAAAATATTTCATTTCCTAGAACAGAAAAAAATAGCTGCAGAAAACCCTGTATAGATAGTTCAATTTCGTCCATTCTCTGGCACTTAAACAGCTGTTGTCTGCTCCGTTGAACACGAATCTACGTACATAGTGAACAGTGAGAGCATTGTCATTTATATTACTTAATTGTGTCAATTTTTCACATTCCAGGCATTTGCTGAATATTACTTCAATTAACGACTGCAGATACCCTTACATGGAAATATAAGGCAGTTATCGCCAAATAAAGTGCTGTATTGTGTGTGTGTTAAAAATGGGTATGCTTTAGAATTTCTGAACAGCTCATTTTTTATTTATGAAGGTCACCAGTGAATATAATCGATCAAAATGTGACTTGTTTTCAATAAGGGTCTTGATTGAGCAGTCAATAGCCAAGTGCATTTCAGACTGCAATTCCAAAGGTCCTTGGAAGCACTCTGTTTGGTGGTTTGAGTCAGAAGAATACAATCCTAACCACATACATTTTTTTATAAAAGTATGTCAAGGCCTACTTTCCAAAAGAGTACATAAAATTATGAGTTTTTTTTCTTTTATTTCACAAAGCCACTGACTATAAATAATGCCATTTTTTTCTATTAAAAAGTTTACGGTTATCCTCTTTGATTTTCTGTAGCTTTCCATTTAGTTAAATAAAAATAAATTAATTGGAAATATTTGAGTTTATCTTACTTAACAAACATAAGTTTATCTTACTTTGGAATATGTACCAAAATTATTGTTATCTATGACTCTATGGGATCTATGTATGCATTTCAGTCATTTATGTATTCCTCTTTTGCTTATATCATTTTAATGAAACAGAGATGCACAACTAGATCCCCATTAGGGAAAGATTTTGTGCCAGCGTTGCTGGGCGGGCCATCTGCTGACTTTTTGTTTGAATCTACCGTCTTTTTGCGAATGGCCACAGCTGCTGTTCCACCATTTCAGTCTAAAGCAGGACAACTATGACAGATTACTTTAGTCTCAAGCTCTCAGAAGTGTTGGCTAAGAATACAATGAGGCTTCCTTTGCAGCATACCTTTTACCTTTGCCCAGTCTAGCCCTGCCAAGCCCTCTAACTCTAAACCACATACATGTGGTGATTCCAAGAGCACTCTCAATAATCATCTTACACACTACACTGTGCTCCAGACTCTGCTTGTTAAAGAACTCAACATGCAACAAAAAGGTTAAAAAGAAGAAAAAAAAAAAAAAACTAAAGTGACTGAGTCTTCATACTTATAAATCCAATTCCTACATTATATATTTGTTTTTTAAAAAAATTAATTTGAAAATTGCCTTAACCCTTAAGTTATATTGTTTTAAACTACTTCTTCGGTGGAGACATTTTATCCTTTCTGAATATTAAGTTCAGTGCTTCCAGATTCAGTGTAACTTTATAGTATTGTCTCAACATATCTGCGAACTAAGGACTGCTGCACAAAACCAAGGTGGAGTGATATGATCTGTACTTACCCTCCCACCTAAAAGAACCACAAAACAAAACAAGTAAAATTGGAATAAATGGTTCTCATTCACTAGACATCAAGCAGAAGCACAGTGACTTTTGAGAGATGAAAAGCAACAGAGGTTAGCCTTACCATTGCTCAAATTTACTGCTTGAGAGAGTTTTCAGGCTTTTGTGCCAGGAGAAAGAACCCATGTGGAACTAAACAGAAATGAAAAAAAAAAAAAAAAAGAAAGAAAGAAAGAAAGAAAAGAAAACCCCAAATCCATATGAACATCTCAGTAGATGCAGAAGCATCATTTCACAAAACCCAACATAATTTTTTTAAAAAGTTTGCAGCTAATTAGGAATACAAGATATTTTTTTTCAACCTGGTAAGATGTATCTGTTAAATATCCTTAGGTAGTACTTAATGGTGAAATTCATCATACTTAAATAAATCACACTTAATGGTGAAATTCTGAATTCCTACACAAAAACTCCCTCACAAAATCAGGAAAAATACAAAGATGTCAGCTCTGGTCACTTCTATTCAACATTATTTTGAAGGTTCTATTCAATAAAATGAAAAGAAAAAAGAATAAAACACACATAGACTGGAAAGAAGAAGTAAAACTATTATTATTTACAAGACCACATGGGCAATTGTATAGCAAGTCCACTAAGATCTACAAAAAGTTACACAAAATCATAAGTAAATTTGGCAAAGTTGGTAGAAAGTTACATCACTGTTTTGAAAATTGTGCTTCTATCTACTATCAATGAAAAAAATCAGAAACTAAAACTTTAAAAATACTATTTTTAATATTATCAAGAAATATAAAAGCTGTGGGGAAAAATTTGACAAAATATGTCGGAGACCTTTATATTGAAAACTCTAAAACACTGTTAAGATAATTTAAAGGAGACCTAAAAACATGAAAAATATAATGTGCCCCAGTGTCAGAACACTCAATAATAAAGATTTAAATTATCTCTAATTTTTTTCTTCTGTGGAATCAACACAATTCCAATAAAAACTCCATTATCATTTGTACAAAGTGGCAAACTAATTCACAAGTTCATAGGACCTTTCAAAGAAACTAGAATACCCAAAACAAGTGTGAAAAAGGAAAAATAAATTTATTTATAGTCTCTGACTTTAAGACTTATTATAAACCTACTCTATTTAAGACAACATAGTATGGTATAAAAATAAGCAAATATGTAAATGGGACTGAATATCAAGCCAAAATACATGCACACTGATATGAATAACAATTTTAACACAGGTTTCTGAAATAACTGGATATACATATGCAAAAAAAATAATTTTTTTAAATAAAGTAATTCTAGACCATATCTCACACTATATATAAAAGCTTTACAATTTCTAGAAAGAAAGTAACCTTTTTCATCTTGGAGTAATCAAATATTTCTTAGATACAACACTGGAAGTACAATTCATAAAAGAACATATTGATATACTGAACCTCATTAAAATTAAGAATTGCTCTTCCAATGTTTCTGATAAAAGAATGAAAACACAAACTAGATAGTGGATTACAAAATTGCAAACTATACATTTGATAAAGATTTTTTATCTAGAATATATAAAGAACTACCAAAACCCAATAATAAGAAAGTGAAAAACACACAGTAAGAAATGGGCAGAACATTTGAACGAACACTCTAAATAGATCACCTAAGACAGAAATCTATATTCAATAAAAAAGTGACAGGAAACACTTCAGGCAAGGAAGGACAGGGAAGCAAGGACATCTGCTTGGCCAAGATCACCTGGGAGCCTAGAGAAGTTTCACAATGTGGGGAATGTGTAAGTGAGTGATCCCAAGAAGTCCACATTTCGACCATGGACTTACGCAATCCTAGCCATGGAAGAGGCCTTTGATATACATGGGCTCTGAGACTAACATAAGGAGCTCCCTGGATATTGCACAACTGCATTCCTCCAGAGAGGGACTTCACACTGGGTCTCACACATCCCCCAGCATCAGGAAGCTGTAGAAAGGTGCCCTTATGAGGTCATAGACCCCATCAGACTGCATCCTGCCGTTGGGCTCAACAGCCTGCATCTATACATCGTTGGACCCCCATTGACATTCCTTACTCACAACTGGGTGCTACTGCTAGCTGCTACTGCCAGGGCCAAGGTACAAGCCACTGGCAATGATCTTGCCACCGGCAGTAGGGCCACTGTGCATTTAAAAGTGCCATGAAGAAAGGGTACCTTCTTATAGGCACCAACTGGAAGCTCCTGTTTACTGCTGCTGCCACTTACAGCTACTCCACCTTCCCCAGCATCAGGAACACAGTGTAGACACTGCCCCCCTCAAACATTCTGCTGGAGCCTGGGAATTACCCTGTTCTTGCATACAATAGCTAGAACTGAGTGGCATGCAACATGAGGGTGCCTGGGCAAAGTTCTCCCTGGCTTGACTCTACCTTCCCTGCACCTGAGTTAACTGTCCAGTGGACCAGAGACCAACCTCACCCATTCAATTGACACATGAGCACTTCTCCTCCACCAAACTGCTGCTACTACCATACCACAGCAGGCACCACACATCCACGCATGCCACCTCTGAGCCTGGGGACTGGCCCACCCAGTTCATCACAGTCCCTGCTAGTACCAGAATGTAATGCCTAGGAGCCAGATGACTGTCCCACCACAGCTACTGCCATTGCCAACATCATGCCAGCTTCCCAGTATCCTGAGGAACTGCCTACCAACTTAGCACACTGCTGCCACTGGTAGCACCCGAACAAGGTGCCTGGGGGCCCACAATCTTATCTACCTAGACCAGCTACCATTGAAGCCAGCATATACCATCCTGGTGCCTAAGGATGGGCATGATTGACCTACTGCTGTCCCCACTGAAGCATCAGGACTGGTTTACCTGATGTGCCCATCCCTAGCAAAACTGTACCACAGCTTACACTAACGACCACACCTGAGCCCTGTGAAGAAATAACAAACATTACTGACACATTTTACAGATGAATAAATCATACAGAGTCTACACTACTGCACAAACACAGAAACAAAATGCCCTACCCAACCAATGGCATAGATACATATTTAGGAAAAATCCTTCCCCTGTGAAAACAAGTTAAAAAAAATTGGAAGGAGTGACCCTTATGTCAGATGCACAGATAAAAACATAAGGACACAATATACATGATAGAGCAAGGCAATAGAACAGCTCTAATGGAACACAGTAATTCTTAAGTAACAGATTTGAATAAATAAATTTATATGCATTCCAGCCTGGGTGACAGAGCAAGATTCTGTGTCAAAACAAAACAAAACAAAGCAAAAAAACCCAGAAAATTTCTAAAATCCTGGAAAAAATAATTCAAAATAATGGTATTAAAGAAATTGTGTGATACACAAGAGAACTTGGAAAAAAAGCAATAGAAAGAAATTTTTAAAATCAGTGTATGAATGAGCAGTTTATCAAAAAGATTGATATCATTAAAGAACAAAATAGAGATTATAGAATTAAAATATTCATTGAATGAAAGCTTCAAATATAGACTATATCAAGCAGAATAGAAAAATGTAGAAATTAAAGACAGGTCTTTTAAAATAACTTGATTAGACAAAAATAATTTAAAAGAATAAACAAAGCCTATGTGACACATAGAACACCATAATGTGACCAAATATTATAATTGTTAGTGTGTAAGAAGGCAAAAAAAAGTGAAAAGGAAAAAATATTTAACAAAATAACAGCTGAAAACTTCCCAAGCCTTACAAGAGATTAAGACATCCAGATACAGAAAACTCATCAATCCTCAAACAGATATAGTTTCAAAATGTGTTCTCCATGGCATATTATAATCAAATTGTCAAAAGTCAAAGACAAAGAGGCAGTTCTAAAAATAGTAAGAGAAAAGCATCCAGTCACTTATAAGAGAAACTCCGTCAGACTAATAGCAGATTGTCAGCAGAAACCATACAGATAGGGAATGGAATGGTATATGCGAAGATCTGAGAGATTAAAAAAATCACCACCAAAGATACTAGACTCAGTGAAGTTTTTCTTCATAAATGAAGAAGAAATAAAGTCTTTCCCACACAAAAAAGAAGCTGAGGAAATTCATCACCACTAGATGAGACATGTAAGAAACTCTTAAATCCTATAACTGGAAGTAAAAAGACAATATTTATCATCATTAAATTACATGAAGGTATAAAGTCCACCTGTAGAGCAAATACCTAAATGAAGAAAAGAAAAGATAAAATGTTACCACTACAGACAACCATGAAACCCAATGATAAAGAATATGAGAGAAAGGAAGGAAATTACACAAAACAATTAGAAATCAATTTGTAAAATTACCAGAATAAGTTCTCATACATTAATAATAATGTTGAATCTTAATGTATTAAACTTTTCACTTATAAGATATACACTGGATATATGGATAAAAAATAAGTATAGCTATACTAATGTTAGATAAAAGAAACTTTAAGGTAAAAACAGTTCAAGTAAGACAAAGGAGGTAATTATATAATAATGAAGTAAGTAAATAAATTTCAGAAAAAACAGAAAGAGGATTTAACAAGTCACCCAAAACCAGAGCACCCAAAACCAGAGCACCCAGATACATAAAGAAAATATTATTAGACCTAAAGAGATAGTGAGAAAAACTTCAATAGTTGGAGAGTTCGGCCTCCTTCTTCTGCATTAGAAAGTTTATTTACACAGGAAACAAAGAAATATTAGAATTTAGCTGCACACTAGACTTCTACAGAAAATTTTATTCAGCAGCTAGAAAACATATCCTCCTCATCACTACATGGAACATTTTTTATGATGACCATATGCTAGGACAAAAAAGAAAACAATGTTTAGAAAATGAAAATCACATCTAATTTATTCTCAGATATAATAACATTAATATTCAATAACAAGAGAAACTTCAGAAACTGCATGAATACATAGAAATTATACAATATGCTTCTGAATGACCACGGAGTCAGGGAAGAAATTAAGGAAAAAAAATTTTAAGCTGAAACAAATGAAAATCAAAACACAACTTACCAAAATCTATAGGATACTGCAAAAGTGTGATAAAAAGGAAGTTTATAGCAATATACACATATTGAATAATAGAAGATTCTAAATAAACTATCTAAAATGTATCTCAAGGAACTAGAAATAAAATAAAAGAAACAATAAAGAACAGAGCAGAACTAAATAAAATTGAGACCAAAAATACAGAAGAGCAAAAAACTAAAAACTTGGTTTTATGAAAAGGTACACAAAATTGGAAAATTTTTAGCTAGACTAAAAGTAAGAGAGAAGACCCAAATAAATATAATTAGAATTAAAAGGAAACAGTACAACTGATACGCCCAGAAATACAAAATATCATCAGAGATTAATATAAACGACAATGTACTAACTAGTTAAAAAACATATAGGAAATTGATAAATTCCCTAACACATACAACCTACCAAGGTTGAATCAAGAAGAAATAGAAAACTGTAACTAAAGAAGAATTACTAATGCAACTAAATTAGTAATAAAAGTCTTAGAAGTCCAGGACAGAATGGCTTCACTACTAAGTTCTTCCAAACTTACATAGAAGAACTAAAACCAATTATCCCCAAAGTATTCCAAAAAAATGAAAAGAATTTTCCCTAGTTCATTTTATGAGACCAGCACTACCCTTATACCAAAACCAGGCAAGAATGCAACTAAGATACAAAACTACAGGTCAATGTTTCTCATGAACATAAGACACAAAAGTTCTCAGCAAAACACTGGCAAGCTGAGTTCAGTAGTACATCAAAAAAATAATACCATGATTAAGTGTAATTTATCCCAAAGATACAAGAATTGTCCAATATACACAAATGTGACGTATCACATCTTCAGAATGAAGAACAAAAACTATCTAATCACCTCAGTAGGTAGAGAAAGAAAACATTTGATAAAATTCAACACACCTTCATGACAAAAACTCTCAATAAAGAGGCATGAAGAGAATATAACTCAACTTAACAAGGCCCATATATGATAAATGTGCAGCTAACATTATATTGAAAGGCAGAAAGCTTAATATTTTTTTTTCTTTTAAGAATGGAAACAAGATAAGGGTGTCCATATTTACCATCTCTTATTCAGCATAGTATTGGAAGTCTAAGCCAGAGCAATTAGGCAAGAGAAAGAAATAAATGTCATGTAAAATATAAAAGAAAAAGTCAAGTTGTTCCCCATTGTAGAATATATAACTTTATGTCCACAAAAAACTAGACTCCACCAAAATCTCAGATCTGATTAAAAAAAAGTAAAATTGCAGGATAGAAAATCAGCATACAAGAATCACTAGTGTTTCTGTTCACCAATAATTAGCTACATGAAAAAGAAATTAAGACTCCAAACCCAGTTATAGCAGCTACAAAAGAAGAAAATACCTAAAAATAAATTTAACCAAGAACATGAAAGGCCTCTACAAGGAAAACCACAAAATTCTGATAAAAACAAATTAAAGAACACAAGCAAGGAGAAAAACATTCCATACTCATGGATTGAAAAAAATTCACATCATCAAAGTGACCCTACTACCTAAAGCAATCTATGGAGTAAGTGTAATCCCTATTAAAATAATAATGGCAAGTATTACAGAAATGGAAAAAAAAAATCCTAAAATTCATATGAAACAGAAACAGAGCCCAAATAGCCAAAGCAATTCTGAGTTAAAAGAAGACAGGTGGAGGCATTATACTACCTGACTTCAAAATACCTTCCAAGGCTATAACAATCAAAACACCATGACGTTGAAACAAAACAGAGACACAGACGAATAGAACAGAATATGGAATTAAGAAATAAATCCACATATTTATAGCCTATTTAGTTTCAACAGTGGTGTCAAGAACATGCATTGTGAATAGAATTCCTTCTTTAATAAATGGTGTTGTGAAAATTGGGTATTCACATGCAGAAAATGAAACTAGATCCCTGACTCTTGTACAAAAATTAACTCAAGATGTATTAAAGACTTAACTCCTGGAACTATAAAGCTTCTAGAAGAAAACATAGAGGAAACACCTCTGAATATTGATAGAAGTGAAGATTTTATGGCTAAGACCTCAACATCACAGGCAACGAAAGCAACAATAGACAAATAGGACTATGTTAAATTAAAAAGTTCCTTCACAGCAAAGGAAATAGTCAATAAAGTGAAACAATAACCTGTTCAATGGGAGAAAATTGTTGCCAACTATTCATCTGACAAGCAACTAATATTCAAAATATACTAGGAACTCAGATGGCTCAAGAGAAAAAAGAAAAAAAAAAAAGATCCCATTAAAAAACTGGGCAAAAGACATGAATAGACATGTTTTAAAAGAAGACATACAAATGGCCAACAGCTATATGAAAATATTATCACCATCATTAATCATTAGGATAATGCATATCAAAACCACAATGAAATATTATTTTATTCCACTTATGATGACTATGATTAAAAATACTACAATATTAAATGCTAGCAGGGATGAAGACAAAACGGAACTCTTACACATTGTTTATGGTTATGTTAATTAGCACAGCTACTATGGAAAACAGTATGGAGATTTATCAAAAAAAATTGGTAAAGAAATACTTCAGGGGTTTAACTGGATCACAGTTCTGCAGGCTGTAGAGGAATTACTGAAGCATCTGATTCTGGGGAGGCCTCAGGAACCTTCCAATCATGGAAGAGGGCAAAGGGGGAGCTATCACATCATGTGGTAAAAACGGGAGAATGCTAAAGAGAGAGTGGAGGGGGAGGTTCCACACACTTTTGAATGACCAGATCTCATGAGAACTCACTGTTACAAAGACACACCAAGTCGTGAGGGATCCACCCCCATGATCCAAACACCTCCAACCAGGCCCTAACTCCAGCATTGGGGATTACAATTCAACATGAGATTTGGGCAGGGACAAATAGCCAAACTATATTACTATGTTAGTTAAAATAACTCAGGCACAGAAAGACAAATAGTGTATGCTCTCACTCACACATAAAAGGTATAAACATTAATCTCACGAAGGTAAGGAGTAGAATGATAGATACCCTAGATGGGAAGGGCATGTATTGGGGTGTGGGGGAAGTAAAGAGAGATTGGTTAATGGATACAAACATTCAGTTAGAATAATTAATTTCTGATGTTGATAGCAGAGTAGGGTGTCTATAGTTAACAACAACTTATTGCATACTGTAAAATAGCTTGAAGAAAGAACTTGAAATGTTCCCAACATAGAGAAATGGTAAATACTTGAAGTAATGGTTATCCTAAATGCCCTGACTTGATGATTACACTTCCTATCATGTAACAAAATATTGCATGCACTTCATAAATAAGTACAAATATTGTGTATTATCAATACAAAAATTTTAAAAAGATTTGGAACACACTTCACCAAAGAAGACATATTTATGACACATAAGCACATAAAAATACATTTAATATTATTTATTAGGGAATTGTAAGATAAAAATCACAATCAGATACCACCACACACCTATGAGAATGGCTAAAACCTAAAAATCTGATTATATCAGGTGGCGATGGGGATGTGGAAGAATAAGCACTCTCGTACGTAGCTAGTAGAAATATTAGAAATATAAAACATACCACCAGGTTAGAAAATAATTTATCAGTTTCTTAAAACGTTTAAGCATATCTGTACTATACGATCCAGCCATTCTATTTTAAGCCCTTACCCAAGAAAAATAAAAGAATATTTTCATACAAAGATTTTACATAAACTTACATATAAAGTGTATTTATCATAAGCAAAATCTGAAACATATTTCATTGTCTGTCAAAAGGTAGATGAATATAATGTGGTGCATTCATACAGTTGGTAAAGAAAGGAGCACAAGTGATTTGGGATAAGTGATGGTTTCTTAAGAACTGTTAGAAAATGGAAACTCAAGTAGATCAGGAAGATAGTTAAAAATAATTGAACAATGCAGAAGAGACATCAGCTCACAAATTTCAACTCTACATTTCTGAGGTCTGATGTTACAATGTGTAAGATGGTTCAATTAATCAATATTATTTGTTTTTCTGTTTATTCATTCATTCATCCTTCTTTCACCCAACCATTGACTCAGTTCATTTTTTAAATAGTTTATGCTTGTATTAGTCAGAGATCTCCAGAGAACAGAAGAAACAGGATATATTATATGCTATTACATGTATTACTTCATATATTATATTACATGTACATTATATATGCATATATATTTATATACGATTATATATAAAGAGATTTATTATAAGAAATTAACTCACACGATTATGGAAGTTGAAAAGTTGCAAGATTTGCAGGGTGACGTGGCAAGCTGCAGATCCAGGCAGGAAATGATTTAGTTCCAGTCCAAGTCTGAGTTCATGAAAACCAGAAAAGCCAATTGTAGTTGATGATGTATTTCGAGTTCAAAGGTTGGCAGTCTTCAGACCCAGGAAAAGCTGATGTTTCAGGTAGTCTGAAGGAAGGAAATAAAAAAAAAATGATGTCTCAGTTCAAAGATGTCAGGGAGGAAGAATTCTCTCTTACTCAGGGCAGGGTTAGCCTTTTTGTTTTATTCTGTCCTTTACCTAGTTGAAATAAGCCTACCTGCCTCCATTAGGAAGAACAAATTGTTTTACTCAGTTTAATGATTTAAATGTTAACCTCACCCAAAACCACACTCACAGACACAATCAGAATAATATTTGCCCAAATATCTAGGCACTCTGTGACCCAGTTAACTTGACAAAAGTAACAATCACAAATCCAACCCTTGTCAACTGTATGTCAGCTGTGTATGATACTCATACACATGTCTTTAAGCCATGCTTAATCTCCAGATGATGACAATAACGAGGTCTTAATTCTGACTAGCGTGTACAACTAGCCTGTGCACAACTGAAAATGTAAATTCTTTCAAGAAGAAGAGATGCCGTCCTTGAATGATGTTTTCTTTTCTTCTTGATATGTTGTACCTTAAACACTATAATATAAAAATTAACAATACTTAAACACTAATGATATATAGTTAATACATCTTACTCTACATGATAAAGTAATGAGAGGGAATCTTATACACATACACATACAAATACACATATATGTAATATATGTTTACATCTCTCTGTGTGTGTATATATATATACACACATATGTGTAAATATATTCATAACAAAATTAGGAGAAAACCCTCATGACAATTACTGGCTTCATTTCTGAAACTGGCGATGTGTTTGTAACTGGTATTTATCACTACTTTCCTTCACTGTACATTTTGTGTTCCCTTTCCTTTCAGCAAGCACTTTATCTGGTTGCAGTCTCAAACTTGATGAGGTGACCGAAACCTTCACTCTTGAAGGATCTGAGACATTAATAAACCTGCTTGAATTTGGTTGTAATTTCATGGACCTTAATCATAGGTCATAGAGGCACGAGGAGTCCCAAATGACTGGGTAGCAGTCATGATTTCCAACTTAATGGAATCATTGTTGTGTCTTCCAATGGAAGCATTTCTCCCTTTGGAACTAAGACCTCTAGGATGGCAGGGCATAAGGTCTTCAAACAGAAAGCTCAAATTTTGCTACTGTGTGATTAGAAGTAACCATAAATGGTGTCACTCCCATTTCCACCACTTGATTTCCTGGACCTGTGAATCCTAGCACCATATATTAGATGTTGATTTAGAGCATATGCAGCCTTCTGGAGAATGTTGTCTTAGCCTATCAGGCATTGCCACCTAGCTGGTGCTGTAATTGAGTCTTCAAAGGCTATTCCACCATTCTATCAAGGAAACTGCTTTAGAATGGTGGAAAACATAGTAAGAACAGTGAATGTCATGAGCATGGGACCATTGTCATACTCCTTTTGCTGTAAAGTGAGTTCATTAATGAGAAGGGATGCTATATGGAATAACATAATGATAAATAAGGCATTCTATGAGTCCAGAGATGGTAGTTCTGATAAAAGCATTGTGTACAGGAAAGGCACATACATATTCAGAGTAAGTATCTATTCCAGTAAAGACAAAACATTGTCCTTTCCATAATAGAAGTGGTCCAATGTCATCAACCTGCCACCAGGTAGCTGATTGATCACCCAGGGGAAAGGTGCCATGTTATGGGCTCAGTTTTGGGCTTTGCTACTGGCAGATTGGTCACTTAGCAGTGGCTGTAGCCATGTTGACCTTGGTGAGTGGAAGTCAATGTTCCTGAGACCGTGTATAACCTACAACTCTGCCACTTTGGCTGTTTTCATATGAGCCCATTGGGCAATGGCAGGGGTAGCTGCAGTAGCAGGCTGACTAGTATTCACAAAGTAGGTCACCCTATATACTGGATTATTAAAATCCTCTTCTGCTGAGGTCACCACTGTAAGCTTTAACATAAGATATACACATTTTCATGACTTTTGCCCACTCAGGAATATCTATCCATATAGGTCTTCCCCAAATTTCCTTGTGTCCAATTTTCCAATAACATACCTTGCAAGTCCCTGACTGTCCTGCAAAATCATTGGCTAGAGCCCATTAATTGGTATATAATTGCATGTCTGACTATTTCTGCACTGAAGCAAGGTGCACTCAGGTGCACTGCCTGAAGTTCTGTCTACAAGGAAGCATTTCTTTTCATTAATGTCCTTCAGGGATGCTCCAGAAAGGGGCTGTAGTGTTGCAGCTATCCCCTTTTTAATGATGCCTGTATATCATTGCAGAGTCATCTGTAAACCGGGTCTCAGTCTTATTTTTCTCAGGGAACTGATCCAGGGACTTCCCATGTAACTCTAGGTATAGCCTGAGAGAGAGAAGGCAGTGCAGCAGAAGTGGGGATCATGGACATTTGGGTCATTTCTTTATATGTTTTACTTGTGTTCTTTAGGGTTTGCTCTGGCCTGATTATATACATACCTCTTCCATTTGATGATGGAATATTGTTATGCATAGCCAGCTTTATGACTTGGAGAGTCAGATAATAACTATGAGGTTGGTTTTGGCCAAAACCACAATTCCTTTTGTATTAATCTAATAGTGAATGGCAGCTCAGGTCTCATGGTAGCCTAGTGGCCCATACTTAAGGATTCAATCTCTGCTGATGTCTGGTAGCAGGCAAAGAGGTTTTTCTCAAAAAGAGAATATTCGCAGAGATGGCAGGGTTTTGCTCCAAAATCCTAAGGGCTTATACTGCAATTCACTTATAGGAGACTCCCAGAGGTTCTTTGAATTCTTCTAACATTTGAGAATTAATACAATAATATAAAATACAGAAAGAAGAAAGCAAACAATAGCCCAAACACTAGTCAATGTTTCTGTATCTCTTCCAGCATTTAATCATGCATATTTTGAATTCATTACATTGCTAAATCATAGTAACGATGAATTAATGTATATTCCTTTTCATTTTTTAAAAATTATTAATGTTTAAAGTTTTAAGATTTTTTTTTTTTTTGAGACAGGGTCTTGTTCTATCGCCCAGGCTGGAGTTTAGTGGCATGGTCATTGGTCACTGAAGCCTTGACATTCGGCGCTGAATCTCTTCTCCCACCTCAGTCTCCTCAGTAGCTGGAAATACAGGTGCACATCACCATGCCCAGAGGATTTTTGTATTTCTTGTAGAATCAGGATTCACCATGTTGCCCAGGCTGGTCTTGATTTCCTTGGCCTCTGAAAGTACTGGGATCCACCCACCTTGGCCTCCAAAAGTACTGGTATTATAGGCATAAGCCACCATGCCCAGCCAAGTTTTAATAAATATTTTAATTGTAGCATAGTTTTGCTTTTATAAATCAATTTAATATACTTATATTCATTTTTACAATCTGTATGTTGTTGCTTTTTATTTTTTAATTGCATCACTATTAAAAAATTCAAAAATGATGATGTCACAATATCAGCAACATTTTACCTAAAAATTCATATTACCTTGTCTTATGAGTTATGTAAAAATAAAAAGCAAAGAAAGCAAACTAAAAGTCCTGAATTTCAATGATTTGGGTAAATCATGACCTCTCCAGAATTTCATAGACCTAACATTTCCTTATTGAGTTACACTTAGTTATAAGTTTTGACTTTATTATGACATGCTCCCAGTTCCTGACCTGACTTCTTTGGCTTTTGAGATGCTTGAAAGACAAGTGAGAGAATAAATAAATAAATAAATAAATAAATAAATAAATAAATAAAGCTCAGTTAAAAAAAAAAAAAATTTAAAACCACCTCTAATGAGGAAAGTACCTGAAAGATATGAGAGTGAGTCATTGGTGAAAAGAAAGTTGAATTGTGCATTAGATGCTTATTTTAATTGCAAGAAGTTATTCAAGGGAGGCTTTTGCTGCAGATTGATTTCCATGTACCCTAAGAACAGAAGAAACATTGGTTAAGCTTAAAAATAAAATAGGGTTAGGTTAGAAGCAAAAATGTGTGATGTGACAATACCAAAACCTGTTACTGAGAATCTCCTTAGGATCAAGAATGGAAATTCTTAAGTAAGGCAGTTTAGAATTTTCTTTTGAAAAGAAATAATTAAGTGTTTTATAAACAAAGATCATGGTTGTAAACCTCTTAATACTGAGAATATTAAAAGACAAATTGGAACATTTTTTAAAAGAGTAATGTGTACACGCTTTCAAAATATTTCTCCAATGCTCGAATAGAGTTGTACGTATCCTTATAACATGTAATCCACTGTACAGCAAGTACGCTTCAGACTATGAAGTATTAGTTTAATGTGATAAACATCTGTTTTTAAAATTTAAGTAGCCAAGGGAATATAATTCTGTGATTAATTGAAAAAAATATTTTAAAAAATGAAATCTAACTTACGGAATTTCAAAAGATCCTTTCAAATTCCCATTTCCTATCTGACTCCTGCAAATTATTTCCATATAGAACTCCCACTGACTGGAACAGGAATCCTTAGTCAAAAGAGAAATACTAGTGATAAACAGACAACTACTAGGCCCATTTATGTACCCTGAAGGAAAGTATGGTCACTTACCTTAACTTACATATATGTATAAATATTTATTCATATCTAAGTCAATACACACCAAATCTTAGATACGCATTTTTGTATATGTTTCCCATTGCTACACCATTAGTCTGAGAAGGAAAATCACAATTAAACCAATGTGATCACATAAAGGAGTCAAAGTACAAGAAATAATATATAGGTCAAACACTAAGATTTCAAAAAGGTTTTACACTTAATTTATGAATCACAGCTTCTCAGAGGCATAGAAGCCATCAGTCTAATGGAATGCAATACACCTTCCCCCCTTAGTTTATTATATAGCAATTTAGGGGCCAATTACTTGTTGAGTGTTTCATTCTTCTGCATCATCACAAGACCCTCCCTGGGTCAAGAATATACTTTTTAAACTAATTATCCTCTTTAATTGCTAACTGACGTATTCTAAGTATTGTATTTCACTTTCCCATGAAGAAGTAACTGGTGATTACGTTGAAACACGTTCTGCTGTTGATTTTTCTGGGGCTATTAGCTGTTTGGCAGCTTTCTCCGAATCATCACAGTAAAAGTCATCTTTCAGCTCATCTAGGGTGACGCTATGTTAATCAATGTGTCTTCCACTTCCATATGTATTCATTTCAAGAATTTTTGAAGGTTCAGTCTAACATCTCTTTTTAACTTCACTTAGACATTATGCTAGAGACCAGAGGTAACATGCATAGTGATATGTTAATTATTTGTTGTCAAAATTACATCGGCATAAAAATATTAGCTGAGTAAAAGTCTTATAATTTTGGCAGGCAGCATCATACAAATATATATTCTATGCTCATAATCCTTTAAATCAAAAATTTATTTTTGAATTTTTAATAAAGCTAAAATAAATTGATATATTATTTGATGTGATGTTATTTAGCTTTCTTTCTTTTTTTAAAACTTGCATTTCAATCAGTTGCTTAAAAGGTCATGTTTAATGTCACATTAGCACTTTTGCAGAAAGATTTATTTTTGTTTAGGCTTAGTATAAAAGGATAAAAGCTTTCTGGGTGTTCATTCCAAACAGTACTTTCCAGAAGTTCCAGCCACAGTTTCAGCATGGCTCCCTTAAGGTGCCCATCTTCAGCCAAAGACACCTAACCACTATAAAACTGTGTAACAAAAAGTGCAAAGTAATATTTCTTCATTGTGTCTTTCTATTTTGCCTCTTTAAAACTTCTTACACAAGTAGGTAAAAATTAGATGTCAATGTAGATATAGGTGTCATATTTACATAGTAATTCTAAGCACAAAATGTTATTCAGATAATGTTCTCTTAAACTACATTCATGTTAGAAAATTATATGAATCAATGTGTCTTTCATTTTTTTGAACATCAAAGTAACTCTAATTCCTTGCCTCATTTTTTTTCTCCCACTGGTGAATAGCTTCTCCAAGGATAATTTAAAAAAGAAAAACAAAAAAACATAATTTTCTGATGTTTTCTGATGGCTTTACTGAACCTCACTCAAACTGACTATATTGTTGGTGCAAAAGTAATTGACGTTTTTGCCATTACTGATTATATTAGGTTGGTGCAAAAGTGACTGCAGTTTTGCCATTACTTTCATATCTCTTCTGTGTTGTGCAAGTGAAATCATCCACAATTTCAGTGAATCAGGCAAGCAAATGGCATGGCAAAAAGTGCTATTTTTGACATCCTGGCATCACTTCTTTATCATTTATAGTACTCTAGTTTAGTGCTGGTGTGCTGCTTAACACACACTAAGTAATCTATGTAATTTAAACCCTGAAAAATAACAAACTGGCATTAGAGAATCTGTACTTCTCATTTCCTAGGCCATTGTAGTTAAGGATATATGAGGCGTAAGGAGGATTTGATACTGGTTTCAGAGAGAAAAAAGTTTCCTGTTCATTTATAAGAATTATCAGGATAAATAATCTCGCTTCCTGATTCACATTAAACCTGGAAACACATAGATCCCAAAGACACTGGTATACCTGTTGATTCCTCAAGAAGTCTTAGCTTTATGTTTAAATAAATACAATGGGAGACATAAAGTTAAGAAAAAGTTTCATTCTTCATTCAGTGATGAGGTTCTGGATGCTCCTAGATGAATAATAAGAGCCAAAAACATCCCTTTATTTCTTAGGCCAAAAACTCTTTACCTTTATCCCAACAATGCATGAATGAAAAACTTCCATTTCTCCCAATTAAAGTATAATTCAAGCATTTTATGTTTTTTTCTTGTATTTTTTACTAGTTTTTCAAGTTCGACATCTGCTATGTCTAGTTTGGTCTTATAGAGTATGTTTGTATATACTTATTTTATGAACTGATCATATACTGTTTACAAATTATTTGACACCAAATAACAAACCACATGATATTCACATTTAATATTTCACATAAATATATTAAATATAAGGAACAGGTTTTACTTATCTTTTATATCCTCTATAATACATAGAAGAGTACTATATGTCTTGACAGGAAAAGAAAAATTGCTGAATGTCTAAGTTGATGACTGTCACTACATTTTTCATATATTAAGAGCATATTAATGAGGGATAATACATGCTGCTTTATAGTAAAAATGATGGAACCGTTAAACTAAATTGTACTTTAATTTATCATTTAATATAGGCAGAGAAAACTGTGGTGAGACGGAAGGAATTGCTGAACCTCATATACATCCTTCATCATTCAAAATATATTAATTCCTGTCATTTTAAAGGTAAAAAAATCAATTTTAAAAACAATGAGAATTTAGAGACATAAAGGTATATTTTCTAAGTATTTTAGATGGGTACAATTGATTCTACACTGTGAAATACAGGTTAATAGCATTTACAGATCATGTACTGCCATCCATCTCTTTCATCGTGATATTGGGCAAAATATTATTGTTACTTAGTATTCTTTTCTTGAACCAAAGTTTCATCCCAGTCCTTTCACAGCTTCTACTCCCACATTTTTATTTTGATCCATATATTCCACCTCACTGCTTTTGTCTTTGTTTTCCTAAGGAAAGCTCACATTAGAAATTATTGTTTGTATTTTCACTTAAATGATATCATAGATGGATATAATAATCATGAACTATGCTTAATTTTTCTTATGTTTGAATTTTGCCTTGATAAACTCTGAGGCTTATTTTGTCAATTATAATTGTTTTTTTTCTACTTATATCCCTAAAAATCTTGTAGTAATATTTGAAATTTATTTTCTAAGTGGGGTGTGTCTGTGTCTCTATCATCACATTGCAGAATTTCTTATCATGATGTGTTCATTAAAGTTGAGGACCTTCCTCATTCATGTTCATCTGAAGCACTATCTTCAAACTTCTTTCTTCCTATATATTTCTCTCTATATATTTATCTATCTCAGTTTTCTAGCTTTCATCGCATCATTTTATTTTGGTCTCTGAAAATCTATCATCTACTTTCTTCAGAAGTGATTTGCAAATTACTTCTAAAACTGTCCTTGTTTATTTGTTGTGGTGGAGTTTCTTTTTTGTTGTTGTTTGTTTGTTTCTTTAAACTCAATTCTGTCTGTTTACTTAGGATAGTATGTCTTGGAGCTCTCTTAAGTGATATAATTTTTCTAACATTCTGGACTTTTTGTGGCTTGGAAGAGAGCTAGGTGTCCTGCTTGTTCCTCATTGTCATTTCCAATTTTTCTCTCCTCCTTCCTTCGACATCCCCACATCCTTGAAGTTTGTGCCATCAGGCTTACACCACTGACTTTACTACTTTATTACTACCTGGTATAACATTCCAGATTATCTCTCTTTTTTATTTTTTGAACACTTCAGCTTCACCGTGTCACTCTGTATTAGTCCATTTTCACAGTGCTGTAAACAAATACCTAAGACAGGGTAATTTATAAAGAAAAGAGGTTTAATTGACTCATAGTTCTGCATGTCTGGGGAGGCCTCAGAAAACTTACAATCTTGGTGGGTAGCAAAGGAGAAGCAAGCTTGGACCTTCTCACATAGTGGCAGGAGAGTATGTGCAAGAATGAGGGAGTGCCACACTTTAAAACCATCAGCTCTCTTGATAACTCACTATCACAAGAACAGTATGGGGGAAACCACCCCCATGATACAATCACCTCTCACCTGGTTCTTCCCCATCAACACGTGGGGATTACGATTCAAGATGAGATTTGGGTGAGGACACAAAGCCTAACCATATCACACACTATCCCTCTGCTCTTTTATTCCTTTCACTCTTCTTGCTGATATTTGAAATCAAATGAGAACCCTTTGTCTCCTAATTTCTCGCCCTCCTAAAGTTCTAGCATCTTTTTAGCAACAAATTTCAGCCACTTACTTTCTAGCAGGACTTTTTATCCCAAGTCCCAAATCCTCAGTTCAGTCATTTGATCCTATTAGGAGCTTATATTTGCTACTCTTATCAGTTTTAACCCATTCATCACTTCATCCATGTCCTATTTTCTTCCTCCATTTTCTTTAGATTCCTTGTCTTATAAATTTATTCAATCCTTGCTCAGACCCTTAATTTTATTATCTTTCTCTCTATCAGCAAAAACCCCAAACCTGGTTAATCTTCAACCTAAGGACACTTTATAGAGCCTGCACATGTTCAAATGTAAGTCACAGGAGAAAAATCACACAACTTTGTTGTCATGATTTATTGAAATCTTTTTTTTTTCCACTAGACTGCAAATGGATTTACTTTATACCTATTGGCTATATTATTGTGTTCCCAGACAAATATGCTTTCTCACTCTCCAAGGCAAGCGCTACACACTCCTTCTGTCCACAAACCTCCTATATCCCCTTGCTTACAAATTATGTCTTTGGGTCATACTTGGGAAAATGAAAGGAATAAGTTGGGGAAAACCTGGTTATTCTACCACAAAACCCACGCACCAACTTGTTTTTCTACTTACATGCTATTCTCTCTTCTGGTGGAAAAATACTCTGGTGTCTCTCTCATATCAAGTTCTTGATGCTATCCTGGCATCTGACATTTGTTGCCTTCTAGAGCTGCTGCATCAACATTTCATCCTGCTCCTGCCTCCTGAATGTACCCCTTTTATTACTATTACTTATATTTACATTTAGACATGTCTAAATATTTTCTTATTAAAATCAATGGTCTGCTCCTGTGTCCGTTTCCTGATGGTACTCCACTTTTCACTAAGAGCAAGACCAGGCTGGGCGCGGTGGCTCACGTCTGTAATCCCAGTACTTTGGGAGGCCGAGACAGCGGAACACGAGGTCAGCAGATCGAGACCATCCTGGCTAACATGGTGAAACCCTGTCTCTACTAAAAATACAAAAAAAAAAAAAAAAAAAATTAGCCAGGCGTGGTGGCGGGCCCCTGTGGTTCCAGCTACTCGGGAGGCTGAGGCAGGAGAATCACGTGAACCCCTGTGGTGGAGGTTGCAGTGAGCTGAGATTGTGACACTGCACTCCAGCCTGGGCGACAGAGTAAGACCCCATCTCAAAAAAAAAAAAAAAAAAAAAAAGAGCAAGACCTTGTCCGAGTTGGCTGTTGGTGAATACACCTGGACCTGAAATGCCTGCAACAGAATCATACTCCATTTATGTCTTTGAAAGAATAATTGCATGAATAAATGAATTGATGAATTTATGTGTAGTACCTCATATAAATACACATACAGTATTCCCAGAGAATCCCTTCAGAAAAGTTCACAAATGTCAAAAAATTATTAAATTTTATCCAAAAAAATGTATAGACAGTACAAACATATTAATTGTAATATTTTCTGTAATATAACAGCAAGGAGAGAAAGAGAAAGAAATTAAAGTGTATTTATTTAGCGCCATGAACTAAGTTCGCTCATTAATTAACAACTAGTGAAATGATTGATACTGTTTACATACCTGTGATGAGGTGGGCTCAGGTAGGTTAAGTCACTTGCCTAAAAATTCCTGAGCTTATTAATTTCTGAACTTGCTTGCAAACCCAAGTCTGGGTCATTCCGTTTGCACCACCACGTAGAAATTTATAGCTGAAACTGAGTGGTTTCTTGACGGTTGTAAGAGGAAAGAGAAAGGAAAATTTGTTCTTCTTCCTCACCTATTTCTTTTATTATCTCATCTATTTTTGTTATTTCTTAGGCTTAACTTCCCAATCTTTCTTTATTTCCTTTATACTTGTGAAGATGAATACATTGTTACATCTCACTGTAATCTCTGCTAACATCTGTATTTCCTTTATAACTTAGTTGGCTTGTTTCTTTTCTCTGCTTTAGATTATAGCCACCTCCATTGCCTGAACCTTTAAAATACAAATTACAGCTTACTAAGTATGTTTCTTTTCTCTTTTAATATTCTTGTTTAAAATAGATACATTTCAGTTTACTTTTTGTATTCTTGGAGTGCCTATTTTTAAATTAAGGGGCCATCTTTTTGAAGATGAGATGGTAACTGTTCAAATAATTAATAGGAGAATGATCATTTAATATTGAGCTAATTATTAACATCACTTCACTTTAATATTCAAAATACAATTATCTTTAATGTCATTGACTATGTCAACCTCTGGAAAAATATTAAAATACCAGGAGAAAATAGAACATGTCACGGAAAATATATGATGATTAGAGTCCACCTCAAAAGGATGTTACATTTCTGTAACATTCCTGAGGTTCTCAAACACTAAGGAAATTTTTAAAAATTAAATCAATCACCATTTACTAAAGAATAACATAGAGGAATGTAGGGGTGTGTTAGAAACAATAACATGCTGAAAGTGTTAGTTTTTGAGATATGTTTTTCGGTAGATTATTGAATATCTTTTTCAATATCTTTTTATACACATCTCAACTAAAAAGGGAAGTATGACTTTCTCATGTTTTCAGATATAGTTAGTACTTAAATGAAATTCCCAAGTAATTGGCTAATTTTTTGATTTTTCCACCAGATGGTTTGTGTCATGTAGATGCAAACATAAAGATTAAATATCCTATAATACCCATGACATTCATTTAAAGTATTAAATAGTGTTTACTAGATTTTGGCAACATTTTCCTGGCTACATATTTTGTAGCTGACAATTGTAAAACAAGGCAGGTATCCTGTCTTATGTTTAAACCAGGAAACCAAATAAGTGAATTTTCATCCTAAGCTACAACCTTTGTGTAAACATATAAAACCATTGTTAGAACATGAGTTCAGTGATGCATCAAGACATATAAATGGTCGTGTGTGGTGGCCCATGCCTATAATCCCAGAATTTTGGGAGGCCAAGGTGGACAGATCCCCTGAGGTCAGGTGTTTGAGACCAGCCTAGCCAAAATGGTGAAACCCCGTCTCTAGTAAAAATAAAATATTAACCGGCTGTTGTGCCACTACTTGCAGGCTGAGGCAGGAAAATCACATGAACTCAGAAGGCAGAATTTGCAGTGATCTGAGATTGTGACGCTGCACTCCAGCCTGGGTGACAGAGTGAGATTAAAAAAGAAAAAAAAAAAAGCCATAATTATATTTCAATATAGACAATTAAAATAAATAAAAACTAAAATATTTCTGAAGACACAGTTCACTTTCTAGCATATATATGGCATGCATATTATATTTCTAAATCTTTTCATTTTAAATTGGACATAAATTTACTCGAGAGAAAGAATGTGGCAGCCTAGTAAGTAGTATAATTTTGATGAGTACTTAAGATTATGGCCAAGTCTTGGGACACACTAAATTCATAATTTTACCTTGGGTGTAAAAGGTCATTATTTAATTTAGTATCTGGGGATGAAATTAACCAATATATTTTAATGATAATATCATTTTGTTTTGGAAATCCTAACAGCATAATATATTAATGTTTTAAATTATTCTTTGCCTTTAAAATAATGACAAGTATCATTAAATGCATAATGTATATATAATGCAGACTTAGAATTATGTAACTTAATTTTGGAGTTAAAGAGGGAACTAGAACATAATGTAGGGATATTTTACAAGATGCTCTTATTTATTATTATTATTTGCTGAAAATTAAAAGCAAAAATTTTCCCTGATATTCACAATAATTCACATAATTAGGGTTTAGCAACTTACATTTTTGATGAAAAAATCATATTATAAATAAATGATAACTATGTTTATCAAAATTTTCCCGGTTTAGAAATATTTTAGTTTGAAGTACATATCTCAGTGAAAAATCAACTAATTGAGCGAATAGTAGTCAGACAACTCCTTCTTCTCCCCTGCTTCATCTCATACTCCTAGAATGAATTAGAATAATGAGAAATAAGATGGAACTGGGAAGGCGGGAGTGCACAAAATGTTAGTGTTTCTGTTATAGGATATTCTTACTATGACTGCCCTATAGCCATTCTATTTAGTAAGACCCTGATACTCTAAACTTTTCAGTTCCTTTTTGAGCAAGAACTTTTAGAGATGATTTTCCCTAAAGTAAAAGTAATCAACATGGTATCCTACCAAAAGCCATAAACACCCAAAGAGAGAATGTGACCAAGCCCATGGTAGTCTTCTATCCTGCGGCAAGAGCTACAAAGTCAGGAAGAGGTGATGTGGGGGAATTTATGCCATTGCCATCTTCTTTTTGTTCATGCGCTTATAACATAAAGTTTTATTTTTATGTTATTTAATTTATTGGTGATGTAGTGCTTAATTCAGTTAATTCAGTTAGTACTTAAATGAAATTCACAAGTAATTGGCTAATTTTTTGTTTTGTCAACCAGATGGTTTGTGTCATGTAGAAGCAAACGTAAAGATTAAATATCCTATAAAACCCATCAAATTCATTTAAGTATTAAATAGTGTTTACTAGATTTTGGCAACATTTTCCTGGCTACATATTTTGTGTATGTAGCTGAGGGGTGACATTGGCAAAAGGCAGATAATCACTCATTCTCCCATTGATACACTGTAAAAACAACCAGAAGCTGTCTGAACGAATACTGTAGAAACTCTAGACAACAATCAAAAGTTTGTAGTGAATAAAAAAGTAATCAATAAAAAATGACCTTCAAAACAGTTGGAAAGTTTTCTGGAGTTTTTACTCACATTTATCCTCCCCTCCTACCCTTGGGGAGCAATATTCTTGGTCTTAAAGGGTAGCAATCACTTCCGAATTTCCCTCTCTAAACCAGAAAGAGTAGAGCAGAAGTGATTTACAAATTATTATGTATGTCTCCTCTAACCTGCCTGGAGGACTTACTCATCTCTACCTTGCATAAGTAGGGATACAAATGTAAAAAGAGGCAAGCACTATTGAAGACCATTCACATGTCATTAACAGATGAATGAATAAAACAAGTGTAGTATATACATACTATGGACTGTTACTCAGCCTTAGAAAAGAAGGAAATTCTGATACTCGCTACAATGAATCTTGAAAACTCTACGCTAAGTGAAATAAGCCAGACAAGAACAGACAAAGTATTGTATGATTCCACTTATATGAAGCACCTAGAGTGGGTAAATTCATAGAGACAGAAAGCGGGAGGAAATGTCTGGAGTTGGGGGAATGGAAAATAGAAAGTTATTGTTGAATAGGCATAGAACTTTTCTTGGAATGATAAAAAGGCTTTTGAAATGGCTATCAATGATTGTTGCACAACATTACAAATACACATAATGACACTGAATTGCAAACTTAAAAATGATTAAAATTATAAATTCTGTGGTATGAATATTTTACACAATAAAGAGTAAATGAAAGAAAAATATGAGTGTGCTAGTGAAAAATAATAGTCTATCAGAAAATTGCAAAAGTTAGCTAAGAAATCACATTTCAATGATAAAGTTCCATGCTGGTCTAGAGCAAAATATTTAGTAATAACTTATTTCTTCTTAAACTTTTATAAAAGTATACTTTAAGTTCTAGGGTACATGTGCACAATGTACAGGTTTGCTACATAGGTATACATGTCCCATGTTGGTTTGCTGCACCCATCAACTCATTTACATTAGGTATTTCTCCCAATGCTATACTTCCCCCAGCCCCCACCCCCTGAAAGACCCTGGTGTGTGATGTTCCCCACCCTATGCCCAAATGTTCTCATTGTTCAGTTCCCACCTATGAGTGAAAATGTGCAGTGTTTGGTTTTCTGCCCTTGAGATAGTTTGCTGAGAATGATGGTTTCCAGCTTCATCCATATCCCTGCAAAGGACATAAACTCATCCTATTTTATGGCTGCATAGTATTCCATGGTGTATATGTGCCACATTTTCTTAACAAGTCTATCACTGATGGACATGTGAGTTGGTTCCAAGTCTTTGCTATTGTGAATAGTGCCGCAATAAACATATGCAAGCATGTGTCTTCAGAGCAGCATGATATATAATCCTTTGGGCATACAACCAGTAATGGAATCACTGGGTCAAGGTATTTCTAGTTCTAGATCCTTGAACAATTGCCACATTGTCTTCCACAATGGTGGAACTAATTTACACTCCCACCAACAGTGTAAAAGTGTTCCTATTTCTCTACATCCTCTCCAGCATCTGTTGTTTCCTGACATTTTAATGATCGCCATTCTAACTGGTGTGAAATGGTATCCCATTGTGGTTTTGATTTGAATTTCTCTGATGACCATTGATGATGAGCATTTTTTCATGTGTCCGTTGGCTGCATAAATGTCTTCTTTTTGAGAAGTGTCTGTTCATGTCCTTTTCCCACTTTTTGATGGGGTTGTTTGTTTTTTCTTGTAAATTTGTTTAAGTTCTTTGTAGATTCTGGATATTAGCCCTTTGTCAGATGGGTATATTGCAAAAATTTTCTCCCATTCTGTAGGTTGCCTGTTCACTCTGATGGTAGTTTTTTGTTTTGTTTTGTTTTGTTTTGTTTTGTTTTTGCCATGCAGAAGCTCTTTAGTTTAATTAGATCCCATTTTTCTATGTTGGCTTTTGTTGCCATTGCTTTTGCTGTTCTAGACATGAAGTCCTTGCCCATGCTTATGTCCTGAATGGTATTGCCTAGGTTTTCTTCTAGAGTTTTTATAGTTTTAGTTCTAACATTTAAGTCTTTAATCCATCTTGAATTAATTTTTGTATAAGGTGTAAGGAAGGGATCCCGTTTCAGCTTTCTACATATGGCTAGCCAGTTTTTCCAGCACCATTTATTACATAGGGAATCCTTTCCCCACTTTTTTTTTTTTTTTTTTTTTTTTGGTCAGGTTTGTCAAAGATCAGATGGCCAGAGAGGTGTTCCCCTTACACGTTTTAAACAAATTTCCCATATATTATATAAATGAATTTTGAAAGAAAACTCAGTGACACTTCTTGCATAAATGACATGTTCACTATTTCCCACTAAACTCTGAGACTGGGGGTTGTACAGCATTCAATAATAATACTAAGACAAATGCTCATTAAGAATATGTGTTTCAAATTATATCACACATTCCACATACATACAAATGAACACATATTGACAATACTTATAAAGGAATGGTTAGTCTTATTTCAAATTTAAAGATGAGTCACTAGGTCTAAAAGTTTTAAGCAGGATTTCCACATGTATTTCAACTTTATAAAATGTGCTAGGGTGTTAGCTTTGACACTAATGTGGAGATACTTAAATGTCTTCTGCGTTTATATGAACAATGTAATAGCTACAGATATCTCTTGTTGGTTACCACATAATCAAAGGTATTTTGTTATTATATATTTGACATTGTTTCATTTTTCTACAAAATGTCCCTAAACCTAAATTGATATGTTCAATACAGGAAGACAGATATATTAACATGCTTGCTGTTAAAGTCCTTTTGATTGATGACTATTTTATTCACAGTAAAGTTTAGTCTCTATTTTAAGCATGTTTTTCTTTGCTATTGCCAACATGGTCTATTCTTCCAAAGCATATGATCTTAATGTCTTTTTTTTTTCCCACATATATCACAAGTAATTTATAATGTATACATAATATATTTATACTACATAAACATGTATGTTATATAATATGCATTTATGTAACACATTATATGTATATGATAAGTATGGTGCTATTCTAATCATAGCAATAAAATACTACTTAGGCATGAGACAGAAAATTTATGGAGTACTTGAAAGAGAAGTCATAAAAATTCATACAGGAAAAGAGATATGTATGTACAAAAGTGAGAAAAGACCATGGAAAATAAAGTTTAAAATCCAAAGACTGCAAAATCATTGGCATACAAAGAAACAAGTGTAAATAAATATATTGAAAAGCATCTTAAACTTAGTAAGTTTACAATAAATTATTCAGGGTTATAGTATAGCAATCTTTGTGTATGTGTGTATATATAATACACATATTAACAATTTTAAATATATCTACATATATAACTATGACAGATATATCTGAATGCATGTGTGCCTTATTTCAAAGTTATTACCATCTAGTTTGCAAGGCAGAAAGACAAATATATTTGTAGATAATTATAATAATTATAGTATCCTCTCAATAAATATATGCTCAGAATTTATGCACAAACAAACAAAAAAATAAAACACCCAACTTCCATCAGAAAGTGTTAAAGAAAATTTCAAGGAAGGGTTAATGTTTAGGCTAAGAGCAAAGGGATGATTTTGCGATATTCAGGAAATTTAAGTAAATTATAAATGAGAGAAAGGCAAGTTAAACATTTTTAACAATGTCATGAATTAGAAAAACTACATGGCATATTCAAGAAACTAATGATAAACTCATATTACCACAGCATCAGATGCCAGGAAGTAAATATACAATTTTACTGAGGATCAAGGATGTCCTGATCTGTCATATTAAAGAAGTAAGACTTAAAATTATGGGAGCTACTGAGGGATTTAAAGAAGGTCACATTTTGGTTGTAAAGAAATAATTCTCAATTGAATAACTTCACTGGTAGCATGGCAGCATGAACAGCTTCACAGATTTGTTCCCTAGCTAAAAAGTAAAAATTACTGAAAAAAAAATTCTAACATTCACCAAAATGTTACTAAGTGCATACAGTAGATGAAGAAACATTTATTCAACAGATCTACTAAAAGCTTTATTAGAAAAATGAGTGTGAGGCCACTCTCAATTTCTCCCCATGCTACCTTCACCCTCCACCCTAGCTCAGAATTATGAAAATGCCACTCTAAATGAGAGCAGCCACTTCTTCCCCCAGCTCCCAATTGGTGTGTTATACTATCTTTCCAGGAGGGGAAAACACATAAACAAACACAACAAAACAAACAAAGCAAATAGCATATTTCATCCTGCCTTGGCTACCTGTAGCAGAGGCTAGGTTTCAGGGTGGGTGCAGCTTAGAGGTGAGTAAAAATGCTGAAAGCCAAAGACAGGGAGAAATTTTGAAGGCAGCAAGAGAAAAATGATTTTCTACTTACAAGCAAACCTAATAAGATTAACACCTGACTTCTCATCCATAATAATTGAGTTTACAAGGTAGTGGAATACAAAATTCAAAGTGCTGAAAGAAAAAAACATATATAATTATACAGGAATTCTATATTCAATAAAGTCATCTGTCAAAAATGAAGGTAAAATAAAGATATTTCCTGATAAATAATAACTGGAACAATTTGTTGCCATCAGACCCAAGTTATAGAAAACATTAAAGAAATTTCTTCAGGGTAAAAGCAAGTGAAAGCAGACAGTAATTTTAATACACTGAAAAAAGCAAGTAGCACTGCTTAAGGTAATTATCCAATTATAAAATATAGTATAATTCATTCTTTCATTTTAAATTATCTTAAAATCCATTCTACAATTACATAGATTGTTATAAGTACAATTACATGCATTGTTCAGCCTATGACTTATTGAATAAAATGTACTTGCCAGTAACAGGAAAGGAGGTGGGTGAAAGGCTGTTCTGGGGATCAGAAATTTATACAATATGATAACTTAAATGACAGAGACAAAAAATAGAAACAATTCATTAAAAAGTAAGTTAATATGATAAGAGGGAGTAAAAAATATAATAAGAGCTAGAGAGACACACTTGCTTTTATTTTTCCCCAAGCTTCATTAAAAGCATAAAATTTTATAAAGTAATAATTATAGCAATATATTATTGGGTTTGTAACATATAGGGACATAATATATATAACAATATTACCACACAAAGAGGGGAAAGAGAATAGAGTTATATAGGATTAACATTTATATATCTCACTGGAAATAGTATAAATATGAAGCAGCTTCTGAAAGGTTAAAGTGACCACTAAGAAAATAACTGAAAATACATATCATGAAAAGTCATTAAAGTTATATTTTTTAATATATAAAAAGGGGCTGGGTGTGGTGGCTCACACCAGTAATCCCAGCACTTTTGGAGGCCGAGGTGGGTGAGTCACCTGAGGTCAGGAGTTTGAGGCCAGCCTGGCCAACGTGCTGAAACCCCTCTCTACTAAAAATACAAAAATTGGCTGGGCATAGTGGTGGAAGCCTGTAATCCCAGCTACTCCAGAGGCTGAGCAGGAGGATAGCTTGAACCACGGAGGCGGAGGTTGCAGTGAGTCGAGATTGTGTCACTGCACTCCAGCCTGGGCAACAATGTATATATAGAATGAAATTCTGTCATTTGCAGCAACAGCAACTGAATGGAATTTGATGTAATGATGTTAAGTGAGAAAGGTCAGGCACAGAAAAAGAAACACCACATGTTCTCACTCATAATTGGAAGATAACAAAATGAATTTCATAGAGGTAGAGAGTAGAATGGTGGTTACCAGAGGCTAAAAATGAAAGGGAAGAGGAAGAAGAGAAGTTGGCTAGTGGGTACAAAACTACCATTAGATAGAGAAATTATGTTCTATTACTTGATGGTACAGTAAGGGAATTATAGTTGATAATTTATTGTATATTTCAAAATAGCTGGAGAAGAAATATAATGTTTCCAACACACAGAAAAGTGTTTGAAATGATGGATATCTAAATGAGTCTAATTTGATAATTACACATTTCATACATATATTGAAATATCATATATGCCCCCAAAACATGTACAACTAAATAGATCAGTAAAAAATATAAAATACATATTTAACTCAAATAGGGCAATAACCATAAACATTAGAACTAAGACACTTACAAGAAAATGAGTTTTGTTGACCTCAGATTTAGCAATGGACTTTAGATATGACACCATAAGCATAAGCAAAAAAAGAAAACTAAATAAATAAAACTTCAAAACAGTTTAGTTTGCTTCAACAGACACCACAAAGAAAATGAATAATTTGCAGAATTGGAGAAAACATTTGCAAATAAAATATATAAGATACTTGCATCTAAGTATATAAAAATATCTTGCAACCAAATAGTAAACGTTATATAATCCAATTAAAAATTAGCAAAAAAATCTGAATAGACATTTCTTCAAAGAAGATACACAAATAGCCATCAAATACATAAAAAAAGATGGTCAATATCGTTAGTCATCAGAAAATCAAAAAACAACTATGAGAAACCATCTCGTATCGACTAGGATGAGTATAATCAAAAACAAATAATAACTAGTCTTGACAAGAATAGGGTGAAAATGGAACCCACCTACACTGCTGGTAGAAATGTAAATTTGCACAGCTACTTTGGAAAACACACTGGAAGTTTCTTAAATGTAGAGTTACTATTTGACCCACCATTTCCACTCCTAGGAATATACCCAAAATAAATAAACATATGTTCATACATAACCCTTACACAAATGCTTGTAGCAGCGTTATTCAGAAAAGCCAAAATGCAGAACCAACCCAAGTGGCCACCAACTGATAAACAGATAAACAAAACTGGCATGTCCATAAAATGGAATATTATTCCACCATAAAAATGAATAAAATACTCATACATACCCTATGGACGAACCTTGAAAATACTGTGCTAAGTTAAAGAAACCAGACGCAAAGGTCATTAATCATATAATTCCATTTATATAAAATGTCCATGCTAAACAAATCCTTAGAGACAAAAGGCACAAAATTGATTTCCTTATGCCAGGGAGTATGGCAGTGTTTGGAGATGATAGCCAAATACTAAAGATTTTCTCTTTGGATTAATGAAGATGTCCTAAAATTGATCGCTATGACTGTCATAGAACTCTGAAAATATACTTAAAACCATTAAACTGTACACCTAAAATGGGTGAATTTTGTGGTGTATAAATTATATCTCAAGAAAACTTTCACTAAAATATTAAATAAATAAAAATGAAAATAAAGAAATAAATCCGGATACCATTTGAGGCCTGATGAAACATTAGTTCTAAATATAAAACATATATAAAAGTTCAAAGAATAGCAGTAAATAAATAAGATTTATGAACAATGAATGATAGATCATTGATGACCAAGTTAAATTCTATTATAGTTATGAATCTGTGTCATAATATATTTCCTAAAGAATCATTAGTCATCTATCTTGAACATCTCTAGTTGTAGGAAATTACAATACTAGTGTCAGCATTCACTTTTGAAAATAATGATTTTATAAAAGCCTCCATTTATGCTACATTGGTTTCATCAAAATTAAATTGGCTTCTGGTTTCATTGAAATTAAATTTGTAAAGCAGTTTTTTCCAATTCTGTGAAGAAACTCATTGGTAGCTTGATGGGGATGGCATTGTATCTATAAATAACCTTGGGCAGTATGGCCATTTTCACGATATTGATTCTTCCTATCCATGAGCATGGTATGTTCTTCCATTAGTTTGTGTCCTCTTTTATTTCACTGAGCAGTGGTTTGTAGTTCTCCTTGAAGAGGTCCTTTACATCCCTTGTAAGTGGGATTCCTAGGTATTTTATTCTCTTTGAAGCAATTGTGAATGGAAGTTCATTCATGATTTGGCTCTCTGTTTGTCTGTTACTGGTGTATAAGAATGCTTGTGATTTTTGCACATTAATTTTGTATCCTGAGACTTTGCTGAAGTTGCTTGTCAGCTTAAGGAGATTTTGGGCTGAGACAATGGGGTTTTCTAAATATACAATCATGTCATCTGCAAAGAGGGACAATTTGACTTATATGGAACCAAAAAAGACCCTGCATCTCCAAGACAATCCTAAGTCAAAAGAACAAAGCTGGAGGCATCACGCTACCTGACTTCAAACTATACTACAAGGCTACAGTAACCAAAACAGCATGGCACTGGTACCAAAACAGAGATATAGACCAATGGAACAGAACAGAGTCCTCAGAAATAATACCACACATCTACAGCCATCTGATCTTTGACAAACCTGAGAGAAACCAGAAATGGGGAAAGGATTCCCTATTTAATAAATGGTGCTGGGAAAATTGGCTAGCTATAAGTAGAAAGCTGAAACTGGATCCTTCCCTTACTCCTTATACAAAAATTAATTCAAGATGGATTAGAGACTTAAATGTTAGACCTAATACCATGAAAATCCTAGAGGAAAACCTAGGTAGTACCATTCAGGACATAGGCATGGGCAAAGACTTCATGTCTAAAACACCAAAAGCAATGGCAACAAAAGCCAAAATTGACAAATGGGATCTCATTAAACTAAAGAGCTTCTGCACAGCAAAAGAAACTACCATCAGAGTGAACAGGCAACCTACAGAATGGGAGAAAATTTTTGCAATCTACTCATCTGACAAAGGGCTAATATCCAGAACCTACAAAGAACTCAAACAAATTGACAAGAAAAAACAAACAACCCCATCAAAAAGTGGGCAAAGGATATGAACAGACATTTCTCAAAAGAAGACATTCATACAGCCAACAGACACATGAAAAAATGCTCATCATCACTGGCCATCAGAGAAATGCAAATCAAAACCACAATGAGATACCATCTCACACCAGTTAGAATGCCAATCATTAAAAAGTCAGGAAACAACAGGTGCTGGAGAGGATGTGTAGAAACAGGAACACTTTTACACTGTTGGTGGGATTGTAAACTAGTTCAACCATTATGGAAAACAGTATGGCGATTCCTCAAGGATCTAGAACTAGATGTACCATATGACCCAGCCATCCCATTACTGGGGATATTCCCAAAGGATTATAAATCATGCTGCTATAAAGACACATGCACACGTATGTTTATTGTGGCACTATTCACAATAGCAAAGACTTGGAATCAACCCAAATGTCCATCAGTGACAGACTGGATTAAGAAAATGTGGCACATATACACCATGGAATACCATGCAGCCATAAAAAAGGATGGGTTTGTGTCCTTTGTAGGGACATGGATGCAGCTGGAAACCATCATTCTTAGCAAACTATCACAAGAACAGAAAACCAAACACCGCATGTTCTCGCTCATAGGTGGGAACTGAACAATGAGATCACTTGGACTCGGGAAGGGGAACATCACACACAGGGGCCTATCATGGGGAGGGGGGAGGGGGGAGGGATTGCATTGAGAGTTATACCTGATGTAAATGACGAGTTGATGGGTGCTGACGAGTTGATGGGTGCAGCACACCAACATGGCACAAGTATACATATGTAACAAACCTGCACATTATGCACATGTACTCTAGAACTCAAAGTATAATAATAAAAAAAAAAAGAAATTACATTTGTAGATCACTACTAATATTCTTCTATGCCATAACAATGCTTCTTTCTTCTGTTTTCATGCAATGCTTCTCATCCTCTGACCTTATTATTTTTTTACATGTACTTCTTATATGTCTCACATAAGTGCATAGCACCCCCATTGTGTTCCAACTGTCAATCAAATACTGTATCTTTTTCTTAATTTTTGAGCTCTTTTTCTACTACATAACCAAAGTCTATAATGGGATGTACATCTATAATATTTATTGATTAGTTCTCTTCTACAATCTTCAGTTTGTAATTTGAGACAAATAACTTAAAATTCTCATATAAAAATGAAACATTATTTACCCCTCTATTGTCTATTCAAGTTTTCTGAATAACTAAATTATAATTAATTAAGACAGGAAGTCCTTCTTGGCCGGGCGCGGTGGCTCAAGCCTGTAATCCCAGCACTTTGGGAGGCCGAGACGGTCAGATCACAAGGTCAGGAGATCGAGACCATCCTGGCTAACACGGCGAAACCCCGTCTCTACTAAAAACACAAAAAATTAGCCGGGCGAGGTGGCGGCGCCTGTGGTCCCAGCTACTCGGGAGGCTGAGGCAGGAGAATGGCGGGAACCCGGGAGGCGGAGCTTGCAGTGAGCTGAGATCTGGCCACTGCACTCCAGAGCGAGACTCCGTCTCAAAAAAAAAAAAAAAAAAAAAAAGGAAGTCCTTCTTAAGTTACAGTAGATACATCTGTAATATCACCTTCTTTTTTTTTCACTTTGATTTTCTCAAACCACTATTTGTTTTAGTATTGTTCTGAATTGAACTATTTCACTCTTCTGAATATTTTCCACAAACCCAATCATTTGTGAAGTTTATATAGTTGATACTCTTCTTTTTTCTTTTTTCTTTTTTATTTTTTTAATTATACTTTATGTTCTAAGGTACATGTGCACAACATGCAGGTTTGTTACATATGTATACATTTGCCATGTTGGTGTGATGCACCCATTAACTTGTCATGCACATTAGGTATATCTCCTAATGCTATCCCTCCCTCCTCCAACCACCCCACAACAGGCCCTGGTGTGTGATGTTCCCCTTCCTTTGTCCAAGTGATCTCATTGTTCAATTCCTACCTACGAGTGGGAACATGTGGCGTTTGGTTTTCTGTTCTTGCGATTGTTTGCTGAGAATGATGGTTTCCAGCTTTATGCATGTCCCTACAAAGGACATGAACTCATCCTTTTTTATGACTGCATAGTATTTCATGGTGTATATGTGCCACATTTTCTCAATCCAGTCTGTCACTGATGGATATTTGGGTTGGTTCCAAGTCTTTGCTATTGTGAATAGTGCCACTATAAATATATGTGTTCATGTGTCTTTATAGCAGCATGATTTATAATCCTCTGGTTATATACTCAGTAATAGGATGGCTGGGTCAACGGGTATTTCTAGTTCTAGATCCTTGAGGAGTTGATACTCTTCTTGAAGTCTCATGGCATACTTTCATACTTGCTTTTCTTTATATGACTCTCCTTCAACTTGTTACTGTCCCTACAAAATATAAGCTTATTTGAGAGCTTTATTAATAGTTGCCTTGATCTCTTGAGACATATCCATTTAATCATCACTGTGGATAATCTATCATTTGATTATTTATCTTGAAATTAATGAACCCAGAGGTTGTACATTATTTCTAAAAAATCTTTCTTTTCAAATACATGTGACACAAATGGTACTACTCACCCTACTCCACGGCCAATGTTAGATATGGAAACAACGATTACATGTTTCTTATGGCACTATCATGTTTTTCTTTTACATGCAGCCCAGCTTCATACATTAAGGAATCATGCTTAGGCCCATAGGATATACTTGATGTCAATCCATATAACGGGTGTCCTTTCCAAATTGGGTGTAAAGTTTCTTAGTCCATTCCTACTAAACTTCATTCTTTCTCTCTCTCTCTTTTTGTCTGCTGGTTTCACATCCTCTAAATTTTTCTACTATTCTCATTCTTCCATCATGTTGACTATTTCTAAGTAATATCGGTTTTCCATGACTGTGATTGATAAGTGTTATTTTAATTATAACACTGAATTTATTGATCTTATGTATCAGATATTAAATGATTCACATAATTACTTGTTTTATAATATGATTGTTAAATGCATTTGTCATTATACTCCCAGGTTTATCAGGACCTGAAGACCTTCCACCAATAAAATCTTTTTGCAATTCTATCTCACTTAGAAATACATTTTAGTGTGGGCAGAACCATGACATTACCAATCAAGACATTATTGTCATTGATAATCAGATTCAGAAAAGGGAGCAGCTGTCTTGTCACCTTTGATTCCCCAAGAGACAGTATTAGTCTTATAGAATTCATTTTTCATATACTTACAGCAACTTTTTACCAAATATTTTGAAATAGTCTTATGTGTAAAATAAAGTTAACCAAATATAAAAACTACCCTTTTTTTGTTATTTAAAACTTGATGATGACAGGTGTTATATTATCATTGCTTTATTTCCTCAAATGAGCCCAATAAAGAAGGTTTAAGTGTAATATTATAAAAATAGATTTTCCATTGTCTTACAATAAGTAAAGAAGCATACAGTGAGGCCATGTATTTTGCTAGAGCCCATAGTTCTTCTACTTAGATGTCAGTAAAGGAATTAACATTTCACCCAGTTCTATCTGCTGTTTACAAATAAAAGTTTTATGCCTTTCTAGATAGTGGAGGACAGTCTCTAGGTTGTTCAAATTCCTTCAGTTTCAAGGGTGAATGAACAGAAGTAATTCTGTACATAATATGATTAAACCTTATCCACATTTTTTCTTACATTGTATATAAGTCAAAATTTTATTTTTCAAATATGTTTACGAACCCAAGAAATGTTAAGACATTTTGCTGTTCTTCTCTTTATTCTTTTTTTTTTTTTTTTTTTTTTTTTTGAGACGGAGTCTCAGGCTGTTGCCCAGGCTGGAGTGCAGTGGCGCGATCTCGGCTCACTGCAAGCTCCGCCTCCCGGGTTCCCGCCTTTCTCCTGCCTCAGCCTCCTGAGTAGCTGGGACTACAGGCGCCCGCCACCGCGCCCGGCTAATTTTTTGTATTTTTTTAGTAGAGACGGGGTTTCACTGTGGTCTCGATCTCCTGACCTTGTGATCCGCCCGCCTCGGCCTCCCAAAGTGCTGGGATTACAGGCTTGAGCCACCGCGCCCAGCCTCTTCTCTTTATTCTTATTAGAATTGACTAATAATTATATTCCTAATTGTCTGGCCTTTAAAAATATACTTTGCCACTCCGTCTTAGTGTCCTTCCTTGTCTTCAAAATGGAAATAATAATAATAATTTTTTTAAGCAGCTGTGAGGACACAATGACATAACAAATGCAAATTATTTAATAAATCTTTCATTCTAATATAAATTACCCAAAATCTATTCTAACTTTTCATTATTTATTTATTGTTCCAAAATATAAACTAATGAATTACTTCCAATAGAATACTTCTTTAGAGTTATAAATAAAAATATTAGAGAAGCAGCACAAGATCTATTTAAATCTTTAGATTATTATAAGAGGCCAGTTCCAAAATATTAGTTATTATTATATTACTGGAAAGAGCTGTATTTCCAAAACAGAGGACCCTACTTAGTAAATACAGAAATTCCAATTTCCTTTGCACTGAAGATAACAAAACAACGTGCTGCAAGGAAGCCCTAATATTTTTTTCTTTGCCCATTGAGATGATAATAAACGTTTGAATTGCTCACCTAGAAAGATTTTCTTTGAGGGGAAAGTGCTGGGGTCATTTAAAAAGTCACTTGATACTATGCTAGAGAGAGAATAGCTTTTCTCTTGGGTTGGCTATCAATAGATGAAATAGCTTTTTTCTCTTTCCTTGCCTCATCTTCACCCCCATCACTCATGCCCTTTATAATGTTCGACAAAGGCATTGCTCAACTGCATCTTGTCTGACAGTGAAGGTACATAAAATGCCCATTTTGTTTAAATGAATGGCAGTCACCTTTTTGCTATACTAACTACTACTGCACCACAGGAAACAGCATGGGATCTCCTTGTATCTCCTCTCGTTCAGTTCATGGTGTCTTACAGGTACATAAATCACAATCCCCTTTAATCTGATGATCGTTCAACATTAAGTCTCTGTGTTGCATTCAGGTAAGTTCTTAACTTGTTTGAGACACCTGATGTTTTTAAAGTTGTATACTCCCTAGCATTGATAAACAATATGTTTTCTTAAAGAAACAAAATGGCCACTAACATAATCTGACATTCTGCAATGCCATCTTCTTTGGAAACAGTCTCAATGACTACCTAATCTGTAACCTTAAGTCATTCATTCACATAAGAATTAAAATACGTATTAATTTTTATTAAGTACTAGTCTCATGTTAAGTGCTAGTCATTGAGTAGTAAGCAAGAAACATATAACTGTGTCTTCATTGATCTATCACTGTAGTTATTCATTTTCTCTACACAATAAAATGACTTATTCATATATTTTATGTATTTTATTACATATATATTTTACATGTATTTATTATTTCTGAACCAATAGAAAAATCATCCGTTCATGTAAGTCTTTCTTCCCAGAAATTTCACACTACTACTTTATTGCTAAATGACTTATACACTCAATATGTACAAAGTGCCCCGGACTAACATTTAATATCCAAACTGATAATACAGAAACTATGTAAGAGCATAGTTAGAATGAATTAACCAATTTATTCCCTCAAGGATCATATTGGAAACGGTGTAACTAGCAAAATCATACAATCGCTGACTTAAATTCTTTTCCATTTGAGATTTACCAAGCAGCATGCCCTGAGATGAACATTATACTGCAAATTATTTATTTGGGAGGGAATTCGAGGAAATACCTGTAGGGGAATGTGGAAATGAGACAGGAAGAAGGCAGAAAATAAAACGTTCACTGTCCAGCAAGTTGCCACCATGAAAAAACAAACAAACAAACAACAACAACAACAACAACAACAACAAACCTTTTTCTTGCTGAGGAACTCTGGCATTCAATGTGGAACATCTGACTCAGAGTTATCACACCTAAAGGGCGAGGGAACTGAGACTATAAAGACTTCCATTTGTCCTTGGTTGAGAGCTGCTCGCCAGGGTTGCTAACTCCCTGGTACTTCTGGCTTGCTGCAATAGTTGATAGAGAGGGCTACAGAGCCTAGAGGAATTCAGGCAAATAAATATAGGTGCTACCAATTGGGTATCTGCCCAACATACACTGAAGTGGTAAGGTCATGAAACATAGATAAGATATTTACAATGTCTAATACCAAGATGTAATGAAATCATCAGCCAGATACATAAAATGGTGGAAATGACAGCAACAAAAACTAATAAAGCTACTAATATGCATGACACATAAGTGGACTATCCTGCAAATATTCAGAAGTTATCATTATTCCTACCTTCCCTTAGTCCCCTAGACATACCAAGTATTTATTCTGTGATTCTCTGAACTCCCACAACAGTTTATTCTCCTCAACCACCATTGACCAAATTCAATTTTATTGTATTCATTTTAACTTCATATAATTGTCCACATTCTTCTGTAGAAAATAAACTCCACAAGTAAAGGGAAAGAATGAATCTTGCTTAATGCCCTATCCAAATAATTTACAGTGCCTGCCATGTAGTAGGTTCCTTGTAAATATATGGTGAATGAATGGGTCAATAAGTGCTAAATGTATTTTGCAATGCCATTCTGAAAGACACAAAGAAAGGTCAGTGTTTTTAAAATGAAATATAATGAAATATATATTAAGAGCCTACATTAAAAATGTCTTTAAGTAATATTCATATGTTACATTAATGCAACAGAAATAGCATCGGTTTCACTGTTTCACTTGTGTATGTATGTGTGTGTGTATATACACACACACACACACACACACACACACACACACACACTGTACCCACTCAGTGGAAATTATTTTGATGAAAGAATAAACTCTCAGAAAAAGCAAAGGAAATTGGCAGAGCCATTAATTAGCACTTAGCCAGACCTTGATAAAGAATGTTTAATGGTTTGGCCATCCACTGAACCAAGACAAATGACTTTAAAACATGTGGGTCAAAAAGAGTAGCATATGGAGAAAAATAAGCAGGATATTTTTAGATTTTCTTATCTTCTCATGTCTTCCCACATCATTCTTAACATCACCACATCATCTTAAAAAGTCTAATATTATTGTTTTATGTAAATTTATATTTACATATAAGTACAGTACTAATCAAATTCCTTACACCTTAAATAAAAATATACTACTATGATAGTTCAGAATTGAGAAATTGTACTATATGGAATTACCATAGCACAAGGTCAACTTCTCAGTCTTTTGAAATCATTGACTAAAATGTAACTTTGCTAGACATTGAATGAATGACAGGTTAAATTCCTTTTGGCTCCCTCATTGGAGATGTCATCACTCACTTTTGTAGCTGCCATATATCATCGATTAGGAAGAATTAAACTCATTGCTAATTCTGGAATAACAACATCAAGAGATTAATAAAATTCTGCAAACCCACAAAGATGGTCAGAAAACCAATGATTTTCCTGAACTATTAGGGATAGACTAACTTTGAATGAATTAAATTGATGAGTATAGAGAGAAGAAGTAGGATGTTGTTCAACATCTTTAGGGTGGTTTTTCTAAAGCCTCAAGAAGAATTAACTCCTCTGTATTAAAACTAGACATTTTAGATTCTACATTTCTAAGTTAGCTGACTCATGAGCATTCTGACTTATCATGTATCAGTTATTTCAATAGCCACTCAATCAGTGCTGACAATTACAGCAGAATGAATCCTATAATTATGGATTAGTGTAGTACACTATTGCTTCAAGAGGGAAATTACAACTTAAACTTTGCTGTAAGAAAAGATACAAAGAATAATTAAATGCTTCTCATATAACCTCTAAAAAGTTTTGCTTTCATTTGTGATTAAATGTTAGAAAATGAATGAATGGATAAAATTTAGTCTAGAGCCAGCACCACTACTATTCAAAAAGGTATGTTTATAACATATTAATACATATATTCTATTTCTGTAAATCTAATTCCATAAATTGACTAATAGTTTACAATGTTATTTTAATAGAAAATATTTATGAATAAATATGAATTTTCACATATATAAACACAAATATTTAGGAGAAAATCATGTCTGCATATGGATTCATTGGTTATGTTTTTGTTTGTTTTGTTTTGATATATGGATGTAACTTAGTATTGGTAGTGTTGATAATTCTCCATAAAAGAAAAATCTTAGTTTATTTTCCCATAGTACCAAAAAATAACTCATTTTTCCTTGAATTATAACTCATTATTTTACTTTAGAAATTGAGTATTTTCTTTACATATTGTATTCCAATTTGCTTATTTTCTAAAGTTATTAGATATTCTTGTCTCAGAGACCACTTTTTACTCCCTGATAAGAAACCAAAGATCAAGCATAATTTCAACTGGCAAGTGACACGTTCGTACTACATTCTTGCATTTTCTTCCATATGCTACTTTCCTCCAAGATTCTTGTAAAGAAATCCTAATGGAAAATAGACGAGAAATGTCAAATGGAACATCTTGATCTCATCTGGCTTTGGTGAACTTTAAAACAGCATAGGTCAAAGTATGTTTCGCTCCCACTTTAGCTTTATGCTTGATCATTTTATTCCATGTGCATATAACCTTTTACCTAACAAATGCTTGCTTAGACCCATAGGCAGCTTTTTTTGATAACAATGCATATGCTTAGTTTTTAGAAGAATTTAAATGGATAATGAGGTTACAGATTTAAGAATACTCTAATTTTAACATTTAAATAAATTGTTCATCATATGAGGAAGAATGAAAGTATAAATAGTCATTTTTGAGATACGTTTTCACAAAGTAACAGAAATTTATCAGAACTATAAAGGTATCAAAAATCATAACCATGGAAAGTTTTGATATTCTTAACCCATTCATTCACCACATTGTTATGGGACACTTACTATTTGTCACACATTATTCTAGGCTTGGGAGGTACAATGGTGAACAAGACTTTTCCTGGTAGAGTTTACAGTATTGTTGATATAAAAAAGAAGTGAGTATAATACAGTTTTAGAAAGGCCAAACATTTTATTGAACCACTGTTGAGACAGTACATGACACAAGTTAAAGCAATTGGATCTCTTTCCTGTAATATTTCTAATCGGACTTTCTTTGAGGGAAATTAGTTTTTGCTTCTTTGGTCATATAGTTTAAATATTTTCTCCAGATCTGTCAGTGGCTGTGTTCCTCACAAGAATGAATGAAAACGTCCAGAGAGACAGTTCACAAGTTTGCCAGAGTGTCTGTGATTCTTCTCTTTTTGATTTGGAAAACTTGAAATAAATCGTTCTTCACCATCAAACTTATTTATGGTTTGGGGTCAATATCTGCTAAGAATCCTGTCTACATAGTTACTCTTACAGCAGTGTCAATATTATACAATTGTATTATTTTCTTATAGAAGTGCTTATATAGACATTTTGATGGCAAACATTTGAATTGACCTATACTGGAATTTTAGCAGGTGGAGATGAGAGTAAAGGAATGTCATGAAATTGAGCTAGAGGAATTAGCAAAGGAATAAAGGACTACAGTGGATCACATATTTTTCAGTAATTCCTCTGTAGTAATTTATACATCTCCTGCTTCCATATCTCCTAAATTTTATTATTCAGCTATGGAGCGTTTCTACAGTAGTATTAACAAACTACCTTGTTTCCCCTTCAAGCATGTTCTTAATGTTTTCTCCACCTCCTTGGCCCAACAACAATCTGGTCCTGCCTTGGGGATACAGTGTCCTGTAAAGCCCTTTCACTGGTATGTTAATCATTCTCTAAAGAGAAATGTAGGGAGAGACACCCTATATGATATGTACCACCATAAATCAATCAAAGTTACCATGACCAGAATACCAAGGTAATTTTAAAGGAATACTTACTTCATTTGTGCTAGGCACTGCTCTATAGTCATTTCATATATATCTCACTTAATGCTAAAGGCAGTCTTTGAGATAGACTCTAGTTTCATTTGTATTTTATAAATGATAAAAAGTGACACAGCTGGAACTACTTTTCAAGTTATTGGCTTCTACATCAGAATCCCTGTGAATATAATTTGAAATGCTGATTTATTAGTGCTCTTCCCTGACTTGCTGTCCGAGACTTGAGGTTGTGGGATGCAAGATTTTGAATTTTCTGCAAATTCTCCAGGTAATACTAATGCATCCTAAAGTTTGAGAACCAGTCAACCAATAAGTTCAAGGGATAGAATTTCAGCTCAGATTTTTTTTCAGGAAATCTGAAATCTGGCATTCTTAAAATTTATAATAATACAAAATAATATATTTTAACATGAATACCATGGTGTTTGGGTGATTAATGCTCAAGTAACTTACTTTAGGGAATTTGTGATTTTTTTTGATCTTTTATATGTTAAAAATAATTTAATTGCCCGAAAACATGCCTAATGAGGTATGCAATGTTTTAGAAACCTATTTTAGCTACAGAATTATTGTTAGGTTCTTTTCTATTCCATGTGTATTCTTTCTTCAGAATATTTAATAGCAAACTTTGCTAAACACAATTATTCTAATACTTAATTAAAATATTTAAAAATATTGGTTTGTGTTGAACATATTTGTTTCATGTACAGGAATCGTGTACTATTAGAATACCTACATTGTTGTATATTTTCAAGGATACTCTCAAAAATGTCTCACTTGTTTAAATAACAAATGGATTATGAATGTTCACAAGGTTACAGTGACTGTTTAATGTTCAGAAGTTGATCCAAGCTTTTGCAGTCAGATATGGTTGATGTAAAGTAATACAAATTGTATTTGATTATATTTAATTTTTGCCCCAAAATTAATTTTTCATACATTTTCCATTTAAAAATGAGCTTATATTTAAGCATACTATCTCCCTTTTAAAAATATGTTGATAATATTTTTAAATGAACTTTTTTCTTTCTTTATGATTCATGGTCATTTTGATAATTCACCAATTACACTGGTGTCAATAATGTGACACAGCAATTTCCTGGAGTCTTTGAAGCGAACAGGACAACCTCAATGCCCCATATAATCTGTTTCTTTTACACTTTTACAAATAGAGAAATCAAAACCAATTTCTTTGTAACTGTATCTAAAATACAGTTTAAAAGCTTAGAGCAAGGACTTCTGCAAATTACATTAATGAATCCAGCCTATAAAATTGCTTAGGTACTCTAATTTTTCCTAGCTTTTAAAAATTATTATTCAATCCTTTTCTATACTTAGTTGATCAGTAGATAAAGAAGTGAAATATAAGAATAATAGGAATACATTAGCAACCTTAAAAAAGCGAGCCTTTGTTGAGAGTGTGCTTGTAGAGTATAAGTGGTTATTTATTTTTGATTCATCTCATTTATCCTTAGCATCCAATGAGAACATGCTCTTTCTCACCATTTTTCTTATGCTGAGATGAGACAATTGAAACATCACATACCAACAATTCCTCATAGGCTTAAAATCTTTTGTTTCTTATCCTCTAGTGAGTGCTGATGACAAACCATGAGAAGCTCTAGGGAAATTATTGCAGGTGGTGGCTCTGGAAAGGGAAAGGAGCATTGCTCCTAAATAGTGGACTGATCCTGATTGCATGCCTTGTATTACATGATCCCCAGTCTCAGCAGGATTTTCAAAAGAGATTATTGACTTACTACCCCAATGTCTCAAGCCAACAACCTGTAAATCATATGACAGAGACCACGGGAAGCTTATTTCTTTGGACAGACAGAAAAAGAATTCGGATTCCCTCAAAGAAGATTAAAACTCGAATTATTGATTTTTGAGATAGCCAAAATTAATAGAAGTTTCTGAACTTCTATTCAGTCAAAACTCAAGAGTCTTCAGCTGCCTGAAAATTTTCCTACTTCTAAAATTCTAATTGTAGCACAAAATATGTTATTTTTTACTCCAAAAGGTAAACCCATATTTGTTTGTATTAACTTGCTTTTGTTCATTATGATTTACACACTATTCTTAAGGAAAACAAATTACTGATACATTCAGGGGCATTTTGCTAGAGTTTTTCTAAAATTCAAATTAGTTTCATGAAAATTTATATTGATTGGACTTAGTTTTCTAGGTGACTTCTGAGGCAATATTTTGCCATCAATAACTGAAAGAGATGTGTACATGTGGTGCTTTGTTATTGGGTAATTTAATAGCTCATTGGCTAATATTTGAATTGGATGGGATAGGTAAATACAGATATAAATATGACAAATATTCATATACCTCATGACTACCTGTCTCTTCCAATCTGAGAGCCTGCTGCCCAAGTCCTTTTAATATTCAGTGCACGTTAATCTTTATGTTACATCAAGAATGGCCAAGTACCAATAACCTAGCGGATACTTACAAACTAGTCCCTCGCCTTGTCACAGATTGTAAAGAGAACAGTTTTGAATGCAGAAAAACATTACTGTAAATCCTTTTCCATTTCCACATGGGCAAGGACTTCATGTCTAAAACACCAAAAGCAATGGCAACAAAAAACAAAATTGACAAATGGGATCTAATTAAACCAAAGAAACTACCATCAGAGTGAACAAGCAACCTACAGAATGGGAGAAATGTTTTGCAATCTACTCATCTGACAAAGGGCTAATATCCAGAACCTACAAAGAACTCAAACAAATTTACAAGAAAAAAAAAAAAAAACATCAAAAAGTGGGCAAAGGATATGAACAGACATTTCTCAAAAGAAGACATGCATACAGCCAACAGACACATGAAAAAAATGTTCATCATCACTGGCCATCAGAGAAATGCAAATCAAAACCACAACGAGATACCATCTCACACCAGTTAGAATGGCAATCATTAAAAAGTCAGGAAACAACAGGTGCTGGAGAGGATGTGGAGAAATAGGAACTCTTTCACACTGTTGGTGGGATTGTAAACTAGTTCAACCATTATGGAAAACAGTATGGCGATTCCTCAAGGATCTGGAACTAGAAATACCATTCGACCCAGCCATCCCATTACTGGGGATATACCCAAAGGATTATAAATCATGCTGCTATAAAGACACATGCACACGTATGTTTATTGCGGCACTATTCACAATAGCAAAGACTTGGAATCGACCCAAATGTCCATCAGTGACAGATTGGATTAAGAAAATGTGGCACATATACACCATGGAATACTATGCAGCCATAAAAAAGGATGAGTTTGTGTCCTTTGTAGGGACATGGATGCAGCTGGAAACCATCATTCTCAACAAACTATTGCAAGAACAGAAAACCAAACACCGCATGTTCTCTTTCATAGGTGGGAATTGAACAATGAGATCACTTGGACACAGGAAGGTGAATATCACACACCGGGGCCTATTGTGGGGAGTGGGGAGGAGGGAGGGATGTCATTGGGAGTTATACCTGATGTAAATGACGAGTTGATGGGTGCTGACGAGTTGATGGGTGCAGCACACCAACATGGCACAAGTATACATATGTACAAACCTACACATTGTGCACATGTACCCTAGAACTTATATATAGAATATATATATTCTAGAATATATATATATATATTAAGTTCTAGAATTCAGAAGTAGAATCTGAAGTGAGGTTGCATGTACTTATAAAGCATTTGACTCCTTTGTGCTTCCACAATGTGCACATCCTATCTTTCTGCTACCAGATTCCTTCAGTAAAAACTTTTTCTATTTTGCTTTCCTCCTTCTTCCTCTTATGAACCATGCAGCCTGTATTCAAGTAAAGGCAAAAGTCAACAATTTCAGGCAAATTTGCTGTTTATGAGAACCTATAGGATTCAAAATAAATTCACAGAGTTATTGCATTAACTTGATAGCAAATACCTAGGATTTGCAATAATTGTAGAGAACACTCCTTGTTCAGAAATTTAGTTCTCATTATTTATTCTCCCAGCTGACCAACTATACTATAGGCTTGGGGACATCATGAATTTGATCACAGAAAATGTTCTTTTTCCCCCTCATTTAAATTGCTGTTAGTAATGCTTCCTTTAATATTTGTCAATTACAGTCTTTGTATTAACAGGCACTCTCAGACATTATAGATCTAATTATAAATGAGATAGATTAGTTGAATAAAATATATATTGGGAGGATATAAGATAGGCAACTAACCTAGGAAGCAGGGATCCAGTATTCTTCCTCAAGAAGATGCATACATATAGACTTGAAGAACAAGCAATAATTAGTCAGAAAAATGGTGGGCATAATATGTGGGGAGAGACAGAATGTCAGTCAGGCTAGGTTATGTTTTATTGTAGTAAATAGCAAATGAATATATAACCTAAAAATCTCAGTGGTTTAAAACAACAAAATTGATTTACTGCTTAACACTGTATTTTCATAAGAGCATTTCCAAAGGAGTTATAGTTATGATCATCACTCAGAGACCAAAGCAGATCAAGGCTCCAGCTTGACATATTCTTCTACAATCAGAGATAACAGTGTAATTAAAACCTGGAAATGTCAGACACTAGTTTTACTAATATAGTCACTTTTATTCATATTTCATTGGCTAAAGTAAGTTACAAGGCTAAGCCTGAAATTATTGGAATATAGATGTATATATTCTTTTCCCACACAGGGACAGAACATTTGTGAAAATTAATACACACTTCTACATAGATATTTAACTGAAAAACTTTCAAGTACAAAGTTCCAGAAATAAGAACATGTGGTGGCTATTTTTCAAAGGAAGCAGCAATTAATTGATTAAAGATAATATTTTGCCTGTCACTTTAGCAAGAAATGAGACTGGAGAGATAAGCAGAAACCAGATAATAGAGGACCTTGTCACCACCTTGAATTTTATCTTAAGGAAAATGTTAAAATTGATTAGAAATCATATTATCTCATACACTTTCTTCCCGAGTCACATAATTTGAGGCTCTTACTTGAAATTATGAGACCGCTACAATGACCACTTGCAAATCTTCTAATCCTTTAGCTTAGGTACAAAGAGCACATGCGTGTGTGTGTGTGTGTGTGTGTGTGTGTGTGTGTGTGTGTGTATTATCTGAAATACAGAAAACAGTAAAATCATGTGTCCTTGAGTAAAATTAAATTTTATACTATCCGCATTAAACATGTAGTAGTTTTGCAGTTGTCTTTTGCTTTGTTATTTCAACAAATCGTAAACAGAACAAGCTGCCTGTTCCCTAGGCTTCATTATTTTATAATGAAGGAAAAGAAAAAGTGGTTATAAACTATTGTTAACTACACAAATGCAGTTAAGTGCATGGTCTACTAGACTCATAATACCTATTGCATTCCATTTTGGAACATTTTTACCAAAGAACCCTATGTATTTTTGCAGTACTTTATAGTATCAGAGCATTTTTAAATCACAAAGCAGACTCTGTTGTTTCTATACACACAAACACTTAACATTCAAACTTTTGTTTTGATTGTTCAAAATTCTATTATTGAAACTATCAATGAACACTTTAAACTGAACTAAATGATATGTAAAATTCAATTGATTGTGAATAAAATTCATATTTTATTTTGTTTCAAAACATCAGAAAATCTGGCCACTCAAGGCTCACAATTTAGCAAGGTATTAGTTTTCTCTTGCTGAGTGTTTACTAATCTTCTGGTTGACTTGTCATTTTTGATTATATACATACATTTATATTACTTTTCTGATCTGTGTAAATGTTTCCATTTGAGATCCAGATTATTTCATCCTATGTTTTTTTTTTTTTTTTTTTTTCAGTAATCCTTCTGGAGTATCTTAAGGAAAATTTCAGTGAAAAATGATTCATTTCCTCAGAATGCCATTTTTTTATTGTTTGACTATTTTAATTGTTATAGGTATCCCTATTATTCAACCCAGTTTGAATTAAGTTTATCTGAATAAGAAAAATTTAGATGTACAGTCACTATCATCAAACACGTGAAAGAACATCATGTAAAATGAAGACTAGTAATAGATATTCAGAAATGAAGACACAGACTGATGGGTAAAAAACATATTGTGTAAATACAGAAAGTCATTTATGTTTCTGTTAGGCTCTGCTGCATAGTAACTCAGCCCAACATGAATAGCTTAACACAATAACCTTTTATTTAGTTACCTGTCCAGTTGGCTGGCTGCATGGTTCATTTGATCTAGGAAACAGCAAATCTCTGTTAGAACCATTCATGCAGTGTCAGTCACTAGTCTGGTGGTTAGTAGACTGTTGGCTACAGCAACAGGAATGACTTTGCTCTAGTCTCTCATCATCCAGCCAACTTCTCCACACGGTAGTCCCCAGGTTCAAATAGTAGGAAGATAGGATTTTGGAAGTTGTCTTGAGGTATTGGATTGAAACATGTACATCACCACAAAGCAATTTCCAAGATCAGCCCAGTTTCGAGGTGTAGAAAAGTAGATTAGATCCCCAATAGTAAGAAAGCTGAAAATTACTATGGTTATTTTTGTAATCTACCATGCAGCAATAAATTGTTTCTTATTTACCGGAAAAAGTGACTTTCAATAGCGGATGCAAGATCTGGGAAAATTTTTCCTCAGTTAAATTCACCTATGCATGTATGGTAAGACACTACTTCTACTCTGCTCATCAGCAAAACACTTATCACCATTTTCATAACTTTCCTAGAATTTTAGTTAACTCTCTGATGATTTTTCTCTTAAAATTCTGTAACGTTTACTGTTCCTGGTAGTATAACTATGGAGATAATATAAATATATGTGATCTATCAGCCACAATTGAGAGTGCAACCAGCTCCTTCTAACTTCTCTTCTGATTATTTTTTCTATTTAACTCAAGAGTTTTCATAACAAAGTTTTGCTGTAATGTTTTGCCACCAGTTATTTCACCCTTCCCCTGCAGTGTTTTAAATTACTTACAATTTCACAAAAAAAGACCACATAAAAGCCACATATCCTGCTTTATTTTGCTATGGACACATAAATTTCACAAAAGCTAGGTGTGTATATAGAACAGAAGCAAATGAAGCATGACGTGACATGTCTTTTTCTTTGCCCACTAATCGTTTTTAAAGGGTGTATAGCTACTGGTTACAGTCTCTGAGTAGGAACTATTTTGACAAATTTGAGAAAACATCCTATTACAAGCTACTATTTCCAAACTCTGATTTATGTCAAATTTCCAGAACATTTTAAGTTCCCTGCCTATAAGAGAAATGTTTTCTTGTAGATCCTATTTCCATAATCTCTGATTCTGACCCAACACTTTTGTTTTTTATGAATTACAATAAACTATTGGTTTGGTCCAAGATTATGATCACAAATCCATTTCCCTGCATTCCCTTTTGACAAATTTAAGATGTAAAAATTAAAAGCTTCAGCTTGGGGCAACTCTATTACTATAGGACTACATGCCCAAATCACTGCATAGTATATACACTTTGACATAACCACCCTATATTCCTGGTATTATCCAATCTATTTCCCAATGACTGCCTTCTTCCACAAGCTGTTTTTTCTACCAATAACTTCACGGTTGGTCCCAAACCCTAAGCTGATTCCTCTTCCTCTTTGTATTTCACAATGAAGTCATTTCTGAATCTTCTTATTCCAGTCCTCAAATCAGCCCCTCTATCCTGTTTGCCACTTTTTTTCTGCCCAATATCCTACCCGTCTGGTTTCTAAATTTGTCTTTTGAAAAATTCCATCATGTCCAGATAAATATATCCATAATTACATTGATTTTATTGAAGCAAAATTCTGATACTTTACTCTTCTCCTTTAAAAACATGCTGATTCATTAGACAAGTATAAAATATCATTGCAGTCAAAATTCAGTTTGACTTTTCTAATATTTTCCACTCTCCTCTTTACCATATGTATAGTGCATCCCCAAATTCCTTTTGTTTCCTTTTTAAATTTTCTTTCCTAGGATTTTTTTTCACTTTTACTTTTATTATAGCCAAACCATATGCATCCTTCCAGGTCTATATCCAAATGCTATCTTCCACAGGAACTTTTTAATACATTTATCTATTTCTCTATTCAATGTACTCATCTATTTCATCTGTGCTTCACCATTATTGATCACTTTTAGTGTGGCTATAACTCATTTGTGCATATGACACATTTCCCGTGTTAGCAAACTGGTTCAAGTTTTACTTCACAATAGAAAGTATGTATAATAGGCAGACAGGTATAGTATTAATTCAATGAATTAACTCATTAATTCAATGAATCAGTAATATAATTCATTAATGCAGTAAATATTCCACATCAGTCTGCTTATCAGTCCCTGTATCCAGTTTATGCTATATTCTCTTAAAAGACAAAAAGTATATTTCATTTCATGCATTAATTATGTGTGTGATATACCCCATCACATAGTATGCACTCTGCATTCTGGTTAATGATTCATTCTTATTTCTGAAAGGACTAAAATACTCCAGTTTCTCTACTGCCTTATCATAATACAGCATGATGAACAAGCTGCTGTTGTTACATTTTTCCTTGCATGAAATTGTATGAGACTAGTATGTATATCTGTACACTGAAAAATATACTTTTCTTGATATGGGATATGATTTCATTAGAATTTTGGTTGTCACACTGCATTGTTAATTTATAATCAAATTACCATCAACTAATCATCTTTATATATATATATATATATATATATACACACACACACACACACACACATATGCATGTGTGTGTATACATGCACACAGATATGTGTGTATATGTTTATGTATATATATACACACACATATATGGATGTGTGCATTTGTATATAAAGAGTTGTTTAAAAAAGTGATCCCATCCTTTTTTAAAGCCTTACATTTTTCAAACTAAGATAGAGATGCAGGTATCCCAATTTTAGTTTAGGTATAGTTTTCCCTCTATCTTATTTAAAACTTTCTGATATGATATTTTTAGTTATTTGTTTCACTCTGTGTCATAATCAGATTTGAAAAGCACACCTGACCATGACTGGATGTTCTGTTCATTGTAGGACTACTAGTGTGTAAAGCAATATTGATTTTTGGGTGAAATATTTGTGAAAAAGGAACACAGAAATGCAGAAGAAAAACTACTTTTTAAATGGAATGTATTTTATACTACAACTCAGCCCTAAAAACAAGTTTATGCTTTGTAGTTGTTCATTACTTATTGCGTGAAAATGAGATAGTAGAAAATAGTTATAAAGCTATCTACTTGCTCTATCAATTACCAAAAGAGTAGTTTTAAAATCTCATGCAATGATAGTGTTTTAAAAATTTCTTTTGGTCTACCAATTAATACTTTTTTTTATATATTTTGAGACTGTACATTGTATTAACAAAAATATAATAAATTATTATATCTTCCCATTGAATTAAACATTTTGTCTGTAAGTAATAAGAGATTTATTTTATACAATTAGGCACTGAGAGTAATTTTCCTTCGAAAAGATATCTTTTGGGTAGGTAATTTCATTTAATTTTATTTTCAGCTCTATTTAGGTTTGACAAATAAAAATTGTATATATTTAAGTTGTACAATGTAATGATTTGATATACATACACATTATGAAATAATTACCACAATCATGCTAATTAACATATTTATCATATAGTGACCTGTTTGTGTGTGTGTGTGTGTGTGTGTGTGTGTATGTGTGTGTGTGTGTGTAACATTTAAAATCTACTGGTAGGAAATGTCAAAAATACTACACAATATCATAAACTATAATCACCATGCTGTACATTGGATCTGCAGAATTTATTCATCCTGCATAACTGATACTTTGTACCCCTTGACCATTCTATTCTGTTTCTGAGTTTGGCTTTTTAAGATTTCATGTATTAGTGAGACTATGCAGTATTTGTCTTTCTGTGACTGGTTTATTTCATATTAACATAAGGTCGTGCAGGTTCATCCATATTCTCACAGATGACAAAATTCCCTTCTTTTTTAGGACTAAATAATATTCAATTTTTTATATAGACCTCATTTTATTTTTCCACCCATCAATTGACACTTAGGTATATTACTTGTCTTGGCTATTGCGGCACTAGGGCAGGCCTGGAGACTTCGGCTTCAGAGGCCAGGCTGGAGCCTAGAGCCATGGGTGTTGGCCTGGGGATAATCTTTAGAGGGGTTGGCCTTATGCTGGGGTAAGCGACAAAGTCAGGTGCTTATTTTACTCCCCTTTTCCAACCCAGAGGCTATCTCTTTTCATGATTGGAATGGGGTGATATAGGTAATGTGAAACTGTTTTTTCTACCCTCTTCAATACGTTTTTTTCTTTATTTCTGTACTCCACCAGGAGCTACAATCTTTTACCTGCATTCCACAACCTTTGTGAGGGTATATTAGAGTGTAGTTGGTGGTTCAAGTTGATGTTTTTGTGAAGGGACTAACATTGGAAACTCCTATTTCACCATCTTGCTGATGTCATGCCACAAATAAATACTTCTGACATACCCCTGTAGTTCCCTAATCTTCTCTTCAACCGTGTATAATCTGCTAGTTAAGTCATATGTTGGGTTTATATTTATTACAATTATAATTTTTACATTCAGAACATACATTTGCTTCTTTTTTACATCTACATGTCACCAGCTCTTATTTGACATTTTTGCTTTATCTTTGATAATGTTATGTGCATATTTTAAAATTCTGTTTTCTATAATTCCATAATCTGAATTGCAAAACTCTGTTTATTTTCTGATTGTTAACTCTAAACTTTCTGTTTTTCTTGAAATTTTGTCTAAAACTTTGAAGCATGTTTTGAAGTAAAGTTCTGCCAGTGTTGTTTAATAAAACTTCTAAAAGTAACCTAAAGATTACCTAGACTCAAATCATTCTAAACTGAATTATCTGAGATTTTTAAAAATTACATGGAAAACATCAATTGAAAATGTGAATGTGATAGGGCATAGTTGTGATTATAAATTCTCAAATAGGCTTTTTCTTTGCCTTAACACAGAAATAGGTTTTAGATAGATAATTGTATTTGTTGTATTTCTAGGAATAGTGGAGTTTGTTTCTTATACCCCCTTTGGTAAGCTATGTAATGCTATGAGGTCTCGTTATTATGTGGAGGTTCTACTAGGGTTCCTGGCCATAGTAGCTCTTAGCATTTTCTATTGCTTCCTTTGCCTGATGCAGCTTCTCAGAGCTTAGCAGAAACCCTAAGTGTTTCGTTTAGTTTTTACACTTTCTACCAGCCAAGAATAACAGATTCATTAATTCAAAATTCTTGAAAGATTATATTTACAATTGCCTAACAATGGTTATAATACCTATCTCTAAATTTGCATTGACATCTCTCTATATAGACAAATCAATACAGATCAATATAGATATAGAAATATACATATATAGATATGTGTTTGTAGAAGAATATATATTTTTTACACAAATGCTCATTCACTTTCAATGAAGTCTCGTTTCATTAAGCACATTGTAATTTGAAAATATCATAAATTGAAAATGCATTTAATACATCTAACTTATTGAACATCATAGCTTAGCCTATACTACCTTAAAAGTGCTCGGAACACTTTACATCTGGGCAAAATAATCTTACACAGAGCCTATTTTACAATATAGTGTTGAATATCTGACGGAGTTTATTGAATACTGTACTAAAGTGAAAAACAGAATGCTTGTGCAGATATTCAAAGTATGATTTTTACTAAATTTGTGTCACTTTTGCACCACTGTAAAGTAGAAAAATTATTAACTTGAACCACTGGAATTTGTGGACCTCTGTATTCAAAACTTCATCGTCATTTTCAGTTTTTATATCTCTTCTCCGCCTTTTAATATTTTTACTAATATTATAACACCTAATATGCAGTGATATCTAACTTAATGCTAAGTATTTAAAGTAATTATCTCATTCAATACTTAAAATACCTCCTTGAAGATATTTTATGATGTCTAATTTTATGTGAAGTAACTGAAGTTTTAACTTATATAATCTGCCCAAGTTTCCACATCATATAATTTTAAAAGCTTAAAGTTGAACGCAGCGTATTTTCCACCTCAAGTCAAATAAATAAGCATATCTGATTTTTAATAATGACATGCTATTTTGTTATAGATTAATAAGATATTTTTGAACACTGATATAAGAATTGAGGACCATGTGTCCTGCTGACAGATCCTTATGTTTTAGAATATGATTTACAATAAATCTCTCTGAACCGCAGTGGTTCTAACTGTAAACGAGGAAGCAAATGTGTGCACATTCGTTCATAGGAAAATTGGGGATTTATCTGTTAATTGGCTTTGAGATCCTAGGATTAAAGGTTTAAGTACTATCTTTATTAAAGATAAAAACTAATTAAAGTTTTAATCTCAAATAATCTTACAATTAAGGGATGTCTCTTATATTTATGTAATGGTTACTTTAAATAAACTTGATCTTTATAGTTGTAGGTCCCTCTTCTTTTTCCTTTCCTGTGCTATGATTTTCATCCTAATTTCTGTCTTTAGTCAGTGTCAAAATCATTTTCTTATTCTTTTAGCAGAATATTACAAATATAATTTCTCATATTTAGATCAACAATGGTAGTTTAATTTCAATATGGACAACATGCCTATGTTAAAAGGATTCTTCAAGCAACATTCAGAAATCCTATTCTAATGACTAATCAAATTTTGGAGGAAAAAGAATTCCTATACTGTCAACAACATTATTTCTAAGCAGATCTAGGAAATTATCATTGGAATAATGAAACCACAATTATTAACATGGTTCTAGATATTCTCTAGTTACCCATTAAACTACTGTTTATTCCATGTGAGTTTAGGTAGTAAAACAGATTTGGTACTGGTGTTGGATTTACATGAAAAAATTAAAAATCTTTCACATATGAGGATTTTTTTTCTTCTTAAAGAAATTCAATTGGTTATGGAAAAGCACCCATGGTATAGATAGAGATTATCTTCCTTAAAGTATTGCACAGTTGCAGAATTCAAAATTAAATGACACTCCCTAATGTACTTTGATTAAATAAGGTAATTAGTAAATAGAATATCAGAGATATCATTGAAAGGGAACACCCCACTATACATACATGGATATATTTAGACCAAATGTATTGTAGCCAAAAAGGAGTGTTAAGCAATTAATTTTGTTTCCACTCTTCCAATAATAACAAAGTTCTAAAATCAAATATATATAAATAAACATTTATGAAATACTAATTGTGAAAAGATATATATATATATCTCTCTCTCATAATATTGTACATATAAAAGAAACATGACACCTACTTCTATGTTCTTATAACCTAGTTTGGGGAATATAAAATAAATCTTTAAATTCTTACACTTTTTATTTAAGTAAAGATTAAAATGACATAGTTGGAGACCTGGAACTTGTGGAACAGAAATATTTTACTTTGTTATGTTCATTGAAGGTTTTTTCTACAGAAAAATGGAATTTAAATCTGACTTTTTATAATGGGAACAATTTGGGCTTACTACTGTTTTAGGCCTGAATTAAAAGTTCCCTCTTAGAACATAGCTTCTCCAGTGGGTTCCTAGTACTTCTGCCTGGGTGTCCTCCTATACTGTAGTCTGCTTCAATTCAGGTAAGTGCTCCTCTTTCTATGTTGGTCCCTTAACACATAGGCTTGCTGAATGTTTGGTTTTTATCAATATTTCACTTGTAGCCTTTCTCTCAATGAGCTTGTGAGCTATTTAAGCCTTGTTCCTAAAAGCCAGTGACTTCACATTCACATTCATGTTCAGAACACAGAAGTGTAAGTCTATCTAGCTAACTAATCTACCTGATTAGGTCACACAATCTAAAATTCAACATAAAGAAAAAACTGCAATATTTATTAATGTAAGTAAAATATGATATTTTAAATATTTTGTTTTTAGTATTACTATTATCCACTGTTTTCCCCAAGGGAGAGAACTGAGACGTTGCTCTGTTCCATTCTCTCCCATATTCTTCAAATATGATTAATTAACAAGTTTTCCTGATTAAATGTTCTTTACATTCCTGAACATAGACCTGATATGGTTTGTCTGTGTTCCCAATCAAATCTTATCTTGAATTGTAGTTCCCATAATCCCTGTGTGTCAAGGGAGGGACCTGGTGCGAGGTAATTGAATCATGGACCAGTTTTCCCCATGCTATTCTCGCGATAGTAAGTTCTCATGAGATCTGTTGGTTTTATAAGGGGCTTTTCCCCATTTTGCTAGGCACTTCTCCATCTTGTCATCATGTGAAGAAGGACATGTTTGCTTCCCCTTCTGCCATGACCATGATTGTTAAGTTTCCTGAGGCCTTTCCAGCCATGTGCAACTGTGAGTCAATTAAACTTCTTTCATTTATAGGTTACCCAGTCTCAGGCAGTCTTTTATAGTAGTATGAGAAAGGACTGATACAATAACCTCTACTTTATTTCCACACCCACTAACATTTCAGAACCTCCACATTTCTACCTGTGCTATGACAACTCATTGTCCTCATCTCTTTTGTTGAAGTCTTTTTTTCCAACCCAACTTACACTTCTCACAGTATGCTTGCTAATTTAATATTTCTATATAGAAATCTGTTTATATTATCCTCTGTGCAAATTCTTCAGTAACGCTCTGTCACCTGTTTAAGATTTATTTTCCACTGCCCCTGGTTCACCCATGGTATTTAATTGATGGTAACACATGAGTTTCTTGATTGCATCTGTTGACTTTTTATCTATGCCTTTACTCATGGCTTTAAGCTCTCCTTTGCATAAATTTAGTATGAAATTTGACTCCTGAAAAATTCTAATTTATTTCTTAATTCTTAGTTTAAGCAGGCATTACAGTCTAAGTTCATCTCTATCTTTTTGGTTAGATTTTATTTTCTGTGGAACTCATTTGTTCTCACTTTATTTCTATGCCAAATACTTAGCAGAAGCATTTGGCAATATAGAAGTTATTTATTTTCTATATATTGAATTAATTTAATAATCAATTGATGACAACGAGTGACTATGTAGACTATTGCCTAGACTACAAGGCAGTACAGATAAAGGTTATCAATAAAAGAGTAATGTGAATTGGGGTTAAGACAAACCCCAGACACTGGAGAAGCTAAATCAATTGTAAAGCAGCTCTGAAAATGCTTCATACGTTATGCAAAGTTCTCATCAGGAAAAAAAAAAAAACAATTTTCTGCAAGTTATGCCTAGTAGGTTAGTGTGGTATAGAATGGGGGTGGGGGGGAGTCTCACATGTGAAATCAGATAAATGTCCAGAAGAGATTGAATCCTCCTGTTCATGTTTAGCCTGACTAGCCTGAAGCTGACTGTTAAATTCTCTAGCTACAGTTGATCAAACCAAACTATTATCAAATATCCATATAAGTAGAAGAAATTGAAGGAAGACCTATCAGCGCAGGATCAAGAAAACAAAAGGTGTGTATGTGTTCTAAAAAAGAGTAAAATTTATTTAAATTTAGATTTCATACATATGCAATTTTCATTCCTGGCCTTTCCAATTGGTAAGATACTGTGTTGGGCACTGGATATTAGTTAGAAAAAGATTTTCATATTCCCTTACCTGTACACTTTCTTTCAAGTTTGAAGAGACAGTCAGTAACACATTAATATACATGGGTATAGTTTTAATTCTAAACAATGATATAATTAAAAACTGTAATATACTGCTTTCTATAATTTTCATGTGTTCCCTAAAAGTTCATCTGTTGGAAACTTAATCTTACAACAGCATTGGAAGGAAAGGGCCTAATAAGAAGTGATGAGGTCATGAGAGCAGAGTCCTCATCCCTCATAAATGAACGTGACTATTGCAGGACCTGTTTGAAAGTGGATTGTTATAAAGCTAGTTGGGCCCCTGGTGCCCTTCTCTTTCACAGGCACTTGCTTGCCCCTCCTTCCTTCTGCTCTTCTACCATGGAATGGCATGGCCTGAGGCCCTCACTGGATTCTAGTCCCTCAATTTTGGACTTTCCTGCATACAGAACCATGAGCTAAATAAATATCTATTCATTATCAATTATCCAGCCTGAAGCATTCATTTATACTGTCAGAAAATGTACTAACACAGTATTGAGAAATAACCATAGAGGATATTTAATTAAGATGAGAAATCAAGGAAGAGCTCTCTAAGAAATGTGCATTCATACTGAAGTCTAACATAAATTATCCAAACAGAAAGGGCATATTTGTGGGAGGGGGGTAATCTTCTAATGAATAGATGGGATCCTGGGATGGAAAAAAAGCTTGGAACTTCTGAGGAATGGGTGAAAATTCAGTGCAGGTGAAGTGTTGAAAGACAAGGGTGGGTGACACCAGACACGGCTAGAAGAATAGGCAGGGGTTTACTATGCATAGGCCAAGACTGTAAGCCATACCACCACTATGCCACTTTCTTATATCTACTAAAAACTGAACATCCAACACAAAAGGGATACTTATGAACCACTGGAACTTATGGAAAACACAGTAGCAAATGGGAAAATGGCCAGGGACAGAGTAATGAAGTAAGTAAATATAAACTACGGTTTCATACCATATGAGGCCAGTGTAGCCCACAAAGAGTAGACAGAGGTATCCTGTGTCTCTCAGGTCTTCTTAAGCTTTGTCTTCCAATCAGATCTTTAGAAATATGAACATGTAAATATTTGTATGTGTTCATTTCTTTGGAATGGGTTTATTTGAACTGTAGTTCTTCCTTCAAGTCTAGGCATTCAAAGTACGGATTGTCTCTCATCCCAAATTGTTGTAAAACAGACATCTTCTCTTAACATGGGATAGTGTCTAGGCTTTGTCCACACTCCCAAAACAATCAAATTAAATCAAAATTCTTGCAGGGTATCCAGTTTATTTCTTTAATCCACAGAAGAAGAAACTAAAACCTCAAAGTAATCATATCTCCAAGCATCTTAGAAAGCAAAAATTAGGCCGGGTGAGGTGGCTCACGCCTGTAATCCCAGCACTTTGGGAGGCCGAGGCAGGTGGATCATGAGGTCAGGAGATCAAGACCTTCCTGGCTAACACGGTGAAACTCCGTATCTACTAAAAATACAAAAAAAAAAAAAAAAAAAAAAAAAAAAAATTAGCCGGGCGTGGTGGTGGGCACCTGTAGTCCCAGCTACTTGGGATGCTGAGGCAGGAGAATGGCGTGAAACCAGGAAGTGGAGCTTGCAGTGAGCTAAGATCGTGCCACTGAACTCCAGCCAGGGTGACAGAGCAAGACTCCATCTCAAAATAAATAAATAAATAAATAAAATAAAATAAAAAGAAAGAAAGAAAGCAAAAATTAAATGAAAAACAGAGATTTCCAATTTTTACAATGAATAAAATTTTCCAGGAGCACAAGAAATAAATATAGAATGACGAGCCAAGATATACTATGATAGAATCATTAAAGTCTTAAAAGTTGTTCCTTCTCATCCAGTCATACATTATGGGAGAATAAAGTCTTATTTTATTTCAGGACATGTTGATGATTTTACATTGTCTTTGGAGAATTTCTTGGACTTTATTTCATATATAATTTTAGCTCTTAAATCATGAATCCCTTTTGCTTCTGATAATTAGTTAAATTTATTTTTTGTTGTTGTTTTACAGGTACCTTAATGAATAGCTGCATTATTATGTAACTGAAAATTATCAAATGAGTTAAGAAGGATGATAATTTGACCCCTAATTAAGGAAAGTTTGTTGATGAACAATGAAATTTTTATTGTTAATTGCTAGAAACAGGAATATCAGAAGTTTCTTACACCTTCTTGTTTATGGATTTCTCTCCATGCAATTATAACTATTTACAGTCAAGTGCTGAACATCTCAAACTAATCATACTGTTTATTAGAGAAAGTCGTTTAGTGAGTAGATGTTAATTGTGTCCCTGAAACAAAAGACTTCACATGAAAGTATTATTCTTCTGCTGTCCTTAACCTTTGAAATATTTTTTGTCCAGGTAATCAGCATGACTCTATCCAAATAAAGGTGGTCTACTCAAGGAATTATATTCTACTGTTAAATAGAAATCCTGCATTACTTAATATGCTTTAGTTGCAGTTTAGTATTGTTCCGTTTATCACACTTATCATAACATGTTTTTTTCTTTCTTTTTTATTCTTTTTTTTTTTTTTTTTTTTTTTTTTGAGACTGAGTCTGGCTATGTCGCTCAGGCTGGAGTGCAGTGGCGCGATCTCGGCTCACTGCAAGCTCCGCCTTCTGGGTTCACACCATTCTCCTGCCTCAGCCTGCCAAGTAGCTGGGACTACAGGCGCATGCCACCACGGCTGGCTGACTTTTTTTGTATTTTTAGTAGAGGCGAGGTTTCACCGTGTTAACCAGGATGGTCTCCATCTCCTGATCTCGTGATCCGCCCGCCTCGGCCTCCCAAAGTTCTGGGATTACAGGCGTGAGCCACCGCGCCCAGCGTAACCTGTTTCTTAAAATGACTTTTCAATAGATATGCAGAAAATATTTTAAATTTGGCATCCCAAACAGAAGTAATCATTAGTTCAAGCGCTACAACGATCAAATTTATAATCCTAAATTTTGTTTTGTTTTAAAGGGTAGTTGAAATAAAAACAGAAATGCACATAATAGATGATTTCCTTAAGTAAGCTATAGTAAAGTTACAGCTTACTTAAGGAAATCATCTATTATGTGCTACAACTTACTTGAAAAAATAATCTATTATGTGCATTTGTAATGGTATAGCAAGAGTGTCTTTAAACTCAAATTCAAAGAATGTATTCTTGACTATCTTTTAATTTCAGCCCTTTTGAATATTTGTTTTTAGAAACTGATGTAATAATATTTTAATTAAGTGCTAGTGAAATATAATTAACACACCATAGGATACTAACTATATATGATTTGCAAAAAAAAAAAAAATACACAAAAATTAAACCTAATGTTTTCGGTTATATAGCAAACTGAGAAGACAGGGAGAGAGAGAGCAAGAGAGAGAAAGAGAGAAAAAGAGAGAGACAGATGACAGGTAATAAGAGTCAGAGAGGGAAAGAATTCTAATATTTCTCATAATACAATTGCTTCATTCAGCTACTCAATAGTTAAAATAAAATGGTTTCTTCGTTTCCATATTTGAATCTTTATGTGTTATGGCATTTTTGTTATGTGCTTACTCTAGTGAGGAAACCACACTGTCCCATATTTCTTGTCCACTTGAGTTGTAAGGGATCGCTTCAGTTTTTGTAATAATTATAGATAGTGTTGAACCAGTAATTTTCCCAAGTTTAGGTTTTAATATAAACTTTATTATCTGTGTATCAAAATTCTCTAGCAACACTTTTTGCTGAAGTACCAAAAATCAGTGTCAGGCTGTGATACTAGAAGTTTACTTCCCTTCAACCAAACGTTTTCATTGTCTGCTACATCAGAAAGGGTTTCATTTCTTTCTTCCTCCTTTTTGGGGTAAAATCTGTCTTTTGGTATTAATTGGAGATATTTTCAACAGGAATAACTGTATGAGTCAATATCTCTAATATGGAATAGATTTCCTGGTAGGCAGAAGTGGCTTCTCATTTCATACTACCTGACATAATTCATTAAAATTATAGGCAAATACTTTTCCATTTGCTAGTTGAGGTGGAAATAAACAGAAAAAAATATAATATCTGCATCTTTACTAGATTAAGCCAGGATATATTGTCCCTATAAATATAACTTGGTGAACATTTCTCCTCTGAGATTTAAGGCTCCAACATTCCAGAATCTTGAATTTCTGGGGCAATTAATGACATCTTCTCTAGAAGATGTAAGTATGAAAAAAATTGCACTGTGTCACCTGGACTGTGATAAATTAAATGATAATTTCTGGATGATTGCAGCAGATACCAAATTGATTTTCTTAAGTATAATAACACCTCTTCTATAAGTTGTGAACTTCAACATACATATTGGCAGACATTGCTTCTGTCACACCTTTATCCTGCTCAAAGGTATTATTGATCTCCATTGCTTGTCAAGTATATTTAGAAGTACTTATTTATCAATGAAGGCACCTAGAGCAGTGTGATATTGTGAATATCAGATAACATGGTTTTTTTTCTTTTCTTTTTTTCCTGAATACCTATTTTGTGAATGTTACATAAGTCAAAAAAAAAAAAAAAGTCATTTAAAAAGACATTATACTAGTCTTTCATGAGGGATCAGCCAAGGCCAACATTAACATCGAGAGGGAGGTAGTACATTTAGAGACAACATCTTTTGATGTGCAAAGAATTACCTACTGGTTCCCCACACGGTACACGGCCATAATTCATATGGTGAATGATCAGTGCCTTTAATATCTTGTAACATAAAAATACTTAGAGTTTAAAATCTTGCTTGAAAAAATGATAACTCACGTGTTAGTGCATATGTCCCTGATAAACATATGCTTTGAGCAGATATTCAATCTCGCCTGTATGCTGAGCTGATGGAAACTCTAAGGAATTTACTGGAAAGGCTTCTTTTAATGTGTCCATCACATTACATTAGAAATGTAATTTGTGTCAGAAGAATGACTTATTTTTAAATCAAACCTTGACATGAACAGTTTTTCAACTACCAAAATTAAAACATCAATTATGGTTTACACTATAGAGGGTTTGTTATGGGACCCACTAACTTGAGCAACCATGAAGTAGAGAATAGAAGTTAAATAAAAGAATCTTAATGAACCATACTCCATAAATAAAGACAGAAATTTTATAGGTAAAGATGAAATGAACCATCTTATTATTATTATTATTATTATTATACTTTAAGTTCTAGGGTACATGTGGATGCAGCGTGTTTGTGTCCAATGATACGGACCAATTCAGTAGTACCTAATTGAACATCAAAAAGGAGGTTTTAATGAGATTTTCAAAAGTGTCAAGAATTCTAGGGAGGAAATCATTAAAACATGAGCATTTGGAATGGTAAAATAAATCCAAAGAAGGTTGAGTAGAAGGTTATGAGAAAGTCTCGAAACTAAAGCTGAATATGAGAATGGACTTGATTTCAATATGAGAAAAAGATGGATTAAAATCAAAAACATGTGGGCGGAGCAAGATGGCCGAATAGGAACAGTTCCAGTCTCCAACTCCCAGCGCGAGTGACACAGAAGACCGGTGATTTCTGCATTTTCAAATGAGGTACTGGGTTCATCTCACTGGGGAGTGCTGGACGATCGGTGCTGGTCAGCTGCTGCAGCCCAACCAGCGAGAGCTGAAGCAGGGCGAGGCATTGCCTCACCTGGGAAGCACAAGGGGGAAGGGAATCCCTTTTCCTAGCCAGGGGAACTGAGACACACAACACCTGGAAAATCAGGTAACTCCCACCCCAATACTGCGCTTTAAGCAAACAGGCACACCAGGAGATCATATCCCACACCTGGCCGGGAGGGTCTCACACCCACGGAGCCTCCCTCATTGCTAGCACAGCAGTCTGTGATCTACCGGCAAGGCAGCAGCGAGGCTGGGGGAGGGGCGTCCGCCATTGCTGAGGCTTAAGTAGGTAAACAAAGCTGCTGGGAAGCTCGAACTGGGTGGAGCTCATAACAGCTCAAGGAAACCTGCCTGTCTCTGTAGACTCCACTTCTGGGGACAGGGCAATAACAAACACAGCCGAAACCTCTGCAGACGCAAACGACTCTGTCTGACAGCTTTGAAGAGAGCAGTGGATCTCCCAACACGGAGGTTGAGATCTGAGAAGGGACAGACTCCCTGCTCAAGTGGGTCCCTGACCCCTGAGTAGCCTAACTGGGAGACATCCCCCACTAGGGGCAGTCTGACACCCCACACCTCACAGGGTGGAGTACACCCCTGAGAGGAAGCTTCCAAAGCAAGAATCAGACAGGTACACTCACTGTTCAGAAATATTCTATCTTCTGCAGCCTCTGCTGCTGATACCCAGGCAAACAGGGTCTGGAGTGGACCTCAAGCAATCTCCAACAGACCTACAGCTGAGGGTCCTGACTGTTAGAAGGAAAACTATCAAACAGGAAGGACACCTACACCAAAACCCCATCAGTACATCACCATCATCAAAGACCAGAGGCAGATAAAACCACAAAGATGGGGAAAAAGCAGGGCAGAAAAGCTGGAAATTCAAAAAATAAGAGTGCATCTCCCCCGGCAAAGGAATGCAGCTCATCGCCAGCAACGAATCAAAGCTGGATGGAGAATGACTTTGACGAGATGAGAGAAGAAGGCTTCAGTCCATCAAATTTCTCAGAGCTAAAGGAGGAATTACGTACCCAGCGCAAAGAAACTAAAAATCTTGAAAAAAAAGTGGAAGAATTGATGGCTAGAGTAATTAATGCAGAGAAGGTCATAAACGAAATGAAAGAGATGAAAACCATGACATGAGAAATACGTGACAAATGCACAAGCTTCAGTAACCGACTCGATCAACTGGAAGAAAGAGTATCTGCGATTGAGGATCAAATGAATGAAATGAAGCGAGAAGAGAAACCAAAAGAAAAAAGAAGAAAAAGAAATGAACAAAGCCTGCAAGAAGTATGGGATTATGTAAAAAGACCAAATCTACGTCTGATTGGGGTGCCTGAAAGTGAGGGGGAAAATGGAACCAAGTTGGAAAACACTCTTCAGGATATCATCCAGGAGAACTTCCCCAACCTAGTAGGGCAGGCCAACATTCAAATCCAGGAAATACAGAGAAGGCCACAAAGATACTCCTCGAGAAGAGCAACTCCAAGACACATAATTGCCAGATTCACCAAAGTTGAAATGAAGGAAAAAATCTTAAGGGCAGCCAGAGAGAAAGGTCGGGTTACCCACAAAGGGAAGCCCATCAGACTAACAGCAGATCTCTCGGCAGAAACTCTCCAAGCCAGAAGAGAGTGGGGGCCAATATTCAACATTCTTAAAGAAAAGAATTTTAAACCCAGAATTTCATATCCAGCCAAACTAAGTTTCATAGGTGAAGGAGAAATAAAATCCTTTATAGATAAGGAAATGCTTAGAGATTTTGTCACCACTAGGCCTGCCTTACAAGAGACCCTGAAGGAAGCACTAAACATGGAAAGGAACAACCGGTACCAGCCATTGCAAAAACATGCCAAAATGTAAAGACCATCGAGGCTAGGAAGAAACTGCATCAACTAACGAGCAAAATAACCAGTTAATCTCATAATGGCAGGATCAAGTTCACACATAACAATCTTAACCTTAAATGTAAATGGACTAAATGCTCCAATTAAAAGACACAGACTGGCAAACTGGATAAAGAGTCAAGACCCATCAGTCTGTTGTATTCAGGAGACCCATCTCACACGCAGAGACATACATAGGCTCAAAATAAAGGGATGGAGGAAGATTTACCAAGCAAATGGAGAACAAAAAAAAGCAGGGGTTGCAATACTAGTCTCTAATAAAACAGACTTTAAACCATCAAAGATCAAAAGAGACAAAGAAGGCCATTACATAATGGTAAAGGGATCAATTCAACAGGAAGAGCTAACTATCCTAAATATATATGCACCCAATACAGGAGCACCCAGATTCATAAAGCAAGTCCTTAGAGACTTACAAAGAGACTTAGACTCCCATACAATAATAATGGGAGACTTCAACACTCCACTGTCAACATTAGACAGATCAACGAGACAGAAAGTTAACAAGGATATCCAGGAATTGAACTCATCTCTGCAGCAAGCAGACCTAATAGACATCTATAGAACTCTCCACCCCAAATCAACAGAATATACATTCTTCTCAGCACCACATCGTACTTACTCCAAAATCGACCACGTAATTGGAAGTAAAGCACTCCTCAGCAAATGTACAAGAACAGAAATTATAACAAACTGTCTCTCAGACCACAGTGCAATCAAACTAGAACTCAGGACTAAGAAACTCAATCAAAACCGCTAAACTACATGGAAACTGAACAACCTGCTCCTGAATGACTACTGGGTACAGAACGAAATGAAGGCAGAAATAAAGATGTTCTTTGAAACCAATGAGAACAAAGATACAACATACCAGAATCTCTGGGACACATTTAAAGCAGTGTGTAGAGGGAAATTTATAGCACTAAATGCCCACAAGAGAAAGCAGGAAAGATCTAAAATTGACACTCTAACATCACAATTAAAAGAACTAGAGAAGCAAGAGCAAACACATTCGAAAGCTAGCAGAAGGCTAGAAATAACTAAGATCAGAGCAGAACTGAAGGAGATAGAGACACACAAAACTCTCCAAAATCAATGAATCCAGGAGTTGGTTTTTTGAAAAGATCAACAAATTTGACAGACCACTAGCAAGACTAATAAAGAAGAAAAGAGAGAAGAATCAAATCGACGCAATTAAAAATGATAAAGGGGATATCACCACCATTCCCACAGAAATACAATCTACCATCAGACAATACTATAAACACCTCTACGCAAATAAACTGGAAAATCTAGAAGAAATGGATAATTTCCTGGACACTTACACTCTTCCAAGACTAAACCAGGAAGAAGTTGAATCCCTGAATAGACCAATAGCAGGCTCTGAAATTAAGGCAATAATTAATAGCCTACCAACCAAAAAAAGTCCAGGACCAGATGGATTCACAGCTGAATTCTACCAGAGGTACAAGGAGGAGTTGGTACCATTCCTTCTGAAACTATTCCAATCAATAGAAAAAGAGGGAATCCTCCCTAACTCATTTTATGAGGCCAACATCATCCTGATACCAAAGCCTGGCAGAGACACAACAAAAAAAGAGAATTTTAGACCAATATCCCTGATGAACATCGATGCAAAAATCCTCAATAAAATACTGGCAAACCGGATTCAGCAACACATCAAAAAGCTTATCCACCATGATCAAGTGGGCTTCATCCCTGGGATGCAAGGCTGGTTCAACATTCGCAAATCAATAAACATAATCCAGTATATAAACAGAACCAAAGACAAGAACCACATGATTATCTCAATAGATGCAGAAAAGGCTTTTGACAAAATTCAACAGCCCTTCATGCTAAAAACGCTCAATAAATTCGGTATTGATGGAACGTACCTCAAAATAATAACAGCTATTTATGACAAACCGAGAGCCAATATCATACTGAATGGGCAAAAACTGGAAAAATTCCCTTTGAAAACTGGCACAAGACAGGGATGCCCTCTCTCACCACTCCTATTCAACATAGTGTTGGAAGTTCTGGCTAGGGCAATTAGGCAAGAGAAAGAAATCAAGGGTATTCAGTTAGGAAAAGAAGAAGTCAAACTGTCCCTGTTTGCAGATGACATGATTGTATATTTAGAAAACCCCATTGTCTCAGCCCAAAATCTCCTTAAGCTGATAAGCAACTTCAGCAAAGTCTCAGGATACAAAATTAATGTGCAAAAATCACAAGCATTCGTATACACCAGTAACAGACAAACAGAGAGCCAAATCAGGAAGGAACTTCCATTCACAATTGCTTCAAAGAGAATCAAATACCTAGGAATCCAACTTACAAGGGATGTAAAGGACCTCTTCAAGGAGAACTACAAACCACTGCTCAGTGAAATAAAAGAGGACACAAACAAATGGAAGAACATACCATGCTCATGGATAGGAAGAATCAATATCGTGAAAATGGCCATACTGCCCAAGGTAATTTATAGATTCAATGCCATCCCCATCAAGCTACCAATGAGTTTCTTCATAGAACTGGAAAAACTGCTTTAAAGTTCATATGGAACCAAAAAAGAGCCCGCATCTCCAAGACAATCCTAAGTCAAAAGAACAAAGCTGGAGGCATCACGCTACCTGACTTCAAACTATACTACAAGGCTACAGTAACCAAAACAGCATGGTACTGGTACCAAAACAGAGCTATAGACCAATGGAACAGAACAGAGTCCTCAGAAATAATACTACACATCTACAGTCATCTGATCTTTGACAAACCTGAGAGAAACAAGAAATGGGGAAAGGATTCCCTATTTAATAAATGGTGCTGGGAAAATTGGCTAGCCATAAGTAGAAAGCTGAAACTGGATCCTTTCCTTACTCCTTATACGAAAATTAATTCAAGATGGATTAGAGACTTAAATGTTAGACCTAATACCATAAAAATCCTAGAGGAAACCCTAGGTAGTACCATTCAGGACATAGGCATGGGCAAAGACTTCATGTCTAAAACACCAAAAGCAACGGCAGCAAAAGCCAAAATTGACAAATGGGATCTCATTAAATTAAAGAGCTTCTGCACAGCAAAAGAAACTACCATCAGAGTGAACAGGCAACCTACAGAATGGGAGAAAATGTTTGCAATCTACTCATCTGACAAAGGGCTAATATCCAGAACCTACAAAGAACTCAAACAAATTTACAAGAAACAAACAAACAACCCCATCAAAAAGTGGGCAAAGGATATGAACAGACATTTCTCAAAAGAAGACATTCATACAGCCAACAGACACATGAACAAATGCTCATCATCACTGGCCATCAGAGAAATGCAAATCAAAACCACAATGAGATACCATCTCACACCAGTTAGAATGGCGATCATTAAAAAGTCAGGAAACAACAGGTGCTGGAGAGGATGTGGAGAAATAGGAACACTTTTACACTGTTGGTGGGATTGTAAACTAGTTCAACCATTATGGAACACAGTATGGAGATTCCTCAAGGATCTAGAACTAGATGTACCATATGACCCAGCCATCCCATTACTGGGTATATACCCAAAGGATTATAAATTATGCTGCTATAAAGTCACATGCACACGTATGTTTATTGCAGCACTATTCACAATAGCAAAGACTTGGAATCAACCCAAATGTCCATCAGTGACAGATTGGATTAAGAAAATGTGGCACATATACACCATGGAATACTATGCAGCCATCAAAAAGGATGAGTTTGAGTCCTTTGTAGGGACATGGATGCAGCTGGAAACCATCATTCTTAGCAAACTATCACAAGAACAGAAAACCAAACACTGCATACTCTCACTCATAGGTGGGAACTGAACAATGAGATCACTTGGACTCAGGAAGGGGAACATCACACACAGGGGCCTATCATGGGGAGGCGGGAGAGGGGAGGGATTGCATTGGGAGTTATACCTGATGTAAATGATGAGTTGATGGGTGCAGCACACCAACATGGCACAAGTGTACATATGTAACAAACCTGCACGTTATGCACATGTACACTACAACTTAAAGTATAATAATAATAAATAAATTAAAAAAAAAAAATCAAAAACATTCTGGAATCAGAGCTGATGATATCAACTTAAACCAGTCTCTTACTGGTATTCTGTCACCAGAAAGGAACTGGCTTATGCTGAAATCATCAGCTCTCACAGATTTTCCCCCATCCTCACAATAAACTTTGAGAATGGGTGAACAGAAATGAAGATAAAGCTGATCAGATTTTAAGCTGGCAAGTTATTGTGAAGTGTAGATGTTTTACTGATCCTCAAAGAAAACAAAATGTAGATTCTACTAATTTGGAGAGAGGATTCAAATTTAGTATGTTAAATGTGAATAATTAGACTAAAACCTTTGGTGCTAAATTCACAGAAGAAATCTGTCACAAGTAAAAAATAAGAGCCTCGTGGAGCATATTTTCGCCTTTTTATCTGAGTTCGTAGCTGTATTTGTCTGAGATGACATCTCAATCAACTCTCAAGTTTTACTTTGTCAAATATGAAAACATTAGAAATCATACACCTTAATTATTCATCTCTACAAAAAGCAAATTGTAGCTGCTTTCAATCTCTTCACACATGCTTTTTGTAAAGAAGAAAAGGCCACAGTTGTGACTGTCCTCTGGGAAATATATACTAATCTTCAGGATCCTGTCTAAAATGTGATAACAGTGACTACAATCCCTGAGGTTAAGAAACTAACAAAGGACGTACTGTGTGCATATAGGTATGCATATGTGTCCTACTTAGAAAATAAAGCAGCAGGGTTAAATTTAAATGAAGGATTAGAGTGAAAAAATATTTTAGAAACTTAATCTGTGTATTTATAATGATATTTATTAATTCCAAAACGAATACAATAGTATTTAGGCTTGCAGTTGTAAATGACTCTAAGTAAATGTCCCTCTATCTTGCCAAAAAAAAAAATAATAATAATAAGAAATTGTTATATAAAGTAAAATAAATAAGAAAATGTCAAACATTTTTTCTAGCATTTCTGCAATGCAGTACTTTGTTTCTAACAATTCAGGACAAAGATACTTGATATGAGACTGACCATATTTCTTACCAATATTCTAGACCCCTTGCTTATCAGAGAGTTTCTTTTTTGAGGCCCTTAAACACTCCTGGCTGGTATATATGTAGTATACCTATAAAATTATTGACTAGTTAGTGATGAGTTAATTAGTGTGTCAGTTAGGGTTCTCCAGAAGGCATACCAAAAGTGAATTCAAAGTAAAAAGTAATTATTTTGGGAAATTCATGCAAATGATAAATATGAGAGAAGGGAGGGTAGGCACTGTGACACTGTGAAAGGAGATTAGGAAAGAAAAAGGAATGAGAAAAAAATCCTCAGACTACAATGGACTTTTGCCAAAATTTTGACCAGATCCACAAGAAGCCACAATATAAGGATCGCTGTTAGAGGAATCCTGTGTTGGGGGAATTGCCCTGGCTTTATATCTCCTCTGTGTTAGTCACTGCCTGAGAGCAGCCCAGGCAGAGCATGTTCTTGGTGTGAATGCTTAATGAGTTCTAAAAGTGAGACATCTGGAGACTGTGAGCCCATTGTGCTCCTCTAGCAGGATCACTACTGAATTATAAGGTCTGAGTGATGCACTACTACAATGACTTCTATAAAAAATATATCACAGATTTCCTCCTCTTATTTTGGTTACTTCATTTTAAAAAATTTGTTGGATTTATAGGGCCTTGGTATTGCATTTTGTCGTTTTATTTTGAGATTTTCATAAGCTGTTCCCCTGACAACCGCAAAGGGTTTGTGGCTGAAAAAATGTTATGAACCCTTGGCCTAGAAGATACATGTAAATGGTTAGCATATTGAGTCAAATTTCACAGTGTGATATCAAGTTTTTCAAATTTTTTCTAATGTGTGACTCTTCTAAAAACTCTTTAGGTTGAATTGAATAAACTGTCTGAATTGTTTGTATTTAAGCACTTCCATGAAATTCTCTGTCTAGGTTTGCCTGTAACTGTGGCATAGATGTCTTATAAGAATGCTTTCTGCCAGGTGCAATGGCTCATGCCTGGAATCCCAGCACCTTGGGAGGCCAAGGTGGGAAGATTACTTAAGCCCAAGATTTCAAGACCAGTCTAGGCAAAATAGTAAGAGACTGTCTCTATAAAGTAACAGTAATGATAATATGAAGAGGAAGCAGACAAATAATAATAAATAAGGAAAGCTTTCTGTGAGAATTCAGGAAAATCTGTATTTAACTCCAGGCAAAATTATTTGAAATATGAGCTTTTCAAAAAACTATTTCCACTCTAACTCTTCTCTCAGCTAGCAGAAAAAAAAAAAAAAATGGAAGGAAGGAAAAATAGGAAGGAAGGAAGGAAGGAAGGAAGGAAGGAAGGAAGGAAGGAAGGAAGGAAGGAAGGAAGGAAAGCAGGTAGGCCTGGCCAACATGGTGAAACCCCCGTCTCTACTAAAAATACAAAAAAATTAGCCAAGCATGGTTGCAAGTGCCTGTAATTTCAACTATTCAGGATGCTGAGTCAGGAGAATTGTTTGAACCCTGGAGGCGGAGGTTTCAGTGGGCTGAGATTGCACCATTGAACTCCAGCCTGGGTGAGAAGACAAGAATCAGACTCTGTTTTTTTTTTTTTTTTTTTAAAAAAAAGAGGAAGAAAAGAAAGAAAGAAACAAAGAAAGAAAGAAAGAAAAAAGTAAAAGAGAGAAAGGAAAGAAGGAGATGAAAGAAGGAAGAAAGAGAGGAAAGAAGAAAAAAGAAAGAAAGAAAAAAGTAAAAGGGAAAGGAAGGAAGAAAGGAAGGAAGGAAAGAGATGAAAGAAGAAAGAAAGAGAAGAAATAAGAAAGAAAGAAAAAGAAAGAAAAGAGAGAAAGAGAAAAGAAAGAGAGAAAGAGAAAGAAAAAAAGAAAAAGAAAGAAAGAGAAAGAAAGAAAGAAAGGAAGGAAGAAAGAAAGAAAGAAAGAAAGAAAGAAAGAAAGAAAGAAAGAAAGAAAGAAAGGAAGGAAGGAAGGAAGGAAGGAAGGAAGGAAGGAAGGAAGGAAGGAAGGAAATAGAAGTGGAAAGAAGAAACAAAAAGAAAGGGAGGAAGGAAAGAAGGAAAGAAGGAAGGAAGAAAGGGAGGAATGTAAAGAAGAAGGGAGGGAGGAAGGGAGGAAGCAAGCAAGCAAGAAAGATGTATCAACATGTTTTAAAACATTAAGAAGAAAAAAAAGTTTGAACTAAACTAGACCATTGATTGTGTGTAGACAAAAGGAATAGAAGGTTCCATTTCTGTTGCTTCTCTCTACGAACCTCCTATTAACATAGATTATTATGTATCATATATAATAGGTCACTCTATAAACCCATTTTATATATATTTGTGTTTATTTACTCAAGTTTTTTTTTTTCCTGAAGTCTCAGTTAAGTTCATGTTTAATTCAATTCATGCTTCACTTAGAAAATCAAGATTACAACTTTAAACAGGAAAAATTAGAAAATCTGGTAAGTCTGAGAAAACGTTATTTCTTTCTGTGGCTAGTGGAAAATAAAGCCTTGCCAGAATAATCAACCATCGTTCTTTTGTCTATAATTTTCATTTTTTCCCTATATTTGTCCATTTCAATCCCAATAGCCTTATGTTTATATTCAAAATCATTAGTTGACATCAGGAAGTTTCTTCCTAGAGAGATCCATTCCTGTTGCTTCTCTTTACAAATTTTCTATTAACATAGACTATTGCATATCACATATAATAGGTCGCTCTCTGGTGATTAATTTATGTGTCAACTTGATTGGGCCATGGAGTACTCAGATATTTTATTCATCATTATTATGGGTGTGTCTGTGAAGGTGTGTCTGAATGAGATTAACATTTGACTTGATCATTGAGTAGAGCAGATTGCCTCTCTTAATGTGGAGGGACTACATCTGATCCATTGGAGGTCTGAATAGAATAAAGGTGCTGAGTAAAAACTAATGCATTCTCTGATAAAATGTCTTCAAGTTTGGACATTGACATTCTCCTGCCTTCACAATAGAATTTACATCAGCAGTTATTCTCCTTTCAGGCCTTTGGACTAGGACCAAAATTATACTGTTGGCTTTCCTGGATCTCCAGTTTGCCAGCTGAAGATCTTGGAATTTCTCAGTGTCCATAACTTCCTGAGTCAAGTCATTATAATAAATTCCTCTCTATTTCTACACACACACACACACACACACACACACACACACACACACACACACACACACATTCTGTTTCTCTGAAGAAGTGTGACTAATAGAACCTTTACTAAAACAGTGTATTTCAGTCAGTGAGTAATGATAATTGATGAAAAGTTCACCTTTTTGTACTTAATGTGCAGTTCATTAGGGGATAGATTTGATAAAAAGTTAGGAGGGCATAATAGTATCAAATGTGAGGAAAGAAGTCAGATTTCTCGTCAAATATGATTCACATATTTTGGCCTGAGGAGTGAAAAGAACTAAAAGAGTTCAAAACTTAATTTTTGTTGAAAATGGATCATTGTTTCCTGATTTACTGACCCAATTTTCCATAGATTCCAGCAACATCTATTTTGTGACTGTGGAAGAAAAAAGGCACTAGTGCTAAGAAGTTTTGTGTTAAAGATTTGATGAATGGAATACTCAAAAGCTAGCCCTGTCACAAGCAGAACAGATTTATCTATAAACTGTGATACTGGGGATTTGGGTTTTCTTAGGGAGAAATTTGTTGGTGAGTAAAAATTCTCATTTTCAATGCCTATTTATCAGCTGGTTTTTCAGAGAGAATGTACAAAATAATTCCATAAAAGTAGGAGAGTAATCATTCAATATACTATGAAGTTAAAGACTGAACTAAAGAAAGCACAAAGGTTAAACCATAATGTTAAACTTCTGTTTGTACATTTGTTTTTGAGATCTTTGCTTTTCTCATAATGTTTAAAGGCATGTAGGAAGGAAGGGGAAGTGAATAAATAAGGTTGAGCAATTATGCTTAGCAATGTCTAGGCACTTGATATTCATTAAAATAAATACTCTGACCTTGACTTTAGTCACATAATTCTGAAGGCTACCATTCTTGTTAGCCTGCACTATAATCTTAAAATAGAGTGGAGAAGTAATCTATTTTAGTTTGGAAGAGTCCTAATGCAGGTCCATGAAAATAAAATTTCTGGTGAGATTCCTGAGGAAAAAGAGTATTACTTATGGATATAATCTTTTCATTCATTATCTACTTATTCATTTATTAGTTTTTCTTTTTTAAATCACTGTTCTAGTCCCTAAAGATATAAAGAGATGAGTATCCTGCCACTGTAGAATTTACATAGCTTAGTGAAAGAAAGACTGTAAGTAAACAGCAAAGAAGCAAAATAATTAGAGGCATAGATATGTGCTATGAAGAAAATGCACAGGCAATAAAATAGATAATAAATTGAGGTGGAAATTACTAGTTTAGGTGGTCAATAATGGCTTTGCTTTCAAGGTAATAGCATTGCCAAAACGACACCAGGTAAAAGTGAGTAAATAAGAACAGTCTTTAGCCAGTAAAAGGGAAAAAATGAGAAGGATAAAAAGTGGCCACCCATTCAAAGACAGCAATGTTGCTATAAACAGTACACTGGGTATGAGACTAGTGAGTGATCAAGTCAGAGATCTGTGAACATCAGAGAATTAAGGGTGTTGTGCTATATTATAAATATTTTGTCTCTTTTTCAAAAAACAATGGGAAGCCATTGATTAATTTTAGGCAATGTAGTAAGTAGAAAAATTAATTTTAAAAGATTAACTCTACATGGGGAATTGATTATAGAGGCAGGGGTCAGAGTGAGTTGATGAATTATGTTATTAGGTTCTTATTTTGTGTATCAAGAGGATTATCATTCGTTATATTTAACACTAAAAAGGGGTTCAATATATACTTTTTCAATGAATAAATTTGTTTATAAATAAATGAATTGACATAATAATGGATTGAGATAGAACATTGAGTTTCCCCAGAAGCAATGCTCTAGCTACGTTTTCCTCTTATTACTTTGTCAATATCACTCAAGGGTTTTATACATACTCCACACTGAGAATTTTACACTAACTTAAAGGTAGACCCAGGAAAAGAACAGAAACAATCAGCTAAGCAGGAAGTAATTCCAGTAAGTTTTATTATTACTATTGAAAAGCATTCTCTTAAAATAGCTACACAAATAATAGCATTGCCAAAACGATACCAGGTAAAAGTGAGTAAATAAGAACAGCCTTTAGCCAGTAAAAGGCACAGTCTCCACATTTCTGCTCAACTTTGATGTCAATTGTTATCTCAAGTCACAATCTGGTAGTGCCCAAATGCAATAAACCTGTGTGCATGCAGAGACATCGATAATCAGTTGGGACAAACATAAGAGAATCAGCTTTGGAAATAAAAAGCAGAAAAAGTTTGGAAACCTACTTTTCCAAAAAGCAGATTTGGAAAATAAAAGCAGAAAAAGAATGTGAGCTGAGAAGAACAGATACAATTCTGTTTGCACAAAGTGACTAAGGGTTTTGTTTCCCCAGTAAGAAAGAATAAAAGATCATTTATGTCAGAATTCCACTTCTTACATTTTATGCCAATGTGAACTATATAGAAAAATAAGTATTTTTTTCTCATATCATGTTCTGTATTTGACAATTTCAACAATTTATTCTCTTGAATTTCCAAATTAAAGAACCTAAACTATGCCTTCTCTAATTTGTTTGTTCATTAAACAAATATTTGTAGACTCCTAATAATGCCAAACAGCATTAGGACATGGGGTGAAGTAATGAATTGTTGTAGATGCTGTCTCTGCCAATAATAGAATTTACAGTCTAATGACTTATGCACTGTAACATGCAATTTCAATATAATGTGATCAATATTACAACAGAATATAAATAGTTTTGCCCTAATAGAAAAGGGTTTCACTCCATATTTGTAAAATCAGCGTATATTCTTCCCAGCAAAACTGATACCTATGGTAAACACCAAAAGTTGAGTAGAATGTAGCCAAATGAAGATAAAGTGTTAAGGACTATTGGCATGAATTATTTGCCAGAGAACTGCACTATAAACAAATAACTTGAAGAAATTAGAAATTAAATGTCATGAATATGTGCCTGGATATGCAGTAGTATTCTGGTAGAGTGGGTTGTGTGGGTAGGGGTAAAAAAAAATAGGTGGCAATGAGAAAAGAGGTATGGACAATAGCAAGAGTCTCATTGCTCAGGTCTTGTAAGCAATATTAACATTTTTCTTTCTCTTAGTGCTTTGGAAAGTCATGTAAGGGTTTTAATAAAAAGCATCATGTGATCAAACACAATTTTTAAACAATTATTCTGGCTGTAATGTGGATAATTTATAGACTAACAGTGAAAGCAGGGACAAAGATAATAGAAATTTGGGTCCAATGATCTCTTTTTGATTATTCCAGTTGCACGTAATCCAAAAAGAGATGATACATTCAAATAAATACTGCAGCTCTCAATAAAATAAATAACTTGAATAAAGCATGTGTCTGGTGACACTTCTTTCTACGTATATGCAAATACGATGTTGGTGGAAGTTTTTTTTTCCCCCCCCATAAATGGATAATCACTACCATCGTTTCATTTTTTCTTTTTTTTCTTTTTTTTTTTACACATTTAATTTTTTTAATTTCAACTTTTCTCTTAGATACAGGGGATACATATGCAGGTTTGTTATATGAGTACATTGCATGATGCTGAGGTTTGGGGAACAGATCCCATCACTCAGGTAGTAAGCATAGTACCTGCTAGGTAGTTTTTCAATGCACATTCCCTTTTCTTCTCTCCCTCCCCACTGTAATAGTCCACAATGTTTAATGTTTCCATCTTTAACTCCATGAGTATTCAATGTTTAGCTCCCACTTATAGGTAAGAGCAAGCACTGTTTGATTTTCGTTCCTGTATTACTTCACTTAGAATTATTGCCCCCAATTGCATCCATGTCTCCACAAAAGTCATGGTTTTATTCTCTTTATTGCTGTATAGTATTCCATGGTACATAAGTACCACATTTTCTTTATCCTGTCTACCATTGATGAGAACCTGGCTTAATTCCATGTTTTTGCTATTGTGAATAGCATTGCAATGAACACGAGTGCATGTGTCTTTTTGGGAAATGATTTATTTTCCTTTGGGTATATACCCAGTAATGGGATTACTAGAATGAATGGTAGCGCTATTTAAAGTTTATTGAGAAATTTTCAGACTGTTTTCCATAATGGATGAACTTGTTGACATTACCACAAACAATGTATAAGCATTCCCTTTTCTCTGCAGCCTCACCAACATCTTGTTTTTCTTTGACATTTTAAAAGTCATTCTGACTGGTGTAAGGTGTATCTCATTGTGGTTTTGGTTTGCATTTCTTTGATGATTAGTAATGCTGAGAATTCTTTCATTTTTTTATTTTTTCTTGGTCTCTTGTATGTCTTCTTTTGAGAAGTGTCGGTTCGTGTCTTTTGCCATTTTTCAATCAGGCTATTTGCTTTTGTTTGCAGAAGCTTTAACTTGCCAAATTCTCTTCAAGACTAGATATTACAAATAAATAAACTGAAGGATAATTTGAATATTCAGAAACCTCCTTTTAATGTGGAATTTGTGAGACTATGATATATATCTGGTATACATAGATATTCAATTTTCAAAAAGTAGATTTCTTTTGCATTCTTTTAAACAGGTGATATTATTTTCTTATAATATTCAGAAAGAAATTCACATTCTACCAGCATTTACCAGGAGGTAACTGAGAAAATGCATAATACATAGAAAAAAAAGATAAAATTCATGAACTATAATCACTGCAAGACATCAAGAAGTGATTCAATGCACATTTTTAATGATGTGTGTAAAAGTCAAGGAATGTTTTATGCAGGAAACTCAAGACCTCAGAATTGGCTCAAATGGGGAGAATTATTATCTTGTCTTGCTATCCAAACAGCAGGCTCTGTAATTCTCCTGCCTTTATGCACATGCAAGATGGACTGGAAAGAATCACTGACGTTCCCACATGACATTACCTTTATCTGGCACCAGAATCTACTATTTTAGAAAACATTGCACTATGTTTTTTCTTTGAAGCACAGATTATTTCTGTTAAAACACCATCCCATAAAATAGCAATGCATTTGGAAAGCAACTTTCCTATGATGAGCCTTCATAAAAGTTATACACTGGACCCGGTATTTTCATTTCTAGGAATTTCCCTCCTAAGAGGAAGGAAAAAAATATGTTTTATCAGTATATGCAATGATGTTTGTTACATAGCAATTAACAGAATATGAGGAAAAATAAAGTAAATATTTCAAAGGAAGAAATGGTTAAATATAGTAGTATATATCTATATGATGAACTATGAAAAGGGGAGTTTGGAAAATGAAGATTTAAAATAATTTTATGAAATAAAATATTATAGTGTCAAGTGAAAAAGCAAGACAAAACATATACATATTATATATAGGACCCTATACTTATAAGTGTTTATATTATTTTAAAAGTTCTATACACCTTTACACACACACACACACTCTCTTAGATATTAGAATAACATGCATGTACACACAGATACTCGTTGAATTTGAGTACTAATCTATTAAACTCCTAATGATTTTTTTAGCTGTACAGATTAAACCAAAACTGTTCTCAGTCTGTATTACTAGTGCTTCCACACTATAGTGTAGAATGTAGTGTCTAGAAAGTTATTGTAGGCCTTTCATGCTTTACACTTTGATATTTTACATTTTGATATTTTTTCAAAAGTGTAAAATATATTTAATTATACCTTCTATGCTTAATAGGTCGATATTTATTAAAACTTTATCCTTTTCCATATTCTCTTTTCTGCTCTATGCATGCCATTATTCTCTCTTATGAATATCTTTTCTTCCTGGCTGTTTCTAACAAGTCATCTTTCTATGCCTACTATTTACTCATACTCAGCCAATACATTCACCTAAAAATCAATTTCATTAGAGTTTAGAATTATGAAGAAATTTTATCTATCCAGGTAATATAGTATCAAAATACTAGAAAGAAAGATTGTCATATTAGTTTTTTTAGTGACATATAAGTTGTATTTGGACCTAAAATATAGTACTTTTACTAAAGAAAGGTTATTTAACACCAAGGTTATGTTACTGTTTTTAAATTTTGATGTTTGAGTTCCATTGAACTAATCTGTATTGAAACAATATTATTTGAGAAGTAGATTTTTCTTTGAAACAGTTTACCAATATCTATCACATTTTAGCTGTGTCACCAAATTCTCATATGAAACAACTCAGGCAGAATATATCATTATACTCACGCCTAAAATTTATCTACACATTTATGGGTAAGATAAGTTACTTGAAAATTGTAGAACTGGAAGTAGGCTCCTAAAACCCAAAACTTTTATTTTATTTAAACTGTGGCTTAGAAAGATATTTCACTATTTATATTCTCTAATATTTTTGAATTTTTAAGACACTCTGTGAACTCTGAACGAAGTACTAATGATGTAAAATATTTAAGTTATAGGTCTTAGAATCAAGACACCATGTTAGGTTGTCAAAAACTTAGTCTCTGGGTTTTTTGTTTGTTTGGTTGGTTTTGTGTTTGTTTGTTTGTTTTTGTATTTTCATGTCAGCCTATGTCCTAATATTAATGTAAATTAAATTTACTACATTTTCAAATTGTAGGATAATTTGCATGAAAGTTGTTATCTATGGGAACATATGAAAGAGAGTCTCTAAGCCTTAAAAAAACACATTTTTTCATGTTAAAGTTAGTTTCATATATGCAAACACATGTGAAGGTAGTTATACCCAGTGATATGCATGTCCTTTACACTCTTTTCTAGAAATGAAGGGATTAGTACTAGCTTATTGTCTTTTTTTAAATATTACTTCCAAATTTTAAGCAGTAGGAACACTTCATGTCTGTTCCACCTTTGAAAGCTCATTTGCACTCTGTTCATTCATTCCTTCTGGTATCCTGATTATAAAAATTTCAAAACTTGTTATATTGTCCCAAATATCTTGGATGTATTTTTCAATATTTGAGTTCTTTTTTTTTTTTTCCTTTTGTCCTTGTGTTTCTGTTTGGAATGTTTTTATTGGCCTATATACAAGTTCCCAGATTCTTTTCTCATTTGTATCAGGTCCTCTGATGGACCTGTCAAAGACAACCTTTATTTATGTTACCTTATTTTTATTTGTAGAAATTATTTTGATCTTCTCTCATAGTTTTCATCTCTAGGCTGATATCACCCATTTGGTTTTTCATGTTGTCTACCTTTTTCCATTACAATCTGTGTCAGAATTCCTAAGATCATCTCAGAATTGATGATTTACTGGAAGTACTCACAGGACCTAGAAAAACTCTTACATTCATGGTTACTTTTTATTATAGTGTATTAACCAGGGTTCTCCAGAGAAACAAACATACTTAATAGGATATATGTATTGTATATGTATTATATATATATATAAATATAAATATATTTATTATGATATATATGATAATAAATATACATACTTATTTATGAGAAATTGGCTCATGCAATCATGCAGGTTGAGAGATCTCATAATCTGCTATCTGCAGCTGCACCAGGAAAGCTGGTGCCATAATTTTGGTCTAAATTTGAAGGCCTTGGATTTTTAGGAACCAGGAGGAATCAATAGTAAAAATCCCAGTTCAGTTCACAAGCAGAGGAAGACTAATTTCTCAGCTCAAGCAGGCAAACAGAAAACAAAAGGGGCAAATTCTTCCTTCTTCTGCCTCTTTGTTCTATTCAGACTCTCAATGAATTGGATGGTGCCCACCCACACTGGTGAGGGAAATATACCTTTTTCAGTCCACCCATACAAATGTTACTGTAATCCAGGAACATCCTTGCCTCATAGACATAGCCAGAATGTTTAATCTGTGCCCCCCATGGCACAGTCAAGTTGACACAAAACATTTTTCATCCCATACAATGAAAGAATGTAAAATAAAATTAGCAAAAGGGAAGGGCACATCAGGAAAAGTACCAGGCACAAGCTTGCAGGTGCCCTCTTCAAGTAGAGTTGCACAGACTTGCTTAATTCTTGTGTAATTATGTGTAGCAACACATAGGAAGTATTGCTAACCAGGGAGCTTACTCCTGTTTTGGCATTCAGAGTTTTTATTGCTGGTTAATCACTTGGGTATTCAGCACCTGTGTAACTGATCTCAGCTTCTCAGAGTCCAAACTTCCAGAACAAAAACAGGCATTCACCATAGATTACATTGTTGGTATAAGCTGTCTTATCAAGTTGATACAGCCTGGCCCAAGACCTCAGGCATACAAGAATATTCTGATCAGAAATATATATATACACACACACATATATATTATATATAATATATAATTAATATATATAATATATTATATATATATATATAGGAATACATAATATTCCAAGTTGCACAGAACCAGGAGCCCGTTAAGAGCCAGTTCTAAAGAGAGGCCGTTTTTGAGAATCTGCAAGATTTGTGCAACCTAGGCCTCATGGGTTATTATTATTATTTTTTAACACAGAGTTTTGAACATATTGTTTATAGTCATTTTAAATTACTTGCCTGATAATTCCAATAACGGAGTCATATTCTAGTCTGGCTCTAATGACTACTTTGTCTCTTGAAACTTTGTCTTTTTGTTCTTTGCTTTTTGGAATGCCCTGTAATTTTTTAATCCCTTTGGATATTAAGAGTTTAAAATATTGACTATCCAATGTTTTGTGGAATCAGTTTGTCCTAAAACCTCAGTTTTGTGATGGGTTCAAAAATATCACTAGTTTTTAGTTATTCCATCTTTCTCTTATTTTAAGTACAGGAGGAACAACTTCTACGATCTTTACATGCTGAAACCAAAACCAGAAGTCTATTCACTTATTTCTTAGGGAATAATTACAGTGTCAGTCCCAGAGAAACAGAAGATAGCTTACCTGTAGTTTTAGGTAGATACAAGTGGTGAAAGAAGAATTATAAATGTTGGTGAACTGAAATAAAAAGGGATATACAGCATTGAAAGTGGAATAATTCTTCTTTTTTCACTAATTATTAAAGATTGGCAGATTAAAGAAAGCCTAGTCAGAAAATTAAAATCAGGAAATAGCAACCTGTCTAATTTCAATGTCTACAACAGACAAAGGATTGTTGCAATTTAGCTACTAAGTTCTTCAAAGATCAACTGACTGCAATTATATTGTTTAGAGTATAAATGTGTGAAAGTGTATTTTTAAAAGTTAAATTTTGACCTATTATTTCTTTCACTTCTGGAAGCACTAAATGTTAACATCACTTCATTAATTCTACTTGAAAGTGTAACTTAAGACAGAAGGGAAGATTTATATATGCATCCATACCCCACTGTGTGGAGAATCAGAGGTGACAGTGTTGTGGTGTGGACTGAAAGAGGGCTCTACCATTTTTTAACGTTCTTATTGGATTAGACAGCTATTCTTTCAATTTTTCTCTGAATGTTGATGCCAGAGAGATCCACATGTGTATTGGGAAACAAATTGAGTTTTCTTGCACCTGTGATTTCCTAGTCAAGAATATGAATACCTTCAAAGCTCAAATTCCTGTGATTTAAGCATTTCTGAAAATGGCTAATGACTACATCTTCAATAAAAGAACAGTTATCTATTCACATAAAATAAAATGCTAGAATTGAAATTAATTGAGAAATGCCAAATGTATCTTTAAGATGTATCCAGATGGTTTTCGTTAAGGATTTAATTATCATATGGTTCAATGATGGATAAAGTGTATAATCACTAATGTACTCAACCTCATAAATATATTAAAACATGTAATACTGCTTCGTTAATGATTACTAATTATTTAATCTATAAAAAGGGTTATTAGAAACGTAAATGCTGCTAATAAGCAATCTAATATACACATAGGATCAAGAAAAACAAACCAGGAAATATATCTTTATTAATTTGCCAATAGCTTGATGAAGGACTAGTAAAGATAGTTATTACATATTTGATCTTTGCTTAGGATAGAGAAAGAGGATTCAAGGAGACTATAGATGACACTGATTTAGCAATATTGCTGGAGAATCAATCAGAGTAACCTTTGTTCATGTGTGTGTTTGTGTGTGCATGTATGTAGACACCACAAAGTTCTGTGGAGAATTAAATTGCTAACACATAAGGTTTATATTGCAATAAAACAAGTGATTAAAGCATACATTTTAAAGGATGTTGACAATGTGTGATTCCCTATTTAATAGTGTGTTGGAATTGGCTTTACCTGGCTCATAATACCTGATTGATACATTTTCAAGAATTTTTCAGGCAGTTGTGAAACTTATGGTATCTTGAAATTGCCCATGGTGGGGTGATTTACATCACAGAAAACAGTAACCTCTATATATAGAGACTTTTTAACTTTTATCCCCGTGTGTTGGCTTAGTAGGGCCCCATGGCAAATTCCCTTCTTTTGCCACTCTGGTTGAACAACCGGGTACCTGGTAGCTACTAATTGAGAAGGTCTCTGTGCCACTAACTAAAGGTGAAAAAAGAGCTAAGTTTTATTGGTCTTAAATAAAACTAGGAAATGTTGTTTTTCACTCTTCTTCCTATATCCTTGTTTTTAAGTCCAAATGTACCTTCCAAGTCTCTGGGCTGTATGAGGACAAAGGCTGAGCAAATAAATTATGTGTAGAATTTAGACTATTCAAGCTCTCTTCTTTTAAACATAATTTGAATTATCCTACCAATGTACAGAATTGGTACTTTTTTAATGTCAAATAACTGAGAATTGTTATACCCATAAGTTGCAATTGTCATTATTTCAATGTAGAGTAGGTAATGTGAGGAATATTAGTTTATAAAATAAAATAAAATATGTAAGTGCAATGAAGTTCATAATTCTTAAAGAACTAATTTGCACAATCTCATTAGAAATTAGACATGAATGAAACAAGCCAATCAATAGCATGCCTTTTATACTATATGGAAAGAATTCAAAATCAGTTGTCATTTTCCACATGTGAATTTCAAGTCACAAATAAAGGTAAAATAGACTGCTAAACAATAGCTAGAATTTTAAACTTTGGAAATCTTTATGTCAGAACCAACAAACTTCAGTTTTTTATATTTTTGTCTCTAACTGTAATTGTGAGTATATCTGGTATCTGCATACATGTTTATCATATTCCATGTTGTTAAACATACAAGGAAATTATTTAAATTTCTACAGAGGGTTTCTGTGTTTAGGAATTGTTTTAATTCATAGTGCCAAATGTTGCAAACCGTATTTGTGGAATCTGTGGTGGCCAAGGCTTTTTACTTCTTTTGTGTGTGTGTGTCTTTGTTCACTAAGTTAGACTACAGAATGATCCATTTTTGGATCATCAGAAATAAATGTTATGTGTCAAAACTTGATTGGGTCCTGCAGTTGAAGGAAAGGAAAAAATCAGTGATAAGCTTCTAAAGTTATTACCTCAGAAAATCAATTATCTGCTATGAGGTAACAACTGTGAACAATTTTCTGGAAATATGAGAGAGAACAGTAGTAAGAAAGGATTAACGAAGCAGTTAGCACAGTATTGATTAGGCCTCCAAGTAGCAAATCTATGCCTGGATTTTGCTAAAATGTAGAAAAAGTCAACTTACCCCAATAATATTTTAATGACTATTTGATGAGAAAAATTTTGAGACATTGCATCATATTATTTAGTATAACACCACATAAGCTGACCAGAACATAAATCATACATACAGGAACATATATATGTTTTGATTTTTAAATTTTTTCTAATTCTAGTAATAATTTATACTGTAATATTTGCTTAGCATAAGGAATATTATTTTATTTAATATGTCCTCATGTCCTTATTGTGAGTAAAAGTGAAAGAGGTAATGTGATGTATCTTTTGTTAATACATAGGAAAACAGCAAACAACTACGTCTCTACATACATGAAGTCTAGTGCATAGATACATTAGGTTGGTACAAACGTAATTGCAGTTCTTATGAAATTGTTGAAATTTGCCATTTGATATTAGAATACATTCTTAAATGTGGTTATGTTATACATCATTTTAATATGGTTATGTTATGTATCATTTACTGCTGTTTTGGTTACGGTAGCCGTGTATTATAGTACGAAGTTGGGTAGCATGATGACTCCAGCTTTGTTCTTCTTACACAGGAGAAAACAAAACAAAACATAAAAAGTAATTGAGGTTTTTGCATTCTTGTAATTTGCCATTTGATATTGGAATACATTCTTAAGTAAATGTGGTTATGTTATACATCATTTTAATATGTGTTCCTCACTTTATTTTTTTGGCTATTGATATATTACTTTCTATTTATCTTATATTTATTTTAGACTATGGACATGATGTTATAAAAAAGCAAATTTGAGCAATTTTCTTATTTGAGTACAAAATGGGTTGTACAGCAGTGGAGACAATTCACAACATCAACAACGCATTTGGCCCAGGAATTGCTAATAAACATAGAGTGCCGTTGTGGTTCAAGAAGTGTTGCAAGGGAGACTAGAGTCTTGAAGATGAAAATTGTAGTGGCCGACAATTAAGGAACAATTGAAAGCAATCACTGAAGCTGATCCTCTTAGAACTACACGAGAAGTTGCTGAAGAACTCAATGTCAACCATTCTACAATCGTTTAGCATTTGAAGCAAATCAGAAATGTGAAAAAGCTTGATAAATGAGTGCCTCCTGAACTGAGTGAAAAAATAAAAAAGATGGTCATTTTGAAGTGTCATCTTCTCTCATTCTATGCAAAAACAACAAACCGTTTCTCAATTGGAATGTGACAGCTACCGTGACAACCAGCTCAGTGGTTGGACAGAGCAGAAGCTCTAAAGCACTTCCTGAAGCCAAATTTGCATCATAAAAAGGTTGTGCTCACTGTTTGGTGGTCTGCTGCAGGTTTGATCCACTACAGCTATCTGAATCCCAGTGAAACCATTACATCTGAGAATCAATGATTTCTGAGAAGTATGCTCAGCGAATCAATGAGATGCATGAAAAACTGAAACACCCACAGCTGACATTGTTCAACAGAAAGGGCCCAGAATATGCCTCATCTGCCGTATTCACCTGACCTCTCACCAACCAATTATCACTTCTTCAAGCATCTCCACAACTTTTTACAGGGAAAATGCTTCCACAACCACCAGAAAATGCTTTCTAAGAGTTACTTGAATTCTGAAACATGGATTTTCATGCTACAGAAATAAACAAACTTCTTTCTCATTGGAAAAAAAAGTGTTGATTTTAATGGTTCCTATTTCAATTAATAAAGATGTGTTTGAGCCTAGTTATAATAATTTAAAATTCATAGTCCAAAACCACAATTACTTTTGCATAAATCTATAAACAAAATAATTGTATTTTTCATATTTTTGTCTTCTCTTGATAATGTGTTAATAATCAATCAGATAATTTTTTTTCATGTATATTTTAAATTCAGGAGCACATGTGCAGATTTGTTACATAGATAAACTTGTGTCATGGGGGTTTGTTGTACAGATTGTTCCCTCACCCAGGTATTAAGCCTAGTATTCATTAGTTATTTTTTCTAATCCTCTCCCTCCTTCCACCTTCCACTCTCCAACCTCCAATAGTCCCCGGTGTGTGTTTTGCTTCTCTATGTACCCATGTGTTCTCATCATTTAGCCCCCACTTATGAGTGAGTACATGTGGTACTTGGTTTTCTGTTCCTGCATTAATTTGATAAGGATAATGGCTTCCAGCTCCATCTATGTCCCTATAAAGGACATGATCTTGTTCTTTTTAAGGCTGTATAGTATTCCAAGGTGTATATGTAACACAATTTTTAATCCAGTCTATTACTGATGGGCAGTTGGGTTGATTCCATGTCTTGGCTATTGTGAATAGTGCTACAATAAACATATGTGCCTATGTGTCTTCATAATAAAATGATTTATATTCCTTTGGATATATGCCCAGTAATGGGACTGCTGAGTCGAATGGTATTTCTGTCTTTAGGACTTGAGGAATTGCTACACTGTCTTCCATAGTGGTTGAATAAATTTACATTGCCACCAACAGTGTATTAGTGTTTCTTTTTCTCCACAACCTAACCAGCATCTGTTATTTTTTCTCTTTTTAACCATTCTTACTGTTGTGAGATGGTAAATCATTGTGCTTTTGATGTGCATTTCTCTAATGATCACTGATGTTGAGCTGTTTTTTCATATAATTGTTGGCTGCATGTACATCTTTTTTGAGAAGCGTCTGTTCATGTCTTTTGCCTACTTTTTAAGAGAGTTATTTTTCTTGTAAATGTGTTAAGTTCCTTATAGACACTGAATATTAGCTTTTTCTCAGATTCATAGTTTGCAAAATTTTTCTCCCATTCTGTAGGTTGTTGGTTTACTCTCTTGTGAGTGTGTTTTGGTGTACAGAAACTCTTTAGTTTAATTAGATCTCATTTGTCAATTTTTGCTTCTGTTGCAATTGCTTTTGTCATCTTCATCTTCATCATGAAATCTTTGCCTGTACCAATGTCCAGGATGGTATTGCCCAGGTTGTCTTCCAGGATTTTTAGAGTTGTGGGTTTTACATTTAAGTCCTTAATCCATCTTGAGTTGATTTTTGCACATGGTGTAAGGAAGGGCTCCAGCTTCAATCTTCTGTAAATGGCTGGACAGTTATCTCAGCACCATTTATTGAATAGTGAATTGTTACCCATTGTTTGTATTTGTCAGGTTTGTTGAAGATCAAATAGTTTTAAGTGTGCAACCTTATTTTTGCATTCTCTATTTTGTTCCTTTGGTATATGTGTCTGGTTTTGTACCAGTATCATGTTGTGTTGGTTACTGTAGCCTGGTAGAATAATGAAGTCTGGTAGAATAATGCCTCCAGATTTGTTCTTTTTGCATTGGCTATTCAGGTTCGTTTTTGCTTCCAAATGAGTTCTAAAATAGTTTTTCTTCTAATTCTGTGAAGAATGCCACTGGTAATTTAATGGGAATAGCATTTAATTTACAGATTGCTTCGGGCAGTGTGGCTATTTTATTTATATTGATTCTTCCTATTCATGAGCATGGAATTTTTTTTTCATTTGTTTATGTCATCTCTGATTTCTTTGAGCAGTGGTTTGTTGTTCTCCTTGTTGAGATATTTCACTTCACTTGTTAGCTGTATTCTTAGATATTTTATTCTTTTTGTGGCAATTGTGAATAGGAGTTCATTCATGATTTGTGTCTTGGCTTGACTGTTCTTTGTGTACAGAAATGTTAGCTATTTTGCACATTGATTTTGTATCTCAAGACTTTGTGGAAGTTGCTTATCATCTTAAGAAATTTTTGAGCTGAGATGACAGAGTTTTCTAGATATAGGATCATGCCATCTTCAAAAAGGGGTATTTTAACTTACTCTCTTTCTATTTGATTGCTGCGTATTTCTTTCCGTTGCTTGATTGCTCGGGCCTGAACTTCCAATACTATGTTGAATAGAAATGGTAAGAGAGAGCACCATTTTCTAGTGCTGGTTTCCAAAAAAAAAAAAAAAAAAATTGCTTCCAGCTTTTGCCCATTCAGTGTGATGTCGGCTGTGGGTTTATCATAGACAGCTCTTATTATTTTGCGTTATGTTCCTTCAATACTTAGTGTATTGTCATAGACAGCTCTTATTATTTTGAGTTATGTTCCTTCAACACTTAGTGTATTGAGAGTTTTTAACATGAGGGAATGTGGAATTTCATCAAAAGCCTTTTCTACATCTATTGTGATAATCGTATGATTTTTTTCTGTAGTTCTGTTTGTGTGATTAATCACATTTATTAATTTGTATATGTTGAACCAACTTTGCATTCCTGGAGTGAAGCCTTCTTGAACATGGTAGATAAGTTTTTGATGTGCTGCTGGATTCGGATTGCCAATATTTTGTTGAGGATTTTTGCACTGATGCTTATCAAGAATATTGGCCTAAAGTTTTCTTTTTTGTTGTTCTATTTCTGCCAGATTTTTGTGTTAGAATGATGCTCGCCTCATAGAATGAGTTAGGGAGAAGTCTCTTCTTTTCAATTTTTTAGAATAGTTTCAGTAGGAATGGCACCACGTTCTTCTTTGTGCATCTGATATAATTCAGCTGTGAATACACCTGGTCCTGGTCTTTTTTTGTTGCAAGACTATTTGTTACTGCCTCAACTTCAGAACTCTTCATTGATCTGTTCAGGCATTCAATTTCTCACTGGTTCAATCTTGAGATGGTTTATGTTTCTAGGAATTTATTTACTTATTTTAGATTTTCTAGTTTATGTGCATAGAGGTGTTCATAATATTCTCTGATGGTTATTTGTATTTCTGTGGGTCAGTGGTAATATCCACTTTGTTGTTTCTAATTATATTTATTCTCTCTATTATTAGTCTCGATAGCAGTCTAGCTTAGGCATATCAAAAAAAAAAAAACAAAACAAACTCCTGGTTATGTTGATCTTATTAAATTGCTTTCTGTCTCAGTCTCCTTCACTTCAGCTCAGATATTGGTTATTTATTGTCTTCAGCTACCTTTGAAGTTCATTTCATCTTGGGTCTCTAGTTCTTTTAGTTATAATGTTAGTTTGTTAATTGAGATATTGCTAGTTTTTTGATGTGGGCATTTAGTGCTGTAAATTTCACTCTTAACACTGCCTTAGATGTGTACCAGAGATTCTGGTATGTTACCTTTGTTCTTGATCATTTCAACAAACTTCTTGGTTTCTGTCTTAATTTTATTATTTACTCAAAAGTCATTCAGGAGTAGGCTGTTCAATTCCCATGTAATTGTAAGGTTTTGAGAGAATTCCTTAGTCTTGAATTCTAATTTGATTGTTCTGTGGTCTGGGAGACTGTTATAATTTCAGTTCCTTTGCATTTGCTGAGGAGTGTTTCATTTCTGATTATGTGATTGATTTTACAGTAAGTGTATTTGGCAATGAGAAGACTGTATTTTCTATTGCTTTGGTGTAGAGTTCTGTAGATATCTGTCAGGTACATTTGATTCAGAGTTGAGTTCTGGTCCTGAAGATCTTTATTGATTTTCTTTCTCAATTATCTGTCTAATATTGTCAGTGGGGTTTCAAAGCCTCCCACTATTATTGTGAGGGAGTCTAACTCTCTTTTAAGGTCTACAAGAACTTGCTTTAAGAATCTGGGTGCTCCTGTGTTGGGTGCATGTATATTTAGGATGGTTAGATCTTCTTGTTGAATTGAACCCTTTACCATTATGTAATGCCCTTTTTGTCTTTTTTGATCTTTGTTGGATTAAAGTTTGTTTTGTTAGAAACTAGGACTGCAACATGACATGGTTTGGGTTTCTGTCCCCATCTCAAATCTCATCTCAAATTATGTCCCCCATGTATCTAGGAAAAGACCTGATGGGATACGATTGGATTCAGTGGATGCTTTGCCCCATGCTGCTCTCATGATGGTAAAGGAGTTCTGACAAAATCTGATGGTTTTAAGAGTGACAGGTTTTTTCCTCCTGCACTCTTTCTCTCTCTCTCCTGCTGCTGCTGTGTTCCTTGATGTGTGCCTTGCTTCTCTTCACCTTTTGCCATGATTGTTAAGTTTCTGAAGGCCTCCTTAGCTATGTGAAACTGTTAGTCAAACCTCTTTTGTTTGTAAATTACCCAGTCTCAAGTAGTATCTTTATAGCAGTGTGAAATGGACTAATACAGATCATTGGTACCAAGATAGTGGGGTATTACTATAAAGATAACCTGAAAATGTGGACACAACTTTGGAACTGGGTAACAGTCAGAGGTTGAAACAGTTTAGATGGCTCAGAAGAAGATAGAAAGATGTCGGGAAGTTTGAAACTTCCTAGAGACTTGTTAAATGGTTTTGACCAAAATGCTGATAGTGATATGGACAATGAAGTCCAGGCTGAGCTACTCTCAGATGGACATGAGGAACTTCTTCGAAATTGGAGCAAAGGTCACTCTGTTATGTTTTAGCAAAGAGACTGCTGGCCTTTTGCCCCTGCCCTAGAGATCGGTGGAAATTTCAACTTGAAAGAGAAGATTTAGAGTATCTTGAAAAAGAAATTTCTAAGCAACAAAGCATTCAAGAGGTGATTTGGCTTTTCCTGAAGGCATAGTAACATCTGTTTACAAAGAGATTATTTGGAATTTAAATTTATGTTTAAAATGAAAGCAGAGCATAAAGGTTTGAAAATTTCACAGCCTGGTCATGTAGTAGGAAAGAAAAATCTGTCTACTTTGGAGAAATTCAAGATAGCTGCAGAAATTTGCATAAGTAATGAGCAGTTGAATGCTAATTGAAAAGACAATAGGAAAAAAATGTCTCCAGGGCCTGTCAGAGGCCTTCATGGCAGGCCTCCAATCACAGGCCTTCAGGCCTAGGAGAGAAAAATAATTTCATGGCCCAGGCCCAGGGCCTAGCTTCTCTGTTCAGCCTTGGAACTTGGTGCCCTGTTTCCTAGCTGTTCCAGACCCAGCCATGGCTAAAAGGGGCCAACGTGTAGCTTGGGCCATTGCTTCAGAGGGTGTAAGCCCCAAACCTTGGTGATTCCTATGTAGTATTGGGTCTACGGGTATGTAGAAGATAATAGTTGAGTTTTGGGAAGCCCCACCTAGACTTCAGAGACTGTATGGAAATGCATAGAAGTCCAGGCATAAGTCCGCTGCAGGGCTGGAGCCCTCATAGAGAACCTCTGCCAGGTCAGTGTGGGAAGAAAATATGGTGTTGGAGCCGCCAAACAGAGTCCTCACCGGGGAAATGCCTATGGAGCTGTGAGAAGAGGGCCACCATCCTCCAGACCACAGAAAGTAAGATCCACCACCAGTTTTCACAGTGTGCCTAGAAAAGCCACAGGCACTTAACACCAGCCTATGAAAGCAGCCACAGGGGCTGCACCCTGCAGAGCCACAGGGAGAAGCAGCCCAAGTCCTTGGGAGTCAACCTCTTGTATCACCATGTCCTGGATGTGAGATATGTTTTCAAATAAGATCATTTCAGAGCTTTAAGATTTACTGCCAACCCTGCTGCATTTTGGACTTGTATGGGGCATGTGACCCCTTTGTTTTGGGCAATTTCTTCCATTCGAAGTGGGGACATTTACCGAATGCCTGTAACCCCAAGTTAATTACTTGGAAATAATTAACTTGTTTTTTATTTTGAAGACTCATAGGCAGAAGGAAATTTCCATGTCTCAGATGAGACTTTTGACCTGGACTTTTGAGTTAATACTGGAATAAGTTAAGACTTTGGGGGACTATCAAGAAGGCATAATTGGTTTTGAAACGTGAAAAGGACATGAGATTTGGTAGAGGTTAGGGGCAGAATAATGTGGTTTGGCTCCGTGTCCCCACTCAAGTCTCATCTCGAATTGTATTCTCAATGTGTCGAGTCAGAGACCTGGTGGGAGGTGAATGGATCATAGGAGCAGTTTCCCCCATGATGTTCTCATGATAGTGAGGGAGTTCTCATGAGACATGATTGTTTTAAAAGTGACAGTTTTTTCCTGGGCTCTCTCTCCTGCTGCCAAATAAAACGTGTCTTGCTAACCATTTTTCTTCCATCATAATTTTAAGTTTTCTGAGGCCTCTCCAGCATGCAGAATTGGGAGTCGATTGAACCTCTTTTGTTTATAAATTACCCAGTCCCAAGAGTATACTTATAGCAGTGTAAAAATGAATTTATATACAATTCTTCAAATTTTCCTTTCCCATTTGTTTGATAAACTTTTCTTCATCTGTTTAGTTTGAGGCTCTGTGTGTCATGGCATGTGAGATGGGTCTCTTGAAGAGAGGACACAAATAGGTCTTGGTTCTTTATCCAGCTTGCCAGTCTGTGTCTTTTAATTGTGGCATTTAGCCCATTTACATTTAAGGTTAATATTGGTATGTGTGGATTTGATCCTGTCATCATGATGCTAGCTGGTTATTTTGTAGACTTGTTTATGTGGTTGCTTTATAGTGTCACTGATCTGTGTAATTCAGTGTGTTTTGTAGTGGCTGGTAACAGTTTTTCATTCCTATATTTAGTGCTTTCTTCAGGAACTCTCATAAGGCATGTCTAATGGTTACTAATTTCTTTAGCATTTGCTTATCTGAAAAGGACCTCCTTTCTCCTTTGCTTATGAAGCTTAGTTTGGCCAGACATAAAATTCTGGGCTGGAATTCCTTTTCTTAGGAATGTTGGCTACTGGCCCCCAATTAATTCTGGAATGTACAGTTTCCACTGAGAAGTCTGTTGTTAGTCTAATGGATTTCCTTTTGTAGGTGACTTTACCTTTTTCTCTGGCTGCCCTTATCATGTTTTCTTTCATTTCAACCTTGGAGAATCTGATAATTATATGTCTTGGGGTTGATCTTCTCATGGAGTATCTTACTGGGGTTATCTGCATTTCCTGAATTTGAATGTTGGCTTATCTAGTTAGGTTGGAGAAGTTCTCATGGGTGATATCCTGAACTATGTTTTTCAAATTGGTTTCACTCTTCCCATCTCTTTCAGGTACACCAATCAATCAGAGATTCAGTCTCTGTATACTCCCGTGTTTTGTAAAGGTTTCGTTCATTTATTTTCATTCTTTTTCCTCTATTCTTGACTCCCTGTCTTATCTAAGAAAGACAGTCTTCAAGCTGTGAGAGTCTTTCCTTTGCTTGGTCTATTCTGGGAGTAATACCTCTGCTTGGTCCATTCTGGAGTAAGACCTCACTCTTATGACAAACAAACTAAAAGCAAAAAACCCATCACAAGCATTCAAATTCTTCAACATATTAGGATATTTTCCCACCACAGTCCACCGTATAATCCCCTATCAAAATCTACTTATAAGTCAAAACTTGGCCCTCCTCCTGCTAGACTCAATATGACTAGAAAAATCTATGCCCAAAATAATTTCACAAACACATATTACCGCCTCCATAACTGTAACCACCCAAAAAGGCATAATCAAACACTATTTCCTCTCTTTCCTTATCCCCCTTACCCTGACCCTACTCTTAATGATATAACCTATTACCCCGGGTAATCTCAATCACAATATACACACCAACAAACAACGTTCAACCAGCAACTACTACTAGTCAACGTCCATAGTCATATAAGGCACCGGCACCAATAGAGTCACCTCGAATTAACCCCGGCCCCTCTCCCTCAAAAACCACCCAATCACCCATATTATTAAAATTAACCACCACCACTACTTCATCCAAACTTAAGATCCATAAAACTAACCCTACCTCCATCACTAATCCTACTAAAAGACCCCCTAGAACCTCAAGTCCTGAGCCCCATGTCTCAGGATACTCTTCAATAGCCATTGCTGTAGTATAACCAAAAACAACCATCATACTCCCTAGATAAACTAAAAATATCATTAAACCTATATAAGCCCCCCCATAATTTAAAATAATCACACAACCAATCACACCACTAACAATTAACGCCAAACCCCCATAGATAGGAGAAGGCTCAGAAGAAAAACCTACAAACCCCATAACCAATAATACACTTAATGTAAACAAAATATACGTCATTGCTTCCATATGGACTCCAACCATAACCAATGATACGAAAAACCATCGTTGTACTTCAACTATAAAAGCACCAATGATCCCAATACGTAAATCCAACCCAATCATAAAAATAATTAACCACTCCCTCATTGACCTACCTACCCCATCCAACCTTTCCGCGTGATGAAACTTCGGCTCACTTCTTACAGCCTGCCTAATTCTACAAATCATCACAGGCCTATTCTTAGCAATATACTACTCACCAGATACTTCCTCCGCTTTCTCCTCAGTCGCACATATCACCCGAAACGTAAATTACGGCTGAATCATCTGCTACCTCCACGCTAACGGTGCCTCTATACTCTTCATCTGCCTCTTCCTACACATGGGTCGAGGCCTCTACTACGGCCCATACCTCCTCCTAAAAACCTGAAACATTGGTATTATGCTCCTTCTTATAACTATAGCAACAGCTTTCATGGGCTATGTACTCCCATGAGGCCAAATATCATTCTGAGGGGCAACAGTAATCACAAACTTACTATCAGCAATCCCATATATCGGAACCAACCTCGTTCAATGAGTCTGAGGTGGATACGCTATTGATAGCCCTACCCTCACACGATTCTTCACCCTACACTTTATCCTACCCTTCATCATCGTCGCCTTTACAACCATACATCTACTATTCCTACACGTAACAGGATCAAACAACCCCTGCGGAATCTCTTCTGACTCAGATAAAATCACCTTTCACCCCTACTACACAATTAAAGATATCCTAGGCCTAGTTCTCCTTCTCCTCACTCTAGCAACATTGGTACTATTCTCACCCGATCTCCTAAGCGACCCAGATAACTATACTCCAGCCAATCCACTTAATACTCCTCCACACATCAAACCAGAATGATACTTTCTGTTCGCATACGCAATCCTACGATCTGTCCCCAACAAATTAGGAGGCGTATTAGCACTTTTCCTATCAATTCTCATTCTAGCAATCATCCCCATACTCCATAAATCTAAACAACAAAGCATGATATTCCGCCCACTCAGCCAATTCCTATTCTGACTCCTAATCACAATCCTACTAACTCTTACCTGAATTGGAAGTCAACCAATAATCCAGCCCCTTGTTATTATTGGCCAAATAGCATCCGCAATATACTTTATCACAATCCTAATCCTAATACCACTGACCTCCCTAATCGAAAATAACCTACTCAAATGAACCTGCCCTCATAGTATAAATTAATACACTGGCCTTGTAAACCAAAAATGAAGCATCCTTCCTAGGGCAATCAGAAAGAAAGCGCCTAACTCCACTACCAACACCCAAAGCTCACGTTCTAACTTAAACTACTTTCTGTATTCTTATGTTGTACAAGCCTTACAATGTAATTCTAGCATTAACCTACTTTTAATGTCACTATGTAATTCGTGCATTACTGCTAGTCAACACGTATAATATATAGTACTATATATGCTTAACTGTACATAGCACATATTATTGCATACCTACCCAACAATGCTTAAGAAACATGCTTACAAGCAAGAACTCTAATGGACACTCTAACAGTAGTACATAACATAACACTCCCAAAGTCCAACCCACCCCCCCCACGAATATCAACTAAACCAGTTCATGCCAACAGTCCATAGCACATTAAATCGTTCATCGGACATAGCACATATTAATTAAATAATCCACCTCACCACGGATGGCCCCCCTCACTTAGGAGTCCCTTGTTCACCATCCTCCGTGAAATCAATATCCCGCACAAGAGTGCTACTCTCCTCGCTCCGGGCCCATAACTCATGGGGGTAGCTATGACTGAATTGTATCCGGCATCTGGTTCTTACCTCAGGGCCAAAACAATCAAGATCACCCACACGTTCCCCTTAAAAAAGACATCTCAATGGATCACGGGTCTATCACTCTATTAACCAGTCACGGGAGCTCTCCATGCATTTGGTATCTTTTATCTCTGGTCTGCACGCAACCCCATTGCAAAATGCTGACTCCCACCACATCCCGTCCTGTATGCGCCTGTCTGATTCCTAGTACATGCAGTTGTTGATCGCACCTACGTTCAATATTCTAGCTCCACACGGACTTTAGTAAGGTGTTATTTAATTCATGCTTATAGGACATACCAATAACCAATTCCACAACACTATCCTGATCACACTACAAAATTATAATAAAATTCCGCCAACCCCCCCCACCCCCATCTCCGACCTTCATCCAAAACCCACTTTTGCCAAACCCCAAAAACAAAAGCCTTAATTTGCCCGGTCAGAACTTATATTTTCATCTTTTAGGTATGCACAACTCCAACTACCATCCCCTCAACTAATAAATATTTACTTCATTAAACACTCTTGACACCAACTCACAACCCTTCCCCCCCAACCCTAAAGAAACCACCCCACACCTACCCCCATTTATGTAGCTTAAACCCGCCTAAAGCAAGACACTGAAAATGCCTAGATGGGTTTGCACACCCCGTAGACAAATAGGCTTGGTCCTGGCCTTTCTATTGGCTCTTAGCAAGATTACACATGCAAGCATCCCCGTCCCGGTGAAGACGCCCTATAAATCACTATGATTAAGAGGAGCAAGTATCAAGCACGCACACGCAGCTCAAAACACTTTGCCTAGCCACACCCCCACGGGAGACAGCAGTGACAAATATTTAGCAATAAACGAAAGTTTAACTAAGCTATGCTATATTAAGGGCTGGTCAATTTCGTGCCAGCCACTGCGGTCACATGATTAACCCTAGCTAATAGAGATCAGCGTAGAGGGTGTTTAAGATCTGACGCAATAAAGCTAAACTCCATCAAAACTGTAAAACCCTAGCTGATGTAAAATAAACTACGAAAGTGGCTTTAAAATCTCTGAACACACAATAGCCAGGGCCCAGACTGGGATTAGATAACCCACTATGCTTGGCCTTAAACCTCAGTAGTTAAATAACAAAACCACTCGCCAGAATACTACAAGCAACAGGTTAAAACTCAAAGGACTTGACGGTGCTTTACATCCCCCTAGAGGAGCCTGTTCCATAATCGATAAACCCCGATCCACCTTACCCTCTCTTGCTCAACCTATATACCGCCATCTTCAGCAAACCCTGATGAAGGTTACGAAGTGAGCGCAAATGCCCCACCGCAAAAACGTTAGGTCAAGGTGTAGCCCATGAGACGGTAAAAAATGGGCTACATTTTCTACCTCAGAAAACTCCACGATAACTCCTATGAAATCTAAGAGTCCAAGGAGGATTTAGCAGTAAATTAAGAATAGAGTGCTTAACTGAACCAGGCCATAAAGCACGCACACACCGCCCGTCACTCCCCTCAAATATACTTAAGGAATATCTTAACTAAATACCCTAATCTTTATATAGAAGGGATAAGTCATAACACGGTAAGTGTACTGGAAGGTGCACTTGGACAAATCAAGGTATAGCTTAATATAAAGCATCTGGCTTACACGCAGAAGATCTCAATACTACTCGATTACCTTGAGCTAACACTAGCCCTAAGCATAACTAACACTAATACCAAACCAACATACACTAAACCATTCACCTACATAAAGTATAGGTGATAGAAATTTTAATCTGGTGCTATAGATATAGTACCGTAAGGGAAAGATAGAAAACCACCCAAGCACAAAACAGCAGGGACTAACTCCTGTACCTTTCGCATAATGAATTAGCTAGAAATAATTTCACAAAGAGAACTACAAGCCAAATTCCCCGAAACCAGACGAGCTACCCAAAGACAGCTAAAAGAGCGCACCCGTCTATGTGGCAAAATAGTGGGAAGATTTCTGGGTAGAGGTGACAAGCCTACCGAGCCTGGTGATAGCTGGTTATCCAAGACAGAATCTTAGTTCGACCTTAAGCTTACCTATAGAACCACTTAATCCCCCTGTAAGCTTAATTGCTAGTCTAAAGAGGGACAGCTCTTTAGACACTAGGAAAAAACCTTACGGAGAGAGTAAAAACCCCAATTACCATAGTTGGCCTAAAAGCAGCCACCAATTAAGAAAGCGTTCAAGCTCAACATCAACTACCTCAAAAATCCCAAACACATAACTGAACTCCTCCCACCACATTAGATTAATCTATCACTCTATAGAAGCAATAATGCTAGTATAAGTAACATGAATACTTTCTCCACTGCATAAGCCTAAATCAGATCGAAAGCCTCACTGATACTTAACAGCCCGGCATAGCAAGCACAAACAAGCCCATGCTACCTTCACTGTTAATCCAATACAGGCATGCTTTTAAGGAAAGGTTAAAAAAGTAAAAGGAACTTGGCAAACTTAACCCCCGCCTGTTTACCAAAAACATCACCTCTAGCATTACTAGTATTAGAGGCACTGCCTGCCCGGTGACATACGTTTAACGGCCGCGGTACCCTGACCGTGCAAAGGTAGCATAATCACTTGTTCTTTAAATAGGGACTCGCATGAATGACACCACGAGGGTTTAACTGTCTCTTACTTTTAACCAGTGAAATTGACCTGTCCGTGAAGAGACGGACATAAAATAATAAGACGAGAAGACCCTATGGAGCTTTAATTTATTAATGCAATCAAGAACTATATAAATCTATGGACCTTTAAACCACTATGCCTGCATTAAAAATTTTGGTTGGGGCGACCTCGGAGCACAACCAAACCTCCGAATAATCCATGCTAAGACCACACAAGTCAAAGCGAACTAACATTTATAATTGATCCAATAATTTGATCAACGGAACAAGTTACCCTAGGGATAACAGCGCAATTCTATTCTAGAGTCCATATCGACAATAGAGTTTACGACCTCGATGTTGGATCAGGACATCCTAATGGTGCAGCAGCTATCAAGGGTTCATTTGTTCAACGATTAAAGTCCTACGTGATCTGAGTTCAGACCGGAGCAATCCAGGTCGGTTTCTATCTATTCAATATTTCTCCCTGTACGAAAGGACATTGCATTATGAAATTCTTGCGTTGTGTTTTTTAGCTCTGTCAGGTCAGTTATGTTCTTTTATATCCTGGCTATTATGTTTTTCAGCTCCCGCAATGTTTTATCATGATTTTTAGCTTACTTGCACTGAGTTAGAATGTGCTTTTTTTGCTCAATGAAGATCTTTTTTATCTACATTCTGAAGTCTACTTCTGTCATTTCAGCCATCTCAGCCTCAGTCGAGTTCCAAACCTCTGCTGGAGAGGTGATATGGTCATTTGGAGGAGAGGGCACTCTGGCTATTTGAGTTTTAAACATTTTTGTGCTAATTGTTTCTCATCTTTGTGGGATTATCTACCTTCATTCTTTGAGGTTGCTGACATTCGGATGAGGTTTTTGTTTGTTTTGTTTCTTTTAACAGTGTGGTCACTTTTCATTAGAGCTGCTGGTTTTTTCTGGGTGTCTGCTTCAGTCCCTAGTCACCCTGGATTTTTCAGGACCTGGAGGTATCACTAGCAAAACAGCAACCTGGCAGCCTGCCATTTCTTCTGGGAGATCCTTCCCAGGTGGGTAAAGACCCGTTGCCAACCTGAACACATCTGTAGAAGGTGGCTTGAGACCCCTCTAAGGAAGTCTCATGAAGTCAGGAAGAATAAGATAGGAGACCTACTTAAAGAAGCAATCTAGCCGTTCTTTCATAGAGCAACTGTCCTCTGTTGGGGTACTGCTTCCACGCCGTTGGCTTGGGCTCTCCAAAGCCTGGAGGCTAGAATGACTAAGTTGCCAAAACAACAAAAATGGCAACCTACTTCTCCCTCTAGGGGCTCTGTCCAAGGAAGTTTACAAACCTCTGTCGGCTAGAGAACATTGGCAAGCTTTAAGGGAAATCCCGCCTGGTAAGTGGGATCCACTTAAGGGAGCAGTCTGTCCACACTTTCATAGAGCAGCTGTGGCATGCTGGGTTACCACTTCTTTCTCAGTCATCTTGGGCTCTCTAAAACCCACAGGCTGGAACAATTGTCGCTCAAATAGCAAAGATGATGGTGTACCCCTCCCTTTGGGCACTCCATCCCAGGGAGAAATAAAAACTGTTGGCCAGAGAATATGGATAGGAGTGGCTGGAGGCCCTGGTTTGGAGGTCCCACTCAAAGATGAGGAATGGATCAGTGTCCCACTTAAAGAAGCAGTCTGGTCACATTTTGGTAGAGCAGCTGCACTGTGCTGAGGGATCCCTTCTGTCCCTTGTCTATTTGAAATCTCTAAAGCCTGCAAGCTAAGTAGGCCAAACAGCGAAGATGGCAGCCAGCCCCTGTCCCATCCCAGGAAGGTGCAACACTGTTGCTGAGGGCTGGCTACGTCTTATCCTGTGAGTGCCACAGAAGTGGGGCCCTCGGAACAATGTTTCCCATCCCCCTGGAATAAGCCCCCTTCCCAGGGGTATGTACGAAGGTCCAACCTCCCACCTTGCCTGTGTTGCAGTCACCTTTGCCGAGAATACTGGAGCCTGAGGATATAAAGCTCTTGGATTTCTGTGTGTGCCTGAGTGGCTACTCTGTCAAGACTTCACACAGTTCTGTGTGTCTGAGAGAAGTACCCAGTGCAGTGCATTCATTAAGAGACCTCCTGACCTGAGGGTTGTGAAGGTCCATGGGAGAAGTATGGTTTCTCAGGGTTGCACATTCACTCACCACTTCCCAGTGGTGGAGTATCCCCTGGCTCTCTGTTGCCTCTGGGTAGGCTGTCACCCTGCCCTGGTTTTCTCCGTTCTCTTTGGGTCATGCTGTTTCCCTGATGGGTCCCAAAGCAAGTACCAGCATGCTTCAGTTAAAGGTGCTGTATTTCCATGCTCCTTTCATTTCTCTTCATGAGAGCCATGCAGGGTAGCTGCTTCTAGGCAGTCCTCTTGGCCCAACCACCACAGATAAATATTAACGAGTCACAAAATGCACTTTTAGGAGCATAAACAGGGCAACTGGGACAAAGAAATTCTTGTAACTTATATAAACTTTAAAATGGTGAGATTTTTGGACCTATGTCAGAAAGTTTATTTCCAGGAGAATAAAGGGAATAATAAAAGTTAAAAACATAGAGAAAGATTGGTATAGACGAATCTTTTACTCTACTTTAAAATTTCTGACAGTCTTACATTTGAGGGATTTACTTAAGAGTTTAACTTGATTATCGTTAGTCAAAATATCAAGAATGATGCTATGAAGTGATGAATGAATTAAAACAGCCATACTTCTCTAAGTTCCTAAAATAGTAAAACTAAAAGCAAATAGTTAAAAGAAATGTAGGTACCCGTGTATACACGTGTTTGTGCGGTGCCATTTGCAATATAAATGATAGAGGATCATCGTTTAATGAACACAATGAAGTCTTTCTGAGTAAATAAAATAAATGCACATACACATTGTCAAAATTCTGTTTGTGATGGTTAATTATTTATTTATTTTTTTTAATACAGGGTCTCACTCTGTCACCTGGACTGGAGTGCAGTGGCACGATCTCAGCTCACCGCAACCTCTGCCTTCCAGGCTCAAGCAATTCTCCTGCCTCAGCCTCCTAAGTAGCTGGGATTACAGGCGTGTGCCACTACCGTCCAGCTAATGTTTTTATTTTTAGTAGAGATGGGATTTAGCCATGTTGACCAGGCTGGTCTCGAACTCCTGACCTCAAATGATCCACCCACGTTGGCCTCCTAAATGTTATGGTTAAATTGATGAAGAGAAACTGAAGTTTATGTTTTGATATACTTCATGAACAGCTTGGCACCTTAATATTAAATGTTTTTAATTTTAATATTAAAATGTGAATAAGTATAAAGTCAGAGTTAGGGTTTTAATCCATTTGGTTTTCATATGCATATATTTCATGGTTTTCAAAGTCCTAAAAATGTGCTTATGTTATTCCAAGGGTATCTCAATCTACATCCTTTTTTTCTTTTTAACTTTATGTTTCCTTCCAACAAATTTCACTTTCAAAATCAGACCTCCATAACTTGAAGATAAAAGCAAACAAACAAAAATAATTGTCAAGTTTGATTGAAGGTATATAGTTGCATTTCACATTATACCAATGTAGTGCCTGGATAGATGTATTTTTTTTTTAATAATATACTGCTACTGATAGTTATGTGTCAGCTTGATAAATGGGTTGTATAGAACTTGTCTGCCTTCCAGCATTTTACTTTGACTTGTTTTTATTTGGGATTTCTTTACCAATCAATAATTTTCACTCTAGCATTTTAGTTTATACATTATCAAATAAAAACTAAAGACTTGTGGACAGATATACTAGGAAGATTTAATACTATAGTCACATTTATGTTTGTGGAACTTAGAAGCAAATTTCAATTTAATATTTGAACTATGACCTCTTCATTGATAAAGTGGTAAAGCTTTGTTGAAGTCATCATTATGACACATAGTAATACCATTAAGATTAGCTGTTTGGAGGTAGTTTTTCACATAAACAATCTTGCTTCATGTTCTATAAGTATCCCAGGAAAAGAAAATACAGTTACATAACAAATAATCAAGAAATAAAGACAAATTTACAAAGGTTATGTTTCATGTTTTGATACATACATATTTGCATAACTAGTTGAATGCTAACTAGAAATTTCCCAATTTATTTCTTGGCATTAAATTGGTATTATAAAAGACATGTACTAATTATGTCATCTTTAATAAATCATTATGAACAGGATAAAAATCCTATAAATTTTAGTAGCAATATATATATTAAGCACCCAAAAGTATGCAAATGAATAAATTAATCATATTGCTTCACACAATCCATTTGTTTAATAAAAGTTGATTTGTATTGTTTTTGTTCAGGTTTGGCCACTAATTATAGTATAGTTAATTTTTTGTCTTATTTAACTTATAAATTTAAATTTATTTAACTTATAAATTTAACTTATAAATTTAAAGATGGATTGATACATGAAATACAGATGTAAGAAAAAATATGTACATTCAATATAAGGTAATAGCCACTCTTAATTATCCAAAAAGAAGAAAATGAAAAAATAGAATACAAGACAAATAAAATTAGAGTAATCCATACAATAATACTGAAACAATAGCATAATTCAGAATGTTTTTAAATCTCCCGACCTAGATTTGTTAAACTTTTTGAATTAATTGCTAAGAAGTTTCAAAAGTTCATTTCCAGTAATGCTCAGGTCTCAATGAATACTTGAATTCTCTTTTGTCTTTCTAATTCTAGTGTTAATTCATTTAACATCTATGTATTGAGCACAGGCTGTATATAAAATAGTGTACTAAAGTTTTATTATAGAATTTTTTAAGAAATAGAAATGTCACCTCATCACCAAAGTTTGTAAGCTCAATATGAATTGTAGGTACCAGAAATGAAACAGTACTTTCAAATGGTATTCATCTAGAAGGTAACTAAAAAAGAATACAAAAGCTGATATTGAATCATGTCTGCCAGTCTTGGAAAATATTAAAGTACTAAATAGAAGAATGAATGAATGGTAGGTTTCGGTGGAGTGGATGTGATGTGAAATTGAATTTAAGGTGATAGAAAATCAATCAAAGAGAAATAACAAAAAATAACATTATGAAACATTTTTTAATCATGTGCTCCCTGTTATGTGGCATTTCCATAATGAGGATTGAATGGTGTATGTCATGTAATCAAATATTTTATTTTTAGTATTTACGGTAGACTGGAAATTTACTGGCTTAGAACTGGACACATCATTTTCCACTAAATACATCTGTATCATTATGCTTCCATC